>NC_057804.1:600153679-601353679 GCF_018294505.1 Triticum aestivum
GTGCGCCCGCTGACAGGCGTGTCCTGGGGTTCCGGCTTGACGGGGCGGAGGAAGGGAGAGCCGGACGAGTGGCCGGACGAGGAGGAGGACGCCCCGGGCCACTCCATGCGCCTCGGCGTCCATGAGCTCCCACGTCGGCGAGAGAAGGACGGGGGAGCGGGGTACTCGAGGCGCGGCGTGTTGCCGCCCTCGATGTACTCGAGGACGGCCTCCAGCGTGCGGCCGGGCACGCCCCACCACCGGCGCCGCCCCTCGGAGTTGAGCCTGCCGGAGGGTACGACGCCGTTCGTCGTCTCGAGCTGTTCAGCATGGCGGCGGCGGAAGTAGGGCTCCCAGAGCGGGCTGTCGGGGGTGTACCGCAGGCCTTTCCTCGCCGCCCGCGGCAGGGACACGCGGATACCTGCGATCTCCGCATGCCGCGCCGCCCCGGTTGGTGGTGGTGGCACCGGCACGCCGCCGGCGCTGATCCTCCACGCCCTGGGCACTCACATGTCCGGCGGGACCGGCTACTCGGCCTCGAAAAGGAGGCGAGCCTCGTCCTCATGAAGATGGCGGCGGCCGAAACTGTTCGCCGCCGCGCCGTCGCCTGGGAAGCGCTCGGCCATTCTTTTGAACTAGAGACGACAAGAGGAGGGGAGGGAGGAAGGGGGAGAAATGGCGCGTCGGCGGTGGAGGAGCGTGTCTCCGGCGCGCTGGGGTCGGCTTATATAGGCGGAGGCGCCGCGTAGTACGCGTGGCCGCCGCGTTACACGTGGCGGGCGAGGGGACGCGCGTCGCCCGGCCTTCACTGCGCCGCCCGTGAGGCATCAATGGAGGCTGACCGGCGCGGCAGCGTGCGCAACTTTGGCATTGATTCACCGTGGGAAACGAGGCGATGAGGACGACGAAGCGGCGAGACAAGAGGCGAGTCGCTGGCAAGGAGGGCCCGCGGCTCTTTCGCGCCAAAAAAGATTCGCCCGGCGCCCCCGAGCATGCCGGGTTCGGGTTGGGTCCGCCGGCGCCAATTTCGGCCCGAGCCGGCGAAAACTGGGCCCTTGGGGGCGCGATTGGGCCGATTTTTTTGGCGTCGACGGCCGAAAAATCTCCTGGGGGGCCTTGTTGGGGGCATGGCTGGAGATGCTCTAAGCACTACCACGAAGTCGTCGAGGCCCTCAACCGTGGGAGAGCCACCGCGAAAAGGAGAAGCCGTGTATGATGAACAATGGGCTCCAAGGCGCTGCCTTCAGCAAGGGAACGACGCCATAGCGTCGCCACTGCCCAATCCAATGATTATGTTTCCCTCGAAGCACCACGACAACAAATGATATACCGCCATGGCGCCTTCAAGAAGGAGACGACGCCAGAATGCCGCCACCGCCGACCTGGCAAGACAGAGCGGGTTTTCAACCCGACCAACATTCACCGTCACCGGATTGGGTTACGGACAACCGCAACGCCGCCATTGAACGACACACCCTAGTCAACACGCCGCCCACACGACCATGGTGACCGGACACCACCCGAGCCGCGTGCTCCGCCCATGAGCACCCCGTCTTCCACCAACCGGGCCACCGCCACGGCATCCGAGCCCCACCCTCATCCATGGACACATCAAATCGATGCGGTCGATCGGAACGAAGCAGAAGACCTCCCTTCCACCACAAAGCCGACACCTTGGCAGGGTTGGTGTCCTCAGCGGCCAGATCTGGACCAGGGGAACTCTGGCAGCCGCCCGAAGCAGCCGCCAGATGCAACAGAGGGGGCACCTTGCCCCCTTCCCAAAGTCCCCTGACACCTCCGCAGGCCTCGTGCGCACCCACACTGCACCATGGAGCCATCCCGACCTAACGAGCTCATCGCTGAATCCGTAGAAGAGGGAGAGAGCTCATCCGAGCACCAGACAAACCGCCTTTGGAGAGACCTGCCGTCGCCCTACGTAGACCGGACAACCACCGCGCCGCAGCAACGCCGCTGCAGACCACCCCACGCAGAGGCCACGACATATCTTTGCCATCACCTCATGCCGCTAGCTGCCATCCAAGAGCCGGATCCGGGTGGATCTGGTCGGACCCGCGCCAGCATGCCACCGCCCAAATTGGGACCTCCCGAGGCTGCCACACTACAGGCGTCCTCCCCCCCCCCGCTCACCGGCACGTCCCCACCAGGCACCCCCGCCGCCGAACAGAGAGCACGCCGCCGTGCCGCTAGCCCCGCAATAGCCCAACGCCCACGCTCGACTGGCCGTCTCACGCCAGCCATGGTGCACAAGGGGAAGAAGAGGCCCCGCCGCTGCCGCCACCGCCAGCCGCCTCCCCGATGGTGTTACTGGGAGGTGGCGATGGGGAATGGCAGAGGGGAGGCGGTCGGAGCTGCGGCGACTAGGGTTCCCCCGGTCGCTCGCGAGAGCTACAATAGATAAATTCACATACGAAGAACCAAAGTTTGGCCTGGTATGGGCTACAAAATAATGTAAGGACCTATCACATAAGATTTTTTGTCTAAAGAGACCCTCTGCCCACTGGAATTGCTAGAAAAGACCCCCTTCGGACGAAAATGCCAAAAAGGACCCCCTTGGGCGTGGCGGCAGGCGACATGTGGCACCTGCCGCCGCACCGAGAGGCGGCGGGCCCTGCTGCCACCACAGGAGGTGGCCACCTAGGTGAAACGGCATCGCTGCAGTTTGCCTCGCTGGAACGGAACGGGGCGGGCCAGGTGGGCCCTGCCGCCACCGTGGGAGGCGGCCTCCCCTGGCACTGTCTATCCCTGGCCGACAGGCCGTGCAGGCCGCGGGCCCCGCCAGTGGGCCTCGCTGCCACTAGCCGAGGCGGCCGGCTGTTGCATGCGATGCGCTGTGCGGCGCTGATTCCCATGGGCGTGACAGCTTTTGCTCCTTGCATGCGGCGCAACAGCTTTTGCTGTGGCAGACAACGATGATTCCCATGCTGACGATGCTGATTTTCATGCGCGGGAATCCGATGCTGTGCGCTAATTTCCATGGGCGCGAATCCGATGTTGTGCGGTGATTCGTATGCCCGGGAATCACTCACTCTGCTAACTTTTGCTTCAGCGGACGCGACCGCATCAGTCACTCAGCACAACTTTTGCTTCAGCGGATGCGACCGCATCAGTCACTCAACACTGCTTTTGCTTTAGAGGACATGACGGCACTGCGGGAATTAACTCACTCGGTGCGGGAATCCGAGCTTGCAATAGGATGAGTTTTAACCTGACCTGCCGACACTGCAGGGATCCTCTTCCTTTTTATATGCCATGCTTCAGCTCCGTGCGCAAGCATACTCTCTGTGACCGCATACTCAGTGTGACCTCGTTCCTCTCCTTTGCTCTCTAAGCACTTTTACTCGTGATTTAGGACGATTTAGAGTTGGATTTTGAAGATGATGAAGTTGAAGAAATGATAGATTAAGGTAAGATCTATCCATTTTTGTTGGTTTCGTTTGCATGCATGATGTTTTCATTCTATTTGATTAGTTCCTAAGTGTGTATTCTATGTTGCTTTAGGCATTATTTCAGCACTTGGAGGAGTCATTTGGAGTTTCTGGAGTAGGATTTGCCGTGCAAAGTGAAGTACGAAGGGGAAGAACGAGGTATGAGCTTTACAATATATGCATTTTTTTGTGCATGCACGGTAGTAATTAGTTAGTCTTTTAGCTCATCATTAGCTATGCGATGTTAGTGCTTAGAGGTTAGAAAAAATTTAAGACGACAAATACCACATTTATACTATTTTTTTAGAAGAGTAGGTTAAAGATGTTGTATCAATGTTAGCTGTGTCCATTAGTATTGACATGCGATTGTTCATTGGATGTGGCATGTTATTTCATGTGGTATGTTTATTGCATATGGCAATTAAGAAAAAAATTGCACTGCAATTGTTCATTGCATGTGGCATGTTATTTCATGTGGTATGTTTATTACTAAGTCTATAGTTAGGAAACCATAGGTCTACTTTCTTATGTCGCAATAATCTAATTTTATATATTACGATTACGTGCTAATGTACTTAATGATGTATGTAATTAGGTAAAATAATCATCTTAGTAGCAAACAAGGCGGAGATGACGTGATTGAAGAAATTGTGTTTCCATGTTCGCTGTCCCTTTTGAGGTGATCACCACATACATGCAAGTGCTATTTTCATACTTTTGATAGCAGAAAGAAAATTCCGTGTGTAATATTGATGTTCATGTGATAATAGGTTGACTCCGTTCATATAATACTGGTGACGGATATTTATTCGAACTATTTTGACGCTTAATTGCATTCACAAGCACATCCATATTGGAGGTGAGGTATAATTGACGCCGTAATTTTATTAATATTTTTTATATTGATGTAATGTTGTGAATAATATGCATGCCGCTGCGAATATTAATATTTGTAAATAAATGATTATTATTGTATGATATGAAAAAATTCTATAAAACTGGAAGATATTAAATTTTTTACTCATATGATATTAAAATGTTATTATCATACCATTATGTTTAGTGGTTGTTTGGATAGTGAGTAATTACGTTCAATTTTTACAAATAGTCGTTTTTACCAAAAGCTCTGTTTTTGCATGTTACGAGAATCAGTTTAGGATATTTTTCGGGTAGTTAGCAAAAAGCAAACAGTGTTTTAGTTTGTTATACGCTGGTAGACGAGTTTGAGAAAAAAATTGATCTTGAAATACTTGTTAACCTAACTGTGACGCCTGGATAATCAAGCTACAGTGAACCTCTGCTAATGATGCCATGTCACCTCGGTTACTTTTGATAAACTCGCGTCGGTTCGAAAACCTAGTTCAAATTTTAAAATAAAGTCAAACAAATAAAAAATTTAATTGTCAAAACAAAATTATTCGTTGGGTTACAAATATTCACTAGCTAATTATCATGTGGTAACCAACATCATTTGGCTTTCCCTTTAATTCCTAGAAAAATATAAGTGGCCCAGCAGCATATTAATTGACCTATTCAATTTCTAAAAATGCTTGAACAATTCCGTGGCTCTAAAACTTTTTATGCAACACCACAATGTTGTTCCTGAATTGTGTGCCAAATTTCAAGTTTGTCTAAATTCATTTTGTCACTCAAGTAAATACGAACAGTGGCTAACTGAATTACATAAAAGAAAAAATTTAGAAAATGTCCTAACCAACTATTGTGTAGCTGGGTCTTTTGATGACCACAACGCTTTTGGCCCAGCCCAACACCCCCTGTTTCTCCTACCTACTGCTCACAGGGGCGTGCTGGCAGCGTGCCCGACGTTCGTGGCCGCGGATGGCCACGTGCCGGCCATCCGCCGCATCCCCGACGTCTACTAGGTCGGAGCTGACCCCTCTACAAAACCCTAGCTCCCCCAGTTCCCCCTTCGTGTCGATCTCTCCTCCCTCGCTCGAGGCCGAACCACACGTCACCATGGATCCGTCGATCCCGCGGCCACCGTGCTCCGCGGTGCTTGGGAGGATGTCAAGGAGCTTTCTCGTCGCCGAATCCTTCGCCTACGTCCCTTGAATCAAGCAGGACTACACCATACGCTCGGCATCTAGCCGGTTCCCCGTTGCGGCCGCCTCCTCCCGTCGACGAGCTCGACGCATCCGGCTACCCCCGCGCTACCCGACCTCGTCCACGAGCACCGAAGTGAGTGTTGGGGAACATTGCCGAAAATTAAAAATTTCTACACTTCACCAAGATTAATCTATGAAGTCATCTAGCAACGAGAGAGAGGAGTGCATCTACATACCCTTGTAGATCGCGAGCGGAAGCTTTCAAGAGAACGGGGTTGATGGAGTCGTACTCGTCGTGATCCAAATCACCGAAGATCCTAGTGCCGAACGGACGGCACCTCCGCATTCAACACACGTACGGTTGGGGAAGACGTCTCCTCCTTCTTGATCCAGCAAGGGGGAAGTAGAGGTTGATGGAGATCCAGCAGCACGACGACGTGGTGGTGGAAGTAGCGGGGAATCTCGGCAGGGCTTCGCCAAGCTCAGCGAGAGGGAGAGGTGTTGCGGGGGGAGAGGGAGGCGCTAGGGACTAGGGTGTGCAGCCCTCCCTCCCCCCTCTTTATATAGGGGCCCTGGGGGGGCGCCGCCCCCCTAGAGATCCAATCTCAAGGGGGACGACGGCCAAAGGGGGGGGGACTTGCCCCCCAAGTCAGGTGGGGCGCCCCCCACCCCTAGGGTTTCCAACCCTAGGCGCAGGGGAAGGCCCAAGGGGGGTGCACCAGCCCACCAGGGGCTGGTTCCCTTCCCACTTCAGCCCATGGGCCCCTCCCGGATAGGTGGCCCCACCCGGTGGACCACCAGGACCCTTCCGGTGGTCCCGATACAATACCGGTGACCCCCGAAACTTTCCCGGTGGCCAAAACTGGACTTCCTATATACAAATCTTCACCTCCAGACCATTGCGGAACTCCTCGTGACGTCCAGGATCTCATCCGAGACTCCGAACAAATTTTGGGTTACCGCATACTAATATCTTTACAACCCTAGCGTCACTGAACCTTAAGTGTGTAGACCCTACGGGTTCGGGAATCACGCAGACATGACCGAGACAGCTCTCCGGCCAATAACCAACAGCGGAATCTGGATACCCATGTTGGCTCCCACATGTTCCACTATGATCTCATCGAATGAACCACGATTCCGAGGATTCAAGTAATCCCGTATACAATTCCCTTTGTCAATCGGTACGTTATTTGCCCGAGATTCGATCGTCGGTATCCCAATACCTTGTTCAATCTCGTTACCGGAAAGTCACTTTACTCGTACCGTAATGCATGATCCCGTGACCAACCACTTGGTCACATTGAGCTCATTATGATGATGCATTACCGAGTGGGTCCAGAGATACCTCTCTGTCATACGGAGTGACAAATCCCAGTCTCAATCCGTGTCAACCCAACAGACACTTTTGGGGATACCTATAGTATACCTTTATAGTCACCCAGTTACGTTGTGACGTTTGGTTCACCCAAAGCACTCCTACGGTATCCGGGAGTTACACGATCTCATGGTCTAAGGAAATGATACTTGACATTAGAAAAGCTCTAGCAAACGAACTACACGATCTTGTGCTATGCTTAGGATTGGGTCTTGTCCATCACATGATTCTCCTAATGATGTGATCCCGTTATCAATGACATCCAATGTCCATAGTCAGGAAACCATGACTATTTGTTGATCAACGAGCTAGTCAACTAGAGGCTCACTAGGGACATGTTGTGGTCTATGTATTCACACATGTATTACGATTTCTGGATAAGACAATTATAGCATGAATAATAGACAATTATCATGAACAAGGAAATATGATAATAATCATTTTATTATTGCCTCTAGGGCATATTTCCAACAGTCTCCCACTTGCACTAGAGTCAATAATCTAGTTACATTGTGATGAATCGAACACCCATAGAGTTCTGGTGTTGATCATGTTTTGCTCGCAGAAGAGGTTTAGTCAACGGATCTGCGACATTCAGATCCGTATGCACTTTGCAAATATCTATGTATCCATCTTGAACATTTTCACGAATGGATTTGAAGCGACACTTGACGTGCCTGGTCTTCTTGTGAAACCTGGGCTCCTTGGCAAGGGCAATAGCTCTAGTGTTGTCACAGAAGAGAGTGATCGGCCCCGACGCATTGGGTATGACTCCTAGGTCGGTCATGAACTCCTTCATCCATATTGCTTCATGCGCTGCCTTCGAGGCTGCCATGTACTCCGCTTCACATGTAGATCCCGCCACGACGCTTTGCTTGCAACTGCACCAGCTTACTGCCCCACCATTCAAAATATACACGTATCCGGTTTGTGACTTAGTGTCATCCAGATCTGTGTCGAAGCTAGCATCGATGTAACCCTTTACGACGAGCTCTTCATCACCTCCATAAACGAGAAACATTTCCTTAGTCCTTTTCAGGTACTTTAGGATATTCTTGACCGCTGTCCAGTGTTCCATACCGGGATTACTTTGGTACCTTCCTACCAAACTTACGGCAAGGTTTACATCAGGTCTGGTACACAGCATGGCATACATAATAGACCCTATAGCCGAGGCATAGGGGATGACACTCATCTTTTATCTATCTTCTGCCGTGGTCGGGCATTGAGCCGAGCTCAATTTCACACCTTGCAACATAGGCAAGAACCCCTTCTTGGACTGATTCATATTGAACTTCTTCAATATCTTATCAAGGTATGTGCTTTGTGAAAGACCTATGAGGCGTCTCGATCTATCTCTATAGATCTTGATGCGTAATATGTAAGCAGCTTATCCAAGGTCCTTCATTGAAAAACACTTATTCAAGTAGGCCTTAATGCTGTCCAAAAGTTCTATATCATTTCCCATCAAAAGTATGTCATCTACATATAATATGAGAAATGCTACAGAGCTCCCACTCACTTTCTTGTAAACGCAGGCTTCTCCATAAGTCTGCATAAACCCAAACACTTTGATCATTTCATCAAAGCGAATGTTCCAACTCTGAGATGCTTGCACCAGCCCATAAATTGATCGTTGGAGCTTGCATACCTTGTTAGCATTCTTAGGATCGACAAAACCTTCCGGCTGCATCATATACAGTTCTTCCTTAAGATAGCCGTTAAGGAATGCCGTTTTGACGTCCATTTGCCATATCTCATAATCATAGTATGCCGCAATTGCTAACATGATTCGTACGGACTTCAGCTTCGCTACGGGAGAGAAAGTCTCATCGTAGTCAACCCCTTGAACTTGCCGATAACCCTTAGCGACAAGTCGAGCTTTATAGATGGTAACATTTCCATCCGCGTCCGTCTTCTTCTTAAAGATCCATTTGTTTTCTATCGCTCGCCGATCATCGAGCAAGTCTGTCAAAGTCCATACTTTGTTTTCATACATGGATTCTATCTCGGATTGCATGGCTTCAAGCCATTTATTGGAATCTGGGCCCGCCATCGCTTCTTCATAGTTCGAAGGTTCACCGTTGTCTAACAACATGATTTCCAGGACAGGGTTGCCATACCATTCTGGTGTGGAACGTGTCCTTGTGGACCTACGAAGTTCAGTAGCAACTTGATCCGAAGTACCTTGATCATCATCATTAACTTCCTCTCTAGTCGGTGCAGGCACCACAGGAACATCTTCCTGAGCTGCGCTACTTTCCGGTTCAAGAGGCAGTACTTCATCGAGTTCTACTTTCCTCCCACTTATTTCTTTCGAGAGAAACTCTTTCTCCAGAAAGGACCTGTTCTTGGCAACAAAGATCTTGCCTTCGGATTTGAGGTAGAAGGTATACCCAATGGTTTCCTTAGGGTATCCTATGAAGACACATTTTTCCGACTTGGGTTCGAGCTTTTCAGGTTGAAGTTTCTTGACATAAGCATCGCATCCCCAAACTTTTAGAAACGACAGCTTAGGTTTCTTCCCAAACCATAATTCATACGATGTTGTCTCAACGGATTTAGACGGTGCCCTATTTAAAGTGAATGTAGCTGTCTCTAGAGCGTATCCCCAAAATGATAGCGGTAAATCAGTGAGTGACATCATAAATCGCACCATATCCAATAGAGTGCGATTACGACGTTCGGACACACCGTTACGCTGAGGTGTTCCAGGTGGCGTGAGTTGTGAAACGATTCCACATTTCCTTAAGTGCGTACCAAATTCGTGACTTAAATATTCTCCTCCACGATCTGATGGTAAGAACTTTATTTTTTGGTCACGTTGATTCTCTACCCCATTCTAAAATTTCTTGAACTTTTCAAAGGTCTCAGACTTGTGTTTCATCAAGTAAACATACCCATATCTACTCAAGTCATTAGTGTGGGTGAGAACATAACGATAGCCACCGCGAGCCTCAACGCTCATTGGACCGCACACATCAGTATGTATAATTTCCAATAAGTTGGTTGCTCACTCCATTGTTCCGGAGAACGGAGTCTTGGTCATTTTACCCATGAGGCATGGTTCACACGTGTCAAATCATTTGAAATCAAGAGACTCCAAAAGTCCATCTGTATGGAGCTTCTTCATGCGTTTGACACCAATGTGACCAAGGCGGCAGTGCCAAAGATATGTGGGACTATCATTATCAATCTTACATCTTTTGGTATTCACACTATAAATATGTGTAACATCACGTTCGAGATTCATTAAGAATAAACCATTGACCAGCGGGGCATGACCATAAAACATATCTCTCATATTAATAGAACAACCATTATTCTCGGATTTAAATGAGTAGCCATCTCGTATTAAACGAGATCCACATACAATGATCATGCTCAAAGCTGGCACTAAATAACAATTATTGAGGTTTAAAACTAATCACGTAGGTAAATGTAGAGGTAGCGTGCCGACGGCGATCACATCGACCTTGGAACCATTCCTGACGCGCATCGTCACCTCGTCCTTCGCCAGTCTCCGCTTATTCCGCAGCTCCTGCTTTGAGTTACAAATATGAGCAACCACACCGGTATCAAATACCCAGGAGCTACTACGAGCACTGGTAAGGTACACATCAATTACATGTATATAACATATACCTTTAGTGTTGCCGGCCTTGTTGTCCGCTAAGTATTTGGGGCAGTTCCGCTTCCAGTGACCCTTCCCTTTGCAATAAAAGCACTCAGTCTCAGGCTTGGGTCCATTCTTTGACTTCTTCCCGGCAACTGGCTTACCAGGCACGGCAACTTCCTTGCCGTCCTTCTTGAAGTTCTTCTTACCCTTGCCTTTCTTGAACTTAGTGGTTTTATTGACCATCAACACTTGATGTTCCTTTTTGATTTCCACCTCCGCTGATTTCAGCATAGAAAATACTTCAGGAATAGTTTTCACCATCCCCTGCATATTGTAGTTCATCACAAAGCTCTTGTAGCTAGGTGGGAGCGACTGAAGGATTCTGTCAATGACCGCCTCGTCCGGGAGGTTAATGTCCAGCTGGGACAAGCGATTGTGCAACCCAGACATTTTGAGTATGTGCTCACTGACAGAACTATTTTCCTCCATCTTACAACTGTAGAACTTGTCGGAGACTTCATATCTCTCGACCTGGGCATGAGCTTGGAAAACCATTTTCAGCTCTTCGAACATCTCATATGCTCCGTGTTGCTCAAAATGCTTTTGGAGCCCCGGTTCTAAGTTGTAAAGCATGTCGCACTGAATGAGGGAGTAGTCATCAACACGCGACTGCCAGGCGTTCATAACGTCTTGAGTTGCGGGGAAAATGGGTGCTTCACCTAGTGGTGCATCTAGGACATATGCTCTTTTGGCAGCTATGAGGATGATCCTCAAGTTCCGGACCCAGTCCGTGTAGTTGCTGCCATCGTCTTTCAGCTTGGTTTTCTCTAGGAACGCGTTGAAGTTGAGGACAACATTAGCATGGGCCATTTGATCTACAAGACATATTGCAAAAGTTTTTTAGACTAAGTTCATGATAATTAAGTTCATCTAATCAAATTATTTAATGAACTCCCACTCAGATAGACATCCCTCTAGTCATCTAAGTGATCCATGATCCGAGTCAACTAGACCGTGTCCAATCATCACGTGAGACGGACTAGTCATCATCGGTGAACATCTTCATGTTGATCGTATCTTCTATATGACTCATGTTTGACCTTTCAGTGTCTTGTGTTCAGAGGCCATGTCTGTACATGCTAGGCTCGTCAAGTCAACCTAAGTGTTTTGCATGTGTAAATCTGTCTTACACCCGTTGTGTATGTGGACGTTAGAATCTATCACACCCGATCATCATGTGGTGCTTCGAAACAACGAACTTTCGCAACGGCGCACAGTTAGGGGGAACACTTTCTTGATATTATTATGAGGGATCAACTTATTTACTACCGTCGTTCTAAGCAAATAAGATGCAAAAACATGATAAACATCACATGCAATCAAATAGTGACATGATATGGCCAATATCATATTGCTCCTTTGATCTCCATCTTCGGCGCGCCATGATCATCTTCGTCACCGGCATGACACCATGATCTCCATCATCATGATCTCCATCATCGTGTCTCCATGAAGTTGTTCGCCAACTATTACTTCTACTACTAAGGCTAACGGTTTAGCAAAGAAGTAAAGTAATTACATGGCATTATTCAGTGACACGCAGGTCATACAATAAATAAAGACAACTCCTATGGCTCCTGCCGATTGTCATACTCATCGACATGCAAGTCATGATTCCTATTACAAGAACATGATCAATCTCATAAATCACATATAATTCATTCATCACATCCTTTTGGCCATATCACATCACAAGGCATATGCTGCAAAATCAAGTTAGACGTCCTCTAATTGTTGTTACATGTTTTTACGTGGCTGCAATAGGGTTCTAGCAAGAATGTTTCTTACCTACGTCAAAACCACAACATGATATGCCAATTTCTATTTACCCTTCATAATGACCCTTTTCATCGAATCCGATCAGACTAAGGTGGGAGAGACAGACACCCGCTAGTCACCTTATGCAACCAGTGCATGTCAGTCGGTGGAACCTGTCTCACGTAAGCGTACGTGTAAGGTCGGTCCGGGCCGCTTCATCCCACGATGCCGCCGAAACAAGATAAGACTAGTAGTGGCAAGTAAATTGACAAAATCTACGCCCACAACAAAATTGTGTTCTACTCGTGCATAGAAACTACGCACAAACCTAGCTCATGATGCCACTGTTGGGGAACGTTGCAGAAAATAAAAAATTTCTACGCTTCACCAAGATTAATCTATGGAGTCATCTAGCAACGAGAGAGAGAGGAGTGCATCTACATACCCTTATAGATCGCGAGCGGAAGCGTTCAAGAGAACGGGGTTGATGGAGTCGTACTCGTCGTGATCCAAATCACCGAAGATCCTAGTGCCGAACGGACGGCACCTCCGCGTTCAACACACGTACGGTTGGGGAAGACGTCTCCTCCTTCTTGATCCAGCAAGGGGAAGGAGAGGTTGATGGATGAAAGGATCGATATGGTTGACTAGAGGGGGGGGATGAATAGGCAACTAACAATTTTTAAGCTTTTCTTTAACAATTTAAACCTTGCAACAAAATAGGTTGTCTAGATATGCAACTATGTGGACAACCTATATGATGCAATGACAACTAGCACACAAGCAAGCAATAGATGCAACACAAGTAAGCTTGCAAAAGTAAAGGCACGAAATAACCAAGAGTGGAGCTGGTGGAGACGAGGATGTGTTACCGAAGTTCCTTCCTTTTAAGGGGAAGTACGTCTCCGTTAGAGCGGTGTGGAGGCACAATGCTCCCCAAGAAGCCACTAGGGCCACCGTAATCTCCTCACGCCCTCACACAATGCGAGATGCCGTGATTCCACTATTGGTGCCCTTGAAGGCGGCGACCGAACCTTTACAAACAAGGTTGGGGCTATCTCCACAACACTTGGAGGCTCCCAACAACACCACGAAGCTTCACCACAATGGAGTATGGCTTCGAGGTGACCTCAACCGTCTAGGGTGCTCAAACACCCAAGAGTAACAAGATCCGCTAGGGATTAGTGGGGGGAATAAAATTTCTCTTGGTGGAAGTGTAGATCGGGGCCTTCTCAACCAATCCCGAGCAAATCAACAAGTTTGATTGGCTAGGGAGAGAGATCGGGCGAAAATGGAGCTTGGAGCAACAATGGAGCTTTTGGGGGAAGAGGTAAGTCAACTTTGGGGAAGAAGACACCTTTATATAGTGGGGGAAACAATCCGACCGTTACCCCCCCCCCCAAACAGCCACGCACAGAGCGGTACTACCGCTTGGGCAGGACGGTACTACCACTGACAAGCGGTACTACCGCTCCCTCCCAGCGATACTGCCGCTCTGACGAGGGATGCAGGGTCCTGGCCCCAGAGCGGTACTACCGCGGAAGTATTGGCGGTACTACCGCTTGGAGCGGTACTACCGCCACTACTTCCGCTACTAGTACCGTAAAACCCGACACGAAAAACAGCGGTCGAGAATCGAGGCGGTAGTAGCCCGGAACCACTGCGGTACTACGGCCGAAGACCGCAAGCCGTACTACCGCTCGGGGAGCGGTACTACCGCTTAACGTGCTTCGGCGGTACTACCGCTGAGGTCCGCGGTACTACTGCTGGGACAGGACAGGCAGGCACAAATAGGAAAGATAGCTCCAATGAAGCGGAAAGAAGCATCGGGTGTGATAAGGATGTGTACGTGTTGATTCCACCCTAGCCTTACCAAAGCGGATCCCCTCTTGATAGTACGGTGACTCCTACGAAACTAGACCACGAGCAGAGAAACGAAGGAGCTACACCGTCTTGAATAAAACACCGAGGGGAAGAAATCGTCTCGTGCCAAAGGATGAATCTCTGAAAGAACTCAACGCACACGATTAGTCCGCAAAAGCATTGTCATCAATCACCAAAACATCTTGGGGATAAATATGCCCTTACAATCTCCCCCCTTTTGGTGGATTGATGAC
This sequence comes from Triticum aestivum, assembly GCF_018294505.1. Taxonomy (NCBI): domain Eukaryota; kingdom Viridiplantae; phylum Streptophyta; class Magnoliopsida; order Poales; family Poaceae; genus Triticum; species Triticum aestivum. Next base: position 600,168,103 of record NC_057804.1, read on the forward strand.
AATATGAGATATGCACAAACAGAAAGATATAGGATAGGCGCAAAGCCCCACCGTCCTAAAATGTAGATGGGCTCCCCCTGGATGTGTGCTGTCTAGATAAGTGCTTTGGACTGCACGGCACAGATACCAGGATCAACGCTCCCCCTACATTTTAGAGACCAACTACCTAAGCAGGATATATGAGAGCAACATAGATAACAGGATAAGCATGCAACTCATAAGCTAGATAGACATAGATAATGATACTCGAAAGATAAGGTAGCATATGTCTCACACCATATGACTGGAACTTAGGTCTCACTGACACAAACCAGACACAAACCAAAAAAGGCAAACTGTGAGAAAACACAAAAGACGGAAGACACAACACAAATCCCTAAACTCTCTCCCCCTTTGGCATCGAGACACCAAAAAGGAGAGGGAGTGTTGCTACGGCTCAGGTGATAGGAAGAGAGGGACTCAAATATCAGGTCTCAGCAGGATCGCCTGCGCCACCATCTCGGTCGGGAAGTGCTCGGCATTAGAATCGGTCCACGGGCAGTGCTGCTGAATCCACTCCTCCTCCTCAGTAAGCTGGTCCTCAGATCCACTGTTAATGGTGGCACCCAACTGACGCATGAGCTCCTTGTGAAGACTACGGGCCTTCTTCTCACCCACATGAGTCATGTACTGACCGTGAGCCTCCATGCAGAACAACTTCTTCATCTTGAGCTTGAGCTTCTTTGCCCAAGAGGGCTCTGCCGCAGAAGGCACATAGTCATCATCATCCTCATCCTCAGCCTCAGCCTCCTCCTCGGTCTCCATGGCAGTAGCAGACGAAGGACCTCCAGATTTAGGGACCTGAGTGCCCCATTTGTCCTTCTTCCTCAGACGCTTGATGTCATGAGAAACCAACTCTCCAGTCTCTAGCATCACCTTGGGATAGACACGATCCCAGGCCTTCTCAATAAGCAACATGATGAACGGACCATAAATCGGGCACTTGCGCTCGGAGATAGCAGATAAAAGCTCAGACCACATAACATGAGATATATCCAGGGACTCTCCGGTGTTTTATTCCTTCTCACGCTGGTAGAAGAGAAGCATGTCCACAAGATAAGAATGAACCATATCCAGATTCCCGATGTGAGGGAAAAGAGTCTCACGGAAGACACGGTGAAGAATGTCCAGAAAGGCAGGCAACTCATACATTTCCTTCTTTGTCTCAGGGTTGATCTTCAAAGTGCAGTAGGGCCATAGAGCTTGCTTGTGAGTGGAGGTGGTGTTGCGGTGTGGGCGAAAGCCGACAGGAGACGCAAGCCCTTGATCTTCCACCCCAATCAATTCCATGAACGCCTTCCACTTGACTGAAAGAAACTTGTCATTGGTCATCCAAGTCAGTGTCCTGTCCTCATCAGTCCCGAGATGAATCGTGGCATAGAATTGGGCCACAATATCAGCATCATAATCTTTGTTGAATTGCATGACACAAAGAATGTTCAGTTGAGTGAACATATCAAGAGCTTCACCAAAGTAATCAGGATCCTTCTCCATATGGTCGGTGTCGATGGAGTGCACGTTGACAAAGAGGTTCTTCTTGGCCTTGAGAACATCAAAGAAGATGGCAAACTGAAACCTGTTCCAGAACGGACGGTTGACCAAAGTGGGATCTTGGTCTGCCTCATAGGGGTTGCGGCGACGCCTTGCCCAGAACTCCTTGGCTTGCATTTCTGGCGCAGTTTTGCCAGATTGCTTCGGCTTGACAGCAGACTTCTTCTGGAGTTGAGGTGGAGGTGGAGCACTTGAGGAACCTCCTGCAGTCTCAGTTGTGCGGTAACGCTTTGACGTGGCACGACCGGGGTTGATACGCCGAGCCTGATGCTCAGGAAGCTCATCACCTGGAACCACACACAAGAACACGCAAACAACCAGAAAGAATGAGCATAAGCCACAAAACGCAACCAAAAAGGACCACTGAATAGTAAGAGTATGGTGGAACCTGGTAGAGGGTGGTAGTACCGCGACCTGTGAGCGGCAGTACCGCTCCAAGCGGTAGTACCGCTCCAGAGGGAGCGGTAGTACCGCTCGAGACGGGGAAACAGCAGTTTCCTACTGCCGTGGTCAGATCCGGCACTACCGTCCTACGAAATTCAAAAATACTTCTACCAAACACCAATCCAAACTGCCTAGAGGCCCTCTTCATCCTACTCAAGCCTAGATTTGGCCAAAAATCTAGATATGCAACTACTATTGCCCCTAAGATGCTAGATTGGAAATCTAGACAAGAAGAGAGAGGGAACGGGGGCAATACCGGCATCCATGGCAAGAGGACAAGGTGGGGATCGTCTCCACCGAAGGAAATGGAGAGGAGCACCCCAGAGAGGGAGATCCGCCGGAGCCCTCCCGCGGCGCCGGTTGCTGGAGAGACGAACAGAGCGTGGGGGCGAGCGAATGGGTATGGGGGAGAAGAAAACTCCCCCTGCCCCCGATAAAACCCCCTGCCCCCGCCTCGCAGCGGTAGTACCGCGCTGGTGGGCGGTAGTACCACTTAGAGCAGTAGTACCGCACACCACCAGCGGTAGTACCGCTCAGCAACCAACAGGCCTCTAGACACACGGCTCAAGCTCAAAAAGGAACGGAAAAACACAGCCAAGAAGGAGGAAAGACCAACACGACCACAAACACACTAACAACGAACTAGAACACACCTCTTCAAGAGAGGGCGGTGGCTGAGGCCACCTATGTTTGAGTCAAGAGGTATGGCGTCGCGAAGATTTTAACCTTGGACCCATGACCAAAACTCGTCCTTGAAGCACTAGTACCATAAAAATATGGTTAAAGTGAAAGACTAGATCAATTTATGCATAATGGGGGGAGGGAGAGTTCATTGAGAGAGCAACACTCCCCCTATGTCCATGCCTACATCTAGACTAGACAACAAGTAGAGTGAGGAGGGGTGTGCACGGGTTCAAGTCACATTGCTCGAATCAATGATATTTAGCTCATGCCTTAACTCGTGAAATCTTGCTTCATCCAAAGGCTTCGTGAAAATATCTGCAAGGTTATCATGAGTGTTGACATACTTGAGCTCGATCTCCCCTCCGCTAATGTGATCCCGGATGAAGTGATACCGAATCTCAATATGCTTCGTCTTGAAATGTTGCACCGGGTTGAGAGAAATCTTGATGGCACTTTCATTGTCACACCAAAGAGACACTTTGTCACAAATGACACCGTATTCCTTTAAAGTTTGCCTCATCCATAAGAGTTGTGCACAACAACTACCGGCCGCCACATATTCCGCTTCGGTGGACGAGAGAGACACACAACTTTGCTTCTTGGAAGACCAACTCACCAAAGAGCAACCAAGAAATTGGCACCCTCCGGAAGTGGACTTCCTATCCACCTTGTCTCCCGCCCAATCAGAATCCGTAAATCCTTCAAGCTTGAAGTTTGCTCCTCTTGGGTACCAAAGGCCAAAGTTTGGGGTATGAGCCAAATATCGAAAGATTCGCTTGACCGTCACAAAATGGCTTTCCTTTGGTGCGGCTTGAAACCGTGCACACATACCGACACTCAACACGATATCCGGTCTAGATGCACAATGGTAAAGCAAGGATCCAATCATAGAGCGATATACCTTTTGATCCACCGCTTTACCATTGGGATCAATGTCAAGTTGGCACTTGGTAGGCATTGGAGTAGAAGCCGCCTTGACATCACTTAGCTTGAATCTCTTAAGCATGTCTTGAGTGTATTTGGCTTGGTTAATGAAGGTACCTTCTCTTCTTTGTTTGATATCAAAACCAAGGAAGAACTTCAACTCTCCCATCGAAGACATCTTGAACTTAGAGGTCATGAGAGCGGCAAATTCTTCATTGAAAGCTTTGTTAGGGGGACCAAAGATAATGTCATCAACATATAGTTGGCACACAAACAACTCCCCTTTGACCTTCTTAGTAAAAAGAGTGGGATCGATTTGCCCAACTTCAAATCCACGATCTTGTAACAACTCGGTAAGGTGGTCATACCACGCACGTGGGGCTTGTTTAAGGCCATAGAGTGCCTTATCGAGTTGATACACATGATCCGGGAAGTAAGGATCCTCGAACCCGGGGGGTTGCTTGACATAAACCAACTCATTAATAGGACCATTAAGAAAAGCACTTTTCACATCCATTTGTTGTAGCTTAAAGTTATGATGGGAAGCATAAGCAATCAACAAACGAATGGATTCAAGGCGAGCAACGGGATCAAAGGTTTCACCGTAGTCGATACCCTCGACTTGGGAGTAGCCTTGTGCTACCAATCTTGCCTTGTTATGAATGATGTTCCCATGAGAATCTTACTTGTTCTTGAAAATCCACTTGGTTCCAATGACGTTGTGGTTCCCTGATGGCCTTGGCACCAATCTCCAAACCTTGTTGTACTCGAAGTTGTTGAGTTCTTCGTGCATGGCATTGAGCCAATCCGAGTCTTCGAGCGCCTCATAGACCTTTTGGGGTTCAACACAAGAGACAAACGCGTGATGTTCACAATAGTTTGCTAATTGTCTACGAGTGCTTACCCCCTTTCTTAGGCTTCCAACCACATTTTCCATGAGGTGGCCTTTGGTGGTGAGCTTGGAAGCAATCTTTGTGGCACGACGCTCTAATTCCTCCTCAGATGTGGAAGGAGGAGGGTTAACTTGATTATCTTGAGCGTCGTCTTGAGCTTGTTCTTGATCTTGAACTTGCTCGAGGGGGAGAACTTGACCTTGGGCATCATTTGGCGATTCACCACCATCTTGAGATTGATCTTGCTCTTGGTCTTGTTCACGAGGTTGAGGGCCTACACTTTGTTCTTCGGAAGCGTGTGGGTCTTGAGTAGGTGAAGGCTCCACTTGAGTGGAGCATTGTCCTTCTCCTTCGGCGACAAGGGGTTCCTCAATGGGTAGAATATGACCAATACCCATTCTTCTTATGGCTTGGGGAGGAATTTCATCACCTACGTCACAAGTACCACTTCGCTCCACTTGGGAGCCATTATTTTCGTCAAACTCCACGTTACACGTCTCCTCAATGAGTCCGGTGGACTTGTTGAGAACACGGTAAGCATGAGAGTTTGTAGCATAACCAACAAATATGCCCTCATAAGCTCTAGACTCAAATTTAGACAAACGAACACCTTTCTTGAGAATGAAACACTTACACCCGAACACCCGGAAGTACTTGAGATTGGGCTTGTTTCCGATGAGTATCTCATAAGGATTCTTGTTCAAGCCTTTGTGGAGATAGAGCCGATTGGATGCATGACATGCGGTGTTGATGGCTTCGGCCCAAAAGTTGTATGGAGACTTGAACTCCGCCATCATGGTCCTTGCCGCATCCATCAACGTCTGGTTCTTCCTCTCTGCAACACCATTTTGTTGAGGGGTATATGGTGCGGAATATTGATGCTTGATCCCCTCATCACTAAGAAACTCATCCAAGGTGTAGTTCTTGAACTCAGTGCCATTGTCACTTCTTATTGTCAAGATCTTTGCATTATGTTGACGTTGAGCTTCATTTTCAAAGTCGATGACGGTTTGTTGAGTCTCACTCTTCCTCTTGAAGAAGTATACCCAAGTGTATCTTGAATAATCATCCACAATCACCAAGCAATACTTTCTACACTTGAGACTATCAAAGGATGGAGGTCGAAAGAGGTCCATGTGAAGGAGCTCCAAGGGTCTCTTCGAGTAGATGATAGTCGTGGGAGGGTGAGCCGTCTCATGTAGCTTTCCTTTCATACAAGCACTACAAGCACGATCTTTGGCAAAACTAACATTTGTTAGTCCACGGACATGGTCCCCCTTGAGAAGACTTTGCAAAGATCTCATATTGATGTGGGCTAAACGGCGATGCCAAAGCCATCCCACATCAACTTTAGCCATTAGGCATGTCGCGGTCTTAGTGGGTTGCTCCGAAAAGTTAATCACATAGAGATCATTCTCAACATGCCCAACAAAGGCTACTTTAAGAGTCTTGCTCCACAAGAGGGCCACTGTATCAATATCAAAGAAGGTGGCAAAGCCCATGAGTGCAAGTTGACAAACGGAAAGTAAATTGAACGCAAGGGACTCAACAAGCATGACTTTCTCGATCGTTAGATCATGAGAAATGACAACCTTGCCAAGACCCAATACCTTAGAATGTGAGGCATCACACCACTCGACATTGGTGGGCATAGATGGGATCTTTTGCACGTCCACCACCAAGTCCTTGCTCCCGGTCATATGATTTGTTGCTCCACTATCGAGCAACCATGATCCCCCACCGGAAGCAAACACCTACAAGAGATCAATGCTTGGTTTTAGGTACCCATTTAGTAATGGGTCCTTTGATGTTAGTAACAAGGGTCTTAGGCACCCAAATAGACCATTCAATGTACTCATAAGAAGAACCAACAACTTTAGCATAAACATGCCCATCACTAGCACGGCACAACACATAAGAGGGGTTAAAGTCGCCGGCTTTTTTGGGAGATATGGCTTTGCCCTTTTTGGCATCACCACTCTTCGCATTGTTCTTCTTCTCCTTAGGAGCACCCTCTCCCTCCTTCACAAAAGTTTGCTTAAGCGGGGGAGGTCGTTTGGTTTTGTTGTTCTTCTTCTCGTTCTTGGACTTGGGTGAGAACCCAACTCCCTCCGTGCCCACAACTTCCTTTTGATTGCTCAAAAGGTCATTTGGGTTCTTCTCACCTTGTATGCATGACACGAGACCTTTATCGAGTTGTTCCTTCAACTTGGCATTCTCCTCCACAAGATGCACATGCTCACAACACGGGTTAGTAGCATTTGCATTATCAATTAAGACCATGTGAGGAGATGTGGCCTTTTCCTTGGTTAGCTTAACTTGGAGTTGAGCATGAGACTCCTTGAGGTTTGCATGAGCACCTTTCAAGACCTTATGGGCCTTGTCAAGTACATCAAACTCCTCCTTGAGTCTAGCATGATCAACCCCAAGTTTAGCCTTCTCGGAAGTTAGCACACGAGACACAATAAGAGCATGATCAAGATCTTTCTTTAATTTGTCATGGTCATCGTTGTGTGACTCCTCAAGAGCCAAACGATGCCCACACTATTCCTCAAGAGCATTAGAAAGATCCGATATCTCATCGGCATAGTCACGACTATGACCTTCCATCTTAGAGATGGTTTCTTCGTGAGCCTCGATCATGTCATTGGCTTCACCAAGTTGTTCCAAGAGTGCAACGAAGTGCTTCTTGGATTTTCCCTTGAGCTTACTCATGAAGGACTCAAATTCATTTACCTCCTCATTAGACCCCTTACCATCATCAAAGCCAACGGTCAAAGAAAGATTAGGAATAATGGTGGTTTTGATGTTGGGGGTTACCTTGTTGGTGGCTTTGGCCATGAGGCACTTGGCGGTGATGTTCTCGTTGGGTGAGTCGAAGAGAGACACCCGGGGAGTTGTGCCAATGGCAACGGATGCCATAACCATTGCTTCACAATCTTCATCATCATCGTCATCCTCATGGTATTCTTCTTGAACCACCAACCCGCGAGTAGGAGTCTTCTTGGTGAAGTTGTTCTTGTTGGGGAAGGACTTGGCTTTGTCTTTTCGGATGAACTTGCCACCATTGTCTTCCCGCTTCTCGTAAGGACAATCCGCAATGAAATGGCTCACATTGCCACAGTTGAAACAAGTTCTAACTCGTTGCTTGCTCTTGAGGCCACTTGAGTTGTTCTTGTTGAAGTTGGGTCTTGTATTCTTCTTGCTCCAAAATTGTCTTGAGGCAAGAGCCATGTGCTCATGATAATCATATTTCGTGTCTTCGGGGTTGCTCTCCTCACCTTCCTCTTCTTCCTCTTCTTCCACACTAACCTTGGCCTTCAAGGCAAGGTTGGGCTTCTTTGCCCTTTGAGAACGGAGCACCGCATTGTCGGCGGTCTTGTCCAAGATGCTCATTGCAACGAACTCATCCAACACTTCATGTGAGGTCATGGAGTGGAAGTCCGGTCTTTGACGAATGACAGAGGACATGGCCTTGTTGTAGGGCATTATGACCTTGAGGAACTTGCGCTTGATCCAATTGTCATCCGTGTCCTTGCTCCCATGATCTCGGAGTGCGACCGCGAATTTGGTCACTCTTCGAAAGAGCTCACGAGGTTCTTCATCTTCTTTCATTGCAAACTCATCAGCTTCATCTTGCACCACTTCATAGTTGGAGCGTTGAATGCTAGCACTTCCTCGATAGAGAGACACAACACATTTCCATGCGTATTTAGCCATGGCATGAGGTCGAAGATGAGGGAGATCTTTGGGAAGGATTGCATCTTGGATGATGAAGAGAGCACTCTCATTGAATTGATTATCCACGGCTTCTCGAGGGGTGAAGTTGCTTGGGTCATGTGGATAGAAACCTTCTTCTATAATTCTCCAAAGATTAGTATTCACATGTTTTAAATGACGCTTGAAACGATAAACCCAAGCATCAAAATCCTCATTTTTCACAATCTTAGGAGGAGGACCGGCATGATTTAAATGAGTAGAGGGAATCGGTCCACCATAAGTAGGAGGTTCCACATGGGCAAAGATGCCGGTGCCATTTCTACCACTAGTAGAAGGACCCTTTTCACTATTAGCTTCCCCCTTGTCGAAGTTGGCATCCATCACCTTGTTAGTGGGATCACCTACTTTAATTGACGAGGTGGATAGTTTAAGTCCTTCTAGGAAATCAGTAAACATGCTTTTAACCTCGGTCGTCATGGAGGTTTTCAATGTGTCTAAAGCCACATTGAATTCCTCACGTGAGACCGAGGTTCCCCCATCGGCCGTAGACGAGATAGGATTCACACCGGAGTGCTCCTCCGCACCGTCGTTGGTGTCAACCATACTCTTCGGACGGCAAAGTCCTTAATAAAGAGACGAGGCTTTGATACCAATTGAAAGGATCGATATGGTTGACTAGAGGGGAGTGAATAGGCAACTAACAATTTTTAAGCTTTTCTTTAACAATTTAAACCTTGCAACAAAATAGGTTGTCTAGATATGCAACTATGTGGACATCCTATATGATGCAATGACAACTAGCACACAAGCAAGCAATGGATGCAACACAAGTAAGCTTGCAAAAGTAAAGGCACGAAATAACCAAGAGTGGAGCCTGTGGAGACGAGGATGTGTTACCGAAGTTCCTTCCTTTTAAGGGGAAGTACGTCTCCGTTAGAGCGGTGTGGAGGCACAATGCTCCCCAAGAAGCCACTAGGGCCACCGTAATCTCCTCACGCCCTCACACAATGCGAGATGCCGTGATTCCACTATTGGTGCCCTTGAAGGCAGCGATGGAACCTTTACAAACAAGGTTGGGGCTATCTCCACAACACTTGGAGGCTCCCAACAACACCACGAAGCTTCACCACAATGGAGTATGGCTTCGAGGTGACCTCAACCGTCTAGGGTGCTCAAACACCCAAGAGTAAAAAGATCCGCTAGGGATTAGTGGGGGGGGAATCAAATTTCTCTTGGTGGAAGTGTAGATCGGGGCCTTCTCAACCAATCCTGAGCAAATCAACAAGTTTGATTGGCTAGGGAGAGAGATCGGGCGAAAATGGAGCTTGGAGCAACAATGGAGCTTTTGGGGGAAGAGGTAAGTCAACTTTGGGGAAGAAGCCACCTTTATACAGTGGGGGAAACAATCCGACCGTTACCCCCCCCAAACAGCCACGCACAGAGCGGTACTATCGCTTGGGCAGGACGGTACTACCGCTGACAAGCGGTACTACCGCTCCCTCCCAGCGGTACTGCCGCTCTGACGAGGGATGCAGGGTCCTGGCCCCAGAGCGGAACTACCGCGGAAGTATTGACGGTACTACCGCTTGGGGCGGTACTACCGCCACTACTGCCGCTACTAGTACCGTAAAACCCGACACGAAAAACTGCGGTCGAGAATCGAGGCGGCAGTAGCCCGGAACCACTGCGGTACTACGGCCGAAGACCGCAAGCGGTACTACCGCTCGGGGAGCGGTACTACCGCTTAACGTGCTTTGGCGGTACTACCGCTGAGGACCGCGGTACTACCACTGGGACAGGACAGGCAGGCACAGATAGGAAAGATAGCTCCAATGAAGCGGAAAGAAGCATCGGGTGTGATAAGGATGTGTACGTGTTGATTCTACCCTAGCCTTACCAAAGCGGATCCCCTCTTGATAGTACGGTAACTCCTACGAAACTAGACCACCAACAGAGAAACGAAGGAGCTACACCATCTTGAATAAAACATCGAGGGGAAGAAATCGTCTCGTGCCAAAGGATGAATCTCTGAAAGAACTCAACGCACACGATTAGTCCGCAAAAGCATTGTCATCAACCACCAAAACATCTTGGGGATAAATATGCCCTTACAATGGAGATCCAGCAGCACGACGGCGTGGTGGTGGAAGTAGCGGGGAATCTCGGCAGGGCTTCACCAAGCTCAGCGAGAGGGAGAGGTGTTGCGGGGGGAGAGGGAGGCGCCAGGGACTAGGGTGCGCAGCCCTCCCTTCCCCCTCTTTATATAGGGGCCCCAGGGGGGTGCCGGCCCCTTAGTGATCCAATCTCAAGGGGGGGGGGGGGGCGGCCAAAGGGGGGGACTTGCCCCCCAAGTTAGGTGGGGCGCCCCCCATCCCTAGGGTTTCCAACCCTAGGCGCAGGGGAGAGGCCCAAGGGAGGGCGCACCAGCCCACCAGGGGCTGGTTCCCTTCCCACTTCAGCCCATGGGGCCCTCCGAGATAGGTGGCCCCACCCGGTGGACCCCCGGGACCCTTCCGGTGGTCCTGGTACAATACCGGTGACCACCAAAACTTACCCGGTGGCCGAAACTGGACTTCCTATATACAAATCTTCACCTCCGGACCATTCCGGAACTCCTTGTGACATCCGGGACTCCGAACAACTTTCGGGTTACCACATACTTATATCTTTACAACCCTAGCATCACCGAACCTTAAGTGTGTAGACCCTACGGGTTCGGGAATCACGCAGACATGACCGAGACAGCTCTCCGACCAATAACCAACAGCGGGATCTGGATACCCATGTTGGCTCCCACATGTTCCACGATGATCTCATCGAATGAACCACGATGTCGAGGATTCAAGTAATCCCGTATACTATTCCCTTTGTCAATCGGTATGTTACTTGCCCGAGATTCGATCATCGGTATCCCAATACCTCGTTCAATCGCGTTACCGGCAAGTCACTTTACTTGTACCGTAATGCATGATCCCGTGACCAACCACTTGGCCACATTGAGCTCATTATGATGATGCATTACCGAGTGGGCCCAGAGATACCTCTCCGTCATATGGAGTGACAAATCCCAGTCTTGATCCGTGTCAATCCAACAGACACTTTCAGGGATACCTGTAGTATACCTTTATAGTCACCCAGTTACGTTGTGACGTTTGGTACACCCAAAGCACTCCTACGGTATCCGGGAGTTACACGATCTCATGGTCTACAGAAATGATACTTGACATTGGAAAAGCTCTAGCAAACGAACTACACAATCTTGTGCTATGCTTAGGATTGGGTCTTGTCCATCACATCATTCTCCTAATGATGTGATCCCGTTATCAATGACATCCAATGTCCATAGTCAACCATAATTATCTGTTGATCAACGAGCTAGTCAACTAGAGGCTCACTAAGGACATGTTGTGGTCTATGTATTCACGCATGTATTACGATTTCTGGATAACACAATTATAGCATGAATAATAGACAATTATCATGAACAAGGAAATATAATAATAATCATTTTATTATTGCCTCTAGGGCATATTTCCAATAGTGAGCCTCTCCGCCGATTCCCCCCTTCCCGTCCTCGATCCATCGTCGTAGACGCCGTAGGCCGCCGCCGTCGACCCCACGCTCACCATGTGCCGGCTACACCCTGCGGACCTCCCTGGCCGCGCCCCCTGCCCGCGGCCGCACTCGGCTACGTCCCCTGCCAGTGGCTGCACCTGGCCCACGCCCTGGGCTCCCCTGGCTGTTCCTTGCCCCGCGCGCCGGCCGCTCCCTGCGCGCCCGCGCTCGCGTGCCTCCTACAGGAACTACTGCTGCGTTCTGTTGCTTTGCTGCTGCTCGTGCCCGCCTTCTACTGCTTCTCCCTGCTCCTAATTCCTGCCGCTGCTGCTCCTAATTCGTGTCGCTGTTGCTCTTCTCTGCTGCTTGCTGCCTGCCGCCGCGGCTCCCGGCACAGCGCTGCTTCCCCTGCTGCTTGTCGCCGCACCTCGCCGCTCGTGGTCGAGGCCGCCTTCGCTGCCTAGCACTAGCCGCCCCGGCAACGCCCCTCGACCCCCCACCTGCAAGCCGCAGCTCCAGCCGATGGCCCGCAGCCATGGCCGATGGCCGATGGCGCCCATGTGCTTCTGTATGCGCGTGTGTGTTTGCCCCTCTTTTTGTTAGCACTAACCCACATCGGCACTAACTCCCCTCACTAACAGTCACTGACGCAAGGCCCCACCATTGCTAATCAACCCTTTTGCAATTAATTAAAAAAAATTTAACAGGTTGAGTCAATGACAGCTGGGTCCCGCTGGACCCAGTTGACTAGTCAACGCTGACCAATCAACTGCTGACTGGGCAGTTGACTGGGCCCACCTATCATCCTCTCTGGCTATGTATCCAGTGAGTACACATAGCCTTTTGCTGTTTATTTTCGAAAAAATTAATTAAATCCAGAAATTTAGAAAAATGTTTAGAACTTCGAAAAATCTTATAAAATAATGTGTAAGTTGGATGAAAAAGTATTCTACATGAAAGTTGCTCAGAATGACAAGACGAATACGAATATGCGGCTTGTTCACTTGCCACACGTACCTATCATAGCAAGCATCGAACCTTTCCCCTCTGGTTCATCTGTCTGACAGACGTCCAGAACCGGGAAAAGTTTCCCGGATGTTTTCCCCCGTCGCCGGTATCGCATAGTACCGCGTTAGAACACCTCTAGCACCGCTTATTGCCATGTTATGCTTTCTGATGCCTTGTTAATCTGTATTTAATTTTTCTTCCCCCTCTTCTCTCCAGTAGACCCCGAGATCGCTGCTGATGCCACTGTGATCGACTACGTCAATGACGACCCTTCTTCCCCTTTCAGCGGAGCTTCCAGGCAAGCCCTCCCTTTGATCATCCTGATATCGCCCATTCCATTCTCTCATGCTTGCATTAGATTTTGCTACTATTACTGATTGCTCCTATTCTGATGCATAGCCTGCTTTTGTAACCTGTTGTTGTACCTTACCTACTTATCCTAAACTGCTTAGTATAGGTTGGTTAGTGATCCATAAGTGACCCCCACTTATCCTTGTTGCCCCTGCTTCATCATCAATGCCTCGATCAACATGATTGATGACCAGATCCCGACACCTCACATCACATCACGCCCTTTTTGTTGCTCGACTCTGCAGAGTTACCATCGAGTGCCGATGGTGGTACCTCATACATCACTCCTGATGAGATTTCTGTAGTGTAGCTATTTGGTCGTGGTCATCGAGGGTGATTCCTCCTTAACCACTTTCGATACGACTCTGTCGTGCAACCCCTCAAGTGTGAACCTCGAGGGTGGTTCCTCTTACGTTCACCTTGATGATTACATCGAGTGGAATCCATCGAGGATGATTCCTCGGGTTTTCCCCTTGATGTTTGGACACACGGTTACCCAAACTTTACTTGAGACCATTGTTGAAGTCGGGCCGGCCCTGAGGGGTACCCGCGAGTTGATGTGAAAGTTGGGCGGGCCCGTAGAGCACCCGCGAGTTTTCTACAAGGCACAACCGGGCATTCTGGGCCCTTGCCGTAAGTCCACGAGATGGGGCGATGGGATCACATTATCGTGAGTCTCTGCTTACGGGCTCACATCGCCATTGGGTGGTATTAGGATCTTTTATTCCTCGCCTATACTCTGGGAACCTGATCTCTCTTCTACTCGGGTTAAATGATTTTGCTAACTCTAACACTAGGTTCTCGTAACTACTTTCTACCAGAGAGCCCCTCACTTAAGATGATTGCTTGGTGCACCAGAAGATTCTGAAGATACTCTTCGAAGTTTTCTCGAGACCCTTGTGCTCTTCGCCGTTGCAATCCCTACCATCGATAAATCCTTATGGGTAACTACCTATGTTTTCATTCATACTTTCATCCCCAGTTGCTCTTGTTATTACAAGATGTCCTGAAATACTCTTCGATGTTCCGAGAATTTTTTATGCTTACTGCCATGCAGTTCCTTGCTGCATGGATACCCCTACGGATAATTACTCGCTCTTATCGAGCATCCATTCATACAGTTATTCTTATGCTTCATAAGATACTTTGTAATACAATCCGAGCTTTCGAGGACCTCTGTCGCCTATTGCTATAGAAGGTCTTACATTCCTACACTTTGGTTAATTCCATATGCCTAGCTGTATCCATTGACGTCCTTTCTCATTATCATTTTGAGTCTTTCGATTTGATATGTTTGTGAGTAGTCACAATCATCAGTTGGTCCTTATAAATTATCATTCCGGCTCAAACATCTTCCTGAACATGAGATGGTTCTCGGCCAATCAGATTGCCATTGGTTGTGCCCTAAGTCTATTCAACTTATCCATTCTTGATCAGAGAGTTTGCTTCTGATCCCTTGATTTGGGAATCATAATTCCTTAGCATTTAAACTTTGAATTAGTCAGTTGTTTCTATAATCGGATCTCCTTGCATTCTTTCTTCTTCTAGGTGAGTACCGATACTCAGATCAGATCCCTTGTGGACCACAAGGTCCTTTGTTGGATTTTATCCGACAACGTCCTTCGTATTCAATCACCTTGTGAGCCTTTCCTCGGATACATAATGTCTTTGGTAAATTGTATCCTCTACTTTCTCATACATGCTCTACTTTCAAGCATGTATATATTACTCCTGGAGTTTGCGTTATATGTTCCTAAGATGCCCCGATGGGTTGAACCTATGTCTTCCCTAAATCCATGTGAACTCGAAAGTTATGTAGGTTATACTTTATTGGCTTTTTGTCAGGTAAAATTTCAACGCTACAACTTCTTCAAATGCGAGAAGTGAATGGAAAGTTGTGCATTAGAGAAGTGGGAGTCGACCTTGAACCTTTGTGTTCATGCCCATGGACCCGATGTGGAACTTATCATGGAAGCTTCTTGTTATAATAATAATCCCCTTGTGATAAGTACATCTTGTATCTATGTTTGGTCCTTTGCAACCGTGGTTTCGACCATATTGTTTTTCTTTGATCCCATTTCTCGGACAAGATGAAGTACTTGTCTTCTGCAGACCACTTCACCTGTTCAACCTCTATTCTGCTCTACCCTTGAGTATTACCCTCTTGTATCTCGAGAATATCACGGAACTAACATAACTTCTTATGAGTTCTTCTTCAACTATTATTTCTCGGTGATTCCAATTTTCCACGGGTTCTGAGTTGTTAGTCACTCGAGAACATCGATAATTGATTCGAGTCTCCTTTGTTTTGTTTAACCTTTCTTGTAACCTAACATATCTGAGCCGTGATAATTCCCTACTTATGTATACACCTCGGTGTACAAGCTCTATCAGTAAGACCTTGTTACTATTGTTGATGACATTCTGGTAGCCACCGATGGACGAGAACTTTGCCTATTGGTACGCCTCGTCTTAACGAGTAGGAAACTGGTTCTCTTCGTCCCTTGCCCTTGGTACGGACGTTATTGTCGACATAACTGACAGGCTATAGTCTGACATGCCTTGCTACCTTAACCGTGCAAAATGCTAGCCCCTTCCGTCTTTTAACACACATGGTGGGCCCATAACCCACAGTTCTACAGGATTGAATCCTAACTCTCCTTTACATCCCTGTTCTCCAAAGTTGTTCCTCGCACTTGGCTTCGTATGCTAATCATGAGCCACCTTCCTAGTGATCTATTCTGGTATCAGACACAATAGTTATCCCCATTGCTCTGAATCCCTTTCACCCTCTATTTCAGGAAACGAACGATTGCCTACTTGCTTGAAGCTTCTTATTACACCTTCTAGCCTTGCTCTCGATGACTTTCTTGAACTTCAACTCGAGAGATGCCTCTATGCCACGTTTGCGAGATATCCCCTAGGTACCTATCTTGTGTTGAGCTCCATCCTTCCCGAGTCTTTTCCACCCCTTAAATCTCGGGATGAGATTTCTTGTAGTGGAGGAGAATTATGAAGCCCGAATAATAAAGCTACACTGAACCTCTGCTAATGATGCCATGTCACCTCGGTTACTTTTGATAAACTCGCGTCGGTTCAAAAACCTAGTTCAAATTTTAAAATAAAGTCAAACAAATAAAGTTTTTAAATATCAAAACAAAAATGTTCGTTGGGTTGTAAATATTCACTAGCTAATTAGCATGTGGTAACCAACATCATTTGGCTCTCCCTTTAATCCCTAGGAAAATATAAGTGGCCCAGCAGCATATTAATTGACCTATTAAATTTCTAAAAATGCTTGAACAATTCCGTTGGCTCTAAAACTTTTTATGCAACATCACAATGTTGTTCCCGAATTGTGTGCCAAATTTCAAGTTTGTCTAAATTCATTTTGTCACTCAAGTAAGTACGAACAGTGGCTAACTGAATTACACAAAAGAAAAAATTAGAAAATGTCCTAACCAACTATCGTGTAGCTGGGTCTTTTGATGACCACAGTGCTTTTGGCCCAACCCAACACCACCTGTTTCTCCTTCCTACTGCTCACAGGGGCGTGCTGGCCGCGCGCCCGACATTCGTGGCCGCGGATGGCCACGTGCCGGCCATCCGCCGCATCCCCGGCGTCTACTAGGTCGGAGCCGACCCCTCTGTGAAACCCTAGCTCCCCCAGTTCCCCCTTCGTGTCGATCTCTCCTCCCTCGCTCGAGGCTGAATCACACGTCATCATGGATCTGTCGATCCCGCGTCCACCGTGCTCCCCGGTGCATGGGAGGATGTCGAGGAGCTTCCTCATCACCGAATCCTTCGCCTACGCGCCTTGAATCAAGTAGGACTGCACCGTACGCTCGGCATCTAGCCGGTTCCCCATTGCGGCCGCCGCCTCCTGTCAACGAGCTCGACGCATCCAGCTACCCCCGCGCTTCCCGGCCTTGTCCACGAGCACCGAAGTGAGCCTCTCCGCCGATGTCCCCCTTCCCATCCTCGATCTATCGTCGTAGACGCCATAGGCCGCCGCCATCGACCCCGCGCTCACCATGTGCTGTTTGCACCCCGTGGACCTCCCTGGCTGCGCCCCCTGCCCGTGGCCGCGCCCGGCCTGCGTCCCCTGCCCGTGGCCGTGCCCGGCCCCCGCCCTGGGCTCCCCTGGCTGCTCCTTGCCCTGCGCGCCCGCGCCCGCGTGCCTCCTGTAGGAACTGCTGCTGCGTTCTGCTGCACGCGCGCCAGCTGCTTTGCTGCTGCTCGTGCCCGTCTTCTACTGCTGCTCCCTGCTCCTAATCCCTGCCGCTGCTGCTCCTAATTCCTGCCGTTTTTGCTCTTCTCTGCTGCTTGCTGCTTGCCGCTGCGGCTCCCGGCGCTGTGCTGCTTCCCCTGCTGCTTGTCGCCGTACCTCGCCGCTCGTGGTCGAGGCCGCCTTCGCTGCCTAGCGCTGGCCGCCCCGGCAGCGCCCCTCGTCTCCCCAGAAGCCGCAACTCCACCCGGTCGGCTGCGCCCATGGCCTCGACCATGGCCGACGGCACCCATGCACTTCTGTATGCGCGTGTGTGTTTGCCCCTCTTTTTATTAGCATTAATCCACACTGGCACGAACCCCCCTCACTAACAGTCACTGACGCAAGGCCCCACCATTGCTAATTAACCTTTTGCAATTAATTAAAAAATGTTAACAGGTTGAGTCAATGACAGCTAGGCCCCGCTGGACCCAGTTGACTAGTCAACGTTGACCAGTCAACTGCTGACTGGGCAGTTGACTGGGCCCACCTATCATCCTCTCTGGCTATGTATCCAGTGAGTACACATAGCCTTTTGCAGTTTATTTTCGAATACATAAATAAATCCAGAAATTTAGAAAAATGTTTAAAACTTCGAAAAATCTTATAAAATAATCTGTAAGTCGGATGAAAAAGTTTTCTACATGAAAGTTGCTCAGAATGACGAGACAAATACGGATACACGATCCGTTCACCCGCCACATGTACCTATCACAGAAAACATTGAACCTTTCCCATCCGGTTCATCTGTTTAACAAACGTCCGGAACCGGGAAAACTTCCCCGGATGTTTTCCCCCTTCACCGGTATCGCATAGTACCGTTAGAACACCTCTAGCACCGCTTATTGCAATGTTATGATCTGGGATGCCTCATTACTCTATATTTATTGTTTCTTCCCCCTCTTCTCTCCGGTAGACCCCGAGACCACTGCTGATGCCACTGTGATCGACTACGTCGACGACGACCCTTCTTCCCCTTTCAGCGGAGCTTCCAGGCAAGCCCTCCCTTTGATCATCCCGATATCGCCCATTCCATTCTCTCATGCTTGCATTAGATTTTGCTACTATTACTGATTGCTCCTATTCTGATGCATAGCCTGCTTTTGTAACCTGTTATTGTACCTTACCTACTTATCCTAAACTTCTTAGTATAGGTTGGTTAGTGATCCATAAGTGACCCCCACTTGTCCTTGTTGCCCCTGCTTCATCATCGATGCCTCGATCAACGTGATCGACGACCAGAGCCCGACACCTCACATCACATCGCACCCTTTTTGTTGCTCGACTCTCCAGAGTTACCATCGAGTGCCGAGGGTGGTACCTCATACATCACTCGTGATGAGATCTGTGTAGTGTAGCTATTTGTTCGTGGTCATTGAGGGAGTCCCGGATTAAGGGGTCCTCGGACAGCCGGACTATTGATGTGGACCGGACTGATGGACTATGAAGATACAAGACAGAAGACTTTGTCCCGTGTCCGGATGGGACTCTCCTTGGCATGGAAGGCAAGCTTGGCAATCGGATATGAAGATTCCTTTCTCTATAACCGACTTTGTACAACCCTAGTCCCCTTCGCTGTCTATATAAACTGGAGGGCTTAGACTGTAGAGAAAAAGAGATAGACATATACACAATCATAACCTCATAGGCTAGACTTCTAGGGTTTAGCCATTACGATCTCGTGGTAGATCAACTCTTGTAATACTCATATCATCAAGATCAATCAAGCAGGAAGTAGGGTATTACCTCCATAGAGAGGGCCCGAACCTGGGTAAACATCGTGTCCCCCGCCTCCTGTTAGCATCGACCTTAGACGCACAGTTCGGGACCCCCTACCTGAGATCCGCCGATTTTGACACCGACATTGGTGCTTTCATTGAGAGTTCCGCTGTGTCATCACCAGAAGGTTTTTGATGGCTCCATCAATCATCTAGAACAATGTTGTTCAGGGTGAGGCTTTCCTCCCCGGACAGATCTTTGTATTCGGCGGCTTTGCGCTGCGGGCCAACTTGCTTGGCCGTCTAGAGCAGATCGACAGCTACGCCCCTGGCCACCAGGTCAGGTTTGGAAACTTGAATTACATCGCTGATATCCGCGGAGACTTGATCTTTGACGGATTCGATCCCATGACAGCCGCTCCCTGCCGCCACGATGAACATGACTTAAATCTGTCATCGAGTCGTGCTTAGGAGATAACGCCTGTAACTGCTCTGGCCCCAGATCTGAAGTAAATTGCGCCATCCGAGGACTGGAAGCTCAACCCCACCACGGAGGCCACAGACTCAGCGACGTTGGAGCCAAACACAGATTAGACCTCGATCAAGGTCTGTGTCATCAAAACCTTGGACTCGTCTCCGGCCATAGGTTCCGAACCACGTGCATCCGCGCCTGTCGATCAGGCGCCGATTGTTGAGTTCAACTCCGCGGACATCTTCCGGCACTTGCCTTTAGGCGATCTGCTTAACTCATTAAAAACCCTCTCCTTATCAGGAGACTTTCAGCCGAACTATATCCGACTTGAGTTGGAAGCGGATGACGAAAAATTTCGCTGCCCACCCACCACCCACTTCGTAGCCATTGTCGAAGATTCAACCGATCTACTTGACTACGCCTCCGAAGACTTCAAAGGGATGGACCTCGAAGCCGGAGAGAATCTAGACCAAAACCCACCCGCAACAGGGCGATGGACGGCTACGTCTTCATATGATATGTACATGGTGGACACACTTCATGAGAAGAAGGCCGACGGTGAAAATAACAAGCCCGACGATGAACCTCCCAAGCGACGGCGTTAGAAGCGCCGATCTCGATCCAACAAAGCAAAAAAATAGCAACATTGTCACTGATGACGGTGATAATCCGGACCTAGCCGAAGACCTCACAGACACAGCGATGGAGCAGAACAAGCAAGAGGACAATGGGCACAATCCGGGGCTGTGGTCTGAACATAGTGACGCCAACAATAGCAATTATAAACCCGTCTCCGAAGAGGAGACCAGTTCGGGTAATGATGAATCCATCATGCCAAAAGAACCCTTAGAATAAGAGCGCCTCCATCGGAGGCTTATCGCCACCGCAAGGAGCCTGAAGAAGCAGAAGCAGCGGCTTAAAGTCGCATAGGATACACTCAATGGTAAATGGAATGAAGTGCTAGACGCGGAGGAAAAGTATGTCTGTAATTGCAAAACAAGGGGCTATCCTAAATGCAAATTGCTGCCCGAATTCAATGACAAGGCTATTGCGCCCATGCCACCGAAGAACAATACCAACAACAAGCCGGACCGACCACCTCATGGACGGGACATAGTGGCTAGCAATAGCGCACACAAGTCCGCACCCCCTCCCTGTAAAGGAAGAGTGGCCGCGGCTCAGGGCCAGAAACATGATTTATGGGAGGACCTGAATGAGAAAGCTGGTGTAAGGGCTTATTTATCCCATAGTGGTTTTGGTGATTGATGACAATGCTTTTGCGGACTAATCGTGTGCGTTAATTTCTTTCAGAGAATCATCCATTGGCACGAGACGATTTCCTCCCCTCGGTGTTTTTATTCAAGACGGTGTAGCTCCTGCATTTCGTTGTTGGTGGGCTAGTTTCATAGGAGTCTCCGTACTATTAAGAGGGGATCCGCTTTGGTAAGACTAGGGTGGAATCAACACGTACACATCCTTATCACACCCGTCGTCTTCCCTTCGCATCTTTGGAGCTGCACCTCTCTTCCGTACCTGCTTCGCCCTGTGCCAGCGGTAGTACCGCGGTCTACAGTGGTAGTACCGCTGAAGCCCCCCAGCGGTAGTACCGCTCCACGAAGCGGTAGTACCGCTCTAAGCGGTAGTACCGCTCCGAAGAGCGGTAGTACCGCTCGCGGGCTTCGGCCGTAGTACCGCGCCTACTGCCGCCTCGATTCGAGACAGTGTTTTCTCGTGTCGGGTTTTGCGGCACTAGTAGCGGCAGTGGATGCGGTAGTACCGCTCTGAGCGGTAGTACCGCTCTACTCCCGTGGTAGTACCGCTCTGGGGCCAGTGGCCTGACTTCCTCTTCAACGCGGTAGTACCGCTGGGTAGGGAGCGGTAGTACCGCCCTTCCCTAGCGGTAGTACCGCCCTCTGCGGGGCTGCTCAGTGGGGTAACTACCGCTCTCTACCAGATTCCAACCTACTCCTACCTCTCAGTGATCCCCTTTGTTCGTGTTTGTGGCTTATGCTCTTTCTTTCTGGTTGTTTGCGTGTTTTGTGTGTGTGGTTCCAGGTGATGAGGTTCCTGAGCATCAGGCTCGTCGTGTCAACCCCGGTCGTGCTTCGTCCAAGCGCTACCGCACCACTGAGCCTGCCGGGGGATCTTCTAGTGCTCCACCTCCTCCCCAGCTGCAGAAGAAGCCTGGGGTCAAGCCAAAGCAAACCAAAACCGTGCCAGAAATGCCGCCCAAGGAGTTCTGGGCAAGGCGCCGCCGCAACCCGTATGAGGAAGATCAAGATCCCACTTTGGTCAATCGTCTGTTCTGGAACAGGTTTCAGTTTGCCATCTATTTTGATGTCCTCAAAGCCAAGAAGAATCTCTATGTCAACGTGCACTCCATCAACACCGAGCATATGGAGAATGATCCTGACTACTTTGGTGAAGCTCTTCAGATGTGCACTCAGCTGAACATTCTCGGGATCATGCAATTCAACAAGGACTATGATGCTGATATTGTGGCCCAATTCTATGCCACGGTTCACCTTGGGACCGATGAGAACAGGACTCTGACTTGGATGACAAATGGCAAGTTGCTGTCAGTCAAGTGGAAAGCTTTCATGCAGTTGATCGGGGTGGAAGATCTTGGACTTGAGTCTGCTGTCGGCTTTCGCCCCCACCATCGACCCAATGCCACTCACAAGCAAGCTCTGTGGCCCTACTGCAATCTAAGGATCAACCCTGAGACGAAGAAGGAGACCTATGTGCTGCCTGCCTATCTGGACATCCTTCACCGTATCTTGAGAGAAACTCTTTTCCCTCGCATCGGGAATCTGGACCAGGTTCACTCTTATCTCGTGGACATGCTTCTCTTCTGTCAGCGGGAGAAGGGGCAGAGCACCGGAGAGTCCTTGGACATCTCTCATGTTATGTGGTCTGAGCTAGTTTCTGCTATCTCCGAGCGCAAGTGCCCGATTTATGGTCCGTTCATTATGCTGCTCATTGAGAAGGCATGGGATCGTGTCTATCCCAAGGTGGTGCTGGAAATTGGAGACTTGGTCTCTCACGATGTCAAGCGTCTGAGGAAGAAGGATAACTAGGGCACTCAGGCCCCTAGGACTGGAGTTCCTTCATCTGCTGCTGCCATGGAGACTGAGGAAGAGTTTGGGGCTGAGGCTGAGGATGAAGATGATGACTACTTGCCTTCTGAGGTAGAGCCTTCTTGGGCTAAGAAGCTCAAGTCTAAGATGAAGAAGCTGTTCTGCATGGAGGCTCACGGTCAGTACATGACTCATGTGGCTGAGAAGAAGGCTCGAGGTTGTCACAAGGAGCTCATGCGTCAGTTGGGTGCTACTGTCAAGAGTGGATCTGAGGACCAGCTTACTGAGGAGGAGGAGTGGATTCAGCAGCACTGCCCGTGGACCGATTCTGAGGCCGAGCACTTCCAGACTAACGACGGTGGTGCCGATGATTCCGCTGGGCTCTGATGCGTGTGTCACTCATTTGCTCTCACCTGGGGCCGTAGCAGCACTCCCTCTCCTTTTTGGTGTCTCGATGCCAAAGGGGGAGAGAGCTTAGGGATTTGCGAGTTGTGTCTTTCGTTATTTTCGTGTGTCTTGTCTTGTTCGTGTTTCTCCTCGCATATGCTTTGTTTGGTTTGTCTGTGAGTCAGACCTTAGTTCGAGTGAGACTTATGTTCGAGTCATATGGTGTGAGACATATGCTACCTTAACTTTCCAGTATCAAGTATCTTTGTCTATCTAGCTTATGAGCTGCGTGTTTTTCCTGTTATATCATCTATGCTGCTCTCATACACCATGCTTAGTTTGTTGGTCTCTAAATTGTAGGGGGAGCTCTGATCCTAGTATGTGTGCTGTGCAGTCCAAATCACTTATCTAAAGAGCACACATCTAGGGGGAGCCCATCTACATGTTAGGATCGTGGGGTTTGTATGCTTACTCTATATCGTGTTTATGCAAATCCCGTATTGTCATCAATCCACCAAAAAGGGGGAGATTGTAAGGGCTTATTTATCCCATAGTGGTTTTGGTGATTGATGACAATGCTTTTGCGGACTAATCGTGTGCGTTAAGTTCTTTCAGAGAATCATCCATTGGCACGAGACGATTTCCTCCCCTCGGTGTTTTTATTCAAGACGGTGTAGCTCCTGCATTTCGTTGTTGGTGGGCTAGTTTCATAGGAGTCTCCGTACTATTAAGAGGGGATCCGCTTTGGTAAGACTAGGGTGGAATCAACACGTACACATCCTTATCACACCCGTCGTCTTCCCTTTGCATCTTTGGAGCTGCACCTCTCTTCCGTACCTGCTTCGCCCTGTGCCAGCGGTAGTACCGCGGTCTACAGCGGTAGTACCGCCGAAGCCCCCCAGCGGTAGTACCACTCCACGAAGCGGTAGTACCGCTCTAAGTGGTAGTACCGCTCCGAAGAGCGGTAGTACCGCTCGTGGGCTTCGGCCGTAGTACCGCGTAGTACCGCGCCTACTGCCGCCTCGATTTGAGACGGTGTTTTCTCATGTTGGGTTTTGCGGCACTAGTAGCGGCAGTGGATGCGGTAGTACCGCTCTGAACGGTAGTACTGCTCTACTCCCACGGTAGTACCGCTCTGGGGCCAGTGGCCTGACTTCCTCTTCAGCGCGGTAGTACCGCTGGGTAGGGAGCGGTAGTACCGCTCTCAGCGGTAGTACCGCCCTTCCCTAGCAGTAGTACCGCCCTGTGCGGGGCTGCTCAGTGGGGTAACGGTTGGATGTGTTCCCCCACTATATAAAGGGGTCTTCTTCCTCCTTGTTGACCTACCTCTTTCCCAAAAGCTCCATTGTTGCTCAAAGCTCCATTTTCGCCCGATCTCTCTCCCTAGCCAATCAAACTTGTTGATTTGCTCGGGATTGGTTGAGAGGGCCCAGATCTACACTTCCACCAAGAGAAATTTGATTCCCCCCACTTATCCCTTGCGGATCTTGTTACTCTTGGGTGTTGAGCACCCTAGATGGTTGAGGTCACCTCGAAGCCATACTCCATTATGGTGAAGCTTCATGGTGTTGTTGTTGTTGTTGTTGGGAGCCTCCGATTGGTGTGGAGATTCCCCAACCTTGCATGTAAAGGTTCGCTCGCCGCCTTCAAGGGCACCATTAGTGGATTCACGGCATCTCGCATTGTGTGAGGGCGTGAGGAGAATACGGTGGCCCTAGTGGCTTCTTGGGGAGCATTGTGCCTCCACACTGCTCTAACAGAGACGTACTTCCCCTTAAAAGGAAGGAATTCTGGTAACACATCCTCGTCTCCACAGGCTCCACTCTTGGTTATTTCGTGCCTTTACTTTTGCAAGCCTACTTGTTGTTACATCCTTGCTCGCTTGTGTGCTAGTTGTTATTGCATCATATAGGTTGCTCACCTAGTTGCACATCTAGACAACCTATTTTGTTGCAAAGTTTAATTTGGTAAAGAAAAGCTTAAAAAAATTTAGTTGCCTATTCACCCCCTCCCCCTCTAGTCAACCATATCGATCCTTTCAATTGGTATCAGAGCCTCGTCTCTTTATTAAGGACTTTACCGTCCGAAGAGTATGGTTGATGTCAACGACGGTGCGGAGGAACACTCCGGTGTGAATCCCATCTCGTCTTCGGCCGAAGGGGGAACCTCGGTCTCTCGTGAGGAATTCAATGTGGCTTTAGACACATTGAAAACCTCCATGACGGCCGAGGTTAAAAGCATGTTTACTGAATTCCTAGAGGGACTCAAACTATCTACCTTGCCGATGAAAGTGGGTGATCCCACTAACAAGGTGACGGATGCTAACCCCGACAAGGGGGAAGCTAATAGTGAAAAGAGTCCGTCTACTAGTGGTAGAAATGGCACCGGCATCTATGCCCATGTGGAACCCCCGGCGTATAAAGGACCGATCCCCTCTACGCATTTGAATCATGCCGGTCCTCCTCCTAAATATGTGAAAAATGAAGATTTTGATTCTTGGGTCTATCGCTTCAAGCGTCATTTAAAACATGTGAATACTAACCTTTGGAGAATTATTGAAGAAGGTTTCTATCCTCATGATCCAAGCAACTTCACCCCTCGAGAAGAAGTGGACAACCAATTCAATGAGAGTGCTCTCTTCATCATCTAATATGCTATCCTTCCCAAAGATCTCCCTCATCTTCGACCTCATGTCATGGCTAAAGAAGCATGGAAGTGTGTCGAGTGTATGTATAGAGGAAGTGCTAGCATTCAATGCTCCAACTATGAAGTGGTGCAAGATGAAGCCGATGAGTTTGCAATGAAAGAGGATGAAGAACCTCGTGAGCTCTTTCGAAGAGTGACCAAACTTGCGGTCGCACTCCGAGATCATGGGAGTAAAGACACGGATGACAATTGGATCAAGCGCAAGTTCCTCAAGGCCATGATGCCCTACAACAAGGCCATGTCCTCTGTCATCCGCCAAAGACCGGACTTCCACTCCATGACCTCTGGTGAAGTGTTGGATGAGTTCATTGCAATGAACATCTTGGATAAGACCGCCGACAATGCGGTGGTCTGTTCCCAAAGGGCAAAGAAGCCAAATCTTGCCTTGAAGGCCAAGGTTAGTGTGGAAGAAGAAGAAGAAGAGGAAGATGAGGAGAGCAACCCCGAGGACACAAAGTATGATTATCATGAGCACATGGCTCTTGCCTCAAGACAGTTTTGGAGTAAGAAGACTACAAGACCCAACTTCAACAAGAACAACTCAAGTGGCCTCAAAGGGAAGCAACAAGTTAGAACTTGTTTCAACTATGGCAATGTCAGTCATTTCATTGCGGACTGTCCATACGAGAAGCGGGAAGACAATGGTGGCAAGTTCATTCGAAAAGACAAAGCCAAGTCCTTCCCCAACAAGAACAACTTCACCAAGAAGACTCCTTCTCGCGGGTTGGTGGTTCAAGAAGAATACCGTGAGGATGACGATGATGATGAAGATGGTGAAACAATGGCCATGGCATCCGTTGCCATTGTCTCAACTCCTCGGGTGTCTCTATTCGATGAACCTAACGAGAACATCACCGCCAAGTGCCTCATGGCTAAGGCCACCAACAAGGTAACCCCCAACATCAAAACCACCATTATTCCTAACCCTCCTTCAACGGATGACTTTGATAATGGTAATGGGTCTAATGAGGATATCAATGAATTTGAGTCCTTCATGAGTAAGCTAAAGGGCAAATCCAAGAAGCATTTCGTTGCTCTCTTGGAACAACTTGGTGAAGCCAATGACATGATCGAGGCTCATGAAGAAACCATCACTAAGATGGAAAGTCATAGCCGTGACTATGCCGATGAGATATCGGATCTCTCTAATGCTCTTGAGGAAGATCGTGAGCATCATTTGGCTCTTGAGGAGTCACACAACGATGGTCACGCTAAACTAAAGAAAGATCTTGATCATGCTCTTGTTGTGTCTCGTGTTCTAGCTTCCGAGAAGGCTAAACTTGGGGTTGATCATGTTAGACTCACGGAGGAGTTTGATGTACTTGACAAGGCCCACAAGGTCTTGAAAAGTGCTCATGCCACCCTCAAGGAGTCTCATGCTCAACTCCAAGTTAAGCTAACTAAGGAAAAGGCCACATTTCCTCACATGGTCTTAATTGATAATGCAAATGCTACTAACCCATGTTGTGAGCATGTGCATCTT
This sequence comes from Triticum aestivum, assembly GCF_018294505.1. Lineage (NCBI taxonomy): Eukaryota > Viridiplantae > Streptophyta > Magnoliopsida > Poales > Poaceae > Triticum > Triticum aestivum. Next base: position 600,195,385 of record NC_057804.1, read on the forward strand.
GTGGAGGAAAATGCCAAGTTGAAGGAACAACTCGAGAAAGGTCTTGTGTCATGCATACAAGGCGAGAAGAACCTAAATGACCTTTTGAGCAATCAAAAGGAAGTTTTGGGAAAGGAGGGAGTTGGGTTCGCACCCAAGTCCAAGAACAAGAAGAAGAACAAGGAGAAGAAGAGCAATACCAATCGACCTCCTCCGCTCACGCAAACCTTTGTGAAGGAGGGAGAAGGTGCTCCTAAGGAGAAGAAGAACAATGGGAAGAGCGATGAAGCCAAAGAGCGCAACGCCATCTCTCCCAACAAAGCCGGCGACTTTAACCCCTCTTATGTGTTGTGCCGTGCTAGTGATGGACATGTTTATGCTAAATTTGTTGGTTCTCCTTATGAGTACATTGAATGGTCTATTTGGGTTCCTAAGACCCTTGTTACTAACATCAAAGGACCCATTACTCAATGGGTACCTAAAACCAAGCATTGATCTCTTGTAGGTGTTTGCTTCTGGTGGGGGATCATGGTTGCTCGACAGTGGAGCAACAAATCATATGACCGGGAGCAAGGACTTGGTGGTGAACATGCACAATATCCCATCTATGCCCACCAATGTCTAATGGGGTGATGCCTCACATTCTAAGGTATTGGGTCTTGGCAAGGTTGTCATTTCTCATGATCTAACGATCGAGAAAGTCATGCTTGTTGAGTCCCTTGCGTTCAATTTACTTTCCGTTCGTCAACTCGCACTCATGGGTTTTGCCACCTTCTTTGATATTGATACCGTGGCCCTCTTGTGGAGCAAGACTCTTAAAGTAGCCTTTGTTGGGCATGTCGAGAACGGTCTCTATGTGGTTAACTTCTCGGAGCAACCCACTAAGACCGCGACATGCCTAATGGCTAAAGTTGATGTGGGATGGCTTTGGCATCGCCGTTTAGCCCATGTCAATATGAGATCTTTGCCAAGTCTTCTCAAGGGGGGCCATATTCGTGGACTAACAAATGTTAGTTTTGCCAAAGATCGTGCTTGCAGTGCTTGTATCGAAGGAAAGCTTCATGAAAAGGCTCACCCTCCTTCAACCATCATCTACTCGAAGAGACCCTTGGAGCTCCTTCACATGGATCTCTTCGGGCCTCCAGCTTTTGATAGTCTTGGAGGGAGAAAGTATTGCTTGGTGATTGTGGATGATTATTCAAGATACACTTGGGTATACTTCTTCAAGAGGAAGAGTGAGACTCAACAAACCGTCATCGACTTTGCAAATGAAGCTCAACGTCAACACAATGCAAAGATCTTGACAATAAGAAGTGACAATGGCACCGAGTTCAAGAACTACACCTTGGATGAGTTTCTTAGTGATGAAGGGATCAAGCACCAATATTCCGCACCATATACCCCTCAACAAAATGGTGTTGCGGAGAGGAAGAACCGAACGTTGATGGATGCGGCAAGGACCATGATGGCGGAGTTCAAGTCTCCATTCTGGGCCGAAGCCATCAACACAGCTTGTCATGCATCCAATCGGCTCTATCTCCGCAAAGGCTTGAACAAGACTCCGTATGAGATACTCACCGGGAACAAGCCCAATCTCAAGTACTTCCGGGTGTTCGGGTGTAAGTGTTTCATTCTCAAGAAAGGTGTTTGTTTGTCTAAATTTGAAGCTAGAGCTCATGAGGGCATATTTGTTGGTTATGCTACAAACTCTCATGCTTACCGTGTTCTCAACAAGTCCAACGGACTCATTGAGGAGACGTGTAACATGGAGTTTGACGAAAATAACGGCTCCCAAGTGGAGCAAAGTGGTACTTATGATGTAGGTGATGAAATTCCTCCCCAAGCCATAAGAAGAATGGGTATTGGTCAAATCCTACCCATTTAGGAACCCCTTGTGGCCGAAGGAGAAGGACAATGCTCTACTCAAGTAGATCCATCACCTCATCAAGACCCACACGCTTCCGAAGAACAAAGTGAAGGCCCTCAACCTTGTGAACAAGACCAAGGGCAAGATCAACCTCAAGATGGTGGTGAACCTCTAAATGATGCCCAAGGTCAAGTTCTCCCCCTCGAGTAAGTTCAAGATCAAGATCAAACTCAAGCTCAAGACGGCGCTCAAGATGATCAAGTCAACCCTCCCTCCACATCCGAGGAGGAATTAGAGCGTCGTGCCGCAAAGATTGCTTCCAAGCTCACCACTCAAGGCCATCTCATGGAAAATGTATTTGGAAGCCTAAGAAAGGGGGTAAGCACTCATAGACAATTAGCAAACTATTGTGAACATCACGCGTTTGTCTCTTGTGTTGAACCCCAAAAGGTCTATGAGGCGCTCGAAGACTCGGATTGGCTCAATGCCATGCATGAAGAACTCAACAACTTCGAGTACAACAAAGTTTGGAGATTGGTGCCAAGGCCATCGGGGAACCACAACGTCATTGGAACAAAGTGGATCTTCAAGAACAAGCAAGATGCTCATGGGAACATCATTCGCAACAAGGCAAGATTGGTAGCACAAGGCTACTCCCAAGTCGAGGGTATCGACTACGGTGAAACCTTTGCTCCCGTTGCTCGTCTTGAATCCATTCATTTGTTGATTGCTTATGCTTCCCATCACAACTTTAAGTTGCAACAAATGGATGTGAAAAGTGCTTTTCTTAATGGTCCCATTAATGAGTTGGTCTATGTCAAGCAACCCCCTGGGTTCGAGGACCCCTACTTCCCGGATCATGTGTATCAACTCGATAAGGCACTCTATGGCCTTAAACAAGCCCCACGTGCGTGGTATGACCACCTTACCGAGTTGCTACAAGATCATGGATTTGAAGTAGGACAAATCAATCCCACTCTTTTTACTAAGAAGGTCAAAGGGGAGTTGTTTGTATGCCAACTATATGTTGATGACATTATCTTTGGTTCTCCTAACAAAGCTTTCAATGAGGAATTTGCCGCTCTCATGACCTCCAAGTTCAAGATGTCTTCGATGGGAGAGTTGAAGTTCTTTCTTGGATTTGACATCAAACAAAGAAGAGAAGGAACCTTCATTAACCAAGCCAAATACACTCAAGACATGCTTAAAAGATTCAAGCTTAGTGACGTCAAACCGGCTACTACACCAATGCCTACCAAGTGCCAACTTGACATCGATCCCAATGGTAAAGCGGTGGATCAAAAGGTATATCGCTCCATGATTGGCTCCTTGCTTTACCTTTGTGCATCTAGACCGGATATCATGTTGAGTGTGGGGATGTGTGCACGTTTTCAAGCCGCACCAAAGGAAAGTCACTTTGTGGCGGTCAAGCGAATCTTTCGATATTTGGCTCATACCTCAAACTTTGGCTTATGGTACCCAAGAGGAGCAAACTTCAAGCTTGAAGGCTTCACGGATTCCGATTGGGCGGGAGACAAAGTGGATAGGAAGTCCACTTCCGGAGGATGCCAATTTCTTGGTTGCTCTTTGGTAAGTTGGTCCTCCAAGAAGCAAAGTTGTGTGTCTCTCTCGTCCACCGAAGCGGAGTATGTGGCGGCCGGTAGTTGTTATGCTCAACTCCTATGGATGAGGCAAACTTTAAAGGAGTACGGTGTCATTTGTGACAAAGTGCCTCTTTGGTGTGATAATGAAGTGCCATCAAGATTTCTCTCAACCCGGTGCAACACTTCAAGACGAAGCACATTGAGATTCGGTATCACTTCATCCGGGATCACATTAGGCGAGGGGAGATCGAGCTCAAGTATGTCAACACTCATGATAACCTTGCAGATATTTTCACGAAGCCCTTGGATGAAGCAAGATTTCGCGAGTTAAGGCATGAGCTAAATATCATTGATTTGAGCAATGTGACTTGAACCCGTGCACCCCCCACCACACTCAATCTGTTGTCTAGTTTAGGTGCAGGCATGGACATAGGGGGAGTGTTGTTCTCTCAATGAACTCTCCCTCCCCCCATTATGCATAAAATGATCAACTCTTTCACATTAACCATTTTTTATGGTACTTGTGCTTCAAAGACGAGTTTTGGTCATGGGCCCAAGGATAATTCTTCGCGGTGCCATACCAATTGACTCAAACATAGGTGGCTCCGGCCACCGCCCTCTCTTGAGAGAGGCCTGAGCTCGCTCCTTTTTGTTGTTGTTTGTTTTGAAGGAGTGGGTTTTGGTTCGGTGTTTCGTGTGTGTTGTCTTGTTGGTCTTTCTCTTGTCTTTGCCTTCCCGTTCTTCTCGGTGTGTTTGCATTTGCTTATTTGCCTAGAATTTTTTTTTGGTTGCTGGCGGTACTACCGCCGCTGGCGAGCGGTACTACCGCTCCAAGCGGTACTACCGCCCTCCAGCGCGGTACTACCGCTGAGAGGCACGGGTGGGGGTTATATCGGGGCAGGGGGAGTTTCTTCTCCCCCATACCCATTCGCACGCCCCCTCTCCTGTTCCTCTCTCTCTCCAGCAACCGGCGCCGCAGGAGGGCTCCGGCGGATCTCCTTCTCCGGGCCGTCCCTCTCCATTCCCTTCGGTGGAGACGATCCCCACCTTGTCCTCTTGCCATGGATGCCGGTATTGCCCCCGTTCTCTTGTTCTTTTTGTCTAGGTTTCCAATCTAGCTTCTTAGGGGCAGTAGCGGTTGCATCTTTAGATTTTTGGCCAAATCTAGGCTTGAGTAGGATGGAGAATGCTTCTAGGCAGTTTGGATTAGTGTTTGGTTGGAGTATTTTTGAATTTGATAGGACGGAAGTACCGGATCTGACCACAGTAGTAGGAAACTGTTGTTTCCCCGCCTCAAGCGGTACTACCGCTCTCTAGAGCGGTACTACCGCTCTGAGCGGTACTACCACTCTCTAGAGCGGTACTACCGCTTGGAGCGGTACTACCGCCCAAGGGTCACGGTACTACCGCTCTCTACCAGATTCCAACCTACTCCTACCTCTCAGTGATCCCCTTTGTTCGTGTTTGTGGCTTATGCTCTTTCTTTCTGGTTGTTTGCGTGTTTTGTGTGTGTCGTTCCAGGTGATGAGGTTCCTGAGCATCAGGCTCGTCGTGTCAACCCCGGTCGTGCTTCGTCCAAGCGCTACCGCACCACTGAGCCTGCCGGGGGATCTTCTAGTGCTCCACCTCCTCCCCAGCTGCAGAAGAAGCCTGGGGTCAAGCCAAAGCAAACCAAAACCGTGCCAGAAATGCCGCCCAAGGAGTTCTGGGCAAGGCGCCGCCGCAACCCGTATGAGGAAGATCAAGATCCCACTTTGGTCAACCGTCCGTTCTGGAACAGGTTTCAGTTTGCCATCTATTTTGATGTCCTCAAAGCCAAGAAGAATCTCTATGTCAACGTGCACTCCATCGACACCGAGCATATGGAGAATGATCCTGACTACTTTGGTGAAGCTCTTCAGATGTGCACTCAGCTGAACATTCTCGGGATCATGCAATTCAACAAGGACTATGATGCTGATATTGTGGCCCAATTCTATGCCACGGTTCACCTTGGGACCGATGAGAACAGGACTCTGACTTGGATGACAAATGGCAAGTTGCTGTCAGTCAAGTGGAAAGCTTTCATGCAGTTGATCGGGGTGGAAGATCTTGGACTTGAGTCTGCTGTCGGCTTTCGCCCCCACCATCGACCCAATGCCACTCACAAGCAAGCTCTGTGGCCCTACTGCACTCTAAGGATCAACCCTGAGACGAAGAAGGAGACCTATGTGCTGCCTGCCTATCTGGACATCCTTCACCGTATCTTGAGAGAAACTCTTTTCCCTCGCATCGGGAATCTGGACCAGGTTCACTCTTATCTCGTGGACATGCTTCTCTTCTGTCAGCGGGAGAAGGGGCAGAGCACCGGAGAGTCCTTGGATATCTATCATGTTATGTGGTCTGAGCTGGTTTCTGCTATCTCCGAGCGCAAGTGCCCGATTTATGGTCCGTTCATTATGCTGCTCATTGAGAAGGCCTGGGATCGTGTCTATCCCAAGGTGGTGCTGGAAATTGGAGACTTGGTCTCTCACGATGTCAAGCGTCTGAGGAAGAAGGATAACTAGGGCACTCAGGCCCCTAGGACTGGAGTTCCTTCATCTGCTGCTGCCATGGAGACTGAGGAAGAGTTTGGGGCTGAGGCTGAGGATGAAGATGATGACTACTTGCCTTCTGAGGTAGAGCCTTCTTGGGCTAAGAAGCTCAAGTCTAAGATGAAGAAGCTGTTCTGCATGGAGGCTCACGGTCAGTACATGACTCATGTGGCTGAGAAGAAGGCTCGAGGTTGTCACAAGGAGCTCATGCGTCAGTTGGGTGCTACTGTCAAGAGTGGATCTGAGGACCAGCTTACTGAGGAGGAGGAGTGGATTCAGCAGCACTGCCCGTGGACCGATTCTGAGGCCGAGCACTTCCAGACTAACGACGGTGGTGCCGATGATTCCGCTGGGCTCTGATGCGTGTGTCACTCATTTGCTCTCACCTGGGGCCGTAGCAGCACTCCCTCTCCTTTTTGGTGTCTCGATGCCAAAGGGGGAGAGAGCTTAGGGATTTGCGAGTTGTGTCTTTCGTTATTTTCGTGTGTCTTGTCTTGTTCGTGTTTCTCCTCGCATATGCTTTGTTTGGTTTGTCTGTGAGTCAGACCTTAGTTCGAGTGAGACTTATGTTCGAGTCATATGGTGTGAGACATATGCTACCTTAACTTTCCAGTATCAAGTATCTTTGTCTATCTAGCTTATGAGCTGCGTGTTTTTCCTGTTATATCATCTATGCTGCTCTCATACACCATGCTTAGTTTGTTGGTCTCTAAATTGTAGGGGGAGCTCTGATCCTAGTATGTGTGCTGTGCAGTCCAAAGCACTTATCGAAAGAGCACACATCTAGGGGGAGCCCATCTACATGTTAGGATCGTGGGGTTTGTATGCTTACTCTATATCGTGTTTATGCAAATCCTGTATTGTCATCAATCCACCAAAAAGGGGGAGATTGTAAGGGCTTATTTATCCCATAGTGGTTTTGGTGATTGATGACAATGCTTTTGCGGACTAATCGTGTGCGTTAAGTTCTTTCAGAGAATCATCCATTGGCACGAGACGATTTCCTCCCCTCGGTGTTTTTATTCAAGACGGTGTAGCTCCTGCATTTCGTTGTTGGTGGGCTAGTTTCGTAGGAGTCTCCGTACTATTAAGAGGGGATCCGCTTTGGTAAGACTAGGGTGGAATCAACACGTACACATCCTTATCACACCCGTCGTCTTCCCTTCGCATCTTTGGAGCTGCACCTCTCTTTCGTACCTACTTCGCCCTGTGCCAGCGGTAGTACCGCGGTCTACAGCGGTAGTACCGCCGAAGCCCCCTAGAGGTAGTACCGCTCCACGAAGCGGTAGTACCGCTCTAAGCGGTAGTACCGCTCCGAAGAGCGGTAGTACCGCTCGCGGGCTTCGGCCGTAGTACCGCATAGTACCGCACCTACTGCCGCCTCGATTCGAGACGGTGTTTTCTCGTGTCGGGTTTTGCGGCACTAGTAGCGGCAGTGGATGCGGTAGTACCGCTCTGAGCGGTAGTACCGCTCTACTCCCGCAGTAGTACCGCTCTGGGGCTAGTGGCCTGACTTCCTCTTCAGCACGGTAGTACCGCTGGGTATTGAGCGGTAGTACCGCTCTCAGCGGTAGTACCGCCCTTCCCTAGCGGTAGTACCGCCCTGTGCGGGGCTGCTCAGTGGGGTAATGGTTGGATGTGTTCCCCCACTATATAAAGGGGTCTTCTTCCTCCTTGTTGACCTACCTCTTTCCCAAAAGCTCCATTGTTGCTCAAAGCTCCATTTTTGCCCGATCTCTCTCCCTAGCCAATCAAACTTGTTGATTTGCTCGGGATTGGTTGAGAGGGCCCAGATCTACACTTCCACCAAGAGAAATTTGATTCCCCCCACTTATCCCTTGCGGATCTTGTTACTCTTGGGTGTTGAGCACCCTAGACGGTTGAGGTCACCTCGAAGCCATACTCCATTGTGGTGAAGCTGTTTGGTGTTGTTGTTGTTGTTGGGAGCCTCCGATTGGTGTGGAGATTGCCCCAACCTTGCGTGTAAAGGTTCGGTTGCCGCCTTCAAGGGCACCATTAGTGGATTGACGGCATCTCGCATTGTGTGAGGGCGTGAGGAGAATACGGTGGCCCTAGTGGCTTCTTGGGGAGCATTGTGCCTCCACACCGCTCTAACGGAGACATACTTCCCCTTAAAAGGAAGGAACTCCGGTAACACATCCTCGTCTCCACCGGCTCCACTCTTGGTTATTTCGTGCCTTTACTTTTGCAAGCCTACTTGTTGTTACATCCTTGCTCGCTTGTGTGCTAGTTGTTATTGCATCATATAGGTTGCTCACCTAGTTGCACATCTAGACAACCTATTTTGTTGCAAAGTTTAATTTGGTAAAGAAAAGCTTAAAAATTGTTAGTTGCCTATTCACCCCCCCTCTAGTCAACCATATTGATCCTTTCAGCTGGGAAAGCTAGATCCATCTACGGATCTAGGGACTGCACCCCCATGCGGGACTATGGTTATCAAGCCAAACATGCCGGCCATATACCAGTTCAGAACCAATACCAAACATTACATCCGTCGGACCCACGCCAGGACACAATCAAATACAGGGGCGCTGCGCACCCCCTGTGCTTCACCGATGAGGTGCTGGATCACGAATTCCCAAAAGGGTTTAAACCCGTAAATATCAAGGCATATGATGGAACGACGGATCCTGCTGTTTGGATAGAAGACTTTATTCTTCCCATCCACATGGCTCGCGGAGATGATCTCCACGCCATGAAATACTTACCCCTCAAGCTGAAAGGGCCAGCTCAGCACTGGCTGAAAAGCCTCCCAGAAAACTCCATTGGAAGTTGGGAATAACTTGAGGATGCTTTCAGGGCCAACTTTCAAGGGACCTATGTCTGGCCCCCGGATGTTGACGATCTAAGTCACATAACCCAACAGCCCGGGGAATCAGCCCAAAAGCTATGTAATCGGTTTCTCACTAAGAAGAACCAAATTGTCGATTGCCCGGACGCTGAAGCCTTAGCGGCCTTCAAGCACAGTGTCCAGGACGAATGGCTAGCTAGACACCTCGGCCAGGAAAAGCCAAGCACAATGGCAGCCTTAACTACACTCATGACCCGTTTTTGCGCGGGTTGGCTAGCCTGTAGCAGCACCAGCGACCCTGGCACATGTGAAGTCAGGGATGGCAATGGAAATCCACGACGCAACAAAAACAAACGTCAAAACAATGAAGGAAGCCCAGATGATACAGTGGTAAATGCCGGATTCAGTGGCCCCAGACCCGGTCAACGGAAGAAGCTATTTAAAAGCAATAAAAACGGTCCATCTAGCCTGGAAATTTTTTTGGACAAGCCCTGTCAGATCCATGGCACCCCCACTAAACATGCGAACCATACCAACCGTAGTTGTTGGGTCTTCAAACAGGCCGACGAGTCTACTACCGAACAATGAACATGATCTATGTCACTCGTATCCCAAAGAGGGAGCGCAAATGCGCACTCCGAGAGGTCTATGCCGTTGAGCCCGTTACCCCCAAATTCAACCCATGGTCGGCCTGTCTGATCACCTTTGATCACATGCATCATCCGACCAATGTCCGTCACGGGGGTTCGGCTGCCCTAGTACTCGATCCAATAGTCGATGGATACCACCTTACTCGAGTCCTTATGGACGGCGGCAACAGTCTTAATTTGATATATCAGGACACTGTTCGCAAGATGGGGATAGACCCGTCAAGAATCAAGCCAAGCAGCACGACCTTTAAACGAGTCATACCAGGCATAGAAGCTTGCTGCACGGGCTCTTTAACATTGGAGGTCGTATTTGGCTCTCCCGATAACTTTCGAAGCGAAGAGCTCATCTTCGACATAGCTCCGTTCTGAAGTGGCTATCACGCACTACTCGGAAGAATGTGTCGGGGAATGTTGCAGAAAATTAAAATTTTTCCTACAGTTTCACCAAGATCCATCTATGAGTTCATCTAAGCAACGAGTCAAGGGAGTGAGTTTGCATCTACATACCACTTGTAGATCGCGTACGGAAGCGTTCGAGGGAATGGTGCTGATGGAGTCGTACTCGTCGTGATTCAGATCACCGATGACCAAGTGCTGAACGGACAGCACCTCCGCGTTCAACACACGTACGGTACGGGCGACGTCTCCTCCTTCTTGATGCAGCAAGGGGGAAGGAGAGGTTGAGGAAGAAGGCTCCAGCAGCAGCACGACGGCGTGATGATGGTGGAGAGGCAGTACTCCGACAGGGCTTCGCCAAGCACACAACGGAGGAGGAGAGGTGTTGGGGAGGGGAGGGGCTGCGCCTTGGCTTGGGTGTTCAGACCTCCCCTCACCCCTCTATTTATAGGGGAAGGGGCAAGGGGGGCCGGCCCCTCTAGATGGGATCTAGAGGGGGGGCGGCGGCCAGGGAGGGGGAACTTGCCCCCCAAGCAAGGGGGGCGCCCCCTCTAGGGTTCCCCCCAACCCTAGGTGCATCGGCCCAAGGGGGGGCGCCCAGCCCTCCAGGGGCTGGCTCCTGCCCCACGCGGCCCATGTGGCCCCCCCGGGAGGGGTGGCCCCTCCCGGTGGACCCCCGAAACCCTTCCGGTGGCCCCGGTACAATACCGATATGCCCCCGAAACCTTCCCATATATAAATCTTTACCTCCGGACCATTCCGGAACTCCCAGTGACGTCTGGGATCCCATCCGGGACTCCGAACAACTTTCGGTAATCACATACAAGTCTTCCTAATAACCCTAGCATCGCCGAACCTTAAGTGTGTAGACCCTACGTGTTCGGGGACATGCAGACATGACCGAGACGGCTCTCTGGTCAATAACCAACAGCGGGATCTGGATACCCATGTTGGCTCCCACATGCTCCTCGATGATGTCATCGGATGAACCACAATGTCGAGGATTCAATCAACCCCATATGCAATTCCCTTTGTCAGACAGTATGTTACTTGCCCGAGACTCGATCGTCGGTATCCCAATACCTCGCTAGTCTCGTTACCGGAAAGTCACTTTACTCGTACCGTAATGCATGATCCCGTGACCAAACACTTGGTCATTTTGAGCTCATTATGATGATGCACTACCGAGTGGGCCCAGTGATACCTCTCCGTCATACGGAGTGACAAATCCCAGTCTCGATCCGTGTCAACCCAACAGACACTTTCGGAGATACCTGTAGTGCACCTTTATTATCACCCAGTTACTTGTGACATTTGGTACACCCAAAGCACTCTTACGGTATCCGGGAGTTACACGATCTCATGGTCTAAGGAAGAGATACTTGACACTGAAAAAGCTCTAGCAAAACGAACTACACGATCTTGTGCTATGCTTAGGATTGGGTCTTGTCCATCACATCATTCTCCTAATGACGTGATCCCGTTGTCAATGACATCTAATGTCCATAGTCAGGAAACCATGACTATCTGTTGACCAACGAGCTAGTCAACTAGAGGCTTACCAGGGACGTATTTTGGTCTATGTATTCACACGTGTATTACGATTTCCGGATAATACAATTATAGCATGAATAAAAGACAATTATCATGAACGAGGAAATATAATAATAATGCTTTTATTATTGCCTCTAGGGCATATTTTCAACAGTCTCCCACTTGCACTAGAGTCAATAATCTAGTTACATTGTGATGAATCGAACACCCATAGAGTTCTGGTGTTGATCATGTTTTGCTCGCGAGAGAGGTTTAGTCAACGGATCTGCGACATTCAGATCCGTATGTACTTTGCAAATATATATGTCTCCATCTTGAACATTTTCATGGATGGAGTTGAAACGACGCTTGATGTGCCTGGTCTTTTTGTGAAACCTGGGCTCCTTGGCAAGGGCAATAGCTCCAGTGTTGTCACAGAAGAGTTTGATTGGCCCTGACGCATTGGGTATGACTCCTAGGTCGGTGATGAACTCCTTCACCCAAATTGCTTCATAAGCTGCCTCCGAGGCTGCCATGTACTCCGCTTCACATGTAGATCCCGCCACGACGCTCTGCTTGCAGCTGCACCAGCTTACTGCTCCACCATTCAACATATACACGTATCCGGTTTGTGACTTAGAGTCATCCAGATCTGTGTCGAAGCTAGCGTCGACGTAACCCTTTACGACGAGCTCTTCGTCACCTCCATAAACGAGAAACATGTCCTTCGTCCTTTTTAGGTACTTTAGGATATTCTTGACCGCTGTCCAGTGTTCCTTGCCGGGATTACTTTGGTACCTTCCTACCAAACTTACGGCAAGGTTTACATCAGTTCTGGTACACAGCATAGCATACATAATAGATCCTATGGCTGAGGCACAGGGGATGACGCTCATCTCTTCTTTATCTTTTGCCGTGGTCGGGCATTGAGCCGAGCTCAACCTCACACCTTGCAGTACAGGCAAGAACCCTTTCTTGGACTGATCCATTTTGAACTTCTTCAAAATCTTATCAAGGTATGTGCTTTGTGAAAGACCTATGAGGCATCTCGATCTATCCCTATAGATCTTGATGCCTAATATATAAGCAGCTTCTCCAAGGTCCTTCATTGAAAAACACTTATTCAAGTAGGCCTTAATGCTGTCCAAGAATTCTATATCATTTCCCATCAAAAGTATGTCATCTACATATAATATGAGAAATGCTACAGAGCTCCCACTCACTTTCTTGTAAACGCAGGCTTCTCCATAAGTCTGCGTAAACCCAAACGCTTTGATCATCTCATCAAAGCGAATGTTCCAACTCCGAGATGCTTACACCAACCCATAAATGGATCGCTGGAGCTTGCATACTTTGTTAGCATTCTTAGGATTGACAAAACCCTCCGGCTGCATCATATACAGTTCTTCCTTAAGGTGCCCGTTAAGGAATGCCGTTTTGACGTCCATCTGCCATATCTCATAATCATAGTATGCGGCAATTGCTAACATGATTCAGACGGATTTAAGCTTCGCTACGGGAGAGAAAGTCTCATCGTAGTCAATCCCTTGAACTTGCCGATAACCCTTAGCGACAAGTCGAGCTTTATAGATGGTGACATTTCCATCCGCGTCCGTCTTCTTCTTAAAGATCCATTTGTTTTCTATCGCTCGCCGATCATCGGGCAAGTCCATCAAAGTCCATACTTTGTTTTCATACATGGATTCTATCTCGGATTTCATGGCTTCTAGCCATCTGTTGGAATCTGGGCCCACCATTGCTTCTTCATAGTTCAAAGGTTCACCGTTGTCCAACAACATGATTTCCAGGACAAGGTTGCCGTACCACTCTGGTGCGGAACGTGTCCTTGTGGACCTACGAAGTTCAGTAGCAACTTGATCCGAAGTACCTTGATCATCATCATTGTCTTCCTCTTCAGTTGGTGTAGGCATCAGAGGAACATTTTCCTGAGCTGCACTACTATCCCGTTCAAGAGGTAGTACTTCATTGAGTTCTACGTTCCTCCCACTTACTTCTTTCGAGAGAAACTCTTTTTCCAGAAAGGATCCGTTCTTGGCAACAAAGATCTTGCCTTCGGATCTTAAGTAGAAGGTATACACAATGGTTTCTTTAGGGTATCCTATGAAGACGGATTTTTCTGACTTGGGTTCGAGCTTTTCAGGTTGAAGTTTCTTGACATAAGCATCGCATCCCCAAACTTTTAGAAACGACAGCTTAGGTTTCTTCCCAAACCATAGTTCATACGGTGTCGTCTCAACGGATTTAGACGATGCCCTATTTAAAGTGAATGTAGCTGTCTCTAGAGCGTATCCCCTAAATGATAGCGGTAAATCGGTAAGAGACATCATAGATCGCACCATATCCAATAGAGTGCGATTATGACGTTCGGACACACCGTTTTGCTGAGGTGTTCCAGGCGGCGTGAGTTGTGAAACGATTCCACATTTTCTTAAGTGTGTACCAAATTCGTGACTTAAATATTCTCCTCCATGATCCGATCGTAAGAATTTTATCTTTCGGTCACGTTGATTCTCTACTTCATTCTGAAATTCCTTGAACTTTTCAAAGGTCTCAGACTTGTGTTTGATCAAGTAGACATACCCATATCTACTCAAGTCATCAGTGAGAGTGAGAACATAACGATATCCTCCGTGAGCCTCAACACTCATTGGACCGCACACATCGGTATGTATGATTTCCAACAAGTTGGTTGCTCGCTCCATTGTTCCGGAGAACGGGGTCTTGGTCATTTTGCCCATGAGGCATGGTTCGCATGTGTCAAATGATTCATAATCGAGAGACTCTAAAAGTCCATCAGCATGGAGCTTCTTCATGCGCTTGACACCAATGTGACCAAGGCGGCAGTGCCACAAGTATGTGGGACTATCGTTATCAACTTTACATCTTTTGGTATTCATGCTATGAATATGTGTAATATTACGTTCGAGATTCATTAAGAATAAACCATTGACCATTGGGGCATGACCATAAAACATATCTCTCATATAAATAGAACAACCATTATTCTCGGATTTAAATGAGTAGCCATCTCGTATTAAACGAGATCCTGATACAATGTTCATGCTCAAACTTGGCACTAAATAACAATTATTGAGGTTTAAAACTAATCCTGTAGGTAAATGTAGAGGTAGCGTGCCGACGGCGATCACATCGACCTTGGAACCATTCCCGATGCGCATCGTCACCTCGTCCTTCGCCAGTCTCCGCTTATTCCGCAGCTCCTGCTGTGAGTTACAAATGTGAGCAACGACACCGGTATCAAATACCCAGGAGTTACTACGAGTACTGGTAAGGTACACATCAATTACATGTATATCAAATATACCTTTAGTGTTGCCGGCCTTCTTGTCTGCTAAGTATTTGGGGCAGTTCCGCTTCCAGTGACCCTTCCCCTTGCAATAAAAGCAGTCAGTTTCAGGCTTGGGTCCATTCTTTGACTTCTTCCCGGCAACTGGCTTACCGGGCGCGGCAACATCTTTGCCGTCCTTCTTGAAGTTCTTCTTACCCTTGCCCTTCTTGAACTTAGTGGTCTTATTGACCATCAACACTTGATGTTCTTTCTTGATTTCAACCTTTGCTGACTTCAGCATTGAAAATACTTCAGGAATGGTCTTTACCATCCCCTGCATATTGTAGTTCATCACGAAGCTCTTGTAGCTTGGTGGGAGCGACTGAAGGATTCTGTCAATGACCGCCTCATCCGGGAGGTTAATGTCCAGCTGGGACAGGCGGTTGTGCAACCCAGACATTTTGAGTATGTGCTCACTGACAGAACTATTTTCCTCCATCTTACAACTAAAGAACTTGTCAGAGACTTCATATCTCTCGACCCGGGCATGAGCTCGGAAAACTAGTTTTAGCTCCTCGAACATCTCACATGCTCCGTGTTGCTCAAAACGCTTTTGGAGCCCGGGTTCTAAGTTGTAAAGCATGCCGCACTGAACGAGGGAGTAATCATCAGCACGAGACTACCAAGCATTCATAATGTCTTGGTTCTCTGGGACGGGAGCGTCACCTAGGGGTCCTTCTAGGACATATTGTTTCCTGGCAGCTATGAGGATGATCCTCAGGTTCCGGACCCAGTCCGTATAGTTGCTGCCATCATCTTTCAGCTTGGTTTTCTCTAGGAACGCGTTGAAGTTCATGTTGACATGAGCGTTGGCCATTTGATCTACAAGACATATTTTGCAAAAAGTTTTAGACTAAGTTCATGATAATTAAGTTCATCTAATCAAATTATTTTAATGAACTCCCACTCAGATTAGACATCCCTCTAGTCATCTAAGTGTTACATGATCCGAGTCGACTAGGCCGTGTCCGATCATCACGTGAGACGGACTAGTCATCGTCGGTGAACATCTCCATGTTGATCGTATCTTCCATACGACTCATGTTCGACCTTTCGGTCTCTTGTGTTCCGAGGCCATGTCTGTACATGCTAGGCTCGTCAAGTTAACCCTAAGTGTTCTGCATGTGTAAATCTGTCTTACACCCGTTGTATGTGAACGTAAGGATCTATCACACCCGATCATCACGTGGTGCTTCGAAACGACGAACTTTAGCAACGGTGCACAGTTAGGGGGAACACTTTCTTGAAATTATTATAAGGGATCATCTTATTTACTACTGTCGCTCTAAGTAAACAATATGCATAAACATAATAAACGTCACATGCAATTATATAGTAGTGACATGATATGGCCAATATCATATAGCTCCTTCGATCTCCATCTTCGGGGCTCCATGATCATCTTCGTCACCGGCATGACACCATGATCTCCATCATCATGATCTCCATCATCGTGTCTTCATGAAGTTGTCACGCCAACGACTACTTCTACTTCTATGGCTAATGCGTTTAGCAATAAAGTAAAGTAATTTACATGGCGTTCTTCAATGACACGCAGGTCATACAAAAAATAAAGACAACTCCTATGGCTCCTGCTGGTTTTCATACTCATCGACATGCAAGTCGTGATTCCTATTACAAGAACATGATCTCATACATCACAATATATCATTCATCATTCATCACAACTTCTGGCCATATCACATCACATGACAATTGCTGCAAAAACAAGTTAGACGTCCTCTAATTGTTGTTGCATCTTTTACGTGGCTGCAATTGGGTTCTAGCAAGAACGTTTTCTTACCTACGAATAACCACAACGTGATCTTGTGAACTTCTATTTACCCTTCATAAGGACCCTTTTCATCGAATCCGCTCCAACTAAAGTGGGAGAGACAGACACCCGCCAGCCACCTTATGCAACTAGTGCATGTCAGTCGGTGGAACCGGTCTCACGTAAGCGTACGTGTAAGGTTGGTTCGGGCCGCTTCATCCCACAATACCGCTGAAGCAAGATAAGACTAGTAGCGGCAAGCAAGTTGATAAGATCTACGCCCACAACAAAATTGTGTTCTACTCGTGCAATAGAGAACTACACATAGACCTAGCTCATGATGCCACTGTCGGGGAACATTGCAGAAAATTATTATAATTTTTCCTACGGTTTCACCAAGATACATCTATGAGTTCATCTAAGCAACGAGTCAAGGGAGTGAGTTTGCATCTACATACCACTTGTAGATCGCGTACGGAAGCGTTCGAGGGAACGGTGCTGATGGAGTCGTACTCGCCGTGATTCCGATCACCGATGACCAAGTGCTGAACGGACAGCACCTCCGCGTTCAACACACGTACGGTACGGGCGACGTCTCCTCCTTCTTGATCCAGCAAGGGGGAAGGAGAGGTTGAGGAAGAAGGCTCCAACAGCAGCACGACGGCGTGATGATGGTGGAGAGGCAGTACTCCGACAGGGCTTCGCCAAGCACACAACAGAGGAGGAGAGGTGTTGGGGAGGGGAGGGGCTGCGCCTTGGCTTGGGTGTTCAGCCCTCCCCTCACCCCTCTATTTATAGGGGAAGGGGCAAGGGGGGCCGGCCCCTCTAGATGGCATCTAGAGGGGGGGCGGCGGCCAGGGAGGGGGAACTTGCCCCCCAAGCAAGGGGGCGCCCCCTCTAGGGTTCCCCCCAAACCCTAGGCGCATGGGCCCAAGGGGGGGCGCCCAGCCCTCCAGGGGCTGGCTCCTGCCCCACGCGGCCCATGTGGCCCCCCCGGGAGGGGTGGCCCCTCCCGATGGACCCCCGGAACCCTTCCGGTGGCCCCGGTACAATACCGATATGCCCCCGAAACCTTCCCATATATAAATCTTTACCTCCGGACCATTTCGGAACTCCTCATGACATCCGGGATCCCATCCGGGACTCCGAACAACTTTCAGTAATCACATACAAGTCTTCCTAATAACCCTAGCGTCACCGAACCTTAAGTGTGTAGACCCTACGAGTTCGGGAGACATGCAGACATGACCGAGACGGCTCTCTGGTCAATAACCAACAGCGGGATCTGGATACCCATGTTGGCTCCCACATGCTCCTCGATGATGTCATCGGATGAACCATGATGTCGAGGATTCAATCAACCCCATATGCAATTCCCTTTGTCAGACGGTATGTTACTTGCCCGAGACTCGATCGTCGGTATCCCAATACCTCGCTAGTCTCGTTACCGGAAAGTCACTTTACTCGTACCGTAATGCATGATCCCGTGACCAAACACTTGGTCATTTTGAGCTCATTATGATGATGCACTACCGAGTGGGCCCAGTGATACCTCTCCGTCATACGGAGTGACAAATCCCAGTCTCGATCCGTGTCAACCCAACAGACACTTTCGGAGATACCTGTAGTGCACCTTTATGATCACCCAGTTACGTTGTGACGTTTGGTACACCCAAAGCACTCTTACGGTATCCGGGAGTTACACGATCTCATGGTCTAAGGAAGAGATACTTGACATTGAAAAAGCTCTAGCAAAACGAACTACACGATCTTGTGCTATGCTTAGGATTGGGTCTTGTCCATCACGTCATTCTCCTAATGACGTGATCCCGTTGTCAATGACATCTAATGTCCATAGTCAGGAAACCATGACTATCTGTTGACCAACGAGCTAGTCAACTAGAGGCTTACCAGGGACGTATTTTGGTCTATGTATTCACACATGTATTATGATTTCCGGATAATACAATTATAGCATGAATAAAAGACAATTATCATGAATGAGGAAATATAATGATAATGCTTTTATTATTGCCTCTAGGGCATATTTCCAACAAAATGACCTACGCCCGCTTTAATGCAGTCCCGCATTACGCTTATTTAAAGCTCAAAATGCTTGGACCGCGTGGCGTAATCACAGTCAATGGAAATACGGAGCGCTCTCTTCGCACGGAGGAGTACACTGCGGCCCTAGCAGCCGAACTCCAAAACTGCCTATTTAAGCCGAATAGCTCATCAGTCGTAAAGACCGCAGACACAACTAAACGTGTCCGGCGCCCGCCTCAGCGCGGCAGCTCAGATAAATCCGATATCTATTAGTAGTTACACCCCCATCGACTGCCCCATAAGGCGATAGCATACATGTCTTGTGTACACATGTATATCCTTAAAATTCCTTGGGCGGAGCTGGGGACACACCGCATAAAAATAGTCCATAGTTCGGCTTGACCCTATTCAGACTCTAAAAGTTATCTTGCAAGGTTCATCAAATGAACCAGCTTTGTTTACGACCACACTGGATTCCTTTTACATATTTTTCCTTTTTTACAGATGGCCGTCACATTCCCCCCCCTTCAAGGACACAACACAAAGGAGAAAGCAGCGCAGATGTGCAACAGGGCCCCACGCTAAGGTTTCTTTTCAGATTAAGACCTTGTGTAAACCCTTTATCTCTTTTTGTTTCATATTTTCTGGCACTTACAATGTCCAAGGAAGTATTCATCACTATCTGTAAAGTATACGGTTCGTCATACTGGAAGGGGATATTATATAAGCAGTTCGGTTCATATTGTACTTGGAGTTTTATTTTCTCACCATCTGCATTCCCCCGTATCAGATTGCCGCCTGTGCCTTGACACCAGGGTCCATTGCCAGGGGATCTATTCAGCCCGGTATATGTTGAAAAGTCTGAACACCCTAGTGAGTGTTCGGCGTCACGAGTTTGGCCTTATATGCATCAGCTCCGAATCATGTCTTTGGTCAATAGTTGGGTTGCCCGGCTCCTGTGCTTACTACCTTACATTCTGCTCTATCGGCTAGGGTGGTAAAGGGAGAACTACTGTGATTGTGTCCTGGTTCGTCCGGATGAGCACCTCAGTAGAGAAAGCCAAAAACTGACTGTCATGATGCGGCGAGAGCTGGTCAACCACTCGAGGACTCACCGGAATCTTCGCGATTCCCTCCATACTACACGAAGAACCGTTCTTGTGGTCACGTATGAAAACGCTCGTATTTGGATAACTGCGTACATACTAGGGGCTATATCGTAGCCCCACTGTCAAACTCCTATGGCTAAGTGAAAGTGTTAAAGCCCTATAAGACGATTGCCTGGTTCGCCGCATTGACACCTCCTTAATGGACCAAGATGTTGGGTGAAGAGTGATCAAATGCTTTTTCCGAACACCCCCGCATTATATGCGAGGGGGCCGAAGCCGACGACTGGTAAACTTTCAGATTATATATACACAATGGCCGCACAGGAGGCACTAAAATACTTTATAGGCAAAAGTGTAAATAAAGCCTTTATTTATCATAAGCAGCGTTTTTACAATTGTCCCATTTTACTCGAACATAATATCTTTCGAGCACTGACCCTCTATCAAGCGGGCACCTTCTAAGACATCTTCAAAGTAATGCTCTGGCGTGTCCTTGCCCTCAGGTGGACTCCTGGTTGCAATATCGGTGGCCTTCATCTTCGCCCAGTACTCCTAACGCGGGCAAGGGCCATCCGTGCACTTTCTATGCATGTCGACCGCTTGACAACGTCGATATGCGACGCCGCATGAACAAGTCGTTGCACTAAGCAAAAATATCTATTCAGAATTGGCTCACTAGGCCACAGCCGAACCACGACGGCCTTCATGGCATGTCCGGATACCCTGTGGAGCTCCGCCCATTGGGCCATCTGTTTGTTTAGCAACAGCGGACGCTTTGGCATGCTGAATTACGACCAAAAAAGCTTTTCCGCCTCATGTCCTTCTTGGGCTTGGAAAAACCGCGTTGCATCAGAAGCACTCTTCGACAAGTCCAAAAATGCGTCTGGAGAACTCCACATTCGATCAAGCGGGGCATACTTCGGATCGCTGAATTTAGTTCGCAACAAGAAGGGCTTACCGGCCGCGATCTCCCCAGCTTGCCGGATCTCCTCCTGAGCCGCTCTAGAATCGGACCGTGCTTCCTTCGCCTCTTGTAAGGCCTTCTCAAGATCGGCCACTTTTGCTTGGTTATCTTTCTCGATAAATTCACATCGGCTAGTGGCATCCTTTAGCTCAAGCACCATATTAGATATTTTCTCCTCGCTCTGGCGCCGAGCAGCCTGTTCGGCTTTTAATTCAGCAGCTTCCTTTTCGGCAGCCGCATTACTCACCCTGGCTTGCTCCTTGGCCCGGGCAAGCTCAGCCCGAGGGGTCTCCACGGCGGCAGCACCATCTGCAGTTAAGCATATTACAATTTTCAGCGTCATGCTCATATTTATAATACTTACTGACTGCCCAGAAGACATACCTTGCGCCTCGTCGAGCCGCCTGTTCATGAGCGTGATGTCATCATCCGCCACATCAAGTTTCCGCTTCAGTTCGGCAACCTCTGTAGCCCGGGCAGTCGCCAGGGCTGAAACAACCTGTGTATCAATTAGTAAAATTATTTCCTGAGCTTATTTACCTTTTTTTGATCCTCTGATCACCTCCGTTTGGACGTCAACCAGAGTCTCAGGGGCTACTATCTATACACAGGCGCATCTTGCGTTTACAGCACAATTGAAAATATTACATTACGTACCTCAAAGCCTCTTAGCAGGCTCGTAAAAGCTTCATTCAATCCGCTTTTCACGGATAAAACTCTCTCAACCACCATACCCATCAAGGTATGATGTTCCTCTGAGACGGGCGCATACTACAGAATGTCTGTCAATGTATCCGGCTATATATCGGATAGTCCGGGGCTTTTATTGTTGGTCTCTTTAGGAGCCGAACACCCCGGACCCTGGGTGGCCGAAGTATCACCTTCTGGCCTAGTCTTCACTTGTGGATCGGGAGAGATCCTCCAGGACGACACCTCGGGGTTGTCCGCCCTATGGGGCTGGGAAGTCTGTGGAGGCATTTCGCTCTTCATCATCTCTGGAAGAAGATCCCTTGAGGAAGAGAATTGTTGAGGGAGGCTGCATGCCGAACTGCAAAACATATATTTTAAATATTGCCCTCGTAACTAGGAAAAGAACGGGGTATGTTTAAAACACCCTTGTTCACTTATGATTCAGCTAAGGGCTGGTCCCTATGATGGCACTGCGTGGCAATATCACCTCCCGAACCAGAACCCCTTGAAAGGGATTTCTTCCCTCGCTTGGAAGCCTTTACTTTCAAGTCTTCGGAGGCGGTCCTCTTCTTCCCATGGGGAGAGGGGATGTCAGTTTCTCCTTCCCTTTCATCCTCGGAAAGGGGAGTTTCAATCTCCCTGGATGCGGTGCCTAATGTGCCTCCAGTATGGGGGCCACTCCAGACCTTTCCACTCCTCTCCTTGTCTTCCCTCGACGACACTTGATAGGGTGCCGGAGCCAGCATCCTGACTTACACCGGATCCGCTGAGTCTTCGGGAAGAGGGGCCGAACACCTGATCCTCTCCGCCTTCTTTATCCAGCCCTGGCCAAGTATGATTTCCTCAGAATATTGTTATGAGAAATTTAACTAAAATGTGTTCGGGAGTCGAGTGCTTACCGAGGTATCCGGATGGTTGCAGTCGAGGCCTGCGTCCTTTGAAGTGTCTGGACACTTTTTTCGTGATCCGAAGAATAATTTATACATCCCTTTGAGCGTCGTGCCGAAGAAGTGTTGAATGGTTCGGGGTCCTTCCGGATTGAACTCCCACATGCGGAGAGGTCGTCGCTGGCATGGTAGGACCTGACAGACTAGCATTACTTGGATTACCTTGACAAGACCGATGTCCTTTTCAATAAGGTTCCGAATGCGGCTTTGCAATGTCTGCACTTCATCAAGCGATCCCCAGTCCAGCCCCTTGTTAATCCATGACGCAAGCTGTGATAGAGGGCCAGATCGGAATACGGGTGTAGCCGCCCACTTTTTACCATGGGGTTCCATGATATAAAACCACTCCTGTTGCCATGGGTCAGAAATTTCTGTGAAGGAACCCCTTGGCCAAGAAATATTGGTGAGTTTGCTTATTGTAGCACCTCCGCACTCCGCGTGTCTCCCGTCGACTATCTTTGGCTTCACTTGAAAGGTCTTGAGCCACAAGCTGAAGTGTGGGGAAATACGGAGGAAGGCCTCACACACGATAATAAATGACGAGATGTGAAGGAAGGAGTCCGGAGCTAGATCATGAAAATCTAGCCCGTAATAGAACATGAGCCCTCAGACAAAGGGATGAAGAGTGAACCCTAGCCCTCAGAGGAAGTGAGAGATGAATACAACTCTCTCATTGGATCTGGGAGGAGGAATAACCCGCCCTTGAGTAGGGAGCCTGTGGAGGATTTCCGCGGTCAAGTATCTTGCCTCCCGGAGCTTTGCGATGTCCTCCTCTGTGACGGAGGAAGCCACCCACCGGCCTTGAAGGCTAGATCCGGACATGATTGGGAGGCGCGAAGCAATTGAACCTTGGGCGCTGCAGTTCGAGGTGTGAGAAGAAAGGACTAGCGTAGAAGAGAAAGGATGGGTCTTAGCCCTCTTATAGAGGCGATGAATATCAAGCGCCCCCTCTTAGGCCTTAAAAACTGCCTATTCCCATGGAATCTTGCCAACAGAATGGTTGGGTTATCCACACCTGTATTAATGAGAATCCTGCAATAAGGGGACATGATCTCTGCTTCGACAAGACGTGCCAATAAAACCACATCTTGAAATATGGAGTGGTGGGCTAAAAAACAGTTCGGATAAAGACCAGACGGCAACGTGACATCACGCTATGAAAAGTTGTTAGCAGATTGGACTCATGAAATATTATACTCTCTATGGTTTTGTGTGGAATTTGTTTTTGTAGAGCCGGACACGTTTCCTGTGTTCGAAGGAAGATTTGGAGTGTATGGAGGAGGAACCCGCCTTGCAATGCCGAAGAAAATCTGCGCGCCGGACACCTCGGCATTGAAGCCTGGTTCACGGGCTACTGAGGGAGTCCCGGATTAAGGGGTCCTCGGACAGCCGGACTATTGATGTGGGCCGGACTGATGGACTATGAAGATACAAGACAGAAGACTTCGTCCCCTGTCCGGATGGGACTCTCCTTGGCGTGGAAGGCAGGCTTGGCGATCGGATATGAAGATTCCTTTCTTGTAACCGACTTTGTACAACCCTAGTCCCCTCCGGTGTCTATATAAACCGGAGGGCTTAGACTGTAGAGAAAAAGAGATAGACATATACACAATCATAACCTCATAGGCTAGACTTCTAGGGTTTAGCCATTACGATCTCGTGGTAGATCAACTCTTGTAATACTCATATCATCAAGATCAATCAAGCAGGAAGTAGGGTATTACCTCCATAGAGAGGGCCCGAACCTGGGTAAACATCGTGTCCCCCTCTATTCTGGCATTCTGCAGTTCAGTCCACAAATACGAACCTTCCATTTGATACCAATGCATACTTAGTATAGATCTGATGCTTGCGAGTACTTTGGATGAGTACTCACGGTTGCTTTGCTACCCCTTTCCCCCCTTCTTTCTTCTTTCTGGTTGGTGCAACCAGATGGTGGATCCCTGGAGCCAGATGTTACCACCGATGGATTCTACTACATGGAGGCCGCCGACGACCAAGAGTAGTTAGGAGGTCCCAGGCAGGAGGCCTTGCCTCTTCGATCGTTGTTGCTTTTTAGCTAGCCTTCTTAAGGCATCTTTGTTTAACTTATGTCTGTACTTAGATATTGTTGCTTCCGCTGGCTCTTGTGCATCGAGCTTGTATTCAAGCCCTCGAGGCCCCTGGCTTGTAATATAAAGTTTGTATTCTTTTATTTGTGTTTAGAGTTGTATTGTGATATCTTCTCGTGAGTCCCTAATCTTGATCGTACACGTTTGCGTGTATGATTAGTGTACGATTGAATTGGGGGCGTCACACTAACAACCCCTTAAAGTCTAAGCAATTGATTATAAAAACAAACCGAATATTTGTAACAAAAATACAGTTATTATTTTAGTCGTACTAATACGTAATGTTGTCATCGTACTACTACTAAATGTTTGGTTACTAATTATTTGAAATGTAACTATCACTACTAGGGAAAACCCCAACAGTAGCGCGTGTTTAAAGCCTATCAGTAGCGCAGGGTACCACGCTACTAGTAAGGCGCTACAGCTAAAGGTTAGCAGTAGCATGGGTTGGACCACTACTGCTATATCGACTTAGTAGCAGCGCTTTCCACAACAAGCGCTACTGGTAATTAGTAGTAGCGCTTCTTGTAGCACGCACTACTACTATTATTCCGTATTTATTTTTTATTTCATGTTGTATTCATACACCTTTATACAAGTTTTTATACGCGGCAATTTAGAAAATGATTTTACATCATGATGAGTTATTACATCAGTGGGAGAAAGAACCGTGGACTAGTTTCAAGTGGATGGACATCCACTTGAAACTAATCCGCGTTTCTTTCACCCAATGATATAATAAATATCATCATCATCATCATCATCATATCATTAACAACTTATCATCATAATACATCATTGTCATATAACACCTCCTCATGATCATTGTTTTCATCAATGAGACATCACATACAAGTTGGTCACTAGACATAATCACAACTACTCATCATCATCAACTCTCATAAAAATATTGTACCTCATAAGACCTACTACATACTCTTAGGACCTACTATAATATCTTAGGTAAAATAGCATAAAACAAGATAGCCCCAGACTCTCCACTATGGAGAATGGAGATTATCCTGTCTCCAATTCTTGCCTTTCGCACAATGTTGCTTCCAAGAACCTCCTTACGATTGTCCATACATTTCTTCCATTCTTTGATTATCACGTGTTCACCGTTTTTAGAAATCCGGTATGCACAGGTGAGATTCATAGGACGACCTGGCTATATGTTCAAAACATCAAGGCGACCATTCTGATACATCAAACGAGGCACACAATCCATCGGGATTTTCTGTTGAAAAACATAGTAATAACTTTGTAGTTAGCAATGTAGTTCAGTTTTAGAAATATGCAAAAGATGCATGGATGTTGTAATAGTAAAAATATCTTACCAGCATATCTCCATGGAAGTTATCGTGGTTCAACATGTGCACTAGTGGCACGTATTCACCATAATTTGCTGGAGTTTGATAAAAGGCATTGTAATTCTCAATTTCAGGACAATATGCGGCCAGATGATTTTTCTCTTGATAAGTTAACTCAGAGCCATCGGTGTAGTTGGTTCTGTCTACCATCTTCCGCACACTCTTTGAAGAATGAAAATAAGCTATCAATGGAAATAAGCTATCAATTATTTTGAAATAAACAATATAAATTACTTAAGAACTATGTTTGAGGAACTCACATAGCGGTAGAATTGGAAGCGTATCAAGAAGAACCCAAATGTCCAAATTGTCTTGGTCGATGTCAGGATCACCAAGATCCATGGTGACAAAATACCCTGTTGAAAATCATACATCTTGCAAAGTGCTTCCCAACCCGGGCAACCAAAATGGGATACGCTCTCAGAATTGTATAGATTTACCTCAAAATCCATACCATGATGGGTCCTTAGGTTATTTTTCTTTGTTTCATTCCTCTCATGATCTTCAAAACCCATACTCTCCAAGACATAGCGTCTTGCATGACATGGGATAAGCTAGTCGAATTGTAAAATATGAAAATTACATGTTGAAGTAGTAGAAGTCGAGCTTAATTATGAAAAAACACTTTGTGTCGTAGCTTACCGTATCACAATCGAAGTCCTCCTCGAGCTTAATGCTAAAGCACCGACCTTCTTCCAGGTGAGGCCTATCGCAGAAACCCCGGGTGTCGCCGCACCAGGAGCACTCCCCGGGACCTTCTTCGTCTGACGACATTTCCTATGTTCATAATTCAAAGATTAAAGTTGTACAATTAAATATATGTACTACAAAAACTAAATTAGATCATTATTATTCAGCACGGGTTGACTATCGGTCCGTCGAGTTTTTTTTGAAAACTCTCAGCTCACGTGGTGTTCATATTCGACCGTTGGTGATGGTCGCTCCTCCCTTTGTCCCCGAGTGCATTAAACCAAAATGTCTAGCACATGGGAACGAAGAAGAAGCGACCCCCACGACAACAGTCGGCATTCTTCTTCGTTCTCTCATATATGGTGGACACACTCCCTCACTGATTTTTCGACCGTCGGTGATGGTCCTTACTCCTCCTTCCCCTAGTGCATAACAAAGGTCTAGCACAAGGAGAAGAAGGAGAAACGACCCCCACAACAACAGTCGGGATTCTTCGGCCTCGACAGACTTAAAGTCAACCCGAAATATCGTCTAATTATCTTTCTAGAAAATCCAGGCCACTCGATATTTCCTACATATTCTAGCACAAGTCATGCCAAAATTCACGGAAAATTCCGGCATGATCTTTGCTAAAAAAAGGGCATATTGAGCGCCTGAAATTTGCCGGAACAGAAATTAATCAACAATCCGGCAAAACATAGGCCACTCGGAGGTGTAACCTACAAACATTACCGGCCACTTGGGCAAACACATATCCTATTTGACATGTTTTTATCTACATCATATCTTATAGGACTCATATTGACATGGAGATTTGTCTGGTCTCACCTCGAGGTCGGAGTGGGTCGATGACGGGGACGACGACGGGGATGATGGAGGGGCTCCTAGATTTCTGCAAAAACAAATACCCTATTACTTAAACTAAAAAAATGTAGCGCTGTCCAGAGATACTCTAAAATGTAGCGCTGGTCGGTGAAGGGGTCGATGCGGGAATAATTGCTTAAACTAAAAAAATAACAACAAATGTGACATGTTCAACTAGTTCTATTAATTAAACTAGTTCTTACTAAAAATAAACTTACTATAAATAAAAATAAACTAGTTCTTTCTAAAAATAAACTAGTTCAACTAGTTATATTGATTTTCTTACTAAAAATACATTAGTTCTATTAATTCAACTAGTTCTTACTAAAAATAAACTAGTTCAACTAGTTTTATTAATGTACTTACTAAATATTTTAAACACTTACTAAAAACAGGAAAAAAAGAGATGGATGGAGGAGGGGAAGGGAGGAGGAAGGAGAGAGGAGGAGGGGGAGGAGGCCGGTGGGATCGGAGGAGGGAGGGGCGGGGGGAGGAGGGGGAGAGGGCGGCTGGAGGAGGAGGATGGAGGGGGCGGCCGGAGGAGGAGGAGGAAGGGGCGGTGGGATGAGGGTGGCCGGAGGGAGGGGAGGAGGGAGGAGGAAGGAGGCGGGACGGAGGGAGTACCTCGATGGAGAGGAGCAGCATGGCGGCGGCGGACGATGGAACCAGCGCGGGCGAGAGTGAGAGTGAGAGGGAGAGTGAGTGAGAGGGTCGGGCGCGTGTAGGATAAGGTAATTGAGTAGTAGCGCATTTTCCTAGCATGCCCTACTGCTATGGGACGTAGTAGTAGTGCTGGCTAGAGATACTCGCTATTGCTAAGTGGGGCTAGCCATCTGCGCCCAGTACAAACATAGCAGCAGCGCGTGCTACTGCTAGAGATACTCGCTACTGCTAAGTGGGCCTAGCCATCTGCGCCCAGTACAAACATAGCAGCAGCGCATTGTCATAGCACGCGCTATTGCTAAAGTAGTAGCAATAGCACGGTTTATTTAAACGCGCTACTACTAAGTAGTAGTAGCGCCCATATTTGTCCGGCGCTACTGCTAAGATGCTGTGTATAAGGTTTTCCCTAGTAGTGTATGGATGTTGGTTAGGTAGTATGGAAAATTTGTTAGTGTACTATGGGGACGTCTTATGCGACGGTCCTTTGGGGGTGGATGTGTCCTTGTGCGGGTCGACTACAGTTGTAGTGAGAGACATGGTGAACGTGGGTTACGCAGTAGTCAGAAGGTGTATCCGAGCGGTGTTTGGCCCAGGGATGCAGGGAAAAAATGACAATGGAGGCCTTCGTCATTGACAGAGGAAATGATGGGATAGCTACCCGTTGGGGTTTGTGGCCTGTCATACGTGATCAATCATGGGGGTCGTACATGATTTTTGCAAGAAATCCCAATAACCCGGTGTTTGGTCAGCCGATGGTGTATGTGGAGTTCATTTCAGTCACTGATGTTGCCGGATGCAGTAGCAGGGGTGGTGAGATCGAGTTGGCCATCACATCAGCCCCTAGCATCGGCCCGTCGGAAGCGATGGATGACTAGCCTGTGTATGACATAGGATATTGGTCTGCGGCCGTTGACATGAGCGAACACGTGGAGAGATTCCCGGAGGCGCTAGATGATGACGATCACTCTTCCGCGTCTTTCGAGTCAAGTGAAGAAGAAGATGTTCCTCCCCAGAGGGCGGTCGCGGCGTCACTACAACCTAGGGTTTTTACAGGATATGAGCATCACAAATGAATTTCACTCTGTTTCTGTCCTAGAAGCGGGGTGCCTGGAGGTCGGGCAGGTTTTCCCAGACAAGAAGTCTGCTTACCAGGCAATTAATAGCTATGCAATCGCCCTCCACCACCAACATAAAGTGAAGCAGTCTGATAAAAAAGAGTTGAAGGTCATATGCATCCACACTGCGAAAGGTTGCCGCGGAAGAGTTCTCGCTAGACTGAAGCCTGGGGTATGTCAGTCATGGCATATCACAAAAATAGTGCAGCATAGCTGTGAGCAAACTGGGACTCTTTCAAGTCACTGCAATTTGACAGCAAGATATGTTTCACAGGTGATGGAAACGATTGTGCAGGCAAGTCTCAACATTAGTGTTAGGGCTTTGCAAAAAGATGCAGAAGATCAGATTGGCTTCCCTGTCAGCTACAACAAGGCTAGGCGTGCGAAGGAAAATATATTCCAGAACTTGTATGGAACCTATGAGGACGCCTATTCTTATGCCCCCAGAATGCTTCATCAGATAGCAAGTGCTAATAGGGGGACTCAAGTTTGGCGGAGAGAACGTCCAAACCCAAAGAACCCGGGTGAGCTAATCCTGGACCGCTTATTCTGGGCATTGGCCGAGACTATACAAGCCTTCAGGCACTGTCACCTGGTATTATCAGTTGATGGTACCTTTCTCACTGGAAAGTACAAGGGCACACTATTGGTGGCGATTGCAGCAGATGCAAATAATCAGCTTCTTCCTATTGCATACGCACTGGTCGAGAGTGAGAACAAACATAGCTGGTTGTGGTTCCTGAGCGTGTGAAGATGGGTGTCGTGAAAGAGCATTTAGGTGTTTGCATCATCTCTGATCGCAACACAGGATTATTAAGTGCTCTCGACATAATTAAGGAGTCGCCAGAAGAGTGGGGGTGGACGGATCTAGAGGGAGGTGGTGCGTGCGGCATTAGGCAACAAACTTTTACTCCAAATTCAAGAATAAGGATTGGTTCAAGTTATTCAAGAGGATGTGCATGCAGAAAACTGAAGCCAAAATGAATGCCATCTGGGCAGGTATCAATGGTGAGATCGAGCGCATGGCCTTGCTGCACAGAGAAGACCGGAGGGGTCGTAGGACGGCCATAAATTTGAGCCAGTGGATCGGCGAGAATTGCCCTGATTTGTACAAGTGGGCGTAGGCTCATGACACCAGGACTCGGTATGGAATAATGACCAACAACATGTCAGAGGTGTACAATGGTGTTCTTAAAGGGGTGAGAGCCATGCCTATCACAACCCTAATTGAAGAATCTTGGAACCGGACCCTGTCATACTTTGTAGACAGGGTTACCGTGGCTAATGCACAAGTTGAATTGAACAAGCCATGGTCCGAGAATATGCAAAGACATCTAGACGAGAAAGCAAAGAAGTCCCAAAGCCATGGCTGCAGGAAAGTGGACGCACTTAGGAATAAGTGGGAGGTCAATGTGCGAGCAAGTATGTTAAGGGTCACCACAGAGGATCAAAAAAGCAAGCTGTCACCCTCGGCCCAATGTCTTGTGAGTGCACGTGTAACAAGCCCAAGCTTGAGGGCTACCCTTGTAGTCATGTGCTCCGGGCGGCTGCAGATCAAAAAATCAGTGTCGAGACATACATATCGCCGTACTTCAACATGTACAATCTGTACAACACTTGGAATAGTGAGTTCTGGGCCTAGGGCATTGATATGAACTACAAAATGTCGTGGCCAGATGGGCCGAAATGGGTTTCGAACGCCGACTTGATGAGAACTGCCAAGGGACGACGTTAGTCTAGGCGTCATCGCAATGGCATGGACCATAGCCAGATGGGAGAACCAAGGCGATGCCGCATTTGTAGGAGTCCTGGACATTCATGTAGGGAATGCCCGTATCGAGCGAACAACACCGCATGATGTTGATTTATCTGTACACCGCATGATGTTGATTTATCTGTACTCGCTAAGACCAACTAGAGTACGGTCGCGGTCTTCGTGTAACTCGACCACCTAATGGCTTGGAGCTTTCCGGTCCGAAGGGAAGGCCAGGTGACCGTCGTCGACTAGAATGATTCATCTATCTACGTGTGCGACCCATTGTATCTACATATGTCAGTATCAGACTTTCCGACTTATGTATGAAACATTATATATGCTGAAATAAAAATGCACCAGTCCCGTTAAATTCAAATGTACTTGCATTATTAGTTTGTGCTTGTTGTAGTTGTTGCATGACGTTCGATAATTAGTGGAGGGAAATAAAATGCTACATTTTATTGTAAAACTATATATTTTTTTCATTAAGACACGGTACAACTGAAATTAAGATACATCATACTATTGAAATAAAGCTACATTTAAGTACTGAAATAAAGCTACACTAAACTGCAGAAATTAAGATAGAAACGATTGCGAAATAAAGCTACACGAAACTGCAGAAATTAAGACACTAAACTCACACATCGTCCCCCACGTCCCACTGTCCAGCGCTCAGAACCACGACACTCTTGCCCTTCGAGGACGTAGCTTAAAAACTACATGAAGGCATCATCGTCATCCTCCGTCGATGCAGAACTCTTGCCCTTCGAGGACGCGGAACTCTTGCCCTTGGACGATGCAGAACTCTTGCCCTTCGGGGAGGCAGAACCCGGAAGCGGCGGCATGAAGATATCATCATCGTCCTTGCTTTCTTCAGTCCATAAAAATGGATGCTTTGTTGCAGTCCTCTGAAAGTTTCACTCTTCGGCTCCACTACCTTCTTCCACCTTCCATGCAACCTAAGAAGTTCTGTACGTACCTCCTCATAAGTCCTTTCAGGCCATCCAGACCTACGTAATTCGTGGGCCAACTCATTCATTATGGTGTCACTACCGGTGAGTTCGTGCCATGGAATTATCCTATTGTCCATCCTAAAATAAGTGGCTAGCCTCAGAAGACATCTGCTCATCCCAGGGTGAAAATTACGATCGAAAGGATAATGGGACATCTCGATTACACTACACTACACTGCTTATTCACCTCCGTGTGAACGGGGTTTTATAGGTAGAGAGGATAAAATGGCGGGAAAGAATGACTGGGGTATGGAGGGAAAGGGTTGGCGGAAAGGGGTTGGCGCGAACATATGGCGGGAAACGGGTGGCGGGAATATATGGCGGCAAAGGGTTGACGGGAAATGGGTGGCGGGAACATATTGTTGGAGAACGTTGCAGAAAATTAAAATTTTTCCTACGGTTTCACCAAGATCCATCTATGAGTTCATCTAAGCAACGAGTCATGGGAGAGAGATTGCATCTACATACCACTTTGTAGATCGCGCGGAAGCGTTCAAAAAGAACGGGGTTGAAGTAGTCGTTCTCGTCGTGATCCTACCTAGCGCCGAACGGACGGCACCTCCGCGTTCAACACACGTACGGTCAGCGTAACGTCTCCTCCGTCTTGATCCAGCAAGGAGGAAGGAGAGGTTGATGATGATGGCTCCAGCAGCAGCACAACGGTGTGGTGGTGGTGGAACAGCAGCACTCCGGCACGGCTTCGCCAAGCACGTGACGGAGGAGGAAGAGGTGTAGCAGGGGGAGGGGGCGCCAGGACTTCAGGGTGCGACTGCCCCCTTCCCCCTCCCTTTATATAGGCCCCCAGGGGGGGCGCTGGCCCTGGGAGATCCAATCTCCCAAGGGGGCGGCGGCCAAGGGGGTTGGAGTACCCCCCAAGGCAAGTGGGGCGCCCCCCCCCACCCTAGGGTTTCAACCCTAGGCGCAGGGGGTGGGCCTAGGGGGGCGCACCAGCCCACTAAGGGCTGGTTCCCCTCCCCACTTCGGCCCTTGGGGCCCTTCGGGATGGGTGGCCCCACCCCGTGGACCCCCGGGACCCTTCCGGTGGTCCCGGTACAATACCGGGTGACCCCGAAACTTTCCCGATGGCCGAAATACCACTTCCTATATAGTTTTCTTTACCTCCGGACCATTCCGGAACTCCTCGTGACGTCCGGGATCTCATCCGGGACTCCGAACAACATTCGGTATGCTGCATACTCATATTCATACAACCCTAGCATTACCGAACCTTAAGTGTGTAGACCCTACGGGTTCGGGAGACACGTAGACATGACCGAGACGGCTCTCGGGCAATAACCACCAGCGGGATCTGGATACCCATGTTGGTTCCCACATGCTCCTCGATGATCTCATCGGATGAACCACGATGTCGAGGATTCGAACAACCCCTTATACAATTCCCTTTGTCAATCGGTACGTTACTTGCCCGAGACTCGATCGTCGGTATCCCAATACCTCGTTCAGTCCCGTTACCGGCAAGTCACTTTACTCGTACCGTAATGCATGATCTCGTGACCAAACACTTGGTCACTTTGAGCTCATTATGATGATGCATTACCGAGTGGGCCCAGAGATACCTCTCCGTCATACGGAGTGACAAATCCCAGTCTCGATCGGTGTCAACCCAACAGACACTTTCGGAGATACCTGTAGTGCACCTTTATAGTCACCCCGTTACGTTGTGACGTTTGATACACCCAAAGCACTCTTACGGTATCCGGGAGTTACACGATCTCATGGTCTAAGGAAGAGATACTTGACATTGAAAAAGCTCTAGCAAAACGAACTACACGATCTTGTGCTATGCTTAGGATTGGGTCTTGTCCATCACATCATTCTCCTAATGATGTGATCCCGTTGTCAATGACATCTAATGTCCATAGTCAGGAAACCATGACTATCTGTTGACCAACGAGCTAGTCAACTAGAGGCTCACTAGGGACATGTTATGGTCTATGTATTCACACGTGTATTACGATTTCCGGACAATACAGTTATAGCATGAATAAAAGACAATTATCATGAATAAGGAAATATAATAATAACCCTTTTATTGTTGCCTCTAGGGCATATTTCCAACACATATGGAGGGAAAGATTTGGCGGGAAAATATTGACGGAAAGGGTTGTGCAATTTTTTTATACCGACTAAAAAAATATCTTACACACTTTGCGCAGTGGCGATTTCGAGGATGGCTGGATGAGGATGACGAGAGCCTCTGTGTCTCCTTTTATAGGCTCAGACGACAAATGATGGCCATAAAATAAGCGCGAACAGACAAA
Source organism: Triticum aestivum (assembly GCF_018294505.1). Taxonomy (NCBI): domain Eukaryota; kingdom Viridiplantae; phylum Streptophyta; class Magnoliopsida; order Poales; family Poaceae; genus Triticum; species Triticum aestivum. Next base: position 600,229,566 of record NC_057804.1, read on the forward strand.
ATATTAGGCGGGATATTTTAGGATTCCAGTAGTGTCGGCACAACAGGTTCCCGCAGCCTCGGATTCCTCCCGCAGTGCTGTCGCATCCATTCATGCAAAAGAATCAAAAGCAGGCGGGCAGAAGAAAAAACATGAGCGATTCCCGGGCAAAATCAGCAGCACACAACGTCCAAACTCCCGCCCGTTGGAATTTGCGCCGTCAGGGTCGCTGTCATTGGAATCAGCGTCGTCAGGCGTCAGGGCCTGTCGCGCGTGCAGGTGCAGCAGGGTGCCGCCTCTAGCGATGGCGGCGTGACCCACTTGATGGCCCCGTGAACTGCGAGGCCTGTCGGCCCGGGAGCGGCAGGAGCAGCGCCGACCGCCTCCTCTTGTGGCGGCAAGGCCCACCAGGCCCGCCCTTTCCGTCCCGGCACTCGTCACAGTCTGGTAACACGTTTTGCCCCGGCGGCCGCTAGCGGGCGTGGCAGCAGGGCCCGCCGCCACCAGCCGCGGCGGCAGGTGCCACGTGTCGCCTGCCTCACCTGCCGCCACGGACTAGGGGGTCCTTTTTGTCAAATTCATATATAGGTGGTCTTTTCTGGCAATTCCAATGGGTAGGTGGTCTCTTTCGACAAAAAATCAGCACACGATGCATCTATTTTAGATCCACACATTTATCTTTCTTTATCGAAAGTTTACAAGCACTTGGTGAGCATTTCTATGTAGTTATAAAAGAATCGAAAATTTTGAAACTCTAAAATGTGTTTTTGATTCATTTTTCTCGCACTCCCTCGAGTAACAAGCCACAAACTTATGTATGTACAACTAATGACGTACAGTGGCGACAGAGAGCGAGAGAGAAAATTACGAGTACTCGAAAATTGTGTATGTATACAACTAATAACTTACAGTGGCGACAAAGAGTGAAATTTGAAACAATAAATCCAACTTATCCATTTGTGTGCGCTAAACTGTAATCAACAAAATTAATAAGAAATGTACAGTGGCGACAGAGGGAGAGGAAGAAAAATCGCCGAACAAACAAGACAATTACAGTGCTACTGTGCACGTATCTGATCATCAGTTCATCACTCCGGGCGATCTTCAATATTCACAAGCTGGTTCCAAGCCTCGAACAAAGCACTTGTCGTCTCAGCTAATGAGCTCTCGTATCGCCTGCATAGTGGTAGGGGAGAAGAAGAAGCTGCTCGGGGACAGCAGCGGTGATGATGCGGCAGCCGGGGAAGCAGGAGGCGCCGGATGGTCACCACCACACGGCGCACGCTGCTGCTGGCCAAGCGTGAGAACCAAAGACGTCGAGGCAATGCCGTCCCTAGCTCCGGATCCGGACATCGCCTCCGTCGACGACGGCTGCCTGCCCGTGAGCCTCTGCACGACGGCCATGAACTCGTGTGGGTCGGCGTGGACGACCCTCGGCGTGATCTCGTACACGATCACGGGCCCGGCTGGTCCGGCGTGGCCGCCAACGCGTGGCTTCTTGGACGGCCGGGCTGACAGGCTCAGCGGCTGCGGCCTGAGGCCCCGGAGGCCGCCTGCTCTCTTCGGCTTGGACGACGTCGACGACATGGCGTGTGTGTGTGTGTGTGTGTTTTGTGTCCTTTCTCCTAGGTTGTCTTCGCAAGCGGATTTAATTTAGTCCTGCTCCTATACGCACGGCGGCATTAATGCTTATATAGGAAGGCGCATCGCCGTGGTTAGGGCAGGATGGCAGGAGAAATGGTGAGCCGAACTTGGACTTGCTTCCCTCCGTGCATGGCTGCGATTCTGCGTGCACAAGAAAAGGTCAGAGATGGGAATAAACTAGTGTTGCTTACTCCGTATGGAAGAAGTTGTTGGTATGTGTATGTACTTGCTTTAAATTATCGGTGAGTTTCGTAGTGATCCCTCCGTTTTTGTACTACTAAAATAGATAGTGTTGTGTTTTATTTTGTATTTACTTTGTGCGTTGTATCGATTGCTACCTGTGCACGGCACACAGAGAATCAAATAAATGTTTGTGTTGCGAAATTAGTTTTATGGCCAATCCACCTAACCACTTCATGTCCAAGGTGAAGACTCTTGTTCTGACCTAATTGATTGGTTAGGCTGAGCAGCAGCGGCGAACTTGCGTCACTGCCTTGTTAAAGACATTGTCTCTCTACCGATGTGCTAGCCTTCATTAACTGGCCACGGTAACTAGGATGAAAACCCTTGTCTTGGCCCTTTTTTGGTTGGACGTGCAGGCGGTGGCGCACGGATGCCGTTTATTCTTCCATCTTGAAGATGTTGTGGAAGAAATCAACTTAGTGTTAATTTTATATTTTGTTATGATTCTGTGGTAGTTATCTATGTTACGTCAGTAGTCTACTTGCTGATGATTTACATCAACTTTAATAAATATATGGATGTATGTAGGCCGGGGTTTGAACCTCCTTTTCGAATAAGAAAAATAACTAGCTTTAACTGCAGAGAAGTTTGTTTACAACCCTTCTAGATAAGGATGGCAATGGATAGGGTATGGGGCGGATAGAGCAATACCATACCCATACCCGTGTAGTCAATGGGTACAAAATTCTACCCATACTCATACCCGTTGGTATGATACTTTACCCGTACCCATACCCGACGGGTACCCATACACATTGGGTACCCAACAGGTAGATCAAACAGTACACAAATTATTCACAATTTTACATTCATCTATAGCACATTTGACAAAAAAAAAACAATTGATCTCAACTCAATAACAAATAGCCGAGTAAATAAAAATTATCTTTATTTAAATTGACAATTGGTAAAAACTTAAACATAGGTCCATAAGCTCACAACAGAACTTTAACGTAGGTACACTTGTGATTGTGAATCACAGGTAAGGTTCACATGTCGGTATTAAATGGATAGGATATGGGTATTATCCAAGGGTAAAAAGCTATACCAGTGCCCTACCCATAAATTAACGGGTAGGATATATGTACTACCCGTGGGTATAAAATTGTGCCCATACCCTGCCCATGCGGGTATGGCACCCGCGGGTACCCGTACCATGGGTAAAATTTCCATCCTTACTTGTAGAGCGTCATCTGTTTTGGAACTGAGTCGATGTATGATATGCACGTAGCAGCCACCAGACGTATGCATGGCAAATGACATATATGCTAGTTAATTGGTGGTAGTATTTATAAGGATAAGATTGCGCAACATCAATCATTCATTCAACACAGACCGAAGCCGACTATAATACACACACATATACGACTATACGAGGTAGTAGTAGTTTAGTTAGTTCATCTGTGGATTCTGCTTCTTCCTGGACGGAGCATGCTGCGCGCGTGCGTGCATGCATGGCTTCATATTTGAGCTGCATTTAACACGCGATTTTGATGCTAGAGGCTTAATTAACTACTAGACCTAGTGATTATTATTGTTGGATTAGTAAACGTTTCAGGCTAAGCTTTCCGTACCGGATGACGCTACGAAGGAAGAAGGTGCAACAGCTAGCTCAGGGAATACTCCAGCTTAGCTCCGGGTCAGACAAACACGCGCAGAGGAAGCAGGCAGGCAGCCAGGTGTCTTCTGACTACGTTTTATCCTTTACAACGAAATGATGTTTCGTTGGTAGGCAGCTACACACACCGCAACCTGATTTGCCTCAAGAATTTGCTGCCTGCCGGAAAAGGACAGTGCCATTAATTACCGAAAAAGGATTCCCCGCTTTGTATTTCAAAACATCAACACTGATACATAGCATACGCTGGGACGAATAGCACAACAAATCAAAGAAAAAGAAGAAGAAACAATGCCAACACCGGCAACTCGACAAAAGCACGGATGACCCACTACTGTTGCGCCCTCCGAAATCTATCCACCACAATCCTAGGCTCCGATCCTCTGCGTACCAAGCAGCACCTCCAGGAAGAAATGCGACGCCGACGATGTTGCTTCCCGGACGTGTCCTAGGGTTTCACCCGGCACGCGAAGGGTAGAGGGGAATGAAGACCACCGACACCCTCCAGGGAGGAATGGTGGCACCCGCAGGCGTCACCATATCGTAGCCGGAAGACCCGGCAAGGATTTCTCCCAACTCCAAACCCCACCGCCCAATCGGATCGGAGCTAACCAGCCAGCTAGCCGCCCACCAGCATGCGCCACCGCGGTCGCAACGCCACCCACGCCGCCTCACTGAGACCACCACCACGGGGCCAAAAGAACGAGGAGAGGAGGCGTTGGTCGACGGGAGCAGCGGCGCCATAGCCGCGCGGGAGGGAACCACCCCCTCCGCCGTCGTGCAGGAGGCTCCTGCCTCCGGCACCATCGCGGTCGCCGTCCGGACGTAGCAGCAGGGCATACCAGGCCACCCCTAGCCCGGCCAGGCCCGAATCGGGCCTGCTAAGCCCCGCCGGCCACGCTGCAGCAGGGCGACGCTAGCACCGCCAGCCCCCAACGCCCATCACCGCTCGCCCGCCTCCTGGAAGCCACGCCGCCAACCCGCCCCGCTCTCGGCCCGCCCAGACCCAGATGGGGACCGAAGGGCCCAGATCTGGGTCGAGCGGGCGCCGCCAGGCCACGCTGCCGCGCTACCCCGCCACCAACAGCGCCGCCGCCGTCCAGCCGATCTCCCACGCCGCGCTAGGAGGCCCCGCCGCCACCTAGGGAGCACCCCCCCCCCCCCCCGACGCCCTCTGCCCCGTGCCGGAGAGCAACCGAGAGGGAAATGGCCGGGGGCCGCCACCACCAGCGTCGCCCGGGCCAGGCCCGGCGGCGGACGCCGGCGACGGCGGCGGGGAGGAGGGAGTGAGGGAGAGCTGGCAGAGGAGGAACCGGGGCGCGGCCGGTCGCCCGCGGGGCCAACGCGGTTGCGAGAGCCCGAGTGGTTCGAAACCGGTTTTTGTGATTTGTACTAAAATCAGTGTCATTAAGTAAAAAGGACTGACGGAAAAGTTCTACTAGTAGAGTGTCGAACTAGCCACTTTTTTTGTTATTCTGAATTGCAGGCTGTGTGAAGATTTCAGGAACTGTTTCACAAACAGTAGAGGAATGACGGAGGGCCTGGGGGCGGGGCCGGGATGGTGGAGGGATAGGGGCAGCATGCTGCGTGTAGAATGGAGGAGAAGCGTGTCAGCGTGTTGTGTCAAGTCCACCTCAATCTAAACTACTAGCCAGTACTAAGGCACCAGGATTGTCCTCCTCGCCATCAATCGCCGGTGCAGCAGTCAGAAGGAAGGTGAACCCACGGGCTCGCTGACGAAGCCTAGAGGGAAGAGTTTGCCCTTGCTGCCAAGGAAAAGGGGAGAAAAGATCACGTACCGTCGGACCTCCCTAACAATAGGTTTGTCATTATCATTACGATTAAAACTAGAAAAATATAAATCTACCCCTGATAAGGAATTACCAACATGTCTGTCATAATCTGACCGACCAGTGCTAATCATTGGATCAACCTAATACTACAAAATATACTCGATAGAAAAACTCTAAAACTATGTATGTGCAACTAACGACGTATATTTTAAATAAACAAAATTACCATGACCAGATGCGCTTTTGAAAACCTATGACAAGCAAATTCAGTAGATAAGACATTCCATGCTTTCCTTTCTTGCAGAAACAAAGAGACTGTTTATCAAGTAAAAGAAAGAGATTGTTTATCTACTTGGCGCTAAAACGATGGGTGTTACTCCCTCCGTCCGGAAATACTTGTCGTAGAAATAAATAAAATGAATGTATCTATAACTAAAATAAGTCTAGATACAACCATTTGTAGGACAAGTATTTTCGGACAGAGGGAGTAATTACTAACTACCGTCATAAAAAAAGAGCCAACTGGCATTAATGAACAATTGACCTCAAGGTGTTCTAAAACATTATCACAGTGTAGAAGGGGCAACAACAGCGGCACATTGGCAGCTCGTTCTTGTGATGGTTAGTGGTCGTTCAGTAGTCTTGAAATTTCGATGTAATTTTCATTATATTTGAGGTGTTATCCTTTTCAAAAAAGTAAGTGTAGTAGGTGAATACCACTATTATTTAGACACATTAACTCCACGGTAACAATGTCTAGTACTCCCTCTGTCCATGTGCATAGGGCATCTAAGGTGCTGCATCGCAACCTAGGTGTGTGGAGATTGGATGGAGAAGACTAAACCAAAAATCAATGACAATAATGATTCCTATTTGGCCGACTTGAAAAATTAGGAGGAGCCAACCACAACGTTGGTTTCCCATGCCATTAATTCCTAAATAGCAACATGCAATTCCTATTTAATGCGCCAACCAATGAAAATGTTAGCATGCAAAATAAAAAATAATGATCATGAAGAATGAGGAACTTATTCCACGCATGGTGACCTATACTCCCTCCTTTCCGGTTTATAAGGCTCAATTCAAAAATCTCACCAACCAAGGTAGATGATGAGTGGTGGAATACCTTTTAGAGTTTGCAAAATCATCCAAATTAATGCTCTTATTTTTCTCAAAAAAGTATGTTTACCAATGCATTAATTGCAATGCATACATGCATAAATTACATGCATTGGTCAATTTTCTCTTAATAATTGCATGCAGAGATTTAATGCACCTTGGAATTTGAACATGTGATGGGAGACAATCAAATTGAGCCTTATAAAATGAAAAAACTAAAATTTTGAGATAAGCCCTATAAACCGAAAAGGAGGGAGCATATTTGAAATACTAATTTTTCGTTAGACGCCCTATGCACCTGGACGGAGGGAGTACTATTTCCTTACTGAAAGACTCATAAATCCTGTAGAATCAACATCATCCAATCTCTTATTCCTAGGAGCATATGCGCAATAACGGTCACATCCTTGGGAGAGCGGGCTCCAGCAGGCGGAGTCGACGACGATGTAGGGCCAGAGGCGCGCCGGCTACACCACCGTGTGCAGCGGCAGCAGCTTCTCCACTGCCGACCTACAGGAATTGATTTTAACACGACGTAAACACAAACACACATTCACACGCTCGTTTGGATCCATCCATCTGCTGGACGTACATGTGGAGAGACAGCCGCTGGTGCGGGGGAAGCGAGAGTCACTCCATGCATTTTTAAACCGAAATGAAAAACCATACGGAAAATAGACCGGATCTCATCAATTTTACAGTTTTTATGGTTTCTGGTTTCAGTATGGTGTGAACTTTTCATACTATTTTGAATTTTGATTTTTATGGTATATGCCGAAAACTGAATGGTTAACTGAGTAAATCGAAATAAAAATATATATTTATATTTCTTGAGACAAACAATCATACAAGTTGTCATTTTTCTTGTTCATGAGCTAGATTCCACGCTAAGCACATCCATTTTCCTTGTAGTGTAGTCATTTTTCGCTTAAAAACAAGCTAAGCATGTCCATAACCATCAAGGCATGAATCCATGCATGCATATATTTTTGTGTAAAAAAGTATGTGTTTTGAGTCATAAATTTACAAACTATTATTATGTTATTTTTAAAATCGCGTCAACTTTGATTATTATGATATACTCCCTTCTTTTCGGTTTATAGGGCTTATCTCAAAATTTTAGTTTTTCCATTTTATAAGGCTCAATTTGGTTGTTTTCCATCACATGTTCAGATTTCAAGGTGCATTAAATCATTGCATGCAAGTATTAAGAGAAAATTGACCAATGCATGTACTTTATGCATGCATGCATTGCAATTAATGCATTGATAAACATAATTTTTTAAGGAAAACTAGAGCATTAATTAGGTGCTTTTGCAAAACTACAAAAAATATTTCACCACTCACCATCTACCTTGATTGGTGAGATTTTTGAATTGAGCCCTATAAACCGAAAAGGAGGGAGTATACCTAAATAATTTTATATACGCGAAACAGGGTTGTATTTTAATTTCATGTCGTATTTACCGAAGTATTAGTATTGTTAAACTAAACACCAGTATAAAGCGAACCATGTAAACAGAATGAACCGAATGCACAGAGTTAAATTGATGGTAGGGACGAGCCGAGGTTGCGGTGGAGGCGTCGGTTCGGGCCAAAGACGCCGAAGCCTAAATTATAGAAGTTTCAGACATTTCAGTTATGCTTGAAATATTTCAAAGTGGAATTTGAAACAATGAATCCAACTTATCAATGTGTGTGTGCAAAACTCTAATTAACATAATTAGTAAGAACCGTACAGTGGCTAGAGCGAGGGAGAGAGAAAATTGGTGAACAAACTAAGACAAGTACTGTCCATATGATCATCACCCGGGCCGATCTTCAAATTTCGCAAGCTGATCGACTCGAACAAAGCACTTGCCGTATCAGCTGATGAGCTCCCGTATCGCCTGCATGGTGGTCGGGGAGAAGAAGAAGCTGCTGGGTGACAGCAGCGGTGATGCGGCAGCCGGGGAAGAAGGTGCCGGATGATCACCACCACACGGCGCACGCTGCTGTTGGCCAAGCGTGAGAACCAAAGCGTCCGCGGCCGTCGAGGTCGATGCCCTGCCGTCCCTAGCTCCGGACGTCGCCTCTGGTGGCCACGTCGTCGCTGCCGTCAACGGCCGCTGCTTGCAATTGCCCGTGAGCCTCTGCACGATGGCCATGAACTCGTGTGGGTCGGCGTGGACGACCCTCGGCGTGATCTCGTACACGATCACAGGCCCGGCTGCTCCGGCGTGGCCGCCAACGCGTGGCTTCTTGGACGGCCGGGTCGACAGGCTCAGCGGCTGCGGCCTGGGGCCCTGGAGGCCACCTGCTCTCTTTGGCTTGGACAACGTCGACGACATGGCGTGTGTGTTGTGTCTCTGTTGTGGATTGTCTTTGCAAGCGGACGCACGGCGTCGTTAATGCTTATATAGGGGCGTCGCCGTGGTTAGAGCAGGATGGCAAGAGAAATGGTGAACCGAACTTGGACTCGTTTCCCTCCGTGTGCATGGCTGCGATTCTGCGTGCACAAGAAAGGGTCAGAGATGGGGATAAACCAGTGTCCCTTCCTTCGTATGGAAGAAGTTGTTGGTGTGTGTAGAGTACTTCTATTACTTTAAATTATTGATGAGTTTCGTGGCAATCGCTCGGTTATTATACTAGTATACTAAAATAGATAGTGTTGTGTTTTACTTTGTACATTGTTAACATTGACCGCTACCTTTTGTATGAGAATGTATGGCACAAATCAAATAAATGTTTATGTTGTGCAACTAGTTTTATGGCCAATATCATGATACTATTTCCACCTAGCCCACCTAACTGCTTCATGTGCTGAGTGAAGAGTCTTGTTCTGACCTTGACTGGTTGGCTCAACAGCGGCGAACTTGCGTCGTTATCTTGTTGAAGACGTTGTCTTCCTACCGATGTGCTGGCCTTTAGTGGTTGGCCTCAGTAACTATGATGAAAAACCCTTGTCTTCATCCTTTTTGGTTGGACGTGACGACGGTGATGCAAGAACGTTTATTTCTTCTTGAAGGCATTGTTATGGAAGAAATCGACTTAGTCATACGTGTCAATTTTATATTTTATTACGTATTATGTCATAGTTATCTATGTTATCTAAGTACTATAGTTGTTGATGATTTACATCAACTTTAATAAATATGGTTGTATACATTACATTGATGCAGAGGCCAGGTGTTTGAACCTCCTTTTCGAAGAAGAAATAACTAGCAGAGAAGTTTGTTTGCAACCCTTGTAAAGCGTCATCTGTTTTGGAACTGAGTTGGTGTATGATATGCATGTAGCAGCCAGTAGACGTATGCATGCCAAATGACATATATATGCTAGTTAATTGGTGGTAGTATTATAAGGATAAGGTATCGCAACATCAATCAATCATTCAACACAGACCGGAGCCGACTATAATACACACACATATACGAGGTAGGAGTGGTAGTTTAGTTGGTTCATCCGTGGATTCCCTTCTGCATCTTCCTGGACGGAGCATGCTGCGCGCATGCATGCATGGCTTCACATTTGAGCTGCATTTAACACGCGATTTTGATGCTAGAGGCTTCATTAACTACTAGATCTAGTGATTATTATTGTTGGATTAGTAAACGTTTCAGGCTAAGCTTTACGTACCGGATGACGCTACGAAGGAAGAAGGTGCAACAGCTAGCCCAGGGAAATACTCCAGCTTAGCTCCGGGTCAGACAAACACACGCGCAGAGGAGGCAGGCAGGCAGCCAGAGCCAGGTGTGTTCTGATTACAGTACGTTTTATCCTTTACAACGAAATGATGTCTTGTCCGTTTCAAAAAAAAAAAACATGTCTTGTTGGTAGGCAGCTACATACACCACGACCTGATTTGCCTCAAGAATTTGCTGCCTGCCGGGAAAGGACTGTGTCATTTATATTTAAAAAGACTGACGGAAAAGTTCTACTAATAGAGTGTCGATCATCCAACTAGCCACCTTTTTTGTTATTCTGAATTGCAGGCTGTGTGAAGATTTCAGGAACTGTTTCTACAAACAGTAGAAGAATGATGGAGGGCCTGGGGGTGGGGCCTGGTGGAGGAATAGTAGCAGCGTGCTGCGTGTGGAACGGAGAAGAAGTGTCGACCTGCCGCGTCAAGCCCACCTTAAGCTAAATTACTAGCCGGAGCTAAGGCATCATGATTGCCCTCCCCGTCATAAGCCGCCGGAGCGGCAGTCAGAGGGAAGGTGTTGACACCAGATTTTGGCACGGTCAATAACTTATTTAAGATGGCCTCAAATGGAGAAGTGATCTTCATGAAAGAGTTCCGTATTGTTGATATAAACATCTTTGAAGTTTGGGTCATCGCCGTCCGATTTCATCTCGAAGGCCGAAACTATGCTCAAAGTACTAAGATCTTATATTCAGAGTACAGTTTGGCCGATTAAGCCCCCAAGAAGACCTCAAATGGAAAAATGATCTACACCGATTGTCTTCGTCTCGTCGAAACGATCGATTTTGATATACAAATCGTCCAAATCCGAGTTCGTATGCAAAAGTTAAAGCAATCGGAGTGCAGCCCTGTCACGAGGCGAAATATGGCGCGCCCCACCAGACGCCATGTCTGATTGGTAGCGCGAGTACAGAGATATTTTGCGTGAGCAATTTGACCCTTAAGATAACCTCTGATCAAAAAACGTTCAACATCAAAGTTGTTTGTATCGTCGAAACGGTCAAGATTGCTTTTGGACTCGTTTCCATCCGAGATAGTTTACTACCATAAAAAAGGCCCGCAAGGTGCAGCCAGTATAAACCGAATAGTTTTGGAAGTTCGGACAAGACCAATCCGAATTTGACTAGGGTTTTGGACGTGAATCCAAGCCTTTTCCTTGCACGGGAAGTCCAGCCGCCTCTTATATACCTAAGGGGTGACGGCCGATTGAATAACAACACACAATCGAACAATCAATCTACTTTTTACCCTAGTTTTACATTCCTCCCTTGTTCTTTCTCTCTCGTTCTTCGTTCGTTCTTCGTGTTGAAGGGCAGCGATCCCCGAGGCTCTAGGGGTGGGCGAACCGACCTAGGGCATCCCATAGCCGCCGCGCGTCCAGACGGGGTCCCTCCCGGGCGCGTGGGGTTTCGGGTGCTCAAAAGCGCCCGCCGGATTGCTTGCGTACTGCGCTTCCGGACGGGTCTCCTTCGGCGCGAGCTGCGGTGCATCACTCTCGGCGTCGGAGGTACATGGTGACGTGTTCGTGTGCGAACACACTTTTTGGCGACTCCGCTGGGGACGAAAGGTCAAGAATCATCATCAACCATGTCTAATCTCCCCAAGCCTTCAGAAGTTGGCACCGATAACATCATTAAGCTCGGTCTTGATGAGCTATCGGATGAACATCGCCAAGCCTACGAAGCGCACAAGAAGCAGCATGAAGAGGCTTTTGAGGCGCTCAAGAAGAAGCGCGAGGAGGAGGATTTGGAAGCGTTTCTTTCAAGTTTCAAGAAGGACCGTCAAGGCAACATCACTCCGGTTGGAAAAGTTTTTTCTCCGGAGCAAGTGGCTATGATTGAAAGTCTTGTTAGTAAGGGTAATGTGATGGCATACAATTCTTTTGTGGCTAGTGCTAATGCTCAGAAAAATATGCCTCCGTCATCTAGTGGTACTGTTGGTGTATCTGAAAACGCTAGTCCAACTTTACCTATTTCATCGGCACCTCCTATACAACAACAATATAGTATGCCATTGAATTTTTACCCTAGTCAAACCAACCAGCTTGTGACTACACCTACATACCCTAATCCTATTATGAGTGTGCCCAATTCGGCATCAACGCCGAATCACTTTGTCACACCACCCATAGGCGCAAGCATGTTTGGTCTTCCGCCGAATTATGGTTCGGTGCCCATCCCACAAGTTGCACCAATAGCTAGTACTCAGGTTGCTCCTATGTCATTGCCACAAACATCTTCATCTACATCGGATCCAATTTTAGCTAAATTAAGGGAGGATTTGCATAAGATGTTTCTAGAAACTTTCGGAAACGAGCTGAAAGTAAAGAGTCGTGTGTATCAAAAGCCGTATCCTGAACACTTCGATGCAATTTCTTACCCTCAAGGTTATAAGGTTCCTGATTTTGTTAAATTTAGTGGTGAGGGTACGAAAACAACTTGGGAGCATGTGAGTCAGTATCTAGCACAGTTGGGTGAAGCAGGTTCCATAGAAGAGTTGAAAGTACGTTTATTTCCCTTATCTTTAACTGACACCACATTTTCATGGTTTGCTGCTTTACCACATGGCTCAATTCTCTTATGGTCGCAATTAGAGCAAAAGTTTCATGATCACTTTTACAGCGGCGATAATGAGCTAAAGTTGTCACATCTTACATCGGTTAGGCAAAAACATGATGAATCGGTCACCGATTATGTCAAGAGATTTAGAGACATAAAAAACCGATGTTATAGCTTAGTGATAACTGAGAGAGACTTGGCAGATATTGTTCTTAATGGTTTGAAAACTCACATTAAAGAGAGGCTAGAAAGTTATGAGTTTTTGAACATTAATCAAGTCTTACAAAAATCTTTGGCTCAAGAGAGTCGAAGTAAAGAGATTCATAGGTCTACAACCGATCGTCCTAGAATGCATATGGTTGAACACAATGATGATAATTCGGATGATGAGGTTGATGTTTATACTACTGAGTTTGTTTCGTCCTCAAAGGCCAAACCCTATACATGCAATGCTCTTAAGTCGATTCGCAAGAATCGTGATGAGGAGATGAGGTTTACATTTGATATATCTAAGTGTGATAAGATATTTGATGCTCTCTTGCAGGATAAGATGATTAGAATATCACACACCATACCGCCGTTTGATGAGCTGAAACGGCGTGCTTATTGCAAATACCATAATTCATTTTCTCATGCTACTAACGATTGCAATGTTTTTCGACGACAGATACAATCAGCCATTAATGATGGACGATTGAATTTTGCTGAGATGCAAGTTGATAAACAGCCCTTTCCAATGAACACCATGGACTTGGAGGGAAAGAAAATGTTAATTCGGCCTAGCATAGCCGAATCTGCTAATAAAGATAATGTTGTTATTGGTGAACCCAGGAAAGGCAAGGAGGGCGACAAAGTCTTGGGAAGAGAGGTTGTGCTTGATAAGCAACCCGATGGCAAGGAAGTATTGAAGATCACCATAAAAAATCCCGTACCCGGGGGGCAACCACAAGTACAAGAAGATACCCATGTTAAATTTATCAAGCCCAAGAATTCAGAAGTTGGCAAGTGGGGAAAGAGTGAAGCTAAGCGCAAGGGAATCAAGCCAACTTTTGATATGCTGCTATCCAAATATGCAAGTCAAGCGGCCGGTGCTAGCTCTAATCGGCCATCACATTCGAAGCGTTCAAGATCGCTTCCGGAGCAAGAGTTTCGACGCTATGCAAGGCCATATGGGTCATGGGCACCGACACCATGGATGTCACAACCCTCCTATGCACCATATTACATGAGAGACTTCAATGGAGGATGGGGGCAGCCCCCAATGGCTCCTTATGCTTTCCATATGGGGTGGACAACACCTAGAAGGCCTGCTCGTGAGAGGCTTTATTATCCCACCTAAGACCGTTTGAGTTATGGTGCTAATCGGCCAACAGAAAATTCTCCAAGTAAGGCCAATAAAAAAGTGTGGCGTGTTAAGTCACCTAATGCGGAAATTTCAGAATGCGACAAGCAAAAGAAGATTAAAAAGCCCGTTGTTGGTAATATGGCTACTTCTAATGGTGATATTGTTATTGTTCAGCAGGGTTCCATGGTTGATGATCATGAGGCGAGCACAAGCAAGGCCAAACCAAGGAATCCCAAATATACTCAACCTAAGTGGTGTCCTCCCGGTTTAACTAAAACCATGAAAAGGAGGTTACCACGCATGAGGAACCACGAGAAGGTAGAACACAAAGAGGAGAGGCAAAGGGACGAATTGTTTAGTGAAATTCGGCCCATGGCACTCACAAAACAAGTGTGGAGGCCTAAACAAAAACAAAACACAGATGCTTCTACATTAGCTGCAGCAACACCTTCACCACCAAAAGAGGATGATGCGACCCCTATTACATCGTCCACACTACCTGAAACATCCCCTTCAATTGAGGAATCTTTAAGCCCAATATACACATTGGGAGATGAAGACGAGATGGTGGATTATGAATCTACGCCGGTTCGGGAAGGTATGGATATTAATATGGTATATTACTTACCTGCCGAGTTTCGTGCTATAGGTGAAGAAGGGGAGGTAGCCCAGCTGAATTTTGGTCCTAAGAATGCTATTTTCGAGAAGCCAAGAGAACCGGTGAAACACTTGAAGCCATTGTACCTCAAAGGTCATATTAATGGATCACCGATTGCTAGGATGCTCGTTGATGATGGTGCTGTGGTAAATCTTATGCCCTACTCGGTCTTCAAAAAGTTGGGGTTAGATGATGATGCATTGATGAGGACCAATATGGTACTTAATGGATTCGAGGGTAGAGAAAAGACAGAGGCCAAAGGTGTGATGTGCATGGAACTCACTGTGGGAAGCAAAACTTTGGCCACCACATTCTTCATCGCCGAGGTGCAAGGTAACTATAATGTTATATTAGGCCGTGATTGGGTTCATGCTAACCAATGTGTGCCATCTACCATGCATCAATTCTTAATACAATGGGTCGATGATGAGGTAGAAGTCATTCACGCGGATAATTCGGTTTGTGTTGCTTTTTCCGATGCATCGGTGGATTGGAATCATCCTGATGTTACTTGCTTAACAGGGCGTTACCTCTTGGAGTTTGATTTCCTTAGTGCTACAAGGAACGGGTTCATTCCCATCTCTTTAAAGCCGATTGGTGGTAATCGGTTACAAGGTATGATGTGAACAAGAAATTAAAATCAATGGCCGATATAGAATTATCGCCCTTAGCATAAACATGGCCGATACATAATTATCATCCTGAGAAAAATAAATGGCCAATGGAGTGTTGACATCGTCCTTAGAACAAATACATTGCAAATTATTTTTCGGCACGCAAGTTTTGCCGAAAAACAGGGGGGCATATGTTGACACCAGATTTTGGCACGATCAATAACTTATTTAAGATGGCCTCAAATGGAGAAGTGATCTTCATGAAAGAGTTCCGTATTGTTGATATAAACATCTTTGAAGTTTGGGTCATCGCCGTCCGATTTCATCTCGAAGGCCGAAACTATGCTCAAAGTACTAAGATCTTATATTCAGAGTACAGTTTGGCCGATTAAGCCCCCAAGAAGACCTCAAATGGAAAAATGATGTACACCGATTGTCTTCGTCTCGTCGAAACGATCGATTTTGATATACAAATCGTCCAAATCCGAGTTCGTATGCAAAAGTTAGAGCAATCGGAGTGCAGCCCTGTCACGAGGCGAAATATGGCGCGCCCCACCAGACGCCATGTCTGATTGGTAGCGCGAGTAAAGAGATATTTTGCGCGAGCTATTTGACCCTCAAGATGACCTCTGATCAAAAAACGTTCAACATGAAAGTTGTTCGTATCGTCGAAACGATCAAGATTGCTTTTGGACTCCTTTCCATCCGAGATAGTTTACCACCACAAAAAAGACCCGCAAGGTGCAGCCAGTTTAAACCGAACAGTTTTGGAAAGTTCGGACAAGACCAATCCGAATTTGACTAGGGTTTTGGACGTGAATCCAAGCCTTTTCCTTGCACGGGAAGTCCAGCCGCCTCTTATATACCTAAGGGGTGACGGCCGATTGAATAACAACACACAATCGAACAATCAATCTACTTTTTACCCTAGTTTTACATCCCTCCCTTGTTCTTTCTCTCTCGTTCTTCATTCGTTCTTCGTGTTGAAGGGCAGCGATCCTCGAGGCTCTAGGGGCGGGCGAACTGACCTAGGGCAGCCCATAGCCGCCGCGCGTCCAGACGGGGTCCCTCCCGGGCGCGTGGGGTTTCGGGTGCTCAAAAGCGCCCGCCGGATTGCTTGCGTACCGCGCTTCCGGACGGGTCTCCTTCGGCGCGAGCTGCGGTGCATCATCCTCGGTGTCGGAGGTACACGGTGACGTGTTCGTGTGCGAACAGAAGGTGAACCCACTGGCTCGCCGACAAAGTCTAGAGGGTAGAGTTTGCTCTTGCCGCGAAGGGGAAGGGAAAAAAAATCATGTACTGTCGGACCTCCCTAACAATAGATTTGTCACTATTCATCGATTAAAACTAGGAAAGTATAAATCTACCCCTGATAAGGAACACCGGTCCACGGGTTGTAGCCGGAGGCCCACAGAGGGGGCACCTGGAACTGCTGCTGACGGGGCGGGCCGGTGCCCTGCGGCTGCTGCTGCTGACCGCTGCGGCCCCTACCGCGCCGGCCCCCACGACGCTGTTCGGCGGGAGGGGCGGGAGGGTGGCGGGCCATAAGGCAGCGAGAGCAGCCCCGACTGCTGGGGCGCTGGGAAGGGTGCCGGGTGGCGCTGCGGTGGGGGCACGGCCGGGGCAGCGGGAGGCGCCGAGGACCCGCCACGGGTGGTGCCGGCGGCGAGAGCGGTGTGGATGGCCCGCGCCTTCACCTGCTTCATCTGCCGCTCCTCCAAACGGAGGTACGCAATGAACATGGCAAAGTACGGGTTGGGGATGAGGCTGAGGTTGGCCGCGGCGTTGCCGAAGTCCTCGTTGAGCCCGGCGGTGAGTGTGCTGAGGAGGAGGAGGTCATCATCGGTCCTCGCGCCAATATCGCGGAGCTCGTCAGCGAGAGTCTTCAGGCGGCGACAATAGTCGTCGACAGAGGTGTTGTCCTGGTGACACCCAAAAAAATCTTGCTGCAAAAAAACACGATGCTGGAGCTGGTTGTCGGTGAAGAGCCCGTTCAGCTTGGTCCACATGGTGCAGGCATCATCACCATCCTGCACGACCGTCTGAAAGAGGTACGACGAGATGGTTAGGAAGAACCAGCGGATGATCGCGGTGTCGATGGTGGACCAGTCATGGAACTCGGGGACGAGGCTGGAGTCGACGGTGCCGTCCACGTGGTCGATGAGATGATACTCCCGGAACACGAGGAAGAAGTAGGTCTTCCACGTGTAGTAGGAGGAGTCCTCCTGAGAGAGGCGAACCGGCACCCGCTCGAAGATGTTGAGGTTGCGGATGTCGTTCACGCCAGGAGGGTTGGCGTTGACGAACGGGTTGGAGTTGGTGGACACGGAGGAGGTGATGGACGACATGACAAAGGTGAGGTGGCTCAGCGGGTCCGTGGCTTCGGGCGGGATTGGCAGCAGGCAATGCGGGTGAAGCGGTTTGGGCGGGTCGGGCGACACGAGTAGCAGGGCGGGTCGGGCGATGCGAGCAACAACATCGGGCAATGCGTGCGGCGATGCGAGCCGAGCGGGAGTTGGCGGGCTGCAGCTGCGCGTGCGGCGATGCGGCAGTAGGTAAGGCTGGAGAAGCGGCGGGAGTAGCGCGGCTGGGAGACGGAGGAGCGGCAGCCGGCGCGGCAGAGGAGGCGCGCGGCGGCGGCGGCGGAAGGATAGGGTTTAGAATCCGGAAACTGATATGTATGATGTATGAATTGCACGATGTATTGCTCATATGCAAAGACAGGTATATATGATGTACAAGAGATGAGCCACGACCTCAACTATACAAGGAACTAGGAGGTGGGCCCAATACATAAATATGCACAACACATCCTACATTCTTAAGAAGTTGCTCCCCACTACAACCAATTCTCTCAACATGCGCGCTATCCACATCAGCTTCATGCCACGTCAGCTTTCACATAAGTCTAATTCTTAACATGCATCATGCCATGTCACCCTGCCGTTACCAGCCTACAAAACGGACCGAGGACCGCTACCATTGAACACCCTTCCATCGCATGTGTGCACGAATTAATCGGAAGCCCAATCAATTTTGCAACTGCACCTCACGATTGACTCCCAATACAAGCAGTGCGTGCATCTAGACCGTAAACAACTGACTCCTCTAGAACGAAGCAAACACACGACCCTCTGTTCACCTTCGCCCGTTTCCGGCCATAAATCACAGGCTCATTAAACAACGACCCCTCGGTCCCTCAAATACCGATATTTTCCTCTGCCTACAGCGGCGACCGGCGCGACGGCGGATGGGTGCCGATCTTCTACGGCACGATCGCCGATCTGGCTGGCCTCCGCGGCTCTTCGGTATTCTATCAGGTTACGTTCGTGTTGCTGGTGTGGTGCCCTCCATTGTCGAGCCGGCGGCTGCGGTGCTTGGTCGTGACACCCATCTCTGCCTCTGTTCTGGCCAAGATAGCTCCGGCGCTGCTTGTGAGGTTGGTTCCATCAGAACCGGACTGGTCGCTTGGGAGATTGGTGTTCGGACCTGGCTTGGCCTCGAAAGACCGGACAAGCCTCTGTTGACAGCGATGTTTGGAGGAGCTCTGCATCCACCTCCTCTCGTGAGCGTTCAACGGTGTGCTGTCGTAGCTCATTACTGCAGCAATCGTAGCCTTTTTTCCAAGCATAGTTCCTGCAACTAGGAAGGGAAGCCATTCAGGGCACATTTTTGTATCCGCGATGGGTTTGCACGTAAGGACGAAAAACTTCAGAGTACAGTAATGATAGGAATGGTGGTCTTCCTTCTGCCTTTTTGTATTCTGCAGGCAAGAGAAACTAAAGGAGGCGAGCTGCTCTCAGCATTAATCAACGAAGGCTATACCTGAGTGGACTCGGCTGTGCTCCGTTCTTAATCTCAACAGCCATCGGTGAGCCATCCCTTTCGTCTTTTCCAGCTTCTCTATGACACTGACAGCTATCTCCAACATGAGTTTAGTTTTTGATTTGTAAGTTCCACCATATGGAAGTCAACATGCTGGCAGGTCCCAACCTCATAGCCTGTTGTTAGCGCATGAAGCTAGATGATACGAATGTGGAACGCTCTATATCAGGTTAGTCCAGATCAGAACCCCCACCAAAAAAAAAAATCTGAACTTTAATTTTAACACATGCACCTTCCATTCTGAATCTTAACTGCATTGGGTCAACACATGTAATTCATGAAATTCTTACAGATCCCATTTAGACTTGATGGATATTTTGTTCCTGCAGACCTAATTTAGAGCTGAGGTGGCTATTTTCTTTCACATGATTACCGAAAAAGGGTTTCCCCCCGCTTTGTATACAAAGCAACCAACCGGGTCATACAGGGATAGGTGCTGGGGCGGAAGCAGCACAGTCACGCCCAAAAGAAACAACAGAGAAAGAGCAAAAGAAACAAATGCCGACAACGGCGGATCAACAAAAACGAAGAAGCCTCGTGATCGCTAGGCCCACCGGTCTTATCCACTAGGCTCCAAGACTCCGAAGCGCCTGCACCAATCAACACCTCCAAGAAGGATCGCGACGATGACGACGCTGCTGCCAAGGGTTTCCCCCGGTACACGACGAGGCAATAGGAAGAGTAGCCCCCGACGCCCTCCCGGAAGGTCAGGCGGCACCCACAGGCGCCACCGCGCCGGGGTCGGCCACGCCGACAGGGGTTTCCCCCGATCCCAACCCGCACCTCGGGCGCTCCGGATCCCGCCACCAAACCAACCACCACCCTACGCCAACGCGGTCATGAGGCCTCCACGCCGTCTCACCACGGCACCGCGAAGTGAGAACAGCACGACGAAGAATCAGAGCCGGGACTAGGGCATCAGCACCATCGGCACGCGGGAGGGCCCCACCTCCACCGTCAGCGACAGTAGCCGTCCGGACGCAATAGCAGGAGCACACCAGGCCCGTAGGCCCACAGGCCCGGCCGAGCCCTCGTGGGCCCGTAAAGCTCCCGCCTTCGCGCTGCTGCCGGCACGCCATCGACGCCGACGCCCCAAGTCCGAGCCGCTCCTCCTCCTCACCGCGCCGCAGACAACGAGACCATGCCGGGGGGCCGGCCCCCAGGGACCCAGATGGGGCCCGACGTGCCCGGATCTGGGCCGGGGGCGCGACGACGGCCACCCGGCACCACCACGCCGCCCCGCCGCCAAGGAGCGGCGCCGTCACCACGCCGGCCGCCGGCCGCCACCGCAGGGCCGCCGGACCGCAGCCAAGCCGGGCTGCACCGCCGCCGCCTCCCTGCCCCGGGAAGGGAGCACGGGCGCGCGGGGACTGGAAGGCCCGCCGCCGCCGGCACCACCCGGGCCAGCGCCGGGGGCGCCCGCCGACGGCGGCGGGGGGAGATGGGGAGGGCGGGGTCCCGCGGGCGAGGGGCGCGAGCTCCGCCCCGGCCACCTCCCGGGGAGGCGACGCGAGGCGGCCAAGACGGAGGGGGGGGGGAAGGCGGAAGGGGGCGGAGGCGGGGGGGCGGGGCCGGCGGCGGCGGGAGGGGCGGCGGCGGCGGGAGGGGAGAGGGGGAACCCTAGCGCGAGAGCGCCTGAGCTGGGGTATTAAGCATAACCCTTTCACATGATTATCTGAGCATTTGAACGAAGTATGCAGAGGGAAGACACCTGATTGCTAGATATATCTAAACATGGAATTATGTGCGTCAGCTTATATATATGTACAATCATGTATTCTCTTTTTTGTTGTACTCAGATAATCATCTCAAGTCATTTGACACATTGATTAAATTTCCATATGTTATCTCGGTATTAAACCTAACATAACCAAACTTATCAGCTTGTGCTTTTTTTTATTAAATACAAACATTTCTGCCTCTATTCACTTTTCTTCTAATAGCGAACTTATATGATTAGCTAATAATGTATACATACATGTACATCTATTATTGATATTGTATTTGAATTATATTTATTAATATTGAATTCAAATTGCTTGCACTATGAATGCCGCAGCAATGTGCGGGGTATTATCTAGTATACTCAACAATAAGGATAAAATATGACAACATCAATCAATCATTCAACGCAGACCGGAGCCGACTATAATACACACACGTATACGAGGTAGGAGTAGTAGTTTACTTGGTTCATCTGTGGATTCCCTTCTGCCTCTTCCTGGACGGAGCATGCTGCGCGCATGCATGCATGGCTTCATATTTGAGCTGCATTTAACACGCGATTTTGATGCTAGAGGCTTAATTAACTACTAGATCTAGTGATTATTATTGTTGGATTAGTAAACGTTTCAGGCTAAGCTTTACGTACCGGATGACGCTACGAAGGAAGAAGGTGCAACAGCTAGCCCAGGGAAATACTCCAGCTTAGCTCCGGGTCAGACAAACACACGCGCAGAGGAGGCAGGCAGGCAGCCAGAGCCAGGTGTGTTCTGATTACAGTACGTTTTATCCTTTACAACGAAATGATGTCTTGTCCGTTTCAAAAAAAAAAACATGTCTTGTTGGTAGGCAGCTACATACACCACGACCTGATTTGCCTCAAGCCTCAAAGAATTTGCTGCCTCCCGGAAAAGGACAGTGTCATTTATTAAAAAAGACTGACGGAAAAGTTCTAACTAATAGTGACGAGCGCGCTTGCTCTCGGTATATAGACCAGTGGGACAATGCCGCGTTGCTGCGTGTATTAAATGCGATCGTGTAAGCTGGGGAGTATACAGATCATCGGACAGTATTATACGTTGACGGCGCCGTGCAATATGACGAGGCGGTAATGGTACACATGACTGAGCCGGCATATCATCTTGAGATTTACGAAGTCACCGTAGGCGCCTCGTCGTCGACGGGAACGTCTCCTCCCAAAGTGCATCGCCGGAAATCCTGAAATAAATCCAGGAATAATGCGAGCACCAGGATTTGAACCCTGATGGGTTGGGGATACCACTGTCCACCTAACCAACTCAACCACAGGTTGATTCGCCACATAACATATGTTCTGTTGGTACATGAACCATGGGTCCACCCCCCACCCCACCCCCGACGCTTAAGAGAGAAAAAAAAAGGAAAAATATATCCCTTCGGCGCCGCACGACTCGAGCAGCTCAAAGCTATGGCGACGGCGGAGGCCGGAGGCGATTGATTCGAGTTCTTATTACATCAGGTTGATAGGTATGCTTCCTCGCATCGCTTTTGATTCGTAGTTACTGCCGCTGTTAGTAGATACAAAGGTTCATAGTCTTCCCCATCATTTGAACAGGTTCCTGCTGCCGGATCTTGGAGGTGGGGAAGCCACACCTGACAGCGAACGCAACGAAACTATGGTCTTCGAGGATGCCGCATCAAGCATTGGAGATGTGGGCGATCTGGCACTGACAGTGCAACTAGAACTGAACAACACTTGTGAGGAGCTCAGGTTGCCGGTGCCCAGCTCAGAACAGTCAACAGGAAAAGACGGTCCTCAGGAGTCAGGCGCAGGGCTGGACGAAGAGGTATATTTAATTCACTGTATTTGGTTCCTCTCAGTTGAAATTGAACTGAAGTTTAAGTAGACTAGCATAAAAGTTGTAGCTTCCTTCGGGCTGATCATTCAGTTATCCCTTGAATTTTAGTAGTCTAGCATGAAAAATTGAACTGAACTTTAAGTATACTAGCATAGAAATTGTGGCAGCCCTTGAGCTTGTCATTCAGTTATCCCTTGATTTTGAGTAGTATAGCATAAAAATTCAACCGAATCATGTTTATACATGTCGTGCAATCATAGTTATAAGAAAGAAAACAAACTTTCCATTCTGTGTTAGTAAAAATTGTTTCTTAATTGGTCAGGGTTCGTGCTGGAAATGCACCTGCTGTTCCGCCACCCTGCGCTAGCAGAATAAGTGCCCTGGAGAAAACATTGAGAGGTTATGCAGAGAAGAAGACTGAGACTGTTGTGGTTCCTCAAATACGCAAGTAGGAAGCAACTTCGATTCGCTTGGGCAAGCATATGACTAATACAACCTGTATTCATGCGGAATTGGATTTGGAATTAATACGGCAAGAGCAGGAAATAGTCTGTGGATGCCTGGTGAGTATTAATTTCAATTGGCTATTGTTTATAACATGATCCTGCTGGTGCAGATGCCCCACAGTGATACGGTTGTTGCGATCAAACGAAAACGGCTGGTACGTCAGTGAAAACAGGATGCCACACAATCATCGCCGACAGAAAAGTGTGGCCAGAAGGTGTGCTGGCCTTCACACAAACATATCGATATATACACGCATGATGTTGTCAAACAGCTCTGTGAAAATAATATTGGCATTGGCAAGGTTTACAATATAATTTCTAGTTTCTTCGGTTCAATGAGCAATATACCATTCAGCAAAAGGCATTGAGAGGGCCGTGTGGGCAAATAAGTCGCGATCAGGCAGATGATGATGTCCGGAAGACAATGGAGGTTTGTTTGAAAAATATTTATACACTCGACCTATGTTTGAAATTGAACACGCCACTGAAATTGCATGGTAGCGATGTATATACACGAGCTATGTTTGAGAATTTTGGGGAAGTCCTGTATGAAGGAGGGCAGTACAAAGTGGAAGTGGTCAGTAAAGGCAAAACCTATTTTGTGCGATGGTATCATCCAAAGAAGCATGAATAGTGGTGCAGGGTTGTCTCCAAAGTTGAAGTTATTGAGCAGGGCAGAGAACTCACATGTGCGTGTGGCAATTTCGAGCACACATGATTGCTGTGCTGCCATGCAGTGAAGGTAAAAATATTTATAGACGAAGGCATTTCGTTGTGAATCCCATTTCTTAAGCTACTTGAATGACCATGCTAATCTTTCGGTTTTGTAGGTCCTCGATTTCCTTGGTATAGACCAGATACCAGCAAAACACATTCTTGAACGTTGGAAAAAATGCAAGGGATATATTGGCAGACCACTTGGCACATCTTCAAAAGGATAAAATTTCAGTGACCTCAATAACATTCAGACACACAAATCTATACACACATGCCCTTGAAGTTGTGAGATTTGGAGATGCAAGCATACTGCATATGAGTGTGCAGTTAATCTCTTGAAATCAACAATGGATAAATTGACGCCTATAGCCACTGTGCGGGATGGAATAGGGTCAAAGGACAGAATTCAGACGAACAAGGGAAAAACTTAAGAATTGATTGCATTGCATGCACCTTCCAGTGGATGTGCTAGTGACGCCGAAGGGAGTGGCATTGATAATTTCATGGGTTTAAAAGCTCCAGAACCAAAGCGTAAATCAGGTTGACCAACCACCAGCAGGGACAAGCCTCCATATGATGACCGGGGTGCAAAAAGCAAAAAATACAAACGAGCAGGAAATGCACATGGTGTCGGCGGATGCGGTACAAGCAAACGTTCTTGCTTCTGTAGCATATGGTGCGATCCAGGACACGACAGCACCACCTGTCCGCAAAAGGGTGATCTTCCTCAAAAATAAAGGCAGGAAGCTAAATGTTCAAACTGTGGTGTCAGTGGTCACAGAAAGAACACCTGCAACAAGCCTAAGGTGGTTCTGCATGTTGTTGAAAATGCTACTTTACAGGAAAATGAAACCTGTGGGTGAGTTCAGTTTTTCTTTGTGTGTCGTTGAGGGCTCCGTAGCCGTTATGTGTAATGACAACACTAAGCACACTGTGATGTTTGTTTCAGTTCATCTGTGTTGTGTGCATGTTTATCACAATTACTACTGTTTTTCACATGGGTAGCATGTTGTGTGGTGGATGCATGCTCCCCTGCTTATTGCTTGCAAGACAGTTTGGTGTAGATGCTTTTTAGAGTAGAAATTCAGTTGGTTTTTCCCTGCTCTTCTCTTGAGCTATTGCTTCTTAGTTCTTACTGGCAGGATTCGGTGGACGGAAGAGCTGACGACATATCCATGGCAGATGAAGCTTTCAAAGATGAAGCTGAAGTTCAGTCTCATTTTGCGGCCGTCAAAGAGGTGGGCGACTACGGCCCGGGAAATCGTAGCTCCGCCGACGATGAGAACTGCTCTGATCCAGGAAGCTACTCCGAGTCAAGCAAGCTACTCCGAATCAAGCAATAAGGTTGCAGATGAATCCGGCGGCGACGTCCAGTACTGGCGACGTCAATGGTGGCAACCGACCAGAGAAGCGATCAAAGACTGCGGGCTGATGCGTGCGGAAAGCAAGTGGTCCCACGTTTACTGTTGTAGTTGGCGGTCAACTAATCTAGGCTGAGGGTTGACGTCCGTCGCCCCACCAGACCTAGTAGAAAAACTCCCGTCACTTCAGCTTCGACGTCCGTCGCCCCACCTTACAACCGTCGCCTCTTCCGTTCATACTACGCATTAAATACGCCACCGTACACGACCGGCAATACAGCACAGGTTCCATATCCCGAAACGAAGCAACGCCTGAAGATACCGTGACCAGGCGAGCTCGTCCGCGCCCTTGAATTTTCGCGTCGTCCAACTAGCCACTTTTTTTGTTATTCTGAATTGCAGGCTGTGCGAAGATTTCAGGAACTGTTTTCACAAACAGAAGAAGAATGAAGGAGGGCCTGGCGGGGGGCCC
Organism: Triticum aestivum; assembly: GCF_018294505.1. Lineage (NCBI taxonomy): Eukaryota > Viridiplantae > Streptophyta > Magnoliopsida > Poales > Poaceae > Triticum > Triticum aestivum. The sequence continues at coordinate 600,255,323 of NC_057804.1, forward strand.
GGGATGGCGGAGGAATAAGAGCAGCGTGATGCGTGTGTAGAATGGTGAAGAAGCGCCGACGTGCTGCGTCAAGTCCAGCGTGTGTAGAACGGAGAAGAAGCGTCGACGTGCTGCGTCAAGTCCATCTCAACCTAAACTACTAGCCGGAGCTAAGAGCATCTCCAGCAGTTGAAGCCCCCCAGAACAATCGCCGGACAAACGGTAGCACGTCCGGGGGAGGCCAGAACGCTTCCGCCGGATGAAACGCAAGGACGTTTTTCCAGTCGTTGGTGCCCTCAAGACAGTCGCCGGGCAAAAAGTGATTGGGTGGGCCAGAAAAAAGGACGCGTGGGGGAATAGGATTGGATGTTGCTTCCGCCAGGGCCCCCAACAGTCCCCCAGCCCACTGGGTTTGACCTGAGTTCACCGGCACCATTTTGAGGTCTTGGGGGGGGGGGGGGGGGGGCACGGTTGGGCCTTTTTTGCCTTTTTTACATCGCCGGTGGAGAAAAAAGACTGGGGGGGGGGGGGGGGGGGCTGCTGGAAATGCTCTAAGGCGCCAGGATTGCCCTCCCAGCCATTAGCCGTCGGAGCGGTAGGCAGAGGGAAGGTGAACCCACGGGCTCGCAGATGAAGCCTAGAGGGAAGAGTTTGCCCTCGCCGCCAAAGGGAAGGGGAGAAAAAAATCACGTATTATCTGACCTCCCTAACAATAGATTTGTCATTATCATTACGATTAAAACTAGGAAACTATAAATCTACCCATGATAAGGAATTACCAACATGCCCGTCATAATCTGACCGACCAGTGCTAATAACTAGATCAACTTAATACTAAAATTATACCCGGTAAAAGATCTCGAAAACTATGTATCTGCAACTAACGACATAGATTTTAAACAAACAAAGTTACCATGATCAGATGCGCTTTTGAAAACCAATGACAACCACATTCAATAGATAGACATTTCCATTCTTTCCTTTGGTGCAGAAACAAAGAGATTGTTTATCAAGTTCAAAAAAAGAGATTGTTTATCAACTTTGGTGCTAAAATGATGGGTGCTAATTACCAACTACCTTCACAAAAAAGAGAGCAATGGGTATTAATGAACAATGGACCTCAAGGTGTTCTAAAATATTATCACAGTGTAGAAGGGGCGACGACAACAGCGCACCGGCAACTTGTTTTGGCGGCTGTTAGTGGTCGTTCAGTAATCTTGAAGTCTCGATGTAATTTTTATTATATTTGAGGTTTGATCTTTTTCGAAGAAAAAAAAAGTGTAGGAGGTGAAACACCACTATTATTTAGACACATTTAACTCCACGGTAACAATGTATAGTACTATTTCCTTACTGAAAGACTCATAAATCCTGTTGAATCAACATCATCCAATGTCTATTCGTAGGAGCATACGCACAATAATGGTCACATATCAATGGCAGCACCGGCAGTGCTCAGCATGTGTTCAGGGGTCTGCCTTGGGAGAGCGGGCTCCAGCAGGTGGAGTCGACGATCGATGTAGGGCCTGAGGCGCGCCGACTCCACCACTGTGTGCAGCGGCAGCAGCGTCTCTGCCGCCGACAAGCATGAATTGATTTAAACACGATGTAAACACAAACACACACTCGCACACGCTCATCATTGATATATCCATCTGTTAGACGCAAGTAAATTGTAGAAAACCACCATTTTGAAAGCTAGATTTTCAGAAAACATTAGGTTACAGTTTTTTGACAAATTACACCATGTCTTGTGTAATCTTTTTGCAAAAACCACTGATTGACGAATCTAGCTCGGTTAAGTGCGTTTATGACAGATGGGGCCCCTATTTTGCTGATGTGGCATAGCGTTTTACCAAAGACTTCATTAGATGGGTAAAAAAGCGAAAACACCCCCAACACTTTTGCTAAAAAGCGAAAACACCCTCCCCGATTCAGATCGGGATATGCCTCTCCTGCTGCATCGCCGACCTCCCTCGCCTCATTTTCCTGCGACCCTGCCTCCCGCCGACGAGCAGCACGCCGGAGCCGTTGCCCCGTCGCCGCTCCATTCCCCGCCGTCCCTGCGCATTCTGTCGCTTCGCAGCCGCCGCGGGCCAGCGTCGCCGGCCGCCGACTTCCTCTGCTTCGCCCCCTCTGCTTCGAGGGCAAGCCGTGCTGTGGTGCAGGGGCTCGAGCTTGACGGCCACGAAGGAGCCGTCGGGGAGCTAGCCGCAGGAGAAGGCGTCGCGGAGGGCGCCTTAGACGACCATGTCATCGGCGTCGTTGGGCCGGAGCTCGCGCCACGAGGCTGCCGAAGCTCGCGCTCCGGCAGTACGCCGGCCGCGCGCGCCCCTGCGCCGCCGCGCTCACCTCCTTCCCAGTTGCCCCCGCTCCTGGCCGGCTGTGCTCACCTCGCCCGCCTCTGCCCGGCCACCGCCGCACTGCTCCACCCATGCCATCCCGCACTGCTTCCCCCATCTCCCTAGATGGATCTCGAGCTTGGGAGGACGGCGGCCGTGGCGGGAATACGATGGGGGTGCTGGAGCTCCGCCGCCGCTGCTTGCTCTGGTGGGCGGCTGTTGGCCCTCGTCGGCGGGGGAAGAGAGCGGAGGGAGGAAGGAGACGGGAAGAAGGGGAGGGAGCTGATTGCTCTTCTCTATTTGATTTAGGGGTGTCTGTGCAAAATATATGGACTAGTTTGTAAATTTAGACTAAAATTAATCTAGCACGAAATATTACACCACGTAGGCAAAAAAGGGGCCCATCTGTGATAATCTCACTTAACAGAGCCAGATCCGCCGATCAGTGGTTTTTGCAAGACCATTACGCGAGATGTGGTGTTTTCTGCAGCGAAAATGTATCCTAGTGTTTTCACAAACCTAGCCCTCAAAATAGTTGTTTTATGCAATTTACTCGTTGGACGTACACACTGGCGGATGGTACAAATGAGCGAGAGTATTTTTAAATCAAACTGAAAAATCATACTGAAAATAGATCGAACCTAACCAATTTTACAGTTTTTATGGTTTCTGGTTTCAGTATGGTATGAACTTTTCATACTGTTTGGAATTTTGGTTTTTATGATATATGCCGAAAACTGAATGGTTAACTGCATAAACCCAAATAAAAATATATGTTTATATTTCTTGAGACAAACAATCATACAAGTTGTCATTTTTCTTGTTCATGAGCTAGATTCCACGCTAAGCACATCCATTTTCCTTGTAGTGTAGTCATTTTTCGCTTAAAAACAAGCTAAGCATGTCCATAACCATCAAGGCATGAATCCATGCATGCATATATTTTTGTGTAAAAAAGTATATGTTTTGAGTCATAAATTTGCAAACTATTATTATGTTATTTTCAAATTCGCGTCAACTTTGATTATTATGATATATACCTAAATAATTTTATATATACAAAACAGGGTTGTATTTTAATTTCATGTTGTATTTACCGAAGTATTAGTACTGTTAAACTAAACACCAGTATAAACCGAACCATGTAAACAGAATAAACCGAATGCACAGAGTTAAATTAATGGTAGGGACGAGCCGAGGTTGCGGTGGAGGCGGCGGTTCGGGCCAAAGACGCCGAAGCCTAAATTATAGAAGTTTCAGACATTTCAGTTATGCTTGAAATATTTCAAAGTGGAATTTGAAACAATGAATCCAACTTATCAATGTGTGTGTGCAAAACTCTAATTAACATAATTAGTAAGAATCGTACAGTGGCTAGAGCGAGGGAGAGAGAAAATTGGTGAACAAACTAAGACAAGTACTGTCCATATGATCATCACCCGGGCCGATCTTCAAATTTCGCAAGCTGATCGACTCGAACAAAGCACTTGCCGTATCAGCTGATGAGCTCCCGTATCGCCTGCATGGTGGTCGGGGAGAAGAAGAAGCTGCTGGGTGACAGCAGCGGTGATGCGGCAGCCGGGGAAGAAGGTGCCGGATGATCACCACCACACGGCGCACGCTGCTGTTGGCTAAGCGTGAGAACCAAAGCGTCCGCGGCCGTCGAGGTTGATGCCCTGCCGTCCCTAGCTCCGGACGTCGCCTCTGGTGGCCACGTCGTCGCTGCCGTCAACGGCCGCTGCTTGCAATTGCCCGTGAGCCTCTGCACGATGGCCATGAACTCGTGTGGGTCGGCGTGGACGACCCTCGGCGTGATCTCGTACACGATCACAGGCCCGGCTGCTCCGGCGTGGCCGCCAACGCGTGGCTTCTTGGACGGCCGGGTCGACAGGCTCAGCGGCTGCGGCCTGGGGCCCTGGAGGCCACCTGCTCTCTTCGGCTTGGACGACGTCGACGACATGGCGTGTGTGCTGTGTCTCTGTTGTAGATCTACGCACGGCGTCGTTAATGCTTATATAGGGGAAATGGTGAGCCGAACTTGGACCTGTTTCCCTCCGTGCATGGCTGCGATTCTGCGAGCAGAAGAAAGAGTCAGAGCTGGGGATAAACTATTGCCCCTTCCTCCTCCGTATGGAAGAAGTTGTTGGTATGTGTATGTACTGCTTATACTTTAAATAATCGATGAGTTTCGCGGTGATCCCTCCGTTATTATATACTACTACGAAAATAGATATTGTACCGTTGTACTTTGTACATTGATCGCAACCTTTCGTATGAGAATGTACGGCACAAAGGGAATCAAATACTAAATGTTTAGGTTGTAAAACTGGTTTTATGGCCAATCTAATGATACTATTTCCACCTAGCCCACCTAACCCGCTTCATGTCGGGGTGAAGACTCTTGTTTTGACCTTGATTTGTTGGGCGCAGCAGCGGCGAATTTGTGTTGTTATTTTGTTGAAGACGTTGTTTTTCTACCGATGTGCTGGCCTTCGGTGGTTGATCTCGATAATTAGGATGAAAATACTTGTCTTGTACTTTTTGGCTGGATGTGACGGCATGTCATGAGGACGTTTAGTTCATTTTAAAGGCGTTGTTGCGAAAGAATTTGACTTACTCATAGATGTTAATTTCATCTTGTTACAATTCTGTCATAGTTATCTATGTTACATACTTTGTACCAACTTTAGTAAATATGGTTGCGTGCATTGCAATGTTGCATATGTCAGGGATTTCAATCTCCTTTTCGAATAAAAGAAATTAACTACTCCCTCCGATCAAAAATATGTGTCGTACATGATCGGTGGAGTAGCTTTTACTACAGATAAGTTTGTTTAACCCTTCTAAAGCGTCATCTGTTTTGGAACTGAGTCAGCGTATGATATGCATGTAGCAGCCGGCAGACGCATGCATGCCAAATGACATATATAATAGTTAATTGGCAGTAGTATTAAGGATAAGATTATGCGACATCAATCAATGATTCAACACAGACCGACTATACGAGGTACTGGTAGTAGTTTAGTTAGTTCATCTGTGGATTCTGCTTCTTCCTGGACGGAGCATGCTGCGCGCATGCATGCATGGCTTCATATTTGAGCTGCATTTATCACGCGAGTTTGATGCTACAGGCTTAATTAACTACTCTAGTGATTATTATTGTTGGATTAGTAAATCGTTTCAGGCTACAGGATGACGCAAGGAAGGAAGAAGGAAACAGCTCAGGGAAATACTCCAGCTTAGCTCCGACAAACACACGCGCAGAGGAAGCAGGCAGGCAGCCAGGTGTGTTCTGATTACGTTTTATTCTTTGCTCCCTCCTCGTTTTTACTCTGCATATAAGAATTGACTGAAGTCAAACTTCGTCGGTGTCGCCCCTGTTGCTGTGCATGCTCAAGACCTCTATGGCTGCCGTTGTGCTGCGGCGAGCTTCGTGCTCTTGGCGTTGTCTCGGTTCATCTTGCTCAATGATGCCGCAGACACTAGTAGAAAAGGGGGCCTTTTGTCCCGGTTCATAAGGGCCTTATATCCCGGTTTTGGGACTGGCACAAAAATGTCGTTACTAATGCCCTTGGCCTTTAGTACCGGTTCTTCCACGAACCGGGACAGATGGGCCTCCACGTGGCCGCTGCGGCTAGCCCAGGCAGCGGGGTCTTTGGTCCCGGTTGGTGACACCAACCAGGACCAAAAAGCATCCACGCGTCAGCAGCTGGCTGGAGCTGAGGTTTTTTTTTTGAAAGGGGCTGGTTTAGGGGTTTTGGGGGTTAATTTAGGTTGTTATTAGCTAACTAATAGAGAGAAGTGTCCTTTTTTATATATCTCCGTGATTGGTTTACCAATGCTACTGCTATGCCTAACGTTAACATGGCTTAGATCGAAGTGAAGGCAACATGTAGTGCATGTCGAAAGTAATACTAATCCTAACTTGATCAACTTTGGATTGTACTACTTTCGACATGCACAACATGCATGTTGCCTTCACTTCAATCCAAACCATGTTCATTTCACCCGCAGATATATAATAGCTCTTCATGCTCGCATCATGCATCATCATATATAATAACAAGTCTTACTAATTAATCATCATCATACAACTTCTACTCATTATTAATAACAAGTCATACGATCATCATCCTCATAGTTATCGAACCAACCCTACTTAATTGTTCTTAGCACAAGATCATCAGTATTAGATATAAATACCCTCTTTAAGGTAAAATAGTATAAAATAATATAGACCCCGACTCTCCATTATGGAGAATGGAGATTATCCTGTCTCCAATTCTTGCGCTTCGCTTCCTTTTGCTTCCAAGAACCTCCTTAGACTGTCCATATATTTTTTCCATTCTTTGATTGTCATGTCTCCACTTCTTTTAGAAATCCGGTATGGACAGTTGAGATTCGTAGGACGACCTGGTTGTATGTTTAAAACACCAAGGCAACCGTGTTGATACATCAGATGAGGCACACAATCATTCGGGATTATCTGTTGAAAAACATAGTAATAATTTCGTAGTTAGCAATGCTGTACTAGTTTAGAAGTATGCAAAAGATGTACGGATGTCGTAATAGTAAAAGAGCTTATCAGGGTATCTCCATGGTAGTTACCGTAGTTCAACACGTGCACTAGTGGCATGTATTGACCATAATGTTGAGGAGTTCGATTGTAGATATTGTAATTCTTAAGATCAGTACAAAATGCGATCAGATGATTTTTCTCCTGATAAGTTAATTCGGTACCATCGGTGTAGTGGGTTTTGTCTACCATCTTCCGCACATTCTTTGAAGAATGAAAATAAGCTGTCAATGGAAATAAGCTTTCAACTATTTTGAAATAAACAATATAAATTACTTAATAACTATGTTTGAGAAGCTCACATAGGGGAAGAATTGGAAGCGTATCAACAAGGACCCAAATGTCCATATTGTCTTGCTCGATTTTAGGATCATCAAGATCCAGGATGAAAAGCATACCCTCATCAAAACCATACATCTTGCAAAGTGCTTCCCAATTTTTGCAACCAAAATGGGTTACACTCTCAGAATTGTACAACTTTACCTCAAAATCCACATCATGATGGGTCCTTAGGTGAATTTTCTTTGTTTCCATACTTTCATGGTCTTCAAAATCCATCCTCTCCAAGACATAGCGTCTTACATAGCATGGGATAAACTAGTCGAATTGAAAAAGATGAAAAGTACACGTTTAAATAGTTGAAGTCATGCTTAATTATGAAAAAACTATTGTTGTCGTTGCGTACCGTTTCAACATCGAAGGTCTCCTCGAGCTTAATGCTGAAGCATCGATCTTCGTCCAGCTCAAGAAACCTGTCGCACATACCTCGGTCGTCGTGGCACCAGTCGCACTCCCCCGGGCGGTTTTCGTCGTCCGAGTACGACATTTTCTATGTTCATAATTCAAATATTAAACTTGTACAATTAAATATATGTACTAAAAAATCCGAGGACTCATAATTCAAATATTTCCTCTCATATAGGTGGAGACTCGACAGACTTAAAGTCAACCCGAGGACTCATATTATAGGACTGATATTGACATGGAGATTTGGCTGGTCTCACCTCGAGGTCGGAGGGGGGTCGGTGACGGGGACGACGGCGCGGATGATGGAGGGGGCTCCTAGATTTCTGCATAGTGCTCTCCAATTTTAGCATTCAAAGTAGGAGTATTTTTCCAATTTGAGCCTTCAATAAGCAAAACCAAATCGTAAAATAAAGTAGTATTCAAATTAGCATGCATTCAATTATAAGCAAAACTACATCATCTCTTGTGTCCGTACATCATCGAATATTATCACTAATACTCCTCGAATACTATTATACATATAGCATCACTAATACAGCTACAACCATAGCGCCCGACGGGTATCGTCGCGGGCGGTGGACACCCAAAGAGAAGGAACCATCACAGGATCATAGCTCCAGTGAGATCCCTGAAGAACCTGTCAGGTATTGTCGAACCTGCCCTCCAACGCAACCATGTAGCGACGGACGTGCTCGTCCTCCTCGCTGACACGGTGACGTACCACCTCCGCGGTGTCCGGAAGCCCCAGCACCGTCACTAGCCCACGTGACCGCCACCAAACAAGGATCAAGTTAACAATGGGCTGGCTCCTCACCAACCTACGCCCCCCGGAAGGTAGCACCTCTCAATACCAGCCCGGCGGAGCCTAGTCCCGGACATGACCCCTCTGATCAAGCCGGCCTCCTCCGCCGAGTCGACGACGAGGATGTGGGATAGTCATCGTAAAATGAACTAAAAAAATAAACTAGTTCTATTAATTTTCTTGCTAAAAATAAACTACTTCTATATATAGTAAAATAAAGTAGTTTTATTAAATCAACTAGTTCAACTACTAAGCACTTACTATAAATAAATAAAATAAAGTAGTTCTTACTAAAAATAAACTACTTATATATATATATAGTAAAATTTAATAAAGTAGTTTTATTAAATCAACTAGTTCAACTACTAAGCACTTACTATAAATAAATAAAATAAAGTAGTTCTTACTAAAAATAAACTACTTCTATATATAGTAAAATTTAATAAAGTAGTTTTATTAAATCAACTAGTTCAACTACTAAGCACTTACTATAAATAAATAAAATAAAGTAGTTCTTACTAAAAATAAACTACTTCTATATATAGTAAACTTTAATAAAGTAGTTTTATTAAATCAACTAGTTCAACTACTAAGCACTAACCTAAAATCGATATCTACTAACCTAAATAAAAAATTAATACATATATGAAAAAAACATATATAAACAAAAAAATGCTATGAACATTATATTCATACATACATAGCCATATCCATTCATCATATAGCTACCACATACATATATACATTATATATATGAAAAAATGCAATGAACAAAAAAGTAATACAAATTATATGAAAAAAATGAACAGAGCCGTGGCGGCGGCGGCTCACATCGGGGGTGGCCGGGGCGACGGCGACGACGGCGGGGGGCGGAGGGCGACGACGACGGTGACGGGCGACGGCTCGGGGGCGGCGGAGGGCGACAGCGATGGCGGCGGGGGGCGGAGGGCGACGGCGACGGACGACGGCGTGGGCTTGGGGGGCGGAGGGCGACGGGCGACGGTGACGGGGCAGCCTGGCGGCGGCGTGGATGAGCTCGCGGCGTCGTCAGGCGGGGGGCAACCGGTGATGGAAATCTGAAAATTTTCCAAGTGTTGGCTTGTATAGCAAAGACTTTGGTCCCGGTTCGTCGCACCAACCGGGACCAATGAACCCTTTAGTCCCGGTTGATGGCACCAACCGGGACCAAAGGCCTCTTTTCAGTAGTCCAAAGGGCGGGAAACAAAGACCTTTGGTCCCGGTTGGTGGCACCAACCGGGACAAAAGAGGGGCATTGGTCCCGGTTGGTGCTAAGAACCGATACCAATTCCTCCCATTAGTCCCGGTTGGTGGCACCAACCGGGACCAAAGGTCGTGTGCTGGCGTGGTGCGGTGCTATGTTTAGTCCCACCTCGCTAGCCGAGAGGGGCTCAAAGTGGTTTATATGCCCTCCCGAACCAACCACTTTGAGCTCCTCTCTACTGCAGGCTTACGGGTCTAAATTCACTCTCTGTGCTTGTGGGCCTATTGGGCCTACTGCGGGTCTGCATCCTGGCCCTAGTAATGGGTTTCTAGTCGTATGCAGGCCGTGATGGCCCTGTAGGTGGCACTTTTTTAAAAAATTTCCATTTTTTTGCTTTCTTTTTTGTTTCTAATTACTTATTTATTTTCTTTTATGATAATTCGTTTTGCTATTAAAGTTTGTAACAAAATTCTAATTACTTATTTTTTTTATGATAATTCTTTTTGGTTTTAATGTTTTGAACAGAAAATACTTTAATAATTTTAGTTGCATAAATTTTATATAATTTTAGTTTCAATAATACTAGAGGTTTATAAAAGCCTTTTAGTTGATTCCTTTAGTACCAGTTCTAAGGCTGTTACAAAGGCATTTTATTTGATACAGGTTCTAAGGCTGGGGCCCCACGAGCACCTTTTAGTACCGGTTCGTGGCATGAACCGGTAAAAGAGTTTTTTTGTTGATTCTTTCTGCAGCTGTTTTTTAGTCCCACCTCGCCAAGCGAGAGGCACTTGCAGCGGTTTATAAGCCCTGAGTGTAGAGACGATGAAGGAAGAGGCGCAGTGCTCACCTGCACATTGCTTAGCTTCAAGCCTTGAGGAAGTGGTGTAGACTGCACGGAGCTATCAGGGTTTCAGACAAAAACTACACATAGCTCCGTGCAGTCTACACTATTTCCTCAAGGCCTGAAGCTAAGAAACATGCAGGTGAGCATTGCGCCTCTCTTTTATTTTTAATAACTTATTACAACTCCAGACTTCTTGTTTTATTAAAGTTTATTTTATTTTATTTGGTTTCTACTTACATCATTAATTTTCATCCCTTTCTGACTTCATTTGTTATTTTTCATGCATCTACTGATTATTTTGAGCTATAAGACCCTGAAATTGAAAAGCATTTCAAATGAACTCTGAAAAGGTTGGAATTTGGCATGGTATCATAATTTCATCCACATAGCATGTACAAAAAAGTTGAGAGGGTTACGGCAAAAATTGGATGCACTTCGTGTACAAAACGGACAATCTCTTTCGAAGTATCAGGATTTCATACGGAAACTTGTCTGTTACAACATGCATTTCAAATGAACTACGAAAAGGTTGAAAGTTGGCATGGTATCATCATAATAGTTGTGGAGAAAGTCTTCACTTTTTCTTCGCTTGTGTCCTTTCCTTATTGCGCCATAACCATGGATAATCTTCATCATTTATCAGGATGCTTGGGTCAGCCTTGACTTTGAAGGGAGGAATTTCATGAAACTTTTCATAATCTTCGGACATGTCTGTCTTGCCCTCCACTCCCAAGATGTCCCTTTTTCCTGAAAGAACTATGTGGCGCTTTGGCTCATCGTATGATGTATTCGCTTCCTTATCTTTTCTTTTTCTCGGTTTGGTAGACATGTCCTTCACATAGATAACCTGTGCCACATCATTGGCTAGGACGAACGGTTCGTCAGTGTACCCAAGATTGTTCAGATTCACTGTTGTCATTCCGTACTGTGGGTCTACCTATACCCCGCCTCCTGACAGATTGACCCATTTGCACTTAAACAAAGGGACCTTAAAATCATGTCCGTAGTCAAGTTCCCATATGTCCACTATGTAACCATAATATGTGTCCTTTCCCCTCTCGGTTGCTGCATCAAAGTGGACACCGCTGTTTTGGTTGGTGCTCTTTTGATCTTGGGCGATCGTGTAAAATGTATTCCCATTTATCTCGTATCCTTTGTAAGTCAATACAGTCGAAGATGGTCCCCTGGACAATGAGTACAGCTCAGCACAAATAGTGTTCTCACCTCTGAGACGTGTTTCCAACCAACTGCTGAAAGTCCTGATGTGTTCACTTGTAATCCAGTCGTCGCACCGCTCCGGGTGTTTGGAGCGCAGACTGTTCTTGTGTTCATCGACATACGGGGTCACCAAGGTAGAGTTCATTAGTACTATGTAGTGTGCTTGAGACCAAGAATATCCGTCCTTGCATATTATTGAGTCCCCTCCAAGCGTGCCTTTTCCAATTAGTCTCCCCTCATACCGCGATTCAGGGAGACCTATCTTCTTAAGGCCAGGAATGAAGTCAACACAAAACCTAATGACATCCTCTGTTTGATGGCCCATGGAGATGCTTCCTTCTGGCCTAGCGCGGTTACGGACATATTTCTTTAGGACTCTCATGAACCTCTCAAAGGGGTACATATTGTGTAGAAATACGGGGCCCAGAATGACAATCTCGTCAACTAGATGAACTAGGACGTGCGTCATGATATTGAAGAAGGATGGTGGGAACACCAGCTCGAAACTGACAAGATATTGCACCACATCACTCCTTAGCCTTGGTATGATTTCTGGATCGATCACCTTCTGAGAGATTGCATTGAGGAATGCACATAGCTTCACAATGGCTAATCGTACTTTTTCCGGTAGAAGCCCCCTCAATGCAACCGAAAGCAGTTGCGTCATAATCACGTGGCAGTCATGAGACTTTAGGTTCTGAAACTTTTTCTCTGCCATATTTATTATTCCCTTTATATTCGACGAGAAGCCAGTCCGGACCTTCATACTAAGCAGGCATTCAAAGAAGATTTCCTTCTCTTCTTTGGTAAGAGCGTAGCTGGCAGGACCTTCATACTACTTTGGAGGCATGCCGTCTTTTTCATGCAAACGTTGCAGGTCCTCCCGTGCCTCAGCTGTATCTTTTGTCTTCCCATACACGCCCAAGAAGCCTAGCAGGTTCATGCAAAGGTTCTTCGTCACATGCATCACATCGATCAAAGAGCGGATCTCTAGGTCTTTCCAGTAGGGTTGGTCCCAAAATATAGATTTCTTCTTCCACACAGGTGCGTGTCCCGCAACGTCACTCGGAACAGATAGTCTGCCGGGACCCTTTCCGAAGATTACTTTTAAATCATTGACCATGGCAAGTACGTGATCACCGTTACGCATGGCGGGCTTCTTCCGGTGATCTGCCTCGCCTTTGAAATGCTTCCCTTTCTTTCAATATTGATGGTTGGTCGGAAGAAATCGACGATGGCCCAGGTACACATTCTTCCTGCATTTGTCCAGGTATATACTTTCGGTGTCAGCTAAACAGTGCGCGCATGTGTGGTATCCCTTGTTTGTCTATCCTGAAAGGTTACTGAGAGCGAGCCAATCATTGATGGTTACAAACAACAATGCGTGCAGCTCAAATTCCTCCTGTCTGTGCTCATCCCACACACGTACACCGTTTCCATTCCATAGTTGTAAAAGTTCTTCAACTAATGGTCTTAGGTACACATCAATGTCGTTGCCCGGTTGCTTAGGGCCTTGGATGAGAACTGGCATCATAATTAATTTCCGCTTCATGCACATCCAAGGAGGAAGGTTATACATACATAGAGTCACGGGCCAGGTGCTGTGATTGCTGCTCTGCTCCCCGAAAGGATTAATGCCATCCGCTCTTAAACCAATCCATACGTTCCTTGGGTCACGTGCAAACTCAGCCCAGTACTCTCTCTTGATTTTTCTCCACAACGACCCGTCAGCGGGTGCTCTCAACTTCCCGTCTTTCTTACGGTCCTCACTGTGCCATCGCATCAACTTGGCATGCTCTTTGTTTCTGAACAGTCGTTCCAACCGTGGTTTATAGGAGCATACCACATCACCTTCGCAGGAACCCTCTTCCTGCGGGGCTCGCCGTCAACATCACCAGGGTTATCTCGTCTGATCTTATATCACAATGCACCGCATACCGAGCATGCGTTCAAATCCTTGTATGCACCGCGGTAGAGGATGCAGTCATTAGGGCATGCATGTATCTTCTGCACCTCCAATCCTAGAGGGCATACGACCTTCTTTGCTGCGTACGTACTGTCGGGCAACTCGTTATCCTTTGGAAGATTCTTCTTCAATATTTTCAGTAGCTTCTCAAATCCTTTGTCAGGCACAACATTCTCTGCCTTCCACTGCAGCAATTCTAGTACGGTACCTAGCTTTGTGTTGTCATCTTCGCAATTGGGGTACAACCCTTTTTTGTGATCGTCTAACATGCGATCGAACTTCAGCTTCTCCTTTTGACTTTCGCATTGCGTCTTTGCATCGACAATGACCCGGCGGAGATCATCATCATCGGGCACATCGTCTGGTTCCTCTTGATCTTCAGTAGCTTCCCCCATTGCAACATCATCGGTCACATCGTCTAGTTCCTCTTGATCTTTAGCAGCTCCCCCTGTTGCAGCATCACCGTATTCAGGGGGCACATAGTTGTCATCGTCCTCTTCTTCTTCGTCGTCTTCCATCATAACCCTTGTTTCTCTGTGCCTCATCCAAACATTATAGTGTGGCAGGAAACCCTTGTAAAGTAGGTGGGTGTAAAGGATTTTCTGGTCAGAGTAAGACTTCGTATTCCCACATTTAGGGCATGGACAACACATAAAACCATTCTGCTTGTTTGCCTCAGCCACTTTGAGAAAATTATGCACGCCGTTAATGTACTCGGAGGTGTGTCTGTCACCATACATCCATTGCCGGTTCATCTGCATGCATTATATATAATTATGTGTGTCAAAAGTAAGAAAATCAGACAAGTATCTATCTAAAGTAAGAAAATCAGACAAGTATCTATCTAAAGTAAGAAAATCAGACAAGTATCTATCTAAAGTAAGAAAATCAGAAAGAAGATAAGAACAAGAGGCTCACCACGGTGGTGCCGGCGACGAGATCGGCGCGGGCGATCAACGGCGGTGAAAACGGGGACGGGGCGTGACGGACCACTAAATCTAGACAAATCTCGGGAAAAATGGAGCTCCGAGGTCGAGCTTTGAGAGGAGAAAGCTTAACTAGTGTGGCTCGGGCATTTCATCGAACACCTCATGTGTATGGGAGGTGAGCTAGAGCACCCAAATGCCCTCCCCTCATCGGCCAGAAAAAACAGAGTGCTCTGCCGCGGCGATGGGTATATATAGGCAAATTATTTGTCCCGGTTCATGGCATAAACCGGGACTAAATCCCCCCCTTCTATACCGGTTCAAGGCACGAACCGGTACCAATGGATGTGGGTCGGGAGCGCGGCCCATTGGTCCCGGTTCGTGCCTAGAACCGGGACAAATGGGTCGAGACGAACCGGGACCAATGCCCACGAGGCCCCGGCCGGCCCCCTGGGCTCATGAACCGGGTCTAATGCCCCTCATGGGTCCCGGTTCGTGAAGAACCGGGACTAATGGGCTGTCCAGGCCCGAACCAAAGCCTTGTTTTCTACTAGTGAGGTTTCCTCCCCAACTTGCTAATCATTCCCGATTCTCCATGGCTGAGTTCCCTGTCAAGGTTCGTGCTAGTTACTCGTTGATGTGGATGCTCCTCTGTTGCGCCGTGGTGCTCCGTACGCACGCCGGTGTGGTGCGTTAGGCTGCTTGTCAAGTCTTGGTATTGTGACCCCTCGACGACTCCCCTCATCTACTTGTGCCTCTCGTGGCGATGTCCTTCGGTTTGCTTGCTAGGCGTGCCTTGTCTTGGGCGTCTTTTGTTTTGGTTTTTCTTCTTTTACCCTCTCTTGTATGGTTTTCGGCCCGGTCTCCCTCATAAATGGGGTCGAATTGTCTAGGTTTTCGACCCGGTTTTCCTTATAAACTAGATCAATGTCATGGCATTAAGGGCAATTCAAAATATATTCAGGTAGGGAGCCTCCCTCCCCCCCCCCCCCCCCCCCCCCCCCCGTGGTGACCATTTCAAGAAAAAAAACTTCATAAAGTTTGACCATATTTATATGAAAAAATATCAACATCTCATGTTAAAGTTATACAATATGAAAATTTAAGTCATGACACATGTACTGACATTGATTTCGTGTTGTGAATGTTGATATTTTTTTATATAAAGTTGGTTAAATTTTATGAGGCTTGACTTCAGACAAATCTTATATGCGAACTAAAAAGGACCGGAGGGAGTACAACGAAATGATGTTCCGTTCGTAGACAGCTACACCACCACAACCTGATTTGGCTCAAGAATTTGGTCCCGAGAACCTCCGTGCGGAATTACTTGTCACTCAAACGGATGTACATTTAAGCCGCAAGTAATTCCGGACAAGGAATGTTTTACTAATAGAGTGTACGTTAACGCTCCACTGCTCGACTTGTCCCTGTGTCGAACTAACCACTTTTTTGTTATTCTGAAGTGCAGGTTGTGCAAAGATTTCAGGAACCGTTTTCACAAACATAAGAAGAATGACGGGGCTGGGGGCGGCACCGGAATGCCGGAGGAATAGGGGAGGTGTCGGGTGCGCTGCATGGATAATGGAGGAGAAGCGTCGGCGTGCTGCTCCAGGTCCACCTTGCTGGCGTCGATGGGCGCCACATCGTGACCTCGAGGCAACGGTTCACTGTGGTCCGTGGACACAATTTGCCTGGAGGATTAGTCATGGTCGAAGTCGAGGACGGCAGAAGCGAAGAGTGCGTGGAGCCACTGGCACGCCAACAGACATGTCCGTTGGCTGCGACGGCCGTGGTGGCGAGACGGCGGAGGAATGTGGGCGGCATAGGGTGTGGGGAATTTTTTGGGAGGATGTGGGGATTATTTCAATTGTAATTAGATTCAATGCATCATTATCATTAGGACGGGTGGCTATTATTTTAATTAATCAGATTTGTCGCTATCATGGCCATTAAAACTAGGAAAGCATAAATCCACCGCTGAGAAGGAATAACCAATGTGTCCTTGAGCCATAATCTGACCGATCAGTGCTAACCATTGGATCAACCTAACATTGTGTAGAACAATGTACCATACAAAATCTCTAAACTATGTATGTTCAACTAACAGCATTCTCCCTACCTATCACAATATAAGACGTTTATTGAAAACCTATGACAACCACGTTCAATAGATAAATACCCCAAAAGATCATTTCCGTGGCGCAGAAACAAAGAGATTGTTTATCAACTTGATGCTAAAACGATGGGTGTTAATTCCTGACTGCCTTCATAAAAAAGAACCAACAAGTATTAAAGAAGAGCAGACCTCAAGGTGTTCTACAACAGTACCCCTCCATTTCAAATCAACTTTAGTACCTATGGACATCAAGATCAATAAGCGTAGGAGATGAACACCACTATGATTTAGAGATATATATTTAACTCCATGGTAACGATGAGGTATTTCCTACCGGGCCGCAGTCCCGGTTAGCTATATCAAACTTTGAATATGAGGTATTTCCTTATTGAAAGACTCATAAATCTTGTAGCGTCAACATGATCCACTATTCCTAGGCGCATTACGCGCAATAACAGTCATATATACATCGCAGTATAACAATGCTCAGCACATACTCAGTGGTCTGCTGTCAGTGCAACAGACCCTGGGTCCGTTGCCCGGACTGTGCACAAGCACGAGAAAAAGTTCACAACACAATGATCAACTCAAGCAAGATGGATCGACTCCCTGAAAGGATTCAAGTAAGATCAAGATGGCAAAAACTAGCCAGAAGGGCAAGATAATACTAAGGGAGAAACCTCCCCTGCCGGGCAGGCGAGCTTGGCAGTGACGAGGTTATCCCCGGAAGCGAGCCCCCCCCCCCCCCCCCCCCCCCGGTCGTCCCGGTAGGCCTGCCAGGACTAGCCAAGGCAAGCCACTTCACCGCACCACCTCATCATGATGTACGTCGTCAATCAGTGCGGTGTCAAGCTCCAAGGTGACAAAGTGGCTGCTATATGCCACATGGCAGCCACCTTCTACAGAAAATACCTACAAGCGACACCCGTCCCGCGACGTGTCGAGCGAGCAAGCGTCAAGCTGGAGAAACGGCCCGGCAGGGCTTGCCGGGCAAGCTATGATGTGACATTGACTGGCGCATTTAATGCGCTCTGTCCGCTTGCAGAGTTAGGTATGATAGCACTGTTTGCTATCTAATCAGTGTGTAATGATTGATTTGCCACTGTGGTGACCCCTTGATCTATAAAAGGAGGCCCATGGCAACCATAGAAAGGATTCGGACCCTTGTACACTCATACGCGCGTAGTCGTTCTCGTCCCAAGGCAACCCTACCGGACAAGAGCGCTGTGATTTTCCACCACCATCCACCATCAATCCACCAAAGCAGGAGTAGGGTTTTACGCCTCGTGGCGGCCCAAACCTGGGTAAAAACTTCCCCGTGTGATCTCTGTCGTGCTGTATCACGCTCCTTCGCTCTTTGTGCAGCGGCAGAAATTACACGGCGGAGATCACATGGGGGGGGCACATGGTCCGAATCTACGCACCATCCTTTCTACGCGCATATGAGTGTACAAGCATGAGCAACGCATCATCTTCATCGTTGTTTTCATCACCGGCGGCTCCATCAACTATGGCGCCCAAGAAGAAACCCGGTGGTGCAGTTCATCCGTCTACCTCAAAGGCTCCGCCGCCCGCGACTGCCAACATCGCAGAAAATGAGGGGGCGCGTGAAGACCCGGACGTCGCGGGAGGCGTTGGTCGACGCAGGAGGCGTTGTCACTACCATCCCCGCGGCCGAAGCAGAAGCAAGAGGCACCGGGGAAGGACAACATCAACAAGATCCCAACGACCACGCTCCTCAAGGTACGGGTGGGGGGATTACCATACCTTCACCCTCTCCCCTCGCTGAAGGGCACAACCGCAGTGGTGGCGCCCGTTCTGAGGCGAATCGCAATCCTCTAGCCGCCCCCGCCATGGGTACGGCCGCGAGGCATGCACCGCCTCTCCAGAACAAGCCCGCCCAGCTACTGTGCCCGACGGAGCCGTCGGCCCTCAAGCACCTCTGCTGTGCGACCACGCTATCCAAGCGGCTGGCTCACGACAGCGAGGATGTGACGCGGTCGCCACCGGCGCCATCAGGAGCCGAGCGACGCAATGGTCTTCATCATCTTCACCCATGCCAAGCACCGCCTCCGAGGCCATGGCGCGGGCCCAGTTGCTGTTGAGGTTCCCTCCAGCGGCCGATCAGATGGATGAATGGAGAGCTACCATTTAGAGTCACCTCAGTAGGCTACACGAGAACCACGTATCCAAGAGGCAGAAAAAGTCTCGATGGCTTCCTCTGATCCTTGAGCATGTCAAGAACCACGGCGAGCCCCGGAGGACAGGCAGAGGGAAGCCGCACGCGTAGTCATTGTGTGGCGCCGCGATGACCACCGCCAACCCAACGGGTGTGACGGCTCCAACATCGACGAGCCCATGACCCGGAGATGGCGGGTACCTACCTTTCGAGGTCGGATGCCCTGCCTTCACCCATGAGCTATGCCAAGTCCATTGTCCATTCGCTCGGACGTTCAAGCCAGAGATACCTGAGAAGTATGATGGAAGATTGAACCCGACAGAATTCTTGAGCATCTACACCATTGCTGTTCAGGCTGCCGGAGGAAGAGATGAGAAGGTATTCGCCAATTATTTCCATTTGGCACTTATGTCTAATGTGAGGTCTTGGTTAATGCACTTGACAGAGAACTCCATCTCGTACTGGGCTGATCTGTGCCATGAGTTCATTGGCACCTTCACGGGACGCCATCAAGAACCATGGCGGCCTAGCGATTTGCAGCTCCTCCAGCAAAAAGAAGGAGAAAATCTGTGGAAGTACTTGCAAAGGTTCAGCAGAGTTCACATGAATATCCCATACATCCACTCGGCAGCTGTGATAGCCGCCTTTCAGTCTAATGTGCGCATTTGAAGGATATGTTCCAAGATGAACGTTAAGCTGCCCAAGACTGTGAAGGAGTTGTACACCTTGGTGGACAAATGTGCTCGGGTGGAGGAAGGGAGGAAACTTCCTGGAGAGGAGGATTGCATCGACATCGACTTAGAAGATGATGACGAGAGCACCAGCTAGAAGAAGAAGAATAAGAAGTGCAACAAGAAGCACAAGGATAAGGAAGTGATGACTGTTGAGGGATTGGGCACGCCTAGTACCGGCAAGAAGGCAAAAGCCGAAGCCCCCGGCAAGGAAGTTGCCGCATGCGCTGACTGTCGGGAGGCCGTGGCTGCCGAGAAAGCTAGGAAGAGTGATGGGTCATACTACAAGATCCATCAGACCAAAGGCCACGATCTCCAGGAGTGTCATCAAGTTGAGCAGCTCGTCGAGAAGCAGATGGCTGAGTATGAGAAGCGAGATAAGGAAAGAGGTCAGAACGGTAGTAGCGGTAAGGGTCGGGGCGGTGAAGCAAATCACCCCGGCAAGGCTCCTCGGAACCAAGGGAAACCCGCCAGGGACAGAGAGAAAGAGGATTGTGATGCTGGCAGTGATGAAGAGGAAACTAGTGAGCAGGAATTCCAGAAGGCCATCGATGCCCTGTGCATTGACGGGGGTGCATCTTTACACTCCTCTCACCGCCAACTTAAACAGTGGGCGCGTGAAGTCAATGCCATGGAGCGAGTGGCAACTTCACAAAAGCCACTCAAATGGTTAAGCATGCCCATCATCTTTGATGAGGAAGATCACCCTGACCGCACCACTGTGGTAGGGTGCCTGCCATTGTTGGTCTCCCCAACAATCCGCAACCTCAAGGTCACAAAGATGTTGGTTGATGGCGAGGCTGGGTTGAATTTGATCTCTCCACATGTTCTTAGCAAGCTCTAGATATCAGAGGAAGAGCTTAAGGCTATTGGCACGTTTCAAGGAGTTAATCCCAGTAGGAGCCGTCCTAAGGGAAAGATCACATTGCCGGTGACGTTTGGGGGTGAGCTGAACTACCGGACTAAGAAGATTGTGTTTCATGTGGTCGACCTCCCCCTGCCGTACAATGTAATCCTTGGGCACCCTGCCCTGGCCAAGTTCATGGCAGCATCCCACTATGCCTACAACACCTTGAAGATGCCAGGCCCAATAGGCGTCATTTCCATTCCATCAGATAAGAAAGACGTGATGATATGCCTGGACAAGATCTATCGGGATGCTGTTGCGGCAGAGGCCGCCGAAGCAGCAGTGCCCGCCATGGAAAGTAAGGGAAAGAAGAAGGATTGTAGGGACTCCGACAAGGAATACGGGAAGCGTGCCCCTACCGAGTGCATGACATCCGTTGATGACGTGCTAGAGTGTTCCAACCGCAAGAGGGCAAAGGCTGCTACACCCCATGTGAAGAAGGTCCCGGCAAGGCTGGCTGGCGTTGATGGTACATTTACTATCAGCGCCACCCTTGATGAAAAATAGGAAAGTGCGCTTGTTGCCTTCCTGCGGGCGAATATCGATGTGTTTGCCTGGAAACCATCTGATATCCCCGATTTTCCCAGGGAGGTAATCAAGCACCACCTTGCTGTCTGCCCACATGCACGACCCGTCAAGCAAAAGGTGCAGAAGCAGGCCTTGGAGCGGCAGTAGTTGATTGCTGAGGATATTAAGAAGCTTGAGACAGCTGGTTTGGTCAGAGGAGTACTACATCCAACGTGGTTAGTGAACCCAGTGGGTTGTGCACAAGGCCAATGGGAAGTGGAGGTTGTGCATCGATTTCACAGACCTCAACAAGGCTTTCCCAAAGGATCCATTTCCCTTGCCGCGCATCGACCAGATTGTAGATTCCACTTCGGGTTGTGATTTGCTTTCTTTTCTGGACACATACTCTGGATATCATCAGATCTTCATGTCCAAGAAAGACGAAGAGAAGACCTCCTTCATCACCCAATGCGGTAAGTACTGCTTTGTGCGCATGCATTTTGGGTTAAAAAGTGTCGGGTCTACTTTTGCAAGGGCATTCCAGATTGGTTTTGAACCACAGTAGAAATATTGAGGCTTATATGGATGATATTGTGGTCAAGACCAAGGACAAATCCACCCTCATCCAGGATCTCAAAGAGACATTTGCTAATCTGTGCAAGATCAACTTGAAGCTAAACCCGGAGAAGTGTGTGTTTGGCGTTCCCTCCGGCAAGCTACTTGGTTTCTTTGTGTCCCATCACGGGATCGAGGCCAATCCAGATAAGATCAAGGCTATAGAGCAGATCCAGGCACCCATGACAATTAAAGATGTGAGGTGTTTGACATGATGTGTTGTCGTGCTTAGCTGATTCATCTCCAAGTCTGCCAAGCGCGCCCTGCCATTCTTCAAAATTTTGAAGAAGGCAGAACCCATGAAATGGACCCCAGAGGCAGATGTAACATTACAGGATCTGAAGACCTACTTGTCCTTTGTGCCCACTTTGGTAGCCCCTAAACCACAAGAGCAGTTGCTGCTATACTTGGCGACAACCAATCAAGTGGTTATTGCAGCCCTAGTGGCACAACAGGAAGTAAAAGAAACAAAGGATAAGCAAAGCCCAACAGGACCGGATAAGGATTAGGACAGAGACGAGCACGACAGCGGGAGTGACCCCAAGGACGCGGCAAGGAAGAAAGTGGTGCAGCACCCAGTGTACTTCATCATCTCCTTGCCACAGGGGGCTAGATCAAGGTACTCTGGCGTGCAAAAGTTAATTTTTGGCCTCATCACGGCCTCAAGGAAATTGCACCACTACTTCCAAGCCCATGAGATTACAGTTGTCACCCGCTTCCCGTTGCAAAGGATAGTCCAGAACCCTGAGGCTACCGGCAGAATAGTGGAGTGGGCTTTGGAGTTATCCAGCTTTGGCCTGAAGTTTGATAGCACCTCAACAATCTAGAGCAGGGCATCGGCAGGGTTTATTGCAGAATGGATGCCAACCCCTGACGAAGAAGTGATGGAAACGGTTATTCCCGACAAGGAAGCTCCCCAAGAATTGATTATGTATTTTGATGGTGCTTTCTCCCTTCAAGGTGTAGGGGCTAGCATGCTTCTTGTTGCTCCCACTAGCGAGCAACTGAAGTACGTCGTCAAGATGCATTTTCCCCGGGAAAAAGCAACCAACAATACAACAGAGTATGAAGGACTCCTTGTCGAGCTTAGGATTACCGTTGAATTGGGAAGTAAGAAGTTGATCATTCGAGGATATTCCCAACTGGTGGTGAGACATGTCAAGAAGGATTACCAAAGTCCATTGATGGAGGCATACGTTGAGGAAGTGAGAAGATTGGAGGAACACTTTGACGGATTGCAAACAGAGCACATACCCCATGCGGAAAACAACATAGTTGATCATCTGTCAAAGTGTGATGCACAAAAGCTTCCTGTGGAACCAGGAACTTTTGTTCTCCATCTTACTCAGCCTTCCGTATCCCCGGCAACAATGGCCCGAAAAAGGAGAAAGTTGTACTTCGGTAAGCCTCTCTCGGTAGAGCCCCTCGGGGCTCCTAGCAGGGACCATGCCGGAAACAACTGCCCATCACTTGCTAGGCCGGGCCTTTGGTCCTCGCGGTCGAGGAATGCACCCCCACAAGCGGGAAGGTGCCGTTAGTCCTTGTTGCCGAGCCCCAAGCTCCAACTTGGGGAAGGCACATAGTCCACTTCCTCCAAACCGAAGAACTTCTCGATGAGCAAGATGAAGCTGAAAGAGTAGCCCGGAGGGCCAGTATGTACCAGTTTGTTGATGACATTCTGTACAGAAGAAGGCCCAATGGTGTGAAATTGAAGTGCATCTGCCGGGAAGAAGGAAAGGAACTGCTGGCAGAGATACACAAAGGCGTGTGTGGCTCCCACATTAGATCAAGGGCATTAGTTGGAAAAGCATTCTGACAAGGATTCTATTGGCCCACAACCCTCCAAGATGCGGTCAAGCGAGTCACCAAGTGTGAAGCCTGCTAGTTCCATTCCAAGAACATCCATCTGCCTGCACAATCTCTTCACACAATCCCTTTATCATGACCGTTTTTGGCCTGGGGGCTTGATATCCTCGGCCCTTTCCCCCGAGCTGCCGGGGGCTTTGAGTTCTTGTTTGTTGCAATCAACGAGTTTACAAAGTGGCCAGAAGTAGCTGTCGTGAGAAAGGTGACTGCTCAGTCAGGTATCAAATTCTTGAAAGATTTGGTGTGCCGCTTCGGGGTTCCTGCCTGGATCATCACTAACAACGACACCCAATTCATGAGCCGCACCTTCATGTAATATGTTCATGCCCTCAGAAGCAATGTCTCATTTGCCTGTGTTGCACATCCCAGAAGCAATGGACAAGCTGAGAGGGCGAACTGAAGTGTTACGCGGACTCAAGACAAGAAGTTTGATAGCTGCAGAAGTGCGATAGGCGATGGATCGATGAGCTGCCGACGGTTCTTTGGTCCCTCATAACGACACCAAATCGAGCTACCGGGCAGACTCCCTTCTCCCTAGTCTATGGGGCAGAAGAAGTTATCCCTACGGAACTCATTTACGGGTCCCCTTGAGTGCTTGCCTATGATGAAGTAGTGCAATATCAGCACCAGCGTGAAGACGCTGTGCTACTCGAGGAGAACCGTCTCCGGGCTGCTACGCATGCTGCACGCTATCAGCAAGCCATGCGTCACTATCATAGCCACATGGTTCATGCCCGGTGTTTTGAGGAAGGCGACCTTGTTCTTAGGCGCGTTCAGTCTGCCAAGGGTGCAAACAAGTTGACGCTGAAGTGGAAAGGCCCTTACCGGTTAGTACGAGTCACCAGACCTAGCGCAGTCCGTCTGGAGACCGGAGATGGCATTAAATTGCAAGACTCATGAAATATTGAGCATCTCAGTAAGTTCTACCCGTAAGGCGCGGCTGTCGGGCCCTGCCCGGCAGCCACCCTTTTGTATAGGCCTTACCTCTGTTGCATGTAACCCCTTGTACAAAGCCAGGGGCAGACCCTGAGCAACAGAGAAATAAACGAAGCGCTGTGGGGCCCCCGACAAGTTGCATGCATGCATAGGCATATCATGAGCATTGCATCCTCATATAGATAAGGTTGCATCTGACATCATTTTCATATGCATAATCTACAGGCTCCTACCGTGGATTCAATCCCCAAGAGAAGATGACAAGACAAGCCAGTACTGCGATCTCCGGTGGGCTAAATAGATAAGTTCTATCTCTTATCCATACGTGTTCTGTAAGCGTAAACTTATGCATAGGAAAACCTCGCCGCTTTTTGAAACTTAGGTGCCCCCATCCTTTGACTCGAACGTTGCTTCGGTCAGGATGGTCATAGTGGCCTTTGATGAAGAAAGGTTGGCAAGGGGCTGGTCCCTCATTACGATTTGTGCCCGGCAAGCATAGCTTCCCGGCAGCCAAATAGAGGGTACCGGTAGGATATCCTACCGGGGAAACTCGTTTGTTTTAAGTATAGAGGCATTCCACCTCTGCATGGCCATATACATGCACGAGTCCCCGACAAGGTTTATATTTTTTCATTAATATGCTTCAAAGAAGTACAAACCTTACAGAACACAACCATGGATTCAAGGGATTACATTATTTGAACTAAAATTTGGCAAGTGCCTACAGATTTAAGATTGAAAAAAGATAAGTGCCCCGCAACGCCCTTTCTTGTTCCTCTCCCACCAGGCATGACAGGTAAAGGCAAAGAGGGCAAAAGGAGCGCCTGGGCGAGAGCCCAATCCGACCCTATCGGGCTCTAGGAGAGGTAGCCCGACGGGGAAGGGAGAACACCCACGAAGGCGACAATGGAGAGCATGGCGGAGACGACCTCCGTACCACCGCCACCAGGGCCAGCAGGACGCGGTAGGGCTAATGGAGCTGCAGCCCGAGAGGAAGCCTGTTGGGGTCCAGCTAGAAGAAGACAGGGAGCACCATCACCACCTCTGCATCCAACTTCCAAGCAATTGCCTTGCCGAAGAGAAAACACAGGTGCAGATGATGGTGCTGCCCCGTGATGAAAATGGTGCGGGCAGTGGTCAGCCGGAGTCGGAGTATTCATCATCGGTGTCGTCATCACCGTCACTGTCCTCCTCGTCATTGTCGCTCGAGGAGGAGCTTTCATCGTCGGTTGAGCTCTCCATGCAACACCCTAAGCAAGCACCCGAGCTCCCAAACACCTTGACGGAGAGGACGTTGTCGGTGTCAAAATCGGCAGATCTTGGGTAGGGGGTCCCGAACTGTGCGTCTAAGGATCAAAGGTAACAGGAGGCAGGGGACACGATGTTTACCCAGGTTCGGGCCCTCTTAATGAAGGTAATACCCTACTTCCTACTTGATTGACTTTGATGAGTATAGGTGTTACAAGAGTTGATATACCTCGAGATCGTAATAGCTAAACCCTAGATGTCTAGCCTGTATGATTATGATTGCCTCTACGGACTAAACCCTCAGTTTATATAGGCACCGGAGGGGTCTAGGGTCGTACCAAGTCGGTTTGCAGAGGAAGGAAACTACATATCCGGACGCTAAGCTTGCCATCCACGCAAAGGAGAGTCCCATCCAGACATGGGAGAAGGCCTTCTGTCTTGTATCTTCACGGCCCATCAGTCTGGCCCATATCACATAGGCCGGCTCCTCGAGGACCCCATAATTCAGGACTCCCTTAGTAGGCCCCGAACTTGCCTGCAATGACGACGTTGTATCCGGCTTCATGTCTTCGTCTTTGCAAGGCGAGTCTCCATTGTACTTCGTATAGTTCGGCTTTTACATTAAATACCATATCCTTCAGCTTCTGTGATGCCGTCGCCTCGGCTTCCACGTGTCAAACGAATACGAAGGGTCTAAACATTTTTACAGGTAACCCCTTGACCATGTAGGGAAGGCGTCTATTTAAAGAGATTGAATCTCATATGCCATTCCTCACCAGGCGAAAATCCTTAGAGCCTGCCATTGGAAACCATCCAAACATGGCTGGCGCTCCTAGTTCTTCCTCGCGCCCCCACGGCCCTCAAAAAGGCGATTGGGAGAGCTGCTTGGTATCCCACGCCCAGTTGACCAAGCTTCAGGTGCAGGGATATCTCCCTCCCTTGGATGTAGTCCCCGTTTGGGTGGGATTAACTTCCATCAACGGCGAATCCCTAGCAGAGAACTTCTCGAGTCCTACTAAAGGGAAGCGTGTGTGCTTTGTTTCCTTCCTGCTGAGAGGCTTGGGATTCCCGATTCACCCTTTCCTCAAAGGTCTCATGGAGTATTACGGCCTCCAACTGCACAATCTCACGCCAGGCTCCATCCTGCACATCGCGGGCTTCATTTCTCTTTGCGAGTTGTTCCTAGGATATGAGCCCCATTTCGAGTTTTGGAGGAAATTTTTTTGCCTCGTCCCCCGCTCCCAAAAGGGATCCATATTTTACGTGGGCAGTGCCGAAGTATGGCGCATAGCCAGAACAAGATACCTGTCTGGCACTCCGAAGAAGGCATCCGAAGAGTGGCCCTCGGAATGGTTCTACATTGAAGGCGTTGTTCTCCCGGACCCAATCCGGCGCGGTCTTCCCAAATTTTCCACTGCTCCTTTAAAGAAGTGTGCCAGTTGGCGTCCCCGAAGCTGAAGAAGACAGTGTGGAGGTTAAGAGGCTAGTGAGCAAGATTAGAATACTCGCCCACTCCAGACTGTCTATAGTCGAGGTAATGGCGATTTCAATAACGTGATGCGTTCAGCCACTCCAATCCAGAGGGCTTCCCATGTGGCATTACAACAAGGAGGAGGACGCATCACGCTATGGGCGCAAGGGTTCAGGCAATTTTGCCGCTTTAGCTGCCATGTTGGTTGATCTTTACAAAGGGGAGAAGGAAGACTTTACTCGCCTTAAATGCCGAGAAGGTTTCTCCATGTATAACCCCATTGACTGGGTGAGTTTTTTATCATAGGCCTCACTCAATCTTTTTCCTTAATTATGCCTAGTCGAACTTAATCTGGCTACCTTTAACA
The DNA here is from genome assembly GCF_018294505.1 of Triticum aestivum. Classification (NCBI taxonomy): domain Eukaryota; kingdom Viridiplantae; phylum Streptophyta; class Magnoliopsida; order Poales; family Poaceae; genus Triticum; species Triticum aestivum. Next base: position 600,282,891 of record NC_057804.1, read on the forward strand.
GGAATGGAGAAAGGTCGTCGCGGGGATCTACAACCCCGCTCCGCAGCCGGAGAACCATATTCGAGACCTAGATCCTGGATTTGAAGAGGATCCGGATATATTTATAGAATTTAAGGAGGGAGTCTTTTATCAGGCGAGCTACAATGGCACGGAAGTGGACATTATAGCCGATTTCCCCGACCTTCTCCCCTCCTCCCATGTAAGTACCCAGGAGACATCCCCTCAATAAGAGTTTTCCCCTTGCGACTCACCCACCGCACCGTATCGTGCTCCCAAGGGGCGATGCTTGTCCCATCGTACTACGACAAAGGCGTCCACTAAGAAAGCGGCGCTTGCACAGGGCGAGTCTGTGAAAAGAAAGGCAAACGATGATACTGTCGGGCCCTCTCCTTCATCAAAGAGGTATATTTTTAACACGCACTCAGTGGATAGATCGGACAGTGACGTTTCCCGCTGTGCCATATCATAGGAGGAGCATACGCTGGACTGTATCCAGAGATCTGGCCGGCCATGCACAGGCTAATCCAGCCCCGGACCCTACCACAAGGACTGGGGTTGACGCGGAGGAAATGACGGATTGTCATCTCCCAGAGGATTCGGATAATGTATCTGTCACCAACTCCGAAGTGGAGAGTACGATGAATCATCAGCGGCGGAGAGCGGCTATGCGCGACCAAATTTCACCGAAGAGGCATTCAACACTTTGAGCTCAGCGGATGCATACATCTGAGCTGCTCGGGATGGTCTTGCTAGAGCCACTCACCAGCTTTCAAAGTATATGCTGGTAAGGACTTTTGTGCAGATTTAATAATCATATGCCAGTAGCCCCCGAGTCTTGAAGTTTTTGGCCCAACTGATTTAAGGGTTGTTACGTCATCAGGTACTCACGGAGAAAAATAACACATTATGCAAGGAGCTAGAAGAATGTCGAACTAAGCTAACTATTGCCACAACCGAACTGGAAAATTTAAAGAAATCCAAGAAGGCACCTGATGGTAAGCACAACAGTAGCCCGGAAATAAGATTCCGTGCCTACAATGATTTTGCTTAAATATACATCATTTTGTTGGTAGGGTCGACAGATCAGCTGGAGGAGATGATAAGGGCTGCTCAAGCAGACAAACAACATGTCGAAGGGCAAGAAGCTGCTGGTCAACGTGTATTGAATCGAACCATTAATGAGAAGAACAAACTACATGATGCAAACATCAAGGAAGCCTAAGAACTGAATGACATAAGAGCCCAACTATCGGATGCCTTGAAGGAGAACAGAAAGCTTAAAGGCGACATATTCAGTCTGGTCCCCTGATGGAAAGTTTTATGAGTTTGTTTCTGTAGGTGTGCTGACTGGGCATCCCGAGGGAGAAGTGTCTGGATTTCAAGGCGACCTGCTACAAGAGCTGTCCAAAGTGCACGAGCGAGCTCGGAAAGCAATGAGGAACATGGCTAAGGCTTTATGGCCATTCGATTCTCCTCTAGGAAGTATGGAGAAGCTCGTGAATTTATTCAAGGGAGCTTGTCGCTGTTTTGGGCTCTGGAAGATATCAGCATGTCGAGAAGGCGCACGAGAGGCTTGGGCCACGGTGAAAATGTGGTACACCGGACTTCATCCGAATCATATGGCCCGGGTCAGACCTCGGGGACCAGATGGACAAGAAATTCCTGTTAGCTTAGTGTATGACCAAGTAAAGATAGGCGCTAAGTTTTCTCAACGGGATTGTATACTAGACAACCTATTAGGTGGTCTAGAGGAGGAAGAACTTTTTGAGTCCAAGTAGCAATGTACTTTTATTGACAAACTTATCTCCGGCCAAAGTGTAAAATGATTGTCATGGCAGACTTTCTGCTTCGACCTTCGAAACCCAAGGTTTGGAGTGTTTCCAAATACTATACCATCAGTAAACACCAAAGTATGTTTGGAAACTAGGCAATCCGGTCATAGTTGCTTGAACAGACAAGTTGTATTCGGGGAGTTATGTTATATTACATTTGATCGTAAGAAGCATCTTCTAGAGAGAATAGTTCTGTTAAGGGTTCCTCTCGCTGGGTCAGCATGTTTGTTTTGTGCATGCCGAAGCTGTGATGCTAAAAATCACAGTGCACGTTATATTTTGAGGGTTTATATTGCAGCAAGGGCAGTTTATCTTTTTTCCGCCGACCAATTATTCCCTTAAGAACGCTAGCTTTCGGCTTCACCCGTCTGAGGTACATGTCCGGATAACCCGGCTGTAACAATCGCAGAGGTGCTCCCTTTATGCCCTAGCCGAACAAACGGGAACGTAGGGCATAAGCACAGGAGGCAGGCAACCCAGCTTGGCAAGAACTTAAGTCACAAAGGTGCATATAATGGCGAAGAAAATACATATATGAGTAGACAACACATATATACGGTGAGCTTGATGCTCGAAAAAAAATAATGATAATAAGATTTTGTGAAAAGAAGCCCCCAGGTATTGTGGGGTATGTACATTTAATGATGTATGCCCCTCAAGTGTGCGGCTTATCCGAACACGAGCTAGAAGTCGTATAAAAACGAGAGAAAAAACTGAAAGGGAGAAAAGAAGGAATGAGGAAAAAGGTATAAGTGCGGACTTAGGCATAGAATCTTCGGAACTGGGCAGTGTTCCATGGGTTTGGTTCCAAGTGATTATCCAAAGCATTGCAAAGGCGATAGGCTCCTTGAGGGAGTCCTGGATTAGGGGGTATCCAGATAGCCGGACTGTATATATCGTCCGGACTATTGAAGCATGAAGATACAAGACTCAAGACTTTGGCCCGTGTCCGGATGGGACTCTCCTTTGCATGGAAGACAAGCTTGGCAATCCGGATATTATATTTCCTTCCTTGTAACCGACTCCATGTAAACCCTAGCTCTCGCCGGTGTCTATATAAACCAAGAGGATGGTCCTTAGAAGGCCGATCACAATTACAATCATACCATCATAGGCTAGCTCTTAGGGTTTAGCCTCTACGATCTCGTGGTAGATCTACTCTTGTACTACACATATCTTCAATATTAATCAAGCAGGAAGTAGGGTTTTACCTCCATCGAGAGGGCCCGAACCTGGGTAAACATTGTGTCCCTTGCTTCCTGTTACCATCAGCCTAAGACGCACAGATCAGGACCCCCTACCCGAGATCCGCCGGTTTTGACACCGACATTGGTGCTTTCATTGAGAGTTCCTCTGTGTCATCGCTTTGAGGCTTGATGGTGCCTTCAATCGCCAACAGCACCGTCCAGGGCGAGACTTTTCTCCCTGGACAGATCTTTGTTTTCGGAAGCTTCGCACTGCGGGCCAATTCACTTGGTCATCTGGAGCAGATCGACAGCTACGCCCCTGGCCACCAGATCAGGTTCGGAAACTTGAACTACACGGCGGATATTCATGGAGACTTGATCTTTGACGGATTCGGCCCTGTGCCAGGAGCGCCGGACAGTCGCGACGAGCACGGCCTAGACCTGCTGTCGGACAATGCTCGGAACATCATCCCTGCAATAGCCCCGGATCTAAATCCGAAACAGGTTGCGTTGCCCAAGGACGGAGGGGTAGACCCTGCCCCGCAGGTCGCATACTCATCGGCATTGGAGCCGAACATAGGTCTCACCTCTGTGGAGGCCTGTAACCCCGGGCCCCCGGACTCGTATCCGGTTGTTGGTTCCGGTCCGCACACCCTCGAGCCAGTCGAGCTAGGTTGGGCTCCGGTAATGGAGTTTACCTCTGCGGACATCTTTCAGCACTCACCCTTCGGCGACATGCTGAATTCATTAAAGTCTCTATCTTTGTCAGGAGGCTCTGGGCCGAACTATGGCCGACTTGAGTGGGAAGCAGGTGATGAAGGAATTCGCTGCCCACCCACCACCCACTTCATTGCCACGATCTATGATTTAACCGAAGTTCTTGACTTCGACTTCGAAGACATCAACGGTATGGACGACGACGCAGGAGACGTACAGGAGCCACCGCTCATAGGGCGGTTGACAGCCACCTCTGTTGCCAAATCACGACGCTTCGTCTTTAGCATAATCAAATTTTTTTTACCATTCATTATATAAGAGAGGGGAATCATTCACCTTTGCTCTCTTCGAGCTGCCTCCTCATGAGGTCGAGCTCTCCTTGCGCCTGCTCCAAGTCCTGTTTTAGTCCGGCGATCTCTGTCGTACGGACTGTAGCGACAAGCAGCACAGCCTGCTTATTCACATTCAAACTTATTGTTAGACTCCTGCGGATTATAATTGACCCTCCGTTTGGTTTTTCCTTCCGAACACCAAACAGAGTATCAGGGGCTACTACCTATCGGGTGGTAATTTCACACATTTTTATTACTTACCTCAAAGCCTGTCAGGAGGTTGGTGCAGGCTTCGGTTAGTCCACTCTTGGTGGACGAAACCTTCTAAATCACCGCACTCATGATAGTACGGTGCTCTTCATCTATGGAAGCGCCGCGAAGTGCTTCCAGCAAACGATCCGACGCCTCGGGCGTAGCGGAAGTACTTGGCACAGACGGCTTGCCCTCCTTAACGAGGGGCTGTCCGCCTGAGTCCGGAACCACAGGAGGTTCCAAAACAGTGTTCGGCTAAGAGCCCGGCTTACTGCGGCTCTCACCAACACGATCCGCGGGGATCTTGAACCCCGCGTGTCCAATGTTTGGAATGCCGCCTTGGGGCGCCTCCAGATCCACCTCCCCCCGCTCTGGGAGCCTTTGGGACAACACCTCTGTGTCATCCGCAGGTTGAGGAGTAGTGGCCGTCGGAAGTGAGTTTATTGCCGACTCACTCAAGGACCCGCCCGAAGACGACACCTCGGGATGGGCCCTGGCCGGACTGCATACAAGTTCCGCGTTATAACAAAACTATGAAGCAAAATTACGATGGAGCGCGGATACTTACGATCACACTAGGGGCTTCTTCCTGGGCAGCCACCCCTCCTCACTATCGGTGGCGGTGGCGGAGTAGTCTGGAAGGGACACCTTTCCCTTCTTGGACGTCCTAGTCTCCCCCACCGAGGCGGCCTTCCTCTTTTTCTCCCCCCCAGTACGGGGAGGTGGAGTTTCTTTTTGTTTCCCCCCGCCTCTGCGGGAGGAATCTGCCTCGTCGTCATCAGACGACGAGGATATGACGGCTTTGCGCCGGGGGCCTCTCCTGGTCCCCTGGTCCGCCCTCTCAGGCCGCCCGTCCTTTTCGGATGGGGCGGCCTCCTCTTCTTCTTCTCCTTCCCCTTCGGGGAGGAGTATTCCTCGTCCTCTTTGGACGAGGCTTTTGGCACAGCCTTACGTCGGAGACCCTTTCGGATCCCTGGGGCCTTCTTATCGGCCTTCTTATCCGGCCCCTTGTAGGGCGCCGGGACCAGCATCTCCGTCATGAGAGTATTAGCTGGGCTTTCTAGCAGCGGAGCCGGACAGTCAATCCGTTCCGCTGTCTCCACATAATCCTGAACAAATATACACAATCACTTAAGGCTCCCCATGAATATATTGGGACGAACCGAACCCGGTGGCAGCCTGAGAACTCACCTGAATAGTATGCCACGCGGCGTGGAGCCCACGGTCCTCGGATATGAGAGGAGGTACTTCGGAGGCCTTGAACAACACCTTCCACGCGTTTTTGTGCTTCATGCCGTAGAGCCTCTGGAGCGTCTGGTGTTCGGCCGGGACAAACTCCCACAGATTGAATGCCCGCCTTTGGCATGGCAGAATCCGGCGAACGAGCATGACCTGGATCAGGTTGATAAGCTTTATGTTCTTATCCTTCATGCCCTTGATGCAGTTTATGAGTCCGATCAGCTTTGTAGGTTCGCCCCAGGACAGGCCCTTCTGTTCCCAGGAGGTGAGCCGCATGGGGGTTCCGGATCAGAACTCGGGGGCCACCGCCCAGTCGGCGTCGTGCGGCTCGGTGATGTAGAACCACCCCGACTGCCACCCCTTCACGGTTTCCGCAAAGGAGCCGTCGAGCCAGGTGACATTAGGCATCTTGCCCACCATGGCTCCTCTGCACTCCGCTTGCTGGCCGCTCACAATCTTCGGCTTCACGCAGAAGATTTGCAGCCACAAGCCGAAATGAGGCTGGATGCGGAGGAAAGCCTCGCATACGACGATGAACGCCGAGATGTTGAGGACGAAGTTCGGGGCTAGATCATGGAAATCTAGCCTGTAGTAGAACATGAGCCCGCGGACGAAGGGGTGGAGTGGAAACCCCAGTCTACGGACGAAGTGGGCAAGAAACACGACCCTCTCGTGGGGTCCTGGAGTTGGAATGACCTGCCCGTCGTCTGGTAGCCGGTGCGCTATGTCTGTGGCCAAGTATCTGGCCGCCCGAAGACTTGCGATATTCTTCTCCTTCACGGTGGAAGCCACCCATTTACCTCCTGCTCCGGAGATGTCTAACTATGCGGAGAAGACTTGGACTAGGGCACTGGAGCTCGAGGAGGCAAGATTAGGCAGAGGAGGAAGAAGGCGTGGGTAAGAATGGGTGACTCTTATCCCTTTATAGAGGCGACGAAAGCGGTGCGCCTCCCCACTAGCCTGTTGAGAATCGCTTACTTCCCAAGCGCCACGATTGATGTCACGGGGGGATTACCCATACCTGTATTGATGAGAATCCCATGATAAGGGGACACGATCTCTGCTTCGACAAGATGTGTCAAGGAAACCGCCTCGCAATACACACTGTGGCTGGTTGTGGAAAAACGGTTCGGATAATGACCTGACCGTAATGACATATCACGTCGTCTAAAAAGTTGTCAACTAAAGTATCATTCTCTCTACGGTGGTATGTGAAGATCATTTTGCAGATCCGGACACGGCCTACGTGTTCGATAATAACCTTGGAGTATTCGGAAGGAGGAACCCGCCTTGCAATGCCGAAGACAAGACTGCGTGCCGGACTCATCGTCATTGAAGCCTGGTTCAGGGGCTACTAAGGGAGTCCTGGATTAGGGGGTATCCGGACAACTGGACTATATACATCGTCCGTACTATTGAAGCATGAAGATACAAGACTCAAGACTTCGGCCCGTGTCCGGATGGGACTCTCCTTTGCATGGAAGACAAGCTTGGCGATCCGGATATTATATTTCCTTCCTTGTAACCGACTCCATGTAAACCCTAGCTCTCTCCGGTGTCTATATAAACCAGAGAGGATGGTCCTTAGAAGGCCAATCACAATTACAATCATACCATCATAGGCTAGCTCTTAGGGTTTAGCCTCTACGATCTCGTGGTAGATCTACTCTTGTACTACACATATCTTCAATATTAATCAAGCAGGAAGTAGGGTTTTACCTCCATCGAGAGGGCCCGAACCTGGGTAAACATTGTGTCCCTTGCTTCCTGTTACCATCAGCCTAAGACGCACAGATCGGGACCCCCTACCCGAGATCCGCCGGTTTTGACACCGACACTCCTCTAGTGAGAACTTCATCTATAATGAAGGGGCCCTCCCATTTGGGCTTGAGCTTGTCCTTTTTCTTCTCTGGTGGGCGTAGAACGAGTTCACCGACATTATAAGTCTTTGTCCGTACTTACCTGCCGAGCCTGTTGTTGGTAGAATGCGGAACGGGCCTTCACAACATCACGCTCCTCCTCCTCGATGCCATCCAGATCGTCCTGCCGATCGAGCTCGGCTTCTCTCTCTTCGTACATGCGCACTCGAGGTTAGTCATGAATAATGTCATAAGGCAAGACTGCCTCCGTGCCGTACACCATGAAGAAAGGTGTATATCCGGTCGTGCGATTGGGCGTGGTCCGCAGCCCCTAGAGTACGGAATCGAGTTCCTCAACCCAGTGCTTGTCTAATTCTTGCAGAGATCGCACTAGTCTGGGTTTGATGCCGCTCATTATCAGGCCGTTAGCCCGTTCGACCTGACCGTTCATCTGAGGGTGATATACAGAGGTGTAATCAAGCTTGATGCCCAAATTAGCGCACCAAGTTTTCACCTCATCGGCTGTAAAGTTAGAGCCGTTGTTAGTAATAATACTGTGCGGGACACCATAACAGTGTATGACACCGGATATGAAGTCTATAACCGGTCCGACTTCGGCCTTTTGACTGGTTTGGCTTCTATCCACTTAGTGAACTTGTGACCATAACCAATAAATATTTATTCTTATGGCTCCCCCCTTTAAGGGGTCCGACCGTGTCTAGCCCCCAGACCGCAAAAGGCCAAGTAATGGGGATTATTCGTACGACAGTGGGCAGCATATGGCTTTGATTGGGAAAAGCTGGCATCCAACGCAGCGCTTTACATGGTCATGTGCGTCTGCTCGGGCCGTGGGCCAAAAGAAACCCGTACGGAAGGCCTTACTTACAAGGGCCCGAGCTGTGGCATGATGGCCACCAAAACCAGCGTGTATTTCAGCCAAGAGCTGTCATCCCTCTTCTCTGGAGATACATCTTTGAAGGACTCCGGTAGTATTTTTCTTGTATAGTTCCCCTTCATGAACTTTATAGGCCTTCGAGCGTCGAACAATACGACGGGCCTCAGTCTGATCATTAGGGAGCTCATTCCTAGTAAGGTAGGTGAGGAAAGGTTCAGTCCATGGGGCAATTACAGCCATGATTTCATGGGCCAATGGTGTTATTTCAGTGCCCGTACCCCTGATGATATCGGAACTGTGTTTGGAATCTGGGGGCATGATCGGCTCCGGACCAGTGTTGCCACTCTCGTCCTGCCACGCCACGGATGGCTTGAAGAGCCTCTCACAAAGGTGTTAGGTGGGACGGGGTCGTGTTTAGCGCCCATGTGAGCAAGCATGGCCGCAGCTTGATTACTCTCTCGAGCCACATGATGAAACTCGAGCCCTCAAACCGAGCTGATATTTTGAGTACGGCGTTGCGGTAAGCTGCCATCTTTGGATCTTTTGCGTCGAATTCTCCATTTATTTGGGATATTGCGATGTTTCAATCCCCGCGCACCTTGAGGCATTGTATGCCCATGGAGACGGCCATACGGAGACCGTGCAATAGGGCCTCGTATTCGGCTGCATTGTTGGAGTCTGTATACAGTATTTGGAGCACATAACGGACTGTGTCTCCTGTGGGTGATGTCAAGACGACACCATCCCCAAGTCCGGCTAGCATTTTAGAGCCATCTAAGTGCATCACCCAGTTGTAATATGTCCCGTACACTTTAGGAATTTCGGCCTCTGTCCATTCGGCGACGAAGTCAGCCAACACCTGAGATTTAATGGCTCGGCGTGGCTTGTAAGTTATTTCAAATGGTAAGAGCTCAATGGCCCATTTGTCAATCCGTACAGTGGCGTCCCAGTTGTTTATAATATCATTGAGTGGTACTGCGGAAGCCACCGTGATCGAGCACTCTTGAAAGTAGTGTCGTAGCTTGCAGGATGCCATAAAGACCGCATATGCTATCTTTTGATAATGCGGGTATCGGGATTTGCATGGTGTAAGGACTATTGATACTTAGTATACTAGTTTTTGGAGTGGGAATTTATGTCCCTCTTCCTCTCGTTCGACGACAAGCACCGCACTCACCACCTGGTGAGTTGCAGATATGTAGAGCAACATCAGTTCGCCGATGTTTGGTGCGGCCAGGATTGGGTTGCTCGCTAACAAAGTTTTTATTTCTTCTAGTCTGGTTGTGGCAGTGTCCGTCCACATGAAGTGGTCGGTGCGTCAAAGCAGGCGATACAATGGCAACGCCTTTTATCCAAATCTGGAGATGAAATAGCTCGAAGCTACCACGCACCCAGGTAGTTTTTGGACCTGCTTGAGGTCTGTTGGTGTTGCCAACTGTGACAGGCCTCAGATTTTGGTTGGGTTTGCTTCGATTCCTCTATTGGAGACAATGAACCCAAGCAGTTTTCCATCGGGAACGCTGAAAATGCACTTTTCCGGATTGAGTCGTATGTCATATGTTCGGAGGTTGTCAAATGTAAGGCGTAAGTTATCCACCAATGATTCAACATGCTTGGTTTTGATGACTACGTCATCTACATATGCCTCCATAGTCTTGCCGATTTGTTTTTCCAGGCATGTTTGAATCATGCGTTGGTAGGTTGCGCCGGTGTTCTTGAGACTGAAAGGCATAGTGTTGAAGCAGAAGGGCCCATACGGGGTGATGAATGCCGTTGCGGCCTGGTCAGATTCCTTCATCTTAATTTGATGGTATCCAGAGTATGCGTCGAGGAAACACAGTGAATTGTGTCCTACGGTTGCATCGATAATCTGGTCAATGCGAGGTAGTGGGAAGGGGTCCTCAGGGCAGGCCTTATTAAGGTCTTTGAAATCGACACACATGCGCCAGGATTTATCCTTCTTTGGTACCATGACAAGGTTTGCTAGCCAGTCCGAATGTTTGATCTCTCTGATAAACCCGACTTCGAGTAGCTTGGCTAGCTCCTCCCCATAGCCTGTCGTTTGGGTTTAGAAAATCGGCGCAGCGTTTACTTGACTGCTTGTATCCCTTCGGTATATTGAGACTATGTTCGGCCAGTCTGCGCGGGATACCTGGCATATCCAAAGGATTCCAGGCAAAGATGTCCCAGTTCTCGCGCAGGAATGCGCGTAATGCAGCGTCGGCCGTCGAATCCAGTTGTGCCCCAATGGAAGCTGTCTTCTTGGGGTCCGTCGGATGAACTTGAAATTTGACTATTTCATCTGCTGGTTTGAAGGAAGTGGACTTAGGTCTTTTATCAAGGATTACGTCGTCCCTATCCACTATGGAACGTAGGCTGGTTAATTCTTCGGCCGCAAGGGCCTCGGATAATGCCTCGAGAGCCAGAGAGGCGGTTTTGTTTTCGGCATGCAGTGCTATGTCCGGGTCACTGGTGATAGTGATAACTCCGTTGGGCCCGGGCATTTTGAGCTTCATATACCCGTAATTGGGTAGGGCTTGAAAGCGTGTGAATGCGTCTCTCCCAAGCAGGGTGTGATAGCCGCTGTTGAAAGGTGCCACATGGAAGAGTAACTCTTCGGACCTGTAGTTCCTCGGCGTGCCGAATACCACGTCGAGTTTGATTTTCCCCGAGCACCTTGCTTCCCGACTAGGGATAATGCCTCGAAAGGTTGTGTTACTTTGCTCAATGCGACTCCTGTCCATTTGCATTTTATTGAGAGTGTCTTTGTAGATGAGGTTTGGTCCGCTGCCGCCGTCCATTAGCAGCTTAGTGAGCCGAAAGCTATGCACGATTTGGTTTAGGACCAAAGCGGCTGGTGCCCGGACTGAGCGGGATCTTGGCTCGTCATCGGCATTGAAAGTGATCGCCGTATCGTTCCAAGAATTTATTGCTGCCACTTGGCAGACTTCGGCGAGGTCGCGGAGAGCCCTTTTGCGCCGATTATTTGATGAAAAGGTCTCGAAGACCGTGAATACTTTGAGATCGTCGTCCTCCTAAGAGTAGTTCTCTGGGGTAATGTTGGTGAGGATACCCTCGCCACTCTTGGCCACTTGCCGGAGTATCCAACATGCTCGACGCTGTGCATGGTTCGGTATTCGGCGTCATGTGAATTTGACAGGGCCTGTCGAGCCATTCCTCGAGGACAGTTCTATGTCCCATAAAGGGCTTGATTTTCTGGTCCACGGGATGATGATCAGGAGCCTCGTGAGGGTGCATCCTCTTTGCCTATCCGGAGATGGCCTGAAGGCCTGCGGTTCCTAGCGGGATGTCTGGGTTTTCCAGGCGATTTCCATTGCGCAGTACTTTTGTACTATGTGTGCCAAATTTGCAAAGTGCAGTACATGACGGCGGTTGAGGGCATTAAGGATTCCCTCATCCGTACAGTTGTTACAAAATACTGAGATCGCGTTGTCATCGCAGCAATCTTTGATCTTATTTTTAATAAGGAGGAATCTGGCCCAGAAGTGGTGGAATGTTTCCTGAGGTTGCTGTCGTACGTACATTAGGTCGCATATATCCGGAGGACCGGAATTGCTTGGGGAATATTGCTTGTGGTGGGTGGGCGGGGTTAAATCCGAACCCTGACCCACTATGAAGTCCGGAGTTTGAAGAATTTCCGAGGTTACGAGCTCAGGCTCGGAGCGTCAGGTGAGTTCTCAGGCTTAATGCCTGATTCTATGTTCAGAGGACAAGGAGTGTCCTCCCGAAGATGGGTGTCCGGCTCTCCAAGCTCGGAAATCCGAACATAGTTTGTTCTCAACGTAGGAGAAGAGTTACTGTCAGCTTGTTCCTCAAAAGCCGCCACCTGATGGGTGATCGGTGGAGATTTGATTTCTCTCTGATCAGGTTTAAGCCCAATTCAATCATAGTCAGTTGCGACCCCCAGGGCAGCGATGCAATCTAGTAGTTCCTTCAACGACGATACATCTTCCGGATCCATCTTGTCGGAGTATTCGGGGCCGACGCGGAGATGATTTTCGGTGACAAGTTGGGCTGCCTTTGGCTTAACGGTCGAACAGGCGCCCATGGTGAAGCTGCCAAGCCGGAGGGTTTGCCCTGAAGCTGGGGCTCCTCCAGAAGTGATACTGTCCTTGATGACAAGGCGAGCCATCAACCCTTCTGTTGACGACACAGAGGAACTCTCAATGAAAGCACCAATGTCGGTGTCAAAATCGGAAGATCTCGGGTAGGGGGTCCCAAACTGTGCGTCTAAGGATCGAAGGTAACAGGAGGCAGGGGACATGATGTTTACCCAGGTTTGGGCCCTCTTAATGGAGGTAATACCCTACTTCCTTCTTGATTGACTTTGATGAGTATAGGGGTTACAAGAGTTGATCTACCTCGAGATCGTCATGGTTAAACCCTAGATGTCTAGCATGTATGATTATGATTGCTTCTACAGACTAAACCCTCGGTTTATATAGGCACCGGAGGGGACTAGGGTCATACAAAGTCGGTTTGCAGAGGAAGGAAACTACACATCCGGACGCCAAGCTTGCCATCCACGCAAAGGAGAGTCCCATCCGGACACGGGAGAAGGCCTTCTGTCTTGTATCTTCACGGCCCATCAGTCCGGCCCATATCACATAGGTCGGCTCCCCGAGGACCCCATAATCCAGGACTCACTCAGACGTCGTCCTCCATTCACTTAAAATTGAGGACATGCCCCTCCGACAAGCTGTGAGTGCGGGCAAAGGTATTCCAGCCTCGGCGAAAATACATGACGCCAACACGAATGTTGCTGTTCCCACAGCCCCTCATGGGGTGGGGAAATCTACATCAACACGAATGTTGTCGTTCCCGCAGCCCCTCATGTGCAGCTTCAATGCGCATGGTTGCTCGAGTTCCATCACCCTCGCAGAGGGAGTGAGAAGACGGAGGCGGCCGTGAGGGGGCTTGTACAGTCTGAAGATGAACTCCAGAGGCTAGTCCCCAACGTGGCCTTCCAGTAGAGAAGGGGCATCCGGTGGAGGAACGGTCAGGGCGCCAACTCGTCCTCCTCCTCCCCGAGAGCCCCTACGGCCTCGACCTCGTCCTCTCCCTCCTCCCCTCACAGCGGGTTCTGCCCCCGTGCTCTCAGAAGGAGGAGGAAGATGCTGCCGAGCAGAGGCTCTCGTCACCAACATTGGGGCGCCACCACGCCCTCGCCCTCTCCTCATCACGAGCAAAGAAGGATTTTGAAGGAAGAAAGATGGAAGGTGCATGGATTAAACCATCACTCCTATCTCCTTTTATAGCGGAGCGAGGCTGGGGGATGGCCTTTCGTTCAGAAGGCAACTGCCCCACTCCTCCAATGCGGCTTCCCTGCGCCTGCAACGGCCCAGGGAATCGGAGCTGACCTTTTGCGCCAATCAGTGGCGCCCAGTTTTCTTCCACATCACCTATTTCCGCGCCCTCCGCATCCACCACCTTCCCAACACAATGCATGCGGGACACGTGGCAAGCATCCTAGGGGGCGGAAGGAAAGTGGGGTGACAGTTTTCGCCCCGTGATCGTGGGGCGTGGGCAGTCTGCAGGCCATGATCTGGTTTTCTCCATAACGTTTGACACGACATGCGGAAAAACTAGAAGCTGGCCCCGCCTCAAGATAATGAAGAAGCAAAGAGGACCTCAAGGGACAAAGCCGCCTCAGCACTCTTGCCTATGCACTTATTAAAGCCTGCCCCGACAACGCCTAGCGGTGTGATTGTGCCAGTCCCGGGGGCTTCTCTCAGTGCAACAGACCCTGGGTCTGTTGCCTGGACTGTGCACGGGCACAAGGACAAGTTCACAGCACAATGATCAACTCGAGCAAGATGGTGTTGGGAAACGTAGCATGCAATTTCAAAAAAAAATCCTACGCTCACGCAAGATCTATCTAAGAGATGCATAGCAATGAGAGGGGGAGACCGTGTCCACGTACCCCCGTAGACCAAAAGTGGAAGCGTTTGCACACGTGGTTGATGTAGTTGAACTTCTTCTCGTTCCGAACGATCAAGTATCGAACGTACGACACCTCCGAGTTCTGCACGTTCAGCTTGATGACGTTCCTCGAACTCTTGATCCAGTAGAGTGTCAAGGAAGTAGAAGAGTTCCGTCAGCACGACAACATGGTGACGGTGATGGTGAAGTTATCCGCACAGGGCTTCGCCTAAGCACTACGTGAATATGACCGGAGGCGTAAACTGTGGAGGGGGACGCCGCACATGGCTAACAATTGTTGGTATACGTTCTATGCACCCCCCTTCATATATATAGGTGGGAGGGAGAGGGAGCATCCTAGGGGGCGCCCAAGTAGGAGGAATCCTACTTGGGGCCCTAGTCCTATTCGGCCCCCTACCACAATTACCGGAGGAGGAAGGAAGGATGAGGAAGGAGGAAGGAAGGGGGGGGGCTGAATCCCTCCCCTTCCGTTCTCTCTTCCCCTCTTTCCTTCCCATCTAGGTTCGGCCTATACGGGGGGCGTAGCAGCCCATGTCGGCTGCTACATTCCCCTCTTGGCCCATTAGGCCCATATCTTTGCCGGGAGTGCCCGAAACCCCTTTCCAGTGACCCGATACGTACCCGGTACCCCCGAAATAGTTCCAGTGTATGAATACTATCATCCTATATATCAATCTTTACCTCTCGACCATTTTGAGACTCCTCGTTATGTTCGTGATCTCATTCGAGACTCCAAACAACATTCGATCACCAAATCACATAACTCATATAATACAAAATCATCATCAAAATGTTAAGCGTGCGGACTCTACGGGTTCGAGAACTATGTAGACATGACCGAGACACCTCTCCGGTCAATAACCAATAGTGGAACCTGGATGATCATATTGGCTCCCACATATTCTACAAAGATCTTTATCGGTCAAACCGTTATGACAACATACATTATTCTGTTTGTCATCGGTATGTTACTTGCCCGAGATTCGATCGTCGGTATCTTCATACCTAGTTAAATCTCGTTACCGACAAGTCTCTTTACTCGTTCCATAATGCATCATCCTACAACTAACTCATTAGTCACTTTTCTTGCAAGGCTTCTTATGATGTGCATTAACGACAGGGCCTTGAGATACCTCTCTGATACTCAGAGTGACAAATCCTAATCTCGATCTATGCCAACCCAGCAAACACCTTCGAAGATACCTATAGAGCATCTTTATAATCACCCAGTTACGTTGTGACATTTGATAGCACACAAGGCATTCCTCCGGTATCCGGGAGTTGCATAATCTCATAGTCGGAGAATATGTATTTGACATGAAGAAAGCAGTAGCAATAAAACTAAACGATCATACTGCTAATCTAACGAATGGGTCTTGTCCATCACATCATTCTCCTAATGATGTGATCCCGTTTATTTAATGACAACACATGTCTATTGTTAGGAAACTTAACCATCTTTGATCAACGAGCTAGTCTAGTAGAGGCTTACTAGGGACATGGTATTTTTTTATGTATCCACACATGTATCAAGTTTCCGGTTAATACAATTCTAGCATGAATAATAAACATTTATCATGAAATAAGGAAATATAAAATAACAACTTTATTATTGCCTTTAGGGCATATTTCCTTCAGTCTCCCAGTTGTACTAGAGTCAATAATATAGTTCACATCGCCATGTGATTTAACACCAATAGTTCACATCTTTATGTGATTAACACCCATAGTTCACATCGCCATGTGACCAACACCCAAAGGGTTTACTAGAGTCAATAATCCAGTTCACATCGCTATGTGATTAACACCCAAAGAGTAATAAGGTGTGATCATGTTTTGTTTGTGAGAGAAATTTAGTCAACGGGTCTGCCACATTCAAACGTATGCATTTTGCAAATTTTTGTGTCTACAATGCTTTGCATGGAGCTACTCTAGCTAATTGCTCCCATGTTCAATACGTATCTAGATTGAGACTTAGAGTCATCTAGATCAGTGTCAAAGCTTGCATCAACGTAACTCTTTACGACAAACTCTTTATCACCTCCATAACCGAGAAACATTTCCTTAGTCCTCTTAGGTAACTAAGGATAATTTTGACCATTGTCCAGTGATCTACTCCTGGATCACTATTGTACCCCCTTGCCAAAACTCATGGCAATGCACATAACAGGTCTGGTACATAGCATGACATACTTTATAGAACCTATGGCTGAGGCATAGGGAATGACTTTCATTCTTTCTCTATCTTCTGCCATGGTCGGGCTTTTAGTCTTACTCAACTTCACACTTTACAATACAGGCTAGAACTCCTTCTTTGACTGATCCATTTTGAACTCCTTCAAAATCTTGTCAAGGTGTGTGCTTTGTGAAAGTCCTATTAAGTGTCTCGATCTATCTCTATAGATCTTGATGCCCAATACATAAGTAGCTTTACCGAGGTTTTTTTTTGAAAAATACTTATTCAAGTATCCTTTTATGCTCTCCAAAAATTCTATATCATTTCCAATCAACAATATGTCATCCACATATAATGTTAGAAATGTTATAGAGCTCCCACTCACTTTCTTGTAAATACAAGCTTCTCTGAAAGTCTGTATAAAACCATATGCTTTGATCACCTCATCAAAGTGTATATTCCAACTCCGAGATGCTTGCACCAGTCCATAGATGGATCGCTGGACCTTGCACACTTTGTTAGCACCTTTAGGATCGACAAAACCTTCTGGTTGCATCATATACAACTCTTATTTAAGAAATATCCATTTAAGGAATGCAATTTTGACATCCATTTGCCAGAGTCATAAAATGTGGCAATTGCTAACATTATTCAGACGGACTTAAGCATCGCTACGGTTGAGAAAGTCTCATCATAGTCAACGACTTGAACTTGTCAAAAAAACTTTTGCGACAAGTCAAGCTTTGTAGACAGTAACATTACCATCAGTGTCAGTCTTCTTCTTGAAGATTCATTTATTCTCTATGGATCGCTGATACATCTCCAACGTATCTATAATTTTTTATTGTTCCATGTTGTTATATTATCATTCTTGGATGTTTTACAATCATTTTATAGTCATTTTATATCATTTTTTTTGTACTAACCTATTGACATAGTGTGCAGTGCCAGTTGTTGTTTTCTGCATATTTTTTACATCACGAGAAATCAATATCAAATGGAGTCCAAACGCAAGGCAACTCCTGGAGGTTATTTTTGGGCCAGAAGAAAGCCAATGGGCCAAGGAAGCACCTGAGGGGCTGCTCGAGGTGAGCAGAACCCACCAGGGCGCGCTAGGAGGCCCAGGCGCGCCCTGGTGGGTTGTGCCCACCTCGGGTGCCCCCCGAACCGCCTCTTTGCTCTATAAATACCCAAATATTCCAGAAACCCTAGGGGAGACGACGAAATATTGATCCAGCCGCCGCAGAGTCAAGAACCACCAAGATCCAATCTAGACACCGTCATGGAGGGGTTCACCACTTCCATTGGTGCCTCTCCTATGATGCGTGAGTAGTTCTTTGTAGACCTACGGGTCCGTAGTTAGTAGCTAGATGGCTTCCTCTCTCTCTCTCTCTTGTTTATCAATACAATGGTCTCTTGGAGATCCATACGATGTAAGTCTTTTGGCGGTGTGTTTGTTGGGATTCGATGAACTTTGAGTTTATGATCAGATCTATGTTTTTATCCATGAAAGTTATTTGAGTCTTCTTCGATCTCTTATATGCATGATTGCTTATAGCCTCGTATTTCTTCTCTGATATTTGGGTTTTGTTTGGCCAACTTTATCTATTTATCTTGCAATGGGAAGAGGTGCTTTGTAGTGGGTTCGATCTTACGGTGCTTGATCCCAGTGACAGAAAGGGAACCGACACATATGTATCGTTGCTACTAAGGATAACAAGATGAGATCTATATCTGCCGGAATAGATAAACGGATCTTGTCTACATCATGTCATCGTTCTTATTGCATTACTTCGTTTTCTCATGAACTTAATACACTAGATGCATGCTGGATAGCGGTCGACGTGTGGAGTAATAGTAGTAGATGCAGGCAGGAGTCGGTCTAATAATCTTGGACATGATGCCTATATAATGATCATTCCCTGGATATCGTCATGATTATTTGAAGTTCTATCAATTGCCCAACAGTAATTGTTTTCCCACCGTTTGCTATTTTTCTCGAGAGAAGCCACTAGTGAAACCTACGGCCTCTGAGTCTCTTTTCATCATATTTTCCTTTGTGATCTATTTTCTCTTGCATTTATTTTCATATCTATTAAACCAAAAATACAAAAATACCTTGCTGCAATTTATTTGTTCCATGATCTATTTATCCTATCTACCACTTTTTACCTCATGTTATTTGCCCACTAAGGGCGCCGTACCCGAAAGGGATTGACAACCCCTTTAACACGTCGAGTTGCGAGTATTTCTTATTTGTGTGCAGGTGTTATTTACGTGGTGTGAGGAGGTTCTCCTACTGGTTCGATAACCTTGATCTCATCAGTGAGGGAAATACCTACCGTCGCTATACTGCATCGTCCCTTCCTCTTTGGGGAAATACCGACGTAGTTCTAGCAGACATCAATCGCCGATCATCGGGCAAATCCACCAAAGTCCACACTTTGTTCTCATACATGGATCCTATCTCATATTGCATGGCCTCAAGCCATTTATCAAAATCTGGGCTCATCATAGCTTCTTCATAGTTCGTAGGTTTTCCATGGTCTAGTAACATGACTTCTAGAATAGATTACCGTACCACACTCTAGTGTCGATCGTGTTTTGATTGACCTACGAGGTTTGGTAGTAACTTGATCTAAAGTTTCATGATCATCATCATTAGCTTGCTCTCTAGTTGGTGTAGGCATCATGGGAACGAATTTCTCGGATGAGCTACTTTACAAATTGAGAGAAGGTACACTTACCTCATCAAGTTCTACTTTCCTCCCACTCACTTCTTTCGAGAGAAAACCCTTCTCTAGAAAGGTTCCATTCTTGGCAACAAAGATCTTGCCTTTGGATCTGTGGTAGAAGGTGTACCCAATTGTTTTCTTAGGGTATCCTGTGAAGACGCACTTCTCCGTTTTGGGTTTGAGCTTATCAGGCTGAAGCCTTTTGACATAAGTGTCGCAATCCCAAACTTTAGGAAACGACAGTTTAGGTTTCTTGCCAAACCACGGTTCATACGGTGTCGTCTCAATGGATTTAGACGGTGCCCTATTTAACGTGAATGCGGCCGTCTCTAATGCATAATCCCAAAATGATAGTGGTAAGTCGGTAAGAGACATCATAGATCGCACCATATCTAATAAAGTACGGTTACGATGTTCGGACACACAATTACGTTGTGGTGTTCCAGGTGGCATCAGTTGTGAAACTATTCCACATTGTTTTAAATGAAGGTCAAACTCGTAACTCAAATATTTGCCTCCGCGATTAGATCGCAGAAACTTTATTTTCTTGTTACGATGATTCTCCACTTCACTCTGAAATTCTTTGAACTTTTCAAATGTTTCAGACTTGTGTTTCATTAAGTAGATATACCCATATCTGCTCAAATCATCTATGAAGGTCAGAAAATAACGATACCCGCCGTGAGCCTCAACACTTATTGGACCGCATACATCGGTATGTATTATTTCCAATAAGTCATTGGCTCGCTCCATTATTCTGGAGAATGGAGTTTTAGTCTTCTTGCCCATGAGGCATGGTTTGCAAGTATCAAATGATTCATAATTAAGTGATTCCAAAAGCCCATCAGCATGGAGTTTCTTCATGCGCTTTACACCAATATGAGCTAAGCAACAGTGCCACAAGTATGTTGCACTATCATTATCAACGTTGCATCTTTTGGCATCAAGATTATGAATATGTGTATCACTACGATCGAGATTCAATAAACCATTAACATTGGGTGTATGATCATAGAAGGTTTTATTCATGTAAACAGAATAACAATTATTCTCTGTCTTAAATGAATAGCCGCAATGCAATAAACATGATCCTATCTTGTTCATGCTCAACGCAAACACCAAATAACATTTATTTAGGTTCAACACTAATCCCAAAAGTATAGGGAGTGTGCGATGATGATCTTATCAATCTTGGAACCACTTCCAACACACATCATCACTTCACCCTCAACTAGTCTCCATTTATTTTGCAACTCATGTTTCGAGTTACTACTCTTAGCAACCGAACATGTATCAAATACCCAGGGGATACTACGAGCACTAGTAAGGTACACATCAATAACATGTATATCAAATATACCTTTGTTCACTTTGCCATCCTTCTTATCCGCCAAATATTTGGGGTAATTCCGCTTCCAGTGACAATTTCCTTTGCAGTAGAAGTGAAGGAAATATGCCCTAGAGGCAATAATAAAGTTATTATTTATTTCCTTTATTCATGATAAAAAAATGTTTATTATTCATGCTAGAATTGTATTAAACTGGAAACTTAGTACATGTGTGAATACATAGACAAAACATATAGTCCCTAGTATGCCTCTACTTGACTAGCTCGTTAATCAAAGATGGTTATGTTTCCTAACCATAGACATGTGTTGTCATTTGATGAACAGGATCACATCATTAGGAGAACGATGTGATGGACATGACCCATCTGTTAGCTTAGCATTATGATCGTTACAGCTTCATTGCTACTGCTCTCTTCATGACTTATACATGTTCCTCAGACTATGAGATTATGCAACTCCCGAATACCAGAGGAACACTTTGTTTGCTACCAAACGTCACAACGTAAATGAGTGATTATAAATGTGCTCTACAGGTGTCTCCAAAGGTGTTTGTTGGGTTGGCATAGATCAAGATTAGGATTTGTCACTCCGATAAAGATCTTTGTAGAATATGTAGGAACCAATATGAGCATCCAGGTTCCGCTATTGGTTATTGACCGTAGATGAGTCTCGGTCATGTCTACATAGTTCTCGAACCCGTAGGGTCCGCACGCTTAATGTTCGATGACGATATGTATTATGAGTTATGTGTTTTTGATGGCCAAAGTTTGTTCGGAGTCCCGGATGAGATCACGAACGTCACGAGGAGTCTCGAAATGGTCGAGACATAAAGATTGATATATTGGACGACTATATTCAGACACCGGAAGTGTTCCGGAGAAGTTTCAGATAAAACCGGAGTGCCGGAGGGTTACGGACCCCCCCCCCCCCGGGAGTGTATGTGCCTTATTGGGCCTTAGCGGGAGAGAGGAGGAGGCGGCCAAGTGGAGGGCGCACCCCCCAAGCCCAATCCGAATTGGGTGCCCCCCCTTTCCTTCCCTCTCTCCCCCCCCTTCCTTCCTCTCCTACTCCAACTAGGGAAGGGGAATCCTACTCCCACCGGGAGTAGGACTCCCCCCTTGGGCGCACCATGAGAGGGCCGGCCCTCCACCTCCTCCACTCCTTTATATACGGGGGAGGGGGCACCCCATAGACACACAAGTTGACAATTGTTTTAGCCGTGTGCGGTGCCCCCCTCCACGGTTACACACCTCGGTCATATCGTCGTAGTGCTTAGGCGAAGCCCTGCGCCAGTAACTTCATCATCACCGTCACCACGCCATCGTGTGATGTCTAGTACACAACCTTCTTCTTGTATACGTTGTTGGGACTCCAAGTGCGGAGGTTTGTAGGACAGTAGCGAACATCATAAGATCCAACTATAATAGCAAAGCTCGCGATACATCAAGATCGTGTCAAATCAAGAACACGAGAGAGAGAGAGAGAGATCAAACACATAGCAACTGGTACATACCCTCAGCCCCGAGGGTGAACTACTCCCTCCTCGTCATGGAGAGCGTCGGGATGATGAAGATGGCCACCGGTGAGGGATCCCCCCTCCGGCAGGGTGCCGGAACAGGGTCCCGATTGGTTTTTGGTGGCTACGGAGGCTTGCGGCGGCGAAACTCCCGATCTATTGTGCTCCTCGAAGGTTTTAGTATTTATAGGAATTTTTGGCGTAGGTCTCACGTCAGGGGGGTTTCCGGGCTGTCCACGAGGCAAGGGGCGCGCCCTAGTGGGGTGGGCATGGCCCCCACCCTCATGGGCAGCCCGGGACTCTTCTGGCCCAACTCTTGCACTCTAGGGGCTTCTATTGGTCCATAAAAGTTCGTCAAAATTGGCATGTCAATTGGACTCCGTTCGGTATTCCTTTTCTGTAGAACTCAAAAACAAGGAAAAAACAGAAACTGGCACTAGGCTCTAGGTTAATAGGTTAGTCCCAAAAATCATATAAAATAGCATATAAATGCATATAAAACATCCTAGATGGATAATATAATAGCATGAATACTTCATAAAGTATATATACGTTGGAGACGTATCATCATCCCCAAGCTTAATTCCTGCTTGTCCTCGAGTAGGTAAATGATAAAAGAAAGAATTTATGAAGTGTGAATGCTAGCAGGTGCATAAGTTTGATCAATGATAATTTCAATCACCTTTTCTAGCATCATTATATGTGATAACAGTAGCTCATCTCATAAAACTTTTCATGATCAAGTAACAAGCTATTCACATGTTCAAGCATAGACCATAAACTTTCTTGAAAACTAGCAAACTTCATTCTCAGTCATCAAACAATTGCAATTCATCTTATTTTCAGGAAGGGTCTATGTCAGAGCTTTGATTTAGCAAACTCCACATACTCAACTATCATTTAATCTTTCACAATTGCTAACACTCACGTGATATTTATGGGTTCAAAGTTTTAATCAAACACAGAGAAAGATAGGGGCTTATAGTTTCGCCTCCCAACCTTTTACCTCAAGGGTAATGTCAACAATAATAATTTATGAACGCCTAGATCCAAGTGGATATATATATATATATATATATATCCGGATCACCCCAACACAAAAGTGCTTGCCAAAGGAAAAAATGTAAAGAGGAAAGGTGTGGATCACCATGACTCTTGTATAAGGGTAGAAGATAAGAGTAAAAGATAGGCCCTTCACAGAGGGAAGCATAGGTTGTCATGCGCTTTTATGGTTGGATGCACAAATCTTAATGCAAAAGAACGTCACTTTATATTGCCACTTGTGATATGGACCTTTATTATGCAGTCCATCGCTTTTATTGCTTCCATAACAAGATCGTATAAATCTTATTTTCTTCGCACTAATAAGTCATACATATTTAGAGAGCAATTTTTATTGCATGCACTGATGACAACTTACTTGAAGGATCTTACTTAATCCGTAGGTAGGTATGGTGGACTCTCATGGAAAAACTGGTTTAAAGGATGTTCCGAAGCACAAGTAGTGTCTCTACTTAGTGCAAAGAATTTGGCTAGCATGAGGGAGAAAGGCAAGCTCAACATGTTGGATGATCCAAGACAATATAAGTTTTCAGATATAGGAAAACATAACCCATTACGTTGTCTTCCTTGTTCAACATCAACCTTTTAGCATGTCATATTTCAATGAGTGCTCACAATTACAAAAGATGTCCATGATAGTATATTTATATGTTAAATGTCTCTTCCTTCAATATTCTTTCATGAATTGTTCAAATGACCAATACAATGTTTGCTAACCTCCAATAAATTTACAACCTCTACTTCTTATATGTGAAGTCATTACTCCCCATGAGATAAGCATATGAAACATATATAATTTCAGATTTATGATATTCAATTCATTCAACCATTTAC
The DNA here is from genome assembly GCF_018294505.1 of Triticum aestivum. Classification (NCBI taxonomy): domain Eukaryota; kingdom Viridiplantae; phylum Streptophyta; class Magnoliopsida; order Poales; family Poaceae; genus Triticum; species Triticum aestivum. The sequence goes on from NC_057804.1 coordinate 600,306,840, forward strand.
TCATAAGATATAAGTGAAGCACACGAGTAAATGACAAACTACTCCAAAAAGATATAAGTGAAGATCAATGAGTAGTCAAATAATTATTTAGCTATGTGAGGACTCTCTCTCATTTAAGTATTTCAGATCTTAAGTACTTTATTCAAACAGCAAGCAAAGCAAAATAAAATGACATTTCAAGGATAGCACACATCATGTGAAGAAGCAAAAAACTTAGGTTCAATCGATACTAACCGTTAATTGTTGAAGAAGAAAGGTGGGATGCCTACCGGGGCATCCCCAAGCTTAGATGCTTGAGACTTCTTGAAATTTTATCTTGGGGTGCCTTGGGCATCCCCAAGCTTGAGCTTTTGTGTTTCCTTAATTCCTTTTATATCATGGTTTCCCTAAACCTCCAAAACTTCATCCACACAAAACTCAACAAGAACTCATGAGATAAGTTAGTATAAACAATGCAAAAACCTTATCATTTTCTACTGTAACAAATTACTAACATTATTATTCAACATTGCATACTAAATGTCTCTGCATATTTAATACTCCTATCCTCAAATAGAATCATTAAACATGCAAGCATATGCAAACAATGCAAACATAACAGCAATCTGCCAAAACAGTATAGTCTGTAAAGAATGCAAGATTCATCATACTTCCCTAACTCCAAAAATTATGAGAAAAATACTACACTGTAGAATATTTATCAGATCTCAATATTCAAAAAGTTCCAATATTATATCATTCTCTGACTTTTCTAGGGAATTTTTGTAACAGCAGTAAACTTTCTGTTTTGAAACAGCAACATGTATACTTGCAAAATAAGCATGGGAAAGGCTATCCTTGACATTTTTATTGAAAATGTAGATGCAGAACATTATTCTAAATAACATCAAGCAAATACTAACAAAATAAAATGATGCTCCAAGCAAAACACATATCATGTGGTGAATAAAAATATAGCTCCAAGTAAAGTTACCGATGAACGAAGACGAAAGAGGGGATGCCTTCCGGGACATCCCCAAGCTTAGGCTCTTGGTTGTCCTTGGATATTTCCTTGGGGTGCCTTGGGCATCCCCAGTCTTAGGCTCTTACCACTCCTCATTCCATAGTCCATCGAATCTTTACCCAAAACTTGAAAACTTCACAACACAAAACTCGTAAGCTCCGTTAGTATAAGAAAATAAATCACCACTTAGGTACTGTAATGAAATCATTCTTTATTTATATTGATGTTAAAACTACTGTATTCCAACTTCTCTATGGTTCATACCCTCCGATACTACTCATAGATTCATCAAAATAAGCAAACAACACAATGAAAACAGAATCTGTCAAAAATAGAACAGTCTGTAGTAATCTATATCAAATGTATACTTCTGGAACTCCAAAAATTCTAAAATAAATTGGTGTACCTGAGGGATTTCTCTATTAATCATATGCAAAAATAATCAACCTAAAAGCACTCTCCAGTAAAAAAATGGTAGCTAATCTCGTGAGCGTAAAGTTTCTATTTTTTATAGCAAGATCATATAGACTGTACCCAAGTCTTCCCAAAGGTTCTACTTGGCACAAACACTAATTAAAACATAAAACCACATCTAACCAGAGGCTAGATGAATTATTTATTACTAAACAGGAGCAAAAGCAAAGGACAAAAATAAAGTTGGGTTGCCTCCCAACAAGCGCTATCGTTTAACGCCCCTAGCTAGGCATGATGATTTCAATGATGCCCACATAAAAGATAAGAATTGAAACATAAAGGGAGCATCATGAAGAATATGACTAGCACATTTAAGTCTAACCCACTTACTATGCATAGGGATTTTGTGAGCAAACAACTTATGGGAACAATAATCAACTAGCATAGGAAGGCAAAACAAGCATAACTTCAAGATTTTAAGCACATAGGGAGGAAACTTGATATTATTGCAATTCCTACAAGCATGTGTTCCTCCCTCATAATAATTTTCAGTAGCATCATGAATGAATTCAACAATATAACCAGCACATAAAGCACTCTTTTCATGATCTACAAGCATAGAATTTTTATTACTCTCCACATAAGCAAATTTCTTCTCATGAATAATAGTTGGAGCAAACTCAACAAAATAACTATCATGTGAGGCATAATCCAATTGAAAACCAAAATCATGATGAGAAGTTTCATGGTTATTTTTATGCTTTATAGCATATGTGTCATCACAATAATCATCATAGATAGCAATTTTATTCTTATAATCAATTGGAACCTCTTCAAAAATAGTGGATTCATCACTAAATAAAGTCATGGCCTCTCCAAATCCACTTTCATCAATATAATCATCATAAATAGGAGGCATGCTTTCATCATAATAAATATTCTCATCAAAACTTGGGGGACAAAAAATATCATCTTCATCAAACATAGCATTCCCAAGCTTGTGGCTTTGCATATCATTAGAATCATGGGTATTCAAAGAATTTATACTACAACATTGCAATCATGCTCATCCTTCAGAGATTTAGTGCCAAACATTTTATAGATTTCTTCTTCTAGCACTTGAGCACAATTTTCCTTACCATCATTCTCACGAAAGATATTAAAAATATGAAGCGTATGAGACAAACTCAATTCCATTTTTTTGTAGTTTCCTTTTATAAACTAAACTAGTGATAAAACAAGAAACAAAAAGATTCGATTGCAAGATCTAAAGATATACCTTCAAGCACTCACCTCCCCGGCAACGGCGCCAGAAAAGAGTTTGATGTCTACTACACAGCCTTTTTCTTGTAGACGTTGTTGGGCCTCCAAGTGCAGAGGTTTGTAGGACAGTAGCAAATTTCCCAAAAGTGGATGACCTAAGGTTTATCAATCCGTGGGAGGCATAGGATGAAGATGGTCTCTCTCAAACAACCCTGCAACCAAATAACAAAGAGTCTCTTGTGTCCTTAACACACCCAATACAATGGTAAATTGTATAGGTGCACTAATTCAGCGAAGAGATGGTGATACAAGTGCAATATGGATGGTAGATAAAGGTATTTGTAATCTGAAATTATAAAAACAGCAAGGTAGCAAGCGATAAAAGTGAGCGTAAACGGTATTGCAATGGTAGGAAACAAGGCCTAAGGTTCATACTTTCACTAGTGAAATTTATCTCAACAATAATAACATAATTGGATCACATAACTATCCCTCAACATGCAACAAAGAATCACTCCAAAGCCACTAATAGCGGAGAACAAATGAAGAGATTATGGTAGGGTAGGAAACCCCCTCAAACTTATCCTTTTTGATCTATCTATTCAAGAGTCCGTAGTAAAATAACATGAAGCTATTCTTTCGTTCGATCTATCATAGAGTTCATACTAGAATAACACCTTAAGACACAAATCAACCAAAACCCTAATGTCACCTAGATACTCCATTGTCACCTCAAGTATCCGTGGGCATGATTATATGATATGCATCACACAATCTCAGATTCATCTATTCAACCAACACAAAGTACTTCAAAGAGTGCCCCAAAGTTTCTACCGGAGAGTCAAGACGAAAACGTGTGCCAACCCCTATGCATAAGTTCCAGGTACGGAACCCGCAAGTTGATCACCAAAACATACATCAAGTGGATCACGTGAATATCCCATTGTCACCACAGATAAGCACGGCAAGACATACATCAAGTGTTCTCAAATCCTTAAAGACTCAATCCGATAAGATAACTTCAAAGGGAAAACTCAATCCATTACAAGAGAGTAGAGGGGAGAAACATCATAAGATCCAACTATAATAGCAAAGCTCCGATACATCAGATCGTGCCAATCAAGAACATGAGAGAGAGAGAGAGATCAAACACATAGCTACTAATACATACCCTCAGCCCCGAGGGTGAACTACTCCCCCCTCATCATGGAGAGCGCCGGGATGATGAAGATGGCCACCGGTGAGGGATCCCCCCTCCGGCAGGGTGCCGGAACAGGGTCCCGATTGGTTTTTTGGTGGCTACAGAGGCTTGCAGCAGCGAAACTCCCGATCTATTGTGCTCCTTGAAGGTTTTAGTAGTTATAGGAATTTTTGGCATAGGTCTAACGTCAGGGGGGTTTCTGGGCTGTCCACGAGGCAAGGGGCGCGCCCTAGGGGGGTGGGCATGGCCCCCACCCTCGTGGGCAGCCCGAGACTCTTCTGGCCCAACTCTTGCACTCCAGGGGCTTCTTTTGGTCCATAAAAATTCGTCAAAAATTGGCACGTCAATTGGACTCCGTTTGGTATTCCTTTTGTGTAAAACTCAAAAACAAGGAAAAAACAGAAACTGGTACTGGGCTCTAGGTTAATAGGTCAGTCCCAAAAATCATACAAAATAATGCATATAAAACATCCTAGATGGATAATATAATAGCATGAATACTTCATAAATTATAGATACGTTGGAGACATATCATCGTGCTGACGAAACTCTCCCTCGACCTCAGCTAGATCTAGAGTTCGTGGGACGTCACCGAGCTGAATGTGTGCAGATCGCGGGGGCGCCGTACCTTCGATGCTAGGACCGGTCGGATCGTGAAGATGTACGACTACATCAACCGCGTTGTCATAACGATTCTGCTTTCGGTCTACGAGGGTACGTGGACACACTCTCCCTTCTCGTTGCTCTGCATCCCCTAGATAGATCTTGCGTGATCATAGGAATTTTTTTGAAAGTACTGCATTCCCCAACAAGAAGCACTCAGTTTCAGGCTTAGGTCCAGCTTTGGGCTTCTTCACGGGAGTGACAACTTGCTTGCCATTCTTCTTGAAGTTCCCTTTCTTTCCCTTGCCCCTTTTCTTGAAACTAGTGGTCTTGTTAACCATCAACACTTGATTCTCTTTCTTGATTTCTACCTTCACCAATTTCAGCATCGCGAAAAGCTCGGGAATCATTTTTGTCATCCCTTTCATATTATAGTTCATCACGAAGTTCTAGTAGCTTGGTGATAGTGACTAAATAACTCTGTCAATCACTATCTTATCTGGAAGATTAACTCCCACTTGAATCATGCGATTTAGTGCCCAGACATTCGGAGCACGTGCTCACTAGCTGAGCTATTCTCCTCCATCTTGTAGGCAGAGTACTTGCTAGAGGTCTCATACCTCACGACACAGGCATGAGTCAGAAATACCAATTTCAGCTCTTGGAACATCTCATATGCTCTGTGGCGTTCAAAACGTCTTTGAAGCCCCGATTCTAAGCCGTAAAGCATGGAGCACTAAACTATCAAGTAGTCATCATATCGAGCTTGCCAAATGTTCATAATGTCTGCATCTGCTCCTGCAATAGGTCTGTCACCTAGCGGTGCATCAAGGACATAATTCTTCTGTGCAGCATTGAGGATAATCCTCAGATCACGGACATCATTGCTACTATCATCTTTCAACTTAGTTTTCTCTAGGAACATATCAAAAAAAAGGGGAGCTACAACCTGAGCTATTGATCTACAACATAATTTGCAAATACTATCAGGACTAAGTTCGTAATAAATTAAGTTCAATTAATCATATTACTTAAGAACTCCCACTTAGATTGACATCCCTCAAGTCATCTAAATGATATGTGATCCAAATCAACTAAACCATGCCGGATCATCACGTGAGATGGAGTAGTCATCAATGGTGAACTTCTCTATGTTGATCATATCTACTATATGATTCACGTTCGACCTTTCGGTCTCCACTGTTCCGAGGCCATGTCTGTATATGCTAGGCTCGTCAAGTTTAACCCGAGTATTCCGCATGTGCAAAACTGTCTTGCATCCGTTGTATGTCAATTAGAGCCTATCACACCCGATCATCACGTGGTGCCTCAGCACGAAGAACTGTCGCAACGGTGCATACTCAGGGAGAACACTTATACCTTGAAATTTTAGTTAAGGGGTCTTCTTATAATGCTACCACCGTACTAAGCAAAATAAGATGCATAAAGATAAACATCACATGCAATCAAAATATGTGACATGATATGGCCATCATCATCTTATGCTTTTGATCTCCATCTCCAAAGCATCATCATGATCTCCATCGTCGCCAGCTCGACACATTGATCTCCATTGTAGCGCCATGGTCATCTCGCTAACTATTGCTTCTACAACTATCTCTACCGCTTAGTGATAAAGTAAATAAATTACATGGTGTTTGCATTTCATACAATGAAGCGACAATCATAAGGCTCCTGCCAGTTGTCGATAAATTTTACAAAACATGATTATCCCATACAACAACGTATATCACATCATGTCTTGACCATATCACATCGCAACATGCCCTGCAAAAACAAGTTAGATGTCATCTACTTTGTTGTTGCAAGTTTTACGTGGCTGCTATGGGATTCTAGCAAGAACTATTCTTACCTACGGCACAAAAGCACAAAAGTGATTTATCAAGTTTGTTGTTTTAACCTTCAATAAGGACCGGCCACAGTCAAATTCGATTCAAATAAAGTTGGAGAAACAGACACCCGCCAACCACCTTTATGCAAAACTAGTTGCATATCTGTCGGTGGAACCGGTCTCATGAACGTGGTCATGTAAGGTTTGGTCTGGGCCGCTTCATCCAACAATACCGCTGAATCAAAATAAGACATTGGTGGTAAGCGGTATGATGATCACCGCCCACAACTCTTTGTGCACGCATAGACCTGGCTCGGATGCCACTGTTGGGAAACGTAGCATGCAATTTCAAAAAAAAATCCTACGCTCACGCAAGATCTATCTAGGATATGCATAGCAACAAGAGGGGGAGAGTGTCTCCATGTACCCTCGTAGACCGAAAGCGGAAGTGTTTGCCGACGCAGTTGATGTAGTCGAACTTCTTCTCGTTTCGACCGATCAAGTACCGAAAGTACGGCACCTCCGAGTTCTGCACACATTCAGCTCGATGACGTCCCTCGAACTCTTGATCCAGCAGAGTGTCGAGGAAGTAGAAGAGTTCTGTGACACCCGGATAATCATGCTACAATAACCTCTGCTAATGAAGCCATGTCACCTCTGTTTTACTGTCGCTAATCTCGCGTTAGTTCAAAACGATTTGAATTCAAATTTGAGTTCCAGGCAAACATCAAAAGTTTTCAAACCATAGAACTAAAATGTTCGGATTTTGCCAAATAATGCATAGGTAATTACGATAGAGAACCCACACTTTTATAAAAAAATATTTAAATACTAAAAGATGAATAAAACATCGAAAAAACTATTATTTAAATGCTTTTAAATATTAAACCGTTGTAAAACTGTGCCTTTTGGGTGCCAAAGATATAGTGGCATTAGAATAAGTAGTGATACTATTTTAGGAACTAAGATCATAATTATAAAAGAAAAAATAGAGAGAAACTAAAAATAAAACAGAAAAGGAAAAAATTAAGAAAAACAAATGCCAAAAAAAGAGATAAAGGGAGAACACCCCCCCCCCCACTGGGCCACGACCCAGATGGCCTCGGGGCCAACTAAGCCAAGGCCCAACCGGCCCCTCACTCCCGATAACCCCCCCCCCCCCCACCGATGGGAAACCCTATCCTGTCGCACCCACTCCCCCACTCACTCCCCACGTCCCTCCTTCCCCCTCCCTCGATCCAGATCTGAATCGGGGATGAGCCCCCTTGATGCCGTCCCCCATCGCCCCTGGCACCACCCGTCGGTGCCCCTCGTCGCTCGTCTACGCCATCGCCGCCATCCACCCCGACGACCGCTCCCAGCGCTCCCGACCCCGTCGCCGCTCGCCGCCCTCTCCATGTTGACGCCGTCGCCCGTCATCGCCAACCACCACCGTCGACTGGAGCTCCTCCGCCTCGACCGCCGCACGCCATCCGCGACTGCGCCGTCACCGCCTGGACCTCGCCGGAGCCGCCTCACCGGACCTCTCCGCCTGACTGCTTCCTCTCCATCCCCGTCGTCTCCATCTCCTCCCCGCGCCCCGCTGCCTTGTCCCTACACCGAATGGTGAGGCCCCGACCTCCTCTCTCCCTCGTCCCGCATCCTCTCGTGGCCACCACACCCGGGGCACACCCCAACCCGCGGTCGCCACGCCCCCCGTCTGACCCGCGCCGCTTCTCGCTGCCGTCGTCGCCCCGTTCCCCTCCGCGCTGGCGTTCGCGCTCACAGCGCGTCGACCACGCCCGTCCATCGCGGCGCCCACCGCGTTCCCTGGCCGCGCTCGCAGGCCTCTGGCCGTGTCCGGCCATGCCAGTTGTCGCGCGTGCTCGCCCAGCCATGACCCAGTGCGCACCCGCTCACAACACCGCATCGTGCCGCCCCGCTCCGGCCACTGTCGCCGGCGCCGGGCCATGCGCTGACCCCCTTCACCCGCTAGCAACAGCGCCCGTCGCCCGGTTCCGCTCGGCGCCCGAGAACCGCCACCCGCGACCCGTTAAGGCTCCTGTGCCACTGACCTGGGGGCCCACGCCCCAGAACGCAAATAAAATTAAAATTAAACATAATTAATTAATTAAAGAAGTAATTAACTTAATTAATTTTGATTAATTAAATTAAACAACTAATTAAACTAATTACACATTAGTTACCTAGTTAACCTAATCAGTTAATTAGTTAATTAAGTAGTCAGTGACAGTGGGGCCCACCCCTAATTAATCCTGATTAGGTTAGTTAATATGTGTAATTAAAATTGTGTCATTGACCAGTGGGAACCACTGGTCAGGTTAACCAGTCAACCCTTGTTGACTGCTGACATCAGCATGACCTCATGCTGATGTCATTAATCCAATTTCGAATTAATTCAATAATTAATTAAAATCCAGAAATTAATAAATTCTTTTAAAAATCATATCTTTTAATCCGTAACCCGGATGGAAAAACTTTGTACATGAAAGTTGCTCAGAACGACGAGACGAATCTGGATACGCAGCCCGTTCGTCCGCCACACATCCCTAGCATAGCAAACACGCAACTTTCCCCCTCTAGTTCATTTGTTCGAAAATGCGGAACACCCGGGATACTTTCCCGGATGTTTCCCCCTTCGTCGGTATCACCTCCTACCGCGTTAGGGCATACCTAGCATCGCGTTCTTCCTCCTTATGTTTTGTGATGCTTTGTTTGCTCCGTATTTACTGTTTCTTCCCCCCTTTCCTTCTCCGGTAGACTACGAGGCCGATGCTGCTGCTGCCCAGTTCGACTACGGAGTTGACGACGCTTACTCCTATTCTGTTGCAATTCTCCTCCACTACAAGAAATCTCGTCGCGAGATTTAGGAGCGGGAGTAAGGGGGGAGGGATTTGGTTATGAAATTCTAACGGGTCTTCTCATGTTAGTTGCTCTTCTTGAAGAGGTCAATCCATTACGTTGATGCCTTCATTTCTCTGCTTCAAGTCACCATGATCAAGTCGTCATCCTTTCTTCGGGATCTCCATCGTCCTACGAACGCGACCAAGGGGGGAAAACTCCGGAAGAACGCATCTCCCCAAAGCTGGGCGTCTGGCGGTGAACTCAATGGGAAATACACGAGGTACCCCACGAGTTGTATTTCAGTGAATTCGTTGAGTGCAATATACATGGTACCAAAGTTTCTAACGAGTAGGCAATCATTCAATGACTAGACAGAAGCTGGAATGGGGGTTTGAACAACGAGAATAACATGGTGTTTGATTCCAGGATGAATCATGGTATAGCATTTAGCTCGTGAATCACATATGAAGCCAGGTGCACAGGATACATTAGAATCCGGGTTATAAAGAAGAGTCAGGTTTCGATCCAGTGGACCTGTGGGTTATGGGCCCACCATGTGGGTTGAAAGTAGGAAGGGTGGTGACATCTTGCACAACTGCGACAGGGAGGCATGTCAATGAATAGCTTGTCAGCTATGCCGACAACAAAGTCGGTACCAAGGACGGGGAACGAAGAGAGCAATTTTCCTGCTTGTTGAACGAGACGAACCAATTGACAAAGTTATCACCCATTGGTGGTTACCGGAATGTCATCAACAGTAGTAACAGGGTCTTACAGACAGAGTGGTACAACAAGGTGCCTACCTAAGAAGGGAATTATCTCTGCTCGGTTAAGTTAGATTCAGGAAGGGTTAAACAAAAGAATGGAAAGGAAAACACGATTATCAGATTAAACAGAACAATGGAAAGGAAAAGGTGTTTAAACACATATTCTAAGGGTATATCCTTCCCAAGGACAAGCAGAGCATGGCATACAGGGTAGGAGGGCAAGTACCCAACCATTCAGATAAGAAGCAAGGATTAATCAAGATGTTACCGATACAACGGTGTTTGGATAACTAACCAAGAAACATTTAGCATCGCGCCTCGAATGTTCTTGTTGATGAGTGGGGTATCATAGTCATGTTACGAGGTAGCAATGATATGGTGTTTCAATCAAGGGCCAAACTTTCGGTACACAAATGATCCATCAGGAGCAACTTATAAAATAAGTCTTACAATTTCCTCCAGGAAGAATGGTTATCCTTGCAAAAGAAATTATAATGATAGGTCCTCCAGCTAGGGGGTGCTAGGAATGACATCATATTACCGGGTCATCAAGGGACCAACAACATAACTCCTGGAAAATTGTCCCAACCATCATATCTGACCGAGATTCAGATCTGATTGGTGTCATAATACCTCAGACTCAGGATGTCCGAGAGGAAAAGGTACAACACAAATCAACGAAATGACATTGCAAGATTCTCAGGAAATGAACTATGGGAGTGGGTTCCTAAAACAATAGTTCATCATTAAACCAAGGAGAGGAGGAGGAGGTGGCTGATGGTCTCAGCAACAATTTATCGAGAATTTCAAATGGACGGATTTCCACAATAATGTGAACAAGAAGATGACACTTGTCAACTAAAATGATATAATGATGTATGCTCGAGGAAAACATACACACTTGAACATTAGTTGAAAGGTGCACCCAAAATATGGGCTTAAGTAGCATGATCAATGTTAGAATGGTGGTTCGATAACCAATGGTCTAAGAATGAAAAATTGACCATTAACTTCGAAGCAATAGGGTTGCTAGAAGTTTTGAAGTCGCACATCATAGTTCGATTCTCGGTTTTCCGATTAAAAATAACACGGGGACCAAGGAATGAACGGATATGGCAGAAGGTATCACTTGTATCAAGAATTCTCAAGAGGTGGTGAAATTCTCACGACATTCTTGTCATAAAAGATGGTAATACTTCAGGGTAGGACATAAGACAAGTTGGATATCCAGGAACTCAAGGTACAGCCACAACACAACCAAGTTTGTGTTGGAAAGAAGGTAAGGAAGTAGTCGATGACAACACAATTTACCAAGGGACAAGGATGGTATTTCCCATGAAGAATTCAATAGATATCTTGGAAGAGCATCAAAATGTTGATGATGATCATGACACATTTGTCAAGAGAATTCATGAAGATGTAATCAATCGGCGATGACATCAAGTCAAAGGAATGATGAAGCAAAAGGTTATTGGAACCACGAGTACGACACAAACTCGAAATCAAGCTTGTTGTTCAAGGTGAAATGATATGACAAGGAAAATCGACGTAAGCTTAGCTCATCGTAGAAAGTGGTGCTCCGAGAATAAGGACCAGGTAGCACCATTAAAATCATCACGACAATGATATAGCCAAACAGGCTATGAGTGCCGTGATCGGGTACAAACTCATATGCAAGGAAGATTACTAAGAGTTGTTGAACCGCAGTGCGGACTCGGTTCAGTTATCGATGTCTTTGAGTGTTTAATAACTCGAAGCCCATGCAAAATTGGAATCCCTGAGAATGTAGTACTTGATGAAGAACTTGTAAGAAGTTATGCAGTTCCATGATAATCTCGAGATACCAGGGGGTGATACTCGACGACAGATCAAAGTAGAGATTGGACTAGGGTATTGCTCTGCAGAAGACAAGTGCTTAAACTTGCACGAGAAATGGTAAGTAAAGGAGAACGTGGTCGGGATCATGATTGCAAAAAGGCATGATCCCAGATATAAGATGATCTAATACCAAGGGAATAATTAATGTAAGAGAAGCTTTAATGATAAGATCTACATCGTGTCCATGGGCATGAACACAGAGCTCAAGGTCGACTCCCACTTCTTCAATGCATAATATTTCATTCAATGCTCTATTAAAGTGATTTGTGTGCGAAGACCTACTTGGTGAATTGCCAGAGGAGTATGAACCTTGAAAAACTTTCGAGTTCACACAGATTAAGAAAGGCACAGGTTCAACCCATCGGGGCATCTTAGAAACATTTACCACAAGCTTCGAGAGTAATTATCACCAGCTCGAAAGCAGAGCATGGTTGGCCAATTCAGAGTATAGATTTACCAATGGTATTATGTATCAGGGAAATAACTCACAAGGTGATTAAATATGAAGGACACTGTCGGATAACAATCCAACAAAGGACTTGATGGTCCACAAAGGATCTGATGTGAGTATCGGTACTCAACCAGAAAAGGAAAGAATGCAAATGCAACGGTTATGGAATCATCTGAATAATTCGAAGCTCAAATGCAAAGGAATTATGATTCCAAATTGAAGGATCGGAAGCAAACGCTCTGATTAAGGAAGGATAAGCTGAATAGACTTAGGGGTAGAACCAACGACAATTGATTGGTCGAGAACCAGCTCATGTTCAAAAATGACGTCTGAGCCAGAAGGATGAATTCTAATTGTGACTGATGATTGCGAGCATCCGCATCATATTGAATCAATGGTCTCAAAATGATAGTGCAAAGGATGTCAATGAATAATGCTAGGCATTTGGATTTAATGATAATGCAGGCAGACAAGAATTTCTAGAGCCATAGGCTGCAGAGGATTCTCGAAAACCCGGATAACATTTCGAAGAATTTTGTGAAACACCTGAACAACTAGGGAGAAACAAATCCTCGGTAAGTGTGAGGATTAATTTGTAGGTGTATTCGGGCGACAAGGAACTACAAGGCAGTAGGCACAAAGTATTCTCGGAAAAATAGAGAAAACTTCGGGGTATCTTGTAATAACAAGATCAACGGGGGATGATCGTATGAATAGCAAGTGTAAGTAGTTATCCATAAGGATTTATCGGTGGTCGGGAATAGCAGAAGTGGTGGGCACAAAGTCTCGAGAGAATATCGAAGGGTATCTTCGGAATCTTCTGGTAAAGCAGACCATCATCTGGAATGAAGGGGCTGTCCGGTAGAAAGTATTTACGAGAACCTAGAGTTAGAGTTAGCAAAACCATTTAACCCGAATAGAGGAGAGATCAGAGTCCCAGAGTAAAGGCGAGGAATAAAAGATCCTAATACCACCCAAATGGCGACGTGGGCCCGTAAGCCACACAGTCATGTTAGTAAAAGTTTTGCAATGACTAGACTCAACTTCGGCCAAGGAGTGTGGAAGGGGGATTCCTACAGGCAGTCGGCTCTGATACCAACTTGTGACGCCCCTGATTCAATCGTACACCAATCATACACGCAAACATGTAAGATCAAGATCAAGGACTCACGGGAAGATATCACAACACAACTCTAAAACATAAATAAGTCATACAAGCATCATAATACAAGCCAGGGGCCTCGAGGGCCCGAATACAGGTGCTCGATCATAGACGAGTCAGCGGAAGCAACAATATCTGAGTACAAACATAAGTTAATCAAGTTGCCATAAGATGGCTAGCACAAGCTAGGATACAGATCGAAAGAGGTGCAGGCCTCCTGCCTGGGATCCTCCTAAACTACTCATGGTCGTCATCAGCAGCCTGCACGTAGTAGTAGGCACCTCCAGTGTAGTAGTCGTCATCGACGGTGGCGTCTGGCTCCTGGGCTCCAACATCTGGTTGCGGCATCCGAGAAGAAGAGGAAAACGGGGGGGAAGGGAGCAAAGCAACCGTGAGTACTCATCCAAAGTACTCGCAAGCAAGGAGCTACACTACATATGCATGGGTATATGTGTAAGGAGGCCATATCAGTGGACTGAACTGCAGAATGCCAGAATAAGAGGGGGATAGCTAGTCCTATCGAAGACTAGCTTCTGGCAGCCTTCGTCTTGCAGCATGTAGAAAAGAGTAGATTGAAGTCCTCCAAGTAGCATCACATAGCATAATCCTACCCGACGATCCTCCCCTCGTCGCCCTATGGAAAAGCGATCACCGGGTTGTCAGTGGAACTTGTCTGGGTGTGTTTTATTAAGTATCCGGTTCTAGTTGTCATAAGGTCAAGGTACAACTCCGGGTCATCCTTTTACCGAGGGACACGGCTATTCGAATATATAAAATTCCCTGCAGGGGTGCACCACATAACCCAACACGCTCGATCCCATTTGGCTGGACACACTTTCCTGGGTCATGCCCGGTCTCGGAAGATCAACACGTCGCAGCCCCACCTAGGCACAACAAAGAGGTCAGCACGCCGGTCTAAATCCTATGCCCGCAGGGGTCTGGGCCCATCGCCCATTGCACACCTGCATGTTGCGTACGCGGCCGGTGAGCAGACCTAGCAACCTCCATTACAAAGGAAGTCACGTTACGCAGTCCAACCCGGCGCGCGTCACTCAGTCGCTGACGTCACGAAGGCTTCGGCTGATACCACGATGTCGAGTGCCCATATCTTTCCCGCATAGTTGGTTAGTGCGTATAGGCCAGTGGCCAGACTCAGATCAAATACCAAGATCTCGTTAAGCGTGTTATTATGAAGTAACCGCGGACGCCGACTAGGGCCAGGCCCACCTCTCGCCTAGGTGGTCTCAACATGCCTTGTCGCTCCGCCACAAAGTAATAGTCGGGGGCCGTCGGGAGCCCAGGCCCACCTCTACCGGGATGGAGCCACCTGTCCTTCCAGCCCCCACATCGGAATCACTTGCGGGTACTCAACAAGCTGACCCGACTTCAGTCACCATCTGTAGTATGTATATATGTATAGTATATACCCGTGATCACCTCCCAAGTGATCACGGCCCGATAGTATAGCAAGGCAGACCGACAAGAATGTAGGGCCACAGATGATAAACTAGGATCCTATACTAAGTATTTAGGATTGCAGGTAAGGTACCAATAGATGTAGCAACAATGTCAGGCTATGCATCAGAATAGGATTAACGGAAAGAAGTAACATGCTACACTACTCTAATGCAAGCAGTATAGAGGAGAATAGGCGTTATCTGGTGATCAAGGGGGGGGCTTGCCTGGTTGCTCTGGCAAGAAGGGGTCGTCAACTCCGTAGTCGAACTGGGCAACAGCAGCATCGGTCTCATAGTCTACCGGAGAAGGAAAGGGGGGAAGAAACAGTAAATACGGAGCAAACAAAGCATCACAAAACATAAGGAGGCAGAACGCGATGCTAGGTATGCCCTAACGCGGTAGGAGGTGATACCGACGAAGGGGGAAACATCCGGGAAAGTATCCCCGGTGTTCCGCATTTTTGGACAGATGAACCAGAGGGGGAAAGTTGCATGTTTGCTATGCTAGGGATGTGTGGCGGACGAACGCGTTGCGTATTCGGATTCGTCTCATCGTTCTGAGCAACTTTCATGTACAAAGTTTTTCCATCCGGGTTACGGATTAAAAGATATGATTTTTAAAAGAATTTATTGATTTTTGGAATTTAATTAATTATTGAATTAATTCGAAATTGGATTAATGACATCAGCATGAGGTCATGCTGACGTCAGCAGTCAACAGGGGTTGACTGGTCAACTTGACCAGTGGGTCCCACTGGTCAGTGACACAATTTTAATTACACATATTAACTAACCTAATCAGGATTAATTAGGGGTGGGCCCCACTGTCACTGACTACTTAATTAACTAATTAACTGATTAGGTTAACTAGGTAACTATTGTGTAATTAGTTTAATTAGTTGTTTAATTTAATTAATCAAAATTAATTAAGTTAATTACTTCTTTAATTAATTATGTTTAATTTTAATTTTATTTGCGTTCTGGGGCGTGGGCCCCCAGGTCAGTGGCACAGGGGCCTTAACGGGTCGCGGGTGGCGGTTCTCGGGCGCCGAGCGGAACCGGGCGACGGGCGCTGCGGCTAGCGGGTGAAGGGGGTCGGCGCATGGCCCGGCGCCGGCGACAGTGGCCGGAGCGAGGCGGCACGGTGCAGTGTTGTGAGCGGGCGCGCATTGGGTCGCGGCTGGGCGAGCACGCGCGACAACTGGCACGGCCGGACGCGGCCAGAGGCCCGCGAGCACGGCCAGGGAATGCGGCGGGCACCGCGATGGACGGGTGTGGTCGACGCGCTGTGAGCGCGAGCGCCCGCACGGAGGGGAATGGGGCGACGACGGCAGCGAGAAGCGGCGCGGGACAGACGGGGGGCGCAGCGACTGCGGGTTGGGGTGTGCCCCGGGTGTGGTGGCCACGAGAGGATGCGGGACGAGGGAGAGAGGAGGTCGGGGCCTCACCATTCGGTGTAGGGACAAGGCAGCGGGGCGCGGGGAGGAGATGGAGACGACGGGGACGGAGAGGAAGCAGTCCGGTGGAGAGGTCCGGCGAGGCGGCTCCGGCGAGGTCCAGGCGGTGATGGCGCAGTCGCGGACGGCGTGCGGCGGTCGAGGCGGAGGAGCTCCAGTCGACGGTGGTGGTTGGCGATGACGGGCGACGGCGTCAACATGGAGAGGGCGGCGAGCGGCGACGGGGTCGGGAGCGCTGGGAGCGGTCGTCGGGGTGGATGGCGGCGATGGCGTAGACGAGCGACGAGGGACACCGAGGGGTGGTGCCAGGGGCAATGGGGGACGACATCAAGGGGGCTCATCCCCGATCCAGATCTGGATCAAGGGAGGGGGAAGGAGGGACGTGGGGAGTGAGTGGGGGAGTGGGTGCGACAGGATAGGGTTTCCCATCGGTGGGGGGAGGGGGTTATCGGGAGTGAGGGGCCGGTTGGGCCGGCCGGCTGGGCCTTGGCCTAGTTGGCCCCGAGGCCATCTGGGTCGTGGCCCAGAGGGGGGGGGGGTTCTCCCTTTATCTCTTTTTTTGGCATTTTGTTATTCTTACTTTTTTCCTTTTCTGTTTTATTTTTAGTTTCTCTCTATTTTAGCTTTTATAATTATGATCTTAGTTCCTAAAATAGTATCACTACTTATTCTAATGCCACTATATCTTTGGCACCCAAAAGGCACAGTTTTACAACGGTTTAATATTTAAAAGCATTTAAATAATAGTTTTGTCGATGTTTTATTCATCTTGTAGTATTTAAATATTTTTATAAAAGTGTGGGTTCTCTATCGTAATTACCTATGCATTATTTGGCAAAATCCGAACATTTTAGTTCTATGGTTTGAAAACTTTTGATGTTTGCCTGGAACTCAAATTTGAATTTGAATCGTTTTGAACTAACGCGAGATTAGCGACAGTAACGGAGGTGACGTGGCTTCATTAGCAGAGGTTATTGTAGCATGATTATCCGGGCGTCACAAGTTCCGTCAGCACGACAACGTGGTGACGGTGATGGTGAAGTTATCCGTGCAAGGCTTTGACTAAGCACTACATGAATATGACCGAAGGCGTAAACTGTGGAGGGGGGCGCCGTACACGGCTAACAATCGTTGGTGTGTGTTCTAGGCACCTTCCCTTAATATATATAGGTGGGAGGGAGAGGTAGCAGCCAAGGGGGCACCCAAGTAGGAGGAATCCTACTTGGGGCCCTAGTCCTATTCGCCCCCCTTTACCATAATTACCGGAGGCGGAAGGAAGGAGGAGGGAGAAGGGAAGGAAGGGGGAGGCTGAATCCCTCCCCTTCCTTTCTCTCTTCCCCTCTTTCCTTCCCCTCCAGGTTCAGCCTTCGTTTCCCCTCTTGTCCCATTAGGCCCATATCTTTGCCGGGGGTGCCCGGAACCCCTTTTCGGTGACCCGATACGTACCCGATACCCCCGGAACAGTTCTGGTGTCCGAATACTATCATCCTATATATCAATCTTTACCTCTCCACCATTTCGAGACTCCTCGTCATGTCCGTGATCTCATCAGGGACTCCGAAGAACATTCGGTCACCAAATCACATAACTCAAATAATACAAAATCATCATCGAATGTTAAGCGTGCGGATCCTACGGGTTCGAGAACTATGTAGACATGACCGAGACACCTCTCCGGTCGATAACCAATAGCGGAACCTGGATGCTCATATTGGCTCCCACATATTCTACGAAGATCTTTATCGGTCGAACCGTTATGACAACATACGTTATTCCCTTTGTCATCGGTATGTTACTTGCCCGAGATTCGATCGTCGGTATCTTCATACCTAGTTCAATCTCGTTACCGACAAGTCTCTTTACTCGTTTCGTAATGCATCATCCTGCAACTAACTCATTAGTCACTTTACTTGCAAGGCTTCTTATGATGTGCATTACCAAGAGAGCCCAGAGATACCTCTCCGATACTCTCAGTGAAAAATCATAATCTCGGTCTATGCCAATCCAACAAGCACCTTTGGAGATACCTGTAGATCATCTTTATAATCACCCAGTTATGTTGTGACGTTTGATAGCACACAAGGCATTCCTTCGGTATCCGGGAGTTTCATAATCTCATAGTCGGAGGAATATGTATTTGACATGAAGAAGGCAGTAGCAATAAAACTGAATGATCATAATGCTAACCTAACGAATGGATCTTGTCGATCACATCATTCTCCTAATTATGTGATACCGTTTATCAAATTACAACACATGTCTATGGTTAGTGAACTTAACCATCTTTGATTAACGAGCTAGTCTAGTAGAGGCTTACTAGGGACACGGTATTTTGTCTATGTATCCACACATGTATCAAATTTCCGGTTAATACAATTCTAGCATGAATACTAAACATTTATCATGAAATAAGGTAATATAAAATAATAACTTTATTATTGCCTCTAGGGCATATTTCCTTCAGATGGATCGACTCCCTCAAAGGATTCAAGTAAGATCAAGATGGCTAAAACTAGCCAAAAGGGCAAGATAATACTAAGGGAGAAACCTCCCCTGCCAGGCAGGCGAGTTTGGCAGAGACGAGGTTATCCCTGGAAGCGAGCCCCCGGGTCGTCCCGGCAGGCCTGCCGGGACTAGCGAAGGCAAGCCACTTCACTGCACCACCTCATCACGACGTACGCCGTCGATCAGTGCGGTGTCATGCTCCAAGGTGACTAAGTGGCTACTATATGCCACATGGCGGCCACCTTCTACAAAAAATACCTACAAGCGACACCCGTCCCGCGACGTGTCGAGCGAGCAGGCGTCAAGCTGGCGAAACGGCCCAACAGGGCCTGCCGGGCAAGCTATGATGTGACATTGAGCGGCGCATTTAATGCGCTCTGTCAGCCTGCAGAGTTAGGTATGATAGCACTGTTTGCTATCTAATCAGTGCATAATGACTGATTTGCCACTGTGGTGACCCCTTGATCTATAAAAGGAGGCCCATGGCAACCATAGAAAGGATTCGGACCCTTGTACACTCACACGCGCGTAGTCGTTCTCGTCCTAAGGCAACCCTGCCGGGCAAGAGCGTTGCTCTTTTCCACCACCATCCACCATCAATCCACCAAAGCAGGAGTAGGGTTTTATGTCTCGCGGCGGCCCGAACCTGGGTAAAAACTACCCATGTGATCTTTGTCGTGTTGTTTCACGCTTCTCCGCTCTTTGTGCAATGCGCCATCCCCCGCCGAACCAGAAAGGGGCCCGTAGCCCCATAGGTGGCCGTGGTTCCCCCACGACATCTGCCTAGGGAGAGCGGGCTCCAGCAGGCAGAGTCGACGACGATGCAGGACTTCAGGCGCTGAGGCAACCGCCGTGTGTAGGGGCAGCAGCGTCTCCAGCACTGCCGCCACCGACCTGCAGGAACTAAATTAAGCATGATGTAAACGCAAACATACACACACACACACGATCCATCCATCTACTGGACGTACCTGCGGAGGACACGGGCGGCTGGTGAGGGAGAGCGAGACGGCAGGGCCGAGCCGAGGCTGGGGCCGGCGAGAGGAGGGCCGATCTCGCGGCGGAAGCAGCGGTGCGGGCCAATGATGCCATTTCTCTTCTCCTTCGGATGTGCAGTGTGGGTGGAGATCGTTAAACCCTTGGGTACCCCCACACACATACATTTGTACTCTCTCTGTAAACAAATATAATAGCGTTTAGACCGCTACTTTAGTTGTCTAGATGTTCTTATTTCTTTACTAAGGGAGTTCCTGGCATACTCAAAAATTCTAAAATATGTTCCGTTAAAAAAAATCAATATGTATTCCTTTTTTCACAAGAAAAGGACTTGAGTACCGCTTGGCATGATCGGTTAGCTATCTGAAAACCAACAACAAAAAAGAAGAACGAACGAACTTCGGTGGTTTCCGGACGTCGTCGCAAACCCATAGACAAGGCCGGCGCACAATATATGTTCGCAAATGAATAATTTGTTCACTCTGAATAGCAGCAGCATGGATTTACAAAATGGGAAGAAAACAAAACAGAAGCGCAAATGATCGATTGCGGCACGCATCATCACGTTTAGTTTATTCACTGAGAGCAAGCAGAGAAAAAAGTTAGCAAGACAGTGTTCTTACCTAGTACTTGTACAAACTTAATGCATGGACATCCTTAAAAAAAACACTTTTTTTCGACTCAAACAAGAGAGAAGAACTTTAGAGCTTCCAAGTTTACAATGCCCTTCGCTACCATGTCATTCTGTGATGCCTTACAATCCCACAAGTCCCTGTATACATACATTCATACATTAATACATACATACATATGCATAGCGGGAAAAAAAATATTCTTATCATTTGAAGCAAGACAGTTCTGAGGAGAAAATTAATAATGAATTGAGTGGAGGTGAGCCATGTGGTTCAATCTTCGTCACCATCAACTCTCATGCAAAATTAGTGATCCTTGACAGCTGCTATTGGCTTCAAGAGCTTGTCAAAACCCGGCGAAGGATGCGCGGGAGGTGCTAGCCCGTGAATGATGTCACGAATTGCATCACCAGCAATTGGCCGGCCTCAAGAGCATGCCAAAACCACGCAACAGACCGGTAGACCAATCTCCTTGATCAGTTTAAACAAGACTCATACTTACCGGCACAAATTTCATGACACGGGTCTCTTGTTAGCATCGTAAGAGGATGCCAGCCTCCTCGCCCAGAGATTGTCCTCAGGAGACCAGGATATGGTGGAACCCATCATCACGCACCACCTCAGGTTCAATAAGGCCGCGGCGCTACATTCTTCGCTTGCTTCGAATGTCCTAATGATCCTCAGTTCAGCATCTGGATCTTCGCTGAAGATTAGATCCTCTAAAGCTGCTCCTTTCTCCTTGAGAATGCTCGCGTCCAAGGATATCATTCTCATACTGAGGACTTGCAATGCCTCGAGGGCGGTGTTGTACAGTTCTTGATCCACGTAGGCACAAAATGTGTACCAAAGCGTTGATTCATCGGGTCGAACCTTTGCTCTGTGAATACACTCAACAATGTATTCAACAACATGAATATTACCCTGTCAAGAATGACCAAATATGAGTTTCACTTCGACATCATTTCGGGATGACGAGTTGAAAAATTATATCATAGACATACTTTTGCATTCGCTTCTGAGAGTATTGTGTTGAAAATCTCAATGTCGGGTTGAATTCCTTCCGTTATGCACAAGTCCAGCAGATCCAGTGCCCCCTCAAAATCCTCTTTTGCTAATACAACCTTCCATGGAAACACATGACATCAGACTCAAGCAAATGGGGCCCAGAAATTCAAATTAACTAAAGGAAGGAATTAGCAGTGCATTACACGGTGAGTAGTAACGGCACTGCAATTAACTAGCCTTACCTTCAGGAGAGATGTGAAAGTCAAAACCGTAGGACAGCAGCCATCTCGGAACATCAAGGACAACAATGCGCCAGCTGAATTGAAACAAGGCAACAATTTGCAGCACTCTATCATGATGTTATAAATGGCAGTATTGGTTGGGAGACCACATGATCTCATGATCTTGAAGGTTCTTATTGCCTTAGGTGTCTGCAAACCAGAAAGAGGTTTATCGATTCAACAACTTTCATTATACACAGACAAAGCATAAAAAATTGCTTGCAAGAAAAACTGAACCCAGTTCATCATTTCATATAACAAAATAAATGGTAAAAGGACGTAGATCCTTACTTCCTTTGCTTTAACCAAAGCATGCAGCACAATGCCGTAGAGATCACTCTTCTGATAAGGATCCATGTTCCATAAAACATTCTCAGCAATATTCAAGTACCTCAGCATTTCCTCTATCATTCCCTCGGCTCCAAAGGCTCGTATCTGAAATAATATGAAGATGTAAATTAAAATACCAAGACTTTCGATGCATGCTATTATTGTAAGAAGTATCGAAGATCATACTGAGACGTGACAAGTGATCTTAGCAATCTAAACGAGTTTGTCAATTATCATGGTGATATTTCAAGCCAGTGAGGTCTTGGGGTGTGACTGACCAAATGATATGCTAGTTTGAGCATATTATTATACAAACCCATGGTGCATATTCTCATTAGATCATTAACACAAAAGCAATGTTGTGAATCCCATTCATTGCGAAGTGCTCCCTAGTCTCCTAAACTAGGCTAGCGCACCCATATTAGCAAGTGAAGTCCAACCTCACATCACATGCAAATGACCAAGACATCCTATTCAGATAGATTAAAACTTGGCTTCCTGTTTTTAAGCATTACAAATCTAACGGATTAGGCACTGTAACTCAGATTAGACACTGGGAATGCTTGTACGACAGGATAACATATGCTGACGTGTGCTAGTTTGAACATATCGTACAAGCCATGGTACAGACTTAATGAAGCAACTCCTTTCATGTACAGCCATCGTCAACAAGCAACAAGGAACAACAAATTTCGACCAGTCTAGAGCATGATGAGAGCAATGTGACAAAGCCATAAAACATTGTTGTTTCTAAACAGAATGGTTACACACCTACATCCTTAAACCCTACTGGTGTCAGGTGCCAACTCTCTTGATAAACAATTTTTCATATGAAAAGATAAAGGAAACAAGAAAATGTGAACTCCCTGTTTCCCAATGACCATAGCAGAGGTCCTGTAGCCAGCATATTAAAAAATTCATTACCACCCACAGAAGTCAATTACTAGGAGTTCTACAAAAAAACGAGCATGTTTGTCTTGCAACAATATTACAAGTGATACACCTCTTCACGCTGAACTGTGGACGAAAAAAAGATGAAGGTCTATATATATTTTTTAGTAGTTTAGTAAACATACCAAGTTCTTCATGGACACAAAACTATGTCGAATCTCATGGTTTAGCATGTCCATCTCAATTATGCTTATCCTTTTGGAAACATCAGCATGTGATAGCATATTTCCTTCTTCATAAGGAACATTGACATTGCCAAACAGAGAAAACATAATTTCATAGGTCCATATATGTGGCTTCAAATCCAAGCGCCTCATTTTTGCTAGTATGCGGAGAGCTCTTTCTGGTTCATTCTATAAAAATAATAAGAGGGGATTTAGTTCTAATTTCTATACAATCAGCAAATTCAGGTGCACTGACAACTAAAGAAAAAATTATTTTTGTTAGTTCTAATTTCTATACAATCATCAAACTCAGGTGTACTGACAACTAAAGAAAAATTACTGTCGTTGGTATGACAAAGAGCACCAACTATTTGAGAGAGAAAAAGACGAAGATTATGATAAACCAAACATCAGCATGTACTCTTAGCGTGAATGACCAAGCTGAAATTAAGATGACAGGAGGTAGGGACACAAATATGGCATGATAGACAATCTCTTTCCAAAGGCAATACATTACCATAATGTCACAACCAGAAAGCAAAGCATTAAAAGCATGTATATACTCCGGTTGTATATCTGAAATTATTCCCAAGAAGTGCTCAGCCAGATCCAACTGTAAGCTTTTGCTATGGTCAACGGAGAGCGCAACGAGTGTACTGTCGTAAGGCCTGATACCTCTTCTATCCATCACTTCAACCTGGAATGCACGAGAATATAAATATAGTAGCATTAGTAGCTTTAATGGAGAGTAACTAAGTAGTGATTAGCAGTCGCAATAGAACAGGTACAGTTCAGGTTTACATAGCAGTTTCTATGCAGAGTAAGTAAACAGTGATTAACATTATGATTACAATAGCTTCTAAAAAATTCAGACAGTAGAGCATAACTATATTCAGGGTTTCACGAAATAATTAGTGTGCACAATCATATTTAACAAGATATCCTTTCATGTAACTGGATATGTCATAAACTTTCGATAGCATACCACTTTGATGGCATGTGCAACTCCTTTCCCGGCTAACACACACTTAATAAAACCATCATATGTAAATCTTGATGGTCGCAGTCCAATCTTGTGCATCTGAGAAGAAAGAATAACATTGAGCATAAACATCAAACTTCACTGGCATGAAACATGAAATTTCCGCACTTCCCACCACCTTTTCCACTAATAGAAGCAGAAAATTAGTAAATAATTCAAATACTAGAATAGTTGCTGGTATGCAACTCCACATGTCTATGAGTTTAATCTTCAACCGAGTTCATGCTCTATTTTTGAAGAGCGGCGTTTTGATGCTTGGGTGTATCTACATTCCACACCCAGGTGATCAGAGAAGTTAAAAAAAATGAAGCAAATTCAAAAAGGTCTGAAAATTTAATACATCAAAGATGAGAAACTCATGTAGGTGCTTGCAAATTTTTATGCTGAGATGACATCCGAGGAGCTCGGTACAAAAAAAATGGAGCTCCAAAATGTCCAAAGCTGCAACAAAAATCGAGCTCCGGCTTTTTTTGTTACCGACTGCCTCGGATGTCATCTCAGCGCAAAAATTTGCAGGCACCTAGAAGAGTTTCTCATGTATTATTTATAACAGATTTTTTTTAATTTGGTTGGTATTCTTTTTGAATTTAATGTTCACACCGGGTGCATGCGAGTTCGGGATTAGCTTTGTATTTCCGCTGTTTTTGTGACTATCTTAAGAAGAAAGTAAACTGAAAGCAAAAAGATTACAGAAAGTATCAGTCCAACTGATATGACCTAGATGAAACAGGTACAACAGATGAAATCAATCATATAAGCCACTGGAAAGTTACCACAGTGATGTTCAACCAAGATTGATATGACCTAGATGAAACAGGTACAACATATGAAAATGAAATAAATCACATAAGCCACTGGAAAGTTACCACAGTGATTTTCAACCATCCAGAAGCTTGATGTATTAAGAGAAGTGCTTAGGTAAAGACTTTAGCAAACAGAAAGATGGCAAGCCATGGTATAGATTAAGCCAACAAAAGACCACATACTAGTTACCTCTAGAAATAATTGCTCAGACAACTGGCAGTTGTCAAAGTACACGCATGCATGTATGATATCATTGAAAGCCCATCGCAAAACTTTCTTCACTGCAGTGGGTGCAGAACTCAATGTCTTTGGCATCCTCCCACTGTCTGGTTCAGAATTGTCACCAAGATTGTCACCTGGAACAAGACTGGAAGTAAATAAGTTCTATAACTATCATTAAACTAAGTTTACAAGTATACTGCATGGCTTATGTAGTTGGAATGCAGAACAGACCATCAGAAATAAATGACACATAACCCTTCAATTGCTCATGTTTTGATGATTGAGTTTCCAGCCGTAACAGCTCCGGCTGAGCATCAATCAAGCGTTCTCCAGTTCCCATCTTCCCTTGAGATGATGATGTCAAATCATAGTCTGACTTAAGTTTGAGATCTTCCACTTCACGCAAAGCAGGCACAGGAATATCTAATCTTGTTGATTGGCATCTCCTTTTAGAAGACACCCTCAGATGGTCAGTGCGTTCTCCAGCAAGGACTACCATACGCTGCAAGATATGATATGCAGACTGAAGGTCACCTAGTGTAGAGAAAGCCTTCACAAATTTCCTCTGAGTCACAATGTTTGGACTGAAATACCTAGTGCAGTCATTCCATAAATCATGAACTGCAGACAAATTTTTCTGCAAAACTGCAACCTGAAAAGATATATCAATCAAGTAAGCAAGCTGACGTATCCCAAGAAACGTGTGAAAATGTGACATATAACATTACATGAAAAGGAATGTCTCAAGAGACGCCCTAAACATGAAATACAGGAAAGGAAAAAGCATGTGACTGTTTCATAACAGAAGTAAAAGAAACTAAAATCAACATGCAAGAGCTGCCAACAAAAAGGTCAGAAATTAAGTGATGGACCAGAAGGGAATACAAATTACAAATGTAGGCAAGCAGATGTTAGAAAATAAGGACCAAATAGTCCACAATGTCATGGATGATTATGTCTGCCCATAGTTGCAGCCGCAACAGGTAAGTTCTGGTACAATAGTACTTCTTCTCCAGATATGAAACTGAACTTCTGAAGATTATAAATAGGCGATATTGAACAATTGTTCATACAAACCTTCAGAAGCTCACAGAATGTTATTTCAGACTTCCCAAGAAGATGATTTTCCATTATCTCTAGACAGCTCTCAGCATCATTCAGATTTGTGCTACAGGCACTCAAAAAGATATTGAAAATCGGCAAGGCAGCGTATGAACATTCTTTTTCCCCTAGAAGAGTGAGCAATTTAAGTGCCTACATCAGAAAGACATTTGTCAACAACTTGAAGACTGCAAGGAGCTAACATGATCTCCTGCAAAAACTGATATTGCTATAAGGCATTATTCAATAAGCAGGTAAACATATAACATAAGAGCAGAAGTACAAGAAGAACTGCAGAGAGCATGTTAAAAAGAAACCAAAGATTAACAAAACAACATATTTTTCATCAAAAGGGTTTCATATAAAAGATTAAACACAATAACAGATTACTTGCAGAAGGTACAACTTACTGTCTGATTCCCTCTCCTACAACTATACTACTCCCTCCGTCCCAAAAAGCTTGTCTTAGATTTGTCTGGATACGGATGTATCTAGACACGTTCTAGATACGGATAAATGTAAGACAAGCTTTTTGGGACGGAGGTAATATATAGAAATAATGAAAAAGTCCACGTTGGCCCTGCTTGTCGTTTTAAACCTTCAAAACCGTCTAAAAGTGGGCCCTTAACTTCTAAGTTATACCATCCACCTGACTCGCTTACGGCATTTTGGAGCACTTTTAGATGACATGGATGCACTGTCGGATCGGTTAAGACCACCGCCTAGTGATATGAAAACAATGATTTCAGAGAGTGACTCAGTGAGCGCTAAGGTTTACTTCTAGATGGTTTTGAAGTTTCAGGGTGGAAAGCAAATGACCGCCAAAGTTCAAGGTCTAAGTGAAGTTTTTTCTCTACAAACAATGGTTGCAGAGCCTGTCATGAGCGAACATGAAAATATTTGTGGGAATGCCCATGCACAGACTTCACCTGAAAGAAATAACCGGTGCATCATTTTGCCATTTTGGGTAAGGCATAAAATAATATAACCATTCATCAAGTACCCATAAAAAAGGCCTTGCCTAGTATTGAAGTTTCATTTTGTACAAAAGGATGAATACACCGGTATTGCATTTTGACTAGCTGGGAGCACTAAGAAATGGAAAGTTGGACAGCTTACACAGAAGAAACAGTGAATTGGATAGTTCAAGTGTATATTACTACTACAGACGCTCTATTTGAAGCAGTTTTGAAAGTGTATTTATATGATTGGATTCCCAAACAAGTTACAAAGGCAAAAACTTCATTCGGTATATAAGAAATATCGCATACCTCCTTCGAATACCCTCCTTGGATGAGTGCTCGAGTGACAGATCTGTAATGGCTTTTACTAATATCTATGGCCTTCACGTTCATGAGCTCCAATGTCTCCATAACAAACTATGCATATTGGAAAAGATCCAAAATGGGTACTAATCAAAATGACTATCAATTATCAAACTTCGTGCTCTAGGTAAAATATGCATCTGCAGTAGATTTACCAAAGGATCAGGTGCTTCTGCACAGTACTCCAGTATATAAGAAAAATCTTCTGAAGTTAACGCTTCTTTGGTTTGTTGAAGATTCGAGAGCATAATGGATGCTCGCTGCCGATCACCTTTACGAAGAGCATTTACGATATCGGTTTGCATGAATCTCGAAGCCATACTAGTCTTCCACGTAAAATCATGATGCTCTGAAGTCACCAAAACATTGGTTAGTGGTTACACACTGACACAAGGAACTACCTGCCTTACAGGACACAATTGCGCGTATAATTCAAAATGGAGTGTTCCATAATCAATTTCAGCAAGCGTGGAGTGTTGAATTGGTGTGCCGATATATTTTCGAGTGGAGGTAAACCAGAGTCTACTATCGGCTCACTGGCCTGAATTTGATCTGGTTTTCGAAAACAGGGGTTCAGCCAACTATTTCTGTTGAGTAACAGCTTGCACTACTACTAGTATAGGGTCAACTAGGGTCAACCTCGCGCAATGAAACTAGAAATATGTTGATGGATTTGATTACCAGTCTAGCACGCATCAAGCAAATCATGGATCCTTACCGGGAGAAGTGGAAATCATCCGAGCCCTGACGCCAGCCCAGAAGAGCGGCAGGCGGCGGTAGCGGCTGGGAGCGAAGAATGGTTCGTCCCACGGAGGATGGCATTTCTGGTTCTGGGAGCGAGACACGGACGGGGCTGCCGGCGGCGGGACGAGGGGAGCGGCGCGGCGGCCCGCCTGCCGGAGAGGCGACATGGGGACGTGATTCAGAGGCTCGATGCCGGGAGTGCTGAGGCGTGTGCTTGCAGGAGGCAGAGGAGGGATAGGGCGCCGCACACGGAGACGTCGCCGGCGAGGCCGCGCCGGCGCGCACGGGCGTCACGGTGCACGGCCCAGCCCCAGCGCGGCGGACCCGACGACGGGAGGCAGTGAGGTCGGGGGGAGGAAGCCGCTCCGCTCGTGGGGGTGGTGCAGTGGAGGGCGGCGAGGCGGAGCAGCGAGCTCGGAGGCCGTGCGCGGAGAAGATGAGCGGGAATGGTGGAGGACGTGCGGCACTCCGGCGGCGCTGGGGGGATCGTGAGAGAGAGAGATGGGAGGAGCGAGAGAGTAGGCATCGGCATGGGCAGCCCGGTCTGACGGCCCAAGCCCAAAGCCCGACAGTGGTTTCGGATTTCGGCCTGAAAGACCGACCAAAGCCCAAATTACCTTTTTTTAACACAGAGCTTTATTCATTTGAAATAACAAGTACTCCCTCCGTCCTAAATAGTATAAGTCTTTGTAAAGATTCTATTATGGAGTACATACGGATGTATATAGATGCATTTTAGAGTGTAGATTCACTCATTTTGCTCCGTATGTGGTCCATAATAAAATCCCTCCAAAGACTTAAATTTAGGAACGGAGGGAGTACAGAGGGTACAATATCATTCAAAGGATTCTCAAATCGGTTGAAAGTCGAACAAAATCTAGATAACTTAGCAAGTTCATGTACAATCTTATTCACTTCTCTATTACAATGCTCAAACTAGTAATGAAAAAACCACAAGCCAAAAAATAACAATCGTCAAACACAACCGTCATCATACTCGCTGACAGTCCTCCATTGTTCATAGTTTCAATGCCCTCTAAATTATCTGAATTGATAACGTCACTTTCCTCCTACAATGAATTTGCTTTTATTATCCCTCAAAACAGCACCAGTCATGCCCCTAAGCAGGTCATGATCAAATGAGGCATCTTCCCAAATATCAATGGTTTGACCACTTGCAACCCGCCATATATAACCATGATTTAGATAATTATAAAGCCCCCCACCCACCCTTAATAATACTTTGCCACGTAAAAGAGAAACCCTCTTTAACTTTGCATTCAGCAAATTACCATCAAGTAAATACTTAGCTCTCAACACGATGGCACATAAGGACTCTGGATTTTCAAGAAGACGCCAAGCTTGTTTTCTCAATGCTGCCAGGTTGAAACAATGAATAACACGAAAAACCACCATCCTTGATTTTTAGGTACACCCATTTTTCACCAAGCCATCTAATGTCTCTTTTGATTGTCCTTGTCTCCTCACCAAAGATGTGACATCTCATTAGTGATTCCTTGCAAAAAAAAATTGAAACGATGCAAAAAATTAGGAATTTTAAAGATGGACATCTCATAGGTGGGGATCGCTTGTACAATAGATTTTTAGGAGAATTTCCTTCCCTCCTACATATAATATTTTTTCTTTTCATCCACATATCTTCGTGATAGTATGATCGATCAGATACTAACAATAGGATTTGAATGTAATACATCGATGATGTTGCATTTTATATATCCTAATATAATTACAATAATATTTTTCAATAATAAAATGTTATTATCTATTTTGGGGCTCGGGTGAGGCTTTTTAAAGTTCGACCCAAGGAATGCCCAAGCCAAAGAGAGAGGGGACGGTGGGAATAAATTGCTCGTGGTATATCTTCAGGTGATCTCCAAACCTTCACAGAAATCTAACAATCTAGACGATGCACATTATTCAAGAGCAACAAGCCTTCGATGAACTGTGATTAGTTTATTCAGTGATGCTCAAACTCTTATATGTTTAGGCTTTGTTGTATTTTCTCACTTAAGATTCACTCAAATTCTTCAAGAGGAGGGGTTGATCATACAATACTTGTCTCGATTCCCACAGACCAACCACCAACTTATGGAGGTAGGGGGTATTGACAGCGGGGGTCGCAACATGAGGGGCCGACATGACCATTGGACGGGACACACCCACCAACGTGTTGTTGCCAGTTGTCACAACGGTCGGGAATTTTTGAACTATCAAATTCTTCAACATATGCTAATCTTACAGCATGTTACCTAACTCCTCGACGAAGAAATCAATATACAAAAGAATCACCCTCAACACGCAATCTCGAAGACTTTGCCTGGAAGGAGATTTTCAAGTCTTAACTCTAACGAAGTAGGTTCGATTGACCACAACTGAAGACTTGTTGTAGTAACACTTGGAGCCCTTAGCAGTACGTTTTGCTCTATTGGCTCAAGGAAGAACAAAAAGACTAGTAAAGAGCTAAATATTTATGCTTCAGTTCTTTAGCTAGTTCTTCAACGGGTGCACTAAACACTTCAATGTTTCCTTAACATTTATAGGGGTCATACACCACTAGTTAAACCAAATTCCCAGGGACTAACCTGTGTATAATCACAAACACATTTCTCCCTTTAACCATTTTGTCATTAATCAACCAAAGCATACAAGATGTGTAAGTGCATCTAGTGCCCCTTAGTGATTTTGGTGTATTGTAGACTTATAGGTTAAGGGACTAATATGTTTGTGAGTGTACACAGGCTCTATAAGTCAATGAGGAGTTTGATATTTACAGTGAAAGTTGACCCCTAAAAATGAATGTCTTCGAGTGAAGACTTTGGTTCTCCTGAAGACTTTGAAAGTGAAGAAATTGGTGTGACCTTGAAGACTTCGATATTCATGCGAGGAATCTAAAGCGTGAAGACTTTTGTTTTCGTAGTTTCATTTTCTTCTTCTTGAGTCATAGGAAACACCGTACTGTTAAAGGGGGTCGAGGTAATACTAAGGAAACAGATTTCCAAGTGATGCTCATCTCAAAATCCTACACCTACCCAATCCTTCAAGTGAAGCCATTGGAAATCTCATATCAGTTCAGTCAATTTCTTCAGTGACAGAGACGAAGATCTTCTGGTCTCTGAGGAATTTGTTCTAACTGAGGAGTTAGGAATTCGCCAGTGCGAATTGCCTACACAGTGAGGAACATGATAGCCCTGAGGAATTCGAACCTCAAAATATCCGAGAGTTGCTGAGCCGCGTGCTAGCCGTTCCAAAATATCTATTGTTGGAAATATGCCCTAGAGGCAATAATAAAATGATTATTATTATATTTCCTTGTTCATGATAATTGTCTGTTATTCATGCTATAATTGTGTTATCCGGAAATCGTAATACACGTGTGAATACATAGACCACAACATGTCCCTAGTGAGCCTCTAGTTGACTAGCTCGTTGATCAACAGATAGTCATGGTTTCCTGACTATGGACATTGGATGTCGTTGATAACGGGATCACATCATTAGGAGAATGATGTGATGGACAAGACCCAATCCTAAGCATAGCACAAGATCGTGTAGTTCGTTTGCTAGAGCCTTTCCAATGTCAAGTATCATTTCCTTAGACCATGAGATCGTGTAACTCCCGGATGCCGTAGGAGTGCTTTGGGTGTACCAAACGTCACAACGTAACTGGGTGACTATAAAGGTATACTACGGGTATCCCCGAAAGTATCTGTTGGGTTGACACGGATCGAGACTGGGATTTGTCACTCTGTATGATGGAGAGGTATCTCTGGGCCCACTCGGTAATGCATCATCATAATGAGCTCAATGTGACCAAGTGTTTGGTCACGGGATCATGCATTACGGTACGAGTAAAGTGACTTGCCGGTAACGAGATTGAACGAGGTATTGGGATACCGCGATCGAATCCCGGGCAAGTAATGTACCGACTAACAAAGGGAATTGTATGCGTGATTACATGAATCCTCGACATCGTGGTTCATCCGATGAGATCATCGAGGAGCATGTGGGAACCAACATGGGTATCCAGATCCTGCTGTTGGTTATTGACCGGAGAGTCGTCTCGGTCATGTCTGCATGTCTCCCGAACCCGTAGGGTCTACACACTTAAGGTTCGGTGACGCTAGGGTTGTAGAGATATTAGTATGCGATAACCCGAAAGTTGTTCAGAGTCCCGGATGAGATCCCGAATGTCATGAGGAGTTCCGGAATGGTTTGAAGGTGAAGAATTATATATAGGAAGTCCAGTTTCGGCCATCGGGAAAGTTTCGGGGGTCACCGGTATTGTACCGGGACCACCGGAAGGGTCCCGGGGGTCCACCGGGTGGGGCCACCTATCCCGGAGGGCCCCATGGGCTGAAGTGGGAGGGGAACCAGCCCCTGGGGGGCAGGTGGGCCTCCCCTGCGCCTAGGGTTGGAAACCCTAGGGGTGGGGGGGCGCCCCACTTGACTTGGGGGGCAAGTCCCCCCCTAGGCCCCCCCTTGAGATGGGATCTCTAGGGGCCGGCGCACCTCCTAGGCCCCCTATATAAAGAGGGGGGAGGGAGGGCAGCCGCACCCTAGTCCCTGGCGCCTCCCTCTCCCCACATACCACCTCTCCCTCTCGCTGAGCTTGGGGAAGCCCTACCGAGATCGCTGCTGCTTCCACCACCACGCCGTCGTGCTGCTGGATCTCCATCAACCTCTCCTTCCCCCTTGCTGGATCAAGAAGGAGGAGACGTCTTCCCAACCGTACGTGTGTTGAACGCGGAGGTGTTGTCCGTTCAGCACTAGGATCATCGGTGATTTGGATCATGACGAGTACGACTCCCTCAACCCCGTTCTCTTGAACGCTTCCGTGTGCCATCTACAAGGGTATGTAGATGCTATCCTCTCTCTCGTTGCTAGATGACTCCATAGATTGATCTTGGTGAAGCATAGAAAATTTTTATTTTCTACAACGTTCCTCAACAGTGGCATCATGAGCTAGGTCTATGCGTAGTTTTCTTTGCACGAGTAGAACACAAATTTGTTGTGGGCGTAGATTTTGTCAATTTTCTTGCCACTACTAGTCTTATCTTGTTTCCGCGGCATCGTGGGATGAAGCGGCCCGGACCGACCTTACACGTACGCTTACGTGAGACAGGTTCCACCGACTGACATGCACTAGTTGCATAAGGTGGCTAACAGATGTCTGTCTCTCCCACTTTAGTCGGATCGGATTCGATGAAAAGGGTCCTTATGAAGGGTAAATAGAAATTGGCATATCACGTTGTGGCTTTTACGTAGGTAAGAAACGTTCTTGCTAGAACCCTATTGCAGCCACGTAAAAACATGCAACAACAATTAGAGGACGTCTAACTTGTTTTTGCAGCATTTGCCTTTGTGATGTGATATGGCCAAAAGTTTGTGATGAATGATATATATCTGATGTATGAGATCATGTTCTTTTAATAAGAATCACGACTTGCATGTCGATGAGTATGATAACCGGCAGGAGCCATAGGAGTTGTCTTAATTATTGTCTGACCTGCGTGTCAATGAATAAACGCCATGTAATTACTTTACTTTGTTGCTAAACCGTTAGCCATAGTAGTAGAAGTAATAGTTGGCGAACAACTTCATGGAGACACGATGATGGAGATCATGGTGTCTTGCCGGTGACGAAGATGATCATGGCGCCCCGAAGATGGAGATCAAAGGAGCAATATGATATTGGCCATATCATGTCACTATTTGATTGCATGTGATGTTTATCATGTTTTTGCATCTTATTTGCTTAGAACGACGGTAGTAAATAAGATGATACCTCATAATAATTTCAAGAAAGTGTTCCCCCTAACTGTGCGCCGTTGCGAAAGTTCATTGTTTCGAAGCACCACGTGATGATCGGGTGTGATAGATCCTAACATTCACATACAACTGGTGTAAGGCAGATTTACACATGCAAAACACTTAGGTTGACTTGACGAGCCTAGCATGTACAAACATGGCCTCGGAACACAAGAGACCGAAAGGTC
Organism: Triticum aestivum; assembly: GCF_018294505.1. Classification (NCBI taxonomy): domain Eukaryota; kingdom Viridiplantae; phylum Streptophyta; class Magnoliopsida; order Poales; family Poaceae; genus Triticum; species Triticum aestivum. The sequence continues at coordinate 600,341,311 of NC_057804.1, forward strand.
GAACATGAGTCGTATGGAAGATACGATCAACATGGAGATGTTCACCAATGATGACTAGTCCGTCTCACGTGATGACCGGACACGGTCTAGTTGAGTCGGATCATGTATCACTTAGATGACTAGAGGGATGTCTAATCTGACTGGGAGTTCATTAAATAATTTGATTAGATGAACTTAATTATCATGAACTTAGTCTAAAAACCTTTGCAAAATGTCTTGTAGATCAAATGGCCAACGCTCATGTCAACCTCAACTTCAACGCGTTCCTAGAGAAAACCAAGCTGAAAGATGATGGCAGCAACTATACGGGTCCGGAACCTGAGGATCATCCTCATAGCTGCCAAGAAAGCATATGTCCTAAAAGGACCGCTAGGTGACGCACCCATCCCAGAGAACCAAGACGTTATGAACGCTTGGCAGTCACGTGCTGATGATTACTCCCTCGTTCAGTGCGGCATGCTTTACAGCTTAGAACCGGGGCTCCAAAAGCGTTTTGAGCAACACGGAGCATATGAGATGTTCGAAGAGCTGAAAATGGTTTTCCAAGCTCATGCCTGGGTCGAGAGATATGAAGTCTCCGACAAGTTATATAGTTGTAAGATGGAGGAAAATAGTTTTGTCAGTGAGCACATACTCAAAATGTCTGGGTTGCACAACCGCCTGTCCCAGCTGGACATTAACCTCCCGCATGAGGCGGTCATTGATAGAATCCTTCAGTCGCTCCCACCTAGCTACAAGAGCTTTGTGATGAACTTCAATATGCAGGGGATGGTGAAAACTATTCCTGAAGTATTTTCAATGCTGAAATCAGTGGAGGTGGAAATCAAAAAGGAACATCAAGTGTTGTTGGTCAATAAAACCACTAAGTTCAAGAAAGGCAAGGGTAAGAAGAACTTCAAGAAGGACAGCAAGGGAGTTGCCGCGCCCGGTAAGCCAGTTGCCAGGAAGAAGCTAAAGAATGGACCCAAACCTGAGACTGAGTGCTTTTATTGCAAGGGAAGCAGACACTGGAAGCGGAACTGCCCCAAATACTTAGCGGACAAGAAGGCCGGCAACACTAAAGGTATATGTGATATACATGTAATTGATGTGTACCTTACCAGTACTCGTAGTAGCTCCTGGGTATTTGATACCAGTGCGGTTGCTCATATTTGTAACTCAAAGCAGGAGCTGCGGAATAAGCAGAGACTGGCGAAGGACGAGGTGACGATGCACGTCGGGAATGCTTCCAAGGTCGATGTGATCGCCGTCGGCACGCTACCTCTACATTTACCTATGGGATTAGTTTTAAACCTCAATAATTGTTATTTAGTGCCAGCTTTGAGCATGAACATTGTATCTGGATCTCGTTTAATACGAGATGGCTACTCATTTAAATCCGAGAATAATGGTTGTTCTATTTATATGAGAGATATGTTTTATGGTCATGCCCCGATGGTCAATGGTTTATTCTTAATGAATCTCGAATGTGATGTTACACATATTCATAGTGTGAATACCAAAAGATGTAAAGTTGATAACGATAGTCCCACATACTTGTGGCACTGCCGCCTTGGTCACATTGGTGTCAAGCGCATGAAGAAGCTCCATGCTGATGGACTTTTAGAGTCTCTCGATTATGAATCATTTGACACATGCGAACCATGCCTCATGGGCAAAATGACCAAGACTCCGTTCTCCAGAACAATGGAGCGAGCAACCAACTTATTGGAAATCATACATACTGATGTGTGCGGTCCAATGGGCGTTGAGGCTCGCGGAGGATATCGTTATGTTCTCACTCTCACTGACGACTTGAGTAGATATGAGTATGTCTACTTGATGAAACACAAGTCTGAGACCTTTGAAAAGTTCAAGAAATTTCAGAATGAGGTAGAGAATCAACGTGACCGAAAGATAAAATTCTTACGATCAGATCATGGAGGAGAATATTTAAGTCACAAATTTGGTACGCACTTAAGGAAATGTGGAATCGTTTCACAACGCACACCGCCTGGAACACCTCAGCGTAACGGTGTGTCCGAATGTCGTAAAATCACACTTTATTGGATATGGTGTGATCTATGATGTCTCTTACCGATTTACCGCTATCATTTTGGGGATACGCTCTAGAGACAGCTACATTCACTTTAAATAGGGCACCGTCTAAATCCGTTGAGACGACACCGTATGAATTATGGTTTGGGAAGAAACCTAAGCTATCGTTTCTAAAAGTTTGGGGATGCGATGCTTATGTCAATAAACTTCAACCTGAAAAGCTCGAACCCAAGTCGGAAAAATGTGTCTTCATAGGATACCCTAAGCAAACCATTGGGTATACCTTCTACCTCAGATCCGAAGGCAAGATCTTTGTTGCCAAGAATGGGTCCTTTCTCGAGAAAGAGTTTCTCTCGAAAGAAGTAAGTGGGAGGAAAGTGGAACTTGATGAAGTACTACCTCTTGAACCGGAAAGTAGCGCAGCTCAGGAAGATGTTCCTGTGGTGCCTGCACCGACTAGAGAGGAAACTAATGATGATGATCAAGGTACTTCGGATCAAGTTACTACTGAACTTTGTAGGTCCACGAGGACACGTTCCACACCATAGTGGTATGGCAACCCTGTCCTGGAAATCATGTTGTTAGACAACGGTGAACCTTCGAACTATGAAGAAGCGATGGCGGGCCCAGATTCCAACAAATGGCTTGAAGCCATGCAATCCGAGATAGGATCCATGTATGAAAACGAAGTATGGACTTTGACAGACTTGCCCAATGATCGGCGATCATAGAAAACAAATGGATCTTTAAGAAGAAGACGGACGCGAATGGTAATGTTACCATCTATAAAGCTCAACTTGTCGCTAAGGGTTATCGACAAGTTCAAGGGGTTGACTACGATGAGACTTTCTCTCCCGTAGCGAAGCTGAAGTCCATCCGAATCATGTTAGCAATTGCCGCATACTATGATTATGAGATATGGCAAATGGACGTCAAAACGGCATTCCTTAATGGCTATCTTAAGGAAGAACTGTATATGATGCAGCCGGAAGGTTTTGTCGATCCTGAGAATGCTAACAAGGTATGCAAACTCCAGCAATCCATTTATGGGCTGGTGCAAGCGTCTCGGACTTGGAACATTCGCTTTGATGAGATGATCAAAGCGTTTGGGTTTATGGAGACTTATGGAGAAGCCTGCGTTTACAAGAAAGTGAGTGGGAGCTCTGTAGCATTTCTCATATTATATGTAGATGACATACTTTTGATGGGAAATGATATAGAACTTTTGGACAGCATTAAAGCCTACTTGAATAAGTGTTTTTCAATGAAGGACCTTGGAGAAGCTGCTTACATACTAGGCATCAAGATCTATAGGGATAAATCAAGACGCCTCATAGGTCTTTCACAAAGCACATACCTTGATAAGATATTGAAGAAGTTCAATATGGATCAGTCCAAGAAGGGGTTCTTGCCTGTGTTGCAAGGTGTGAAATTGAGCTCAGCTCAATGCCCAACCACAGCAGAAGATAGAGAAAAGATGAGTATCATCCCCTATGCCTCAGCTATAGGGTCGATTGTGTATGCCATGCTGTGTACCAGACCTGATGTAAACCTTGCCGTAAGTTTGGTAGGAAGGTACCAAAGTAATCCCGGCATGGAACACTGGACAGCGGTCAAGAACATCCTGAAGTACCTGAAAAGGACTAAGGATATGTTTCTCGTATATGGAGGTGACGAAGAGCTAGTCGTAAAGGGTTACATCGATGCTAGCTTCGACACAGATCTGGATGACTCTAAGTCACAAACCGGATACATGTATATTTTGAATGGAGGGGCAGTAAGCTGGTGCAGTTGCAAGCAAAGCGTCGTGGCGGGATCTACATGTGAAGTGGAGTACATGGCAGCCTCGGAGGCAGCGCATGAAGCAATCTGGATGAAGGAGTTCATCACCGACCTAGGAGTCATACCCAATGCATCGGGGCCGATCACTCTCTTCTGTGACAACACTGGAGCTATTGCCCTTGCCAAGGAGCCCAAGTTTCACAAGAAGACTAGGCACATCAAGCGTCGCTTCAACTCCATTCGTGAAAATGTTCAAGATGGAGACAAAGATATTTGCAAAGTGCATACGGATCTGAATATTGCAGATCCGTTGACTAAACCTCTTCCGCGAGCAAAATATGATCAACACCAGAACTCTATGGGTGTTCGATTCATCACAATGTAACTAGATTATTGACTCTAGTGCAAGTGGGAGACTGTTGGAAATATGCCCTAGAGGCAATAATAAAATGATTATTATTATATTTCCTTGTTCATGATAATTGTCTGTTATTCATGCTATAATTGTGTTATCCGGAAATCGTAATACATGTGTGAATACATAGACCACAACATGTCCCTAGTGAGCCTCTAGTTGACTAGCTCATTGATCAACAGATAGTCATGGTTTCCTGACTATGGACATTGGATGTCGTTGATAACGGGATCACATCATTAGGAGAATGATGTGATGGACAAGACCCAATCCTAAGCATAGCACAAGATCATGTAGTTTGTTTGCTAGAGCTTTTCCAATGTCAAGTATCATTTCCTTAGACCATGAGATCGTGTAACTCCCAGATGCCGTAGGAATGCTTTGGGTGTACCAAACGTCACAACATAACTGGGTGACTATAAAGGTATACTACGGGTATCCCCGAAAGTATTTGTTGGGTTGACACGGATCAAGACTGGGATTTGTCACTCCGTATGACGGAGAAGTATCTCTGGGCCCACTCGGTAATGCATCATCATAATGAGCTCAATGTGACCAAGTGTTTGGTCACGGGATCATGCATTACGGTACGAGTAAAGTGACTTGCCGGTAACGAGATTGAACGAGGTATTGGGATACCGACGATCGAATCCCGGGCAAGTAACGTACCGACTGACAAAGGGAATTGTATGCGGGATTACTTGAATCCTCGACATCGTGGTTCATCCGATGATATCATCGAGGAGCATGTGGGAACCAACATGGGTATCTAGATCCTGCTATTGGTTATTGACCGGAGAGTCGTCTCGGTCATGTCTGCATGTCTCCCGAACCCGTAGGGTCTACACACTTAAGGTTCGGTGACGCTAGGGTTGTAGAGATATTAGCATGCGATAACCCGAAAGTTGTTTGGAGTCGCGGATGAGATCCCAGACGTCACGAGGAGTTCCGGAATGGTTTGGAGGTGAAGAATTATATATAGGAAGTCCAGTTTCGGCCATCGGGAAAGCTTCGGGGGTCACCGGTATTGTACCGGGACCACCGGAAGGGTCCCGGGGGTCCACCGGGTGGGGCCACCTATCCCGAAGGGCCCCATGGGCTGAAGTGGGAGGGGAACCAGCCCCTAGTGGGCTGGTGCGCCCCCCTTGGGCCTCCCCTGCGCCTAGGGTTGGAAACCCTAGGGGTGGGGGGGCGCCCCACTTGACTTGGGGGGCAAGTCCCCCCCTAGGCCCCCCTTGAGATGGGATCTCTAGGGGCCGGCGCACCTCCTAGGCCCCCTATATAAAGAGGGGGGAGGGAGGGCAGCCGCACCCTAGTCCCTGGCGCCTCCCTCTCCCCACATACCACCTCTCCCTCTCGCTGAGCTTGGCGAAGCCCTGCTGAGATCGCTGCTGCTTCCACCACCACACCGTCGTGCTGCTGGATCTCCATCAACCTCTCCTTCCCCCTTGCTGGATCAAGAAGGAGGAGACGTCTTCCCAACCGTACATGTGTTGAACGCGGAGGTGCTGTCCGTTCAGCACTAGGATCATCGGTGATTTGGATCACGACGAGTACGACTCCCTCAACCCCGTTCTCTTGAACGCTTCCGTGTGCCATCTACAAGGGTATGCAGATGCTATCCTCTCTCTCGTTGCTAGATGACTCCATAGATTGATCTTGGTGAAGCATAGAATTTTTTTATTTTCTGCAACGTTGCCCAACATCTATCACCTAACGGTCATACCATTGAAGGGCATTTATGTCTTATCATGTCGGGCTACTCCCTAGGCTATAAATAGCCGCCCCCTACAACCACTAGTTGGTTGGCTGCTCCGAGAGAAACTGACACTTTTTATTTGAGAGCATCCCATCCTCCGAGGACTTTGAGCGAAAATCATCAAGTGAGGAAAACCCAAATCCCAAAACCAAACCTACAAACCCCAGAGTGATTGAGCATCACTGAAGAGATTGTTCCTGTGTGGAACCGACGTTTGTTACCTTTGAGGACTGTGTATCCTCCAGGCGGTTAGGCGTCATGGTCTGAGCATCCAAGAGGAATTGTGGATTGCCGAGTGACCTAGTCTGTGAAGGTTTGGAAGTCACCTGTGAAGACTTACCACTACTGTTGGGCGAGATTTGTGTGATCTTAGCTCAAGGAGAATACTGTGAGGACTATGTGTCCGGGACTGTGTGTCCTCGAGTTTAAATACTCAGCCGCTCCAACCAGACGTACAACTGTCACAGCAGTTGGAACTGGTCGAACAAATCATTGTCTTCACCAAGCCAACTGGTTCTATTTCCTCAACCCTTTCATTTCCTCAGTTATGTGTTGATGTACCTGATCATTACTGCTTGAAGACATTGACTGAAGACTTTCTCTATTTCCTCAATCCTAATTCTTCTGTCTGTTTGTCTTCATCCTGCTTATCCTGTGTTTACGCTTTCTGTACTCAGTGCTTGTCTTTCATTTCATCATGATGACTATGTTGTTACTCTGTTTTGCTTATACCTGAGTACTTATTCCGCTGCAAGTAGTTCTTCGCTTAGGAATTTCCTCACCTTGAAATTCCTCAGTGAAGATTTCTTAAAAATCGCATATTCACCCCCCTCTAGTCGACGTAACGCACTTTCAATTGGTATCAGAGCAAGGTACTCCCTTGTTCTATGTGATTTTGGTTTAACCGCTTGGAGTTTTAGTTATATCGACTGCAGGAATGAGGAGTGTGTCCTGCCCCATCTTTGACGGTCATGAGTATCCCCGGTGGAAGGCCATGATGAGGAAGAGACTCATGGCGATGAACAGCGAACTGTGGACCGTCACTGAGATTGGTCTTACCGATCTATGCAAGATGGTGGAGGCTGATGACATTCGTAAGTACACTGTACTCAACCTCACAGCAAAGCATGTCATTTGCTCTTGTTTGTCCCAAAATCAGTTCAGGAACGTCATGCATCTCAATCATGGGAAGCTAATCTGGGACCGACTCTCTGAGGTCTACGAAGGTCATCGTACTCGTCATGATCCTTGGTTTGAGGATTTCAAGGATTCTCTTAAGGAGATGACTTTTGCACCTGAATCATCATCCTCTTCACCGTGCCTTATGGCAAAGGGTGCCAAGGTAACTGAATGCTACCTTTCCGAATCTAGTGATGATGAATCAGGTGACAAATTTGGCCCCAGCTATTCGAAAATTGCTAAAATTGTTGTTAAACAACAGAAGGCTTTAGAAAAGATTCAAAATCAACTAGACAGAAGCGATGACCTGTTGGATGAGGAATTGAATCAAACTAAGACTCTGACAGATAATCTTCAGAGACTTCAAGCTCGATTTGACAACCTTCAAAACCATCATAACACTCTCTTAACTGATCATGAGACACTTTCTTATGAATTTCTTCAGAGAAAGCAAGATCTTGAGACGTTAAAAGTGAGTTATGAAGATCTTCAGAAGGAAAATAATTCATTGCTTGCTCAACAGATCAGTTCCACTCGGGAAGAATTTGTTCCACCATGTCTTAAATGCATTGAGTGTGAATCTGCTAATTCATCACCTGAATGTTCAAATGCTTCTATTGCTGCAAATTCTTCAACTATCTCTATGGTCACAAATTCCTCATCTGAGGATACCACATGTATCACTGACGATAATGCAGGGCTGAAGGAATTGTATGTGACAGGTATTTACAAAAGCCTCAAAGGGCATGAGACTCTTTGTGATGTGCTCAAAAAGCAGATCTTGAACAGGAACCCTAGGAAAGAGGGTATTGCCTTTGAGAGGAAACTCAATGCTGATGCAACCTACTGGAAACCTGAGCAGTACCCCAAAACCTTATGGGTTGCTGCAAAAGGACCTCCTGTAAATCCATGCAATTTATCTGGCTTTACCTCTGATTCTTCATATTCCTCTGATGAGTCATTTGACTCTAACTATAAACTGTTCAAGAATCAGAACGGTGAAGTATTTGCTCGATATGTTAGAACTAACTGCAGGAACGGTCCCCCTATGAAGAAAATCTGGGTTCCTAAAAGTTGCCTTGAAAATCTTCAGGTGAATGGCATCATGACACCACCCATGAAGAATAGGAACCCCAGATCAAATTCTTCATATGGACCAAACTCTTCATATGGATCCAAGTCCTCATATGGACCAAATTCTTCACGTGGATCAAGTTCCTCACATGGATCAAAATCCTCATATGAACATCATCGTGCTAACACTTCTGTTTCATAGGGAAAGTCTAAGGGCCATGAATATGTGCATTATTCTTCAAACCATTATGTTCATAAGTCCTCGAAGAATTTCTATGCTTATTCATATGCTTACCCAAACCACTCTTCTATGAAACGAAGTGCATTGGCTTCTATGCCATCATTTTCTTATGGAGCTCGTAGAATGATGAACTCTTTGCCACCCCTCCAGATGTGGGTGGTGAAGAAAAAGAACTAATCTCTTATGCAGGGTCAGGTCTCCAGACGAACTTGATCATCTGAAGAATTTGCTGGAGACCTAAATGTGCTTGAAAGGACGCAAGATAAACAATGAAGAAATGAATCATTCATTTCTCACGTCCTCATATTGCTATATTTGTTACTGTTGATGAAATTGATATCATATTCTTCACTGATGAAGTATATGGGTTCGTAAGTTGCACTAATTCATCTGTAGGATGAACAACGCAAAGCTAATGAGTGGGTCCTCAACAGTGGATGTACAAATCACATGACTGGTGACAGAAGCTTGCTGATGGACACTGATTTGTCACCATCTCATCTGAAGCATATCACCTACGCTGACAAAGGCAAAAGCAAGGTATTGGGTCTAGGTAAGGTTGCAATCTCAAAGGATAAACACATGGACAAAGTCATGCTTGTTGAGTCCTTAGGATTCAATCTTATGTCAGTCTCAATGCTTTGTGATCTTGATATGGTTGTTGTCTTCGGCAAATTTCGCTACCTTGTGCTAATGGAATCTGACTACTCCAAAGTCTTCGAAGGCTTTAGGAAAGGAGACTTGTATATTGTTGATTTCTTTGCAGGACCACAACCTGCCACATGTCTACTCACAAAAGCTTCAGAATGCTGGTTATGGCATCAACGACTTGGTCATGCTGGGTGAGGAACTTGCATACACTCGCGAAGAAGAAGCACGTCATTGGCATCGAGGGTGTCAAATTCCTTAAAGATCATCTTTGTGGGGCTTGTGAGGCTGGAAAGATCACCAGAGCCAAGCATCCCGCGAAGACTATCATGACTACTTCTCGTCCCTTTGAATTACTTCATATGGATCTATTTGGCCCTACTCATTATGCCACGTTCACAAGTTCTGCATCATTATATGGCTTTGTCATAGTTGATGACTATTCTCGTTAAACATGGGTGCATATCTTCACTTACAAAAATGAAGTGCAGGAAGTCTTCAGACGATTTTCCTCAAGGGCTTCCACAAACTTCGGTGTGAAGATCAAGCATATCAGGAGTGATAACGGAACCGAGTTCAAGAACACTGGCCTCGATGAATATCTTGATATGCTTGGTATTACTCATGAATTATCTGCTCCTTATACTCCTCAGCAGAATGGCGTCATGGAGTGCAAGAACATGACTCTTGTTGAGATGGCTCGCACTATGCTTGATGAATACAAGACATCTGAGCGCTTCTGGCCTGAAGCAATTGATACTGCGTGCCACATCATCAACAAGGTATATCTTCACAAATTCTTCAAAAAGACCTCATATGAACTCCTCACTGACAAGAAACCCAATGTAAGTTATTTCAAAGTCTTCAGTGCTAAATGCTGGATTAGAGATCCTCGCCATCACTCTAAATTTGCACCGAAAGCACATGAGGGCTTTATGCTTGGTTACGGAAAGGAAACGAACACCTACAGAGTCTTCAACACCGTTCACCACAAGGTTGTTGAAACTGTAGATGTGCGGTTCGATGAAACTAATGACTCGCAAAGAGAGCACCTACCTCCTGTGCTAGATGAAATGTCACCTGAAGAATCCATCAAGTTCAAAGCTACTGAGGATGTCATCCCTACCGAAGAAATTGCTGAAGAAGTCATTCCTGACCATGAAGAAAATCATGCTGGTGCTGCTGAAGAAACTGGTCCTGAAGAAACTGCTGGACCCAAGAAAAGTCGTCAACCCACACATCCTCGCATTGCAAAGTGCAAGTCGAGAAGATCATCAATGACATTCGTGCACCAAGTCCCTCACGCGCTCAAAGGCTTCACATTTATCTAACTTTTGTGGGCATTTTGCATTTTTCTCTATCACAGAGCCCATTAAAGTAGATGAAGCATTCATGGAATCTGAGTGGATTCAAGCCATGCAAGATGAATTGCATCAATTCGAGCTCAACAATGTGTGGGAGCTTGTCAAGCGACCAGACCCATGCAAGCACAACATCATCGGTACCAAATGGATCTACCACAACAAACCAGATGAAAATGGCCTCGTGGTGAGGAACAAGGCTCGTCTTGTAGCTCAAGGCTACACACAGGTTGGAGGAATTGATTTAGATGAAACTTTTGCACCTATTGCTAGACTTGAGGCTATTCGCATATTGATTGCTTATGCTAACCATCATAATATTATCTTACAACAAATGGATGTGAAAAGTGCATTCCTCAATGGTAAGCTTGAGGAAGAAGTATATGTTGCTCAACCACCGGGTTTTGAGGATCCAAAATTTCCAGATCACGTCTACAGACTCAACAAGGCCCTCTATGGCCTCAAGCAAGCACCTCGGGCGTGGTATGACACACTGAAGGAACTCCTCATGAAGAAAGGCTTCAAACCCGGTTCACTTGACCTAACTCTTTTCACAAATCATATGATGACGAATTATTCGTGTGCCAAATATATGTTAATGATATTATCTTTGGCTGTACTAACCAACGTTACAGTGATGAATTTGCTTATATGATGAGTGAAGAATATCAAATGTCTATGATGGGAGAATTGAAATTCTTCTTAGGTCTTCAGATTCGTCAACAATACAATGGCATTTTCATATCTCAGGAGAAATACCTCAAGGATGTGTTGAGGAAATTCGGCATGCAAGACTGCAAAGGCGTCAAAATTCCTATGCCCACAAATGGCCATCTATGCACTGATGAAAATGGTAAAGACTTCGATCAAAAGGTATACAATTCCATGATTGGCTCTTTATTGTACTTATGTTCATCTAGACCGGATATTATGCTTAATGTTTGCATGTGTGCCCGATTTCAAGCTACACTAAATTAATCACACCATAAGGCTATGAAGCATATTCTTCGATATCTAGCTCACACACCAACACTTGGATTATGGTATCCCAAGGGCTCTTCCTTTGATCTCATTGGATATTTAGACTCTGACTATGCTGGCTATCGGGTGGACCGCAAGTCAACGTCAGGCACATGTCATTTCCTCGGATGATCCTTATTATGTTGGTCCTTGAAGAAGCAGAACTGTGTATCACTCTCCACTGCAGAAGCTGAGTACATTGCTGCTGGATCTTGCTGTGCTCAACTACTATGGTTGAAACAAACACTACAGGACTATGGCATCAACGTGAAGAATGTGCCTCTCTGCTGCGACAATGAGAGCGCTATCAAGATCGCTCATAACCCAGTTCAGCACTCGAAGACAAAACACATCCAGATTCGTCATCATTTTCTTCGTGATCATGTGTTGAAGGGCGACATCTCCATCGACGCAAGCACTGAAGACCAGTTAGCCGATATCTTCACTAAGCCCTTGGATGAGAAGAGATTTAGCAAGTTGTGTGTGAGCTAAATATCCTAGAATCTTCGAATGTTCTTTGAAAAGGACACACATCCTAACACTTATGCTGACTTGATGACTTAGATGTACAACAGACGAAGTAACGTTTTTCTTCAATCAATGAAGACTAACCCTCTAAGTGTGAAGAAATTAATGAAGAAATTGATTCTCAGAACCCTACGAGAATTGTACGCGGTGTCTGAAATCAGCTTTCTTATACGGTGGGATACGCCACCAACCAAAGTTGAAATTCTTCAATTTGAGTTTTTCTTCGTCAGTTTTTCAAATTCTTCAACTTTGCATTGTCTTCACTCTTTCTGTCATTGTTCTTCATTTGACTATATATATATATATATATATATATATATATATATATATATATGAGTTTATGTCCTCTACATCATTCACTTATTGCAAATTCTTCAAGTTGACTTTTCTGCTAAGTGAATGTGATCGGACCCTTCCCCCTTTATGCTAAAATCAACCCAATCCGTTCACAAATTCTTCATGTGCGGTGTCGGTGTCAAAACCGGCGGATCTCGGGTAGGGGGTCCCGAACTGTGCGTCTAGGCGGATGGTAACAGGAGACAAGGGACACGATGTTTTACCTAGGTTTGGGCCCTCTTAATGGAGGTAAAACCCTACGTCCTACTTGATTGATATTGATATTGTGGATGCTTACAAGAGTGGATCTACCACGAGATCGAGGAGGCCAAACCCTAGAAGCTAGCCTATGGTATGATTGTAATGGTTGTTGTTGTTGTGTCCTACGGACTAGAGCCATCCGGTTTATATAGACATCAGAGAGGGCTAGGGTTACATAGAGTCGGTTACAATAGTAGGAGATCTACGTATCCGTATCGCCAAGCTTGCCTTCCACGCCAAGGAAAGTCCCATCCGGACACGGGACGAAGTCTTCAATCTTGTATCTTCATAGTCTTGGAGTCCGGTCGATGATGATGATAGTCCGGCCGATGATAGTTCGGCCGATGATGGTAGTCCGGCTATCCGGACACCCCCTAATCCGGGACTCCCTCAGTAGCCCCTGAACCAGGCTTCAATGACGATAAGTCCGGCGCATATATTGCTTGGCATTGCAAGGCGGGTTCCTCCTCTGAATGATAGAAGATTGTGAACACCAGGATAGTGTCCGGCTCTGCAAAATAAATTCCACATTCCACCGTAAAGAGAATAATATGTACACAAGTTCAATCTGCTGACATTTTTTGCGGCATGATATCACGCCACTACCAAGCCATTACTTGAATTGTTTTTTACTCTACCACCTCAGCGCATTTAGCGAAGCGGTTTCCTTGGCACGTCTTGTCGAAGCAGAGATCGTGTTCCCCCTTAATCCAGGATTCTCATCAATACGGACGTGGGTAACCCAACCGCGCCATTGATGGTGACGCTTGGGGGATAAGCGAGTTTTACCAGGCCGGTGGGGGACGCGTAGACTTCGCCCGCCCATATAAGGGATAAGGATTCACCTTTTCACCTACGCCTTCTTCCTCCTTTGCTTATCCATCTCCGCGCACTCGAGCTCCAGCGCCCAAGCCCGCACATCTCGTCTCAACCTTCCCCAGTCATGTCTGGAGCGGGAGGCAAGTGGATGACCTCCTCCATTACGGAGGAGCACATCAAAAAACTGCGCAGCGCCGGCTACCTGTCCGGCGACATTGCGCACCGGCTGCCCGGCGAGGGGCAGCTCATCCCCACCCCCAGGCCCCATGAGAGGGTCGTTTTTCTTCCCCACTTCCTCCGCGGACTGGGCTTTCCACTTCACCCCTTTGTCCGGGGGCTCATGTTCTACTACGGCCTGGATTTCCATGATCTGGCGCCGAACTTCATCCTCAACATCTCGGCGTTTATCGTCGTGTGCGAGGCCTTCCTCTGCATCCAGCCCCACTTCGGCTTGTGGCTCAAGACCTTCAATGTCAAGCCGAAGGTAGTGAAGGGCACTCAAGCGGAGTGCGGAGGCGCCATGTTGGGCAAGATGCCCAACGTCCTTTGGTTCGAAGGGGCCTTCGTGGAATCCGTCAAGGGGTGGCAATCGGGGTGGTTCTATATCACCGAGCCGCGCGACCCTACGTGGGCGGCGGCCCCCGAGTTCAGATCTGGTATCCCCACGCAGCTCACCTCCTGGAAAGAGAAGGGCTTGCTATGGGGTAGTTCGGAGGAGCTAACGGGACTCCAAGCCTGTATCCAGAAGCTGGTGAAGAAGCTCAGGCTGGTTAACGTGGTCCAAGTCATGCTCGTCCGTCGGATTCTCCCATGCCAGGAGCGGGCATTCAATCTGTGGGAGTTCAATCCGAAACAGCACCAGGCGCTGAGCGAGCTCTTCGACACGACGTACGAAGGCGCCTGGAGGGTGCTGTTTAAGGGCGCCGAAGCCCCCGCATCCATGACAGAAGATCGCGGATTTCGCTCGCAGCGTCAAGCCGACGAGGTAAGTGTTTCTACCCCTTTACGGGACACTTGCTTTTCATAGTTTGACTCTATGCGGGTTTTAATTTCCCCTTTTCCTTTGACAGGACTGGATGAGGAAGGCGGAGCAGATTATCTGCCCGGCTCCTATGCCAGAAAACCCAGTAGACGCCCATCTAGCGAGGCTGCTGGTTCCGGCACCGCACGTGGTGCCGGAGAAGAAGGCCAAGAAGGAGGCCATGGGTGCTCGAAAGAGTTCCCTTTTTCAGGTGTCCGACGACTCCGGGGCGGACTCCTCCCCCGAAAACAAGGAGGAGAAAGAGGACTCTCTCCCAGAGGAGGGAGAGAGGAAGAGGAAGGCTTCCCCAACAGGGGAGGCCGAAGGGTCCAAGAGGGGAAGGACTATTCCCCCGGACAGCTCCGCCAACATCAATGTTGGCGAGGAAGAATGGCCTTCAAGGGCCAGGCCTCCGGCAAGATCGTAAGTATCCGGATTCCTGAATGATTTATAATTTCTTTTTCTGCGTCACATAGTGTCATTCTGATGCCGCATGCTGCCTGTAGTCCGGCCAATGATGATCTCCCCGCTTCATCGAGCGGGTCGTTGGCTCCGTCGGATGTAGACTCCATCCCGACCGCCTCCACCCCTGGCGACACCGAGGACACCGAGGTGGGATCCCAAGAAGGGACCCATCAGGGGGAGGCTCCGGAGGCGCCACAAGGCGGCCTCCCGGACTTTGCGCCGGACTCCACATCAGAACCCGCAGTGGTCCCGGAGTCCGGCCGGCGGCCCCTTCGCACGAAGGGCAAGACCGTGACGCCGACAACTTCCGTCCAACCGGAGGCACCGGACAATTTGTTGGAGGCGCTGCAGAGCGCTTCCATCGAGGAAGAACACCGCACTATTATGAGTGCGGTGATTTAGAAGGTACAGCTTGCCAAGAGCGGGCTGACCGAAGCCTGCAATAGCCTTCTATCAGGCTTTGAGGTAAGAAGTTAAAAATATGCAATGTAATACCGCATAGACAGTAGCCCCTGATGCTCGGTTCGGTGTTCGGAAAGAAAAGCCGGACTGAGGATCTGAAAAAAAGAAGATATACGCAGGGTTGCTAAAAAATTATGTCAATATGGGTTGCAGGCTGCGCTGCTGACCTCTGCCGCACTGACTGCGGAGGTCGGTGCTTTGAAGCAGGAGCTCGAGCGGTCCGAGCAAGAGCTCGGCTGCGCCAAAAAGCAGCTCCAGGACAAAGAAGGTGAGCAACACCACTTTGAACTTGTACCTTACAGAAAAGATTTAGGTTGCAACAAAAAATAACAAGGATAACATGGGTACTGCAGGGGCCACGAACGAGGTGGCGACCCTGAAGGAGGCCGTCTCCGCGGCCGAACACAATGCGGCCGTGGAACGGGCAGAGCGAGAAAAGCAGGAGGCGCGGGTGGCGGTGGTTCGGCAAGAGCTCCAAGCTCTCATGGAAAAGCATGAGAGTTTGGAGCGTGACTCAAAGACTCGAGAGTCCGAGCTTGCCTCGGCTCTCGAAAGTGCCAAAACTGCCAAGGCCGATGCCCATAAGTCCCTTCAGGAGATTGAGTTGGTGAGGAAGATAGCGGCGGGTAAGGCATTTTTCATGCAAAGCAAGCATGTGAATGTAAATTACGTGTTACTTACCCGAATTCGGAGCTCTCCAGGGGCGTTTGCAGATCTGCCTCGCAGCGTGTCTGATGCCGCCGCATTCTACCGGGCCGAGGAGGGGAGCTCAACGGAGAAGGTCTTCTGGTCTCAGTATGCTGAGGCCGGCCATCCGGTGCCCCCTAGCGACCAGCTGAAGCAGCTGGTCGAGCTCCACAAGGTGGCCGAGCAGGCCATGAAGGGCCTCATAGTCCGGCTGTGGCCTGGAGAGGCCATGCCTGGGAGCTACTTCGGCCTCGTGCGACGATTGGTGGGTGCGTGCCCCTGGGTGGAGGTTATCAAGCGCTCCGCCTGTATTGAAGGTGCTCGTCGGGCCCTTGCCCGCGCAAAGGTGCACTGGGGCAAGCTGGATGCGGAGAAGCTAATCACTGACGGGCCACCAGCGGGCAAGGAATATCGTACGCCCGAGATGTACTATATGACTGTCCTGAAGGGTGCCCGCAAGATTGCGGATGAGTGCCCCAGGGATGTAATTATTGAGTAAATTCGCAATGTGTTATCCTGTGAGCTGAAAACTTTGTTCATATGCGCTAAGCAACGCTTGTTAATTTAAAATATTACCTTCTGTGCGGTCGTTTATGAAATCTGAGAGATGGCAAGTCGTCGGCTTCAGCCCCCATGCCACGAGTGCTGGGGTGTTCGGGATAAACTTGAGCACTCTTGTTCCCATTTTTGGGTCCATCTAGGGAGGCGCTCAACACAACGAACAAGGCAACCGGACTTATAGTGCTTGAACACTCTCACTTAGCCATAGAATTCTATAATTTTAAATTTCGGCGAAGCCCCTAGTATTCGGAAGACCGAATTCGGGGCGCTATCCACGCCTTCGTCGGACATTATCCGGTACTTCGCTCGAAGCGGCGTAGGTCTTTAAGGACCCGAAAAGACCTCTCGAACAGCGACCAGTCTCTCGCCTTATCATGACAGTCAGTTTTAGCTTTCTCCACTGAGGCGTTAACCCGGCTCAACCGGGGCGCAATCGCAGTGGTTCTCCCAGTGCTACCTTAGTCGATAGAACGGAACGTAAGGTGCCAAACATGGGAGCCGGGCAAACCCAACTATTGACCCAAGACATGATTCAGAGCTGATTCATATAATGCTATAAGTTCGTGGTGCCGCACTTGTGAAAGTGTGCGGACTTTATCACACCATAATGCGGGGAACATAAGCCCCTGTTGTATTTGGCTGTACCAAAATGTACGGATGCAACATGTCGTAATGAACATATATATATAAGGTAATGCAATTATGGGCAAAAAGTGCTGCATTTTATTCGAGAAGATTTGCTATGAGTGCGGAATGATACAAATAGTGCGGAAAGCAAGGGATTGGACGAATTAAAGGCGTCTCCCTCCAGGGGTAGGCCGCGGAATGGTGTATTTAACAAATTTAATGCTCGTAACGGAGACCACCTGAGTGTTCGTCGCAGCCTTTGTCCCTCCCTGGCTGTTGCATCATGAATTCGGTAGGTTCGCCGCCGGACAGAGTTCTGTAAAAAAGAGAGAAATAAAAGATAAAAAGAGCGACACACTTGGGAGCCCCTGGTGTGGTCGAACCGCACTCTGGGTCTGTTGTGGTTGTGCCTCTCCCCCTATGCCCATGGTATCTCCAGGGCGTAATTATGTACGCGAAGAGTTTGTCTTACAATTGTGCGAGGGCTGGGGTTGAGGCCGCATTGCTACGCGTGCTCGGAACGTGCCAGGTGGTCTTGGTTGATGTTGCTCCGGGCGCGTTTGGCCGTGTCCGGTCGTTTAACGGCCGGACTCGAAAATTGCCTTAAAAGGTTGCTTTGTACTTCTTCCGCGAGAGCCGCTGTATGTTCCTCTGTTCGGAGGGAGCGTTCTGTGTTTCCATTGACCATGATGACTCCACGAGGGCCTGGCATCTTGAGCTTAAGGTATGCATAATGCGGCACCGCGTTGAATTTTGCGAACGCGGTTCGTTCGAGCAGAGCGTGATAGCCACTGCGGAATGGGACTATGTCGAAGATTAACTCCTCGCTTCGGAAATTATCCGGGGATCCGAAGACCACTTCCAGTGTAACTAAGCCTGTGCAACTGGCCTCGACACCTGGTATGACGCCTTTGAAGGTTGTCTTTGTAGGTTTAATCCTTGAAGGGTCTATGCCCATCTTTCGCACCGTATCCTGATAAAGCAGGTTCAGGCTACTGCCGCCATCCATGAGGACTCTCGTGAGGTGAAATCCATCGACGATTGGGTCTAAAACCAATGCGGCGAATCCGCCATGGCGGATACTGGTCGGATGGTCTCTTCGATCGAAAGTGATCGGGCAAGATGACCATGGGTTGAATTTTGGGGCGACTGGCTCCATCGCGTATACGTCCCTTAGTGCACGCTTCCGCTCCCTCTTGGGTATATGCGTTGCGTATATCATGTTTACCGTCCGAACTTGAGGGGGGAATCCCTTTTGTCCTCTGTTGTTCGGCGGTCGGGTCTCTTCCTCGTAATCGCTGTGTAGCCCCTTGTCATTGTTTTCGGCGATTAATTTGCCTGCCTGCTTGAATACCCAACAATCTCTGTTGGTGTGGTTAGCTAGAGCGGTCGAGTATTCAGTCCAAATTGGGCGGGCCCGGAGTGGTTCTTTTGAATGGCTTCTTCCGTTGACCGGGCTTGGAGCCTCGGAATCCGGCATTGACTGCCGTATCCTCGTTGCTGTCGCCGTTAATGCAGCGTTTGTTTTTGTTTCGACATGACCTGCCATTGCGGTCCTTGGTATCCGGACTGCCAGCGTTTTTGCTGAGGTTGTTGCCGCGAGCTAGCCAGCTATCCTCTCCCGCACAGAAGCGGGTCATGAGTGATGTGAGGGCTGCCATGGATTTCGGCTTTTCCTGTCCTAGGTGCCGGGCCAGCCATTCGTCGCAGATGTTATGTTTGAAGGCAGCGTGGGCCTCTACATCTGGACAGTCGACGATTTGATTTTTCTTTGTTAAGAACCGTGTCCAGAATTGCCTGGCCGATTCGTCTGGTTGCTGGATTATGTGGCTTAGGTCATCTGCGTCCGGTGGTCGCACATACGTGCCCTGGAAGTTGTCGAGGAATGCGGCTTCCAGGTCTTCCCAGCATCCAATTGACTCTGTGGGCAGGCTGTTAAGCCAATGCCGAGCTGGTCCTTTAAGCTTGAGCGGGAGATATTTGATGGCGTGAAGATCGTCGCCGCGGGCCATATGTATATGGAGGAGATAATCCTCAATCCAAACCGCGGGGTCTGTTGTGCCATCGTAGGATTCGATATTAACGGGTTTAAACCCTTCAGGGATTTGATGATCCATTACTTCGTCAGTGAAGCATAGTGGGTGCGCGGCGCCTCTGTATTGAGCAATATCGCGACGTAGCTCGAGAGAGCGTTGTCTGCTGTGTTCGGCCCGGCCGGAGTAGTTGCATCCGGCGCGACGGTATTCGTCGTGGGTCTTGGGGCGCCCACGTGATCCATAGATAGATCTGGATTGTCTTGCCCTGTCCTCCAATATATCCCGCAAGTCCGGCGCGTTCCCCCGGGGCTTCATGCTTTTTGAGCGGTGCCGGCGTACGGTTTTGGTGGAGGGCTTGCACGCCTCTCTGTCGCGGCCACGAGGTGGTTGGTCTGCCGTATTGTGCGCTGGTGATGCAGGTTTGTACGCTTCCTCCTCTAGTCGGGGGAGCAACTTGCGTTTTGGGTAACTTTTGGAGGGGCGTTCGAGTTCATACTCTTCGGCCGCGAGGACCTCGGTCCATCTGTCGGCCAGTAGGTCTTGATCAGCTTGAAGCTGTTGCTGCTTTTTCTTTAGGCTGTTTACCGTGGCCATTAGCCTGCGTCTGAAACGCTCTTGTTCGACGGGATCCTCAGGCACGACGAATTCGTCGTCGTCGAGGCTTGCCTCGTCTCCGGAGGGAGGTAAGTAATTATCATCCTCGACCTCTTCGTCTGCCGCCCTCTCGTGAGGGCTTGCTTCTGCCTCCTCCTGTGCTGGATCGTGCTGGAGGGGGTTGTCTTCGGCACTCTCTGGAGTGTTATTATCTCCTGTGCTGGAATCTCTATTCTTGCTGTGGCGGGATTTAGAGCGGCGCCGCTGATGTCGGCGCTTGGGCTGTTTCTTTAAGGAATCGGCCTCCGTTCCTTCTTCGCTGTCCCCATCTTTTGGGGTGTCCACCATATATATGTTGTATGACGAGGTGGTCTTCCAGTGTCCTGTAGGCACTGGTTCTTGATAGTCTCCGGCATCATCGTCCATACCGTCGATGTCTTCGGAGTCGTAGTCGAGTACGTCGGTTAGATCGTCGACGGTGGCTACGAAGTGGGTGGTGGGTGGGCTCTGAATTTCTTCATCGTCCGCGTCCCAACCATCCTGGCCGTAGTTCGGCCAGGGCTCTCCGGATAGCGAGAGATGCTTCAGCGAATTTAAGATATCGCCGAAGGGTGAGTGCTGAAAGATGTCCGCAGCGGTGAATTCCATGATTGGCGCCCAGTCAGATTCGACTAGCGGGGGCGCAGGAGGTTCGGAGTCCGGCAGAGAGTCCGGCACCTCGGAGTCATGAGCTTTATGCAGGACAAGGTAAGTGTTCGGCTCCATCGCCGTAGAAGTTGCAGCTCCCGAGGCGGTGTCCAGCCATCCGTCGTCGATCTGAGCAGTCGGCTCCGGACTATGGGTCGGAGCGGATTCGTGTGCGGCCTCTGAGGTGCTGTCCGGCGGCAGAGTTAGGTCGTGCCCATCGTGACAGCGCGGCACGCTCGGCTGTGGCTCAGATCCATCAAAGATCAAGTCCCCGCGGATATCGGCCGTGAAGTTTAGGCTTCCAAACCTGACCTGACGGCCAGAGGCGTAGCTTTCGATCTGCTCCAGATGGCCAAGTGAGTTGGCCCGCAGTGCGAAGCCGCCGAATACGAAGATCTGTCCGGGGAGAAAAGTCTCACCCAGGACCGCGTCGTTGTCGATTGAAGAGGCCATCAAGCCTATCGGTGACGACACAGAGGAACTCTCAATGAAAGCACCAATGTCAGTGTCAAAACCGGTGGATCTCGGGTAGGGGGTCCCGAACTGTGCGTCTAGGCGGATGGTAACAGGTGACAAGGGACACGATGTTTTACCCAGTTTCGGGCCCTCTTAATGGAGGTAAAACCCTACGTCCTGCTTGATTGATATTGATATTGTGGATGTTTACAAGAGTGGATCTACCACGAGATCGAGGAGGCTAAACCCTAGAAGCTAGCCTATGGTATGATTGTAATGGTTGTTGTTGTTGTGTCCTACGGACTAGAGCCATCCGGTTTATATAGACACCGGAGAGGGCTAGGGTTACATAGAGTCGGTTACAATAGTAGGAGATCTACATATCCGTATCGCCAAGCTTGCCTTCCACGCCAAGAAAAGTCCCATCCGGACACGGGACGAAGTCTTCAATCTTGTATCTTCATAGTCTTGGATTCCGGTCGATGATGATGATAGTCCGGCCGATGATAGTTCGGCCGATGATGGTAGTCCGGCTATCTGGACACCCCCTAATCCGGGACTCCCTCATGCGTTCTATTTGAAACTCGTTCAAATTCTTCACTGTGTCCTTGTCAGCTGAAGAAATTGCGAACGACACTTTATAATATTCTTATCTGAAATTTTCGGCTTTTGCCGCTCAAACCGTTACACATTCCACGGTATACTTATCTACTCACCCATGATCTCCACTTCACAGTACATGGGTGACACATGTCACGCGAATGAGAAGGGTCAGGGGCACGTTCGTCCAAATTCTTCGGGTGAACAGTTATTCATCTCTGCTATAAATACCCCTCCCCCTCCTCATTTCACTTTTACCCTGCTCGAACTCACTCTCTCGCTCAAGATTCTCAAACCCTAGCGCCGCCGCTAACTCCATCGTTGCCGGTGAGGAAGAGCTTCACTACCTCGACCTCGTCGCCGTCGTACTCGCCGACCGCGGAAAGCTTCCTTCCACCGTCGCCGTAGACGTCTTCCTCCGCCAAGTTAGGGTGTGGAAGATCCGAGCCGACGAACTTCCAAATCTACACTTCTAGTTCGCCATGTTCTTCGTTAAGGGTAATTAGAAGTTACTTTTACCGCATTTATTCTACTGATGATTTTCATCAAATCCTCAAAAGGTGTTTATTCTTCAATCTCCACACTCTAAACACCTAGCACAAATCTCCAGTTCTTGATCTGTTTCTCTAAGTGACGTTTTTCTTCATGATTCCTCAATTGTGTGAATCTCACGATCCTCACAACTCTGGAAGCAAAGACAAATAACACTTAGTGAAATTCTTCAAGACACATCGGGTTAATTTCCTCAAACTTCATCAAATTTTACAAAAACCTTCTGAGAACGCATATGACCTCTCCAAATTCTTCGCACCTATACTCTGTTCACAGGTACTCATGTCAGCTGCTGAATCACTAGGTTCTCATCAACTTAACTCATTTGCAGCATTCCTCGAAGAAAAGTTGCATACTTGTTCAGAGAACTCAATTGTGCAAATTCCTCAGCTGAAGAAAATGGCTGACGGTAAACGTCCTCAGAAAGGAGGAAAGAGGCTTGAAGTAAACACTGTATTTGAGATCCCTGTGGACACCTATGCAGGGTACTGCATGCCTGATGAGGCAAAATATGGCAAGGAAATGAAGAATGAGCGCAAAGTGCGCATTCAGAGGATCGAAAGGAGATGGGCTAGAGAGTGGAGGGAGTACAGATATGTTACTCCCAAATACATGAAAAAATTCGCTCTCAATCCTCCGTGCTCAAGACCTCGTCTGGCACCTGGCTAGCTAGCTGATCCAACAAGCCTTAGATGTGGTGAGGATTATGCTGATGAATGGGCCAGGCGGCAAGCAAAGTTGGCCAAGCAGGCCAAAGAAGCAGTGAAGAAATTCAATGAAGATTCTGCTGTTGCCACTGCCACTATTGAAGCTTCTTCAAGTAAGAAGGCCATGCCTAAGAAGCCAGCAAAGAAACCACCAAGTTCTTCTGCAATGCCCTCATGGCCAAGTTCTTCTGCAATGCCCTCATGGCCAATTTCCTCAGTGTCACCGAGGTAAATTCCTCAAGCTGCCCCAGTTCCTCAAGCTGCACCAATTCCTCGGGCTTCAAAACCCTCAGCTCCTCCGGCAAAGTCCTCAGCACTCGTGCATCTCGCCACATGCCAATGGACCACAGGCATATCTATTGCCTCAGGAGCTTCAGCAAGTTCTTCAGCTCACCCTTCATCAACCGGTCCCACTCTGCTGAAGACCAAGGCCACTGCTGGATGAGGCGCTAGACCAAGTCCTCACAAGAAGCAGGCGGTCTTTCAAACACCTTCTGATGACGAAGTTGATGATGATGAATTAGCTGATATCATCATGGACAGACAGCAGCGGGCCGCTAGAGCCAAAGGGAGTGATGTGCCCCTTCTAATCGAACCAAAGAGAATGCTCAATTTCATCGACCTATGGCACAAGGATCCAAATGCTCCAATGCCAGAGTTTGGCCTCACTCCTGGACAAAGTCATGTTTTGACCGCGTTCATCACTGAAGAAAAATGGAAGTTTGACCAAGTCAGGTCAATCAAGAAAGCGCAGTACAAGAAGCAGTGCTACTTAAAGGACAATGTCCTTAGTCTTTCGCCTGAGCAGCTCATTGCACTGCAAGCTGACATCAAGAAGCTCAACGAAGATTTTGAAGCCTACAAGGCTGACTGGAAGGGCGCCAAGGTCCGATTCGTCAACCTGACGAAGACATTCACTTCAAGTGTTGCTGCTCCTGTGCACATTGAAGTCACACCGGCTGAAGTATCTGCCCAAGCCACTGAAGGAATTGCCAGCACCGCTGATGAATTTCAGGCTGTTGATGAAACTGCAAGCACTAGGGCTGCTGAAAAAATTCCAGCCTCTGAAGAAACTGCCAGGGCAACCACTAGTGTTGCGCCTGAAGAAATTGTTAGGCCAACTGAAGACTCTGTCGCTACGCCTGAAGAAACTATTCAAGACAGGCCAACTGCATCAGTTGTGCCTGAAGAAATTGATACCACTGCCACTGCTTCGCCTGCACCAACACCAAGTCCGATTCTTCCTTCTGCTCTAGAAGTGAAGAAAACCAAAGCTGCGGAGCGTGCTGATTTGAAGAAGAGGAAGGCATCAGCTGAATCAGAATCTTCGGCCCCCAAGAAGGCGAAGATTTTGACAAGTTCACTGGAGAATCCCATTGATGTTGTTCCTCGCGCAAGCATGCCATCCAAGGAACTTGTTCCTCATGGCGAAGAATATCAGATTCCCGAAGAATCTGCAGAAGAAGATCCCTCTGCTACTTCCACATAGCAGATGGATGAAGAAATTGAGGTTGAAGATTTCACCTCAACCCCTCATGTATCATCGCCAACGCCTCTGTCCACTGCTGAAGAGGCCGGCGTTGAAGAAATGGAAGTTGATGAGGATGTGGACATTGGCTGCACCACTCCCGTGATGGATGATGATTTTTGGGAGAGTCAGCACCCCAACTCACCTCTGTTCACACTGCTCCAGCAAATTCCTCAGTCCCCGGCCCCAACTGAAGTTCTCATGGGTTCTGAAGAAATTCATGCCACCCCTTCCATTTCTAAAGAGATTCCAGCCACTAGTGCTGATGAACATGTTGCTGAAGAAATGGAGGCCCAGGCTGCTACTGAAGCAGAAGCTGAAATTCCTCAGCCTGCGGCTCCTGTCGGGGATATACCCCGCGGTATGACCTGGCCGGAGTCATAATCCAGCTGGGACATGGTAAACCGGGGCGGTGTTAAACCGGCAGATAGTTATGACAGATGGCTAAGACAGACGGTAAACCGGCGAGTGTTAAACCGGCAGAGTTAAGATAGATGGTAGCACCGGCAGGTGTTAAGCCAATCATAACCCGACAGACCATGTTAAACCGGCAGATAATGTTAAACCGGAAGACCATGTTAAACCGGCAGACGTTAAGAAGCCCAGGAAGGGAAGTCAAAATAGTTTAAGTCTTAGTCCGAGATGGACTCTACATGTAACCCGCCCCTTTAACTTATATAAGGAGGGGCGGGGCTCCCCAAAGAGGGACAAGCAAGAAACAATCTCTAGGTCTAGACACAACTAGAGGAGAGCCGGTTTACGGCGACTCCCTCGTGATGATAATGAGATCTAGCCTCAAACAACATGTAGGGTTGTTACCAGATGATGTTTCCCGGGGCCCGAAGCTGTCTAAACCCTTGTCTTGTGTTGCGTCTCTCGATTCCGCTCAACCCCTCTCAAGCTACCACATAGATGCATTGGCCTCGCGACTAAGTCCTCACACTAAGGACATCTGACGTGTTAATTCCACGACAGTTGGCGCCCACCATGGGGCACGCGCACGATGGTGTTGAGTTCTTGGAGGGATCTTCCTCGGAGATCGAGAAGTTCGCAGTTTTTCGTGGCTATCCCACGTCTCGAGAAATTTTTATAGGATGAAGAAAAGATTGCAGCGAAAGGATCTACATCATTGACGAGCTGTCAAAACAACATGTTCAGATCCAGACGAGTTAGGGTTCTGCAAGTCGCCAAGCCAAGTCAAATTGCCCTGGCAACGGTCACGATTGGACAGTGGAGAGTGCGGTTAGCAATTGACCATGGAACTGGCTTAGAAGGATCTACATCAGAGTCATATTCACTAATTCGGATTTATAGCCGATGAGATTTGAGGGATATTAGGGTTTGGCGTTTTTCCTCTGTGCGTCGCCGGGGCAACGCGATCGGTTGAATCCAAGTTGGAGATCAAATTCTTGCCGCTACAGCCGTGTATTGCCAAGACAGACAGAAATTATGCTACCGTACACCGGGTCAGATTAATCAACTCATATGTGAAGAGACAAGGGTCAAAACCCGAGGCGGTTTTATACATGGAGCTGCTAAAGACTGCTGCTACTGTTGCATATGGAGTAGTACTACTTTAAAAAAAACAATCATGCTACTGTTGCTTGAAGGCAATACTAAGTTGCTATTAATCTATCCGCATAAAGGGATCCATCTACTACTTGAATACTGCCTATGTTAAGGCTCAGATTTTGAGGAGACAATATCTGTGGAAACTGCTTCACGTGAGGGACTACCACATCAGGATCGGGCTGGCAGATCATCAGCCGCTGTTCCTCTGCCGTGAAACTGCTTAAACCCCTGCCCCGGCCTTGTTTCCAATTGCTGTTTTCAATGCGAACCTGCCGTTTCACCAGTCGCCGAATGTCTCAAGTCGCCGCAACCGCTGACTCGCCTTGCCGAGTTACTGTTGACGGTTTGTCTCTGCCGAGCGGCCCGTCTTGGCCTGCTTCCGAGTGGCCTGGGCGTATTGAGCCGCCCCTGCTGCGTATTGAGTTGCCGGTCTGCCGCGCTGAACCGCCCCTGTCGTGTTGAGTCGCCAGTCTGCTGCGCTGAGCCGCCCCGCGCGCTGGTAACTAAAGCGCCTCCGCCTCGGGCGCCGAGAGCCACCCTGAATTATTTGTGGGCCGCTGTCAACTTGAATCGCCGTGCCGCCCCGGCCGAGCTACCTCCGCGGTCGCACTTCAACCGAGCCACCCTCGAGACGCCCCGCGCCCATTGCCGGTTCATCACACGGCCTGCCACCGTTGAATCGTCGGCCCCGAGCCGTCCGGCTCCGGAGGGCCTGATGTTTTGGCCTCGACTTCGCCATGCCTCACCTCGCGCTTGATCCGCTTTAATCCATCGCTTTACCTCTAAACCGTCGTTGCTCTGAAGTCGTCTCGGTCTCTGGCTGTGTTGTGCCGCCTCGCCGATCCGAGCATCTTCCTGCCAGGTCGCCGTAAACCGGGTACCATCGCTGCTGCTGTGACGCGCGCGAGCATCACTAGAGCTCCACCCCCGTCAAACTACCCCGGCATTTGCTTCAAGACAACGCAATCGATCCGCGGCCTACGCGGACAGTGAGCTGCCCTGGCCTCACCATCGCCTCCTGTGCAGCACGAGTCGCATATGTTCCAAGTCGCCGCTGCCTTAAGCCGGCCATGTCTCCATCGTAACTCGGTGCCCCTGAGCGTCTTGCCTTGCTCCGAGCCACAGCTGCGTCCAAGTCGCCGTAAAAGCGACCCACCGCCGGCGACGCCCGCTGATTCTGCTGTGCCGGCTCACTGCAAGTGCACCGACCGACTCCCCGCCTCCGACACCGTCTCACCACTGTTTTGAGTCGCTACACCAGCCGGCCTCTAGCCGCCACTTCTAGGGCTGACCTGTTGTGTCTTGCTCTGAGCCGGAGACCCGCTTCCGTCGCTACGGGTTGTGATTCACACATTTGGGTACCTTGAGTCTGAATATGCTGCTACAGGGAAAGTGACCACAAAAGTGGATGTTTATGCATATGGTGTCGTTCTAATGGAGATGATTACTGGAAGGAAAGTACTAGATGACTCATTACCTGAGGACGAAATACATCTTGTAAACAATCTTCAGAAGAACTATGCGTGTTTTCTACCTCCCCGGCTCAGACAATTGCCCCCCCCCCTGCGTCGTCTCCTCCGAGGCGACTCGGGGGCCAACCCTAGCCGCCGCCACCTAGTCCCCCCGCCCCCCTCCCTCCCTCCGCCGCCGCCAGAGGTGGCCAGCGGCGCGGCCGCTCGGCACCCATGAAGGTGGCGGCGGGGACTTTGGCGGATCCACTCTGAGTGGAGAGCCTCGGCATCCGGGGCGGCGGCCCCGGGCGGCGGCCAGCGGCGTGGCCTGTGCGGCGGGCGGCGCCGCAGGGTGCAGGTGGGCTGCCTCCCCGGTCGTGCGGGCGGCATGGAGGCGGTGGGCGTCGGCGGCTGCAGCAGCTCCTCGTAGGCCGGCTGTACCTTGGAGAATCGGCGTCCTCTTCCTCGATCTGCTCCAATCCGCGCCGCCCCCTATCCCTGGTGGCTCCGGCCGCCGTTTTCTGGATGCCGGGTGTGTGGATCTGGTGGTTGGGTGCGGATCCGGGGGAAACCCCTGGCCGGCGTGGCGGCCACACTGAAGATGTCGCCTTTGGGCGTCGTTCTCCTTGCTGAAGGCTTCGGTGGGCTTCCTGCACCTCCCACCCCACCCAGCAGCTCAGGTGAAAGCCTCAGTTCCTCGTTTCATGGCGACGACGGCACCTTGGTGGCGTGAACCTTCCTGAAGGCGTCGTCAGGGAAGTGCTCAAGTGGTGGTGGAGTCGGTGGTGGTTCGACGGTGGATTGTATTGGCCTGATCCTCATCTTTGGCAACTTGCTCGGGTCCAGGTGTGGAGGGTTGCCTCCTATCCTTGACCGATGCGTGGTGCTGCATACTCTTGGCCTTCTCCGGGGTTTTCAGTGCCTTCGTCTCGACAACTCTTGTCCGGTGCTCTGTCTTGCTGCTGCCGGCAACGGTGACTGGGTGTTCGGCTCCCCGTTCTCGTGTGGGTTTGTTCCTGGTGCATCTCCTTCGGTTGCTTGGGAATGCTGATATGGGTTCTAGGGTGAACCACTCCGCAGGCCGCCGGTGCGGCACCCGCCGAGCCCAGGTGAAAGGGTAGGGGCCCTTTGCGGAGGCGGAGTCAGGTCTTGTGTTGCCCCTATTTTCCTTCTGATGGCAATCAGTGACACAAAACATGCACGGTGGTGCCTTGCTCCCATAGCCTTAGTAGGTTAACTAGTTTCGGCTTAGCAGCGTTCGATGTCATTCTTTGCCTTCAAGTTGTTCTACTGAGCACAATGTATCTTTATTTCCGCTCTTTGTTTCTTGTTGTAAGGGGCAGTCCTGTAATCCTGGCCGGTTGATGGTTTTGTTAATTCAAAGTCAGGCTCTTCTTGAGCCTTCGTTCTAAAAAAAACTATGCGTGACAAGGAAGAGTTTAGAAAGTCGAGGGATCCTACACTATAGCTCGGTGGTGAGTCTTGGAAGAGCCTGCTGGAGGTAGCTGATCCGGCCGTACGCCGCTCCCGACCCGCCACTGACAAGGTTGCCTCCAACCACCACCATCACCGCTGTAGCCTGGTATGGAGGCGTTACCTTCTCGGTGCCGCTTGTGAGTCGCCACGGCCGACGAGTGGCCTCCGCTGAATCGCCCTCTGCCTCTACACTTGCCTCGAGAAGAGGCCACCATCGGTTCGTCTCGTGCCTGCTCTACCTCTGCATCTGCGACTTGGCCGCCCCCGTCGTGCTGGTCTCCTGAGCTGCCCGTTCGCTGGCTCGGATGTGTTGCCCGTGCGACCGCCCGCCTTTCACCATAAACCACCGACGCCATATTTGCCATGCTAAACCGCCATTGCGCCTCACCGAGCCACCAGCCTCCCCCGATGCGCCCTCCGCTGTGGTCGCCCTCACCGGCACGGCCTTGGTTCACCGCCTTCGCTGAGTCGCAGCCTCATCTTCAATCTGCATGGCTACGGTCTTGACCCGGCCCCGCTTCACGGTATTTCCAAGTCACCCCCGCCCGGTTCGGGAGGAAAATGCTCAGTTTGACCATTAGATTGTGGCTAAAAAAAGGTCTATGACTCGGTGGGTCTGTTCTGAGCTGCTGCAGCCTCTGCGTGTCACCACCAGTATATATGACTGGTTCGACGTCCCAGGGAAATGCCAGGTGCTATCCATTTTATTTATATTATCAATGCATGTTAAATTTCTTCGAGAACAATTATTCTCCTTTTAATCTTTTTATACACAGGACAACGGTTCCATGTTTGCGGTGGAGACAACAAGTTCATCTGTCATTCAAATGTATCAGGACAGTTATTCATCGCTAAAAATGGAGTTATACCGTGGATACGGAGTGCATGCCATCGTCATTTTGCACAGCCATTTATCCGTGTTGTTTCGCTGAAGAGAAGCGCTTAAAGTCGTTACCCTTGCAGACTGATTTCCATCAATACATCAAGATCATAATATATTATCAGCTTCCAGCGGATGGCTCAGTGAATTGGAGTACAAATCGTTGCCACTGCAGTTTGGGTAATTTCAACAATCAGCGTGGATGACCCAATGGCCGAGTTACTGACACAATTCCAATGGGATCATTTATAACCCGCTGCAGTTACCTCAACCTTCTGTGGATTTATATCGCGTTTTCAACACCAATGATATATACCTTCTGCTATGGTCAAGTACGGAGAATCTCAAGACACTCATTGAGTCATCTTAAGACTCGGGAGCTACGATGATATGACTCAACAAGTCTTGCCAGTTTCAGCAAATCCAAGTGCCCCAGGATGTTGAAGGGAAAGATAACACGGTCCCAGAGGCTATTATTATATTTAGAGGTCGTCGGAAATATTCCGGCTCACAATGATGCTTTCAGTTTATAGTCCGGTTTAAGGGAAATCCCGTCTCCCACATGGCGCTGAAGCTCTTTGAGGGAGTCCTGGATTAGGGGGTGTCCGGATTGCCGGACTATGACCTTTGGCCGGACTCCCGGACTATGAAGATACAAGATTGAAGACTTCGTCCCGTGTCCGGATAGGACTTTCCTTGGCGTGGAAGGCAAGCTTGGCGATATGATATGAAGATCTCCTCCCATTGTAACCGACTCTGTGTAACCGTAGCCCTCTCCGGTGTCTATATAAACCGGAGAGTTTTAGTCCGTAGGACGAACAACAATCATACCATAGGCTAGCTTCTAGGGTTTAGCCTCTCTGATCTCGTGGTAGATCAACTCTTGTACTACCCATATCATCAATATTAATCAAGCAGGAGTAGGGTTTTACCTCCATCGAGAGGGCCCGAACCTGGGTAAAAACATCGTGTCCCTTGTCTCCTATTACCATCTGCCTAGACGCACAGTTCGGGACCCCCTACCCGAGATCCGCCGGTTTTGACACTGACATTGGTGCTTTCACTGAGAGTTCCTCTGTGTCGTCACCGTCAGGAAGGATGCCGCACCCCGTCGGTGGCGCTATTGCTAAAGGAGCTTTGGCTGTCGGCCAAACTCTCCGGCTAGGCAGTTTTTTGATGACCGCCTGTTCGGCCGTCGCGCCGACGATGACCTCGCGGGTCATCGAAAGCAATCTCCACATAGGCTCGGAACTTGCCGAGCAATTAGATCTGATGGAGCTCTCTTCCCTAAACGAGCTCTTGAATCGCATCGCCGCCCTGGGAGTCGCTACAGATTACGACCAGATTGGGCTTAAACCCGATCAGAGAGAGATTGACTCTCCCTAGGTCACCCACCATGTTGAAGTGGTGGAGGAACAACACGGCGAATCTTCGCCCATCCTAAGGACCAGATGTGTCCGGATTCCTGATCCCTCCAAGCCGGACATCCGCGGAGGGGAGGACGTCGCCCAAGCCCTGAACCTAAAGTCAGGCAGCAGGCCTGATTCATTGAATAACGTCCAAGTAAACAAGCTTCCGAGTTCGGAAATTTCTTGGCCCCTGAGTCTTAGATCGGGCGAGGTTCCGGATTTAAATCCACCCGCCCACCCAAATATAAGGGATCTATCCCAAATTCGGCAAGAGCCTGGGGAAACAGTACACCATTACTGGGCCAGATTCCTCCTGGTTAGGAACAGGATAAAGGACTATCGCGAGAGGGATGCAATTTCATTCTTCTGTAACAACTGCACGGACATCGGAATCCTCAATGCCATAAGTCGCCGCGAATTTACACGCTTCGCTGACTTGACA
Organism: Triticum aestivum; assembly: GCF_018294505.1. Lineage (NCBI taxonomy): Eukaryota > Viridiplantae > Streptophyta > Magnoliopsida > Poales > Poaceae > Triticum > Triticum aestivum. Next base: position 600,372,984 of record NC_057804.1, read on the forward strand.
TCCATAGTACGAAAGTACTGTGCGACAGAAAGCGTTCGAAAAACCGAAACAAAATTCTGGGACAATCTGACCCTGAATACAATCCCAGTCCGAAACAAAAGGGCACATTATCGCCAGGCAGCTAGGCCAAATAGCAAAAAACATAAACCCTCTATAGGGTATGGAACCGTACTAGAGGGATGGCTCAATGGACCCTGTAAAATTCATAGTACAGAGGAAGTCACACCAACTCATAGCCTTAGAGCATGTTGGATACTCCGGCAGGTGGCCAGAAGTGGTGAGGAGCTTCTAACTCCAGAACTCGCAGAGCACCACCCCAGAAACGCCAGTACGGTGTCAACAGTCTTCGAGACTTTTGCATCAAACAATGTGAGGAAACGAACGCTCTGCAGCCTTACCGAAGTCTACCAAGCAGCGACAATAAACCCATGGAGTGACACGGCTATTACCTTTAATGCCAGTGACGAACCTAAATTCCGGACAGCCCGAGCACCAGCCGCACTGGTCCTCAGTACGATAGTGGACGGCTTCCGGCTTACAAAGGTACTAATGCACGGTGGCAGCGGATTGAACCTCATCTATGAGGAAACCCTGCGAAAAATGGAAATAGACTGGAGCCGCATTGAGCGAAGCAACACAACCTTTAGAGGAATAATCCCCAGCCGGGAAGTGTGCTGTTCAGGGAAAATCACACTGGATGTGGTGTTCGGCACGCTGGATAATTACAGATCCAAGGAGGTCACATTTCAAGTGGCCCCGTTCAGCAGCAGATACCACACTCTGTTAGGGCGAGAAGCATTCACAATTTTTCAAGCTATACCCCATTACGGGTACATGAAGCTCAAAATGCCCGAACCCAATGGAATCATCACTCTTGCTAGTGATCCGGACACAGCACTCCGCGCCGAAAACAAGACAGCCGCACTGGCCCTCGAGGCATTATCCGAAGCCCTAGTGGCCGAGGAACTAACTGTGTTGCGCTCCACGATGGACAGCGATGACGTGATACTCGACAAAAGATCCAAGTCCACCTCCTTCAAGCCGGCAGACGAAATAGTCAAGTTCCAAGTCCATCCAACGGACACTACAAAAACAGCCTCCATCGGGGCACAACTAAACCCAGATGTAGACGCCGCACTCAGAGAATTCCTACGAGAAAATTGGGACATTTTTGCCTGGCACCCTTCAGACATGCCAAGAATCCCATGCAGGCTGGCCGAGCACAGCCTGAACATCCTAAAAGGATTCAAGCTCGTTAAGCAGACTCTTCGGCATTTCTCCGAACCCAAGAGACAAGCCATGGGAGAAGAGCTAGCCAAACTACTGGAAGCTGGATTCATCAGAGATATAAAACATCCGGACTGGCTAGCAAACCTGGTGATGGTACCAAAGAAGGACAAATCCTGGCGCCTATGTGTCGATTTCAAAGACCTAAATAAGGCCTGCCCAAAGGATCCCTTCCCCCTCCCCCGCATTGATCAAATCATCGATGCCACTGCAGGACATGATTCATTGTGTTTCCTCGATGCATACTCTGGCTACCACCAAATCAAGATGGCAGAGTCAGACCAAGCCGCAACGGCATTCATCACCCCATAGGGCCCATTCTGCTTCAACACAATGCCCTTCGGGCTCAAAAACGCCGGCACAACATATCAGCGCATGATCCAGACATGTCTGGCCAACCAGATCGGCAAAACGGTTGAAGCATATGTGGATGACGTGGTCGTCAAAACCAAACACGTCGAAACTCTAATAGACGACTTGAGGCTCACGTTCGATAACCTCCGAACATATGACATTAGGCTTAACCCGGAAAAATGCATTTTTGGCGTACCAGGCGGAAAGCTCTTGGGCTTCATTGTATCCGGTAGGGGAATTGAAGCAAACCCAGCAAAGATCCGAGCTCTGTCACAATTGGATATCCCAAAAGATCTCAAGCAAATACAAAAATTGACTGGATGCGTGGCGGCTCTAAGCCGCTTCATCTCCCGCTTGGGCGAAAAGGCATTACCCCTTTACCGCCTCCTCCGGCGCACCGAACACTTCGAGTGGACGATGCCGCCACGGCCGGACTCAAAGAAATAAAAGCCATACTGGCAACAAACCCTGTCCTGGCCGCGCCAAACATCGGTGAACCAATGTTGTTATACATCGCGTCAACTCACCAAGTTGTAAGCGTAGTCCTCGTTGTCGAACGAGAAACGGACGGACACAAATTCCCTGTCCAGAAACCAGTGTACTACGTGTCCACTTTCCTCACTCCATGCAAGTCCCGGTACCCGCATTACCAAAAAATAGCATACGCAGTGTTCATGGCATCCCGGAAGCTACGACACTACTTTCAAGAGTGTTCGATAACAGTAGCCTCTGAAGTACCTCTTAACGATATCATAAACAACCGCGACGCAACAGGCCGGATTGTCAAATGGGCCATTGAGCTCCTCCTGTTCGACATAACATATAAGCCACGACGAGCCATCAAGTCGCAAGCCTTGGCTGACTTTGTCGCGGAATGGACCGAAGCTAAACTCCCTAAAGAGTACGGCACATATTCCAACTGGACCATGCACTTTGACGGCTCCAAAATGCTGGCGGGTCTGGGGGCTGGCGTCGTCCCGACGTCCCCAACAGGAGATACAGTCCAATATGTACTCCAGATAATGTATACGGACTCCAACAATACAGCCGAATACGAGGCCCTTCTACATGGCCTCCGGATGGCAGTCTCCATGGGCATTGAACGCCTAGAGGTGCGCGGGGACTCGAACCTCGCGATATCCCAAATAAACGGAGACTTTGACGCCAAAGATCTGAAAATGGCAGCTTACCGCAACGCCGTCCTAAATATGTCAGCTCGGTTCAAAGGGCTGGAATTCCACCATATAGCCCGGGAAAATAATCAGGCAGCAGACGTCCTGGCATGCATCGGCGGAAAGCGCGATGCAGTCCCCCCCAACATTTTCCTGGAAAGGTTATTCAAGCCATCCGTACAGTGGGAAGGGGAACCCGGAATTAACAATCCGGACCAGGCCGCATCACCTGACCCCGAACACCATGACACAACGGAAGACTCCGCCAATGAAGTCACACCCTCAGCCCACGTAATAATGGCAGTAATTGCCCCGTGGACAGAACCATTCTTAGCCTACTTAACTAGGCAGGAACTCCCCGAGGACCAAAATGAGACACGCTGCATAGTGCGGCGATCTAAAGCCTATAAAGTCCACGAAGGAGAGTGAGGGAGTCCCGGATTAGGGGGTGTCCGGATAGCCGGACTACCATCATCGGCCGAACTATCATCGGCCGGACTATCATCATCATCGACCGGACTCCAAGACTATGAAGATACAAGATTGAAGACTTCGTCCCGTGTCCGGATGGGACTTTCCTTGGCGTGGAAGGCAAGCTTGGCGATACGGATACATAGATCTCCTACTATTGTAACCGACTCTATGTAACCCTAGCCCTCTCCGGTGTCTATATAAACCGGATGGCTCTAGTCCGTAGGACACAACAACAACCATTACAATCATACCATAGGCTAGCTTCTAGGGTTTAGCCTCCTTGATCTCGTGGTAGTTCCACTCTTGTAAACATCCACAATATCAATATCAATCAAGCAGGACGTAGGGTTTTACCTCCATCAAGAGGGCCTGAACCTGGGTAAAATATCGTGTCCCTTGTCTCCTGTTACCATCCGCCTAGACACACAGTTCGGGACCCCCTACCCGAGATCCGCCGGTTTTGACACCGACATTGGTGCTTTCATTGAGAGTTCCTCTGTGTCATCACTGATAGGCTTGATGGCCTCTTCAATCGACAACGACGCAGTCCTGGGTGAGACTTTTCTCCCCAGACAGATCTTCGTATTCGGCGGCTTCGCACTGTGGGCCAAACTTGGCCATCTGGAGCAGATCGAAAGCTACGCCCCTGGCCGTCAGGTCGGGTTTGGAAGCCTAAACTTCACGGCCGATATCCATGGGGACTTGATCTTTGATGGATCTGAGCCATAGCCGAGTGTGCCGCGCTGTCATGATGGGCACGACCTAACTCTGCCGCCGGACAACACCTTGGAGGCCGCACACAAATCCGTTCCGACCCATAGTCCGGAGCCGATCACTCAGATCGAGGACGGATGGCTGGACACCGCCTCGGGAGCTGCAACTTCTACAGCGATGGAGCCGAACACTTACCTTGTCCCGCATAAAGCTCATGACTCCGAGGTGCCGGACCCTCTGCCGGACTCCGAACCTCCTGCGCCCCTGCCAGTCGAATCCGACTGGGCGCCGATCATGGAATTCACCGCTGCGGACATCTTTCAGCACTCACCCTTCAGCGATATCTTAAATTCGCTGAAGCATCTCTCGCTATCCGGAGAGCCCTGGCCGAACTACGGCCAGGATGGTTGGGACGCGGACGACCAAGAAATTCAGAGCCCACCCACCACCCACTTCGTAGCCACCGTCGACGATCTAACCGACGTACTCGACTACGACTCCGAAGACATCGATGGTATGGACGACGATGCCGGAGACTATCAAGAACCAGTGCCTACAGGACAGTGGAAGACCACCTCGTCATACGACATATATATGCTGGACACCCCAAAAGACGGGGATGGCGAAGAAGCAATGGAGGCCGATTCCTTAAAGAAACAGCCCAAGCGCCGACATCAGCGGCGCCGCTCTAAATCCCGCCACAGCAAGAATAGAGATTCCGGCACAGGAGATAATAACACCCCAGAAAGTGCCGAAGACAACCCCCTCCAGCATGATCCAGCGCAGGAGGAGGCAGAAGCAAGCCCTCACGAGAGGGCGGCAGACGAAGAGGTCGAGGATGATAATTACTTACCTCCCTCCGGAGACGAGGCAAGCCTCGACGACGACGAATTCGTCGTGCCTGAGGATCCCGTCGAACAAGAGCGTTTCAGACGCAGGCTAATGGCCACGGCAAACAGCCTAAAGAAAAAGCAGCAACAGCTTCAAGCTGATCAAGACCTACTGGCCGACAGATGGACCGAGGTCCTCGCGGCCGAAGAGTATGAACTCGAACGCCCCTCCAAAAGTTACCCAAAACGCAAGTTGCTCCCCCGACTAGAGGAGGAAGCGTACAAACCTGCATCACCAACGCACAATATGGCAGACCGACCACCTCGGGGCCGCGACAGAGAGGCGTGCATGCCCTCCACCAAAACCGTACCCCGGCACCGCTCAAAAAGCATGAAGCCACGGGGGAACGCACCGGACTTGCGGGATATATTGGAGGACAAGGCAAGACAATCCAGATCTATCTATGGATCACGTGGGCGCCCCAAGACCCACGACGAATACCGTCGCGCCGGATACAACTACTCCGGCCGGGCCGAACACAGCAGACAACGCTCTCTCGAGCTACGTCGCGATATTACTCAATACAGAGGCGCCACGCACCCACTATGGTTCACTGACGAAGTAATGGATCATCAAATCCCTGAAGGGTTTAAACCCGTTAATATCGAATCCTATGATGGCACAACAGACCCCGCTGTTTGGATTGAGGATTATCTCCTCCATATACATATGGCCCGCGGCGACGATCTTCACGCCATCAAATATCTCCCGCTCAAGTTTAAAGGACCAGCTCGGCATTGGCTTAACAGCCTGCCCGCAGAGTCAATTGGATGCTGGGAAGACCTGGAAGCCGCATTCCTCGACAACTTCCAGGGCACGTATGTGCGACCACCGGACGCAGATGACCTAACCCACATAATCCAGCAGCCAAACGAATCGGCCAGGCAATTCTGGACACAGTTCTTAACAAAGAAAAATCAAATCGTCGACTGTCCGGATGCAGAGGCCCTCGCTGCCTTCAAACATAACATCCGCGACGAGTGGCTGGCCCGGCACCTAGGACAGGAAAATCCGAAATCCATGGCAGCCCTCACATCACTCATGACCCGCTTCTGTGCGGGAGAGGATAGTTGGCTAGCTCTTAGCAACAACCTCAACAAAAATGCTGGCAGTCCGGATACCAAGGACCGCAATGGCAGGTCGCGTCGAAACAAAAACAAACGCCGCATTAACGGCGACAGCAATGAGGATACGGCAGTCAACACTGGATTCCGAGGCTCCAAGCCCGGTCAACGGAAGAAGCCATTCAAAAGAACCACTCCGGGCCCGTCCAATTTGGACCGAATACTCGACCGCTCCTGTCAAATACATGGAACCCCCGAAAAGCCAGCTAACCACACCAACAGAGATTGTTGGGTATTCAAGCAGGCAGGCAAATTAATCGCCGAAAACAATGACAAGGGGCTACACAGCGATGACGAGGAAGAGACCCGGCCGCCAAACAACAGAGGACAAAAGGGATTCCCCCCTCAAGTTCGGACGGTAAACATGATATACGCAACGCATATACCCAAGAGGGAGCGGAAGCGTGCACTAAGGGACGTATACGCGATGGAGCCAGTCGCCCCAAAATTCAACCCATGGTCATCTTGTCCGATCACTTTCGATCGAAGAGACCATCCGACCAGTATCCGCCATGGCAGATTCACCGCATTGGTTTTAGACCCAATCGTCGATGGATTTCACCTCACGAGTCCTGATGGACGGCGGCAGTAGCCTGAACCTGCTTTACCAGGATACAGTGCGAAAGACGGGCATAGACCCTTCAAGGATTAAACCTACAAAGACAACCTTCAAAGGCGTCATACCAGGTGTCGAGGCCAGTTGTACAGGCTCAGTTACACTGGAAGTGGTCTTCGGATCCCCGGATAATTTCCGAAGCGAGGAGTTAATCTTCGACATAGTCCCATTCCGCAGTGGCTATCATGCTCTGCTCGGACGAACCGCGTTCGCAAAATTCAACGCGGTGCCGCACTATGCATACCTTAAGCTCAAGATGCCAGGCCCTCGTGGAGTCATCACGGTCAATGGAAACACGGAACGCTCCCTCTGAACGGAGGAACATATAGCGGCTCTCGCGGCAGAAGTACAGAGCAGCCTTTTAAGGCAATTTTCGAGTCCGGCCGTTAAACGACCGGACACAGCCAAACGCGCCCGGAGCAACATCAACCAAGACCACCTGGCACATTCCGAGCACGCGTAGCAATGCGGCCTCAACCCCAGCCCTCGCACAATTGTAAGACAAACTCTTCGTGTACATAATTACGCCCTGGAGATACCATGGGCATAGGGGGAGAGGCACAACCACAACAGACCCAGAGTGCGGTTCGACCACACCAGGGGCTCCCAACTGTGTTGCTCTTTTTATCTTTTATTTCCCTCTCTTTTTTATACAGAACTCTGTCCGGCGGCGAACCTGCCGAACTCTTGATGCAACATCCAGGGAGGGACAAAGGCTGCGACGAACACTCAGGTGGTCTCCATTACGAGCATTAAATTTCTTAAATACACCATTCCGCGGCCTACCCCTGGAGGGAGACGCCTTTAATTCGTCCAATCCCTTGCTTTCCGCACTATTTGTATCATTCCGCACTCATAGCAAATCTTCTCGAATAAAATGCAGCACTTTTTGCCCATAATTGCATTACCTTATATATATATGTTCATTCACGACATGTTGCATCCGTACATTTTGGTACGGCGAAATACACCAGGGGCTTATGTTCCCCGCATTATGGTGTGATAAAGTCCGCACACTTTCACAAGTGCGGCACCCCGAACTTATAACATTATATGAATCGGCTCCGAATCATGTCTTGGGTCAATAGTTGGGTTTGCCCGGCTCCCATGTTTGGCACCTTACGTTCCGTTCTATCGGCTAAGGTAGCACTGGGAGAACCACTGCGATTGCGCCCCGCTTGAGCCGGGTTAGCGCCTCAGTGGAGAAAGCTAAAACTGACTGTCATGATAAGGCGAGAGACTGGTCGCTGTTCGAGAGGTCTTTTCGGGTCCTTAAAGACCTACGCCGCTTCGAGCGAAGTACCGGATAATGTCCGACGAAGGTGTGGATAGCGCCCCGAATTTGGTCTTCCAAATACTAGGGGCTTCGCCGAAATTTAAAATTATAGAATTCTATGGCTAAGTGAGAGTGTTCAAGCACTATAAGTCCGGTTGCCTTGTTCGTTGTGTTGAGCGCCTCCCTAGATGGACCCAAAAATGGGAACAAGAGTGCTCAAGTTTATCCCGAACACCCCAACACTCGTGGCATGGGGGCTGAAGCCGACGACTTGCCATCTCTCAGATTTAATAAACGGCCGCACAGAAGGTAATATTTTAAATTAACAAGCGTTGCTTAGCGCATATGAACAAAGTTTTCAGCGCACAGGATAACACATTGCGAATTTACCCAATAATTACATCCCTGGGGCACTCATCCGCAATCTTGCGGGCACCCTTCAGGACAGTCTTATAGTACATCTCGGGCGTACGATATTCCTTGCCCGCTGGTGGCGCGTCAGTGATTAGCTTCTCCGCATCCAGCTTGCCCCAATGCACCTTTGCGCGGGCAAGGGCCCGACGAGCACCTTCAATACAGGCAGAGCGCTTGATAACCTCCACCCAGGGGCACGCATCCACCAACTGTCGCACGAGGCCGAAGTAGCTCCCAGGCATGGCCTCTCCAGGCCACAGCCGGACTATGAGGCCCTTCATGGCCTGCTCGGCCACCTTGTGGAGCTCGACCAGCTGCTTCAGCTGGTCGCTAGGGGGCACCGGATGGCCGGCCTCAGCATACTGGGACCAGAAGACCTTCTCCATTGAGCTCCCCTCCTCGGCTCGGTAGAATGCGGCGGCATCAGACACGCTGTGAGGCAGATCTGCAAACGCCCCTGGAGAGCTCCGAATTCGGGTAAGTAACACGTAATTTACATTCACATGCTTGCTTTGCATGGAAAATGCCTTACCCGCCGATATCTTCCTCACCAACTCAATCTCCTGAAGGGACTTATGGGCATCGGCCTTGGCAGTTTTGGCACTTTCGAGAGCCGAGGCAAGCTCGGACTCTCGAGTCTTTGAGTCACGCTCCAAACTCTCATGCTTTTCCATGAGAGCCTGGAGCTCTTGCCGAACCACCGCCACCCGCGCCTCCTGCTTTTCTCGCTCTGCCTGTTCCGCGGCCGCATTGCGTTCGGCCGCGGACACGGCCTCCTTCAGGGTCGCCACCTCGTTCGTGGCCTCTGCAGTACCCATGTTATCCTTGTTATTTTTTGTTGCAACCTAAATCCTTTTCTGTAAGGTACAAGTTCAAAGAGGTGTTACTCACCTTCTTTGTCCTGGAGCTGCTTCTTGGCATGGCCGAGCTCTTGCTCGGACCGCTCGAGCTCCTGCTTCAAAGCACCGACCTCCGCAGTCAGTGCGGCAGAGGTCAGCAGCGCAGCCTGCAACCCATATTGACATAATTTTTTAGCAACCCTGCGTATATCTTTTTTTTTTCAGATCCTCAGTCCGGATTTTCTTTCCGAACACCGAACCGAGCATCAGGGGCTACTGTCTATGCGGTATTACATTGCATATTTTTAACTTCTTACCTTAAAGCCTGATAGAAGGCTATTGCAGGCTTCGGTCAGCCCGCTCTTGGCAAGCTGTACCTTCTAAATCACCGCACTCATAATAGTGCGGTGTTCTTCCTCGATGGAAGTGCTCTGCAGTGCCTCTAACAAATTGTCCGGCGCCTCCGGTTGGACGGAAGCTGCCGGCGTCACGGTCTTGCCCTTCGTGTGAAGGGGCCGCCGGCCGGACTCCGGAACCACTGCGGGTTCTGATGTGGAGTCCAGCGCAAAGTTCAGGAGGCCGCCTTGTGGCGCCTCCGGAGCCTCCCCCTGATGGGTCCCTTCTTGGGATCCCACCTCGGTGTCCTCGGTGTTGCGAGGGGTGGAGGCGGTCGGGATGGAGTCTACATCCGACGGAGCCAACGACCCGCTCGATGAAGCGGGGAGATCATCATTGGCCGGACTACAGGCAGCATGCGGCATCAGAATGACACTATGTGACGCAGAAAAAGAAATTATAAATCATTCAGGAATCCGGATACTTACGATCTTGCCGGAGGCCTGGCCCTTGAAGGCCATTCTTCCTCGCCAACATTGATGTTGGCGGAGCTGTCCGGGGGAATAGTCCTTCCCCTCTTGGACCCTGTTGGGGAAGCCTTCCTCTTCCTCTCTCCCTCCTCTGGGAGAGAGTCCTCTTTCTCCTCCTTGTTTTCGGGGGAGGAGTCCGCCCCGGAGTCGTCGGACACCTGAAAACGGGAACTCTTTCGAGCACCCGTGGCCTCCTTCTTGGCCTTCTTCTCCGGCACCACGTGCGGTGCCGGAACCAGCAGCCTCGCTAGATGGGCGTCTACTGGGTTTTCTGGCATAGGAGCCGGGCAGATAATCTGCTACGCCTTCCTCATCCAGTCCTGTCAAAGGAAAAGGGGAAATTAAAACCCGCATAGAGTCAAACTATGAAAAGCAAGTGTCCCGTAAAGGGGTAGAAACACTTACCTCGTCGGCTTGACGCTGCGAGCGAAATCCGCGATCTTCTGTCGCGGATGCGGGGGCTTCGGCGCCCTTAAACAGCACCCTCCAGGCGCCTTCATACGACGCCTCGAAGAGCCCGCTTAGCGCCTGGTGCTGTTCCGGATTGAAATCCCACAGATTGAATGCCCGCTCCTGGCATGGGATAATCCGGCGGACGAGCATGACTTGGACCATGTTAACCAGCCAGAGCTTCTTCACCAGCTTCTGGATACAGGCTTGGAGTCCCGTCAGCTCCTCCGAACTACCCCACAGCAAGCCCTTCTCTTTCCAGGAGGTGAGCTGCGTGGGGATACCAGATCTGAACTCGGGGGCCGCCGCCCACGTAGGGTCGCGCGACTCGGTGATATAGAACCACCCCGATTGCCACCCCTTGACGATTCCACGAAGGCCCCTTCAAACCAAAGGACATTGGGCATCTTGCCCAACATGACGCCTCCGCACTCCGCTTGAGTGCCCTTCACTACCTTCGGCTTGACATTGAAGGTCTTGAGCCACAAGCCGAAGTGGGGCTGGATGCAGAGGAAGGCCTCGCACACGACGATAAACACCGAGATGTTGAGGATGAAGTTCAGCACCAGATCATGGAAATCCAGGCCGTAGTAGAACATGAGCCCCCGGACAAAGGGGTGAAGTGGAAAGCCCAGTCCGCGGAGGAAGTGGGGAAGAAAAACGACCCTCTCATGGGGCCTGGGGGTGGGGATGAGCTGCCCCTCGTCGGGCAGCCGGTGCGCAATTTCGCCGGACAGGTAGCCGGCGCTGCGCAGTCTTTCGATGTGCTCCTCCGTAATGGAGGAGGTCATCCACTTGCCTCCCGCTCCAGACATGACTGGGGAAGGTTGAGACGAGATGTGCGGGCTTGGGCGCTGGAGCTCAAGTGCGCGGAGATGGATAAGCAAAGGAGGAAGAAGGTGTAGGTGAAAAGGTGAATCCTTATCCCTTATATGGGCGGGCGAAGTCTACGCGTCCCCCACCGGCCTGGTAAAACTCGCTTATCCCCCAAGCGTCACCATCAATGGCGTGGTTGGGTTACCCACGTTCGTATTGATGAGAATCCTGGATTAAGGGGGAACACGATCTCTGCTTCGACAAGACGTGCCAAGGAAACCGCTTCGCTAAATGCGCTGAGGTGGTAGAGTAAAAAATGATTCAAGTAATGGCTTGGTAGTGGCGTGACGTCATGCCGCAAAAAACGTCAGCAGATTGAACTTGTGTATATATTATTCTCTCTATGGCGGAATGTGGAATTTATTTTGCAGAGCCGGACACTATCCTGGTATTCACAATGTTCTATCATTCGGAGGAGGAACCCGCCTTGCAATGCCAAGCAATATACACGCCGGACTTATCGTCATTGTAGCCTGGTTCAGGGGCTACTGAGGGAGTCCCGGATTAGGGGGTGTCCGGATAGCCGGACTACCATCATCGGCCGAACTATCATCGGCCGGACTATCATCATCATCGACCGAACTCCAAGACTATGAAGATACAAGATTGAAGACTTCGTCCCGTGTCCGGATGGGACTTTCCTTGGCGTGGAAGGCAAGCTTGGCGATACGGATACGTAGATCTCCTACTATTGTAACCGACTCTATGTAACCCTAGCCCTCTCCGGTGTCTATATAAACCGGATGGCTCTAGTCCGTAGGACACAACAACAACCATTACAATCATACCATAGGCTAGCTTCTAGGGTTTAGCCTCCTTGATCTCGTGGTAGATCCACTCTTGTAAACATCCACAATATCAATATCAATCAAGCAGGACGTAGGGTTTTACCTCCATCAAGAGGGCCCGAACTTGGGTAAAACATCGTGTCCCTTGTCTCCTGTTACCATCCGCCTAGACGCACAGTTAGGGACCCCCTACCCGAGATCCGCCGGTTTTGACACCGACAGAGAGCTTTATAAGAAAAGCACCACCGGAGTCCTTCAAAGGTGTATCTCCAAAGAGGAAGGGCGGAACCTTCTGGCGGAAATTCACGCCGGACTTGGCGGGCACCATGCCGCAGCCCGAGCCCTTGTAAGCAAGGCCTTCCGTACCGGATTTTATTGGCCGACGGCCCGGGCAGACGCTCAGGACTTAGTCCAGCGATGCGTCGGTTGCCAATTATTCGCTAATCAAAGCCACATGCCGCCTACCGCCCTACAAACCATACCCATCACCTGGCCTTTTGCGGTCTGGGGGCTTGACATGGTTGGACCCCTTAAAGGAGGAACCCACAAGCAAAAATACCTACTGGTCATGGTGGATAAATTCACCAAATGGATAGAGGCCAAGCCTGTAAAGACGGCCGAATCCGGACCGGTGATAGACTTCATATCCGGGGTTGTACACCGTTACAGCGTCCCCCACAGCATCATCACTGACAACGGCACAAACTTTACGGCCGACGAAGTTAAACTCTAGTGCAAAAACATGGGCATTAAGCTCGACTACGCTTCAGTCTATCACCCACAAACTAACGGTCAAGTCGAGCGAGCCAACGGTCTCATGATGAGCGGCATCAAACCCAGACTAGTGCGATCCCTCAAGGAATCTAACACGCACTGGGTAGAGGATCTTGACTCCGTACTCTGGGGGATGCAGACCACGCCGAATCGCACTACCGGATTCCCACCATTTTTTATGGTATATGGCGCAGAGGCAGTCCTGTCCTGCGACATAATTCATGACTCACCTCGCGTGCGCATGTACGAAGAAAGAGAAGCCGAGCTCGATCGGCAGGACAGCTTGGATGCATTGGAGGAGGAGCGCGACGTGGCAAAAGCCCGTTCCGCATTCTATCAACAGCAGGCTCGAAGATATCAAAGCAGAGAAGTACGGGCCAAAACTTATAACGTTGGGGAACTAGTTCTACGCCTGCCGGACAAGAAAAAGGACAAACTAAAGCCCAAATGGGAGGGTCCCTTCATAATCAACCAAGTCCTGACTGGCGGAGCGTACCGTCTGCGAAACGCATCGGACAACCGACTCGAGCCGAACCCATGGAACACAGCACGCCTACGAAGATTCTACGCCTAGCGTCGGACTCTGTGTTCGTCTCCTTCCTCTGTCCCCTTTTTTTATTTATTTCAAATTAGCTGCCTGGTATTTCTCTCCTTCTCCCTCCCTTTTTGTCCCAAGCCTTTAGGGGCTTGCCTGCGCGTTGTTCGCACATACTTGACACGCCACCCGCGCTCATTATACCTGGGGGCTTCTTTATCAGAAGTTTATATAAACGGGCCTCATGCCCAAAACATGTGTGACACTTCCGCATGAACCTTTTATACACCATTATATGCATCGATATGACTTAAGTTTTGGCCAAGCTGGGTTGCCTGGCTCCTGTGCTTACCCCTACATTCCTGTTTGTTCGGCTAGGTGGTAAAGGGAGCACCTCTGCGATTGTTACTGCCGGGTCAGCCGGATGTGTATCTCAGACTGGGTGAAGCCGAAAGCTAGCGTTCTTAAGGGAATATTCAGTTGGTGAACTAAAAGATGATTTTTCTTGCTTATTTATCTGCCCCCAAATGCTTTTCTGCTTTTTTTTCTCGCAGTCCGGACATGCACTTTAGGGCATGCCTCCCAGGGAAAGGAACCCCTAACGGAACTATTCTCCCTGGAAGATGTTTCTTACTAACCATGTAATATAACATAACTAGTTGGGCACTTGTCTGCTAAAGCAGTAATGACCCCTACGCCTGGTCTCCATGCATGCCCCTGTTCTTACATAACCGAGAGGGTATTCGGACATGCCCCGGTACTATCGGGTCCAGAGGTTGAAGCGAAAAGGTCCACAATGACAAATGATCTACAATCTGGCTAGACGGCATTTTACATGTCATTTTAAATTACATAGCCAATTTGACTAGGCATATTCTTCTTCAATACCATCCAACAGGCTGTCTAATTTGCAATCCTGTTGGGAATACTTGGCAGCCAGCTCTACCTGGCCATACACTAAACTGACAGGGATCTCCCTCCCGTCGAGCCCCGCAGGGCCGACCTCGGCCATGTGGTTCAGGTCAGCCTTCGTGTACCGAGTCTTCACCATGGCCCAGGCCTCCCGGGCACCTTGACGGCAGGCCGATATCTTCCATAACCGGAAGCCCTGCCGCACTCCCTTCAGCTTCTCTGCAAGCTCTCCAAGGCCTTCGGGCATGGAGAGGGATGGCCACATAGCCTGGACGACGCCTTGCATCGCCTGCCGAACTCGTTCATGCAGTTGCAACAGCTCGGGAAGAAGGTCCCCCGCTGAACCGGGCATTTCCTCCGCAGGACGACGTGTCAGCATATCTACAGACATAGCTCTGTCAATCGACTTCCTCGCCGAACTCTTTTTTCGATGATTCGCTCAAGCACTTACTAAAAATGCCGCGTCGAAGTCGCCGATTCTCCTTTACGGAATCAGACAGCTGAGCACGAACATCCTTCAGTTCCTCGCCCATCTGGGTATTGGCGTCTTGAAGCTTGTTCTTCTCTTGCCTCACCCTCGTCAGCACGCCCTCGCCGGCCTTTAACTGGCATAGGAGTTGTTGCTTGTCCGGATTCACTCCGGCCCCATCTGCACTGCTATTGTCAGAATTGCACACATGCCGCACTTCACAACAGAATTATCTTTCGAAGCATATATTACCTGAGGGGGTCCCCTTGGTATTCTCTGAAGCAGCCAGTGCGGCCTCAAGTTGGGCCTTGCACCCTTCCAACTCCTAGGACAGTTACATATTCTTTTTTGTAAGATCCTACATAAACATATGATCCTTAAATTAGTTATCTTAACTGTTTCAAGTCTCGGGGGCTACTGACATATATAACCATCATATTTACTCACCCGTATGTCTTTCGCATACTGCTCTGTGGCTCTGGCTAGACCGTTTTGAGCGGCACGGAGGTACGCATATCCCGTATTAAAGGCGTCCAACGCCTCTTGGGAGAAACATGCGTCACGAAGAACAGCCCGGCGACGCCTGTGGTTCATGGCACTCTCCAACTCTAAATTGGTGGCAGATAGCCCGTCCGCGTCCTCTGTCGGAGGAGCGTCCGGCGCGCGCCCTATGTTCGCCTCTGCTTCCGGACCCGGCCTTGAAGCCTGGCCGGTGGATATAGTCCGGCGGGCGCTCTTCTTCCTGAGGAGAGCATGAACGTTAGTGTGACTTGAGGGCATAAACCCTAGGCGTTAACGCTGCACACCGTACCGTTGCACCGGAATCTCGATCCAGTCCGCACTTCTTTTTGACCCACCTGGCTTCAATGGCCCTTGTGGGCTACCCACCGCGGGCTCGGCCCTCCGCCTCAAGGATTTCCCCTGCAAAGCGAAACACTATTGGTTCACGACAATTACGATAAAGCATGGATGGATCCTCTTGAAAGTACTGGGACTTCGGTCTCGGTTACCTTTGAGGCCGGGAGTAGTCCGGGATAGTCGACCGTAATGGCCACTAAGGTATTGTCCTTACTCAATTGATGAAACGCCCCATCAATTAGCTCCACACATAAGTCCGGGTCCTCTTGGGAGTCCGGATCGAGGGACCGTTCTGGGTCCTCGGGTTGTGGAGGAGGGCTCTTTATCTCCTTCACAGTCTGGCGCAGCTCCTGCGTTAAAATTGCTAGACTAAGTACTCAATTATGGGAATTTGAAAATAGGTAGGCAAGTGAAAATGTTCGCTCACCCAGCTTGGAGGGATGTACATGGAGAATCCGCCCCGTGGGTTGACACGGAGGAATTCCTCTTCTTCTCCCTTGTACAAAGCGGATAAGATCTTCGTTAGAGTGGCAGCCGAATCCAGCCCCTTGCGACCGCACCGGGTGGCATCGTCCTCCCCGTTGAAATCCCACATGGGGTGGCCTCTGTACTGAAGCGGCTGCACCCCCCGCATAATGCATGTGGCCATGACCTCGATCATGGTCAGTCCGGAATGAGCGAACAACCTTATCCGGCTCCTCAGGTAAAGGACGTCCCTGTCGGTTTCCCTCTGAGGGTTCCGTGGGCACCAGCTCAGGCGTTTCTTCAATGGAGCGTTATTGAAGTCAGGGAGGCCAATCCGTACAGGGTCCGGTAGGGGGACGTCGTCCATATAAAACCATTCCGAAGGCCAGTCCTCGGACGCCTTCTTTGGGGTTCCGGATAGATATCCGGTCCCAGCAATGCACCATAGTTCGGCTCCGCCCACTTGATAAATTGACCCCTCCTGAGAGCGGGGCACAAGGCAGAACAACCTCTTCCACAATGCGAAATGGGCCTCGATGCCCAAAAACAGCTCGCAGAGGGCCACGAAGCCCACAATATGCAGTACGGAGGCAGGCGTGAGGTTGTGTAGCTGGAGGCCATAAAACTCCAGTAGCCCTCGGAGAAACGGATGAATTGGAAATCCGAGTCCTCTTATTAGATAAGGGACTAGGCATACCCGCTCCCCTTGGGAGGGATTGGGGACGCTCTCCGCCTGCTCTCCGCCGCTATAGGCGGCAGTCCCGGCTCGAACTGGGACCATATATGCTGGGGGGAGGAGCCCCTTGGATTGAAGCACTACTAGCTTGCTATGCGGGACGGAACACCGCTCCCAATCTCCGGGCCGAGGGCTGGAGAGGCGAGAGGAGGAGCTGCTTCGACCGACCATGGTGGAATGGATCTCTGACGAAAGCGCTCTGATGGATACTTGCGGAGGGAAGGTGGTGTGAATTGGATCTATATCCCCGTCTCTTTTATGGGTGGCTCATTTACGCGGCCGGGGGGAGGGGGGTAAATGAAAAAAACTCCCTAGCTTTTCGCATTCGTTTGACACGTGGAAGATGGTCATTATTGGGCACAGAAGCTGAGGAGAGCAGCATGCACTAGAAGCCGGACACTATTCGACAGGCACATGGAATTTGGAGAAGAACCCGCCTTGCAATGCCGAAGACAAACTTGCGCGCCGGACTTATCATCATTGAAGCCTGGTTCAGGGGCTACTGAGGGAGTCCTGGATTAGGGGGTGTCCGGATTGCCGGACTATGACCTTTGGCCGGACTCCCGGACTATGAAGATACAAGATTGAAGACTTCGTCCCGTGTCTGGATAGGACTTTCCTTGGCGTGGAAGGCAAGCTTGGCGATATGATATGAAGATCTCCTCCCATTGTAACCGACTCTGTGTAACCCTAGCCCTCTCCGGTGTCTATATAAACCGGAGAGTTTTAGTCCGTAGGACGAACAACAATCATACCATAGGCTAGCTTCTAGGGTTTAGCCTCTCTGATCTCGTGGTAGATCAACTCTTGTACTACCCATATCATCAATATTAATCAAGCAGGAGTAGGGTTTTACCTCCATCGAGAGGGCCCGAACCTGGGTAAAAACATCGTGTCCCTTGTCTCCTGTTACCATCCGCCTAGACGCACAGTTCGGGACCCCCTACCCGAGATCCGCCGGTTTTGACACCGACATCCTTAGTATCTGGTTCAAATCCGGTTTAAGAGGAAACAATCTCTTGCAAAGCTCTGACACTCTCAATATTCGGTTCAAAATCCAGGTTCAAGAAGAATTTATCTCTTGCAAAAAGTTAAAGGTTGCCGAAGAGGACCTGCTGCCCTGACACGTGGTTCAAACATGGGTATCCTGCCTTATGGGCTCATCTTCACATGATCACTTGGGGGCTTCCTGTTCAAACATGGGTGTGTTCACCAAAGAGAACATAACATTACTACCCTCTTGATGTAGCTATCAAGCCAATATTATCATAAGGGGCCAAAGAGAGTTTGTTGCACAGCACGACTCAAACATAGGCACCCGGCGAGCATAGCTCAAAAATATAGCACATGGGGGCTTCAGCTGACAAAGCGGAGTCCTGTCCATTAATCCGACTATCATGCCACAACAAAGCTTGGGAGCTTCACACCCAAGGGGCCAAGGAGAGTCTTGTTGCTACGCACATCTCAGACATAGGCACCCATTGAGCACAGCTCACAAAGTTACTTGGGGGCTCTTTGTGTAAAGTAACAAAGAGTTTGAAAGGACCCTTGTAATTGGGTATCGACCCACGGCTTGGAAGCCTGGTGTATTCACCTAAAACCCCGGGTTAACCTGCCTTCATCAAGTAAGCCACTCCTATCCAGGTAATCCTGGCATGACCCACCGAACGTATGACAAGTCAATCTTATACAAACCCTGAACTTGTCAAAGTTAAAACGACGATTGGTTAGTTGGAGGTCCATCTTAAAAGGCTTTGTCAAATGGTTTAACTCAGCGACCTGGCAGCCCATGAAAAGCCTCGAATTTGGGCCTGGCAGCCCTTGAAAAGCCTCGACTACACGGTTTTATTTGCCTCTGTCAAGATTTTTCTCTTTTGATAAAATTTTATGTTGAACCGGTGTCTTTTGACCCGGCATGACTATCAGTTATCAAATTAACCGGTGTTTATTAACCCGGCTCGACTTTCAACTACAAGTTGTCAGTGCATAATCACTTATAATCCGGTGTTTATTGACCCGGCCTGGCTTTGGACTATAAGTCTCCAGTATATATTTGGATTGCGCCATTGGAATCATGCACTTATAAATCATTGGGTATATTATTCAAATAGCCAACATGGCTGGATTTTTATTATGGTTATCAATAACCAATATTATGATTAAGGTTTTCAAAGTCACTTCAGCGCACTGGATATTATTTTATCAATGGGTATGATTTATTCTACAAAGGAATAGTCCCAAGTCGCTGCAGGTTTACGACCCGGCACTTGGGGGCTACATTATTTAAGTTGAGATTACATCAAATACACAAGTCTCATGTCGCTGCAAGCATGCACTATGACACTTGGGGGCTAATGCAAAGTCATTGTTTGCTCACCTTATTGAAGACCCGACTCATCACATCATAATGAGCCGGCCCTTGGGGGCTACCAATTGCTCCTGTCAACAATTCAAGGTACAAAGCTTTTTATTCATTATATTGAAGGGACCACTGCTCAGTTGGTAAAGCACAAAGGCTCTTAACCGTGTGGACATGGATTCAAGCCCCATGATGGGGTTACATCATATGATGTTATTTTTCATTGAAGTATATATCAAGTCCCAGCTCAATATTATCTTACTGAGCCGGCCCTTGGGGGCTACACTGTTGCTGTTCAAAGTTTACAAAATTATATTTACAAAGTCCCTTCCCATTATTGCATAATGACCCGGCCCTTGGGGGCTACACTAGTTGAAGTTTTTATGAGCATCAGGCAATTACAAGTCCCGGGTTGTTGCAAGCATGACAACCCGTCACTTGGGGGCTACATATGTAGAATACTCAATTCTGACTAGTGATTGAGATGAACAACCTGGATTTCTTCAAAATTGTGATATTTATATTGAAGCAAGTCTTAAGCTGTTGCTATGCTACCTTCTTAACACTTGGGGGATACAAGTGATAGGCATATAAGAGGTATATTTTCAAGCTGGATGTTAACTACAATTATGACCCGGTGCTATCAATATTTATAAACCGGTGATCTTGGCAATGATAAACCGGCAAGTTCTACATCCTTAAACCGGCTGAAGATCAGATGAGTATTTCAAGGACCAATATTGTTTTTAAGCATTGGGAGCTGAATCAAAGGAGTTATTCTTCACAATATATTTTCTATGAGAAACCAATGTCAGCAAGTTGATTATGAAGCTAGCCTATTAAACCAGATTTTCTAGAAGAAGGAAGTGACAAGGACTTAAGGATGATCAGGATCAGTTTAACATGGATAAATCCAAATTAAATTGGGGGCTAATGTCGGGGATATACCCCGCGGTATGACCCGGCCGGAGTCATAATCCGGCTGGGACATGGTAAACCGGGGCGGTGTTAAACCAGCAGACAGTTAAGACAGATGGCTAAGACAGACGGTAAACCGGCGAGTGTTAAACCGGCAGAGTTAAGACAGATGGTAGCACCGGCAGGTGTTAAGCCAATCATAACCTGGCAGACCATGTTAAACCGACAGACAATGTTAAACTGGCAGACCATGTTAAACCGGCAGACCATGTTAAATCGACAGACATTAAGAAGCCCAGGAAGGGAAGTCAAAATAGTTTAAGTCTTAGTCCGAGACCCCTTTAACTTATATAAGGAGGGGCGGGGCTCCCCAAAGAGGGACAAGCAAGAAACAATCTCTAGGGCTAGACACAACTAGAGGAGAGCCGGTTTATGGTGACTCCCTCGTGATGATAATGAGATCTAGCCTCAAACAGCATGTAGGGTTGTTACCGGATGATGTTTCCCACGGCCCGAAGCTATCTAAACCCTTGTCTTGTGTTGTGTCTCTCGATTCTGCTCAACCCCTCTCAAGCTACCACATAGATGCGTTGGCCTCGCGACTAAGTCCTCACACTAAGGACATCTGACGTGTTAATTCCACGACAGCTCCTGAAATTGAAGTCCCAGAAGTTATTCTTCAAATCACTAACAGTCCTCAGCCACAGCCGAAGAATCCATTCTCCAAGACTCCAAAGTTTGATACATCCATTTTGCATCATGCTTTTATTGTTGGGGATCGTTGCAAAAAATAAAAAAATTCTACGCATCACCAAGATCAATCTATGGAGTAACTAGCAACGAGAGAGAGGGGAGTGCATCTTCATACCCTTGAAGATCGCGAGATGGAAGCGTTGCAAGAACGTGGATGAAGGAGTCATACTCGAAAGCGATTCAGATCGCGGTGGACTCCGATATAAGCACCGAACAACGGCACCTCCACGTTCAACACACGTCCAGCCCGGTGATGTCTCCCGCGCCTTGATCCAGCAAGGAGGAGGGAGAGGTTGAGGAAGAGGGCTCCAACAGCATCACAACGGCGTGGTGGTGATGGAGTGGCAGTTCTCCGGTAGGGCTTCGCCAAGCACTTGCGGAGGAGGAGAGGTGTTGGGGAGGGAAGGGGCTGCGCCTTGGATGTGGTGTTGCACCCCTCCCTCCACCCCTCTATTTATAGGGCGAAGGGGGAAGGGGGCCGGCCCCTCTAGATGGAATCTAGAGGGGGGCCGATGACCAAGGGGGAGGGGGCTTGCCCCCCAAGCCAAGGGGCGCCCCCTCTAGGGTCCCCCCCAAACCCTAGGCGCATGGGCCCTAAGGGGGTGGCGCCCCAGCCCACTTGGGGCTGGTTCCCTTCCTCCTACAGCCCATAAGGCCCTCCGAGACAGGTGGCCCCTCCCGGTGGACCCCCGGAACCCCTCCGGTGGCCCCAGTACAATACCGGCATGCCCCCGAATATTTCCGGTGACCGTACGACAACTTCCCATATATAAATCTTCACCTCCAGACCATTCAGGAACTCCTCGTGACATCCGAGATCTCATGCGAGACTCCAAACAACATTCGGTAATCACATACAAATCTTCCTTATAACCCTAGCGTCATCGAACCTTAAGTGTGTAGACCCTGCGGGTTCAGGAATCACGCAGACATGACCGAGACAGCTCTCCGGACAATAACCAACAGCGGGATCTGGATACCCATGTTGGCTCCCACATGTTCCATGATGATCTCATCGGATGAACCATGATGTCAAGGATTCAAGCAATCCCGAATACAATTCCCTTTGTCAATCGGTACGTTACTTGCCCGAGATTTGATCGTCGGTATCCCAATACCTCGTTCAATCTCGTTACCGGCAAGTCACTTTACTCGTTTCGTCATGCATGATTCCGTGACCAACTACTTAGTCACATTGAGCTCATTATGATGATGCATTATCGAGTGGGCCCAGAGATACCTCTCCGTCATACGGAGTGACAAATCCCAGTCTCGATTCATGCTAACCCAATAGACACTTTCGGAGATACCTGTAGTGTACCTTTATAGTCACCCAGTTACGTTGTGACGTTTGGTACACCCAAAGCACTCCTACGGTATCCGGGAGTTAGACAATCTCATGGTCTAAGGAAATGATACTTGACATTAGAAAAGCTCTAGCAAAACGAACTACACGATCTTGTGCTATGATTAGGATTGGGTCTTGTCCATCACATCATTCTCCCAATGATGTGATCCCGTTATCAATGACATCCAATGTCCATGGTCAGGAAACCATGACCATCTGTTGATCAACGAGCTAGTCAACTAGAGGCTCACTAGGGACTTGTTGTGGTCTATGTATTAACACATGTATTACGGTTTTCGATCAATACAATTATAGCATGGATAATAGACAATTATCATGAACAAGGAAATATAACAATAACATTTTTATTATTGCCTCTAGGGCATATTTCCAGCAGTCTCCCACTCGCACTAGAGTCAGTAATCTAGTTACATTGTGATGAATCGAACACCCATAGAGTTCTGGTGTTTATCATGTTTTGCTCGCGGAAGAGGTTTAGTCAACGGATCTGCGACATTCAGATCCGTATGCACTTTACAAATATCTATGTCTCCATCTTGAACATTTTCACGAATGGAGTTGAAGCGACGCTTGATGTGTCTAGTCTTCTTGTGAAACATGGGCTCCTTGGCAAGGGCAATAGCTCCAGTGTTGTCACAGAAGAGAGTCATCAGGCCCGACGCATTGGGAATAACTCCTAGGTCGGTAATGAACTCCTTCATCCAGATTGCTTCATGTGCTGCCTCCGAGGCTGCCATGTATCCCGCTTCACATGTAGATCCTGCCACGACGCTTTGCTTGCAACTGCACCAGCTTACTGCCCCACCATTCAAAATATACACGTATCCGGTTTGTGACTTGGAGTCATCTAGATCTGTGTCGAAGCTAGCATCGACGTAACCCTTTACGACGAACTCTTCATCACCTCCATAAACAAGAAACATATCCTTAGTCCTTTTCAGGTACTTCAGGATATTCTTGACCGCTGTCCAGTGTTCCATGCCGGGATTACTTTGGTACCTGATACGTCTCCAACATATCTATAATTTTTGATTGTTCCATGCTATTATATTACCTCTTTTAGATGTTTATGGGCTTTATTTTACACATTTATATCATTTTTGGGACTAACCTACTAACCGGAGGCCCAGCCCATATTGTTGTTTTAATGCCTGTTTCAGGATTTCAAAGAAAAGGAATATCAAATGGAGTCCAAACGGAATGAAACCTTCGGGAGTGTGATTTTTAGGAAGAATATGATCCGGGAGACTTGGAGTTCACGTCAGAAGATCCTCGAGGAGGCCACGAGATAGGGGGCACGCCCACCCCCATGGGCGCGCCCTACCCTCTCGTGGGCCCCTCGAGGCTCCCCCGACCGACTTCTTTCACCTATATAAGCCTAGTACCCTAAAAACATCGAATATCAAGATAGATCAGGAGTTCCGCCGCCGCAAGCCTCTGTAGCCACCAAAAACCTCTCGGGAGCCCGTTCCGGCACCCTGCCGGAGGAGGAACCCATCACCGGTGGCCATCTTCATCATCCCGGCGCTATCCATGACAAGGAGGGAGTAGTTCACCCTCGGGGCTGAGGGTATGTACCAGTAGCTATGTGTTTGATCTCTCTCTCTCTCTCTCTCTCGTGTTCTCTCTATGGCACGATCTTGATGTATCGTGAGCTTTGCTATTATAGTTGGATCTTATGATGTTTCTCCCCATCTACTCTCTTGTAATGGATTGAGTTTTCCCTTTGAAGTTATCTTATCAGATTGAGTCTTTAAGGATTTGAGAACACTTGATGTATGTCTTGTCGTGTTTATCTGTGGTGACAATGGGATATCACGTGCCACTTGATGTATGTTTTGGTGACCAACTTGCGGGTTCCGCCCATGAACCTATGCATAGGGGTTGGCACACGTTTTCGTCTTGACTCTCCGGTAGAAACTTTGGGGCACTCTTTGAAGTACTTTGTGTTGGTTGAATAGATGAATCTGAGATTGTGTGATGCATATCATATAATCATGCCCACGGATACTTGAGGTGACAATGGAGTATCTAGGTGACATTAGGGTTTTGGTTGATTTGTGTCTTAAGGTGTTATTCTAGTATGAACTCTTGAATAGATTGATCCGAAAGAATAACTTTGAGGTGGTTTCATACCCTACCATAATCTCTTCGTTTGTTCTCCGCTATTAGTGGCTTTGGAGTGACTCTTTGTTGCATGTTGAGGGATTGTTATATCATTTATCTATGTTATTATTGTTGAGAGAACTTGCACTAGTGAAAGTATGAACCCTATGCCTTGTTTCCTACCATTGCAATACCGTTTACGCTCACTTTTATCATTAGTTACGTTGTTGTTTTTATCATTTCAGATTACAAATACTCATATCTACCATCCATATTGCACTTGTATCACCATCTCTCCTCCGAACTAGTGCACCTATACAATTTACCATTGTATTGGGTGTGTTGGGGACACAAGAGACTCTTTGTTATTTGGTTGCAAGGTTGTTTGAGAGAGACCATCTTCATCCTACGCCTCCTACGGATTGATAAACCTTAGATCATCCACTTGAGGGAAATTTGCTACTGTCCTACAAACCTGTGCACTTGCAGGCCCAACAACGTCTACAAGAAGAAGGTTGTGTAGTAGACATCAAGCTCTTTCCTGGCGCCGTTACCGGGGAGGTGAGTGCTTGAAGGTATATCTTTAGATCTTGCAATCGAATCTTTTTGTTTCTTGTTTTATCACTAGTCTAGTTTATAAAAGAAAATTACAAAAAATTGGAGTTAAGTTTGTCTCATACGCTTCATCTTTTTAATATCTTTCATGAGTTTGATGGAAAGGAAAATTGTGCTCAAGTGCTAGAAGAAGAGTGCATTAAAATTCTTGGTACTGAATCTTTGAATGATGAGCATGATTGCAATGTTGTTAGTATGAACTCCTTGAATATCCATAGTACTAATGATGATTTCTCTAGTCATGATGAAAATATCTCTTATAAGCATGTCAACTTTTGTGGAGTGCATGTTTGCATGAGCACACCAAATAGAGAAGATATATATATTGCAAGAGGCATAAGTATTTAGAAACTAAAAGGTTGCAAGAAAGTCTTGATGTTTGTGCTGAAAAATTCAATATTTTCCGTGCCCCTTGTGAACTTTGCAATGAACGTGGTCATTCAAATCTCCAATGCAAATTGTTTCATGATCGAATCGTGTCCAAAAATTGTGATAACTTGATTACCCTTGGGCATCATAAAGAGCTTAGTCTTCTTTTGGGGTATGAAGAAATGAAACGTATAACTGAGGGTATTCCAAAATTTAATCTTGATATTTTGATCTAGAGAAGATTTATTTGTATTGTGCGGAAAATTGCATTGAAAATCCTTATATTGCCAATTACATAAAGAAAAGAAAGAAAATAGAAGATGATGAGAATACTAATGAAAGGGAAGAGACTTCCCAATATCCTCCTATTATTTCTTATGATGAATCAGGTAACGAAGAGGAGCTTTCTATTCAACCAATCTCGTCAATAAGGAGCTCAAAGAGGAAGGTTGAACCCACACATAATGTGAAAAAGAAAAGGAAAAGAAGGGGCAACAAAGGTAAAAAGGTATCCCTTCCAAATGATGTTGCTCCTACTACTCATTGTGATGATGATAATTACTATACTATTGGTGCTATCCATATTTTTAATGACGAGAGTGATTATGCTTATGATATGAAAGAGCCCAAGCTTGGGGAAGTTATGTTTGATGAGGATGAAATATTTGAGAATATATTTACTGAAATTAATGTTTGTCCCAAGCTTGGGGATGCTATGTTTGATGAAGATGATATTTTTAGCATCCCAAGTTTTGATATGCAAAGTTGTTATGATGATATCATGCCTCTTACCTATGATGATTATATTGATGAAAGTGGGTTTGGAAGAGTATCAACTTTAGGAAGTATTGATCTCACTATTTTGGAGGATGCTGAATTTTATTGCGATGAATATGAAAGTGGATTTGGAAGAGTGTCAACTTTATTTAGTGATTCCACTAACTTGGGAGAGGTTTCAATCGATTATGATGAGAACGAAGTTTCTACTTATGATGATTATTGTGATGAAACTTACGCTATAAAAAGTAGTGATGATTATATTTATAAAACTTGTCATGATTATGATTACCCTTTTTCTGAACATTACTCTTTTAATGTGGAAACAATTTTTAGTGTTCAAGTCTCTTATGATACTCCCACTATTCCGAATGAGAAGAATTTTGCTTATGTGGAGAGTAGTAAAAAATTTATTCTTGTAGATCATGAGAGGAATGCTTTAGGTGCTGGCTATATTGTTGAATTCATTCATGATGCTACTGAAAATTATTATGAGGGAGGAATATATGCTTGTAGGAATTGCAATAATATCAAGTTTCCTCTCTATGTGTTGAAAATATTGAAGCTACGCTTGTTTTGCCTTCCTAAGCTAGTTGATTATTGTTCCCATAAGTTGTTTGCTCACAAAATTCCTATGCATAGGAAGTGGGTTAGACTTAAATGTGCTAGTCATATGCTTCATGATGCTCCCATTATGTTTCAATTCTTATCTATTACGTGAGCATCATTGTCATCATCATGCCTAGCTAGAAAGGGATTAAAGAAAAGCACTTGTTGGGAGACAACCCAATATTTATCCTTACTGTTTTTGTGTGTTCACATGATTATGCTACTGTATTAATCATGTTTTATAGCTTTTGTTTCAATAAAGTGCCAAGTAAGACCTTTAGGATAACTTACAGTGATAGTTGTGTTGATCCTGCTGAAAATCAGAAACTTTTTCACCCAGTAAATTAGTTTTGTTAATTCACAGAAACGTGCTTCTGATCTGATTCTTTTTGCTCTGGATTGGTACACAAATGTCTTAGGACTTCCTAATTTGGTAGGATTGTTTGAGTTCCGTAAGTATACGTTTGATACAGATTACTACAGACTGTTCTGTTTTTGACAGATTCTGTTTTCTATGTGTTGTTTGCTTATTTTGATGAATCTATGAGTAGTATCGGAGGGTATGAACCATACATAAGTTGTAATACAGTAGATATTACACCAATATGAATTTAGAATGAGTTCATTACATTACCTAAGTGGTGGTTTTATTTTCTTATACTAACGGAGCTTACGAGTTTTCTGTTGAGTTTTGTGTTGTGAAGTTTTCAAGTTTTGGGTAAAGATTCGATGGACTATGGAATAAGGATGGCAAGAACCTAAGTTTGGGGATGCCCAAGGCACCCCAAGGTAATATTCAAGGACAACCAAGAGTCTAAGCTTGGGGATGCCCCGGAAGGCATCCCCTCTTTCGTCTTCGTTCATCGGTAACTTTGCAATGGCTGAGGCATAGGGGATGACACTCATCTTTTCTCTATCTTCTGCCGTGGTCGGGCTTTGAGCCGTGCTCAATTTCACACCCTACAATACAGGCAAGAACCCTTTCTTGGACTGATCCTTATTGAACTTCTTCAATATCTTATCAAGGTATGTGATTTGTGAAAGACCTATGAGGCGTCTCGATCTATCTCTATAGATCTTGATGCCTAATATGTAAGCAGCTTCTCCAAGGTCCTTCATTGAAAAACACTTATTCAAGTAGGCATTTATGCTCTCCAAGAGTTCTATATTATTTCCCATCAACAGTATGTCATCCACATATAATATGAGAAATGCCACAGAGCTCCAACTCACTTTCTTGTAAACGCAGGCTTCTCCATAAGTCTGCATAAACCCAAACGGTTTGATCATTTCATCAAAGCGAATGTTCCAACTCCGAGATGCTTGCACCAGCCCATAGATGGAGCGCTGGAGCTTGCATACCTTGTTAGCATTCTTAGGATCGACAAAACCTTCCGGCTGCATCATATACAATTCTTCCTTAAGGAAGTCATTAAGGAATGCCGTTTTGACGTCCATTTGCCATATCTCATAATCGTAGAATGCGGCAATTGCTAACATGATTCGGACGGACTTCAGCTTCGCTACGGGTGAGAAGGTCTCATCGTAGTCAACCCCTTGAACTTGTCGATAATCCTTGACAAGTCGAGCCTTATAGATGGTAACATTACCATCCGCGTCCGTCTTCTTCTTAAAGATCCATTTATTTTCTATCGCTCGCTGATCATCGGGCAAGTCTGTCAAAGTCCATACTTTGTTTTCATACATGGATCGTATCTCGGATTGCATGGCTTCAAGCCATTTGTTGGAATTTGGACCCGCCATCGCTTCTTCATAGTTCGAAGGTTCACCGTTGTCTAACAACATGATTTCCAGGACAGGGTTGCCATACCATTCTGGTGTGGAATGTGTCCTTGTGGACCTACGAAGTTCAGTAGCAACTTGATCCGAAGTACCTTGATCATCATCATTAACTTCCTCTCTAGTCGATGCAGGCACCACAGGAACATCTTCCTGAGCTGTGCTACTTTCCGGTTCAAGAGGCAGTACTTCATCGAGTTCTACTTTCCTCCCACTTACTTCTTTCGAGAGAAACTCTTTCTCCAGAAAGGACCCGTTCTTGGCAACAAAGATCTTGCCTTCGGATCTAAGGTAGAGGGTATACCCACTGGTTTCCTTAGGGTATCCTATGAAGATGCATTTTTCCGACTTGGGTTCGAGCTTTTCAGGTTGAAGTTTCTTGACATAAGCATCGGATCCCAAAACTTTTAGAAACGACAGCTTAGGTTTCTTCCCAAACCATAATTCATACGGTGTCATCTCAACGGATTTAGATGGTGCCCTATTTAAAGTGAATGTAGCTGTCTCTAGAGCGTATCCCCAAAATGATAGCGGTAAATCGGTAAGAGACATCATAGATCGCACCATATCCAATAGAGTGCGATTACGACATTCGGACATACCGTTACGCTGAGGTGTTCCAGGCGGCGTGAGTTGTGAAACAATTCCACATTTCCTTAAGTGCGTACCAAATTCGTGACTCAAATATTCTCCCCCACGATCTGATCGTAAGAACTTTATTTTTCTGTCACGTTGATTCTCTACCTGATTCTGAAATTCCTTGAACTTTTCAAAGGTCTCAGACTTGTGTTTCATCAAGTAGACATACCCATATCTACTTAAGTCGTCAGTGAGGGTGAGAACATAACGATATCCTCCGCGAGCCTCAACACTCATTGGACCGCACACATCAGTATGTATGATTTTCAATAAGTTGGTTGCTCGCTCCATTGTTTCGGAGAACGGAGTCTTGGTCATTTTTCCCATGAGGCATGGTTCGCATGTGTCAAATGATTCGTAATCAAGAGACTCCAAAAGTCCATCTGCATGGAGCTTCTTCATGCGCTTGACACCAATGTGACCAAGGCGGCAGTGCCACAAATATGTGGGACTATCGTTATCAACCTTACATCTGTTGGTATTCACACTATGAATATGTGTAACATCATGTTCGAGATGCATTAAGAATAAACCATTGACCATCGGGGCATGACCATAAAACATATCTCTCATATAAATGGAACAACCATTATTCTCGGATTTAAATGAGTAGCCATCTCGTATTAAACGAGATCCAAATACAATGTTCATGCTCAAAGCTGGCACTAAATAACAATTATTGAGGTTTAAAACTAATCTCGTAGGTAAATGTAGAGGTAGCGTGCCGACGGCGATCACATCGACCTTGGAACCATTCCCGACGCGCATCGTCACCTTGTCCTTCGCCAGTCTCCGCTTATTCCGCAGCTCCTGTTTTGAGTTACAAATATGAGCAACCGCACCGATATCAAATACCCAGGAGCTACTACGAGTACTGGTAAGGTACACATCAGTTACATGTATATCAGATATACCTTTGGTGTTGCCGGCCTTCTTGTCCGCTAAGTACTTGGGGCAGTTCCACTTCCAGTGTCTGCTTCCCTTGCAATAAAATCACTCAGTCTCAGGCTAGGGTCCATGCTTTGGCTTCTTCCCGGCAACTGGCTTACCGGGCGCGGCAACTCCCTTGCCGTCCTTCTTGAAGTTCTTCTTACCCTTGCCTTTCTTGAAACTAGTGGTTTTATTGACCATCAACACTTGATGTTCCTTTTTGATCTCCACCTCCGCTGATTTCAGCATTGAAAATACCTCACGAATGGTTTTCACCATCCCCTGCATATTGTAGTTCATCACAAAGCTCTTGTAGCTAGGTGGGAGCGACTGGAGGATTCTGTCAATGGCCGCGTCATCCAGGAGATTAACTCCCAGCTGAGATAAGCGGTTGTGCAACCCAGACATTTTGAGTATGTGCTCGCTGACATAACCATTCTCCTCCATCTTACAACTGTAGAACTTGTCGGAGACTTCATATCTCTCAACCCGGGCATGAGCTTGGAAAACCATTTTTAGCTCTTGTAACATCTCATATGCTCCGTGCTACTCAAAACGCTTTTGAAGCCCCGGTTCTAAGCTGTAAAGCATGCCGCACTGAACCAGGGAGTAATCATCACTACGTGATTGTCAGGCGTTCATAACGTCTTGAGTTGCTGGGAAAACGGGTGCTTCACCTAGCGGTGCATCTAGGACATATGCTTTCTTGGTAGCTATGAGGATGATCCTCAAATTCTAGACCCAGTCCGTATAGTTGCTGCCATCGTCTTTCAGCTTGGTTTTCTCTAGGAACGCGTTGAAGTTGAGGGCAACATTAGCGTGGGCCATTTGATCTACAAGACATATTGTAAAGATTTTAGACTAAGTTCATGATAATTAAGTTCATCTAATCAAATTATATAATGAACTCCCACTCAGACAGACATCCCTCTAGTCATCTAAGTGATATATGATCCGAGTCCACTAGGCCGTGTCCGATCATCACGTGAGACGAACTAGTCATCATCGGTGAACATATTCATGTTGATCATATCTTCTATACGACTCATGTTCGACCTTTCGGTCTCTTGTGTTCTGAGGCCATGTTTGTACATGCTAGGCTTGTCAAGTCAACCTAAGTGTTTTGCGTGTGTAAATCTGGCTTACACCCGTTGTATTCGAACGTTAGAATCTATCACACCCGATCATCACGTGGTGCTTCGAAACAACGAACCTTCGCAACGGTGCACAGTTAGGGGGAACACTTTCTTGAAATTTTATGAGGGGTCATCTTATTTATGCTACCGTCATTCTAAGCAAATAAGATGTAAAACATGATAAACATCACATGCAATCAAATAGTGACATGATATGGCAATATCATTTTGCTCCTTTTGATCTCCATCTTCGGGGAGCCATGATCATCATCGTCACCGGCATGACACCATGATCTCCATCATCATGATCTCCATCATCATGTCTTCATGAAGTTGCCACGCCAACGATTACTTCTACTACTATGGCTAACGGTTTACCAATAAAGTAAAGTAATTACATGGCATTATTCAATGACACGCAGGTCATACAATAATTAAGACAACTCCTATGGCTCCTGCCGGTTGTCATACTCATCGACATGCAAGTCGTGATTCCTATTACAAGAACATGATCAATCTCATACATCACATATATATCATTCATCACATTCTTTTGGCCATATCACATCACACGGCATATGCTGCAAAAACAAGTTAGACGTCCTCTAATTGTTGTTGCATGTTTTTACGTGGCTGCTATAAGTTTCTAGCAAGAACGTTTCTTACCTACGCCAAAACCACAACGTGATATGCCAATTGCTATTTACCCTTCATAAGGACCCTTTTGATCGAATCCGATCCGACTAAAGTGGGAGAGACAGACACACGCTAGCCACCTTATGCAACTAGTGCATGTCAGTCAGTGGAACCTGTCTCACGTAAGCATATGTGTAAGGTCGGTCCGGGTCGCTTCATCCCACGATGCCGCCGAAACAAGATAAGACTAGTAGTGGCAAGTAAATTGACAAAATCGACGCCCACAACAAACTTGGGTTCTACTCGTGCATAGAAACTACTCATAGGCCTAGCTCATGATGCCACTGTTGGGGATCGTTGCAGAAGTTAAAAAAAGTCTACGCATCACCAAGATCAATCTATGGAGTAACTAGCAACGAGAGATAGGGGAGTGCATCTTCATACCCTTGAAGATCGCGAGACGGAAGCGTTGCAAGAACGTGGATGAAGGAGTCATACTCGAAAGCGATTCAGATCGCGGTGGACTCCGATCTAAGCGCCGAACAACGGGACCTCCGCGTTCAACACACGTGCAGCCCGATGACGTCTCCCGCGCCTTGATCCAGCAAGGAGGAGGGAGAGGTTGAGGAAGAGGGCTACAACAGTAGCACGGCGGCGTGGTGGTAATGGAGTGGCAGTTCTCCGGCAGGGCTTCGCCAAGCACTTGCGGAGGAGGAGAGGTGTTGGGGAGGGGAGGGGCTTCGCCTTGGATGTGGTGTTGCACCCCTCCCTCCACCCCTCTATTTATAGGGCGAAAAGGGAAGGGGTCCGGCCCCTCTAGATGGAATCTAGAGGGGGGCGGCGGCCAAGGGGGAGGGGGCTTGCCCCCCAAGCCAAGGGGGCGCCCCCTCTAGGGTTCCCCCCCAAACCCTAGGCGCATGGGCCATAAGGGGGTGGCGCCCCAGCCCACTTGGGGCTGGTTCCCTTCCTCCTACAGCCCATAAGGCCCTCCAGGACAGGTGGCCCCTCCCGGTGGACCCCCGGAACCCCTCCGGTGGCCCCGGTACAATACCGGTATGCCCCCGAATATTTCCGGTGACCGTACGACAACTTCCCATATATAAATCTTCACCTCCGGACCATTCCGGAACTTCTCGTGATGTCCGAGATCTCATCCGGGACTCCGAACAACATTCGGTAATCACATACAAATCTTCCTTATAACCCTAGCATCATGAACCTTAAGTGTGTAGACCCTATGGGTTCGGGAATCACGCAGACATGACCGAGACAGCTCTCCGGCCAATAACCAACAGCGGGATCTGGATACCCATGTTGGCTCCCACATGTTCCACGATGATCTCATCGGATGAACCACGATGTCAAGGATTCAAGCAATCCCATATACAATTCCCTTTGTCAATCGGTACGTTACTTGCCCGAGATTCGATCATCGGTATCCCAATACCTCGTTCAATCTCGTTACCGGCAAGTCACTTTACTCGTTCCGTAATGCATGATCCCATGACCAACTACTTAGTCACATTGAGCTCATTATGATGATACATTACCGAGTGGGCCCAAGATACCTCTCCGTCATACGGAGTGACAAATCCCAGTCTCGATTCATGCTAACCCAACAGAGACTTTCGGAGATACCTATAGTGTACCTTTATAGTCACCCAGTTACGTTGTGACATTTGGTACACCCAAAGCACTCCTACGGTATCCGGGAGTTACACAATCTCATGGTCTAAGGAAATGATACTTGACATTAGAAAAGCTCTAGCAAAACGGACTACACGATCTTGTGCTATGCTTAGGATTGGGTCTTGTCCATCACATCATTCTCCCAATGATGTGATCCCATTATCAATGACATCCAATGTCCATGGTCAGGAAACCATGACCATCTGTTGATCAATGAGGTAGTCAACTAGAGGCTCACTAGGGACTTGTTGTGGTCTATGTATTCACACATGTATTACGGTTTCCGATCAATACAATTATAGGATGGATAATAGACAATTATCATGAACAAGGAAATATAATAATAACCATTTTTATTATTGCCTCTAGGGCATATTTCCAACATTTATATCGATATTTATCGCATTATGGGCTGTTATTACACATTATGTCACAATACTTATGGCTATTCTCTCTTATTTTACAAGGTTTATCATTAAGAGGGAGAATATCGGCAGTTGGGGATTCTGGCTGGAAAAGGAGCAAATATTGGAAACCTATTCTGCACAGCTCCAAAAATCCTGAAACTCCACGGAAGTCACTTTTGGAATTAATAAGAATTATTGAGCGAAGAAAGTACCAGAGGGGGCCCACACCCTGGCCACGAGGGTGCCCCCCCCCCTACTGGGCGCGCCCCCTATCTCCTGGGCCCCCTGGTGGCCCTCCGGTGCCCATCTTCTGCTATATGAAGGCTTTTACCCTGGAAAAAATCATAAGCAAGCTTACGAGACGAAATTCCGCCGCCACGAGGCGGAACCTTGGCGGAACCAATCTAGGGCTCCGGCGGAGCTGTTCTGCCGGGGAAACTTCCCTCCGGGAGGGGGAAATCATCACCATCGTCATCACCAATGATCCTCTCATCGGGAGGGGGTCAATCTCCATCAACATCTTCACCAGCACCATCTCCTCTCAAAACCCTAGTTCATCTCTTGTATCCAATCTTGTATCAAAACCACAAATTGGTACCCGTGGGTTGCTAGTAGTGTTGATTACTCCTTCTAGTTGATGCTAATTGGTTTACTTGGTGGAAGATCATATGTTCAGATCCTTAATGCATATTAATACTCCTATGATCATGAACATGAATATGCTTTGTGAGTAGTTACGTTTGTTCCTGAGGACATGGGTGAAGTCTTGCTATTAGTAGTCATGTGAATTTGGTATTCGTTCGATAATTTGATGAGATGTATGTTGTCTCTCCTCTAGTGGTGTTATGTGAACATCGACTACATGACACTTCACCATTATTTGGGCCTAGAGAAAGGCATTGGGAAGTAATAAGTAGATGATGGGTTGCTAGAGTGACAGAATCTTAAACCCTAGTTTATGTGTTGCTTCGTAAGTGGCTGATTTGGATCCACTAGCTTCATGAGGTTTACCTTAATACTTCTTTTGTAGTTGCGGATGCTTGCAATAGGGGTTAATCATAAGTGGGATGCTTGTCCAAGAAAGGGCAGTACCCAAGCACTAGTCCACCCACATATCAAATTATCAAAGTATCGAACGCGAATCATATGAGCGTGATGAAAACTAGCTTGACGACAATTCCCATGTGTCCTCAGGAGCGCTTTTCTCATTATTAGAAATTGTCCAGGCTTGTCCTTTGCTACAAAAAGGATTGGGCCACCTTGCTGCACTTTATTTACTTTCATTGCTTGCTACCCGTTACAAATTATCTTATCACAAAACTATCTGTTACCTACAATTTCAGTGCTTGCAAAGAATACCTTACTGAAAACCGCTTGTCATTTCCTTCTGCTCCTCGTTGGGTTCGACACTCTTACTTATCGAAAGGACTACGATAGATCCCCTATACTTGTGGGTCATCAAGACTCTTTTCTGGCGCTGTTGCCGGGGAGTGAAGCGCCTTTGGTGAGTGGAACTTGGTAAGGAAACATTTATATAGTGTGCTGAAATTTTCTGTCACTTGTTACTATGGAAACTAATCCTTTGAGGGGCTTGTTCGGGGTATCTTCGCCCCAACCAGTAGAGCAAAGAGTTGCTCCTCAACCTATTGAACCTTATGAAAATGTTCACTTTGAGATTCCTTCGGGTATGATAGAGAAACTGCTAGCTAATCCCTTTGCAGGAGATGGAACATTGCATCCCGATTTACACCTTATCTTTGTGGATGAAGTTTGTGGATTATTTAAGCTTGCAGGTATACCCGATGATGTTGTTAAGAGGAAGGTCTTCCCTTTATCTTTCAAGGGAGACGCATTGACATGGTATAGGCTATGTGATGATGCGGGATCTTGGAACTATAAACGATTGAAGTTGGAATTTCACCAGAAGTTCTATCCTATGCATCTTGTTCATCGTGATCGTAATTACATATATAATTTCTGGCCTCGCGAAGGAGAAAGTATCACTCAAGCTTGGGGGAGGCTTAAGTCAATGTTATATTCATGCCTCAATCATGAGCTCTCAAGAGATATGATTATTCAAAAAAATTATGCTCGGCTTTCTCTCAATGATCGCACCATGTTCGATACTTCCTGTGCTGGTTCTTATATGTTGAAGACTACTGAATTCAAGTGGGATTTACTGGAAATAATTAAACGCAGCTCTGAAGATTGGGGTTCCGACGATGGTAAGGAGTCAGGTATAACACCTAAGTTTGATTGTGTTAAATCTTTTATGGATACTGATGCTTTTCGTGGATTTAGCGCTAAATATGGACTTGACTCTGAGATAGTAGCTGCTTTTTGCGAATCTTTTGCTGCTCACGTTGATCTCCCTAAAGAGAAGTGGTTTAAATATAACCCTCCCACTGAAGTAAAAGTAGTTGCACCTATTACAGTTGAAGAAAAGACTATCACTTATAATGATCCTATTGTTCCTACTACTTATGTTGAGAAACCACCTTTTCCTATTAGGATAAAGGATCATGCTAAAGCTTCAACTGTTGTTCGTAAGAGTAATACTAGAACTTATACACCCCCTAAGCAAATTAAAGTTGAACCTAGTATTGCTATGGTTAAAGATCTCTTGGATGATAATATAGATGGGCATGTTATTTACTTATGTGGTGAAACTGCTAATATTGCTAGACCCGACGCTAATATACATAGACCTGTTGTAGGCATGCCTGTTATTTCTGTTAAAATAGGAGATCATTGTTATCATGGCTTATGTGATATCGGTGTACTATGTCTTGAGATTGCGTTGGTTTTCCTTGAAGAGGAAAGGGTGATGCAGCAATAGTAGCGTAAGTATTTCCCTCAGTTTTTGAGAACCAAGGTATTAATCCAGTAGGAGGCTCCTCAAAAGTCCCACGCACCTACACAAACAAACAAAGAACTCGCAACCAACACAATAAAGGGGTTGTCAATCCCTTCACAGCCACTTGCAAAAGTGAGATCTGATAGAGATAGTATGATAAGATAAATATATTTTTGGTATTTTATAATATAGATTGGAAAAGTAAATATGCAAATAAAAGTAGATTGAAAGCTTATATGATAAAAGATAGACTCGGGGGCCATAGGTTTCACTAGTGGCTTCTCTCAAGATAGCATAAGTATTACGGTGGGTGAACAAATTACTGTCGAGCAATTGATAGAAAAGCGAATAATTATGAGATTATCCAGGCATGATCATGTATATAGGCATCACGTCCGCGTCAAGTAGACCGACTCCTGCCTGCATCTACTACTATTACTCCACACATCGACCGCTATCCAGCATGCATCTAGAGTATTAAGTTCATAAGAACAGAGTAACGCATTAAGAAAGATGACATGATGTAGAGGGATAAGCTCATGCAATATTATATAAACCCCATATTTTTATCCTCGATGGCAACAATACAATACGTGCCTTGCAACCCCTGCTGTCACTAGGTAAGGACACCGCAAGATTGAACCCAAAGCTAAGCACTTCTCCCATGGCAAGAAAGATCAATCTAGTAGGCCAAACCAAACTGATAATTCAAAGAGACTTGCAAAGATAACTCAATCATACATAAAAGAATTCAGAGGAGATTCAAATATTTCTCATAGATAAACTTGATCATAAACCCACAATTCATCGGATCTCGACAAACACACCGCAAAAAGAGTTACATTGAATAGATCTCCATGAGAGAGGGGGAGAACATGATATTGAGATCCAAAAAGAGAGAATAAGCCATCTAGCTAATAACTATGGACCCGAAGGTATGTGGTAGACTACTCACAACTCATTGGAAGGGCTATGGTGCTGATGTTCAAGCCCTCCGTGGTAGATTCCCCCTCCGGCGGAGTGCCGACAAAGGCTCCAAGATGGGATCTCGCGGATACAGAAGGTTACGGTGGTGGAAATTGTTTTTCATTTGCTCCCTGGATGTTTTCGGGGTACGTGGGTATATATAGGAGGAAGAAGTAGGTCGGTGGCCGCCCGAGGGGCCCACGAGATAGGGGGGCGCCCTGTAGGGGTGGGCGCGCCCTCCACCCTCGTGGCCGCCTCGGCTGCTTCTTGGCTTGCACTCTAAGTCCTCTGGATCACGTTCATTCCAAAAATCACGCTCCCGAAGGTTTCATTCTGTTTGGACTCCGTTTGATATTCCTTTTCTTCGAAATACTGAAATAGGAAAAAAAACAGCAATACGGGCTGGGCCTCCGGTTAGTAGGTTAGTCCAAAAAATGATATAAATGTGTAAAATAAAGCCCATAAACATCCAAAAGGGGTAATATAATAGCATGGAACAATCAAAAATTATAGATACGTTGGAGACGTATCAGGGTGCTAGTGCTAGTGCAATACCCTTTTCCGTATATAAAGAAATTATGCATGATATTGTACCCGATGAGTTAGAAGGTATTGATGTTACTATTAAGCTTGCCAATAGGGATACCATTAAGTCAGTTGAGATTGTTAGATATGTTGAAGTCTTGTGTGGGAAAGTTAAATATCCTGCTGATT
Source organism: Triticum aestivum (assembly GCF_018294505.1). Taxonomy (NCBI): domain Eukaryota; kingdom Viridiplantae; phylum Streptophyta; class Magnoliopsida; order Poales; family Poaceae; genus Triticum; species Triticum aestivum. Next base: position 600,411,523 of record NC_057804.1, read on the forward strand.
TTCTTGTTCTTGGTTCCCCATAAGATGACTTTTGTCCCATTATATTTGGTAGACCCTTCTTGAATACTGTTAATGCTAGGATTGATTGTGAAAAGGATGTTGTTACAATTGGCTTGGTGATATGTCTCATGATTTTAATTTTGCTAAGTTTCATAGAAAACCCCGAGATAAAGAATCGCCTAGTAAGGATGAAATTATTGGTCTTGCTTCTATTGTCGTGCCTCCTACTGATCAGTTAGAACAATATTTGCTAGACCATGAAAATGATATGTTTATGGATGAAAGAAGGGAAATAGATAAAGTATTCCTTCAACAGGGTCCTATTCTGAAACACAACTTACCTGTTGAAATCCTAGGGGATCCCCCTCCACCCAAGGGTGATCCCATGTTTGAGCTCAAACCATTACCTGATAATCTTAAATATGCTTATCTTGATGAAAAGAAGATATATCATGTTATTATTAGTGCTAACATTTCAGAGCAAGAAGAGGAAAGATTATTGAAAACTCTGAACACTACAAAAAAAATACACTTTCGTGATGATACGTGTTTATCACAGTAGGTCGCGTTTTTTGTCATGCATGTACATCCATGACAAATTTATGACAGAATCAAGATAGTCATACCTGTGCTGTCGTAGAAGTGTTCGATGACATTACCAAAATTATCATCACGGAAGTGTCCACTTCCATGACGAAAAATCGCACATCACAGAACTGCTTTCGTCAAGGGTGACCGACACGTGGCATCCACCGTAACGGAACACCGTTAAGCTATCGGGTCGGGTTTTGGATCCGATAACCCGTTAACAGCCCCGACCAATGGGGATTTTCCACGTGTAAAATCATCATTGGCTAGAGGAAACACGTGTCGGCTCACCGTTGTGACAGATGTCATCCACTCATTGGACAGAAGGCGCCTATGATACGTCGACATGTGGCACGGCCCAACAGAGGCCCATTCCTGTGAAAAGGCCGGCCCGTTTGACTTGGTCAAAAGGTGGCGGGCCGGCCCATGGAAAGCCTGTTAACGGCATGTTCGCATATAGCCGATTTACAGCCCGCTAACCCAAGGCCCATTACGCCCTATCCGAATTAGGCCCAATAGCGTCATCTGGGCCATCCAATATGATTCTAGCCCGTTTTCACTTCTGGCCCATGTATGTCCCATGACATCTTTCAGCCCATATGAGGCCCTATGTAACTCTTGGCCTATTAACGGCTTGTGGTGAAACTGGCCCGCAATGAACAGTGTATCACTTTACACCCACTAACGGCCCGTGGTGAAACTGGCCCATAATGAACAGTATATAACTTTATACCCATTAAGGGCCCGTTATTCAGTTGGGCCGTTTCCAGCAAATGTTATCTTTCGGCCTTCTCAGAGCCCATTTATTCTTGGGCTCATTTCCAGCATTCGTTTACTTACGACCCGTTACTGTCATTTTCTGCTTGTGGGCCAAATTCAGCCCGTGGTTACATCCGCCCGTTTGTGGTCTGTTAATACGTTGGAACGTTTTCATAGCGTCATCAAATACAGCCTATTAACGATGGCCCGTTATGGTCATACGGCCCATATAAGGCTCATTGATGATACGGCCCATAGAAGGCCCATTGTTTCTACGGCCCGTAGAAGGCCCATTGTTTCTACGGCCCATAGAAGGCCCATTGTTTCTACAGCCCATAGAAGGCCCATTGTTTCTACGGTCCGTAAAAGGCCTACTGTTTCTACGGCCCGTAGAAGGCCCACTGTTTCTACGGCCCGTAGGAGGCCTAGTGTCACTACAGTAAATATTAGCCCGTGGTTATTGTGGCCTAGTTTTAAAAAGAACTGCACTGACTACAAGCAAACAAATAAACAAGACAACAAGGAAATAAATAAGCAAGCAACTTATGCTAGGCTATCACGGCTGTTACACATATTACATCCACTAGGCATCAAAGTTCGCCACCAGTGCAAATATAAGGAACAAAGCAGCATATCATATACACTAGTTGTCAAAGTTGGCGACCGGCGCAAATAAACGCCGCAGCAAAACAAATCCAGAACTGAAACCACTTTAGAAGATCTCAAGAAACAATATCCTGGGTACCCATAATACTAGCAAGATGCTTAGCAAGCTTATTAACTTTCTCTTGTTTGGCGCTTAAATCCTCCAGCGCTTGCTGTTGCACCAGAAAATATGCATCTGAATTCTGCAGGGACTTCCTCAGTCCTTCAGCTTCCTGTCGCAGCACATCTGATCGATGTCTTTCAACTTGAAGTTGAGACTCAAGAAAACGAACTGATTCAGGCAGCGAGTTCGAAGAGCTTGTGCCAGCAGTAGTGGCCAGTAACTCGAACACTACATCAAGACAAGACTTTTGGGTTCCCTCACTGTCGTCAAGATAGTTTTTATCAGCTTTCTTGGAGACCAACAGGGATGTCTCACTATCTTGAACCTTATATGCATTACTTCCTTTACCATTGGATAACGCGGTACTGTTCTCCAATATTTTGTCCGCATTCTAAAAGAGAAACAAGCAGACACATCACATGTTTACCATGTTGTATATGAAACTCATTTTGGTAAATGAGTTCAGTAGTAAACTGGACAGGATAACAGCATGAAACAAACATATATCTATGTGCCATGGTCACTTTATGGTCTATATCATTCTAGTTTTTTTGCCAAATCAAGATAGAGACACAGTTCAAATAATATTTGTTCAAGACAAAGCAGAATAGACAGAATATAAGTGTGGGTAACTATAGAGCAATAACAACACTTGTAATGTGCATGACATGCGAACATAACTGTTTATTCAATTGAAACTGAAATCAACATAGAGTAGGTTACAACAGCAAACCAGTTAAAGAAACAGGTTTAAAACATACCTGTTGCACCATTGGAGTTTCAATTCCATCCTTCAAATTTGAAAATAGTTGGTATGAGTAAATACAGTAATGCAAGAGCAAAGGAGTATGAACCATAGCTACAGAACCTGACCTGAGAAGAAATCTTCTTCTCCTTTAAGCGTTGAGTTGGGATTCGGAGTGGTGGTCCTCGTGCTTTGAGCACTGCAATTCCCTTACTAACCGCTCGTGTTTGGGTGCTTTGTGGTGGAGACGGTGTTGTGTCAACTGGAACTGGGTTACTATCTGCCGGGGTTGGGGTTAAAAGGGGTGTAGCTGATTCTCTGTCCAACTGGGTAGGGGTACAATCTGCGAGAGTCTGGGTTATGTGTGGTGGATCTGGTCCTTGGGCAAGTACAACCGTGGTTCTATCTGCATCAACTAGTAGCACTATCTTTTCTGAAGACCGTGTTGTTACTCCCTTAGATACTGCCATCACGCCTCTCCAATTCAAATGGCTGATAAACAAGAAAAGTAATTGAAAGTATAGACATTATATGATAGACAGGTGCAATGGATAGTGGGGAATAAAAGAGGGCATGAAATAATTCATATTTATGTTGTCTAACCAAACAGGATAGCATGACACAATTTCACATATATGATGGCTAACTAAACAGGATAGCATGACACAATTTCACATTATGATGGCTAACTAAAAAAGATGGAAAGACATAGTTCAAAATATGAGACTATGTAAACAGGATGACATGACATAACTATATAATGTGTTTATTAAATAGGTTGGCATGCCATAATTCACATACATTCATGGATAGAATGCCATAATTCTAAATATGATGATTGTAAACACTAAACATTATGAGATGATATAACTATATGATGTCTTTATTAAATGGGTTGCCATGCCGTAATTCAGATATATGATGTGTATGTACTATGTAGACATGATGGCATGATATAATTCAAATATATGATTTATATAGTAAGCAAGTAAGCAGATGGCAATCTATATATGATGTAAAAACTAAGCAATGCAAGACAACATGCATGACATGGGTAATATAACCCTGCCAAGTTTGAACATAGACCTCAGGGGGAAATAGGACTGGTCATCAGTCTCTGAATCCTCCTCTGAGGAGCTCTCTATAGCCAGCAAGATGTGTGCTTCAGCAGGTAGCATTGTCTGCTCTGAATACCTTGTTTTCACTCCAGATACTTCCATCACCGCTTCAAATGGCTGATGCACAGGAAGAGTAGTTGAATATACAAACGTTGTCGACAAATGGAACACGTAATACAAAAAAATGATAGCATGATATAATTCACATACATGATGATTGGCTAAACAGCATGGCATTGCATAATTCACATATATAATGCCTTTGCAACAAGATAGCATTGTATAATTCACATATATAATGTCTTGCAACAAGATGGCAATGCATAATTCACATATATGGTAATTAGACACTGAATAGGTGGCATTCACACAAAGCATGTCTAAACTAATCAAATGGCATAGCAATGCGAGACACCATACGCACGATATGAGAAACATAACCCTGCGAAGTTAGAGCATACACCTCGGGGAGGGGGGGGAATAGGACTGGTCATCTGTCTCTGAATCCTCCTCTGAGGAGCTATCTGTAACCAGTGAGATATGCGCTTCGTCAGATAGCATAGTCTGCTCAGAAGACCTTGTTTTCACTCCAGAATTTGCCATCACCGTGTCAAATGGCTGATGCACACGAAGAGCAGTTCAATGTTAGATGAATGTAATATGTAATGAAAAAAAAGATGGCCTAATATAATTTACATATAAGATGACTGGCTAAGCAGGATGGCATTGCAAAATTCACATATATGATGCCTGGCTAAACAAGGTGGCGTTGCATAATTCACATAAATGATGAATAAACTAAACAGATGGCATTCGCACAAAGGATGTCTAAACTAAGCAGATGACATATTTGATGTATAAAGTAAGCAATGCAAGACACCATATGCATGATATAACCAACATCAGCATGCCAAGTTAGAGCGAAGACCTCAGGGGGTAAATAGGAGTTATCTTCTCCTTCTGAATCCCCCTCAGAACATATATCTTCCTCTCGATTACAATCCAAAATGCATGGAGGGGGGGCTGCCTTTGGGCCTACCATGGAGCGACGTCTGCATGAAATTATATTGCCACGCAAGGCTCGTCTCTTTTGCTCTACATGTTCAGTTCCATTGTGTACAATAACTGTCATGCATAGGAATAAAACATAGTGAGATTATGTAAGGAGTGCATGCAGAAATCCAGAGTGATGGTAGCAACCTGTGGATAGACCCAAAACCAATAATAGCAGGCAGATAATGGCTTCAGTTAATAAATACAGATAATGGCTTCTTTACTGTTTGTTTTCCACCCAACATGAAACTCATAGTAGACACCGGAGATTAACCAGATAGTAGATAGATACTATTGATAGCGTCCCCGATATGTACCCCACAACCATTTAAAAACTCAAGTTTGACCATTAGTTTGGAGCTGACTCAGAGTCTAATCGGTGAACAGGATGATAAAGTAGCATGTAATATTAAGCGATGCATAACGTAAGCAGACATGAAAGAGTGCGGCCTCTCTTGCGGTCATCTGCTCGGTTGATGATTGTAATGCAGTTTTCATGGCTGTCAGCGGCAGGGAAGAAGATCTGAGGCGGCGAAAGACAGTCTCAAGGTCGGATCCCTGCTATGCTGGACCCTTCTATCGTTGGAGCAGCTGAGCTGGGGTGGACGACGGTGCAGCAGGACCGGGACAAACCACGCAAGGTTTTCTTTGACAACTATCTGTAAGAGAAGTAATTCTGTAAGGGCTCGTTTGAATTGGAGGATTCCAACAATGCAGGGATAGGAAATAGACAGGAATAGGATAGGAATGCACGTGCAAAACAGAGAATTTAAAAACACAGGATTGCTGCCAATCTGGGTGTTTGATTCACAACAATTGGAAGATCACAGGATGCAAAGAAGCATGATGAGATTAAGTCAAACCACAAGAAAATGTATGGTTATAATGCTATTATGCTACTATTCTCTTAGTCTTGTGCTTCATGAATAGGAATTTGAAAAGGAGGACAAGTGAAAATAATTCCTACGTTTTTTCTTTCAAGGAGACACTAAAGGAACAAATTCGTGTGCTCAGTGGACAATATATATAACATTGTCACAACCTAGCTAGTCATGCATTAGAGTGTTGCATCATGTTTACTCTTTCATCAGAAACTTGAAATGGGGATGACAGAACCCCCAGTCCCCTCTGAAACCAACTAGGGTTACTAAAATAATTTTTCAATGAACCTGAAATGCCCTTCTAAAATGCCCATCATTTTTGTCTTGGTTCAGAACCTCTGCCAAAAATGGTGCACATTTTCCTAGGCCATCCTAGGGTTTTTGAATTAAATCATAAATATTTGAATTTGGGCATTTAAAATAATATAAAATATTTAAATGCTCAAATATCTCCAAACTAAAATGTTTCATGTTGGAAATAATCCAACTATGGGCCAGGAATAGTTTGGTGATTTTTGAACTAGCCTAGGTATTTTATTTAATTCAACAAAGTTGCAGAAGTATTAGAAAAACAGAAAACAGAAGAAAATGAAAAAAACTTACCTGGCGCCTGCCCCGGCCCACCTGCCGGCCCAGCCCAGCACCGCTCCAGCGAGCTGCTTGCCGGCCAGGCAGGCAGGCAGGTGCCCGACGGCGACCGCGGCGTGCGCCACGCACCTGCTCGCCGCCTCGCCGCTCCCCTCGCCAGGTGACGTCGAGGATCGGCCTCCCTCTCTCCCCCGAACCCCCCAGACACCCCCTCTCCTCTCCAGCTCCTCCCCCTCGCACGCCCCAGCCATGGCCGACGCCATCGCCGCCACCCCCTCGCCGTAGCCACGCCCTCCGACCACCCCACGCCGTCTCACCGTGTCCAGGAGCTCCGCCGCTGTCCACTTCATCGAGCAGCCGAGCCCCGAGCGCTCGCAACGCCCGAGACCACCGCACCGACCTCGCCCGAGCTCACCGTCGCCGGAGATCCCCTTCAACGCCGTCGTCGCTCCGGTCCATCTCCGGCCGCACCAAGAACTCCGTCGCACTCACTGTGAGCTTAGCCATCTTCCCCTCCCTTCCGTTCTTGCTCCCGAGCCGTGTAGCAACCTCCCGGAGCTCAACCGCACCCACCGCCGTGGAGCTCGTCGCCGACGTGCTCCCGGTCATCCTCCGGCCACAAGATGGTGTCCATCTTACTCACCAAGTTCCGCAGCACCTAGCTAGCTACTCCACGAGCCTCACCGAACCCTCTAGCGCCAAGTTCACCTCCGACCGAACCCCGGTGGCCGCCAAAGTCGTCGCCGGCGCCAACTCCGGCCACCCCGACCCCAACGGACTCCGCCAAGAGCTGCGGTTTGTCCTCAGCTCCACTCCGGTGGTCTCCGCGGCCCATTTGGTGGCCGAAATGGCCAAAACCACTTCCGCCGCCGCGTCGGGCTCGCCGGCGGCTAAACGCCGGTGCAGCCGACCCGGGTTTGACCACGGGTGGGCCCTGGTTGACTCCCCTGAGTCAATGACAGGTGGGGCCCAGCCCTGTTAATTAAACAGGATTAGTTTTTAATTAAGTTTTAATTAAAATAATCACCCTGACATGCGGGACCCACTGTCAGGTTTGACCTGGACCAGTTCCGTTGACCTGCTGACGTCACACTGACGTCAGGCTGACGCAGTAATTGATTTTCTGGATTTAATTTAAATCAGGAAATTCCAGAATATTATTTAAATTTCAAAAATTCATAACTTTTATTCTGTAACTCCAAATTGGACAAATTATATATGAAAAATGATCAGAAAAATCCAATCTACCCATCTGTACTATTTTCATGCATGATCAAACAAGTTAAATTGATGTTTTAAGCAGAACAAGGAAAAGCACTTTAAAGGGCCATATTTGAATTTGAAATTTGAATCCTTGATTCAAATTTGCTCAAACCCTTCTGGTTTTAGTTGCATTAGCCCAATACACTCATTTTGCCATGTCTCATGCATGCATCATATTGTTGCATACTGTTTGGTAATGTTTGTGTATCGGTGCTCTCTGCGGCAGGTTCTGTCTCCGAGGAGTACCGTGATTACCCTAACGAAGACCCGTATCAGTGCATCGAACCATCAGGCAAGCAACCAACCATTTGATCATATCGATACAATCCCATGTTCTCGCTCCTGCTCTCTTTTACTGCATTAAGACAACGCGATTCAAACTGCTGTGTGCTACGGTAGTTGAACCCATTTCCTCTGCATGACCTGTCATTGCCACAGTAACTAGATGAAACTCACTAGCATGTGTAGGAGTTGATTGAGCCATATGTATGTGTTGTTCCTACCTTGCTATGCCTGCTACGCTTAGAGTCGTGTCAGGTCTGGTTCATCTGGGTGATGGGCTGGAGTGAAATGATCATGTCGGTAATAAGAGTGGTGTGGTGAACACGATTTGGTAAAGGTATCGATGAGAGGCCATGTAGGAGTACATGGTGGGTTGTTTCATTGAAGCCGACCTTAAGCACTGAGATCTGTATGCGTGATTTAAGATACAGCTACTACCATGCATTGGGCCCTGAAATATGACCCCGCTCGACTTCTTATTCACCCTAGCTCTCTGTCCAGGAGTTGCAAGTAGTTTCTGGTGTTTGTAGCCTACTGGAGGCCGTGGACAGCGCTGACCGTAGGGGTGGGCTGTGATGCGGTAGGTACGTGGCACGGTGTACCGAATACCCGTTAGGTATCTCGGGAACCCTGTTCACATCGTTCGGGGCCGTATGGGAAACCTCGGCCGGACTCCCTGCGGATGGAACCTGAATAGGCGATAAACCTGGGCTAGAGGCTTAAGTGTTTAGGTAGGTCGTGGTCTACACCCACGTCGGCTTTCGCTTGAAGTCTGCCGAGCACATGTCGTGTGCAGACGCTAAGTGGTGGAAACATGTATGAAGAAGTACACCCCTGCAGGGTTAACATGATCTATTCGAATAGCCGCGTCCGCGGTAAAGGACTACTTGGTTGCCTATACAGTTCATAGACAAGTAAATGGAAACTGTTAAAAGCCTCAAGATAAGTGTGAGTGCCGAGGATGGCTCTTCCGTAGGAAGACGGAGGTGGATCCTCGGTAGTGTATTGAAGTGGTGAGTAGTGGACTCGTGTGCGCAAAACCATTTCAAGTTGGAGTATCGTAGGATAGTCTAGCCAAGAGTCAAAGCTGGCTTGCTGCAATAACTCCACCAACCCTTCTTGATACTATGCATGTATGTAGGATCTGATGTAAGTCTTGCTGAGTACCTTTGTACTCATGTTGCTATAATCTACATTTTTACAGAAGACGCTGCAACCCCTTCTGATGGGTTCTATGTAGACGTTGACATCAATGAATAGGCTAAAGACCCAAGTGGTGACCCTGAGCTTGTGAAGGACCACGTAGTATAGCTAGGCTTTCCAAGCCTCTTTTATTTTACTAGTTGTCTGTACTCAGACAAGTTACTTCCGCTGCTGGTTTGTATGACTGTATGACTTGTATGTTGGGTCGTGAGACCCGTACCTTTGTGTATGTTATGTATGGCTCCCTGAGCCTTAAATAAAGTACTTGTGTCGTAGAGTCATGTTGTGATGCTTCGTTGTATTTGCACATATCGAGCATATTGTGTGTATGATTGAAATGCTTGGTATGTGTGGGATCTGACTATCTAGTTGTTTATCTTTAGTAGCCTCTCTTACCGGGAAATGTCTCCTAGTGTTACCGCTGAGCCATGGTAGCTTGCTACTGCTCTGGAACACTTAGGCTGGCCGGCATGTGTCCTTCTTCGTTCCTGTGTCTGTCCCTTCTGGGAAATGTCACGCATTGAGTACCGGAGTCCTGTTAGCCCGCTACAGCCCGGTTTACCGGAGTCCTGCTAGCCCAGTGCTACAGCCCGGACCCACTTGCTGATGACCGACACGTTCGAAGCTGGGTCATGGATGCCTGTCCCTGTAAGTCTGTGCCACTTTGGGTTTACGACTAGTCATGTCAGCCCGGGCTCTTTATCATATGGATGCTAGCGACACTATCATATACGTGAGCCAAAAGACGCAAACGGTCCCGGGAAAAGGTAAGACGACACCCGTGGGGATACCGTGCGTGAGGCCGCAAAGTGATATGAGGTGTTACCAGCTAGATCGATGTGACATCGAGTCGGGGTCCTGACAGCGTTGGCATCAGAGCCGGACTGCCTGTAGGTTCTCCAAGCCAAACTGGTCGATGTTGAGTCTAGAAATTCTTTAGTTATATGTAGGGGAATTGTTTGTGGGATGGAACGTAAGGCTCTTTTTACTCCTTTATCTTATGACATTCTGATCTGAGTCAGTCCATTCTTCCACCGGGGGTTAAGGAATTAGGATCTGTTCTCTCTATCAGGATCACGAGTTACTAATCAGTAGTACCTTATAAGTTTGATGGTTACCAGCCTAGTTCAGTTATACTACCACATTATGTTTCCAGAATGGTTTCAGAACTTTGATATGATGATGATGAGTGTGTACGAAATCCTTTGTCAAATGTCTCAAATCCTTTTGAGCATTTACAGCTGTCATGCTGCCGAAATTTTGCTAGAAATTCTAATGCCTTTGCATTATGATTGTGCTTTCAGATGGCCACTCGCGACCTCAATCAAGTGGTTCGCCTGACTCGATGCCTAGATGTACCCGGCCATACTGCCAAGTTGGTCAGGGTAATGACTGAGGCTGGATACCGCTGGTATCCCGAGTACACGGTCGAAGAGCAATTCCGAGATTTTAATCAAAGCCAGTATCTCTGCACTGTCAGGATATTTCCATCTTATCCTGGATCCACCGAGCCTCTTCACTGCTCTTATGGACTCGGGGTTACCATTGAGATGGCTGTGCAGGACGCCGCCTACTCTATGATGACCATTATGCGAGTCAGATCTGGGTTATTTCGGGACTCTGATTTCCGGTATATGCCAGGATCACTTCCGGGAGCACAAGGGTATCTCCAGGCTATCTATGCTGACCCCACTCAGGAGGATTCACGGACTCGCACCACTGCTGAGATGCTCGAGGATAAGGACCGTGAAAATCGGGCCTTAAGGCTAGAGCTCTTCAACACCCGTGCTGACCACTGGGCCACTTTGACTCGGTTCGCACCGGCGGTGCAAGCTGGATATTCAGATATGCGCGATCTCTATCCTGTGAGATCTGCTCTGCCAGACGTGATGGTTTGGCGTGATGTAGGAGGCATCACCCCACCTCACGGTCCCCGCAGGCCACCGTTTGTTGGTCCAAGGCCTCATCCTAGCCCCTATGGTCCACAAGCTCCGCGAGACCGTCTGTTTCCAGATGATCATGTTGAGCTTCCAGGCTATGGAGGTGACTTCTACGAGGACTACTACGGATCGGTCTGAGTTAGTGGTAGTATCACTAGTTCGCACTAGCTATGTCGTCTATCGTCCCGCGTGACTCGTGGGATATGACCTAGTTTGTACTCCTTCCGGAGGTGTAGATAAATAATGTATAGGAGCTTGGAATGCCTCCGATGAGATGTAATCCTCTTTTCACCGTAATAGTACTTTGTTTGGTCTTGTACTAAACCCTGTATGGTGTGTATGACGATGGAATAAAAGAAGCAGTCTCTGTATCTACCATGTCATACGGATGATCATCTTGCATTCCGAGTTATTTCTTACATTATGAATCCTATGTCGGAATTTTACCATCCTGACTAAATCATTGTCTTGTTTACCTAGGATGGTCAACACGCGCGCTAACCCTGCTTCTCAAGAGCAGGCCGAAGGCAGTTAAGCCAGGGATGTAAATCTGCCTCATCCTCCTTCACTAGCCGAGGTGATGATGGAAGCTGAGAGAAACAAGCGGGAGACAAACCGTTTGTTGGAGAGTATTGAACAGAATACAGCACACCATCAGAGGGCTAACGTGGTGTCACTCAGTGATTTTATCAAATTGCATCCACCCACGTTCCACCACTCCGTCGAGCCTCTCGACGCTGATGACTGGCTTCGCAGTATCTCTCACAAACTACGTTCCGCGCTGGTAGCGGAGGCTGACAAGGTCACCTTTGCTGCATATGATCTTGAAGGCCCCGCCAGTCTATGGTGGGAGAATTATGGAGCTATGCGCCCAGCGGGCCATGTCACTACTTGGGCTGAATTCAGCGAGGCTTTCCGTGAACATCACATTCCGGAGGGTCTCATGGACCGTAAACGTGAAGAATTTTGCAGTTTCACCCAAGGCCGACTTTCTGTGGATGCTTACAGCAGGGAGTTTGGTAATCTCGCACGATATGCAACCGAGGAAGTGTCTACCGATGCCAAGAAGCAAGCAAGGTTCCGTAAGGGCCTTAGTCCTGAGCTTCGCCGTGACCTCCGTCTGCATGAGTGCACATCTTTTTCGAAACTTGTCAACAAAGCCATCAGTGCCGAAACTGGTCAGACTGACTATGACGCAACACGCAAGCATGGACGTGACACGGGTTCCTCATCCGGTGCTGGTCCTCAGAAGCGCCGCATGTGGGTACCCAACACCGCCCTGCCACCCAGGTTCACACCGAGGCCATCTTTCCAGGCGCCTCGCCCCGTTCAACAGTCTGCTCCAGCCAAGTCCTATGGGGGTCCAACTAACAATGCTCCTCCATGTACCAGTTCCGTGACTTGTTTCAAGTGTGGGGAATCGGGTCACTATATGCGTGAGTGTCCCCAGACCAACCCCAACCAGTCTGCTAAAGCTGCTGGCCGTGGCAAGCCGACAGGAAAAATTTTCCACGCCAAGCCGGTCACCGCTTCCCGTGGCCATGTCAACTGTGTCTCTGCCGAAGAAGCTCAAGAGGATCCCAACGTCGTTCTCGGTACGCTTCTTGTTAACTGCCACCCGGCATCTGTTCTTTTCGATACAGGAGCCTCTCATTCTTTTATATCCGAAAGTTATGCTCGATTGCATAACGTTGCATTCTGTGACATGCCATCCACTATGGAAATCTCTACCCCTGGTTCTAGATGGCAGACCTCTAGGGTAAGCTATGGAAATGAGATCCAAGTCGACAGACTTGTTTTCCTCGCGTCTTTGATAGCCCTTAAATCTTCAGATATTAATATCATTCTGGGTATGGACTGGATGTCGGCTCATCATGCCCAAATTGATTGCTTCTCTAGGACTGTTCAACTCACCCATCCTTCGGGAAAGATAGTCAATGTCTTGACCCGAATAGCCAAGCGACAATTATATTCTCTTAACGCCAGCCCTTTGCCAGACCTTGAGGACGTTCCGGTAGTCCGTGACTTCCCGGATGTCTTTCCAGAGGAATTGCCAGGTGTTCCACCTGACAGGGATGTTGAGTTTGTAATAGACCTCATTCCAGGAACCGTTCCGATTGCTAGAAGGCCTTATAAGATGGCACCCCTAGAACTAGCCGAGCTTAAGAAACAACTCGATGAGTCCTTGAAAAAGGGTTTCATCCGACCTAGTTCATCTCCGTGGGCTTGCCCCGTCCTATTCGTCAAGAAGAAGGATGGTACGGACCGGATGGTTGTAGATTACCGACCTGTCAATTTGGTCACAATCAAGAACAAATACCCGCTTCCCAGGATCAACGACCTATATGATCAGCTCGTTGGATCCTCAGTCTTCTCCAAGATGGATTTGAGGTTGGGCTACCATCAAATCAAAATCAGAAACGGGGACATTCCTAAAACGGCCTTTGTCACTCGTTATGGCCAATACGAGTACACCGTCATGTCCTTCGGTTTAACCAACGCTCCAGCCACCTTTTCTCGGTTAATGAACTCAATCTTCATGGAGTATTTGGATAAATTCGTCGTGGTTTACCTCGATGATATACTCATCTACTCCAAGAACGAGGAAGAACATGCCGAACATCTAAGGCTAGTGTTGCAGAAACTTCGAGAGCATCGCCTTTATGCCAAATTTTCTAAATGTGAATTCTGGTTGTCAGAAGTGACCTATCTGGGTCATGTAATATCTGGTAAAGGTATTGCTGTTAACCCTGAGCGAGTTCAAGCCGTCCTTAATTGGACTCCACCTGAATCGGTCAAGCAAGTTCGGAGTTTTCTAGGCTTAGCGAGCTATTGCCGTCGCTTTGTCGAAAACTTCTCCAAAGTTGCTAAACCTTTAACCGAACTCCTCAAGAAAGATAAAAAGTTCGAATGGACTCCACAATGTGAGCACAGCTTTCAGGAACTGAAAAGACGCCTGACTTCTGCTCCCGTACTGGTACCGCCAGACTTCTCCAAGAACTTTGTTATCTACTGCGACGCTTCGCGACAAGGACTAGGTTGCATTCTCATGCAAGATCGACACGTAATTGCCTACGCTTCACGGCAATTGCACCCACATGAGGAGAACTATCCTACTCATGATCTAGAGCTTGCAGCCGTAGTCTATGCACTTAAGACCTGGCGACATTACCTCCTCGGTAATCGTTGCGAAATATTCACTGATCACCAAAGTCTGAAGTACATCTTCACCCAACCGGATCTGAACCTCAGGCAAAGACGTTGGGTTGAATTGATCACCGACTTCGACTTAGGAATAACCTACACCCCAGGGAAAGCCAACGTCATGGCTGATGCGCTAAGTCGTAAATCCTATTGTAACAATCTGATGTTACAACAAAGTCAACCGCTTCTCCATGAGGAATTTCGGAAGCTTAACCTTCACATTGTTCCTCAAGGATTTCTCTCCACCTTGGTGGCGAAACCTACTCTTACAGATCAAATCATTGCTGCCCATAAGCGAGATAAGGGAATAGCTAAGATCAAGGAGAACATTGCTAGCGGAGGTGCTAGTTGTTTCTCCACAAATGACCATGGTGTTGTGTACTTTGAGAACCGTCTAGTGGTTCCCAAGAACCAGCATCTACGGCAGTTGATCCTTAAGGAGGCTCATGAATCTCCTCTCACTATTCATCCCGGTAGTACTAAGATGTATCAGGACCTACGCCAGAGGTTCTGGTGGACTAGGATGAAGAGAGAAATTGCTCAGTATATTGCTAACTGCAACGTCTGTCGTCGTGTAAAAGCAGAGCATCAACGGCCTGCTGGCACCCTTCAACCCTTAGCTATTCCTGAATGGAAATGGGATAAAATTGGTATGGATTTCATTACCGGTTTTCCCAGGACCAAGAGAGGGAATAATGCTATTTTCGTCGTGGTCGATCGTCTTTCCAAAGTAGCCCATTTCCTACCTGTTCGAGAGAGTATAACCGCTAGTCAGCTGGCAGACTTATACATCTCCCGAATAGTGTCCCTTCATGGTGTCCCTTTGGAAATTAACTCGGATCGAGGAAGTCTTTTCACCTCTCGATTTTGGGAAAGTTTCCAAAATGCTATGGGAACCCGTCTTTCCTTTAGCACCGCTTTCCACCCTCAGTCGAGTGGTCAAGTGGAACGCGTCAACCAAATTCTAGAAGACATGCTTCGAGCCTCTGTTATCTCATTCGGAATGGACTGGGAGAAGTGCCTTCCGTTCGCCGAATTCGCTTACAACAACAGCTATCAATCTAGCTTGGGTAAAGCCCCTTTTGAAGTTCTCTATGGACGACGATGTCGAACACCCCTTAACTGGTCAGAGACCGGGGAAAGACAATTCTTTGGCCCGGATATGATTCAGGAAGCAGAAGAACAAGTTCGCATCATTCGGGAAAAGTTGAAAACAGCCCAATCTCGTCAAAAGAGTCAATATGACCGAAAACATAAGGCTATGACTTTCGAGGTTGACGAGAAGGCTTATCTTCGGGTCACCCCTCTGAAGGGAACCCATCGTTTCGGTATCAAAGGCAAATTGGCTCCTCGTTACATTGGACCTTTTCGCATTCTTGCCAAACGAGGAGAAGTTGCCTACCAGTTGGAACTACCTCCGCACCTCTCCAGGGTCCACGATGTCTTCCACGTTTCTCAACTCAGGCGTTGCTTCTCGGATCCTATCCGTGAAGTGGACCACGAAACGCTTGATCTCCAGGATAATCTTACATATCGAGAGTACCCCATTCGTATCCTCGATCAGGCCGAGCGTACCACTCGACGCCAGAACATCAAGTTCCTCAAAGTTCAATGGTCGCACCATTCTGAGGATGAAGCAACTTGGGAAAGGGAGGATCGTCTTCGACTCGAGTACCCCGCTTTCTTCCCGGAGGAACCCAAATCTCGGGACGAGATTCTTTTGAGTGGGGGTGAGTTGTCACAACCTAGCTAGTCATGCATTAGAGTGTTGCATCATGTTTACTCTTTCATCAGAAACTTGAAATGGGGATGACAGAACCCCCAGTCCCCTCTGAAACCAACTAGGGTTACTAAAATAATTTTTCAATGAACCTGAAATGCCCTTCTAAAATGCCCATCATTTTTGTCTTGGTTCAGAACCTCTGCCAAAAATGGTGCACATTTTCCTAGGCCATCCTAGGGTTTTTGAATTAAATCATAAATATTTGAATTTGGGCATTTAAAATAATATAAAATATTTAAATGCTCAAATATCTCCAAACTAAAATGTTTCATGTTGGAAATAATCCAACTATGGGCCAGGAATAGTTTGGTGATTTTTGAACTAGCCTAGGTATTTTATTTAATTCAACAAAGTTGCAGAAGTATTAGAAAAACAGAAAACAGAAGAAAATGAAAAAAACTTACCTGGCGCCTGCCCCGGCCCACCTGCCGGCCCAGCCCAGCACCGCTCCAGCGAGCTGCTTGCCGGCCAGGCAGGCAAGCAGGTGCCCGACGGCGACCGCGGCGTGCGCCACGCACCTGCTCGCCGCCTCGCCGCTCCCCTCGCCAGGTGACGTCGAGGATCGGTCTCTCTCTCTCCCCCGAACCCCCCAGACACCCCCTCTCCTCTCCAGCTCCTCCCCCTCGCACGCCCCAGCCATGGCCGACGCCATCGCCGCCACCCCCTCGCCGTAGCCACGCCCTCCGACCACCCCACGCCGTCTCACCGTGTCCAGGAGCTCCGCCGCTGTCCACTTCATCGAGCAGCCGAGCCCCGAGCGCTCGCAACGCCCGAGACCACCGCACCGACCTCGCCCGAGCTCACCGTCGCCGGAGATCCCCTTCAACGCCGTCGTCGCTCCGGTCCATCTCCGGCCGCACCAAGAACTCCGTCGCACTCACTGTGAGCTTAGCCATCTTCCCCTCCCTTCCGTTCTTGCTCCCGAGCCGTGTAGCAACCTCCCGGAGCTCAACCGCACCCACCGCCGTGGAGCTCGTCGCCGACGTGCTCCCGGTCATCCTCCGGCCACAAGATGGTGTCCATCTTACTCACCAAGTTCCGCAGCACCTAGCTAGCTACTCCACGAGCCTCACCGAACCCTCTAGCGCCAAGTTCACCTCCGACCGAACCCCGGTGGCCGCCAAAGTCGTCGCCGGCGCCAACTCCGGCCACCCCGACCCCAACGGACTCTGCCAAGAGCTGCGGTTTGTCCTCAGCTCCACTCCGGTGGTCTCCGCGGCCCATTTGGTGGCCGAAATGGCCAAAACCACTTCCGCCGCCGCGTCGGGCTCGCCGGCGGCTAAACGCCGGTGCAGCCGACCCGGGTTTGACCACGGGTGGGCCCTGGTTGACTCCCCTGAGTCAATGACAGGTGGGGCCCAGCCCTGTTAATTAAACAGGATTAGTTTTTAATTAAGTTTTAATTAAAATAATCACCCTGACATGCGGGACCCACTGTCAGGTTTGACCTGGACCAGTTCTGTTGACCTGCTGACGTCACACTGACGTCAGGCTGACGCAGTAATTGATTTTCTGGATTTAATTTAAATCAGGAAATTCCAGAATATTATTTAAATTTCAAAAATTCATAACTTTTATTCTGTAACTCCAAATTGGACAAATTATATATGAAAAATGATCAGAAAAATCCAATCTACCCATCTGTACTATTTTCATGCATGATCAAACAAGTTAAATTGATGTTTTAAGCAGAACAAGGAAAAGCACTTTAAAGGGCCATATTTGAATTTGAAATTTGAATCCTTGATTCAAATTTGCTCAAACCCTTCTGGTTTTAGTTGCATTAGCCCAATACACTCATTTTGCCATGTCTCATGCATGCATCATATTGTTGCATACTGTTTGGTAATGTTTGTGTATCGGTGCTCTCTGCGGCAGGTTCTGTCTCCGAGGAGTACCGTGATTACCCTAACGAAGACCCGTATCAGTGCATCGAACCATCAGGCAAGCAACCAACCATTTGATCATATCGATACAATCCCATGTTCTCGCTCCTGCTCTCTTTTACTGCATTAAGACAACGCGATTCAAACTGCTGTGTGCTACGGTAGTTGAACCCATTTCCTCTGCATGACCTGTCATTGCCACAGTAACTAGATGAAACCCACTAGCATGTGTAGGAGTTGATTGAGCCATATGTATGTGTTGTTCCTACCTTGCTATGCCTGCTATGCTTAGAGTCATGTCAGGTCTGGTTCATCTGGGTGATGGGCTAGAGTGAAATGTTAATGTCGGTAATGAGAGTGGTGTGGTGAACACGATTTGGTAAAGGTATCGATGAGAGGCCATGTAGGAGTACATGGTGGGTTGTTTCATTGAAGCCGACCTTAAGCACCGAGATCTGTATGTGTGATTTAAGAATCAGCTACTACCATACATTGGGCCCTGAAATATGACCCCGCTCGACTTCTTATTCACCTTAGCTCTCTGTCCAGGAGTTGCAAGTAGTTTCTGGTGTTTGTAGCCTACTGGAGGCCATGGACAGCGCTGACCGTAGGGGTGGGCTGTGATGCGGTAGGTACGTGGCCGGGTGTACCGAATACCCGTTAGGTATCTCGGGAACCCTGTTCACATCGTTCGGGGCCGTATGGGAAACCTCGGCCGGACTCCCTGCGGATGGAACCTGAATAGGCGATAAACCTGGACTAGAGGCTTAAGTGTTTAGGTAGGTCGTGGTCTACACCCACGTCGGCTTTCGCTTGAAGTCTGCCGAGCACATGTCGTGTGCAGACGCTAAGTGGTGGAAACATGTATGAAGAAGTACACCCCTGCAGGGTTAACATGATCTATTCGAATAGCCGCGTCCGCGGTAAAGGACTACTTGGTTGCCTATACAGTTCATAGACAAGTAAATGGAAACTATTAAAAGCCTCAAGATAAGTGTGAGTGCCGAGGATGGCCCTTCCGTAGGAAGACGGAGGTGGATCCTCGGTAGTGTATTGAAGTGGTGAATAGTGGACTCGTGTGCGCAAAAACTATTTCAAGTTGGAGTATCGTAGGATAGCCTAGCCAAGGGTCAAAGCTGGCTTGCTGCAATAACTCCACCAACCCTTCTTGATACTATGCATGTATGTAGGTTCTGATGTAAGTCTTGCTGAGTACCTTTGTACTCATGTTGCTATAATCTACATTTTTACAGAAGACGCTGCAACCCCTTCTGATGGGTTCTATGTAGACGTTGACATCAACGAGTAGGCTAAGGACCCAGGTGGTGACCCTGAGCTTGTGATGGACCATGTAGTATAGTTAGGCTTCCAAGCCTCTTTTATTTTACTAGTTGTCTGTACCCAGACAATGTACTTCCGCTGCTGGCTTGTATGACTGTATGGCTTGTATGTTGGGTCGTGAGACCCGTACCTTTGTGTGTATGATATGTATGGCTCCCTGAGCCTTAAATAAAGTACTTGTGTCGTAGAGTCATGTTGTGATGCTTCGTTGTATTTGCACATATCGAGCATATTGTGTGTATGATTGAAATGCTTGGTATGTGTGGGATCTGACTATCTAGTTGTTTATCTTTAGTAGCCTCTCTTACCGGGAAATGTCTCCTAGTGTTACCGCTGAGCCATGGTAGCTTGCTACTGCTCTGGAACACTTAGGCTGGCCGGCATGTGTCCTTCTTCGTTCCTGTGTCTGTCCCTTCGGGGAAATGTCATGCTTTGAGTACCGGAGCCCTGTTAGCCCGCTACAGCCCGGTTTACCGGAGTCCTGCTAGCCCAGTGCTACAGCCCGGACCCACTTGCTGATGACCGACACGTTCGAAGCTGGGTCATGGATGCCTGTCCCTGTAAGTCTGTGCCACTTTGGGTTTACGACTAGTCATGTCAGCCCGGGCTCTTTATCATATGGATGCTAGCGACACTATCATATACGTGAGCCAAAAGACGCAAACAGTCCCGGGAAAAGGTAAGACGACACCCGTGGGGATACCGTGCGTGAGGCCGCAAAGTGATATGAGGTGTTACCAGCTAGATCGATGTGACATCGAGTCGGGGTCCTGACAAACATGTAGAGTAAAAAAGAGATGCAACAAGTGTACAACCTCTTTGGGGAAGCCATGTCGATCTCAGCATGATTGGGTTGGCCGGTGAGGATGCTCCGGCTGACTTTGCTGTCGGAGGAGGGGAAGAAGATCTTAGGCGTCTGGAGATGGAGCCCGAGGTACTACTCCACTGTGATGGAGGGTTTCGTCGTTGGAGCAGCTCCGGTGAGTTGTACGACGCCGAGGCTGAAGCATGACAAGAGAGACAACGAACAACGTTAACCTGAGTGGAATTCTAATAGCATCTCCAATACATGACGTAAAATACATAACCACAAAGTACTAGATGTAAAATACATCAGCCGCTCATCTCTGAACTTAACTGTCGAAACTGAACCTAACTTCCAAACTGAATTTTTCTGTCGAAACTGAATTTTGCTGTCGAAACTGAATGCACTAGCAAGGTGAGGCTACACGTCGGTCGACTGACTTTTTCATCTCTGGTCAGTCGATTTTGCAGCCATTGGATACGAAATCAAGGGCCTGCGGTTCATCTTCAACCTCCACCCCCCCTGAGCCGCCAGCCACCACGGGCTAAATAGCAGCCCCCCGTCGCCCGCGGCCGGCGGTGCGCCGCCCCGCCCGCCCCGAAAACACTCCCCACCGCCGGTCCGCCGCCGCCCCGGCCATCCCTCTAGGCCCTCCCGTGCCGAGCTTTTTCTCTGGCGATCCCCACGCCACCGTCCTGCCAACGCCCCGCCACCGCCGGCGACCACCGCCCCCATCCTGAACCCTAAGATAGATAGTGGGGTACCTCTCCGGTGAGCCCCCCTCCCCGTTGCGGCTGGTTCTTCCTTCAGCCCGGCGAGCCCACCCCTTGAAAATCGACTGACCCAAAAGTCGATTCAGTCGACTGAAGTGTAGCCAAATCGGAGCAGCATCGCAAGCAAGAGCAAGAGCGAGAGCAGCAGCACGAGCAAGAGCAATAGCAAGAGCAGACCAGGCAGGGGACCGAGAGCAAGAGCAGAGCAGCAGCGCGAGCAAGAGCTAAAGCAGCAGCAGCTCCTACTGATGTGGACGTCGCCGCCGTGGGAGCGACACCGTGGAGGAAGTGGCCGGCGACGCCGCCGTGGATGGAGCCGCGCCATGTCGGCTCGGTACCGAGCGCCGGGAGCACCGTGAGATCGAATCAAGAAGAAAATGCGGCGATTAGTGTACAACCTCTTTGGTGGCGCCGATTAGGCCGCAGCTTCATCCGAGGAAACGGTGATGATGATGCTCTTCCGGTGGTGCAGGTGAAGACGGCGGTGTGGGAATGGAGGTGGCGCGAAAGACGAGGGGAACGTCGGGGCAGCTCCTTGGAGGTGGAGGACGGGGTGGCTGAACCGGCGGGACGATGAGATCGACGACGGATCCTCATCCAGTATGATGGATGAGGGACGTCGAGGTGTTGCTATGGACGACGTCGTCGGGGAAGAAGCTCCGGCTGGGTGGCGGACGGAGCAGGGTGTGGGGTTTCGTCACGGGCGCGGCCTCGGTGTACGAATGGGTGGGCAGATGGGATGGTAGTGGGGAACCATGGCTTAGAGACGCGCTTGTCCGAAATGTGGGGTAAGTTACGAAAGTACCCCCCCACCGATTTGAGGTGGTTCTTTCGGTTCATGGGTACCACGGGCATTTCGCGTGTCGGGATTTCACAGGAGGTGGGAGTTTTTGCGCGCGTTGTAATTTCGGAATAGCAAGGCGCGGGTTGAGATGGAGGGAGTTGTTGGAGCACAACGAGACAAAGATATATCTTAAATATTTCGGGCTAACAAGGCGCGGGTTGAAATTTCCGGACAAGCCTAACGTGTACTGTACCAAATCAATGCGCACTACAAATGTCATTCAAAACTTTGAATTTATGTTATGTTCAATTAAAATATTTCGTTACGTGTATAATGCATGCAACCTACTACTCAAATGAACGTTTTAGTGCATTCCAAACGTATATACTACCGCTTCAATATGAACTAAATTTGAATAAGATCTACAGTAATGATTGTTGTGAAGTCAAAGCATTTGAATTCCTTTCTCTGTTTTAATAAGATCTACAATCATCATTATTGTCAAGTTAAACCATCGTTTGTGTATTATCTTCACAGCACACCACATGATCAGTATCGAGTTACATATGAACTATGTGTACTATATGAACTCAAACTAGATTTTTTGAATCCACTTTATTTTGATTTCAAATCACATTACATTTCTAGCTCTAGCTAGATCTGCATAATCTAAACCATGTCTCATATGTATAATGTGTTTATCACATTATGTATGGTGCCCCGCCCCCTACGCCTACAAGTATTTAGATGTGAGTTGCAGACACCACACATTACCACAAATTCAAATAAAATGTGAGAATGTTCGATATATAGTATTGTTTAGATTGCTCGATATTTAGTTGTAAGCTGCAAACGCCGCACATTATCACAAATTCAAATAAAATGTGAGATTGTTTGATGTATAGTATGGTTTAGATTGTTCGGCATTTAGCTGTGAGTTGCAAACGCCATGCATTATCACATTATGGTATAACATGTGCACAACACGTGTACCACCGCTATATTCATGCATGCAATGTTTAAAACACTATGATCTCCTATTCAAATATATGAATCCGCTTTCATATCAAATTATGATCTTTGTTAGTCTCTTACACCCACATAGTCCTCTAACCTTTATAGCTACCACTAACTTTCTCTCGTGCATGCACACGCCCTCCTCGCCCTCCCCCTCCCTCGGCATTCTATCCACCGGGCACATTCATTTTTTCCTTTAGGTCGTTCTCCCAGAGTCTCCACAACTCCTTTCCGACACACACCGATCGATAAACCTCTCCAGCGATGCCTGCCTATCGCATACACACACAGCTTCAATCTCCTCCTTTATGTGTCCTTGCCTTGTGTCTCTCATATGGTCAGACACACATGTAAACTCTCACCCCTCTTTTAGTCGATCTCACAATCGCACACTCGTCCCCCTATCTAGCTAGTAGTTGGGCCTCTCGCACAACCTTTTAGCTCCATTCTCTCTGTCTATCCGTCTCGCTGGGCCTTATTTGCCTCTAACAAATGGACGTACACCGACCGATCTCTCGCTATACATATAGCCAGCTAGGTCCTTATAACTTGTTTTTACCCACACATCGATCGATCTACCTCATTAGTTGTGTCTCTCCCTTCCTCCAACAAACAACAATTGATCTACCGATCTAGTTAGGTTTGCTTACCAAACACATGGTTCCCCTTCATCATCCATGGATGCGTCCCGACAGATCTATCACGCACAGGCACACACAGAAACACATCCCCACTCTTATTGATAACATTGCAGTTCCACCCTCAGTTTGTCTAGTAGGCCTCTCCCACCATCTTCGAGAAGCAACTCCATCACCCATCCAGCACTCTACCCCTCTCCCTCCCTCCCTCCCTCTCTCTCCTCTCTCTCTCTCTGTCCCATCATATTTCCCGTCCTTCAGTTATGTATGGATGTCGACCGATCTCCCTCAAGACATAGCTGGGTCTCTCCTTCTCAACACATATACGAGTCGTTCTACCTCTATAGTTAGGCCTCTGCCTACCCCTCCCCCACCCCCTCCCCCCCACACACACCGATACATCGAGCGCTCTAGTCATGTCTCCCTGCCACACACAAACTTGACATGTGCCCTCTAACATTCCGGTAGGCCAGTCGCCCTATATCTTTGACTTGCACACACACACACAATTTCGATGGCTCTCTTCATCGATCTCGCACCCACCCACTTGATCCTCTCTTCGACTCTATCGATAGCTATGACCCCTCCCTCTCTTCTCGTGGATTGCCCAACCCTCTATGTATGATATGGATAGGCCTCCATTTCACACACATTGCATGCAAAATTTTGTTTGAGATGTCATCGACACATATTCCCACAAATAATTCACGAAATCAACCCCCACCCCCACCCCCACCCCAAAACAAAAAACACTCACGAACGCGGTTTGTATCTCTCACACACACCCACGTAGGTGGGGGACGTGCACGAAGAGAAGAGGTGCATGCACGGCGCACGTACTCCCGTCTCTTTCCCAACCACACCCGCGCGGGTACACGGTGGAGCTCATTTCTGTACGAAAAAGGCAGCCCACGTGGTAATTTGGCACGTGTACTGGTTGTCCACTTGGTGGAGGGAGGATCATCTACCACGGGTGAACAAACAAATTGCGACTTGACGCGTTATGTTAAATTAAAAAAGAGGCAAACCATGTGGGGCCTACCTTAGAGGCAAGGCTCTATACACTGGAGTACTTTTGATGTGTCCCGTCAACTCGCAGAACGAGGAGAAGCTTGCTTAGTACGCCGTCTCCCCCGCCCACGGGCGCGGTGGCTCGCAGGATGAGGTGAAGCTTGCTCCCTTCCCCCTCGCCCATGCGCGCGGTGGCTCGCAGGACGAGGAGAAAAATTTACTACTCCCTCCGTTTACTCCTCGTCCCACTACCTTGGTTATAGAGATTATATCATATTGTTTGGAATATATATGTCCTTTAGTAGATTTCAATATGAACTACTAGTACATACTCCAAACACTGATGTATATAGACGTATTTTAGAGTGTACATTCACTCATTTTGCTCCGTATGTCGTAGCACTCTCCCTCGCCCCTCGACCCTCGCCCACGTGGTGGACGTGCAGCAATTCATTTGGTCTCATATAGCCAGAACGATATATACTGCACTACCATTATTGCTCGACTTCCCGAAGAGGCAAAGAGCCAATCGCAAGGTTAATATTTTAGAGATGCCAAGCGCAAGGTTATAGGAGAACAAGTAGTAGGTGCTGCATCATTTATAAATAAATATTTTTCTTCAGTGGCACGTACGCAATATGATAGGTT
Organism: Triticum aestivum; assembly: GCF_018294505.1. Lineage (NCBI taxonomy): Eukaryota > Viridiplantae > Streptophyta > Magnoliopsida > Poales > Poaceae > Triticum > Triticum aestivum. The sequence continues at coordinate 600,436,602 of NC_057804.1, forward strand.
CATATGGAGAGAAAAGGAAACCGCTCCACTATATACATAGTCAGGACGGGCCAGCCTACACAGTTGCTTGCTGGGGTTGCTCTCTTCACACTCTCTTGCACAAAACGACTGTGGCCACATCTCTAACATCCCGGTGGATCATGTACGCTTGGGGAAGGGGTGGATGCTTAGTGTAGATGTGGTGTCCGTCGTCAACGGCGAAAACCCACTGTCGGCACGTCCCGATCAGAGGTCCCCGCCGTTCTCTTTCACAAAGCCGGTGAGGTTGCCTTCGTCCCTTGCTCACTGCCGCGACATGGGCAGTTGCCGCCTCCCGCCGCCCTCCTCAAGGTTGAGCTACGTCCCTCAGGTACAACTCCCTTTACAGCCGGCTTGCACCACTGCTCCAGCTGCCCACATCACTCCCTGTGGATATTTCTCTACTTCTTTGCCCCGCACATACCTGATACCTCTACTGGCTTCTACGTACTGTATTTGTGATGAGTTTATGTCTCATCAACTAGTCCTAGTAATCTTATTCTAATCACGCTTCTTCAATTTATTTGCCACAGGGATGCTCATCTCGATTTTGGTGAAACTGCACAAAATGATCCGATGGTCAAAAGGTTGCAAACTTCATTTATTAGGAAGCTCGAACGTTGCCAGCAAATTGAAGCCTGGTCAGGGTTCATGGTTCAAGGGCTAGGGACTGCTGGGATCATTTTTTTCTTTAGCTGCCTCTATTCCAAAATAAGTGTCAACTTTAGTAGTAGTACAACTTTGTACTAAAGTTTGCACAAAGTTGAGACACTTATTTTGGAACGGAGGGAGTACATATTTGCTATGATCTGTCAATCATTGAGATGCAATAGCATGCATGTTAGTCTCCTTTGTATTTGATGAAATGTTGCAACGGGCAACCTTGGACGCAAGATACATGTAACAGGAGCTGGAAGATTCATAGCATTATACAAATTTATCTCGCTGATAAATTATAGTACGTACTAGTAGTATACTAGTACTTCCTCCGTTCCTAAATATAAGTCTTTGTAGAGATTTCACCATTAACCACATGCGGATGTATATAGATGCATTTTAAGTGTAGATTCATTCATTTTGTTCCGTATGTAGTTCACCTAGTGGAATCTCTACAAAGACTTATCTACTAGTAATAGCTAGCCCCCACTACTAGGAATTCTCTATCCTCTCCTTGAGCCACATCATCAAAATTGACGTAGCCGTTAGATGAAGTAAATCAGTCCATAATAGCCGTCTGATCTAGACGTTGAGAGGCTCGGCACTAAGCCACATGCAAGCATGCAGAAATACCGTGGCACATGCATGTGAGTGGGTTTTAAATCACATCAACATGTCAGCATGCAAGCATGCACCGGTAGCATGCATCTAAGTGAGCTTTTAAGTCCCATTAACATGTCAAAAAGAAAAATATAATCCCATTATGCAGTAGGAGTTGGCTGATATTTTTTCCTTATGTGGGATGATCTAAATGATGATGGGAGTTTATTTAGTTTGGCTACCACATTTGTCATGCGGTTATAGATTTTTTTTAGTTCTATGAAATCGATAATTTTGCGCAGAGAGATATACCGTTGTTCCGCGGCAACGGGCGGGGACTCATCTAGTAATATTTAGGAATGGAGGGAGTACTATGTAAAGAGTTAGGTGTCGCACGGTGATAGTGTGAGGTGGGCCATGTAATCACTGAGCCTGCATGTTTTCATTGCTCTTGCACTCCTCCGCTGTAAGAATGGCGAAAATTGTAATCTACTACCTCCTTTCGCCGAAAGCGCGGGACATCCAGTAGTCCTACCACCTCAGTAATAAAGACCAATGAGCCGTCAAATCACATAGACCCAGTAGTAAGTTGGACGGATGAAGCAACCATCACTCTTGCGCCAGTGAGAGGTCGCGTCCGCTCTGTCCGGGAATGAATGCGGCACCGATTCTTTGGAGCGGCGCTGACCGTTTTGGGCGGGAAGCGCGCAGGCGGTGGAGGGGCTTTGGGTGGGCCAGGCTGGTCAGGAGCGGGCGTGGCAGCTGTCCGTATGTCCCTACCGGACACACCCAGAAACGAGAGGATGCACCGACTCTCGCAGCTAAAATCATACACTACACACCATATCTCTGTAGGAGTAGGTCGATTTGTCGCACTCTCTAACACACACATGCTGTTAAACACACACACGCACACGCACGCACCTTGGTCCCGTTGCACCTTCTAACGTGACTTATTACACCTAGACGGAGGGAGTAGTAAGTATACGAAATATGGTGGCACACTGACTTAAGTCGAATACAAGTTCCCAAAATTTGTGTGCATGTTATAATAAGGATTCACTTAAAATAGTACGTGAGCGAACAGAGGGATCAATTGGACAGTGTTCCCGAGCAGTAGCGAGATGTGTGAGGTAAGATACACCGCTGGCGCTTTTAATTTTTCTTATTAATTTGTTTGTTTCACCCTCTGACTGGTGGGACCCAACGTACTACGTGGAGAGAGGTAAGGTGACTAAGGCTGCATTATTTCTGCACCACTGTGGATAGTCTTACCACCAAAGCCACATGACACGATTATGATTGAAATCCTAATGACTCCCACACACACACACAAAAAACACGGCATGCTGTCACACGAATGCAGGAGTGTATAAAAGGTTATTTTCCTCTTGTTGAACATAATGGGAGGGTTGTGTAGCTGGTTATCTTGTTCGCTCATCAAACTTGAGGTCTCGGGTTCGATAACTACACTTGAGCATAATTTTTGCCAGGAGGATTCTTTGACTGGTCAAAATGTTTTCTAGGGTTTGCACTCTTCACACTCTCTCTCCAGTATATATATACACGTTGGAGCCTCAGCACTTGTGGTTGCTCTCTTCACACTCTCTCGCCCTCCCCCGCTAGATCCTCAGCGCTTGTAGTTGCTCTCTTCACACTCTCCCGCCCTCTCTAGATCTAAACAAGACTCCATTGGCTTCTCTCTCCCCTCACTGCTGCTCAAAGAGCTGGCAGGATCCGTCCGCCGGGAAGGGAAGGAGGCTTAACGCTGTCGCCGTCGGCGAGGGAGGGAATCCACTACCGGCGCTGTTGTTCACTTTCCACCCAGCGGCGGCGCGGGAGGGCCTCCGACCCTTCTTCTTCACGGTCGTCTCGTCGCCCACCGAACCACGCCCCAAGAATCTTAAGGTATATTTTACTTACTCCACATGCATTGCTCTAGCTGCATGTATACCATGAATCTAGGACGTGGTTCAAAGAGGAAAGGAGTGGGGGAAAGTAGTGGGAAAAGTTGTATATAGCATGAATCTAGGACGTGGTTCAAAGAGGAAATGAAGGGGGAAAGTTGTATAGCATGAATCTAGGACGTGGTTCAAAGAGGAAAGGAATGGGGGAAAGTAGTGGGGAAAGTTGTATCGCATAAATCTAGGACGTGGTTCAAAGAGGAAAGGAAGGGGCGAAAGTACTAGTTCAAAAAGGAAAGGAAGGGACAAGGCTGTAGAGTTTGAGCAGGACTAGATTTGTTGCGCTCACATAGGGAAAGGTGTCTAAAGATAACAAAACTGGGACCAACACAAATATGCTCCTTGGTTGTTTGTTCTTTGTTGCAACAGACTGTGCATGACCACAGTACATCGGTAGATGCACATGGTGCTGGTGCGTCCACTGTCCCGTGCAACTCATTAGCTGTTGTTAATCTATGGCCCTGTTTGGTTAAAAACTCCCTAGTCCCTACCTGCTTGGTTCCAGGGACTAAACATGGACTAGAGGTTATTAAATGACATGATAAAAGACCATGTTACCCCTAGTAATGAACTAATAGAAACAAGGTGCGATGCGTGGCAGGGGCAACTGTTGGAAAAAGTCCCAAAAAGACTCCCTCGGGGTCTTCTTTCTTTAGTCCCAAATGCCCACTTTTAGTCCCGAAAAGTCCCTCCTGTTTGGTTTAGATGTGACTGACACGGAGTTTTTTTAGTCCCTACACCAAAATGTCCCTGTAAACAAACACCCTCTAATAATGCCGCTGGAAAATTGATGCAATGCCACAGTTAAAAGCAAATTACATGTTTAACGAATTTTATTGTTAATATAATCTCTATGTTAATATTAATCAATGCCACCGTTTGAGAAATGCTACTGTCTTGCTTTCTTTCCCATTTAGATAAGGTAGATGCTTCTTTTTGTTGGCTTCTGTGTCATCCACCGTTATTGACCACTAATTGTTTCCTTTGCACCTCTGTGTAAACAGGGTTATCTACTTCACCTCGTTGCCATTGTGACCTTTTGTTGCACTGCACAAAACACTTTTGTTTTAAGAGTGTTTTGTGCAGTTCAACCAAAATGTCACACCGACAACGTTGCTTGATTGCTTGATCTTAGTGGAACTGCACAAGAGGAGATCTTACTTCCTATCCGTTAAGGCGAATTTGGTTCAGATCTTCTTCTTGTGAGTTGTTTGAATTCCGCATCATGAGAGGTCAGTACTAGCCTTCTTTCACATGATTCTGCAGTGTGCTTTCATATGTTGTGCTACTTGTACGATAATGTTGCTTGATTTTAGTGAACTGCACAAATGGAGACAAGACTTCCAATCTGTATGTGCACCGTAATATCCCATTGAGGTAAGATAAGGATATTTCACAACTGTTGGCCTGTATTTTGCCACTTTCATCAGAAAATTAAGTTTAGTACTATACTTGTGCTCCCTAATTGACATGCCAAATCTTACATTGAAGGCGAAGCTTGTCTGTTATTGAACCAAGTGATGAAGGGGAAGAACAAGCGGAAGAAAAACAAAAATCAACTCCCGGTGCTGTAATGAAGCACTGGAACTGTGATGACACAAGTAATGATATAGTTTTGCATCTTAATTTATTGCTATGGCTGGAACGAGCAATTGTTTTGCCACTGATTTGATGCCATATGTAATTATCTCTACTTGTGCAAACAGGGGTCTTCTTTGAAGATACCATATATTTTAGTGGAACTGCACAAGAAGATGTTGGAAACATTAAACTAATCGAGGAGTATATAGTAAGCATGGCCACCCCCGTAGATAGCAACAGATGGTTCCCGAGAAGTGCTTCATCTGTATGCTCTACACAATCAGCCTCCTAACAAAGGTTGGTACTCGCCCACTGATTTCATCCATATGATTGAGCTTTGTCATCTCTATTGGTGTTGTGCTACTGTTTAGATACTATCATGAAAAAGTGGTATTGTCCTTGGGAAGTGCTTCATCTGTGCTGTTTTAAATATTTCCTTTCCTTTTTTTCGAGCAAACATGGATGCTAGCATTTAGTAGTCCTCTTGTCTTTGCACAACAGGATCATCTTCCTCTGAAGAAGAATATGGAGTACGTGAAGTGACTAGTTCCGATTATGCCAGGATGAAGAAGCACTGTCTATCTTCTCATCAGAAGGAGCAGTTGAAGGATGGTTACATTACTCCCCACAAGACCAAACTAACTTCAGCTCAGAAGGACTGACAAATCTCCATTTTTTGCTGTGACGCGCGAGTACAATGTTGTTCTAGGATTCTTTCTGGTGAGTTCCATTTTTCTAAAAGTGTGCTCTACATGGACCATGTATGTGCCTGTTGAAACTGTCAATTCATAGTACAATTTGCTTTATACTAATCACTTTTTTGTATTTGTGCAAACAGGGGTGCTCAGCTTGATTTCAACGGGAACTGCACAAAATGTTCATGAATACATCGAATCATTCATTTCCACCACAAGAAAGGAGGTGCCCATAAGTTCAAGGTGTTGCAACATATAAGGGCGAAATCATACAAGCTACGCGCGAATTTGGTTGATTTTGGTGGAACTGCACAAAAAGAACAACTGGTTTATTTAGCACGAGGTGCCATGTCAATGTCCGAACTGATGGCAAACCCTGCCCATTCCACAATCGTAGGCATTTGATATTTTGGAATGGGACAACCTTGTCAAATTTTGCTCATTGATTTTAGCAAGATATGCGTTTGATATTTTCGAATGGGACGCCCTTTGCTGTCAGCAGCGGTCGATCAATTTTTTCTTTATTCTTTAGTTGTGAAGTAAATATTGCCTCTGACATGTGAGTCGCTGAGATGCATAATCATCGATTGTTTTGAATGTTCTCTATGAATTGCCAGGCCTGTGTGTTTGATTGCAATGTACAGAAACGCTAAAAAGCTGCTCAAACTCTTTGTACTCCTTCTGTTCCTTTTTACTTCGCACATTGTGAAAGTGCATACTTTTTTGTATAAGATTGGTCAAAGTAGAGATACTTTGACTGCAGACAAAACTTGTATGCAGACTAGAAAGGACCGGAGGGAGTACATGTGAAACTGCTGCAAACGAGGTGATCACCCTGGGAATAATGCTAGTACGTATTGTTTTGCATGTTCATCCAATGCCAGTGATACAGGAATTCAAACTAATCGAAATAAATTCATTCATACACGGTCGGATTTCATATAAACATGCCGGATTTCATTACATTTCATACATTCTTCAACTAAAAAGGGGTGCGCTGGAGGTATAATTAATTAACCGAAGCTACCCACCTGTGTCCCGCTGAGCCGAACAGAAGCTTCAGTGACTTAACTGCAGTGCAGTTGCGTAACTGACATGTGGCCTGTTGGGCCCACGTGTCAGTCAGCCAACTGCACCAGCAGTTAAGTAGAAGCAGCGTTCTTCTCCAGCGCAGCTCTCCGAACTCCACGTCGCCGCCAAGAAGCTAATCGTCGTTAATGGTCAACCCGCCTAGCTTGCTTCAACCGGAGGGTAGCAGCGGTGGCCTTACTTGGACCCTGAGCGGCGGCGACTACCGTGTTCTACTCTTCCTCATTTTCTGGTGGCGCGGCCTCGTTGGCAGCGGGGCGGGGCCTCGGCGGGAGCCAGAGATGTCCTCTGTCTCTTGTTGCCGTGGGCGGCGCCTCAGCGGAGCGGTCTGGAAATCCTCCCCCGCGTTGCCGGCAGGGTGGGGCCTCGGCTTGAGGCGGCGATGTCCTCTGCCTCGTTGTTGGCGGGGCGGGGCCTCGGCGGAGCCGGCGGTGTCCTCTGCCTCGGTGGTTGGCGCCGCAGGAGCCTCGGCGGAGCAGGGCCTCGTAGATGCTAGTTGGGAGCGGAGGGACTCGTCTGGAACCGGCATTGTCCTCTTCCTCATCCTCGGTCTCGCCAACAGCGCCTCGCCCGCTTCATCGCCCTCTTTGCTAGCCTCTTTGTAGGCGGCCGCAGCCTCCGCCACCCGCATGCGGTACCGCCAGCGCTCGAGGCGGCCCTTGCGGGCGGAGCGGTACGAGTCGAGCAGCGCCTCCTGCTCCGCCCGCTCCGCGGCGATCTGCTCCTCTACCTGCAGGTGCTCCTGGAGGAGATGGTGGTTGTAGGCGGCGTCGGCCTGTGCCTCCCGGAACTGTTCCTCAGCATCTGCCTCACCCTGTCCATATATTGGGCACGGGGCCTCACCGATGGTCATGGTGCAGTTCCGGCTCTGCGCAGGCGAGGAGATCACTTTACTTGGATAGGATGACAATGGGGACCCACCAGGTCCATAGCCTCACGTACGCAAGTGCCTCCTTATTATATATATATATAACTATAATTTATTTGCTTCCTCCTGGTTTCCTGACATCACAGTCCCACACCATTGTCTACCTATGTACTCCCTCCTTTCGCGTTATAGGGCTTATCTCAAAATTTTAGTTTTTCCCATTTATAAGGCCTCATTTGGTTGTTTTCCCATCACATGTTCAGATTCCAAGGTGCATTAAAATCATTGCATGCAAGTATTAAGAGAAATTGACGCAATGCATGTACTTTATGCATCATGCATTGCAATTAATGGTTGAATAAACATATTTTAGAGATACGAGCATTAATTAGTGCTTTTGCAAAACTAGAAAAAGTATTCCACCACTCGCCATCTACCTTGATTGGTGAGATTTTTGAATTGAGCATTATAAACCGGAAAGGAGGAGTAGTCAATAAAGAGAGAATTGCACAAGAAGCGGCCGACAGCTGGGACCAAGCAGCTCGAGCAGTATTTGTGTTTTGAGGTGTGAGCACTGTCAGAGTTTTTCGATGTTTACCCCAGATATTAATTTTTTCTCCTCTGAACAACAACGAAAACATCGCTGCAGGTATTAACTGGGCGGGCTGTGGCCCGTCTAGCCCAGGCCAGATATCCAGCCCAGATATTAATTTTTTTTCAAGCTGAAAATGGCTAGCCCAGCTATACTTTTTTTTAGGAATGCCCAGGCAAGGTTAAGTTGTTATTCTCCGCCCCGCTGGGCTGCAAATCTTTCCTAGGAGGGATGCCTTAGGCTTAACAAGAAAATGGGCTTTAAGAAATAATAAATGGGATGTAATTATTAAAACTGGATAGTAACTATAAAAAATGCACCAAACAGTGATTACTTTATAAAATATTATTTTTGGAATATTGAAAATTTTAATTTCATTAATTGTTGCGAGCGGAATGTTTTGTTGGATTTTTATGCAATATAAATTTATATTGAAATTGTATTTAATCTGACTAAAATTTTGGGATAAAAATATTCAGATCCCATCAAAATGTGGGAAATTTTATTGAATTCTGTTTTGAACGGTTGGTTGAAATGGGTTGTACTTTTAAAAACTGTAAATGGGTTGTAGTAAATTCTATTAGAATTCAAAAATGGGCTACACATTCTTACAAATCTCAAATGGGCTATAAGTTCTCTGCCACACACTTCTGGCCTTACTAAGTTGACGCGTCCCCTAAAAAATAGAGTTGACGGGTATGCAAGGCTTTGTCAACTTATAGTCAACACACAGTTCTAGCAGCAGTGGCCGTTGGATGTCCATCCAACGGATGCCGTGCTTCTTCTTCAATCTTGGATATTCTAGCTTCACCCGCCCAAAAAATGATTCATCCCCCTGACATCTGGGGCGCACCGTTTCGGAAGCTGACCTGTGGGCCTACTAAGTTGACGTACCAAGGGCTTTGTCAACTTAGTCAATATAAATGATTCTAGCTGCAGTGACCGTATGATGTCCATCCAACGGCCGTCGTGCTTCTTCAACCTCTGGTCTTCTTGCTCCGGCCGCCCAAAGCAGCGCCGGTCGTGCCGCCTGCTCCTGCCTTCCGTGGCCGGCTATGCTGCCGCGGAGGCCTCACTGCCCCCTACTACTCCCACCGCTGGCCAGGCCATCCCTCCACTCACCCACTGACCCACACCCCCTGTTATTCTGTAGCGACGGCAGCGCAGCCGAACCAGTGAACCCTCGTACTCCTCTTCGTGTGTGCATCCACTGCCGCGTCTTCCCCGGCTCCATGTTGTCCCCTTCCTAGGCCTTGCCGTCGTCCACCGCCGTGGTGCTCTCAGCGCGGCGTGGTCAACGTGGTCAAGGAACGACTTCCATCGGACATGGACTATACGTGGAGAGGCTGACAGCTGGGTCCACGACAGCCGCAAGGAAGTGCCTCCTTATTACGCGCAAAATAATTATTCCTCCACCTGACAGCGGGGACCCACCGGACGGGCCACCGTATTTCGCGAAAAAAATGATTCGCCCCCTGATTGCTAGGACCCACGACCTACATCTTCGCATGCAAGGAAGTGCGTCCAAAAAAACGATTCGCCCCCCTGACTGCTGGGACCCACCAGCTACATCTTCGCATGCAAGGAAGTGCGTTCGAAAAAAAACGATTCGCCCCCCGACTGCTGGGATCCACCAGCTACACCTTCGCACGCAAGGAAGTGCGTCTGGAAAAAAACGATTCGCCCCTGTGACTGCTGGGACCCAGCAGCTACACCTTCGCACGCAAGGAAGTGCGTCCGGGCAAAAACAAACGATTCGCCCCCCCTGACTGCTGGGACGCAGCAGCTACACCTTCACACGCAAGGAAGTGCGTCCGGGCAAGAAAAAAACGATTCGCCCCCCTGACTGCTGGGACCAACCAGCTACATCTTCGCAGGCAAGGAAGTGCCTGACAGTCGAGACCCACCTGGTCGAAGCGTACATAGCGTTGTCATCCTGGTCGCAAACGTGTACGTACATACTGGTCGATGTAGAGGCGCGCACGTGTCGTAGTAGAGGCGCGCACGTCTCGTAGTAGAGGCGCGCACGTAGCATGTACACGTACATACAACGGCCAGGTGCAAGAAAGAAAATACGGTCACGTATGTGTACATACGGGCGGGGTCTCGAACGCCTAGTCGCGCATACCGCAAAACGAAGGAAACAGACCTCCTACGGTCGAAACGGGGGTCTTGTTGATCGGGAGGGGTGTGGCGTACCGCAAAATAGAGGAAACGGACCTCCTACGGTCGAAACAGGGGTCCTGTTGATCGGGAGGGGTGTGGCGTACCGCAAAACGGACGAAATAGACCTCCTACGGTCGAAACGGGGGTCCTGTTGATCGGGAGGGGTGTGGCGTACCGTAAAATGGATGAAATGGACCTCCTACGGTCGAAACGGGGGTCCTGTTGATCAGGAGGGGTGTGGCATACCGCAAAACAGATGAAACGGACTTGTGTTGGAGCGCTACGGTCGAAACGGGGGGGAGGGGTGTGGCGTACCGCAAAACGGGACTCCACGTGATACTGTTCATCTCCACCGTCGACCTCCTCCAGCCTCCACGGGCTCCTGTTCATCTAGCCTCCACCGTGTGCTACTCCATCGGCTACTGTTCAACCACCCCTCGACGGGCACCCCTCCACCGTCTACTGTTCATCCAGCCCTCCACACCACGGGGTCCTGTTCAACCACCCCTCCACGGCCACCCCTCCACCCTCTACTGTTCATCCAGCCCTCCACACCACGGGTTCCTGTTCATCCAGAGGCAACGCCACCGCTCACTGTTCATCCACCCCCCCCCCCCACAACGCTCACTGTTCATCCAATCGATCGGCTTCAGTTAGCAGTAGTAGCAAAGGAATCGCTCCATCGGGTTCAGTTAACAGCCATCGATCGATAGCTCGGGTTCAGTAACGCGTAGCCTGCAGTGCAATCGCTCGGGTTCAGTTAGAGCCCAACGCCTCGCTCGGCTTCAGTTAGAGCCAACGCCTCGCACACACGCGCGTACGTACGAGAGAAACGCGCATCGCTCTGCCCCCGACCTCCCACCGTAACCGGCAACTCCCTGAAATTTTCCTCCCCCTCGCTTCTACCAGGGTTTTTTCCGTCATGGACGGCCCAAAGAATGTCATGCAGCTGCGTCTCTAGCCCGCCCAGGACGAAAAGCCCATTTGTTGTCATGATTTTTTGTCATGGAAGTAGGAGCCCACCACATCTATGATGATACTGGGTTTTGTCACAATTATCGTCATAGAAGTGTCATATGTATGACAGAAAAAATATCGTTCGGCCCAAAATGTCATGGATGTGTCTTTTTTTTGTAGTGGAAGAAGCACCGTGTTGCTATTGGATATACTCTGGATGATCTTAAAGGAATTAGTCCCACTCTATGCCAACACAAAATAAAAGTTGAGAAAGATGCCAAACCAGTTAGAGATCCTCAACGACGGTTAAATCCTAAGATGAAAGAAGTGGTAAGAAAGGAGATACTAAAGCTCCTTGAGGCAGGTATAATTTATCCCGTTGCTGATAGTGATTGGGTAAGTCCCGTCCATTGCATTCCTAAAAAGGGAGGTATTACTATCGTTCCTAATGATAAAGATGAATTGATCCCGCAAAGAATTATTACAGGTTATAGGATGGTAATTGATTCCCGTAAATTAAATAAAGCTACTAAGAAGGATCATTACCCTTTACCTTTTATTGATCAAATGCTAGAAAGACTATCCAAACATACACATTTCTGCTTTCTAGATGGTTATTCTGGTTTCTCTCAAATACCTATGTCAGCGGAGGATCAATCAAAAACTACTTTTACTTGCCCTTTCGGTCCTTTTTCTTATAGACGTATGCCTTTTGGTTTATGTAATGCACCTGGTACCTTTCAAAGATGCATGATGGCTATATTCTCTGACTTTTGTGAAAAGATTTGTGAGGTATTCATGGATGACTTCTCCGTCTATGGATCCTCTTTTGATGATTGCTTGAGCAACCTTGATCGAGATTTGCAGAGATGTGAAGACACTAGTCTCGTCTTGAATTGGGAAAAGTGCCACTTTATGGTTAATGAAGGCATTGTCTTGGGACATAAAATTTCTGAAGGAGGTATTGAAGTTGATAAAGCTAAAGTTGATGCTATTGAAAAGATGCCATGTCCCAAGGACATTAAAGGTATGAGAAATGTCCTTGGTCATGCCGGTTTTTATAGGAGGTTCATTAAGGACTTTTCTAAAATCTCTAGGCCTCTGACTAATTTATTGCAAAAAGATATTCCTTTTGTCTTTGATGATGATTGTGTAGAAGCATTTGAAATACTTAAGAAAGCTTTGATCACTGCACCTATTGTTCAGCCACCTGATTGGACTTTACCCTTTGAAATTATGTGTGATGCTAGTGATTATGTTGTAGGTGTTGTTCTAGGGCAAAGAGTTGATAAGAAATTAAATGTTATCCAGTATTCTAGTAAAACTCTTGATACTGCCCAAAGAAATTATGCTACTACTAAAAAAGAGTTCTTAGCAGTTGTATTTGCTTGTGATAAGTTCAGACCTTATATTGTTGATTCTAAAGTTACTATTCACACTGATCATGCTGCTATTAAATACCTTATGGAAAAGAAAGATGATAAGCCTAGACTTATTAGATGGGTTCTCTTGCTCCAAGAATTTGATTTGCATATTATTGATAGAAAGGGAGCTGAGAACCCCGTTGCAGACAACTTGTCTAGGTTAGAGAATGTTCTTGATGACCTACTACCTACTAATGATAGCTTTCCTAATGAACAATTAGCGGTCATTAATGCTTCTCGTACTGCTCCATGGTATGCTGATTATGCTAATTACATTGTTGCTAAATTTATACCACCTAGTTTCACATACCAGCAAAAGAAAAAGTTCTTTTATGATTTAAGACATTACTTCTGGGATGACCCACACCTTTACAAAGAAGGAGTGGATGGTGTTATTAGACGTTGTGTACCTGAGCATGAACAGGAACAGATCCTACGCAAGTGTCACTCCGAACCATATGGAGGACACCACGCTGGAGATAGAACTGCACACAAGGTATTGCAATAAGGTTTTTATTGGCCCACTCTCTTCAAAGATGCTCGTAAGTTTGTCTTGTCTTGTGATGAATGTCAAAGAATTGGTAATATTAGTAGATGTCAAGAAATGCCTATGAATTATTCTCTTGTTATTGAACCATTTGATGTTTGGGGCTTTGATTATATGGGACCTTTTCTTGCCTCTAATGGATACACACATATTTTAGTTGCTGTTGATTACGTTACTAAGTGGGTAGAAGTTATACCAACTAGTAGTGCTGATCATAACACCACTATTAAGATGCTTAAAGAAGTTATTTTTCCGAGATTTGGAGTCCCTAGATATTTAATGACTGGTTCACATTTTATTCATGGTGCTTTCCGTAAGATGCTTGCTAAGTATGATGTTAATCATAGAATTGCATCTCCTTATCACCCACAGTCTAGCGGTCAAGTAGAGTTGAGCAATAGAGAGCTCAAATTAATTTTGCAAAAGACTGTGAATAGATCTAGAAAGAATTGGTCCAAGAAACTTGATGATGCATTATGGGCCTATAGAACCGTATAAGATGATTTATGGAAAAGCATGTCACTTACCTCTTGAACTTGAACATACCGCATATTCGGCTATTAAAGAGCTCAACTATGACTTCAAACTTGCCGGCGAGAAGAGGTTATTTATATTAGCTCACTTGATGAATGGAGAACCCAAGCTTATGAAAATGCCAAATTGTTCAAAGAAAAAGTTAAAAGATGGCATGACAAAAGGATACAAAAGCGTGAGTTTAACGTAGGTTATTATGTGTTGCTATTCAACTCCCGTTTAAGGTTTTTTGCAGGAAAACTTCTCTCTAAATGGGAAGGTCCTTACGTTATCCAGGAGGTCTATCATTCCGGTGCCATAAAAATCAACAACTTCGAAGGCACAAGTCCGAGGGTGGTGAACGGTCAAAGAATCAAACATTGTATCTCAGGTAATCCTATCAATGTTGAAACTAATATTATTGAGACCGTAACCCCGGAGGAATACATAAGGGACACTTTCTAGAATGTTTCAGACTCCGAAAAGGAATAGGTATGTGGTACAGTAAGTAAACCGACTCCAAAACAATTCTAATGGTAATTTTCCTCCATTTTGGAATATTTAAGAATTTTGGAAAGCAAGAAGTAATCCGGGAAGGACACGAGGTCTCCACGAGGGTGGAGGGCGCGCCCATCCTTACTGGGCACGCCCCTGTCTCGTGGGCACCTTGTGTGCCTCCCGGACTCTGTTTTCTTGCACGTTACTTCTTTTGGTTGGTAAAATTTCATTATATAATCTCCCGAAGGCTTTGACCACCGTATCACGCAAAAGTCCTCTGTTTTCGTTTCGAGATGTTTTTCTGACAGATCTAGAGCATCAAGACGTCACCCTCCTTCAATAATGAAGACAAGGATGCTTGGCTATTGAAGATAGAGCTGAAAAGAGAAGAACCTGGGGAGATCAACAAGGATGAAGGGATCAAGAAGGCCATGGAGGATCAAGCTCCGGCGGTGGAAGAAGAAAACATCCCTCAACCTCTACCTAACCTCTTTACTCCAACTGAGATTGAAGCTTTCAAGATGATTGAGCTAGCTCACATACAAAACAAGTATCTCACACAGGAAAATATTTTGTTGAAGGATCGTATCGCTGGACTCAAGGGCATTATCCGCAAGTTGGAGGAACTTTTACGCTCGATGTGCGATTATCCACCATCATCATCACCACCTTCATCGCCTCCGAGGACCTAATCACATGGGTATGGACACTCCCCTTGGCAACTGCCAAGCTTGGGGGAGGTTCCCCGGTACCGTATCACCATCACACTCCTATCTTTACAGTTTTATTTAGTTTGATCCTTTTAGTAGTATCTAGATCTAGTAGATTGAAGTTTTGGTATGAATTAGTATTGAGTTTTGCTTTGTGATCTCTTTATGTAATCGAGTCTGTGAGCTATATAATAAAGATTAGTGTTGAGTCAAGGGCTTTTCTATCTTGCTATGATCTTGAGGAAATAGAAAGAATAAAAATAATAAAACAGTTCATATAATCTTATGGATAGTAATGACTTCACATATAAAAGGTATGAAGCATAAAAGTTGTTGAGAGTTGACAAACATAGTTTTGGTCATCGTTGCAATTAATAGGAAGTAATAAGGAAAGAGAGGTTCTCACATATAAATATACTATGTTGGACATCTATTATGATTGTGAGCACTCATTAAGTATGACTTGCTAAATAGTTGATGTTGGACAAGGAAGACAACGTAATGGGTTATGTTTTCTCACATCTCAGTTAAAGTATATTGTCATGAATCATTCCAACATGTTGAGCTTGCCTTTCCCCCTCATGCTAGCCAAAACTTCCTTGCACCAAGTAGAGATACTACTTGTGCTTCCAAATATCCTTAAACCCAGTTTTGCCATGAGAGTCCACCATACCTACCTATGGATTGAGTAAGATCATTCAAGTAAGTTTTCATGTTGCAAGCAATAAAAATTGCTCTCTAATTATGTACGACTTATTAGTGCGGAGAAAATAAGCTTTATACGATCGTGTGATATGGAAGTAATAAAAGCGACGGACTGCATAATAAAGGTTCATATCACAAGTGGCAATATAAAGTGACATTCTTTTGCATTAAGATTTTGTGAATCCAACCCTAAAAGCACATGACAACCTCTGCTTCCCTCTGCGAAGGGCCTATATTTTACTTTATGTCTTTTACTTTATGCAAGAGTCAAGGTGATGATGTGAACTATGGGTATTATGGGTATTAATCACATACAGATGTGAATATTGGTGTTAAATCACATGATGATGTGAACTAGATTATTGACTCTAGTGCAAGTGGGAGACTGAAGGAAATATGCCCTAGAGGCAATAATAAAGATATTATTTATTTCCTTATATCATGATACATGTTTATTATTCATGCTAGAATTGTATTAACCGGAAACATAATACATGTGTGAATACATAGACAAACATAGTGTCACTAGTATGCCTCTACTTGACTAGCTCGTGAATCAAAGATGGTTAAGTTTCCTAGCCATAGACATGAGTTGTCATTTGATTAACGGGATCACATCATTAGGAGAATGATGTGATTGACATGACCCATTCCGTTAGCCTAGCACTTGATCGTTTAGTATATTGCTATTGCTTTCTTCATGACTTATACATGTTCCTGTAACTATGAGATTATGCAACTCCCGTTTACCGGAGGAACACTTTGGGTGCTACCAAACGTCACAACGTAACTGGGTGATTATAAAGGAGTACTACAGGTGTCTCCAAAGGTACATGTTGGGTTGGCGTATTTCGAGATTAGGTTTTGTCACTCCGATTGTCGGAGAGGTATCTCTGGGCCCTCTCGGTAATGCACATCACTATAAGCCTTGCAAGCAATGTAACTAATGAGTTAGTTACGGAATGATGCATTACATAACAAGTAAAGAGACTTGCCAGTAACAAGATTGAACTAGGTATTGGATACCGACGATCGAATCTCGGGCAAGTAACATACCGATGACAAAGGGAACAACGTATGTTGTTATGCAGTTTGACCGATAAAGATCTTCGTAGAATATGTGGGAGCCAATATGAGCATCCAGGTTCCGCTATTGGTTATTGACCAAGAATAGTTCTAGGTCATGTCTACATTGTTCTCGAACCCGTAAGGTCCGCACGCTTAAGGTTTCGATGACAGTTATATTATGAGTTTATGAGTTTTGATGTACCGAAGGAGTTCGGAGTCCCGGATGAGATCGGGGACATGACGAGGAGTCTCGAAATGGTCGAGACGTAAAGATCGATATATTGGACGACTATATTCGGAGTTCGGAAAGGTTCCGAGTGATTCGGGTATTTTTCGGAGTACCGGAGAGTTACGGGAATTCGCCGGGGAGTATATGGGCCTTATTGGGCCATACGGGAATAGAGGAGAGAGGCCAAAAGGAAGGAGGCCTGCGCCCCCCCTCTGGTCCGAATTGGACAAAGGGGGCAGCCCACTTTTCCTTCTCCCTCTCCTCCTCTTTCCTTCTCCAACAAGGAAAGGAGGAGTCCTACTCCCGGTGGGAGTAGGACTCCCCCCTTGGTGCGCCTCCTCCATAGGCCGGCCGCCTCCCCCCTTGCTCCTATATATATGGGGGCAGGGGGGCATCCCAAAGACACAACAACAATTGATCCTTGAGATCTATTAGCCGTGTACGGTGCCCCCCTCCACCATAGTCCTCCTCGATAATATTGTAGCGGTGCTTAGGCGAAGCCCTGCGACGGTAGAACATCAAGATCGTCAACACGCCGTCGTGCTGACGGAACTCTCCCTCGACACTCGGCTGGATCGAAGTTCGAGGGACGTCATCGAGCTGAACGTGTGCTAGAACTCGAAGGTGCCGTAGTTTCGGTGCTTGATCGGTCGGGCCGTGAAGACGTACGACTACATCAACCGTGTTGTTCTAACACTTCCGCTTTCGGTCTACAAGGGTATGTAGATTACGCTCTTCCCTCTCGTTGCTATGCATCACCATGATCTTGCGTGTGCGTAGAATTTTTTTGAAATTACTACGTTCCCCAACAGTGGTATCAGAGCCTGGTTTTATGCGTTGATGTTATATGCACGAGTAGAACACAAGTGAGTTGTGGGCGATACAAGTTATACTGCTTACCAGCATGTCATACTTTGGTTCAGCGGTATTGTTGGATGAAGCGGCCCGGACCGACATTACGCGTACGCTTACGCGAGACTGGTTTTACCGCCGTGCTTCGCACACAGGTGACTAGCGGGTGTCTGTTTCTCTAACTTTAGTTGAACCGAGTATGGCTACGCCCGGTCCTTGCGAAGGTTAAAACAGCACTAGCTTGACGAACTATCATTGTGGTTTTGATGCGTAGGTAAGAACGGTTCTTGCTCAGCCCGTAGCAGCCACGTAAAATTTGCAACAACAAAGTAGAGGACGTCTAACTTGTTTTTGCAGGGCATGTTGTGATGTGATATGGTCAAGACGTGATGAGATATAAGTTGTTGTATGAGATGATCATGTTTCGTTGAAGTTATCGGCAACTGGCAGAAGCCCTATGGTTGTTTTTTTTTTGCATAAGATGCAAGTACCAAATAATTGCTTTACTTTATCGCTATGCGATAGCAATAGTTGCAAGAGCAATAGTTGGCGAGACAACCATGTGACGACACATTGATATAGATCAAGATGATGAAGATCATGGTGTCATGCCGGTGGCGATTGAGATCATGATGATGCTTTGGATATGGAGATCAAAGGCACAAGATGATGATGGCCATATCATGTCACATATTTTGATTACATGTGATGTTTATCTTTTATACATCTTATTCTTGCTTTGTTTGACGGTAGCATTTTAAGATGATCTCTCACTAATTATCAAGAAGTGTTCTCCCTGAGTATGCACCGTTGCGAAAGTTCTTCGTGCTGAGACACCACGTGATGATCGGGTGTGATAGGCTCCACGTTCAAATACAACGGGTGCAAAACAGTTGCACACGCGGAATACTCAGGTTAAACATGACGAGCCTAGCATATAACAGATATGGCCTCGGAACACAGAGACCGAAAGGTCGAGCATGAATCATTTAGTAGATATGATCAACATAGTGATGTTCACCATTGAAACTACTCCATCTCACGTGACGATCGGACATGGTGTAGTTGATATGGGTCACGTAATCACTTAGAGGATTAGAGGGATGTCTATCTAAGTGGGAGTTCTTAAGTAATATGATTAATTGAACTTTAATTTATCATGAACTTAGTCCTGGTAGTATTTTGCAAATTATGTTGTAGATCAATAGCTTGCGTTGCTGCTTTCATATGTTTATTTTGATATGTTCCTAGAGAAAATTGTGTTGAAAGATGTTAGTAGCAATGATGCGGATTGGATCCGTGATCTGAGGTTTATCCTCATTGCTGCACAGAAGAATTATGTCCTTAATGCACCGCTAGGTGACAGACCTATTGCAAGAGCAGATGCAAACGTTATGAACGTTTGGCTAGCTCAATATGATGACTACTTGATAGTTTAGTGCACCATGCTTGACGGCTTAGAACCGGGACTTCAAAGACGTTTCGAACGTCATGGACCATATGAGATGTTCCAGGAGTTGAAGTTAATATTTCAAGCAAATACCCGAGTTGAGAGATATGAAGTCTCCAACAAGTTCTATGGCTAAAAGATGGAGGAGAATCGCTCAACTAGTGAGCATGTGCTCAGATTGTCTGGGTACTACAATCGCTTGAATCAAGTGGGAGTTAATCTTCCAGATAAGATAGTGATTGACAGAATTCTCTAGTCACCATCACTAAGTTACTAGAACTTCGTGATGAACTATAGTATGCAAGGGATGATGAAAACGATTCTCGAGCTCTTCGTGATGTTGAAATCGACGAAGGTAGAAATCAAGAAAGAGCATCAAGTGTTGATGATTGACAAGATCACTAGTTTCAAGAAAAGGGAAAGAAAGGTAAACTTCAAGTAGAATGGCAAACAAGTTGTCACTCCCGTGAAGAAGAGCAAAGCTGGACCAAAGCCTGAAATTGAGTGCTTACACTGCAAAAGAAATGGTCACTGGAAGCGGAAATGCCCTGAATATTTGGTGGATAAGAAGGATGGCAAAGTGAACAAGGGTATATTTGATATACAGTTTATTGATGTGTGCCTTACTAGTGTTTATAGTAGCCCCTGAGTATTTGATACTTGTTCGGTTGCTAAGATTAGTATATCGAAACAGGAGTTACAGAATAAACAGAGACTAGTAGAAGGGGAAGTGACGATGAGTGTTGGAAGTAGTTCCAAGATTGATATGATCATCATCGCACACTCCCTATACTTTCGGCATTAGTGTTAAACCTAAATAAATGTTATTTGGCGTTTGCGTTGAGCATGAATATGATTTGATCATGCTTATTGTGATACAGTTATTCATTTAAAGTTAGAGAATAATTGTTATTCCGTTTACATGAATAAGACCTTCGATGGTCATACACCCAATGAAAATAGTTTGTTGGATCTCGATCGTAGTGATACACATATTCATAATATTGATGCCAAAGGATGCAAAGTTAATAATGATAGTGCAACTTATTTGTGGCACTGCCGTTTGGGTCATATCGGTGTAAAACGCATGAAGAAACTCCATAAATATGGATTTTTGGAATCACTTGGTTATAAATCATTTGATGCTTGCGAACCGTGCCTTTTGGGCAAGATGACTAAAACTCCGTTCTCCGGAACAATGGAATGAGCTACTGACTTATTGGAAATAATACATACCGATGTATGCGATCCAATGAGTGTTGATGCTCATGGCAAGTATCGTTATTTTCTGACCTTCACAGATGATTTGAGCAGATATGGGTATATCTACTTGATGAAACATAAGTCTGAAATAGTTGAAAGGTTCAAAGAATTTCAGAGTGAAGTGGAAAAATCATCATAACAAGAAAATAAAGTTTCTGCGATCTGATCACGGAGACGAATATTTGAGTTACGAGTTTGGTCTTCAATTAAAACAATGTGGAATAGTTTCACAGCTCACGCCACCTGGAACACCACAACGTTATGGTGTGTCCGAACGTCGTAACCGCACTTTATTGGATATGGTGCGATCTATGATGTCCCTTATCGGTTTACCACTATCGTTTTGGGGTTATGCATTAGAGACAGCTGCATTCACGTTTAATAGGGCAACATCTAAATCCGTTGAGACGACACCGTATGAACTATGGTTTAGCAGTAAACCTAAGTTGTCGTTTCTTAAAACTTGGAGTTGCGATGCTTATATGAAAAAAGTTTCATCCTGATAAGCTCAAACCCAAATCGGAGAAATGTATCTTCATAGGATACCCAAAGGAGAAAGTTGGGTACACCTTCTATCACAGATCCGAAGTCAAGTTATTCGTTGCTAAGATGGATCCTTTCTAGAGAAGAAGTTTCTCTCGAAAGAAGTGAGTGGAGGAAAGTAGAACTTGATGAGGTAATTGTACCTTCTCCCTTATTGGAAAGTAGTTCATCACAGAAATCAGTTCCAGTGATTCCTACACCAATTAGTGAGGAAGTTAATGATGATGATCATGAAACTTCAGATCAAGTTGCTACCAAACCTCGTAGGTCTTCCAGAGTAAGATCCGCACCAGAGTGGTACGGTAATCATGTTCTGGAAGTCATGTTACTAGACCATGATGAACCTACGAACTATGAAGAAGCGATGGTGAGCCCAGATTCCGCAAAATGGCTTGAGGCCATGAGATCTGAGATAAGATCCATGTATGAAAACAAAGTATGGACTTTGATTGACTTGCCCAATGATCGGCGAGACATTGAGATTAAATGGATCTTCGAGAAGAAGACGGACGCCGATAGTAGTGTTACTATCTACAAAGCTAGACTTGTCGAAAAGGGTTTTTGACAAAGTTCAAGGTGTTGAATACAATGAGATTTTCTCACTCGTATCGATGCTTAAAAGTCTGTCTGAATCATGTTAGCAATTGCCGCATTTTATGAAATCTGGCAAATGGATAAACAAAACTGCATTCCTTAATGGTTTTCTTAAAGAAGAGTTGTATATGATGCAACCAGAAGGTTTTGTCAATCCTAAAGGTGCTAGCAAAATGTGCAAGCTCCAGCAATCCATCAATGGACTGGTGCAAGCATCTCGGAGTTGGAATATACGCTTTGATGAGTTGATCAAAGCATATGGTTTTATACAGACTTTTGGAAAGGCCTGTATTTACAAGAAAGTGAGTGGGAGCACTACAGCATTTCTGATAAGTATATGTGTATGACATATTATTAATTGGAAACGATGTAGAATTTTCTGGAAAGCATAAAGGAGTGTTTGAAAGAAGTTTTTCAAAGAAAGACCTCGGTGAAGCTGCTTACACATTGAGCATCAAGATCTATATAGATAGATCAAGATGCTTGATAAGTTTTTCAATGAGTACATACCTTGTCAAGATTTTGAAATAGTTCAAAATGAAACAGTCAAAGAAACAGTTCTTGCCTGTGTTGCAAAGGTGTGAAATTGAGTAAGACTCAAGACCCGACCACGTCAGAAAATAGAAAGAGAATGAAAGTCATTCCCTATGCATCAGTCATAGGTTCTATAAAAGTATGCCATGCTATGGACCAGACCTATTGTATACTCTGCCCTGGTTTGGCAAGGGAGTACAATAGTGATCTAGGAATAGATCACTGGACATTGGTCAAAATTATCCTTAGTAGAATAAGGAGATGTTTCTCGATTATGGAGGTGATAAAAGAGCCCGTCGTAAAAAGTTACAACGAAGCAAGCTTTTACACTGATCCAGATGACTCTAAGTCTCAATCTGGATACATATTGAAAGTGGGAGCAATTAGCTAGAGTAGCTCCATGCAGAGCATTATGGACATAGAATATTTTGCAAAATACATATGACTCTGTAATATGACAGACCCGTTGACTAAACTTCTCTCACGAGCAAAACATGATCATACCTTAGTACTCTTTGGGTATTAATCACATAGCGATGTGAACTAGATTATTGACTCTAGTAAACCTTTTGGGTGTTGATCACATGATGATGTGAACTATGGGTATTAATCACATACAGATGTGAATATTGGTGTTAAATCACATGATGATGTGAACTAGATTATTGACTCTAGTGCAAGTGGGAGACTGAAGGAAATATGCCTTAGAGGAAATAATAAAGATATTATTTATTTCCTTATATCATGATAAATGTTTATTATTCATGCTAGAATTGTATTAACCGGAAACATAATACATGTGTGAATACATAGACAAACATAGTGTCACTAGTATGCCTCTACTTGACTAGCTCGTGAATCAAAGATGGTTAAGTTTCCTAGCCATAGACATGAGTTGTCATTTGATTAACGGGATCACATCATTAGGAGAATGATGTGATTGACATGACCCATTCCGTTAGCCTAGCACTTGATCGTTTAGTATATTGCTATTGCTTTCTTCATGACTTATACATGTTCCTGTAACTATGAGATTATGCAACTCCCGTTTACCGGAGGAACACTTTGGGTGCTACCAAACGTCACAACGTAACTGGGTGATTATAAAGGAGTACTACAGGTGTCTCCAAAGGTACATGTTGGGTTGGTGTATTTCGAGATTAGGTTTTGTCACTCCGATTGTCGGAGAGGTATCTCTGGGCCCTCTCGGTAATGCACATCACTATAAGCCTTGCAAGCAATGTAACTAATGAGTTAGTTACGGAATGATGCATTACGTAACGAGTAAAGAGACTTGCCAGTAACAAGATTGAACTAGGTATTGGATACCGACGATCGAATCTCGGGCAAGTAACATACCGATGACAAAGGGAACAACGTATGTTGTTATGCGGTTTGACCGATAAAAATCTTCGTAGAACATGTGGGAGCCAATATGAGCATCCAGGTTCCGCTATTGGTTATTGACCGAGAATAGTTCTAGGTCATGTCTACATTGTTCTCGAACCCGTAGGGTCCGCACGCTTAAGGTTTCGATGACAGTTATATTATGAGTTTATGAGTTTTGATGTACCGAAGGAGTTCGGAGTCCCGGATGAGATCGGGGACATGACGAAGAGTCTCGAAATGGTCGAGACGTAAAGATCGATATATTGGACGACTATATTCGGAGTTCGGAAAGGTTCCGAGTGATTCGGGTATTTTTCGGAGTACCGGAGAGTTACGGGAATTCGCCGGAGAGTATATGGGCCTTATTGGGCCATACGGGAATAGAGGAGAGAGGCCAAAAGGAAGGAGGCCTGCGCCCCCCCTCTGGTCCGAATTGGACAAAGGGGCAGCCCACTTTTCCTTCTCCCTCTCCTGCACTTTCCTTCTCCAACAAGGAAAGGAGGAGTCCTACTCCTCCTCTTTCCTTCTCCAACAAGGAAAGGAGGAGTCCTACTCCCGGTGGGAGTAGGACTCCCCCCTTGGTGCGCCTCCTCCATAGGCCGGCCGCCTCCCCCCTTGCTCCTATATATATGGGGGCAGGGGGGCACCCCAAAGACACAACAACAATTGATCCTTGAGATCTATTAGCCGTGTGCGGTGCCCCCCTCCACCATAGTCCTCCTCGATAATATTGTAGCGGTGCTTAGGCGAAGCCCTGCGATGGTAGAACATCAAGATCGTCAACAGGCCGTCGTGCTGACAGAACTCTCCCTCGACACTCGGCTGGATCGGAGTTCGAGGGACGTCATCGAGCTGAACGTGTGCTAGAACTCGGAGGTGCCGTAGTTTTGGTGCTTGATCGGTCGGGCCATGAAGACGTACGACTACATCAATCGTGTTGTTCTAACGCTTCCGCTTTCGGTCTACAAGGGTATGTAGATTACACTCTTCCCTCTCGTTGCTATGCATCACCATGATCTTGCGTGTGCGTAGGAAATTTTTGAAATTACTACGTTCCCCAACACATACTCCACCAGTGATGATTCTGCCACTCATGATACTGCCGCAAATGCTTCAAAGCAAAGTCCTCAGGCAACATCTCCAAGGGTGATGACTGAACGTGAGCTTCTCCTTAGTCTTCATCAGAAGGTGGATCGCAATGACAAATGGGTGAAACGCCAGTTTGGTTTAATTCTTCACAACATGGCTGCCACTGATAATTCAGTGAAGAAGAACCACTACTACATCAACGAAATGTTCGATCACACCTGGGCTATATTGACTCACCTCTACGATGATGAGGATCTCAAGCAGATGGGCTTCAAGCAGGACTTTGGCTGGGCTAAGCCTCCACCAAAGAAATTCAAGAAGGTCGAAGTTCCTCCTTTGGTGCCCAGTTCATATTCCTCGTCCCGTGACACTGATGAAAATGAAGATCTAGACGACACTGCGGCAGGCCCTACTCCAACCGACGACCCCAACAACGCTGGTGCTCATCCATCGACTTCGTGAAGAAATTCTTCAGGGGCGTTAGTCCTCACTTTTCGTCTCTTTTGGTCATTTGATGACAAAGGGGGAGAAATTTGAGTTAGTCTTCAAGCGGGTCTATATTTATGGGCATTTTTTTGTTAAGTTGCAACTCTCGCTCTTCTGAAGCTTTTGTTGATCGAGTTGTAAACTTAAGTTTGATGGTGACCTGATACTTTTGCTCTGTTTTTCTGCATGCTATTTCCTCATTAATCCTATGCACGCATGTTGAATTACACTAGTCACCATATTTTATCATGCATTTCAAATTCTTCATTCTATATGTAAATGCGTGTATGAATTACAAGATATAGGGGGAGATCTCCATGACTCTACTCTTCAAGTGTGCATTGCTTCAAAAGCAAATACCTCACTATGCACATCTTCAGGGGAAGTTCTTCTATATCTTGCAATCAAATTCCTCAATATTGAGTACTTTCAATTCATATGTTTATCCCCGTTGAAAACTTAACCTATATTGTCATCAATCACTAAAAAGGGGGAGATTGTAAGTGCATCTAGTGCCCCTTAGTGATTTTGGTGTATTGAAGACTTATAGGTTAAGGGACTAATATGTTTGTGAGTGTACACAGGCTCTATAAGTCAATGAGGAGTTTGATATTTACAGTGAAAGTCGACCCCTAAAAATGAATGTCTTCGGCTGAAGACTTTGGTTCTCCTGAAGACTTTGAAAGTGAAGAAATTGGTGTGACCTTGAAGACTTCGATATTCATGCGAGGAATCTGAAGCGTGTTAGTTTCATTTTCTTCTTCTTGAGTCATAGGAAACACCGTACTGTTAAAGCGGGTCGAGGTAATACTAAGGAAACAGATTTCCAAGTGATGCTCATCTCAAAATCCTACACCTACCCAATCCTTCGAGTGAAGCCATTGGAAATCTCATATCAGTTCAGTCAATTTCTTCAGTGACAGAGACGAAGATCTTTTGGTCTCTGAGGAATTTGTTCTGACGAAGGAGTTAGGAATTCGCTAGTGCGAATTGCCTACACAGTGAGGAACATGATAGCCCTGAGGAATTCGGACCTCAAAATATCCGACCGTTGCTGAGCCGCGCGCTAGCCGTTCCAAAATATCTACCACCTAACGGTCATATCATTGAAGGGCATTTATGTCTTATCATGTCGGGCTGCCCCGTAGGCTATAAATAGCCGCCCCCTACAACCACTAGCTGGTTGGCTGCTCCGAGAGAAACTGACACTTGTCATTTGAGAGCATCCCATCCTCTGAGGACTTTGAGCGATAATCATCAAGTGAGGAAAACCCAATTCTCAAACCCAAACCTACAAACCCCAAAGTGATTGAGCATCACTGAAGAGATTGTTCCTGTGTGGAACCGACGCTTGTTACCTTTGAGGATTGTGTATCCTCCAAACGGTCAGGCGTCATGGTCTGAGCATCCAAGAGGAATTGTGGATTGCCGAGTGACCTAGTCTGTGAAGGTTTGGAAGTCACCTGTGAAGACTTACCACTACTGTTGTGCGAGATTTGCGTGATCTTAGCTCAAGGAGAATACAGTGAGGACTGTGTGTCCTCGAGTTTAAATACTCAGCCGCTCCAACCAGACGTACAACTGTCACAACAGTTGGAACTGGTCGAACAAATCATTGTCTTCACCAAGCCAACTGGTTCTATTTTCTCAACCCTTTCATTTCCTCAGTTATGCGTTGATGTACCTGATCATTACTGCTTGAAGACATTGACTGAAGACTTTCTCTATTCCTCAATCCTAATTTTTCTGTCTGTTTGTCTTCATCCTGCTTATCCTGTGTTTACGCTTTCTATACTCAGTGCTTGTCTTTCATTTCATCATGATGACTATGCTGTTACTCTGTTTTGCTTATACCTGAGTATTTATTCCGCTGCAAGTAGTTCTTCGCTTAGGAATTTCCTCACCTTGAAATTCCTCAGTGAAGATTTCTTAAAAATTGCCTATTCACCCCCCTCTAGTTGACGTAACGCACTTTCAAGATGTACCCACACTTCTTCCTCATGCTCCGCATTGAGGGGGGGGGGGGTCCGTCCCGCTTGGTCTATTGGTGTTCGACATGTTGGAGTCGCCCGATGTCTCATCATGAATCTCAGCCACATGCAACTCGTGAGGTCGTGGGACGTTTGGAAGAGGAAGTCAGCTTCCTTGAGTGGAGAATGTTATATGCGATGAAAGTTTAGGATATGCTAAAACTAGTTTATACTGTTTTTCCCTACTAAAACTTGTTTTTTTCTTGTTTTTTACAAGAAGCTAAGTTTTACTCGTCCTAAAATTTGTTACGCTAACCAAACATAGTTTTAGGTGACTACACTATTAAACAATTTTTTTTACATGCACTATTAAACATGTTTAGCAAGACTGATATGGTCAAATATTAGTATCCAAACAACACGGTAGTTGTTACCTGAATACCTGTTCGTCTTAGTGGGGTATGTTACAATTTTCATCAATTGTTTGTTTATTTATTAGGCAATTATTTTCAAAACTTTTGCCGCTGTTTTTTCAAAATATCTTTGTCCTTTTGTCTAATAATAATCAGATAATAATGTGATTTAGACAGGAAGTAGAGACGGCGAAGCAAGGCCTAACCGGGTGTGTGTGAGGCTTCGAGCTTCCGCGACCCGAGCACCTCGGAGTCGGAGAGTGCAACATGTGGATAGAGAAGGTACGTACTCCTTCGTCCGCGAATAAGTGTACATCTAACTTTTTTCATAAGTCAAAGTTTCAAATTTTGACCAACTTTATAAGAAAGAAATAGTACTAGTATTTATGGCAATAATTTAGTATCACTAGATTTGTTTTGAAATGTACTTTCATACAATATCAATTTGATGTCACATATGCCACTACTGTTTTGGTTAAAAAAAATTAACTTAGAAAAAAAATTAGAAATACACTTATTCACGGACGGAGGACGGAGGGAGCACGTGCCGGAAGATCAATCTCCATTTCATCATCAGGCAAGGAAAAAGAAGAAAAATCATGGCTACAGTTTCCACGGCCCCGCATTCCAGCGGAAGAGATTCCTCTCCTGGCCCACCCGAGATGGTAGGGCCGACCCGATCCAGACCCCTACCCATCCCAACTGCATCTTATCCGTCCAATGCGAACGAGGAAGAAGATCCATCCAACACAAAATTCCTCGCCTCTCCCCACACCACACACGGCAAAGGCCCGGTGGTGCGCGCCCGCGGGGAAGCAGCCGACCGACGCCCACAATGGCAGCGTCCCTCCGCTCCCCGCCGCCCGTGCCCGCAGCCGCCGCCTTCCGCCGCTGCCGCGCCGCCGCCGTCGTCTGCGCCTCCTCCTCTCCCTCCTCGTCCTCGTCGTCGGCCGTGTCGTCCGCTCCCAAGGCGCGCTTCGTCGCCCGCCGCTCCGAGTCCACCTCCGTCCAGCAGCTCGCCCGCCCCCTCGGTACGACAACCCTAGCCCCGACCAGGAGCCTCACCTCACCTCACCTCCCCCAGCGATCTCCTGACACGTTACCGTCCGTCTGTCCGCATATGTATGCAGCGGAGTACATGGGCCTGCCGGCAAGCCAGTACTCGGTGCTGGACGCGGAGCGCATCGAGCGCGTCGACGAGTCCACCTTCCGCTGCTACGTCTACCGCTTCCGCTTCTTCGCGCTCGAGGTCTGCCCCGTCCTCCTCGTCCGCGTCGACGAGGAGCCCAACGGCTGCTGCATCCGCCTCCTCTCATGCAAGGCAAGCATCGAGCACCCTGCAGTAACTAGCTACTCAGTGCCTCACTAATGGCGGCGGATGATGTGTCTGCGACTAGCAAATGCTGAAAAATGTTTTGGTTGTGCAGCTGGAGGGGTCACCCCTTGTGGAGGCGCAGAATGACAAATTCTCGGGTGAGGTTGTCCGCCTCTTCATGTTTGTAACGTCTTTCCGTTGTGATACCTGTCAGATTGCTTAGCGTGCTAGACTAGAGCTGTCAGATATTAATTCTGTTATTGTCTCAGTGGCACTGCACCTAATTATGATGACGGGGTCAATTCCCCAAAGAAACGTTGGAATTCGTTTAATTCTGATGCCAGATAGCATGGTTAAAACACATCATGTGGACTGTGTGATACAATTGCATTGTACGGGACGAGTAAACTACAAAGGGGTGACCAAAAGAAGCCCATCAATCATAGTGATGCATACGGCATTTTGGTTTCCTCTGCTTGTCACGGTTCATCCTTAGTTGTGGTGATCACTGCTTTCTTGGGGTGTTTGCTCTTTGCACTTATCTAACTAAATAATTGGTGCGTCCAAAAAAAAAAGAAACTCAGGCCTCGTTCGGTTTGCAGGAAAAACAAAGGAAATCTGCATGTTCGAAAACCCGTAGTTTTGTACCTCTGAACCGTTCGCCTCGTAGGAAAGTGCTACAGAAGTTTGGAGGAAATACTGTCTTGGAGGGCTCATTCCACAGGATTGCAAAAATCCAGTTGAACCTCATTTCTGGGCGGATGCCCGAGAGAAGGCAACACCACTCAAATAAACAATTGAACTGTACCAGCCATGCATGAGGAAAAAGACAATCTGAGAGAGTACATGCGGATAAAAAATAGCATAGGATCTGCCATGGCCTACACAGTCTTGGCCAGTAACAAAGTATTTTTTACAACTATGCTTCGAACACCCCGCAGGCTTCTCTTCCTTCGCTTTATAACCCTATGGTCTGCTACTGTACAATCAATCATATTCCTTTGCAGTTTTTTGGTCCTGTATTTTCTATACATGCAAACCGAACGCAGCCTCAATAGTTTGTATGCACAATCCACACGGTGAAAATTAATTGGAGGGACTTTCTTTCGTCAGACTTAGTGGCACAATGGAGTTGCATGATTCACTCTATGTTAGTTAATACACGTGATTTTGTAGTTGTATTTAGCATTTCGAAAATTAAATATTAAATTGCTGTTCCAGGAAACCATTGACATGATTTCCTGTCGGATGCAGCTTCCATGGTGAATAGGGTTTTCTGCAACAGCAGTTCAGAGGGTTCGACGCTTCAACAGCTTACATCGGATGCTACAATCGAGGTAATTCAGTTTCTGGTTGTCAGCTGACTTCATCTAAACATCACTGGAAGTTCTTGGGCTGAACCATATTTGTATGATAATTTTCAGGTTGCAATTGACATTCCCTTTCCATTTCAAGCACTACCAGTTGAAGCTATTGAATCAAGTGGCAGGCAAGTGCTTGAGCAGTTACTCCGAGTCATGCTTCCACGATTTCTGAAGCAGGTCAGTTAAATACTGTTTTGCCTTTTCCCTATTGCAGCCTTTTGATTACTCCATTTTTTTTATCAGTTCAGCCTGCATTTTAATTTTTTTCAATGCACTGTGTTTGACAAAAATTCTTCAATGTACTGACTCATTCCCCCCCCCCCCCCCCCCCATTACAACCTCATATATTTTCGTGATGGAGTAAACTCAAGGCTGTGTTGTTCTACTTCTATGCAAGTAATAAAGTAATGGTGCGTCAAGTTCAGAAGATTGTTTTCTGGAAATCAACGTCTCCTTCATTTCATTACTCGTATATGAACTAGATTTATGTTCGTTAGTTATATTTCAAGAACACACAGAATACTTGCGCACAGTTGCATAGTAGATAGAAAAGGTACAAGGATTCATGCCCACACCCTGGCGATACAGCGTGCCTTACCGCAGCGTTAAAGAACACTAATATTCTAGCATGTGCCAACTAACTTGGAGCACGGCACGGAGGCCTGACGCTCCTACCGTGCCCGATAACTCGCTCCAGCTGGGTGCTGCATACAGGGGCAGAACATCAGGTTGGTTAGTTACCATTGAGCAGGCATCCGCATGCTTATTGGTTATCACTTACCAACGCTCGTTTTCTTGATGAGACCGCCAGCATGGCTACTGTTATCACATTTCCTTCTGCCACATTCATCGATATCCGAACTGTCATGTATGATCTAGTTTTACTTTACTTGCGTTTTGTTCAATCATCACTTCTCATGTTTAAACTAGATGACCCCCAAAAGTTCATATATGGATTAGTTTATGCTGATTAATGCCAGCTGGAAGTGTCTCGAGTCGAACCATTTGTTGCCTAAACCACTTGCTGTATTTATGTTGATACTTGGCCCGACATTATCTGCTGATTTTTGTTGCTGTTTCTTTCAGCTTGATAAAGACTACCAAGCTTGGGCCTCGGGCGATTCTTCACGGAAACCGCTTGGCACTGGGGAAATATGAAGCTGACCATAGGCGTAATGATAGCTTTTCTTGTTTATTAATCTAGTTGATGTGGTCGTACATGATCCACTTCCTCCTCATGATAGTCTGCCCTTGGAAAACTCCCGCGCTTGTATATTGTCATCCCACTGTCATTTGATCGATCCACTCGCTTCTTTCTGCTGGTTCGTTTTAAACTGCTTGTACTATGCTGGAACAGATAGATATTTTATCTCTCCATCAGTTGATCCAAAACTGAAAAGAAAAACGGAAACGAGAGAGAGCAAGTGAGAGATATATAGAGCAAAAACAGTCAAACTGTAGAGGTAAACTACTGCATCCAGTTTACAAATTACAAGGGCAATGGTCAGTGCTAACTAGGTCTACAGTAATTGCAAGGCCACTGCCACCAGCAGTGTAAGTATAGAGCGGTGTTTGCAACGCTGATATTGATGTTGGCAGCAGTACGTGCGTGTGTCTCTGTACCGGTTTCACAGCGTGAAAAATTCGTTCAGAGTTGGTTGCAATTTTAGAGGGGCTATCTGGTTGCAATTTTCCGGTTCAGAGTTGGTTGGCAAGGCGATGTGCACCCGACGACCAGCAGGCGGGCAGTTGAGTGCAAGGAGTGATGAGAGAGCAGATAATTTTTGGCCCTAATCGCCCAAATTATATATGGAAGATAGATAAGCTAAAGCTATCTGCTGATGCTTGAAGCAAAGAAGGAACCAGCACAACAAGGTTGTCCTGGTGATAAATTATGTGCGCCCCCAACTAAGTGGCTGTTTGGTTCTAGGCCTAACATTACCACACTTTGCCACATATTTTTACCAAGCTTGCCTAGGGTTAGTTCATCAAAATGAGAGCCACAAATTGGCAAGGCTAAGGGAATCTTACCACATTTCTCACGTGTATGCCATGTGAGGCCCGAGTGTGGCTTGCCTAAGATGTGGCTTGAACCAAACACTCACCTAAGTTGGTCAAACTTGCCTAACTTTAGGTGTGACAATCTTTGGCAAAGTTAGTCACAAATCAAAGCCGTAAATATGTGCGCCCAGCTTGGCACACGCGTCACTCGTCAGCGACGTCCGAATTTCAATAATAATGAAAAAATCAACCTCCTGACGTAGGAGCAGAGTCCTGATCCCCACTTCAAAACGAGTAGATTTGTCATCTCAAAGTTACCACAGATGCTGATGGAGACAGTGGAATTTTAGCTGAAAGATGCTGCCGTAGGGTGAATGAATATTCAGATAAACAGAGCCTGAACCCCTGCGCAAACTGCTGAGGCCAGAGAAGGCCGAGAGGAAGAGTACGGCCGTGTAACGACGGACGGGCGCAACGGCACGTTCCGCTGCCGATGGGTCGAGATCAAGGCCCCCCATCCAACTGTGGTTCAATCCCTCCGCTTCTCCTTGTCAGTTTCCCTCGGCCCCCTTCGGCGGCACGGATGGAGACGGAGTGACCTCACCACCCCCCATCGTGTCACGCCACCCGGGACTCGAACCTCTCTGAGCTGTCCCTCCCTCCACCCCGCCCCGCCTCCTCGCCGCGCCGCGGATCTCCTCCATGGCGTCCTCCTCCTCCGCCGCGGCGTCCGCGGCGGCGCTCGGTGAGACCACGCCCTCCTCCCCCGCCCCGTCTCCGATTCCGCAGCACCCTCGCCCTCTCTCTGACCCGCTCCCCGCCTCTCCATTTCGCAGAGGCCGTGCAGGTCCTCGTCGCCTCCCTCGCCGACGACTCCCCGCGCGCCCGCGACTCCGCCCTCGCCGCGCTCCGCGAGATCGCGCCGCTGTGAGTAACCCAGCGATTTCTGCCGCCTGGCCCTGGCTGGCGCATGATTGATTGATTGATTAACCCGTCGCTCGTTGCTTGTCGCCGGGTGCAGGAACCCGCTGCTCGTCCTCGACTGCTGCGCCACCGTCTCCCGGGGCGGCCACCGGGTAAGCTCCTCTGCGCCAAAACATCCTGTTCATTTTTGGGCGCGCGTTTCCGTTTCGCTTCGGCTCTGGGTGTGAATTGGTTCTGGTTGATGTCGACTGCTGCAGCGCTTTGGCAACATGGCCGGGGTTTTCCTCGTAATGGCCTCCGCCGTCAGGGCTCTCGACCGCCTGGATGCTGAGCGCGAGTTCCTCCGGAAAATCGCCAAGATTGCCACCGCCGAGATTGTTAGCTCAAAGGTATTACTGGACGCTTTCAGCCTGTGTCCTTGTCTTTTTTTCTTCTTCTTCCAGCTGAATACAAAATGGTGAGCTGGGAATGAGGTAGTACTGTTTTGCGGCTTCACACGCCTTCATTTCTGACACCCGTTACATAACTAGAGGGGATTTTGTGGGGTTCGATGAACAGTTGACATGAATGTTCTTACCATATATATATAGGGATGTCAGACGGTTTGCACACTAGGCATGCTTTTCTGCTGTGACTGTCACACTGAATTATTTTCATGAACTGATCCTGCTTGAGTATAAGATGCCATGAAACGTTTTGACGATCACATACTTTACTTATCGCACCATCAAGTTAAAAGGTTTCCCACTGCCTCCTCAGAAGCTGGAGTGATTTGTTCATTACCGCTCAATGAGTTGTTGCATACTTCAACTGTATGTTACAGTCTGATTTTTTTGAAACTTAATATTTATGTATTTTTCAAGTTTCTATGCTCTGTACTTTATTATCACTCCTATTTGTGCGCGTAACATTCTTCTGTAACATCTATTGGTTCTTAACTTCAGATTGATGTAATGGGTGTAGCTACCTTTCTTAACTCAAGTAATTTTTGGCATCCACCAAACATCTCAACTCTAGGCATTTATTTATTTGCAGAAACGGCCTTGATTTTCTGCAGCCAAGAATCATGGCCCGTTTTTCAAGTTTATTCTTCTCTTTCCGCCATGGCTTTGAACATTCATAATGCTATCTGTTTACAATAGGTGCTATTCTAGTGCTCTGCAATGGCAAGGATGCATCATGTTTCCTTTTACAGCTTTTGATTTGTTTTCTAGTTTTTCTGTTTTGTCTGCCTTTGTTTATCTGTTGGTTGATCTAGTGGTGTTCTTTGGTGAACAGGACTTCAATGTTGATTGGCAAAGAGCGGCAGCTACTCTTCTTGTTGCCATTGGGTCACATGACCCAGATTTGGTATACCTTTTGCACAACCATTATACTTTCTGTTTGTGGATAAACTTGTTATAGATGTCAACTACTAGGAGTAAGGCTACGTCAATAAGGTCGAATTTGTTAGGTATGAAAAAATGGGGTGATGGTCACTGCGTAGCTAAAAGGGCCAAACCCCAAAGTGTCCATAATATTCTGAGAAAACAATAGTGGATACTGTCATGATGCAACACTTTTTCAGTGCCATCTCTCGCATTTTTACATCCTCTGGTTGCTACTGAGTAAATTCCCCCTAAGAAAAATTCATTTCTCTTGGAGAGTTATTGATTGAAGGATTCTGTAAGTGCAAGCATGACTTAATTATTGTTTCGGAATATGCATTCTAGCACCAATTATTTTGGGTGTACACTCAAGTCTGTTGCAAGTTTCAATACCAAACTTTTGTATTTGGCAATTCTTCACTAATCTTTATTTTCTGAAGATATCCAGGTAGCTGAGTTTCATGTTAATTCAGTAATAGTGTTCTATTAATGCTGTGAGTTAACATTAGCTTTGGTAAACTTATATGTCAGAAGTCATTTACTCTTCCCAAAGTCTACATTGCTGGATACCCACTCCTCTCTTGGATGACTGCCCAAGGAGAACTTGTATTTTTAAGGATATGACCATCATCAGTCGACTGTTCATTTTGTGCCTTTCTGCTAGTATTCTGATAAGTACTGACCTAACACGTTGTAGATGATGGAGGAGATATTTCTTTACTTCTCTGGACCAACTTCTGCTTTGCCAGCCATGTTACAGATACTTGCAGACTTTGCATCTGCTGAAGGTTAAACACATTCTTTTTATTTAATTTTTCCACCTGAATTGGTTGGGCTGCTGAATTTGCAACTTGTTCTTGCTTATTTGAAGCCCTGCAGTTCACTCCACGATTGAAGGATGTACTTTTGCGCGTTTTACCTATCCTAGGAAGTGTACGAGACGGCCAACGACCTGTTTTTGCAAATGGTACTTCCTTTTGCAATTTCCTTCAGCTATCAGTCTATGCTCTCATTTGTACTCATATATTTCCGGAAATTTCTGAAAATATATACGTTCTTGCTTCTGAATTAATTGATACCATGTTTTCCTTTGCAGCATTAAAGTGTTGGTGCCAGGCTGCATGGGTGTATATAGGAGACACCTCTTCAGGGCTTCCTTTCGATGACGATGTTATGTAAGTTTCAATTTGACAAAGATCATTTGCAGCATTAAAGTAATGGAAGCTGGTTTGCCATCTGCACAATATTCCATTGTCAGGTCCTTCATGAATTCAGTATTTGAATTACTTCTAAAAGTATGGACGGGCTCCCGTGATCTGAAGGTACACAGTTGATTGTTTGTTGATATTTACACCTGTTTCAATAGTAATAGTGTATCGACTAATAGGAGCATGTTTATCAGTAGAAAAGTTACCTAAGTACAAAAATAACTTTGGTACATGTTATTGGAAATGCCTACCTGCCAATAAAACTGATACATACTAACATTTTCTGTAATGGCTCAATATATTCCGATCCACCATTATCAAGGCTATTGGGCTATTAATGGTGCATTTTGTAAGCACCACAATGCACTGAGATCGAATGTTCACACAGAATAGCATGTCAAGTCATGCTATGACTGTTTTGGTAACACGTGCTTATGTATCAAGCGAGAACTTCCCTTGCGGAGAGTATCTTTTTGGAAAGCGCGAAAAAGCAAGCCCATTGCACTGATGGAAAAAGAGTTATTTACAAGCCCATAGAAGGGTCACACCTGACTTTACTTCACCCCGGCCTCTAATAGCTAGGTGCTGCCAGTAGTGCAGCGTGCATGGGGTGACCTGTCGATCAAATCCACGTGAGGGGGGGGGGCTTATCATCAATTACTATTACTTCTAGGGGGACAGTCAACAAATTGTGCCCATAGGCGCAGATCAGATGGTTGCCGTGCATTCCTGTCAATCAAATGTAGCATTGCGAGTTAATTTTCTCCTATATCATTGTCATCAAGTTTTTGTGGAGTCTCTCTAGAACATTGCAAATTTGCTACAGTGTTGGGGGATCTTAGTGGCTTACAGAAATGAAATTTGTAGTAACGAAGTAATACACATTTTATTAGCACACTTAATGTTTTCAATCAAATTAATTGCTGGCACCCATGTGCGGTCAATATTTCCATCAGGTCCGTTTGTCTTCTGTGGAGGCTTTGGGAGAAATGGTCGGCCTGGTCACTAGGTCACAGTTAAAATCAGCTCTGCCAAGGATTATACCAACAATGTTGGACCTGTATGTTTTTATTATTCTCATATATTTACTGAAGACTTCACACAATTCTCTCAGATATTTATTTGTTTTGAACTTCTGCCTATGTAGATGTAAGAAAGATCAAGAAGTGGCTTTTACCGCGGCTCACAGTCTTCATAACCTTCTTAATGCATCGTTACTGTCAGAAAGTGCCCCCCCTTTACTTGAGTTTGAGGTAACTTAAGAATATTCTTAAAACGTTATATTTTATTCAATTAATTAATACATCGACATTCTGTAAGTTTCATATTAGAATTATGGTTAATTGATAACTAATACGTGTCCTGCAAAATTTGTCCGACATTTCATTGCAGCATGTCATGTTTTTTTCTGCATGAACCATGATCGATGAGGAAACCCAGCATGATAATTTGGCAACTTCTCTAGGACATTATGTGATGAATTGACATCATATATACATAAAAAATGCATGCATTATTGCTGTTTTAACACCTTATATGTGATGTCAAAGCATGATAACTCGCAATCTGTTACGTCCTGTGTTGCAGGAGCTAGCTGTTGTCTTAATTACTCTTCTTCCTTTAGTATCTGTCAACATCAGCAAAGATGAACGCTCATATATTTCAAAGGGATTGAAGGTGCCTCCTATCTCAAAATCTTTTATTTGTGATCATTTTGGTTGCATCAAGACATCTGTTAATTCTGCACACTCTAGTACTGCATTGCGCTCGGTAAATAGAAGTGATGACGGAACCACTGATGGAGTCGACTGGACTCTGGAGGTGATTTAAAGACATGTTATGCTAGCAGCATATAACATGGTTTTGTGGTCGAACCTTAGATTGGAGCCTGATAGGCAGTTGTGGAATCAGAATTTTCAGCTTGAGCTTATATCTTGGCTGATATGTCTCTAAAGGAAAGAACCTAAGAAAATGTTTCCATCTTTGAAATTGTGAATACAGAGCAACATCATCGTGGGAAAATATCTTCAGGGGTGTAAATGATGTGAAAAGTAACTCACATAGAGATATATTTTGAATTCTTGTTAGATTAGAACTTGTTAGTCCCTGTTTATAGTTTCTATTATTTCGGCGTTATTGTAGGACATTTGTGCAGTTTTCCTTTTGAGATATGTACATATATTTATTCAGTAGTGTTGTCCCTAGTGTTAATAAGACTAGAGTCTGGGTCAGTGGATCTAGACGAGGTCTGATACTGCAAACTTGAGTTTTAACAAAAATGCTGTTCTTATTCCTTATTAAGCCACTATGCCACACTAAAACAAACATGCACCAGTTTATATGGGCACCATATTATCCTCATTTGAGCACAAACTGCTGTTGGTGCTATCTGCATCATGTATCTTCCATCAAACAATTAACAAGGTGTATGAATATTGGAATTTATGATACCTAGTATTTTCCTGGAAGTTCCTCGTGCTGTAGTGTCCATTGCTTTATACTCCCTCTGTCCCATAATATAAGATGTTTTTGCAAGCTAACATAGCTAGCAAAAACGTCTTATTTTGTGGGATGGAGGGAGTAGTTTATACTAGATGAATGGTTAAGAATAGTTACTACACATGTGCTTATATTTACATGCTTGTAGACATACAATGAACTCCAGCACTGTTTCTTGGTAACTGGATTAGCATATCCCGAGGATCTGTGCATGTTCCTCCTGAGTGTAAGTACGAAGTTCACTTTTCCTACTTCCTACACATTCCAAAAAACTCAAAATTTCATTGTGAATATTCACATAATTGGCTTATATAGTCCACTGTTATTGCCTTCTATTGCCTTATAGAAATGTAGGTCAAAAGATGAAGCATCAATTGTTGGGGCACTTGGAACAATAAAACATCTATTGCCCAGGTTCTATTTCTCCCCCCACCCCCCACCCCCTTCTCTGCTTTGGAATTATTTGTGACAAGTTCTGTAACCTATCATACAGGTTGTTGGAATCATGGCATACTAAGCAAACATTGTTGGTTGAGATAGTCAAATCACTTCTAGAGGAGCAGAGCTTGGGTATTCGAATGGCACTAGCTGAGGTATTCCATATTAAATTTTTTCGACTGTTAATTTTTTTTGCCTGTATAGATAATACTGATATCTGTTTTTTGGTATACATCCAGTTATTCATTGTCTTAATACCAGTTCAATCATGTACAGCTAATTGTCGTTATGGCTTCACATTGCTACTTGAGTGGGCATTCTGCTGAGCTCGCAGTTGAGTTTTTGGTGCGGCATAGTGCTATAACCGACGATGATCTAAATGATATCAACACTCTGAAAAATGAGTACTTCCAGGATAAAAGATTTGAGGTTTAACTAATTTCAGACTATGCACAGTTTACTAACTGGATGTCAATTTCTTGAGGATGATTTATCTTATATTTTCACTTATCAGATGAAAATAAGTCTTGCTGGTCTATCTGAACTAAGAGCTGTATGTGAAAAGGGTCTACTTTTACTAGCAATTACCATTCCTGAAATGGAGGTACAGTGGAAACTTGATGTTCTTTAATCTTTACATTGCTTAGGAAATCAGCTTGCGGAGCTAGGATAACAAATATCTTTATGGTGTTATGAGTAATGCATTTTACATTTTATTATTTCCAGCTTGTTCTATGGCCATTTCTCTTGCAGCTGATTATCCCAAAGAATTATACAGGTGCAGTAGCTACGGTGAGTGCTCTTAAGTTATTCTCTACACCCTTGATATTTGTCAAAGCAATGGACCTTAGTTGGTTATATTTGTTACATGTTTTAACTGAAGTTTGGTCCTTTAATCAGTTTCATGATATTAGTATATTGTGTACTGATTACAATGGAGATATATCTGCAGGTCTGCAAATGCATAACTGAATTGTGTAGGCGTAAATTGTCGCAGACAAATCCACTGTATACTGAGTTTAATGCCTCAAATGAAATGCCCAGTCCCGAGGTAGTTTGTTTACGTTTACTTGATACCAGATGTCCAGATGACATTTTAGTTTATCATCCATAGCTACTTATTTCTCATAGCTGTATCGGTTATGCAGGATCTGTTTGCTCGTTTGCTGGTGCTTCTGCATAATCCACTTGCTAGGGGGCAACTCGCTACCCAGATCCTGACGGTTTGTCTTCAAACTAATTAAATCTTCTTGTTGGTTATTGTATCTGATTGATGTCCATCCATTTATTCCATGTATGGTCTAGCTTTCCCAGACATGTGAATACTTTTCCTCTTAGAGATCCTGTGTCGCATTGAGGTTCTTCTATCCTTTGATGGTGAATTATCATATGCTTTATGTTGCAATGGATTAGTTATACATGGAAAATTAGTTCTTGACACACTAGTTCTCTTTCTTGTCAACTGGGATAACTTTTATCATCCCTGACCAATAGGCTGCCTGATACTGTTTGCTTCCATTCAGTATGTGGATTATATAGTCCACAGCAGTCACA
The DNA here is from genome assembly GCF_018294505.1 of Triticum aestivum. Classification (NCBI taxonomy): domain Eukaryota; kingdom Viridiplantae; phylum Streptophyta; class Magnoliopsida; order Poales; family Poaceae; genus Triticum; species Triticum aestivum. The sequence goes on from NC_057804.1 coordinate 600,476,736, forward strand.
ACTCAAGTACTGTACTGTTGCCTTGTAAGTCTTTAACTTTCTTTGCCCTCATATAATGTAATTCAAGCTGTCGCTCATTAAGAAGTGCGCTCTCTGGGGCCTCTGTCTATAATTCTTTTGATGTATTTTATATAGAAAACCTCAAAGATTGTTCACTTGCGGTCATCATTGTCCACATTACCTTTGGTTTTTGCAGGTGATGTGCTACTTGGGTCAACTTTTCCCAAGAAACCTTTCTTTATTTTGGGAAGATGAGGTATAGCCCCTTCATCTAGTATTTTTAGCAGTTGAAGAGTGCATTCCCTTTCCAGTTTTTTGTTAGTTAATCATGTTTGCATTTGTTTGGTTCTTAATGGAGAAGTAATTTTGTAGGAGTAGGAGTAAGTCATTATCCACTCATCTTTCTGCAGTATCGAAGTTTTTCTTAATTAATCGACATTTTAAGAACGGCCATTGCCCATCCTGGCTGTGTCTTGGATTAGTGATGCTTGCCCCTTGAATGGTTTCTTTGTACAATTCACTGAGCTATGTAACTTTTGTGATGATTTACTTAACAGCAATAGGACTAATAGTCAAATTTCAGCTTGTCATGTTGTTGAAGTGGCTTACAAAATGCATATTTTGGCAAGTATTAGGTCCCTAAGATGAAAGCTTACATCAGTGATCCTGAAGATCTTAAGCAAGATAGCACCTACCAGGAAATATGGGATGACATGATCATCAATGTAAGTATATTTCTCTTGTCATTTGAAGACTATAATCATGTCATAAAGCAAGTGGAATTATGGTGATTATTGTTACTGTTGGCAAATTTGTGCTAACTAGTTGTGTGAAAAACAGATGCTGGTAAAAGATTGATTGCTTGTTTGTACCTTGTGGACCTTTTCTTTTGCGAGGCTTCAAATTATGCTTGCTTCTCTCAAAAGCTTATTTTGCTATGTTTTCCAGTTTTTAGCTGAATCCTTGGATGTTGTGAATGATAATGTGTGGGTCATATCCTTGGGCGATGCATTTGCTAGACAATATGATCTCTATGCTACATCTGATGGGCATTCAGCTTTGCTGCACAGGTAAGTTTATGTTACTCTGCTGTACCTTCCATTGATCTGTAGTTATTGGCATTTCTCGGGATGTGGTCACTAATTCTTTTACTAGGTACATTTCCATTAAGATGGACTTGATGTTTTTGGCTCGGATGCACAAAATATATTGTCAACATGCCCATGCACTTAATGTACTGGAAGTGATTTTCTAATATTTTATCTGCAGATGTTTAGGAATGCTTCTTCAGAAGGTTGATGATAGGATTTATGTCCGTGAAAAGATTGATTGGATGTGTAGACAGTCAAGTATGTCTATTCCTGTTAATCGCCTTGGACTTGCCCAAGGCATTGGTTTGGTAAGTTGGAATTAATGAAATCTTTTCATTTTTTTTTCATTTAGGACTTCCTTTTGGAGCTTTTGTACTGAATACACTTACAGGTTGCAGCTTCTCATTTGGACACAGTTTTGGAGAAGCTGAAGAACATATTAGAAAATGCAGGGCAAAGTGCTCTCCAGAGGTATTTATGTCCTTTTTGGTAGGAGCACCCTATTTTATATTGCTAATCTTACTGTGAATCATGCCGAGATAGCAACTTATAAGCTAAGTTGGAAGTAATTAGATTCTGCTTTAGCTCACATATACACCTATATGGCCAGTTTTGTGCCTGGAGCAACCGATTTGTTTCCCCTTCTAAATTAATCACCTATAACGATTTACCGATATTTTTGGTAGGTACTTCATTTTGGTTTACTTGAACAATAGTTTTCTTCCATTTCCTCGTTTTATCATATTTTATTTGATGAAAGAGAAATCGAGATAATGAATGGCACTGTTGTTTTTGTGTCTTGTTCATGTTTCCAGCCCATTTATGTAGTTGGCCCATTCTATTAATAAATATGTGGTGTTGAATTCTGCAGGTTCCTCTCATTTTTCTCGTTTAGAGAAAAAGTGGAGGATGTTGATGATACGTACGCAGCTCTGGCTTTGATGTATGGTTATGCTGCAAGATATGCCCCATCAACAGTTATTGAAGCCAGAATCAATGCACTTGTGGTATGTATCCAATTTATGAACCGAGTTGTCTTTTATTTCTGCTATATAAAGATGACCAGTCTGATAAATGATATTTCCTCCGTCTTATATTATAAGATGTTATTACAACCAATATATGAGTGCATTGGTTGTAATAACATCTTATATTATAGGACGGAGGGAGCATTTGTGGTCTTGAACTCACTTTTGAGTAATCTAAATGTACCTTTTTGGCTAAGTGCAATGCATGATCATAATATTACGCAATTTCGTACATCCACACTTACTCTGACAGTGCTCAGATACCATGGTTTTGTGTGTGTGTGCCTGTGTGTGTGTGGGGGGGGGGGGGGGGGGGGGGGGTTGTAATTGTCCAAGTACTTGCCCCAAACGGGCTCATGTGGACATAGGTGCACCAGATGCACTTCCCTGATCCTGCATCACATTATGTTTGAGGACACATTAATCACATCACAATAGATAGTTTCTTTATTTCTTAGTCTGTGGCCAGCAAATCTGATATGTATTTTGATCTCCTGCCTTTACTCTACTTACCCTGTACTCAGGGGACTGATATGCTTGGAAGATTCCTTCATGTTCAACATCCTACTGCAAAGCAAGCTGTCATTACTGCAATTGACCTTTTAGGTATTTTTCTTTATAAGAAGGCTGCATGTCTTTTCTTGTTTTTGGAGTCATGCCTAGAATTTAGTTCTGAAATGTACTCTGTTCCTCTGCTTTTGCACAGTTGATATTTGCTATTTTCTTGCAGCAGTTGACTTGTTAGCCTCAACACCTGATTTTGTGTTTTACATTCGTTTATGCATATCATGTTTGTAGTTCATATCTATTTTAGGAAGACTTGTGGTAAGCTGCCGCGTCACGGATTCTGAAAAAACTTAGTTACCAACTGACCTTGGTGAAATCAGCCGAGATCTCATCGAGCTAGCATAATTCATATAAATGCCAGATTTCATCATGGTATTGCTGAACAAAGCAAAAGCAATTATGACTTGAGAATGAGCTTAAAACCTCACCCAGACAGAATGTATTGGCAGTACAGCTGTTTCCTTATGGAAATTGCTTTTGGTACACTGATTCAGTTAAGGTGGTTTCGACATCATCATGAACACAACAAGTTCAGATACTCCGTAAAGCTACAGTGCCAAACGGATCCGTCCTCCCCGCATCATGGACCCATGTCTCATATTTTACAGTCGCTACTCGAGAATTGTTGTTGGCTTGTAACGATTTCTTATGTCTCTATCTCCTCTTTAACAAGTAGTTCATAATGGAAATGGAATATTTCTATTAGTCTGGCACCTGTACAATGTTAATTTGTCTACTACATGCATGGCTCCAACGTGAACTGAATTCCTACTATAGAACTATGACCTGAATGAACAAAATGTTGCATTGAATCGTACAAGTCTATATTGGGGTTTATTACTCATGTTTGTACTTGCTGTTTTATTTTCCAGTTAGTTCTTCAATTGAGAGAATAAAGAAAGTATTAATTGTGGATTCTAGGAGATTCTTAAAAATGGTTGTTCGAGACTCTGTTAGTTAAGGAAGGCTTAGTTTGCTTAGTTGACCTAGATATTTTGAATGTATCTAGCATGACTAATTAGTTCTGTGTATTTAACCCAACAGTTAAAATTTCTGAGTTTCAGCTTACATTATACACTTTTTGGGGTCTATTTATCTTACATGATTATTGTTAATTTCTAGGCCGGGCTGTTATTAGTGCTGCTGAAATAGGAATTTCGTTCCCACTGCAACGAAGAGATCAATTGCTGGAGTATGTGCTAACTCTAATGGGAAGGGATCAAAGTGATGATCTCGTTGATTTCAGCATTGAGCTTCTTCAAACACAAGTATGAACTCAAGTTATACCGACTTATTCACTATCATATGTATACTAGCCGCTTGAGTTTGATGGATTTATTCATGCAAATCTTCTTATGTATGCAGACTGTTGCTTTGAGTGCTTGTACTACTCTGGTTTCAATAGAGCCAAGGTTACCTATGGAAACAAGAAATCGTGTCATGAAGGTCTGCTTTGCAGTGGCGAACGTCACAGAACTATGGCAATATGATTTTAGTTTCAGTTACTTGCATAACACATATGATTTTGAGTTGTTTTATGTTCCATTTTCAGGCAACCTTAGGTTTTTTTGCTTTGCCAACTGAGCCCTCAAACATCGTTGAGAGCCTGATAACAAACCTAATTATTCTGTTAGGTGCCATTCTGCTAACCAGGTAATGCTTTAAGCTCACTTTTTAATAAGTAAATCTCAGTTTTCAGATAAGTTTTGCCTGTCATGCTTCAATTTCTTCTGTTCTGTTCTGTTCCTTCTTCCACTTGCTTGCGCTTTTTTTTATTATTGTGTTATGATCATTTTGTTTATCAGTGGTGAAGATGGCCGAAGCAGAGCAGAGCAGCTGTTGCATATTCTTAGACAACTCGATCCATATGTTTCAGCATCTGCAGAACACCAGAGAAGAAGGGGATGTGTTGCTGTACATGAGGTGTTAGTAAAGTTTCGCAATCTTTGTTCTGGTGGATTTGGTGCATCGGGCTCCTATCCAACTTTGAGCCTAAAGCACATTGATCAGGGAGGGCCTAGGGGCTCGTCAAGTTTGCCATGTATGTTGGAATTTTTTGCTTGGATTGTTACTGCAATTGTATGATTGTGATCTCCCAGTTGGTCAAGACTTCTTTTTTATTTTGTACCAGCTGCATTTGTGTTGCCGAATCGAGATTCATTAAGCTTGGGCGAGAGAATAATGGCATATCTACCTCGTTGTGCTGATACAGATGATGAAGTTAGGAAAGTTGCGATTCAGGTTTGTGTGGAAAGTAGCCGGTTTGCGTTCCTTTACCTGCTACAGCTCATTTCATCTATGCAATGTGCCATTTTCTAGGCCTTCTGGTTGCAGTGTGCCACACAAGAAAATTGAGAGACTAGTTCCCTAATAATCTGGATTGTGCAGCATAACATAGTTACATGGTTCTGTCGAAAACAACCATGTTTTGCAGAAGATAACACAAAGATCTATGCCATAAACCTTAACAGTTAAAATTTCTCTTTGTACACAGAAGTTGAGCTCATAAATTTATCTTCATCATGTGCTTTTCCTGCTGCAGATTATTGCCCTTTTCTTCAATATATCACTTTCACTTCCAAAGCAGAAGACATCTGCTAATGACATCGATCTAGAATCTTCATACGGTGCTTTGTCTTCCCTAGAGGACATAGTCTCCATCATCAGAAGGGTGAGTGGCTATATTAATTTACCATTCATTAAATCCTCTTCTGAGCAAATGTTAAAATCCATCGTTCTCTTTCCTTGAAGGCATCTGTTGATCAGATCGAAGTATTTCATAGAGTTGTCTCCTCTGTGTGTACTCTACTATCTAAGGACGAGGTAGACAATATTAGCTGAAATTTGATTGTAATTGAAGAATGTCATTATGGTTATTGATAGATTTTCTCTGTACTTTATAGCTGGTTGTCTTGCTACACTCTTGCACGTTAGCGGCATGTGATAAAGTGAAGCAATCAGCAGATGGTTCCATTCAAGCTATTATAGTATTTATTATCAGAAGAGGCAAGGATCTACGTGAAGCTGATGTACTGAGGTTAGTTTATACTTTATAAAGTGGGAATTAGCTCAGAAGCCCCCTAAAATGTCGTAATTAGGGTGTGGATCGTGTATGCTTGAAAAACAACAATATGATAGTGGAAAATACCAAAATGTCCACCATCTCTGTTGAAGATATACAGGGTGTGAATCGCATGGCAACTTCAGGATGCGATGACGTCATGTTGGCCTGAGTGGGGCTGTGGATGGGAGATGCCTCACTAGTCACCATACTGGAAAAATCCCAACTAAATAGAACATCACATAAGGATATCTTGGTTAGTTTTGAAAAAGTAACATGCATACGGTCATTACCGAGCAAGCAGAGTGCAACTGTCATCCGGCAATGACCATCTATTACAATCTAATTTAGGGACATCACAACTGCCCAGCTTTCGAGCCATCTCAGGCCATGAGCGTTTTCGGCCGTTGGATCATCAGTTCTGCGTGGTTTTGACCGTTTGATCTCCTCTCATTCCCGCCTGGGCTACACCCCACGCTTCGCGGACAGGGCCGATGCTCCCATATCAAATTTGTCCAACTCTTGTTTTGTTAATTATACGCCTTTGGAGTGTTACTGGCCCGATTTTTCTCAAAAAGAAGCACAGTGCATTACCTCTTTTTATGTTACCTTTTGATTTGAATATTGTTAAGATCTCACTTGTGATGTTACAGGGCAACACAATCTCTGCTCTCATCAGCTATTGCTCTTACCGACAAGCACTCGCGCCATGAAGTTCTCAATGCAGTATCCATTATCATTTTCTTGTGTCTATCATTTTCAATATTAATATTCATTTCAAGGATTATTCCCACAATCAGTTATTACCTTTGACTTAGATAGATATCATGCTTAGCAGAAAATACCAACCACATTGTGGTCTTTGATGAAGTTCTATTTGTGGCTGGGCGAGATATTTGTACAAAGGACATAACAAGAATTCGTGGTGGTTGGGCTATACAAGATGTTTTTTATGTAAGTATTTGGGCCAAGCCTGGGCATATGTATTATGAGTTTTCAATGACTTGTATCCTCACTGCATTCATTTATACAGTATATTGGTAGGCAGTAGGCACATCTATTTGATACTAGTATTTGGGCTGAGCCTGGGCATCTGTATTATGCAAGTTTTCAACGACTTGTATTTTAATTGCATTCAGCTATACAGTATATTAATAGGCACATCTATGTGTTACTCCTTCGTATCATACAAATGGGGTGTGCATTCATTATAGACCATAACCCTGCCCAGCATAATCATGCGATCTTATTTAAAAATGTATATTAATATGTTAATGACTTCTGCTATTCATACATTTATAGACCGTTATAATCAGGACTTGCAAGGCACATTATATTTTTTGAATCTTTTATTCATATTGATAAGTTCCTAGGAAATTGATAGGTATACATTGCACTTTTTTCCTTCTAAGAAACGCGTGCTATATCCGCCCTGATTTGAGATATGTCATATATGTGATAGGAAAGAAATTTAATAAAATATTATCTAAAAAATTCTAGAAAGACTATGACGAGCCGAATTGTATATTGTTCATTTAGTTGAAAAGGTTGTAATTCGATGAGTGACGTTTCTTCTGCATTTCCATTCTTTATATTTGCCTTGTTCATATAGTAATGACATGCATAAATATTTTACTTGGACTTTCGAACCGAAACTATAGGGGAGGCCCCGACAGTAATATAGTTTACTTGGACTAGTTTGTATGATAATAATTCCAGATTAAATAGCAACTGCAATTATGCAGCGATTTGGTAGGTGAATTCTACAGATACACTTCTTATTATGTGTTTGATGGTTTTCCCTGGTTTCAGGTTTTCTCCCAGCATAAGGTGCTGGCTACTCTTTTTCTGGAGTACATTTTATCTATACTTCACAAAGAACCTGTTGCAACAAATGATTCAGAAAAAGGGGAAATTAACTCAGAGTCATCAGCTGATGACTGTATTCTACAAGCAACTATGTTCGCTCTCAATGCGTTCCTGAGGTATGGTTCTCCATTTGATGACTGACTGTTGATGTTGACTAATGGTGGACAACTGGATACCTTTCATCTGCTGATCTCATGTACTTGAAAATATCAAAACTTCACAGAGGTGGTGGGAAGGTCGGGAAACAAGCAGTTGAGCAAAGCTACCCTTCTGTCCTTTCTGCACTTATACTGAAGCTGGGAGGTCTTCACGGTCTTGCTGAATTAGGCCGCAATGAGCTTCTACGGTGAAAATTAGACTGACTTTCTGAAATCTTAATTTTATATATGAAGGCTAATGTGAAATGATTGCCAGAAAGTTGTTACCTCATGTTTTGCAGATCGTTGTTAATTGCATTCCAGTCATTCTGTGATTGTGTTGGCGATGTTGAGATGGGAAAGGTGCTTTCCTTAATGGCTATTGCCTGTCAACTGTCTAGCAATTATTGACTGTGTAAAATCTTTGTCATTTCATAGATATTAGCTCGAGATGGAGAACGAACTGAGAAGGAGAAGTGGATTGATCTTGTGCAAGAGGTTGCATGCAGTTCCTCAGTAAAGAGGCCCAATGAGGTAACTTCTAATGAACTTGCAGCTTCTCTTAGTCCCTGGCTAGACCAGCTTCCCTACCCCCCCCCCCCCCCTCTTTCGCATGGCTCCTCTATTGTTTGTATGTCTTTCTTTACTAGAGTTATTGCCGGGGCCTCCTCTAAAGTTTTCAGTTTGATAAAGAAGTAACTTCTATAGTGTTTTGCGTGTTTGAGTCTTTTCTGAGTTAATATATTAGTGAATTTTTGGTGACAAGAACATATGTTGACAGTAGCTGAATCCTCATATTCAAAACTACAAATAAAATACATTTTCTTTCATCTATGTCTATGCGTTGGATGTCATCAACAACTTGACCTTTGAAGTCATAGCTGCCAGAAACTCTAGCAAGCGTGTACATATATATTATTCCTTACAAAAACCATTTAGGAATAGCCACCATGTTCAATTTCTTTGCAGCCTTGGGAAGTTGTCCTTGAACCAGATGTTAAATTGATTGATCTTTAGCACTTGAACCAGTTCCACAAGAAAACAAGACATGTTCACAGTACATTCTCTTTTACACCTGTAGTACATGTATGGGTTTTGTTGAATTGTATATGTGGATTGCCTAGCCCTTTCCATCAGTTTGGACTTTTGGTTGCGTTGGCTAGTGTATGAAGTTTAACATGGTATCAGGGCTAAGGTCTTGAGTTCAAGTCCCAGCTTTCTCAATTTATTGAAAAAATGCTGCTGCCCCTCTCTGTGTCCACGTATAGGCCTCTTGAGTCATACTCCCTCCGTTCGGAATTACTTGTCGCGAAAATGGATGTATCTAGATGTATTTTAGTTCTAGATACATCTAGGCCTCTTGAGTCATACTTCCTCCGTTCGGAATTACTTGTCGCGAAAATGGATGTATCTAGATGTATTTTAGTTCTAGATACATCCATTTCCGAGACAAGTAATTCCGAACGGAGGGAGTACCTCGCATCTATTCACGCGTTGACTTTCCGCGTCACACGTGAGAGGGGGTGTTGAAGTGTATATGTGGATTGACTAGCCCTTTCCATCAGTTCGGACTTTTGGTTGCATTGGCTATTGCATGAAGCTTAACATGGTATCTATTCACGTGTTGACTTCCCATGCCACGCGTGAGAGGGGGTATTCAAGTGTATATGTGGATTGCCGAGCCCTTACCATCAGTTCGGACTTTTGGTTGTGTTGGCTAGTGCATGAAGCTTGTTAGGGTTCACCATGTAGCCTATCTACTCAGGGTCAGCCAGTGAGTCCCACTAAATTCGTAATACCTTATTGCAATATTTAAAATTACATACAATTTTTAGTTTCAATATTAGGCCTCCTTTGGTTTGTAGGAATTTTGTAGGAACTCTATAGGATAGGATTTGCAACGGAAAAATTCCTTTGAAGCCCTTTGGTTTATAGGAATGGATTCCTATTCCTATGTAGGATAGGAATCAATCCTTCACATTTTGGAGGAAAAAAAACATTAGCCTAGACTCAATGGAAAAAAATCCTATCCTATGCACCAAATGACATCTCTTTCTTTATAGGAAATGAGATGCATGTCATCTCACTTCCTATGTTTTTCCTATTCCTATAAAATTCCTATCCTATAAACCAAAGTAGGCCTTAAATGGCAGCCTCCAAGAGCCTAGACTGTTAGGAACTTATCATTTTTTCATGATAACAGGAATGATATGTTAGAGCTAAAATAAAGAAGATACTTCTTTGAATGTGAAATTTGCTTGTCTCAGCTCTCCTGAAGTTCTTGTGAACAAACACAGAGCTTGTGTTTCAATATATTAAAAAGATAGAAAAGGTTAACAAGCCAAAAGAAAGGCCAAGGGCCAAAGCCAAACAACTGGGGGCGCTACAGCTCTTCTGAAACTCTTATAAGCTTTCATTGAAAGCTGGGTGTTTATTGTCATAATTGCAACTGATTTTTCTTAAATGCAATCATAAAATTAGTCACTGTTCTATGGTTTACATTGCGTGGTGAAATCACTATACCAAAATAACTGGGTAATATACCACAGGTTCTGCCAACCTGCGTTATCTTGAGCAAATCTCTTGACAGGAATCAGAGGGCTGAAAGGGAGGCTGCTGCTGCTGCACTATCAGAATTTATTCGCCACAGGTAATTAATACCATTCCTCTTCATATAAGTCCTAAGATGTTCACTGTACCTCCAGAAAATGAAGGGAAAATCAAAATGATTAGTTTATAGGTGCTTAGACAGAATCGGAGTTCAATCTCCCATGGGATTAGTTTCTGACTGGTTAGCAGCGGTTACCACTTACCACTTAGAGGCCCTCACTACTAAGGCCAGTACCAACTGGTATATTGGTCTGTTTTAAAATAATAAAACAGCAGTAGTTCCAGAAGTGCAAATTGCAGAAGTTTGAGAAAGCACCAACTGGAAAGTCTGGTGTTTCCTTGAAAACATGAAAGGGCCTGACTATGCATACAATTTTACAACAAGACATCCAACATAGTCAATAGATATTCTCAAGGAAATCATGCTTGTCACTAAGAAGTGTTTAAATAATATTTCATGCATTATGTATGCGTAAATTTGTTGTAGTATTGTTGGCAAATATGTTCATGATTTTTACTGTGGTTTACAGATACAACTCACACACGTATATTTCACTATTATTCCTTGCACAATTCAACTTGCCAATAACCTAATCCAGTTCTTTTTTGTTCTGCAGTGAAAAAGAACCTGCATTGCTTGAACAAATGGTTGAGGAATTGTGTCAACATGTAACTGACGACTCACCGACTGTCAGGAGTCTCTGCTTGCGAGGACTTGTACAGGTCATCAATCTAAACAGAGCAACTTCTAAGGATACATGTTGTCACATTGTTTGGCAATTGACTAACATATATTGTGTGGCCACCTCTGTCAGATACCTGAGAGCCACATACTTAATTACATCCAGCAAGTCCTAGGAGTAATATTAGCATTACTTGAAGATGCCACCGAATCTGTTCAACTCACTGCTGTTCAGTGCCTGTTAACCGTGAGTTCTATAATTTGTTACATGATACAGATCTCCTTAAATGCCACTTATATTTAATTTGACAGAACATACAAACATCACACACTGCTTCAGGTTCTTAATGTGTCAGAACAAGATGCAGTGGATCCCATTTTAATAAGTCTCTTAGTAAGGCTAAGGAATCTCCAGGTAACCATTTGGAACAAGCTTACCTTCATGTATTGCCATTTTTAGTGACATGATGTGGGCATTTGTGTAAATTTATGATGGTTACTACTTACTATGAACCTGTTAAGTTCATCGCAATATCAGTTATAAGTTAACAGAAGTTTTATTGATTGGTTGATGACAAAAACATCATGCGGAATTTATTGTGCACATGGAATCTAGAACAAGTATAATGTCTGCACAAAATGTGAATGCTTCTATGATCAAAAGAAACTTGACATCTTACGTGCCACTTGGGAACCCGCTTATGTCTCTTTTGGTGCTTTCCTGTTATCTTACAAGATTGTTTTAGATCCATCTCCCTTTTCACTCAAGCGGCCTGTTTCTCTATTTTTTATATGCTGACTGTAAACAACCTAGGGCCGTGACCTATTGTGTAACTTATCTGCTACAGATCTCCATGAATACAAAAATGAGGTCCAATGCCTTTGCAGCTTATGGTGCTCTAAGTGCCTATGGTGCTGGTTCACAGCATCATGCTTTTCTTGAGCAGGTAACACCCAGCTCCCACCCTGGTTGCTTTAACAGTACATCTAGCAGGGAGCTGCTATCATGAAGGCCTTCTTATAGGATGCTGTTGTAGTGGTCATAGGAAGTGACATTGCCAGCTTATGGGTTGTTAAGGCAATTGTAAGGATCTTTCCCCTTATGCTTCTCAAGCTACCAATATCTTTGCTGCCTGCTGCAGATACATGCCACTCTTCCGCGTTTGATCCTCCATCTTCATGATAATGACCTTAGCGTTCGCCTTGCCTGTCGGGTATGCAGTCGTTCCTTTGTTTTCCGTTACTAAGCATTTCCTTTAACTTGCATATCTTGATATTTGTGTTTTTTTTTTGAAACAGAACACATTCCAGCTCCTAGCGCCTTTGATGGAAGTAGATGGCTTGTCTTCACTCCTCAACAAGCAATATTTCACATCTGATCGGCGGTTTGTGTTGAACCTTCCTAGCTATTTCTGTTAGTTTTTCATTTTATTTAGAAGTGACATTTTTAATATTGTGTGCCCTCAGATCTGATTACGAGGACTTCATTAGGGACTTAACAAGACAACTTTGTCGACTATCTCCCGTCAGAGTTGACAGCTACCTAGAATCTGCTATCCAGGTACCCTTTTTTTTCTAGAGCATGCAGAAGAGCTTCATGTCGAGGGGGGGGGGGGGGAGTCTTTTGTTTCTTTCCTTCACACTTGTCATGCAACCAGCATGATGACCAAGGTATTGAATGTGATCCTGACACATCTTTTTTCTTGATTTAGGCATTTGATGCACCTTGGCCGGTCATTCAAGCAAATGCAGTTTGCTTAGTTAGTTGCATGCTATCCTTTTTGGACGATCAACGCTTCCTTGCTCCTTACTTCTCCCAGGTATCTGCACTCCATTTTGGTACTTTAGTTATTATAAACATATCATGGGGAGCTGCTAACAGTCTTTTAACACTTTTTGTGTCAAGGTGTTCGCTATGTTGGTTGGCAGAATGAGCCAATCACCAGAGGCCGTTGTTCGAGCAGCAGCATCTTCTGCCTTGGGCCTCCTGATAAAGAGGTCTAACATGCTCAAGTCATTGAGTTCACGGTTTGATCGAACAGATCCATCACAGAATTCTCAACATGGAGAGCCTCACGCTAAAACATCGTCTGAGCTTCAAGAAGAGGCTGCAGCAAAGCCAAATGGCGCGCAAGGAGAGCAATAGAAGTAATTGAAGCCGATCTCTCTCGGAAGTAAATCTGTTGTACATGTACAGAGTTTAATGTTCATGCTGCCTGCCTGTACATTTTGTGCCTCCTTCAACAATAGAGCATAGAGAGATAATTCTGTAGCCATGTCCATAGGTCTTTAGTGTTGATTGTACAGCAGACTGTCGCAGTTCGTTGATTGCTTTGTAGAATTCGCTGTGTTCCGTAAGTATGTGTAATATAATGAAGATACGCCTTCAGTCATGCAGTGTTTGAGGAGTTAGCTCACTAGTCAACACCGGCGGCTAGCTAAGCAGAAACTGATGAATTCTTGAGTATGTATATACAATAGGCAGCCGTCAATCTAAACGAGATCCCCTATGGAAATGTGGAAGCCGGATTTGTCATGTATCCAGAATTCTTCAGTGCTTCAAGTGCACTTTTAAGCTTCATGAGTTGTTGCATTTTTAAGCTTTATCAGTCGGTAGCTAGCTCGAATCTTCTACTCCATTTTTCAGCTAGTAAAACAGTTATTTTGATTATTATTTTTGGATGAAGGATCACCTGCGCCATGGCAGAAAAGACCACCTGCCAATATTATCGTCAAATCTAACCTTGTGGCCATGTGACATGTGGCACATGCCGCCATACCCTATGGAGGCACTTACTGTTCATGCTTGGGAATGATGGCCCCATTTTCCCCTAGGTAGGCAGTTAAGCTCCATTAGCACCTTCTCTGAAAACTGCTTGGTGCTTTATGACATTCCATCTGAACTTTTCTTAATTGTCGGAGTTGCATCAAAGCTGTAGAGATTGAAACCACGTGTCCATGTAGTAAGCAATCTGAAAAAGCTGTAGAGATTGAAGACAGGGTATGTTACAAGTTGCATGCGAAGTGTAGCAAAGCTGGTTAGAGCAAAACAAGCAACGGATTGAGCAACTAGCGCGAAACTACTCCTAGAAGCATGCTATACATCCTAGCAATGGACAATACTGTAAGAGATGACCTTTAACAGTATGTTGAATGTTCCAGAGGCAAAGTGACTACGCATCATCAGAACAAATGCAAATCTTGGTCTTGCCTAAATTATGTCCTAAACACCAACACCTGTCTTTTCTACTAGCTGAAGACAGATGTAGTGGTCTTGTATCTCCAACTTAGGCTATAAAAGTCTTTCCATCGTACATACTCACACAAGGCAGTAATGAAAAACAAACCCGGAGGTACATTGGCTACAAAAGATTTTGAGGTGTAGGTAAATCAAAAGGACAATGCTGGTTTTGCTTGATTGCGCCAAGAAGTGCACCAGCCGGGAATCGAACCCGGGTCTGTACCGTGGCAGGGTACTATTCTACCACTAGACCACTGGTGCCATACATTATGAAATTTAATATTTAGAATTAGTTTACCCATGTTTTCAGATGGAAGGTTATCACTTTTGAACAGACTATTTTACTTACAAAACCTAGCACATCCTATGTGTAAATAAATAGATGATTGCCCACTAACTTATTTATCAACCATCGTACCACAACATATAACCATATAGGTTGCATGGAAAAGGTTTAGCCATTTGCGTTTTATTACTGTCAAATACAATAAATTTGTATGCATTTTTACTTTCGGTTATCATATTATTAATTCAAATATTCATGTTTAATACATCAACATATCATGAAAATATATTTTAATCAATTCCGGCATCACACAGGCATTATCTCTAGTTCATTAAGAAGATCAGACAAGTTTATATGAGAAACCAGGACAAAAACTATAGGGGGGCGATTGGTTCGAGGACAACAACCTCAGCGACTCGATGTCGTACTGGGCTCGTGTGCCACTGGAACCAGGCACTCTGCCGTTCTCCATCAGATCAGGGAGGAGATTGGAAGAGGAGGAAGCGAATGTTGGCAGGACGCTTATGCTGGTGACCATGGTGGACGTCGATGGCTTCTCGCAGTGACGAACCCTAGTTCTCTGTTTGTTTACGTCATCACATGATGCCACTGCCCCACGAGAGGAGCTCAAGCCCCATGGCATCGCAATGGGGGAGGGGGAGAGGGCGATGCACATGCACTTCAACATGATCAGACCAGTGACACACATGTAGATAATAACAAAATAATTTTTGATTGTGACACTACCGAAAGATAGGCTAGCAGTGGCGGGCGTGGAAGTGCATTGCTAACATGTTACAAGTGGTGGGCTGGGAGCCCACCACTGGTGATAAGTTAGTAGTGGCGGGCGACCTGTCATACCCGCCACTGGTAAGGTACTAAGGGTGGGCATATCCGTCTACCCGCCATAGTCTGTTGTCCTATCAGTGGCGTGCGTTTTTTACACCCGCCACTCGTAACCTTCCAGGCCCAAGATTTTTTTTGTCGTGGCAGCCTTTTGCACATTGTATTAAATCAACTAGATGACCCGTTGCATTGGCGCATAGACTAACTGGAGCTCGGAAGTTAAGTGAACTTTTTAAAACATAAAATGGAAGTTAAGTGAACTATTTGAAGAGACCAACTGCACCCATTAGCCCAAAAACTAACTGCGGACAAGAAGCGAAACAACTAATAAATCCGAAAACTTAAGTGAACTATTTGAATGATGTTTCTAATGGATGATCTGCAAGTGATTATGTTCCTGCATCTGCCATGTATATTTACCAATGACAAACAATAATGACCGTTGCCATGTCCTTCTTTGGCCAGCGAGGGCGACCCATCAGCCAGGTCGATAGAAACGCCGACCACACCCCCACTGCACATGACCTGAACCATCAAAACCGGGGACCCCTAAGCATAACAACTGAGGTGACTCGAAACCATTCGGGCAGACCACCTAGTCCAAATACTGGGGAAACATCCGAAAAGCGCGACACCTGTCCAAGGGGAAGCGATGTCAAGAGGCCATGGCACAACGCGACAACAACGTGGCATGAACGAAACAACCCAGCAGGATGCGACCGACGTGCACGCTGGTGTGAGCTCGGTCTTTCAGCGTCGTGGTCTGACCGTACAGGGTGTTGTCTCCCAGGCAAGAAAGATACACTGAGAAGGTACTTGAAAGGTTTAATATGAAAGATGCAAAATCTGTTATCTCTCTGCTTGCAGGCCATCAATAATTGAATATTGAACAATTTCCTACAAGCAAGATGGAGAAAGAAGAAATGAGTAAAGTGACATACAAATCTATCATGGGCAGTTTGATGTATGCCATGGTGTGCACTAGGCATGATATTCCCTATGCAATTGGGGTTGTTAGCCGGTTCATGAAAAATCTAGGTAAAGCTTACTAGGAAGCGGTGAAGTGGATAGTCGGGTATCTTAAAGGAACTTCTGCATCATCTTTATACTTTGGAGGCGGTGATCTTGCAATGCAAAGCTATACAAATGTAGATTATGCCGTTGACAAAGATCGTAGAAAGTCAACCTCTCGGACACCTGATGACTTATGTAGGAGGAGAAGTGTCCTGGCAATCAAGATTACAGAAATGTTTTTATACATCAAGCACGGAAGCTAGGTACATAGCCACAATTGATGGTTGCAAGGAAGTGTTGTGGATGAGGAACTTCTTGCAAGGACTCGTCATGAAGAAAGAGAATTATTTTCTGTTTTGCGACAGTCAAAGTGTTATTCACCTTGCAAAGAATCCAAGCTATCAGTCTCGAACCAAACACATGGATTTGAGGTATTATTGGATTCGAGATGTTCTGAGTTCCAAGTTGCTGCAACTCAAGAAGTTCCATACCGATAACAATGATTCAGATATAGTGGCCATGGTATTGCCAATTAACACGGCATATGCGCTAGTGAAAGGACTAAGGTGCGAGGCCATTGCTACTGTGACTAGCTTGAAGGGGTTGAGCGAGACGAGAGACACGAGTTTACCCAGGTTTGACCCCTCTCGATCGAGGTAAAAGCCTACGTCCTGCTTTGTGTTGTGTTTCTTAAGTATCGATTACAAGGGAGCGGATTCGCTTGACCTAGCTATCGATTGATAGTAACTTAAGTTTACCCGCCGCAGGGACTCGCCTTTATATACACAGGTCGAGGCCCTGGGCTTACAGGAGTCCGGGTCGGGTTATGCTATGTAACCGATCCTGGCTCTAAGCCGCCTTGCCTTTTTGGCAAGTCGCCATCGGGCGGCTTACACTTTCGGGTGACGCACCATCTTCTAGCCTTGGGCCTTTGTCCGGCCCACCTCATAAGTCACCTCCTTGGCTCCATGTCTTGGTCTTGTGGGCCTGTCTAAAGCTTCTATTGTTAAGTCGCCAACATCCTAACCCGGCCCTTCTAGGGCGGGTTATCCCGTGGGGTTATATCCCCAACATTAGGCCCCAGACTGATTTGGACTTGTTCATGTCAATCTTTAACGACTCTGGTTGGTGAGTCTTCTTTGATTCTCCCGAATGTTTAACCTTGAACACTTCATAACCCGCCATATGAAAGGATGACGTTATCTTCATAATTTCAGGAAGAACCCTCATGACGTCACAACAGATCTTTCGCTTTAAACAAACTTTCCAAAAATCGAGGCGCCCTTTTTGTTGTAATAGTTATTATGCCTCCTCGATTCTCGCACATGCATGCTACTGTTCCATTCTTTCCCTTATAAATAGGCACGAGGGGCCTGCCTTTTTCACTTTTCATTCCTATTGGCTCCACTTCTTCCTCCTTGCAACGCCCGCCGTGACCGGAGCTCTGCCGTCCTTGTCAAGCTGCACCAGCTAGTCCTAGCCGAGGCCACTGCATCACCCCATCGCCATCAAGACTCAGCGACGCACCTCCGCTTTCCTCTACCGCAATTAGGTTCCAACTTTCTCCTTTCTCAGATCTGCATTAGGTCATCCGTGTTCATGCGAGTTCGTCGGCGTCCATCGTAGTTATTCATACCTTCAAACAAAAGCCTGCATCCAGTCCAAAATGCCCTAGAAATACTATGGTAGACAATTTAGCATTCATCTTGTATCTTGAGTAGATCACCTTTTCTTCAAAATTACTACATAGCCTGTTAGCTTTTCCATAGCCACCCTTTAGGTTTAGTATTTGTTCACCTTTTTTTAACTGCCGCAGATCCACAAATATAGCTATTGGTTGTGAAATCTGTTTATTCCATACTTAGAAAGAAACTCACCAGTCTTGAATCTCTAGATAACCCGCCATTGTATTTTGGGCGGCTTAACCAATGTGCTTGTAGCTCACCTATACCCTTTGGACGGCTTACCTTACTGTTAACAATGAGTTATCACTCTTTTAATAACTCTGAATCTTAATTGATCCATCCATTGTGTTTCGGGCGACTCACAATTGTATTTATAACTCACCAAAGTTCCAAAGATTGCCCCTTGTTAACTAGCCCGCCATCACTTGGGCGGCTTATCTTCCCCTTTACTAACTGACTTGCTTTCATGTTGTCTTTCAAGCGATTTACTATGGCAAAGACCACTATCTGCAATTGGGGTCCTTGCTCACTGAACATATGCTTAAAGATTATGTAGATCAAGGACTCTTAGCGGCTCAAGAGGAAGTTGGCTGGCAACTCAGCCAGGGAGAAAGTATTCCTAACCCTGCTGAAGGAGAGGTGGTAGTCTTCACTGACCATATCCTCAGAGGCTTTAAACCTCCTGGGTCCAAATTCTTCCATGACGTGTTGCACTACTTCACTCTCCATCCCCAAGAAATAGGTCCAAACTCAGTAACAAACCTTTGTCATTTTCAAATCTTTTGCGATGTTTACTTGCAAGTAGAACCCACCGTTGCACTTTTCAAGGAGTTTTCCTATCTAAAATGCTAGACTGAATGCGCTGGTGGTCCGTTTCAAGAGCTAGGCAAAATCTCAATCCAAAGACGCAGAGACGGCTGCTTCCCTGCTGCAACACTACTAAGTCACCCCAAGGGATGGGCGAAAACCTGGCTCTATTGTAGAAACACCACACCCGCCAATGAAAACCCTTTGCCGGGTTATCGGACTCCTTCCCATCGATTTTAACCCGCCAAGCCAACTCTTTCCTGCTGAACATACTGAAGCACTTCAACATTACCCCAAGATAACAACTTTGCTAGCCAATGTCTTAACCGGAGTCAACTTAGCTCGCTGCTAGGTCTCTTGAAAAATTCTCCCTTTAAGCCGTCGGCCTAATCTTATGTACGAGTAATCTAGCGAGTCAGACGACCCTCAGCGATACATCCCTGACAACTTTACTGCTGAAGAAGTCTTCCAAGCTATGAACTCCTTGCTCGGGGAATCACAAGAAAATTGTAACAAGATAGGACTGCCTCCATTTTTCAAGCTTAACCTGGTTCCAGCTGTAAGTCTATATTTTCTGTCTGCCTTAAATATCCTTGCCTTTGCTCTATGTTCCACCTGCCAATCTTTTTTCCCTTTTATAACCCGACTCTGCTTTCTGGAAAAGGAAAATAAATCTCTTGCAACAAAAAAGAAGACTAGCCCAAAGTCGAAGAAGGACAAGCCGATTGCTGTAGCTAAGCCGGCCGCTGCAAGCGGGTCAGCTAAGATTGACGAACAATCTGAGGTAGAACTCGACTCTCTTGGCCATCTCTTTAATGATTTTGCTGATGTTTCTTACTCTCAGTATGAGGGTGCATTAAGTCGTGCTGAGAATCCTGAGGTAATTTCTATATCTTCCGACTCAGACTCACCACCTCCACAGAGAATCAGACGGGTTGTCCGGAAAGTTCCATTTTCTCATCCAAAATCTCATTTAGACCCCAACTTTACTTTGAAAAAGGATCAATATGAAGTGAGACACCAAACATGGAGCAGCGGCACTAAAGAACTAGCGACCGGGTTAACTCATAACCCTTCCCGCAAGCGACACATTGAGGTGCCATACAGCCCAACTGACTCTTTACCCAAAGCAGGTCTTATCAGACAACCTCTTAATTCTCTGACTCAAATTATCAGGAGTCATCACCATCTTTGGGCGACTCAACTGGAACATAGCTGCCCACCTTTGTTGTTTATGCAGGGTAAGTACTTGCATTTATTAACAAAAAACTTATTATCATATACTTATAAGCTTTATACCCTTGTCATAGGACCAAAGCAAAAACTGGTAAGAAGCAAAAGGTGGGCGGCTCTTCCAAAGCCCCCGAGGTCTCTGAGTCGGAGAAGCAGGTGCTGGGAACCCCTGAGGTCTCAGTCCTAAACCCTGAAGATCCTATTAACCAGCAAGATGATCTTCCTCCACAGACTGATGCTGCAGCTTATGAGCCCATGTGTTGGGGATATAACTATTTGTATAACCCGCCCAGGAGGGGCCGGGTTATACTTATAAATATTCTTGAAGCCCAAGACCCAGGATAGAGATGGCGGTTCAGTTAAGGGCCCAAAGCCCAGAGGCGACTTAAGGCCCGTAGTGATAAACCGCCATATGTGCATGGCTTGTATTGTAAGGTAAGAATAGTTAAGAGACCAAGCCGGACAATGTTTATGAACCGGCCGGGACTCTGTAAGCCGCTGGGCGTCGACCTCTATATATAAAGGGACGACCCGGCGGCGGTTCAGGACAAGTAACATCAACTCGAGAGCTAGGTCAAGCGATTCGCTCCCTGGTTATCGAGACATAAGCAATCCCACTCAAAACTGGATCGTAGGCTTTTACCTTCACCGTAAGGGGCCGAACCAGTATAAACCTCATGTCCTTTGTCCCGATTAACCTCTTTAAGCTTCCTAGTTGCGATGGCTCCAAGACTAAGTTCTTTCACTAGGACATCTGCCGTGACAATTCCACGACAGTTGGCGCCCACCATGGGGCCAGCGCACGGTGGACTTGAGTTCTTGAAGGGCAGCTTCGAAGGGCTCAAGGGATACATCATGGGCCGGATGGCCAAGAGTCGTCGTGGCAAGCTCTACATCGACGATGCAGGCCGGGGCCCCGACGCCGGCTCAATTGAGTATGGGTATCGGGTCCCCTTCGGCGGAATTCATGTCTTCATCGGCAAGATCGGCGAGCCGGGCCCTGAGCCGGACATCTGCATCAACCTCGTCGAGACGGCTCAGCGTGCGAGACCCGCCCAGGCTCTGCTTGCTATGAAGCGTGCCTTTGTGGGATGCATCCACGGAGGGCTCTCTGAAGGATCTGCATCTGGTGGTGAGACGACCATCTATTCTGATGGTGAGTCGTCCACAGGTGAGACAGATTTGTTGTATCAACTGCAAGACGGTTGGCTTGGGGGCTGTTCCGATGGCAGTAGTATTCCGGATTTCCTTGAGCCGCCGAGCAGGGTCGGAATCTTCATGGCCGGCACACAACCCATCCAAGACTCTACAACCGCGGTAGCCATAACCTCCGGGTCAGCAGCAGCCAGGGCAGGAGGCCCTGCGCGCTCGCTGGCTCAGGTGTTGATGGATCTCACAGATAAGATGACCGCTCTGGTCCGCCGTGGTCAACCCGGCGGATCAAGCTCGACATGATGCGGAAGTGGCACAGTTAAAGCTGGATATAGTGCAGGCTAAGGAAGACCTGGCAGTAGAAGATATCAGGATGATCGCAGAGCGGGCGGCTTTGGATGCTCAGGCTCAGCAGATTTAGGGTAGACTTTTCGGCTCACGCAGGATTAGAACGCGTCTAATGAGGTCATGAGGAGAAGATACCAGAAGACTCAGTCTCGACTCCCTTCGGTTTATGATCCTTGAAACCTCTTTCACACACCCAGCGCAGGGCCCAGTAACCCACCGTGGCTCTCCCCGCATACTGAGATAGACCGGGTTGCAACACCCGGGGTCGGCATGCCGGTTCAGCCATAGGTGATGGGGCCTCCCCGCATGAATACTTCTCCACCTCAGTCTGTACTGACACCACCGGGTCATTATTCAAACCCGTTGGAGAACATGATTGCGGCAGCGGCACGGCTGGCGGCTCTCCCGATTGATGGTGACTCTCCGGCGGTGGTTGAAACCGCCGGGTCAGAGAACTTCTTCAGACGGCTTTAGCACAACATGAGGCATACTCATACAGCCGGGACGGGATTCACTCAACCCCTCGTCCAAGCCGAAGCCCGAGTCATAGCAGGCACATGGACTAGGCGGCTGTTTCAAGCAACGTCCGACGTCGTAACCAGCCAGGTGGGCATGACCCGGCGTGCAATGGAGCCTTTAACTTGGTGGATCAAGACAGAACACATCAAGAGGCTGAGCGAGCGACTGAGCTGGTGGCTGAGCAGGCAGCTCAGCTGACGGCTTACAAGCCTTATCCGGTTTATCCGACGACCTCTTTTGAGGCAGGCGTGGCCGCCAGGACCGGAGGTGCCCCTGTCTGGTGCCAGCTCTACATAACGAGCATTTGCCCAAGGATTTCAAGGGACCTAGGAAGGTGCCTAATTATACAGCCGACTTACAGCCCGGGGCATGGATTGAAAGTTACGAGATGGCTATGGACTTACTGGAGGTCAGTGATGTTGCGATGGCCAAATACTTTACCATGATGTTGGATGGGACCGCCCTCACTTGGTTGAAAAGCCTACCGCCTAATTCAATAAGTTCATGGGTGGAGTTAAAAGCCCGGTTTATCCAGAACTTCAAGGATACATGTAAGCAGCCCATGTCAATCGTGGATTTGACTAGTTGCTAGCAGGAGGAGGGCGAGTCCACAACCCATTGGGTGCGCCAGGTTAAGGCCATAATACATTCGTCTGATAAGATGGATGCCGGCTCCGCAGTCTTAATGATGGAGAAAAAATGCCGTTTTTTGCCTTTGAAGATGAAGCTAGGGCGGCTCAAGCGCGATTGTAATGATATGGGTACGCTGATGGCGGCTCTGGTCAAGTACGCCGACTCTGATAGTACCAAGGATCCCAAGTCTGATGATGAAAAGACAGGGAAGGGAAAGAAGAATGGCAACGGCAAGGGCCATCAGCATAAGCCGACAAATCAAGGAGGTAATAAACGTAGTGCTGATGGTAGTTTGGAGTTTGTGGCTAACACTAATGCGCAGGGCAACAACCAATGGTGTAAGGGGAGACCACCTCCCCGGTCTGGAGGGTCAGGCCCCACACTTGAGCAATTACTGAATGAGCCCTGTCCAAGGCACGACACTCAGCTAAGGATGGCAATGGGCAGGGTATGGGTAGGGTAGAGCAATACCATACCCATACCCATATGATAAGTGGGTACACAATTCTACCCATACCCGTACCCATGGGTATGAAGCTTTACCCATACCCATACCCGATGGGTACCCGTACCCATTGGGTATCCAGCGGGTAGAACAAATAGTACACACGTTGTTCACAATTCTACACTCACTGATAGCACATTTTACAAAAAAATCAATTATCTCAACTCAATAACATGTAGATGAGTACATGACCGCTATCAAAATTTAGAAATCACCACATACTCATAAGTCAATAGGAGTAGACGAGTCACATGATAAACTAATGACTAATTGACGACAACTTAACATTAGTTCACAAGCGGGTAGGGTATGGGTATACCTGTGGGTACATGGCTATACCCATACCCTACCCATGGTTTAACGGGTAGGGTATGGGTACTGCGCATGGGTATAAAAGTGTGCCCATACCCTGCCCATGCGGGTACGGTACCCGCGGGTACCCTTACCCATGGGTAAATTGCCATCCTTACACTCAGCAAAAGCCGGCTACTCATCTATGGAAGGACTCTACGATCATGAAGGCTTTCAAAAATTCCAACATGTTTGATGGTAATAATGGGCAGGGCGGCGGCTCAGGTGGCGGCAATTTTCATGGCCCAGGTGGCGGTTCAAATTCCAACTTCCAAAATTCTCAAGGCAATCAAGGTGGTTATAACCAGCAATCTGGCCAGGGTGGTCAGCAGCAGCAGCAACAGCAGCAGGGTGGATACCAGAGCCATCCAAAGCATCTGAATAGTGGACAATATCATGTGTTTACCACCAGCTTGTGCAAGCGAGACCAGAAGCTTCATAAGAGGGCCGTGAACGCTGTTGAGCCGACAGTTCCTCGTTATTTGAGATGGTCTGAGCAGCCTATTCTATGGAGTAGGGAAGATCACCCTCCCTGGGTTGATAATCCGGGTCACCTAGCCTTGGTGGTAGCCCCTCAGGTTGGCAGATATAAGTTCACCAAAGTACTCATGGATGGAGGCAGCAGCATCACCATCCTCTATTATGAGACCTTCCGTTGCATGGGGTTAACTGATAAAAGCCTTAAGCAGTCCAACACTGTTTTCCATGGCATAGTGCCTGGTAAGTTGGCGTATCCAGTTGGCAAGATTGAGCTGGAGGTAGCCTTTGGAGATGCATATGACTCCAGGGCCGAGAATTTGACCTTTGAGGTGGTCAAGATCAGAAGCCCGTATCATGCTCTATTTGGGCGACCGGCTTATGCCAAGTTCATGGCACAGCCGTGTTATGTGTATTTACAGCTCAAGATGTCGGGTCATAAGGGTACCATCACAGTGCATGGGAGCCAGAAGATGGCCTTGGAATGTGAGGAAGGTGACGCGGCTTATGCTGAGTCGGTTTGTTGAACAGAAGAGTTGAAGTTCTACAAGGACAATGGTGATCCGGCAGATCTGACGTCTTTGAAAAAGCCAACCACAAAGCATGAGCCGATCATGAAGTTTAAGTCGGCCGATGATACTAAGCTTGTTGACTTTGTTCCAGGCGACTCATAAAAGCAGTTCAGTATCAGTGCTAATTTGGATCCTAAATAGGAAAGCGTGCTCATCGAGTTCATCCGTGAGAACCGGGAAATCTTTGCATGGAAACCTTCTGACATGCTGGGTGTACCGAGAGAACTCGCTGAGAACACTCTTAATATTGATCCAAAGTTTAAGCCGGTTAAGCAGTTTCTTCGGCGGTTCAGTGAGGAAAGGCGTAAAGCCATTGGTGAGGAAGTAGCCCGGCTCTTGGTGGCTGGGTTCATCGTTGAAGTTTTTCATCCAGAGTGGTTGGCTAACCCGGTGCTCGTGCTCAAGAAGAACGACACCTGTCACATGTGTGTGGATTATACGGACTTAAACAAAGCTTGTCCAGCTGATCCTTTTGCTCTCCTTCATATTGATCAATTTATTGATGCTACGGTGGGTTGTGAGCGCTTGAGCTTTTTGGATGCTTACTCTGGGTATCATCAGATCAAGATGGCAGTTAAGGACCAGGAGAAGACGACATTCATCACTCCGTTTGGAGCCTTCTGCTATGTATCTATGCCTTTTGGGCTCAAGAGTGCCCAGGCGACTTACCAGCGGTGTGTACAGAATTGTCTTCATAATCAGATTGGGTGTAATGTTCATGCTTATATGGACAACATTGTGGTGAAATCCAGAGAGAAGGAGACCTTGATAGATGATCTGAAGGAAACCTTTGACAATCTCCGGGTCTACAAGATGATGCTTAGCCCGGCCAAGTGTGTTTTTGGCGTGCCTGCAGGCAAGCTTTTGGGTTTTCTGGTTTCTAACAAGGGCATCGAGGCCAACCCGGAGAAGATCAAGGTCATCACCTCTCTGGCTAAGCCGGCATGTATCAATGATGTTCAGCGTTTGGCGGGTCGTATCGCTGCTTTAAGCCGGTTCATAAGCCGGTTAGGTGAGAAGGCCATACCACTGTATCAAATGATGAAGAAGACAGATAACTTCGTCTGGAGTGACGCTGCCAATGCTGCCTTTGAAGATTTGAAGAGACAGCTGGCTGAACCACCGGTTCTCGCTGCTCCCATTGATAAGGAGCCCTTATTGTTATATGTGGCTGCTAACACGCGTGCCGTCGGCATGGCCATCGTGGTGGAGCGCAAGGAGGCTGTCAAGGAACATCCGGTTTATTATATCAGTGAGGTGCTTATTGAGTCCAAACAACGGCATCCACATTGGCAGAAGCTCGTTTATGGGGTGTTCATGGCAAGCCGGAAGCTTAAGCAGTATTTCCTGGGCCATCCTATCACTATGGTTAGTTCTGCTCCTTTAGGAGATATCATTCAAAACAGAGAGGCCACAGGACGAGTCACCAAGTGGGCCATTGAACTTGGGCCTCATGGTTTAAAGTACGTGCCACACACTATTATCAAATCCCAAGCACTAGTGGATTTCATCAACGATTGGACAAAACTGCAGATGCCTGAAGAAAAGCCGGATAACACATATTGGACTATTCATTTTGACGGGTCCAGGCAATTGGAGGGCTCGGGGGCTGGAGTTGTTTTAGCTTCCCCTCGAGGTAAACAAATTTTGTTATGTGCTATGGTTGATGTTTCCCCTGTACTAACAATGCAGCTGAGTATGAAGCCTTACTCCATGGTCTTCGGATGGCTAAGGAGATGAGCTTAAGCCAGGTAAGGTGTTTTGGCGACTCAGATTTGGTGGCTCAACAGGTATCAGGCAAGTGGGATTCCAAAGATCCTCTCATGGCGGCTTATCGCCGTGAAGTTGACGCCATTGCTGGACACTTCAAGGGTTACCAAGTGGAGCACATTGACCGCAGAAAGAACGAGGCGGCTGATGCCTTAAGCCGGCTGGGCTCTCAACATAAGCCGGTGCTGCCTAATACTTTCTTGGATATTCTACATAACCCTTCTGTCAAGTTACCTACAAAGGAAGACTTGGCTGTTCCTGACCCGGAAGCACAATTGGTGGCGGCTCTTCACGTTATCCCAGATTGGACAGTGCCATATTTGGCTTACATGACCCGGGGCGAGTTGCTTGAGGACGAAACCCTGGCTAGGCAGATAACCCGGCGGTCTAAGTCAATGACAATTGTCAATGGTGAGTTGCATCATCGCTGTGTTACAGGGGCATTTCAGCGATGTGTCTCCCTTGAAGAAGGCCAGGAAATTCTACGTGAGATTCATGAAGGGGATTGAGGCCATCACGCTGGGTCAAAGTCCCTTGTGGCCAAGGCGTTCCGTCATGGATTCTATTGGCTGACGGCTCATGCTGATGCAGAGGACTTGGTCAGTAAATGTGACGGTTGTCAGAAGTTCTCAAGACGGCCTCACGTGCTGGCTCAAGAGTTGAGGATGATTCCAATTACTTGGCCATTTGCAGTATGGGGGCTTGACATGGTTGGACCTTTCAAAAGGTCCAAAGATAAAAAGACCCACCTTTTGGTGGCGGTTGATAAATTTACAAAGTGGGTTGAGGCAGAGCCAGTCAGTAAGTGTGATGCAGCTACGGCGGTTCAGTTCATGAAAAAGGTGATATTTCGCTTCGGCTTCCCACACAGCATTATAACTGACAATGGCACTAATCTGTCTAAAGGTGCCATGGAAGAATTTTCTCAACATGAGCATATTTGGCTTGATGTTTCATCAGTGGCTCACCCCCAATCCAATGGTCAAGCCGAGAGAGCCAATCAGGAGATCTTGAAAGGCATCAAGCCCCGACTTTTGGTCCCCCTGCAGCAGTTGCCGGGTTATTGGGTTGAGGAGTTACCTTCTGTAATATGGAGCATCAACACTACTCCCAACAGATCTACGGGTTATACGCCTTTCTTCATGGTCTACGGAGCTGAGGCGGTTCTCCCTAGTGACATCCGTCATGACTCGCTCCACGTGGCGGCTTATGTTGAGGCGGACAATGAACAGGCATGTCAGGACGCTCTTAACCTGTTAGATGAAAAGCGGGACTTGGCAGCAGCTCGTTCGGCGATTTACCAACAGGACTTGCGCCCTATCACAGTCGCCGGGTTAAGTCCACAACCTTTCAGGAAGGTGATTTGGTGCTCCGGCTCATCGAGGATCAAACTGATGCACACAAGTTATCCCCACCTTGGGAAGGGCCCTTTGTGGTCAACAAAACTTGAACAACGGGTCATACTACCTTATCGATGTTCGATAGCACAAAGACTCACGTAAGTCGGAGGAGGAGACCCGCCGGCCGTGGAATATCGCTCCTCTTCGACCTTGCTACACTTGAGCCACCGACTCTCATGATGTACATATTTTGACAATGTATATATTATGATAAATAATAAAGCAGGACCTCTGTCCTTTTTCCCTCCTCAAAGGTAAATGTGTCTTTGTTATTATCATTGTCATCTCACATAATCGCTTGGGGGCTGATCGTATTCGATCCAGCTTAACCCTCTTGATCTGGCTTACGATCGTATTCGAATCTAGCCGGTAAAACTTATGATCACTAGGGGGCTTCATGTTCAAACATAGGTCATATTCGAACCATAGAGAACATAGCTGTCGGTACCCTTTTGATTGGCACACTGCCGAGCTCACCAGGGGGCTTGTTGATCGTATTCGAATCATAGCTCAACCCCTTTTGGGAACCGACTTTGATCGTATTCGAATCAGAGTCGTTAAAAAACTCTCAAGGTCATTAGGGGGCTTCCTGTTCAAACATAGGTCGTATTCAAAGCAAAGAGAACATAGCTGTCTATACCCTCTTGATCGGCGCAACGCCAAAGTCACTGGGGGCTACATGATCGTATTAGAATCCTAGCTTAACCCATCTGGAACGGTTTACTGATCATATTCGAATCAGCAGCCTTGAATTTTTGCTATTTGGTTTAAGTTTTCTTTGGAAGCACCCTTTATTTGACTTGAGACTTTTCTGAGGTTTACAAATACAAGTGTGGTTAATTTTAACCCTGCTTAATATTGACTGATAAGTCGCTAATATATGAGCATCATTATACCTTTGGAAATATTGGTGTCCAAAGATCGGGTTATCGCCCTTACTGACCGGGTCATATGAGCTGGCGGTGCAAATTCAAATGGTCGTAGGTGTAAGATTATAGTTGTGTTTGAAACATTATATGTTACAACAAGCTTATCTATGACTCTTTTTATATTAAGTTATTATGACCCACCTGGCGGTAAGCCGCCAAGGGATCTTGTGGTTTGTTTTCATGTGCAGGACAGTTAAACGATTTGGTAAAGCATATGGAAAGCAGATGAAAAGCAAACACGGGTGAATATAACACGGCAGCTTAATGACATTAAGCATCAAAACATGCATGATGGCACGGCCAAACAAAGTTATTTCTATTCTATTACATGACTCCCCGAGTCCAAATGATTCACACTGTTTTTCAGCACATCATAGGTGTGAGCCGCCACGGCAGGTTAGCCTTCATGTTGGCCTGAAGCGTCCGGGTTAGCCCTCTTTGCGTCTTCGCCCTGTTCCTTTTCTTGGAAGGTTGAAAATGATCACTCAATGTTCTTCAATGCTTCAAATTCAGCTTCATCATCAACTAGACCGACTGGGTCAACTTTAGGGGCGAAGGTGTGCTTACGAAGTGGGGGGATCAGACTGGTCACTTCATAGTGAGGCGTTGGAATTCTCCGGTTCTCTGCGTCATAACCCGCCTGGTACTTGATAAGATCCACTTCGTTCGCTATCAGGGTGGCCACGGGGCGTATTTCCTTTACACAAGCTGTAAAATCGTTTTCTTCAAAAGGAGTGCCATCCTCCTTGAAGCTTGGATAGCCAGTGGCAATGCCGGCCGGGTCTAACTCTGGTAGCCAAGACTTGGCCCGGCTTAAAGCGTTTACTGCTCCGGCTCTTGCAGCCGACCGCCTCAGTTCATTGAACTGTTGGGGTAGCACGGAAATCTTCTTCAAGACCTCTACCAGGAGGGTGGGTACTTCATTTGATAAAGCCACTGTGGCTAATGCACGTTGAGACCCGGTGTACAATTGCTCCACCAGTGTGTAAACTGCCTTCAGCTTGATCAGCATATCTTGGTTCAGATTTGAGCTTCTAGGGCCTGCATAAACATGATCAGGTGAGTCAATTCCAATTATATAATCAACTGAATGTTTCAAATATTTAAGCACTTGCAGGGCGGCTTACCAAAGATCGCCGTGACCATCTGAGAGACATGGCACTTTAAACCAGTTAATTCACTGGTTGCTTCTTCCAGAGCCGCCTCTGCCTTCTCAGCTCGGTTAATCAATGCAATTTTTCCATCAGCCCAGGCCTTCTTTTTAGTTTCAAATTCTTTCTTCAGTTTTTCTTGCTCAGAAATGCTAAATTTGAACTTGGTGTTGGCCTTCTGGATTTCCGTCTCTCGGGCCTCAAGGCGGCTCTTCAGATCAGTCACCTCTGATTCGAGTTGACTCGTGGTGGCCTATACAAATACAGGGTCAAAATCAAGCCAATTTTTATACAATATTAAAGTCCCAAGCCTGTTTTCCTGCAACAACGCTCGGTAATTGGGGGCTAATGTTTACTGAATAATTTTACTTTCAGCGGCGGTTCATAACAGTAAGTCCCAAGCATTTTGCAAACAGTAATACTTGGCACTTGGGGGCTAATGTATATTGCTGTTCAAAGCTCTGTAAGTATTTTTTGCTTATATAACCATTTTAAGGACCGGCTCAACCATGTTGGTTAAGCCGTCCCTTGGGGACTACAGAGTAAGACAGACTTCTTGCATGTTTTATCCATCTATGCTACTAATGTCACTAAATTTGTTTCTAAGTCTACAAAATAAACGTCATAAGCAGTAGACTTGGGGGCTAGCATAGTAAAGATTAATGAATAACAGAGAAAGGGTTATACCTCGAATTTTTGGTGCATCAGCTTCACCATGTCAATCTTGAAGTTTCGGTTGCTGTGCACTTGGCTCATGTAGCCAAAAAAGATGTCTCCAATACTCATGTGAGCATAGTTCGCAATGTCAAGCTTGACCCGGCGGTGTTCCAGAAGTTCCTCCTTGGCGGGACACTTGGCTAGCACAGTTGGCCTTCCCGACTCAACAAAGTCAGTTCTGGTGATCTAAACATCATTGTTTTGCGGGTCGTCTATCTTGACCGGGCTGGGGGCTTCTGGATTTTCTAAGTCATCGGCGGCTCGTTCAGCAGGCGGGTCAGCAGCGGGAGTTGGTATATCTTGAGCTGGTTCAGATGGCGACTCATGAGTTGACGAGTCCGGTACAACTGTTTCAAGAACCGGCTCGATCACGACTGTGTCTTCAGCCGATTTGCTCTTCCTAACCCGTTTGCTGGGCTTGGCTTGTCCACTGCATAAAATCAAAAGGTTAAGTAAAAATGCAATATGAATTGAAATGAATACAAGATAGGCAGGTTATCATTACCCTGGTGCAGTCTTGAAAGCCGGCAGATTGGACTGCAATGAGTCACCAGAGGAAGGGGAAGTTTCCTGATAATCCGAGTCAGAAGAATTGAGAGGTTGGCAAATAAGACCCGCCAAAGGATAAAAGGAATTCAAATCAGAGGTAACCTCATTCCGGCGCTTCTTTGGGGTGTTTGGCAAGCCGGAGGAGAGCTCCGCGTCCTTGCTAGTCCGGGTCTGCCTCCGGCTCTCATGAATCTGTCGCTTCAAAAGAAATTGAGGATCTTGATAAGCTAAGGGATGTGAAAATCTTACTTTCCGGGTTACTCTGCGGATTTTCTGTCTTGGCAAAGGCTCGGAGTCGGAGGAAATAATAGTTACCTCTTCAGCCTTGTTACGGCTGGCTCCTGTGTCCTCCTGCTGATAATCAGTGTCAATAAAATGGTTAAAAAAGGAGCCAAGAGAGTCAAGGGCTACCTCCGACTCAGAATAATCTGCTAGCCGAAGCAGGTCAGAGGCAGTGGCTTTCTTGCCCTTCTTCTTGGCAGCCTCTTTCCTGGCGGCTTTCTTCTCCTTCCTGGCTTTCTTGGCAGCTTCATGGTCATATTTGACCTTCCAGAATTTATCACCCGCCTGCAAAGATTAACATATTTATGAACATGGGTGAAACATGGAAATGTCAAAGTAATTATTTCATATGGGAGGTTTACCTTTGGAGCCGGGTTATCTTTGCAGAAGGGGGCTAAGCCCACCTTACCACAATCCGCCAGGCTCTCGTTGAACAGGGACTTCGTCATATCATCGATGACATCTTCAGGCAAGTCATCAGGGCCGTGTCTCAGAGGGTCATCCTTTGCGCCTGTATAATCGCACATCAAGCCGGGGTGGCGGCTCAATGGAATGACCCGCCAGGCGAGCCAAACCCGGACCATGTCAATGCCAGTTAACCCGTTCCCCAGAAGAGCCTTGATCTTGGCTAAGGTGGGGGTGAGTGATTTGCGTTCAGTGACTGTAATCTTATCAGGCAGATAGTGGTTGGGCCCAAGACGAAGAGCACGAAAGCTAGGCAGAGGGTTTTCACCAGCCGGAGAGATGTCTTGGCAGTAAAACCACGTCTGATTCCAGTCTTTTGGGTGGCTCGGCAAGTAGGAAAGATTACGTCCCTATGACGCTGGATCGAGACACCACCAAGCTCTAAGCTCTGACCGCTGTCGCACTCATTCTGGCGGTTCAAATAAAATAGCTCTCTGAAGAGCAGCAACTTGGGTTCTTCTCCAAGGTATACTTCACTGAATACTTGGAAATTGCAAATGTTAGACACGGAATTGGGTCCGATGTCTTGTGGGTGAAGATCAAAAAAATGCAACACGTCTCTGAAGAATTTTGAGCCAGGTGGAGTGAAACCCCGGTTCATGTGATCCATAAAAACAACAACTTCTCCTTCTTTGGGCTGAGGAAATTCCTCCTTCGGGTTAGGATCATGATAAGTCATGACTTCTTTCTTCGGTAGATAGCCGGTCTTCACAAAGTCGTCAAGAGTACTGTCTGTGACAATGGATTTAACCCAGTTGCAGGAAGTGGGTGCCTTTGGTGCCATTATGTTGAAAGCCTAAGATAGAGTAACAATTACTGGTTCAAATTTAAGCCGGGCATGAACAATATTACAATGCATATTCCAGATGGCGGCTTACGAAGGGGCCTAATGGTATAAGGATAATTATGTCAAGGTTATTTAAGCCGCCATAGGATCTATAAGCCGTTACCTCTATTTAAAACACCATGGGTGGTTCAAGTTATCAATTGAGCATTGCCTCTTTGAAGCCGGTGATCAGAGTCGCCCTGGCTAGATGAATCTAACAAGTGCAGATTTTTGCCAAGTATTGCATAAACAGGTTTCACAAACTGCAGCTATTATTTTGGATCAAACGGATGTTCAGAAAAGAAAAATTTCTAGACCTAAAGACATGGTGCAGAAAGTTCATGCGTTCTATTGAGGATTCTTTACAAAGAAAGAAGATCTGCTAGTGCTGAAAATGGATGCAGAGCAACTACCGCATGAGATCTACGCTACTATTGGATCAAAGAAACCACAGCAGAAGCAAATACGAAGAACTGAGATGAACGAGGAACTGTACAGATGAACTCGCTAACCCTAGCATGGATCTAAATATGCGGAAAAGGGAAAACTTACAGCAGTGGATCTATTGCGGATGGGCGTCACTATTCTCTGGTCAAGTTCAGGTCGATGCAACGGCCAAGGTCGATGCGGCGGCGACGGAGCTCCAGTGACTGATGGGGACGAGAGGAAGAAGACACGAAAAGGGAAGTATGAGGAAGACCTAGTCGGGTCTATTTATAAGGAAGGGCCACTAAAAGAGCGCGCAAAACGAGGAGGCTGAAAATATAAGTTATCCAACTACAAGGACGCCTCGATTTTCAGGATGGTCATCAAGACAAAGATCCGTTGGGATACATTGAATAAAACGTGCTTTTATGACAGGTGACATCATGGCGGGTTACCACAAATCCAGAGGATGACGTCATGGAGGGTTACACATTTTTTTATAATAGCAGAAGATTTTTTTTGAAGTATCGAAGATTGACATGAACCAGTTCAAATCAATCTGGGGCCTAATGTTGGGGATATAACTATTGGTATGACCCGCCCAGGAGGGGCCGGGTTATACTTATAAATATTCTTGAAGCCCAAGACCCAGGATAGAGATGGCGGTTCAGTTAAGGGCCCAAAGCCCAGAGGCGACTTAAGGCCCGTAGTGATAACCGCCATATGTGTGTGGCTTGTATTGTAAGGCAAGAATAGTTAAGAGACGAGCCGGACAATGTTTATGAACCGGCCGGGACTCTGTAAGCCGCTGGGCGTCGACCTTTGTATATAAAGGGACGACCCGGCGGCGGTTCAGGACAAGTAACATCAACTCGAGAGCTAGGTCAAGCGATTCGCTCCCTGGTTATCGAGACATAAGCAATCCCACTCAAAACTAGATCGTAGGATTTTACCTTCACCGTAAGGGGCCAAACCAGTATAAACCTCGTGTCCTTTGTCCCGATTAACCCCTTTAAGCTTCCTAGTTGCGATGGCTCCACGACTAAGTTCTTTCACTAGGACATTTGCCGTGACAATTCCACGACACCATGGATACTGATGCTAACCCGGTGGATAACCAGAACCTGCCAAGTTCTATTCCTCTCTCATCTCCTGTGAAGCCATCTGAAGAAGCTCCTTCTGAAGAAAACACTGATGATATTACTATCACTGGATGGGTTATAAAGTGCCAGGAGCCTCCACTATGCTGGCTAAGCATACTGGTAAAGAAGAAACGCCTTTGCAGGAGAAAAGAAAGACAAAGATGCATCTTCAAAACTATGCATAATTTAGTGCGGGCGAGTTGCACGCGGGCTACCTAAGCCGCCTCCATACAAGCCGTGACTTGGAAGCCGACTTAGTTAACATGATGAAATAGAAATATGAGGTATGAACTTAACCCCTTTTCGTCTTGCACATATATACTCATGTAGCCCCCAAGGGCCGGCTTATCTTGATAAGATGAGCCGGGTCTTTCAAATAACCACTTTGTAAAGAACCGCGCGTATCCCCCAAGGGCCGGCTTATCTTAATAAAAGGAGTGGGGTCTTCCAAATAACCTTTGTAAAGAACCGCGCGTAGCCCCCCAAGTACCGGGTTATCTTGAAGAGATAATTCGGGTCTTGCCATCACTCATTATAAAAGAAAGTATGTAGCCCCCAAGGGCCGACTTATTGCTGAGCCGGGTCATAGTATAAATTGAAATGACCTACATTAGTCCCCAAGTGCCAAGTGTATTGCTTACACTGTGCTTGGGACTTGAATAATCTTTATCATAATAAATCTGCTCAATACTGATCTGTAACTATGGTCTCAAATCCCTCTTTCAGGAAGCCTTAAACCTGAAGGAGTTGCAACTTGGTGACTTAAAGAAAAATATAGAGCTTCAACAGGCAGAAAGCATCAAGGCCGAGTTAAAACTGAACTCTGCTTTGGAGGACTTGGAGAAACAGAAATCCAAGTTTGATGCTGATAGAGCTGCTTTGGAATCTGAAAAGGCTGATTTACTGAGGCGTGCGGAAGACGCTGAGAAGCATCTTAAGCCGGCCATTGAAGAGCTTGTCGGCTTAAAACAGCATATATCCCAAATGACAGTCGCCATCTTTGGTAAGTTGAAACTTGTACTCATCTGAAGTGACTCATAAACCAATTAAAGCACTTCAACTCGCTTGGCGACTCAAAATACTTGATTTGTAAGTCGATGACTTGTCCCTTGACTATATGACAGGTGCCAGGAGTGCCAATCTTGGCCAAAATATGCTGCTGAAGCTTAAAGCTGTCTATTCATTAACATAGAAGTTATATGATGGAAGCCCGCGCACACTTGCGGCCATATCAAATGGCAAGAGACCCCCAACACTCATCAAAACTGTATTAGGTCACCTGTCAACAATGTCAGCACATATTGAGGAAATAAAACTATCAGCCACCTGCCCAGGAGCCAGTACTTCTCTAAGCCGGGTGAAAGCTTGGCAATCAGAGCTGGACCCAACAGAGTTGGCTGGCGGGTGTCCAGAATTCAATGATGATGGGTCTGTCTTTCAAGAAGCCAATTTTACCAGGTGCGTCAAAGAGATGCGGCCCTTGGCATGTCAATTTGCATGGGAGCTGGACTTGACAAAGTACCAGCTGGCTTACGACAACAACAATACTCGTGTCAAGCCACCTTCCCATGCTGTGATAGATCTGACTCCGTCAAGGCATAATCACACTTTTCCCCTGATATTGACCCCTCTCCTGTCATGAATGATGAAGCAATCTTCAAGGCATTAAGTGGTATCGACTGGACTTCGGACAATCTCCAGATTGATAGTGAAGAGCCGGCACCGAATGACCCGGGAACCTCCAGCATAAGACGCCAAGATGATGTTAACTTGGCAAGATCAAACCCGGCCGGCTCAGGGGCCGGCTCAAAGGAGTGATGTAACTCCTGAAAAATTTGGTTGAAAAACTTGTGGGCTCAGCTGTAGTCGTGTAATAGTTTAGTTAAAAACAATTTACTGCCCTGCCAGGCCTTCGTGCTTGTTTATCAACTTGTGCTCCAGCAGCTTGACCTCTATGATCTTGTCACACATATGCATATCTGGTCTTGCAACATCACTAAAATTTCCTAAGGTCTCGATATATAATCTGGGAAAAATCCATCAACCCCTGTGCTGGCGAGTTATAGTCAAAATCCAGGGCAAGTTAATAGCCCAATGACTCATGATCTTAAAAATTGTTGAATAATTCCCTTGGCGGGTCATGACTGCTATAAGCTTGATCAATGTTAATCCGGACTTTCCGTGATCCAAAGGACTTATAATCTTCATATGATGAAAAAATTCCTGTAAAAACAAGAAAGCAGATAATATATACATGTATATCTCAAATATTTGTAAGTCGGCTTTGAAGGCACGACCAAAGAGACCAGTTCTTGCTTTATTTTTTGAAAAACTCAAATTTTGCTTCAAAGAATCTTGGTATGATAGCCTTTCATCCCGTAAGCCGGCTCTATCGTGACATAAATCTGTCGTTTTAACCTTAACTAGTTCAAGGTCTTAGTAAAAAGATTGATTGTTAAGAGTACGACGGGCCAGATAGCGGAGAAGCAACAAGCAGACATGTGAGTTTATGCTAGCTCTCTGTAAGCCGGCTCTCACATGACAAAAACCGCCGTTTTAACCTTGACAAGTTCAGGGTCTTAGTAAAAAGATTAACTGTCAAGAGTACGGCGAGTCACCTGATGGAGTAGCAAGTTGCAATCAGGCAGGTTTAACCCATATATGGCATATAAAGCCGGTCAAGAGGGTATGAAAGCTAAACTCAGTGAGTTGGAAGCCCCCAAGTGACCTTATGATCAACCAACAAAGACTCATGCATAGAAAATATGAGACGAAACGACAAAGGCCCGAAATTTGGGCATGCCGGCTTTATTAAGTTGATCATAAAAATATATATACATTGACATAGTTATGTAGAATGATGAGAGCCGATGACTCAAGTGTAGTAAGGCCGAAGATGAGCAATGGTCCACGGCCTGTTGGTCTCCTCCGAAGTGCGGGACTTGTTGTGCTCTCGTATATCAATGAGATAATAGGACTCATTGTTGAGATTTTTGCTGACCACAAAAGGCCCTTCCCAAGGCGGTGACAGCTTATGCATGCCTATCTGATCTTGAATGAGTCGGAGCACTAAGTCGTCCTCTTGGAATGTCCGGGTTTTAACTCTGCGGCTATGATAGCGGCATGGGTCTTGTTGATAAATTGCCGAACGGGCTGCTGCGAGGCCATGTTCTTCATCCAAAGCATCAAGTGAGTTCTGATGCACCGTCTCGTTATCAGCTTCAATGTAAGCCGCCACCCTGGGCGAGTCATGACGAATATCGCTGGGGAGAACTGCCTCTGCACCATAAACCATGAAGAAAGGCGTGTAGCTTGTTGATCTGTTGGGGGTGGTACTGATACTCCAAAGGACTGAAGGAAGCTCCTCAACCCAACAGCCCGGCGTTCATTCCAAAGGAACCATAAGCCGAGGCTTGATTCCTCTCAGAATTTCTTGATTAGCACGTTCTGCTTGACCATTAGACTGCACATGAGCCACCGAAGACACATCAAGGCGGATGTGCTCTCTTTGACAGAACTCCTTCATAGAACCCTTAGACAAATTTGTGCCATTATTAGTGATGATACTATGAGGATAAGCAAAATGGAAGATCAACTTTTTGACAAACTGAACTGCAGTCGTTGCCTCACAATTGCGAACTAGCTCTGCTTCAACCCACATGGTAAACTTGTCAACCTCCACCAAAAGGTGGGTCTTCTGGTCTTTAGATCTCTTGAACGGTCCAACCATATCGAGCCCCCAAACCGCAAACGGCCAAGTGATTGGGATAATCCATAACTCCTGAGCCAACACATGAGCTTGTCTTGCGAACTTTTGACACCCATCACACTTACTAACAATATTCTCTGCATCTACATGAGCCGTCAACCAGAAAAATCCACGACGAAATGCTTTAGCCACCAAAGAGAGTCAGCTGACATGATGACCACAGTCACCTGCATGTATCTCTTGTAAAAATCTCACGAACCTCCTCAGGAGAGACACAACGTTGGAACACGCCTGTCACACTGCATCGATGTAACTCGCCATTAACAATGGTCATAGACTTAGAACGCAATGTGATCTGCCGTGCCAAATTTTCATCCTCAGGTAACTCGCCACGAGTAAGATAAGCCAGATAAGGCAACGTCCAGTCAGGAATAGCATGAAGAGCCGCCACCAACTGTGCTTCTGGGTCAGGTATAGCTAGATCTTCCTCCGAGGGCAACTTAATCGAAGGATTGTGTAACACATCAAGGAACACATTGGGGGGCACCGGCTTATGTTGAGACCCAAGCCAAGACAATGCATCTGCCGCCTGGTTCTTCCTACGATCAATGTGATCCACCTGATAACCCTTCAAGTGACCAACAATATTATCGACCGCCTGGCGATAAGTCGCCATAAGAGGGTCTTTAGAGTCCCACTTGCCTGAAACTTGCTGAGCCACTAAGTCTGAGTCGCCCAGACATCTGACCCGGCTTAAATTCCTCTCCTTGGCTATATGAAGCCCATGGAGAAAAGCTTCATATCCAGCTGCATTGTTAGTACAAGGAAACATTAGCCTTAAAACATAACAAAATTTGTCACCTCCTGGGGAAGTCAAAATAACTCCAGCCCCAAGCCCTCCAACTGCCTTGACCCATCAAGGTGTATTGTCCAATATGTATTTTCAGACTTCTCCTCAGGTGTTTGCAACTCTATCCAATCATTTATGAAGTCCACCAAAGCTTGAGACTTGATGGTTGTTCTTGGCACACACTTCAGCTTATGAGGCCCAAGCTCAATTGCCCACTTAGCAACCCGGTCTGTGGCCTCTCTGTTTTGAATAATATCCCCTAAAGGAGAAGAACTGACCACAGTAATAGGATATCCTAGGAAATAATATTTCAACTTGTGACTCATCATGAACACCCCAAACACCAGTTTCTGCCAATGCGGATATCATTGCTTAGACTCAGCCAGGACCTCACAGACATAATAATCTGGCTGCTGGACTGGGTAGTCTTTACCTACTTCCTTGCGCTCCACAACAAATGCTACACTGACTGCCTTGTTATTAGCCACCACATACAAGAGCAAAGGCTCTTTTTCTATGGGAGCAGCCAAGATGGGTGGCCTAGTTAACTGTTTCTTAAGTGCCTCAAACGCTTCATCAGCAGCATCACTCCATACAAAGTGATATGTCTTCTTCATCATCTGATAGAGAGGAATTGCCTTCTCTCCCAAGCGGCTTATGAACCGACTTAAAGCTGCAATACGACCCGCCAAGCGCTGAACGTCATTGATACATGCCATCTTAG
The DNA here is from genome assembly GCF_018294505.1 of Triticum aestivum. Classification (NCBI taxonomy): domain Eukaryota; kingdom Viridiplantae; phylum Streptophyta; class Magnoliopsida; order Poales; family Poaceae; genus Triticum; species Triticum aestivum. The sequence goes on from NC_057804.1 coordinate 600,516,390, forward strand.
AAATTGAAGTGATGGCCTTTATCTTCTCCGTGTTAGCCTCAATGCCCCGCTCTGAACCAGAAAACCTAGCAGTTTACCTGCAGGCACACCAAAGACACACTTGGCCGGGTTAAGCATCATCTTGAAGACCCGGAGGTTGTTAAAAGATTCCTTTAAATCAGCAAGCAGAGTCTCCTTCTTCCTTGACTTGACCACAATATCATCCACATAAGCATGAACGTTGCACCCAATCTAACCATGGAAACAATTCTGGACATAGCGTTGATAAGTCGCCTGAGAACTTTTGAGTCCAAAAGGTATAGAAACATAGCAGAAAGCCCCAAAAGGTGTGATAAAAAGATGTCTTATGTTGTTCTTTAACTGCCATCTTGATCTGATGATAAACAAAATAAGCATCTAGGAAACATAAGCTCTCATAACCTGCCATTGCATCAATGATCTGGTCGATACAGGGAAGAGCAAATGGATCAGCCAGACAAGCCTTGTTGAGATCTGTGTAATGAACACACATACACCATGTGCCAATTTTCTTAAGTACCAACACAGGGTTAGCATACCACTCAGGGTGAAAAACTTCCACAATGAACCCGGGTACCAAGATCTAGGCCACCTCTTCTCCAATAGCTTTAGGTCCCTCCTCATTGAAACGACGGAGGAACTGTTTGGCCGACTTAACTTTGGGATCCACATTAAGGTGGTGCTCAGTGAATTCTCTTGGCACACCCGACATGTCAGAAGGTTTCCGTGCAATGATGTCTCAATTCTCACGGATGAACTCGATGAGCGCGCTTTCTTATTTGGGATCCCTATTAGCCCCCACAGTGAACTGTTGCGATGAGTCGCCAGGGACAAAATCCACTAGCTTGGTATCCTCTACCGACTTAAATTTGAGGGGCGGGTCAGACTCTGTGCTGGGTTTATTCAATAGGGTCATATCAGCCGGGTCAACATTGTCTTTGTAGAACTTGAGCTCCTCAGTAGCGCAAGCTGATTCTGCATAAGCTATGTCCCCTTCCTCACACTCCAGGGCCATTTTACGATTCCCATGAACGGTGATCATCCCCTTTGTCCTGGCATCTTAAAGCTGCAAATACACATAGCAAGGGCGAGCCATGAACTTTGCATAAGCCATCCTTCCAAATAAAGCATGATAAGGACTCTTAATTTTAACCACTTCAAACCACAGGGTCTCTGCCCTGTAGTTATACTCATCACCAAAGGCGACTTCCAGAGAAATTTTACCCACAGGATACGCCGACTTGCTAGGCACTACTCCGTGAAAGACTGTAGACGATGCTTAAGATCTTTATCTATGAGATTCATCCGCCGAAAGGTGTCGTAGTATAATATGTTGATGCTACTTCCACCATTGATAAGCACCTTAGTTAATTTATATCCACCTACCCAAGGAGCCACCACAAGGGCTAAGTGACCCAGGTTATCAACCCGTGGCGGGTGATCCACCCTACTCCACGATATCGTGTGCTCAGACAATCTCAAATACTGCAGAACAACTGGCTCTACTGCATGAACCGCCCTCCTATGAACTTTATGACCCCGTTTGCAAAGACTTGTGGTGAAAACATGGTATTGAACCCCATTGAGATGCTTTGGAGTACTCTGATATCCTCACTGATTACTTTGCTGCTGGTTATCCTGACCAGACTGCTGATTATGACCTCCATGGTTACCTTGACCTTGATAACCAGAATTTGAACCGCCACCACCAAAGTCGGATCCCTGAGAGCCAGGTCTTGACCCGCCAGGCGGCCCATTGTTATTACCGTGATGCTGACTGAGGCTGTAATTCCTGAATTCCCGCATAACATAACAATCCTTCCTGGCATGAGTGGACGACTTGTTAGGAAAACTATGTTTTGGGCAAGGTTCATTAAGCATCTCCTCAAGGTTGAAAGGCTTTGCTCCACCAAAAGGAAGCTTACCATTACCATTGTGGCGCTAGTTTTCATACCCAGTGTTGGTGTTAGCTACTAGATCCGACCCGCCATCGGGGTATCTCCGCTTACCACCATTTCCCTGGTTGTTGCCATTATTCCCTGCTATATTCTGCTACCGACCCTTGCTGTTGCCGTTCTTCTTACCCTTGTTAGATTTATCATCATCATCCGAACCAGGGTCCTTTGTACTATCAGAGTCGACATATTTAGTGAGAGCCACCATGATTTCACCCATGTCATGGCAAGTGCGCCTGAGCCGCCCAAGCTTCTGTTGGTGAGGCACAAAGTGACAGTTCTTCTCTAAACTCAGGACCGCTTGAGCTGCCGCGATATTATCAGATGAGTGAATAATGGTAGAGACCTGCCAGACCCAATGGTGGGCTGACTCATCCTCATGCTGCACGCAGTGATCCAGATCAACAATCGCCAGAGGCTGCTTGCATGTCCCTTGAAAATTCTTGATGAAACTCGCCTTCAACTCCGCCCAGGAACTGATAGAATTATGAGGTAAGCCTTTTAACCACGTACGGGCCGGCCCTTCCAACATCATAGTATAGTATTTCGCACAAACATCGTCATTGACATCCAACATCTCCATAGCTAATTCATACCTCTCAATCCAAGCCTCAGGAGGGAGATCAGTTGTATAATTGGGCACCTTGCGAGGACCCTTGAAATCCTTGGGCAGATGCTCGTTACGCAAAGCTGGTACTAAACACAGCACTCGATCCACCCTAGAAATTGTCCCGGCTCCCACCGAGGCTGAAGGGGTCACCGGAGGTTGCTGATAAGCCTCCTAGTGAGCCGCTGCTGCCGGCTCATGGCGGGTTCTGGTGTCATCCACAATCTCTTGAGCATCGGTCCTCGGGTTAGGGGGCGGGTTATTATCACGGGGCGGGACATGTCACCGCTCACTGCTGGAGACTGCGAGCGACTCAATACGCCGACTGTGACTACAGCTTGGTAGGGGAGTTGAATGCACCCGCTCACGACTGTATGAGTATTTGTCGGTGGGAAATGACACCTATGGGATCACAAGAATCCCTACTACGATTGCGGGGCACGGGGTTGTGAGAAGAGCAAGATTAGTAATTGACACGGGGATCGTTTACCCAGGTTTGGGCCGTGAGGATGCGTAAAACCATAGTCCTGCTTGGTGGATGTATTGAGTGTTCTTGAGCTCTCGAACTAGCTACGGGTGTTGCGTGGTTCGAAAGAGCCGAATGCTTCTTCGTATGCCATGTGCCTCCTTTTATAGGCGAAAGGGGCTGCCACAGTGGCACACAGGAGGTGGAAAGAGCCTACAGTGTTGCGAGCTTATCGCCCGTATTACAGGACAAGATGCATTTAATGCATGGCTTAGGTGTCCCTCACTTTATCGGGGACGGGAGCGAGGCCTGTCCCGTCCGTCGCCGCTCCTCCTCGCTTCGACACGCGCCCTGGCCAATGATGCATGCGGTGCCATGTAGGCAGGCAAGCAGCTGAGGTGGCGCGTTGGTGGATCCTCCAGGAAGATCTACATGCCACCACGCAGGTGCGTGCTGAGTTGGCCTGGAAGCTGCATGTTGCCACGCAGGTGCCTGCCCAGCTGGTTGGGCTGGCAGCCGCATGCGAACGGCGGCGGGGAGTTGGTTGGTGCGGGCCTGGCAGTGGCCCTGCTGTCGCCTCTGGCAAGGGTCTTCCCGGGTGGCCCGACAAGGGTCTTGCCGGGTGGCCCGGCAAGGGTCTTCCCGTGGCGGGCTAGCGTCCCCGGCAAGGATCTTGCCGGGGGTCTTGTGGATTTCTTCGGTAAGGGTCTTTGGTGAGGATTGTTGCCTCTCAACCCCCATCTGATCTTGAGCATTCTATGTCTTCACAAAGATCTGCATGCCACCACGGAGGTGCCTCCCAAACCCTGGTCCAACGTGGTTGTTGACATTGGAGGCCGTGGGTTCAAGGGTGGCTTGCTCTGCCGGTGTGGGCGAGCTGCCCCGGGAGGAGCCTTGCCGGGGCCGCTGAGGTTGCCCCTGGCAAGGGTCTTGCGGGGGAAACCTGCTTCGCCCATCTGCACTTTGTGGCCTTGGACCTCGATGTTGCCTTGTTTGTCTCGAGCCTTCGGCTTCTCTCCGGCTTCCCTCCTTTGCCCTGCTATGTGTGGTCGTGGCGCGTGGCTTCGACTGCTCGTGCACAAGTAAAGGGGTCAAAAGGAGAGCCCCTACTTTTGTACATCGACAGCAGCCCCCGGGCCTGGGCCATACATAAGCGCGACACGTTGTTGGGCCAGGCCCAGAACGGTGCGCGGGTAGGCGGGGCAGATTTTACCGCGTTAACTTCTCCGTCCACTGCGCTTCCCGTGACCTGCGTTGAACACGCGACGTGGGGGTCGCGCGTGTGACATGGGGGGCGTGCGTGGGACGGTTCCCACATGCATGCGTCGTATCTCAGTTAATGGGAAAGGAGGCGGCCCACGCCTTCCCCGTAAAAAGGAATAACCGCGGGCGCACTGCTCACTTTACCCTCCTTGCGCCTTCTCCAATCTCAGAACCGCCCCCCCTTTCTTCCTTCTTCTCGAGCCCCTCTGACTTCGTCCATCACCGCCGTGCTTCTGCCATCCTTTGTTTCCTCGCTTCTCACAGCCTCCATGGCGCCCAAGTCCACCAAAAGCAAAGGAGTGGTTAAAGACGCCGGGGCGACGAAGCAACCGGAGAGCAAGCTGGTGGCGCGACAGGCGCAATTCGCCTACTTCCCCTCGATGGTCAACGTGTCCGAGGTCCAGGAGATGTTCAAGGATATGTGGGGGGTGAAGACGGGAGGAGAGAAGACGGGGCATCCAACCATGCACGTCGTCCCTGCCAGTGCCGGGGCTTCCCCAAATCGGCACCCCTTCTTCGTCGACTACTTCTCCTGCGGGCTCTGTCCCCCTTTTTCTGATTTCTTCAAGGATATCATGCACACCTACGGCTTCTGCCTTCTGGATTTCACCCCGAATGCCGTGGCATGCATGGCTCTCTTCGCGCACCTCTGCGAGGGCTTCGCCGGGGTGCACCCCAACACGGCGCTCTTCCGCCATTACTTCTCCCATCGGATCCAAAAAGGGGGCGCCATCTCTGGCTGCGTCGCCTGGATTCCGAGGGCCAAGGGGGCGTACTCGGAGGGTGCCAGGAAGGAGATGTGGGAAGAATGGCAGGGCCGGTGGTGCTGGATTGAGGAGAAAGACCCGCCAGCATTCTGCGAGGTTCGCCAGGAGCTGCCAGTCCGTGGAAGCGATTGGGGCGATGTGCTGATGACGCAAAGCTCATGATCGCCACCACCAGGATTCTTTGTCTTACCCAGGCCGGGCTCACACTCGAGATGATCGGGGCGGACTGCATCCGTCGCCGAATTGCCCCTTTGCATGACAAGGGGAGGCCGACCTGGCTCTTCGTGAACGCCGCCGACATCATGAGGCTCCGCCCCGGCCTCAACAACAACGTGACGGTGCTGAGGCACGACCATCTCTACCAACGGATCTTCCAGCTCGAGGTTAGTGACGAAGGCGAGGTTGAGCGGTCCGGCAAGGTAGCAAGCGCTCTCGCAAAGGCCGGCAAGATTGCCAAGGAGCCCGTTTTCAAGCTGCCGGCGGGAGTGGTCCCGTTGAGCAACAACTCTCGCCGGTCCGAGATCATTGCCATGATGCCGTGATACGTCCATTTTGCATCATGCTTTTATATCAATATTTATTGCATTATGTGCTGTTATTACACATTATATCTCAATACTTATGGCTATTCTCTCTTATTTTACAAGGTTTACCATGAAGAGGGGGAATGCCGGTAGCTGGAATTCTGGCTGGAAAAGGAGCAAACATTGGAAACCTATTCTGCACTGCTCCAAAAGTCCTGAAACTCAATGAAACATGTTTTTGGAATTAATAAGAATTATTGAGCGAAAGAAATACATTAGGGGGCCCACACCCTGGCCAGGAGGGTGGGGGGCGCGCCAAACCCCTACTGGGCACGCCCCTGTCTCCTGGGCCCCCTGGTGTCCCCCCGGTGTCCATCTTCTGCTATATGAGGGCTTTTACCCTGGAAAAAATCATGGGCAAGCTTACGGGATGAAACTCCCCTGCCACGAGGCAGAACCTTGGCAAAACCAATATAGAGCTTTGGCAGAGCTGTTCTGCCGGGGATACTTCCCTCCGGGAGGGGGAAATCATCACCATTGTCATCACCAATGATCCTCTCATTGGGAGGGGGTCAATCTCCATCAACATCTTCACCAGCACCATCTCCTCTCAAAACCCTAGTTCATCTCTTGTATCCAATCTTGTATCCAAACCACAAATTGGTACCTGTGGGTTGCTAGTAGTGTTGATTACTCGTTGTAGTTGATGCTAATTGGTTTACTTGGTGGAAGATCATATGTTCAGATCCTTAATGCATATTATTACTCCTCTGATTATGAACATGAATATGCTTTGTGAGTAGTTACGTTTGTTCCCGAGGACATGGGTGAAGTCTTGCTATTAGTAGTCATGTGAATTTGGTATTCGTTCGATATTTTGATGAGATGTATGTTGTCTTTTCCTCTAGTGGTGTTATGTGAACGTCGACTACATGACACTTCACCATTATTTGGGCCTAGAGGAAGGCATTGGGAAGTAATAAGTAGATGATGGGTTGCTAGAGTGACAGAAGCTTAAACCCTAGTTTATGTGTTGCTTCGTTAGGGGCTGATTTGGATCCATACGTTTAATGCTGTGGTTAGGTTTACCTTAATACTTCTTTTGTAGTTGCGGGTGCTTGCAAGAGGGGTTAATCATAAGTGGGATGCTTGTCCAAGTAAGGGCAGTACCCAAGCACCGGTCCACCCACGTATCAAATTATCAACGTACCGAACGCGAATCATATGAACGTGATGAAAACTAGCTTAACGATAATTCCCATGTGTCCTCGGGAGCTCTTTTCTCATTATAAGAAATTGTCCAGGCTTATCCTTTGCTCCATAAAGGATTGGTCCACCTTGCTGCACTTTATTTACTTTCATTGCCTGTTACTCGTTACAATTTATCTTATCACAAAACTATCTATTACCTACAATTTCAGTGCTTGCAGAGAAAACCTTACTGAAAACCGCTTATCATTTCCTTCTGCTCCTCGTTGGGTTCGACACTCTTACTTATCGAAAGGACTACGATAGATCCCCTACACTTGTGGGTCATCAAGACTCTTTTCTGGCGCCGTTGCCGGGGAGTGTAGCGCTTTTAGTGAGTGGAACTTGGTAAGGAAACATTTATATAGTGTGCTGAATTTTTCTGTTACTTGTCACTATGGAAACTAATCCTTTGAGGGGCTTGTTCGGGGTATCTTCACCCCGACCAGAAGAGCAAAGAGTTGCTCCTCAACCTACTGAACTTTTTGAAAATATTTACTTTGAGATTCCTTCGGGTATGATAGAGAAACTGCTAGCTAATCTATTTGCAGGAGATGGAACATTGCATCCTGATTTACACCTTATCTTTGTGGATGAAGTTTGTGGATTATTTAAGCTTGCAGGTATTCCCGATGATGTTGTAAAAAGGAAGGTCTTCCCTTTATCTTTGAATGAAGATGCATTGACATGGTATAGGCTATGTGATGATACGAGATCTTGGAATTATAAGCGATTGAAGTTGGAATTTCACCAGAAGTTCTATCCTATGCATCTTGTTCATCATGATCATAATTACATATATAATTTCTGGCCTCACGAAGGAGAAAGCATTGCTCAAGCTTGGGGGAGGCTTAAATCAATGTTATATTCATGCCCCAATCATGAGCTCTCCCGGGAAATGATTATTCAAAATTTTTATGCTCAACTTTCTCTCAACGATCGCAACCTGCTCGATACTTCCTGTGCTGGTTCTTATATGCTGAAGACTATTGATTTGAAATGGGACTTATTGGAAAGAATTAAACGCAACTCTGAAGATTGGGGTTCCGACTATGGTAAGGAGTCAGGTATGACACCTAAATTTGACTGTGTTAAATCTTTTATGGATACCGATGCTTTTCGTGGATTTAGCACTAAGTATGGACTTGACTCTGAGATAGTAGCTTCTTTCTGTGAATCTTTTGCTACTCACGTTGATCTCCCTAAATAGAAGTTGTTTAAATATAATCCTCCCATTGAAGTAAAAGTAGTTGCACCTGTTATAGTTGAAGAAAAGACTATCACCTACAGTGATCCTATTGTTCCTACTACTTATGTTGAGAAACCTCCTTTTCCTGTTAGGATAAAGGATCATGCTAAAACTTCGACAGTTGTCCGTAAGAGTAATACTAGGACTTATACACCTTGAGCAAATCAAAGTTGAACCTAGTATTGCTATGGTTAAAGATCTCTTGGATGATAATTTAGATGGGCATGCTATTTATTTTTATGGTGAGACTCCTAATATTGCTAGACCAGATGCTAAGATACATAGAACTATTGTAGGCATGCCTGTTATTTCTGTCAAAATAGGAGATCATTGTTATCATGGTTTATGTGATATGGGTGCTAGTGCTAGTGCAATACCTTATGACTTATATAAAGAAATTATGCATGACATTGCACCCGTTGAATTGGAAGACATTGATGTTACTATTAAGCTTACTAATAGGGACACCATTAAACTATTTGGGATTGTTAGAGATGTTGAAGTCTTGTGTGGGAAGGTTAAATATCCTGCTGATTTTCTTGTTCTTGGTTCCCCACAAGATGACTTTTGTCCCATTATATTTGGTAGACCCTTCCTGAATACTGTTAAAGCTAAGATTGAATGTGAAAAGGATATTGTTTAAATTGGCTTGGGGGATATGAAACATGAGTTTAATTTTGCTAAGTTTCATAGACAACCCCGTGATAGAGAATCACCTAGTAAGGATGAGATTATTGGTCTTGCTTCTATTGCTGTGCCTCCTACTGAGCTGTTAGAACAATATTTGCTAGACCATGAAAATGATATGTTTATGAAGGAAAGAAGGGAAACAGATGAAGTGTTCCTTAAACAGGAACCTTTGCCGAAGCATAACCTTCTAGTTGAAATTCTAGGAGATCTCCCTCCACCCAAGGGTGATCCCGTGTTTGAACTCAAGCCATTACCTGATAATCTTAAGTATGCTTATCTTGATGAAAAGAAAATATATCCTGTTATTATCAGCGCTAACCTTTCAGAGCAAGAAGAAGAAAGATTATTGAAAACTCTGAAGAAGCACCGCGCTGCTATTGGGTATACTCTGGATGATCTTAAGGGCATTAGTCCCACTTTATGCCAACACAAAATTAAATTGGAGGAAGGTGCCAAACCAGTCAGAGATCCTCAACGACGATTGAATCCTAAGATGAAAGAAGTGGTAAGAAAGGAGATACTTAAGCTCCTTGAGGTAGGTATAATTTATCCCGTTGCTGATAGTGAATGGGTAAGGCCTGTCCATTGTGTTCCTAAAAAGGGAGGTATTACTGTCGTTCCTAATGATAAAGATGAATTGATACCGCAAAGAATTATTACAGGTTATAGGATGGTAATTGATTTCCGTAAATTAAATAAAGCTACTAATAAAGATCATTACCCTTTACCTTTTATTGATCAAATGCTAGAAAGACTATCCAAACACACACATTTTTGCTCTTTAGATGGTTATTCTGGTTTCTCTCAAATACCTGTGTCAGCGGGGAACCAATCAAAAACTACTTTTACTTGCCCTTTCGATACTTTTGCTTATAGACATATGCCTTTTGGTTTATGTAATGCACCTGCTACCTTTCAAAGATGCATGATGGCTATATTCTTTGATTTTTGCGAAAAGATTTGTGAGGTATTCATGGATGACTTCTTTGTTTATGGATCCTCTTTTGATGAATGTTTGAGCAACCTTGATTGAGTTTTGTAGAGATGCGAAGACACTAGTCTCGTCCTGAATTGGGAAAAGTGTCACTTTATGGTTAATGAAGGCATTGTCTTGGGGCATAAGATTTCCGAGAGAGGTATTGAATTTGACAAAGCCAAAGTTGATGCTATTGAAAATATGCCATGTCCCAAGGACATAAAAGGTATAAGAAGTTTCCTTGGTCATGCCGGTTTTTATAGGAGGTTCATTAAGGAATTTTCTAAAATCTCCAGGCCTCTGACTAATTTATTGCAAAAAGATATTCCTTTTGTCTTTGATGATGATTGTGTAGAAGCATTTGAAATACTTAAGAAAGCTTTGATCACTGCACCTATTGTTCAGCCACCTGATTGGAATTTACCTTTTGAAATTATGTGTCATGCTAGTGATTATGCTGTAGGTGCTGTTCTAGGGCAAAGAGTTGATAAGAAATTGAATGTTATCCAGTATGCTAGTAAGACTCTTGATACTGCCCAGAGAAATTATGCTACTACTGAAAAAGAATTCTTAGCAGTTGTTTTTGCATGTGATAAGTTTAGACCTTATATTGTTGATTCCAAAGTTACTATTCACACTGATCATGCTGATATTAAATATCTTATGGGAAAGAAAGATGCTAAGCCTAGGCTCATTAGATGGGTTCTCCTACTCCAAGAATTTGATTTACATATTATTGATATAAAGGGAGCTGAGAACCCCGTTGCGGACAACTTATCTAGGTTAGAGAATGTTCTTGATGACCCACTGCCTATTGATGATAGCTTTCGGGATGAACAATTAGCGGTCATTAATGCTTCTCGTACTGCTCCCTGGTATGCTGATTATGCTAATTACATTGTTGCTAAATTTATACCTCCTAGTTTCACATACCAACAAAAGAAAAAGTTCTTTTATGATTTAAGACATTAATTTTGGGATGATCCGCACGTTTATAAAGAAGGACTAGATGGTGTTATTAGACGTTGTGTGCCTGAGCATGAACAGGAACAGAGCCTACGCAAGTGTCACTCTGAATCCTATGGAGGACACCACGCTGGAGATAGAACTGCACACAAGGTACTGCAATCTGGTTTTTATTGGCCTACTCTCTTCAAAGATGCTCGTAAGTTTGTCTTATCTTGTGATGAATGTCAAAGAATAAGTAATATTAGTAGACGTCAAGAAATTCCTATGAATTATTCTCTTGTTATTGAATCGTTTGATGTTTGGGGCTTTGATTATATGGGACCTTTTCCTGCCTCTAATGGTTATACACATATTTTAGTTGCTGTTGATTATGTTACTAAGTGGGTAGAAGCTATTCCAACTAGTAGTGCTGATCATAACACCTCTATTAAAATGCTTAAAGAAGTTATTTTTCCGAGGTTTGGAGTCCCTAGATATCTTATGACTGATGGTGGTTCACATTTTATTCATGGTGCTTTCCCCAAGATGCTTGCTAAGTATGATGTCAATCATAGAATCACATCTCCTTATCATCCGCAGTCTAGTGGTCAAGTAGAGTTGAGCAATAGAGAGCTCAAATTAATTTTGCAAAAGACTGTCAATAGATCCAGAAAGAATTGGTCCAAGAAACTTGATGATGCATTATGGGCCTATAGAACTGCATACAAAAATCCTATGGGTATGTCTCCCTATAAGATGGTTTATGGAAAAGCTTGTCATTTACCTCTTGAACTTCAACATAAAGCATATTGGGCTATTAAAGAGCTCAATTATGACTTCAAACTTGCCGGTGAGAAGAGGTTGTTTGATATTAGCTCACTTCATGAATGGAGAACCCAAGCCTATGAGAATGCCAAGCTATTCAAAGAAAAAGTCAAACGCTGGCATGACAAAAGGATACAAAAGCGTGAGTTTAACGTAGGAGATTATGTGTTATTATTCAACTCTCATTTAAGATTTTTTGCAGGAAAACTTCTCTCTAAATGGGAAGGTCCTTACATTATCGAGGAGGTCTATCGTTCTGGTGCCATAAAAATCAACAACTTCGAAGGCACAAGTCCGAGGGTGGTGAACAGTCAAAGAATTAAACATTATATTTCAGGTAATCCTATCAATGTTGAAACTAATATAATTGAAACCATAACCCCGGAGGAATACACAAGAGACACTTTCCAGAACGTTCCAGACTCCGAAAAGGAATAGGTATGTGGTACGGTAAGTAAACCGACTCCAAAACAACTCCAATGGCAGTTTTTATCAGTTTTGGAATATTTAAGAATTTTAGGAAGAAAGAAGTAGTCTGAAGGGGACACGAGCCCCCCATGAGAGTGGAGGGCACGCCCACCCCTACTGGGCGCCCCCCTGTCTCGTGGACACCCCGTGTGCCTCCCGGACCCCGTTTTCTTCCACGTTACATATTTTGGTCGGTAAAAATTCATTATATATACTCCCGAAGGTTTTGACCACCGTATCATGCAAATATCCTCTGTTTCCGTCTCGAGCTGTTTCTGTTTCAGATCTAGAGCATCATGGCGTCTCCAAGCGCTCCCAAGGACAAGTTTTTCGAGAGGGTTATCAACCCCTATCTTGCGGAGGTGCTGCAACACCCTCAAACCATTGAGGTGCGTGAGGGGGTGCTGCACATCCGCGATGTGGAGGGACCAAGGCGTACCGGAAGCGTGGAGACAAAGCTTGAAGCCATGGAGCAGCAAGTTTTCAAGTGCCAAGGGATGGTGGAGCGTGGACTCAACGCCAACCAGATGATGATCACGGAGTTCACCAACAACCACAAGCTACATGCCAAAGTCATTGGGGATACCATCTTCAAGCTTCAAGAGAAGATCGAGCACCTCCAAGCCCAGATCTATGACCTGCAAAACCAGAACTATGAGTATGAATATGGATTTAAGAGGATGAGTTTGGCTGCAGATTTAAGGATCCCGGAGACTCGACCATCCTTCTATGATGGTGAGCCTATGCCTTGGAAGACGGACGACAAGCCTACATCATCAACAACTCCTACTCCACCACCTCCAAGGACATAATCACATGGGTATGGGCACTCCCCTTGGTAACTGCCAAGCTTGGGGGAGGTGCCCCGGTATCGTATCACCATCACACTCCTATCTTTACCGCTTTATTTAGTTCGATCCCTTTAGTAGTATCTTGATCTAGTAGATTGAAGTTTTAATATCAAGTAGTTTTGAGTTTTGCTTTGTGATCTCTTTTTGTAATCGAGTCCGTGAGCTATCTATAATAAAGATTAGTGTTGAGTCAAGGGCTTTGCTATGTTGCTATGATCCTAAGAAAGTAGAAAGAATAAAAGAGTTCATATTGATCTTATGGTTAGTGATGACTTCACACAAAGAAAGTATGAGGCATACAAGTTGTTGAGAGTTGATAAACGTAGGTTTGGTCATCGTTGCAATTAATAGGAAGTGATAAGGAAAGAGAGGTTCACATATAAATATATTATCTTGGACATCTTTTATGATTGGGAGCACTCATTAAGTATGACATGCTAAAAGAGTTGACGTTGGACAAGGAAGACAACGTAATGGTTTATGTTTTCTCACATCTTAGTTAAAGTATATTGTCATTGACATTCCAAACATGTTGAGCTTGCCTTTCCCCCTCATGCTAGCCAAATTCCTTGCACCAAGTAGAGATACTACTTGTGCTTCCAAATATCCTTAAACCCAGTTTAGCCATGAGAGTCCACCATACCTACCTATGGATTGAGTAAGATCCTTCAAGTAAGTTGTCATGTTGCAGGCAATAAAAATTGCTATCTAAATATGTATGACTTATTAGTGCAGAGAAAATAAGCTTTATACGATCTTGTTGTGGAAGTAATAAAAGCGACTGACTGAATAATAAAGGTCCACATTCAAGGGGCAATATAAAGTGAAGTTCTTTTGCATTAAGATTTTGTGCATCCAACCCTAAACGCACATGACAACCTCTGCTTCCCTCTGCGAAGGGCCTATCTTTTACTTTATGCTTGAGTCAAGGTGACCTTCACCATTCTCTTTTTCATTTTATCCTTTGGCAAGCTCCTCGTGTTTGAAAGATCATGATATATATATCCAATTGGATGTAAGTTAGCACGTTCTATTATTGTTGACATCACCTAAAGGTGAATACGTTGGGAGGCAACACAATAAGCCCCTATCTTTCTCAGTGTCCGGCTGAAACTCCATAACCACAAGTATTGCGTGAGTGTTAGCAATTGTAGAATACTATAAGATAGTTGAGTATGTGGACTTGCTGAAAAGCTCTATTGTTGACTCTTTCCGATGTTATGATAAGTTGCAATTGCTTCAATGACTGAGATTATAGTTTGTTAGTTATCAACGAAGTTTTTGAACCATACTTGACATTGTGAATTGATTGTTACTTGAGCATAAGAAATCATATGATAAAATCTATTTATGTTGCTGTTACAAGAACGATCATGATGCCCTCATGTCCGTATTTTATTTTTATTGACACCTCTATCTCTAAACATGTGGACATATTTTTTGATATCGGCTTCCGCTTGAGGACAAGCGAGGTCTAAGCTTGGGGGAGTTGATACGTCCATTTTGCATCATTCTTTTATATCAATATTTATTGCATTATGTGATGTTATTACACATCATATCTCAATACTTATGGCTATTCTCTCTTATTTTACAAGGTTTACCATGAAGAGGGGGAATGCCGGCAGCTGGAATTCTGGCTGGAAAAGGAGCAAACATTGGAAACCTATTCTGCACTGCTCCAAAAGTCCTGAAACTCCACGAAACATGTTTTTGGAATTAATAAGAATTATTCAACGAAAGAAATACATCAGGGGCCCACACCCTGGCCAGGAGGGTGGGGGGCACGCCCACCCCTACTGGGCACGCCCCTGTCTCCTGGGCCCCCTGGTGGCCCCCCGATGTCCATCTTTTGCTATATGAGGGCTTTTACCGAGGAAAAATTCGTGGGTAAGCTTACGGGATGAAACTCCGCCACCACGAGGCGGAACCTTGGCGGAACCAATCTAGAGCTCCGGCAGAGCTCTTCTGCTGGGATACTTCCCTCCAAGAGGGGGAAATCATCACCATCGTCATCACCAACGATCCTCTCATTGGTAGGGGGTAAATCTCCATCAACATCTTCACCAGCACCATCTCCTCTCAAAACCCTAGTTCATCTCTTGTATCCAATCTTGTATCCAATCTTGTATCCAAACCACAAATTGGTACCTGTGGGTTGCTAGTAGTGTTGATTACTCGTTGTAGTTGATGCTAATTGGTTTACTTGGTGGAATATCATATGTTCAGATCCTTAATGCATATTATTACTCCTCTGATTATGAACATGAATATGATTTGTGAGTAGTTACGTTTGTTCCCGAGGACATGGGTGAAGTCTTGTTATTAGTAGTCATGTGAATTTGGTATTCGTTCGATATTTTGATGAGATGTATGTTGTCTTTTCCTCTAGTGGTGTTATGTGAACGTCGACTACATGACACTTCACCATTATTTGGGCCTAGAGGAAGGCATTGGGAAGTAATAAGTAGATGATGGGTTGCTAGAGTGACAGAAGTTTAAACCCTAGGTTATGCATTGCTTCGTTAAGGGCTGATTTGGATCCATATGCTTAATGCTGTGGTTAGGTTTACCTTAATACTTCTTTTGTAGTTGCGGATGCTTGCAATAGGGGTTAATCATAAGTGGGATGCTTTTCCAAGTAAGGGCAGTATCCAAGCACTGGTCCACCCACATATCAAATTATCAAAGTACCGAACGCGAATCATATGAACATGATGAAAACTAGCTTGACGATAATTCCCATGTGTCCTCGGGAGCTCTTTTCTCATTATAAGAAATTGTCCAGGCTTATCCTTTGCTCCATAAAGGATTGGGCCACCTTGCTGCACTTTATTTACTTTCATTGCTTGTTACTCGTTACAATTTATCTTATCACAAAACTATCTATTACCTACAATTTCAGTGCTTGCAGAGAAAACCTTACTGAAAACCGCTTATCATTTCCTTCTGCTCCTCGTTGGGTTCGACACTCTTACTTATCGAAAGGACTATGATAGATCCCCTACACTTGTGGGTCATCATGCCGCTCTTCAACGCGCATGGCCTTGACCCGAACTGGGTCGAGCCGGACGAGCTCAAGGTGCAGGAGTTCTTCGACACCTTGCATGAGGTGTACGTCACCGCCGAGTCGCAGCTTATCCAGGCCACCTCTCCGGAGGAGCTGGACTACATCGCCGCCAGGGTGGAGGAGGCGAGGCTTGCCGCGGAGGAGGCAAAGCTCGTCGAGGAGGCTGGCAGCGCCGGCGGCGTGGCGGACAAGGCCGCGGTGGAGGCAGAGGAAGAGGAGCTCGCCCGGTGGGCAGCAGCCGTTGGGAAGGCCAGCGGCGCCGGCATCAGGGCTCCCCTTGTTGAGGAGGCAACTGACGGGTCGTCGCCGGAGGAGGGCGAGGGGGAGAAGACCGCAACTGTCGACCCTCCAATCGCTGGAAAAGGGCGGGTCCTGCGACGGGCCACCTCCGGCAAGCCGGTCCGCCCTGACCGGGCCGTGCAGCTGCAGCAGGACCACGAGGCGCCTGTGCGCCAGACGAGGGACGTTGGCGATGAAAAAAGCGGTGAAGGTCGTGGCATCGAAGAAGAATGCATCTGCTTCTTCGTCGTCCAAGCGCGCCCGGATGCCATCGCCTCCCCCTTTGCCGGCAAATGTTGGCGCGGGGATTGCGTTTGACTTTGGGCCCCTCAGCCCGGAGAGGAAGAGGGAAACAGCAGAGGAGGAGGAGGAGGAAGAGTAAGCTCTGCTTTCTCCCTGCCCTCTCTTTTTTCCTCCAATGGTGCCACCCATTCTGAATTATCCTTATCCTGCAGGGACGTGGAGACGCTGGCCCAGAGGGTGAAGAGGGCCAGGATTTCTTCAAGTGGCCAGCCCCCGGCAAGCACCTCCAGCACGCCACTGGTGGTGTTGAGCAGCCCGGACAATAGCCCCCAGCCCAGCCCCCAGCGTGAGTCCATCACCCATCCTTCGTCAACGTGCGCAATGCACGATGCTTTGGTACTGACCCTGCCGTGGATGTAGGAGGGGAGCAGCATCAAGGGGAGCCGCAGAGGGCTTCTCCCAACTTGCCGCCCCCGTCGACCACGCCGCCGCCGGGGGCATCCCCGGCAAGGGCACCAAGCGCCGAGGCCATGCACACGGAGGAGGAGGAGGAGGAGGAGGAGGAGAACGCAGGTGCCGGCGGCTTCGCCTCAACGCCAAACCTTGGCGGAGAAGGAACTTTTGCCTCTTGGCCCGGCACGGGTAAGCCTCTCGTCCTTCGTTTCCGCTCTCTTTCTTTCTTTTCTTTTTTTACTGGCTTTGATCCTGCCTCCGTCTTGCCCCTTTCTTGGCATTTCAGGTATTTCCTTGATGGACCCATAGGAAGTTGACACTGTTATCAAGGACGTCACCGAGGATGCCGCGGCGCATGCCGAGAAGATCACTGTCGAGGAGAGCACCGAGGGCGTTGCTTAGGACGCCGCCAAGGAGCCCGCTGAAGAACCCGGCAAGGGGCCTGCCGGGGAAGCCGGCAAGGCCGCTGCCGAGGAGGTGGCGTTTGACGACCTGCCCTCCTCCTCCGCTGTCTCTGGCTCCGGCAGGTACTTGAGGGTGAGCGACGACCTCTTCGTCCACCTCCTAGGCGCGTCGAGCGCCAAGGCTCCCCTTGAGGGAGAGGTGTTCGACGAGGAGGTGCTTGCCGCCGCCGGGCTCGAGGTCGTCGATGAGCCAGGCGTTGGTGGCGTCGGCTCCCAGGAAGAGCGGCTCCTCCAGGCCATGGGTTCCAGCTTATGGAAGCTTCAGGCGCTCCACCGCGCCCGTCTGGACAAGGCCAAGTCCAGGACGGCGGTGGTGGAGAAGGCGGAGGCAGACTTCGAGGGGTGCATCACCGAGGCACGAGACTGGTTCCGCCAGGCCCGGAACGAGCTGAAGGCCACCCAAGGCGAGCTGTCCAAGCATGACGTGGAGCTCACCCTGAAGCTGGCCGACGTCGAGAAGGCCCAAGAGGCGGTGAAGAACTTGGCCGCCGAAGCCGAAGCCGCTCGGACCCAGCGCGAGGCCGCACTGAACTCCCAGGAGGAGGATCTTGCCGAGCGCGAGGAAAAGCTTGCCGCCATGCTCCGTGGCAAGGATGAAGAGGTGGACAAGCTCGTCGCACCGCGAACCCAAGAGCTGGAGCAGAGGCATCAGGAGGCACTCAATGCCCAGGCTCTGGCTCATGCTGGCAAGGTGAAGGAGCTGGAGGAGCAAGCTTTGAAGCTGTCCGCGGAGAAGGACATGCTCAACGGTGCCCTGGTGGAGGCACAGGGCGCGTTCGTCGGCAAGGCCGGAGAACTCTTCAAAGCAAACAACTCCATCAGAGACCTCAAGCTGAAGCTGGGAGATCTTGGGAAGATGCTGTTAGAGGCCAAAGCCTGAGAGGGGATCCTAACCAAGGAGCTGGAGACCGAGAAGCAGCTACGGATGAACAAGACCGCCAACCTCAAGGACCTCGTGGCGGGCGAGAAGCGTTGGCTTGAATGCCTCGCCGCTGTTGCGGAATCGGCTGCCATGCAGCTGGGCACCATGGGGATGCCAGGCATGAGGTACGCCCCGGAGGCGAGCCTGAGCTCCAACGCCAACCTGAGCCTGTACTTTGAAAGGGTTGTCGGCGCTCTAGAGCGGCTTCACTTCGACCGGACGGCCTCCCTGGCCGAGGAGTCCCGGATGCTTTGCCAGGGTGTCATGACCAGGGTGCTTGCCAAGGTAGCGCACTGGCATCCTGACCTCGACTTCGAAGCTGCGCTGAAGAGCTTGCCGGAGGATGCTGACATCGCGGCGCTCAATGAGCGTATCAAGCCCATCCTTAGCCGCATCGACAAAATCAAGAGGTTGGAGGGCCAGCGCCGGGACTAGGCACCCCGTTCCTTACCGCCGCTGCAAGTTCATGACCAAGACAATTGCTATCTTTAGTTAGAACCGCGACGGCAATTTATGTAATATAACTCTGCAGTACTCTCGACATTTTGCATGCTATTTCCCTGTTCGATTTTCCTTTGTATGTCCACCCTACGCTAACTGGGTAGGCTTGCCGGCGCATAAACCCAGGGCGACATCTTGAGGACAGATCCCCATTAGCCTGCCGGGTGTGCTTGCTGCCGGGCAAACCACCTTACCGCCCTCAATGCGGCCGCTCGATCTGTCGAGTTTGACTCGAGTCAGAGTCGAGGGCATTGCTAACGGCGGAAGGCTACCCTGCTGCTCTCGACGCAGCCACTTGAACTGTTGAGCGGACTTGAAACAGAACAAAGGCGTTGCCAATCACGGGGGGCCCCTCTGCGTTCAGGTTTTCCATACATAGGCTGAATCTCTGAGGACGATAACCTTATATTACGGAGAAGAGTTTAAAGGTTGGTATGACTTAGCTTTCTAGTCGCTGCCCGGGCATCCCTTGCGCTGGCAGGCAGCGCTGCTCTCTTGGCCGCCTTCTCCGTGGGAGTCGTGGCGACAAAGAACTGCCAGGCCAACTACCAGACCGGATTCTCACAATTGCGCCCCCTACCTGGCGTGCCAAAGATGTCGGTGGGAAACGACACCTATGGGATCACAAGAATCCCTACTGCAGCTGCGAGGCACGGGGTTGTGAGAAGAGCAGGATTAGTAATTGACATGGGGATCATTTACCCAGGTTCGGGCCGCGAGGATGCGTAAAACCCTAGTCCTGCTTGGTGGATGTATTGAGTGTTCTTGAGCTCTCGAACTAGCTACGGGTGCTGCGCGGTTCAAAAGAGCTGAATCCTTCTTCTGTATGCCATGGGCCTCCTTTTATAGGCGAAAGGAGCTGCCACAGTGTCACACAGGAGGTGGAAAGAGCCTACAATGTTGTGAGCTCATCGCCCGTATTACAGGACAAGATGCATTTAATGCATGGCTTAGGTGTCCCTCACTTTATCGGGGACGGGAGCGAGGCCCGTCCCGTCCATCGCCGCTCCTCCTCGTTTCGACATACACCCTATCCAGCGATGCAT
This sequence comes from Triticum aestivum, assembly GCF_018294505.1. Classification (NCBI taxonomy): domain Eukaryota; kingdom Viridiplantae; phylum Streptophyta; class Magnoliopsida; order Poales; family Poaceae; genus Triticum; species Triticum aestivum. Next base: position 600,536,223 of record NC_057804.1, read on the forward strand.
GTGGTGCCATGTAGGCAGGCAAGTAGCTGAGGTGGCGCGGTGGTGGAGCCTCCACAAAGATCTGCATGCCGCCACGCAGGTGCGTGGTGAGTTGGCCTGGAAGCTGCATGTTGCCACGCAGGTGCCTGCCCAGCTGGTTGGGCTGGCAGCCGCATGCGAACAGCGGTGGGGAGTTGGTTGGTGCGGGCCTGGCAGCGGCCCTGCTATCGCCTCTGGCAAGGGTCTTGCCGGGTGGCCCGGCTAGGGTCTTGCCATGGCGCGCTGGCGTCCCCGGCAAGGATCTTGCCGGGAGTCTTGTGGATTTCTTCGGTAAGGGTCTTTGGTGAGGATTGTTGCCTCTCAACCCCCATCTGATCTTGAGCATTATATGTGTTCACAAAGATCTGCATTCCTCGCACTCCCATTCGGGTGGACCAACAACTTTCTGACGAAACCATTTCACTGTCATGACACTCTCCCGGCCCCTCTGACTTAGACCCCACCGGGCTAGTCCTGGGTGGCCCTGTGTCTACCTGCAGACACATTGACCACCGTCGTGGCCACGATCCACTCTGGGATCCGGTACCAAAATTAACTTAACAACGGGCTCACAAGGTTATGCTTGCCTACCGGGCCAGGGTACAGCACACCCATGACCTTCCCTAAATTGAGGCACCGACCAGAGGCACGACAATGAAACGCATTAAGGCCGTCCCATACCGGCAAATGTGGTTGCACTGGGAAAGACTGGTTTCAGCGGCACCACGACCCGGTCAACAACATGTTCAAGTTGAATTATTAATCAGGTTCAACTTAATGTGAAAAGAAAAATAACCGGTGTCGTACTGCCGTACTATGCATCACTTAACATATGCATCACATAACCGTGCAAAGACTGCACCAACCACGCTCCTACGGAGCCATCATAAACTCATGCTACTATTCTGGATAAAACCTCTCTTTACTTATACCAGAGCCATTTCTAGCATTATCATCATTATAACTCATGCAAAAATAATATTTAAATTACTCATCAAATTCTATGACCACTTTATTTATTTACCACTAGCAACTAAGTTCTCCTAATCTTGCCAACCATATTTACTTCAAACATTCTGAATTTCAAGTATTTAACATGCCAAGCATATAACATAATATATTTAGTATATAGCTAATTTAAATGCATTAATAATCAAAGGTTCAAGTATGAGAATCATAAATATTGAAGTGGCACCATAAAAATATTACTATGGCTTGCCTTAGTACTAATGAGGTTCACAAGGCTCCTGGTGATCCTCAAGACAAACTGGTTCTTCTGAAAATAATCAAAACCACAAAAAGAAAATATCAAGAAACCTTCTGAAAATTGCCAGAAAATCTAGACAACAAGGAAAAATCCCATCTTTTGGGTGCTGTTAGATTTTTGTACACACAACACGATGCAAAAAGAATCAATGCATTTGGACTTGTAGAATAAAAGTTATGGCTGTTTGAATGCTACTAGAATTTAAATGAATTTGAGAAAGAAAACAGAGGGGGGGGGGGGTGACGTCGAAGGCGTACTCTCCCGGGGCGCCACCACTCATACCGCTTCCCGCGCGTAATGAGTGGCTGACTAGCGGGCCCTGCTAGTCAGGCCGGAGGGAGGGGAGAAGGAAACAGAGAGGCGTGACACTTCACCGGAGCTCACGCCGGTGTTGAGGCTTCTTGGAGGCAAACGAGAGGGAGGGATCGATGGAGAAGATGATTGCGCACATGCCCGTACCCATAGCGTGGCTAACGGTGGCCGGACGGCGTCGGATTCTTCCTCGCAAGCAAAGGCAGAACGCGGTGGTCGCCGGTGGTGAGGAAGACGGCGGCTAGGGGCGGCTCCAGGGGCTCTATCTAGGCGCGTTGGCTTCACGGAGGAGAGGCGGAGGCCCTGGCGAGGTCGCCCTGGCTTGGGGAGGGCCGGAGCTGCGTGAACTATCCAAAGGGGATCGCTGGCGAGCCCGGCTCCGGAACGGCAGCCCGCGGCCTGCCCGGCCGGGCTGTGGCTTCCTACTAGCTTGTGGGGTGTGAGAGAGTGCGGGATGGTGCTCGGGGAGGCTGGGGGTGGCTTTTTATATAGGCAAGCAGCGAGAGGGTTTCGGGCTCCGCCGGTGGACACCTGTCCACGGCGCCCGGCGATGAGCGGCGTCAGAGAGAGAGAGGGGGAAGGCGACGGGGGTCACATGGGAGCTGTGCGCGGACACGGACAAGCACATGATCGAGGAGGAAAGGGATGAGCACAGTGCGCTGCACACTGTGCCATTGGCCGGACCGTGCCCGTGCTCGCTCCGCCGAGCTCCGGCATCGGTGAGCGGCAGGGAGGAGTTATGGGGGTGGAGATGAGGATGGGGGCGAGGGTTGGCGCACTGCGGCAGGCTGGGCAGCGAGCACACACTCTACAGAGGCGCTGGCGTCGCGCAGAGCACGCGTTTGGTATGCCAACCCCCTCGGACGAACGCGGTCACCGCGTGGACCGTGACATCAGGCCACCTACGCACTAACAAGCATGTCTGGCATGTAGTCCTTAGTAAACTGAGGTGTTACCATGGCTCAGTTTGGTTCCAGGTGTAGTAGAAGTAAAATGGTGATGAGGTTAAGTTTCTGGATAGAAACTTTTGGGAGTTACTATGGTCAAACCACAGGGATTCAAGGGCTGAGCTTTGGGGTTTTACTGACTCTTACTAAGGTAAATAAGCTCAAGGAAAACCAGCTACATTGGAGCTAGTAAAAAGGTAGTTGGTGTAGAAACTACCATTTCAGCCCAGAAGTGATTTTATTTTCTGTAGCCAAAATATTCCAAAGAGTGGTGAAATACTTTTGCTCAGGAATGTGCCCTAGGGTCCAAATAATATTTTGGATTTTTCTCAGGATTTTTGGGGCAACAGAAATGAGGGTTGCTTTGGAGGTCAAGGAGTTTAGCTAGGGTTTAGGAGGCAAAATGAATATTTTTCATTTAAGAAAAATATTCCAAGCAATATTGTTGGGTTGGCCAGGGGTGAAATGATGGATTTGAGGAGGAGAGGGAACACTTGGGTGAAAATCAAGGGATACCCAAGTAGTCAAGTCCAAATGGAATGATTCAAAACTCCAAATCCAAAATCAACTCAGCTGAAAAATCAAGCAAAGAAAAGAGGGCAAAAACCAGGCTGTGCCAAACCTCCCCCACTTAGAATGAATCTCGTCCTCGAGATTCGGTTGCTAGGGAAAACCATTATGGATAACAGGCCCTTGTAAAAATCAAGGGATTCCCAGCTTGATTCTGACTCGGTATGATGCATCCATTGAACCTTGTAAAACTTTCGTGACTTACTGCGAGTGACCCTTTCCATCTGATCCAAAATTTTCACTGGCCTCTCTTCGTAGGTTAAGTCGTTTGCTAGTTCTATCTCTGCCAAATCGGTCTTCTTCTCGGGTGGTGAGATGCACCATCGCAGCTGTGAAACGTGGAACACGTTATGCACGTTTGCCAGTTCCGGAGGCAGCTCCAACTGATATGCCATAGCACCTACTCGTGTCATGATGGGAAATGGACCAATAAACCTGGGTGCCAATTTTCCACGGGTTTGGAACCTTTTTATTCCCTTCATGGGTGTGACTCGAAGGTAGACATGTTCTCCGGGTTCAAAACTGATCTGCCGGTGCTTTGCGTCGTAATAACTCTTCTATCGTGATCTGGCCAGTTGTAATCTGTCTGGGATCTCCTCGACTTGTTTTTTGGCTTCCAGCATGAGATATGTTCCGAAAATACAGCTATCTCCGGTTTGAGACCAATTTAACAGAGTGCGGCACTTTTGGCCATACAAAGCTTCATAAGGTGACATCTTTAGACTGGTCTGGAACCCATTGTTATACAAGAACTCGGCGTACGGCAGGCAATCTTCCCATTATGGCCCTTGGGCTAAAACACAGGCTCGAAGCATATCTTCGAGTATCTGATTTACTCTTTCCGTTTGCCCATCCGTCTGAGGATGATAAGCAGTGCTGTATTTTAAATTCCGTTCCAAGAGCTTGATGGAGACGGGTCCAGAATGCCGATGTGAAAAGTGAACCTCGGTCAGTAGTGATGGTTCGGGGAACTCCATGTAAACTGACAATCCTGGATACATACTGTCAGGCAACTTCATCTGCTCGGTATGAGGTTTTGACTGGGAGGAAGTGGGCCACCTTGGTTAATGTGTCCACTATGACCCAGATCGCATTATTGCCTCGTTGGGTCCTGGGTAATCCTGTGATGAAATCCATACAGACATCGTCCCATTTCCATTGTTACATGGGCAGTGGTTGGAGAAGTCCAGCTAGTTTCTGATATTCCGCCTTAACTTTGTTGCATATGTCGCAACAAGCCACAAAATAAGCAATGTCTTTCTTCATTCCATCCCACCAAAATATTTGTCGAAGGTCTGCATACATTTTTGTGCCTCCAGGGTGGATTGAATACAAGGATTTGTGGGCTTCTGACAAAATTTTCCGCTTTAGATCAGCTTGATTAGGCACACAAATCCTTCCCCTGAATCGGAGGGCACCGCACTTATCCTTCGAAAAATCGGATGACTTGATGCATTTCTGGAGATCGACATCGCCTGGCTGGGCCTTGCGGATTTCTTCCTCAAGAGTAGGGGTAACCGCCAGAATATTGTCAAGGCCAGCCTCAACTATGATTAGGTTGAGCTGAACAATTTCGTCTTTAAGTTCGAAGCGCAAAGATTCCAACAAGACGTTTAAACTGACGGGCTATCGACTGAGTGCATCGGCAACCATGTTGGCCTTACCCGGATGGTAATTTACTCCAAGGTCATAATCCTTGACCAACTCAAGCCATCTTCGTTGACGGAGATTTGGATCCGGTTGAGTAAATATATACTTGAGGCTTTTGTGATCGGTAAAAATTTGGCACCTTTTTCCAATGAGGTAGTGTCTCCAAATTTTTAAAGCATGAACTACCGCAGCCAATTCCAAATCATGAGTGGGGTAATTTCCTTCATGGGGCCGTAGCTGCCGTGAGGCGTAGGCTACTACCTTGCCATCTTGCATAAGCACGCACCCAAGTCCTTGCCGGGAAGCGTCACAATATACATCAAAGCTGCGGTAGATATCTGGAAGTGTTAATACTGGCGCAGTTGTTAAGCGCTTCTTTAACTCGATAAAACTTTTCTCACAGTCTGACGTCCATTAAAACTTCTTATCCTTCTTAAGCAACTCAGTCATGGGCTTAGCAATCTTGGAGAACCCTTCAATGAAACAACAGTAGTATCCGGCTAATCCAAGATAACTCCGGATTTGAGACACGGTGGCGGGTGGCAACCAGTCGAGCACGTCTTTTACTTTGCTCGGGTACACGACTATTCCTTCAGCGGATAGCACATGCCCTAGGAATCCAACTTGTTTGAGCCAAAACTCGCATTTACTGAACTTAGCGTACAACTGTTGCTCACGGAGTCGTTGTAGCACTGCACGGAGGTGTCCTTTATGCTGTCCTTCACTTCTGGAGTAAATAAGTATATCATCGATGAAGACGACCGCAAACTTATCAAGGAAATCCATGAATACTTTGTTCATCATGTGCATGAAGAAGGCATGGGCGTTGGTGAGGCCGAAGGACATGACAGTATATTCATAAAGACTGTAGCGAGTGGTGAACACGGTCTTGGGAATATCCTCCTTTTTAATTTTGAGCTGGTAATATCCAGTCCGCAAATCAATCTTTGAGAATACCTTGGCTCCACTGAGCTGATCAAACAAATCATCAATTCTTGGCAGGGGGTATTTGTTTTTGATCGTGACATCATTCAACTATCGGTAGTCCACACACATACGAAGGCTGCCATCTTTCTTGTCCACAAAAATAGCGGGTGATCCCCATGGCGAGGAACTGGGGCGGATATATCCTTTTTGGAGCATTTCATCGAGCTGTTTCTTTAGCTCTACCAATTCGGATGACGACATTCGATAATATTTCTTGTGTATTGGTGTGGTTCCGGGCACAAGTTCTATTGCAAACTCAAGCTCTCGGTCAGGTGGCATGCCTGGCAGTTCTTCTGGGAATACATCGGGAAACTCACTGACCACCGGAATTAATTCCATTTCTGCTATTGCTGTAAAAACCATTTCCTTGGAAGGTATGCTTCTACGAGCAATAAACTTGGTAGCTTGTCCATCTTGTCCGGTCAAGTTGACTTCTCGGGTCGCACAATTTATGCATACTTGGTACTGAGTCAGCCAATTCATACCCAAGATAACATCCAATTTATCAGACTCAATAAGTATCAAAGACGTCGGGAAACGGATTTCGTTGATACTGACTTCCAGATTGCGGCAGACAAGATTGCTTTGAATAATAGATCCCGGGGTTTGTACCAGCATATTCTTGCCCAAAAGCGAACAAGGAAATTTGTTTTGGGCGACAAAACTCCGAGAAATAAAAGAGTGGGAAGCCCCAGAGTCAAATAAAATTACTGCAGGTATGTTATTAACAGGAACATACCAATGACGACTTCGGGATTTTCTTGGGCCTCGTCGGCTGAAATATGATGAACGTATCCCGTGACGTCGTGCTGACTTGGACCGGCTTCCAAATAATGGATTTGAGGCTTGAACGTAGCATTGGTCCGATTGTTCTTGGGACACTGTTTGGCATAATGTCCGGTCTGTCCGCAACTATAACATGAATTGTTGCGCAGGCGATTCTCCATGACTGGGTTGAGCACATCATTCTTCACTTGGCTGGTGGTCTTGTTAACATTTTGTTGCCAACTAGGCTGGTATGCCATCGGAGTTGGCTGCCAGGTACGAACCTTCTGCACTGGTTGCATTTCCTTCTTGGGCTCAAACTTGCGTTTGTGATCGTTATGGGCAGACTTATTATCTGACACGAGCTTGTGTTCCCTTTCAGCAATGAAAGCCTTGTTCACCAGGGTTTGGAAATCTGGAAAATCGAACACACTGAGAGCACAACAAAGTTGCGGGTTTAATCCCCCAAGAAAGCGGTCCATCTTCCTTTCTTCAGTGGCCACGTCATATTGAGAGTAACGTGACAGGTGATTGAATTTTTGTAAATATTCTCCCACTGACTGACTTCCTTGGAGGAGCGCGAGAAATTCACGCTGCTTAGTCTTCATAATTCCCGCAGGGATGTGATATTTCCGGAATTGCTCCTTGAATCTTGACCAGGTAATTGCTTCATTCTCAGTCCCTATGGCTTTCTCACTTTCCCACCATATGGCAGCAGCGCCTTCCAGATAATGTGTTGCAAATGGAACTTTATCCTCTTCATCAGTTCGAGCAACCTCAAGTTTATTTTCCATAGTTCTTAACCAATCGTCTGCATCCAAGGGATCAACGACCTGACTGAAACTGGGAGGCTTAGTCCTTTGAAAATCAGATAACTTGGAGTGAGAGGTAGGCTGATTTCCATTCTGTCCAACCATTGCTTGAATACTTCTGAATGTTTCCATTAGATCATTGTTTCGTCGTTCCTCGAACATATGCATAATTTGCTCGGTGGAGGGCGGATTTGGCGGTGGAGGCGGTGGTGGCACATACGGATCGGGTGATTGTCCTGCCTGTCGTGCGGAACGCCGAACAGGAGAACCCTCGTGAACGTTGCTACTGTAGCCTCCCTGCGTCATCCTAATATGATTTTTCCCAAGTCAACGCAACCGAGATGAGAAGCATTCAACAAAAAAAACTGGGAGAAGCCAGCAACAAAAACCAAGCGAAACTGAAAAGACGAAGAAAATATGGCGAATAAAATAAAGTCCAACATAATTATGCATAGACTCATACAAGAAAGATAATAACATGCCAGGTCCAACTACTCTCATACAAGAAACGAAACATCATGACCCGTATGACTACATCCATACTCCATCCCGATGACTGAGAATACTCGAAAGCTCTACTGCTCGGTTGGCGCTGCGGGGTCCTCTCCTGAGCGGACTCGGATCCAGAACTGACGGGGTTAACGGAGACCTCTGGGTTAAAAGTGACACGGCGATGCTGCCTCGAGGGCTCTACCTCTAGGGCAGGTGGATGGTGTATCATCGGGGCTGCAGGAGTGGCGAGGAGTGAAACCCACTCGGCAGGAGCACTAAGTGGACTTGCAGTCGTGGTGCCCGAGCTACTCGGGGGAGCAACCGGAGAAACTGGGGATCTAGAACTAGCAGGAACGTAGGGAATAAATCCCACAGATGGAGAAGTAGTGGCTGAGCGAGCAGAGACTAAAGTAGAGGCTAAAGCTGTACGAGCACGACTCAGCTCATGAGCCAGCTCGTAGATCATAAGATAGCTAGCAGTGATGTAGCGAGAGAGGTGGCTAGCTACACTATCAGACTCCGGATCAATGACAGGGAAATGGACACGACCATTATTGTGGAGAGAAGGGTAGTAATGGAAACATGGGTGATTCTGCATCCGGACCTCATTGTAGCGGAGCTCAACAAGTACGTCGAATGCAACAAACTGGAAAACCTGAGAAGCGGAGGAAGCGTAGCCGCTACGAGAGGTATGAGTGTAAGAACTGGAATCGGAACTGGTGCGCAGAGTAACCACGGCGTGATACTCATACACTGAGTCAGCTAGACGCTCCCGGTACACACGATAGACTGGATCATCTCCGTGAGGGTACAGCCGAGGCCACACGTTATGAAGGAGATGCGGCGACGTGTACGGCATCAGCTGCAACTGGCACAAATACATCACCGGAGCCATCTACACTCACAACCATTCGCAGGTTAGCATAGAAAAATATAATCAGTGCAAGAAATGCAACAACCAGCTACAGTCATTACCGACACTCAGCTACAACTCGTATCTAGCATCCAGTTAACTCGGCTTAGTCTAGCGTGGCCTACAGTCAGCGCGGCTCTGATACCAAGCGTTGTGGCACCCCGGCTCAGAGCGACCGGTTTACCTTGCATTGCCAGCCCAGAGACCTTGTCTTCTGGCAACACACAACAACATGGTACATGAAACAACCGCTTTATTCATGCTAGTGGAACATAGTTCATATTACAACGGTTAGCGAGGCCAGGCGGCACACACGGTGCGGCTCAATAATATGTACATTATTTAGTGAACATAAAGGGGGCCTCGATCATGACAACTACTCGGCAGCGGAACAACGTCGTAGCGGGACTCCATAGCACAAGGACACCGACGTGGACACGGTCTAGACTCGGACAACACTCCTTTCCAATGGGACTTTCCTGAAATCTGGCATGACACGTCAGGTCAGTACATTGAATGTACTTGCAAGCTCACAATAAACATAAACATGATGACATACAATACTATGATATTTATCAAATTAATCAACCATGCAACTATATATATACCCAACATGTTGTGACCATGCTCAACAGGTACTCATTCTCCCGACTTGCTTACCAGAGGTGACCAATAAACATGATATTACCAAAACATACCCGTGATCCTTACGGCGATCACCACCCGACCATCTCATGGCCCGTGATCCTTACGGCGATCACAACCCGACCAACTCGTGGCCCGTGATCCTTACGGCGATCACAACCCGACAACTCATGTCCAACTCAACACGATGACCTCACTCCCATCCATAGTGCAAATTAGTGTGCATATTTATTAAGTGTTGACGCATGGTGTACCTTACTTTCGAGCGTGTCCATAACCATGGACTCGGCTATCGATAGATTAAAAACACTCTGCAGAGGTTAGTACACTGTACCCACACTACGGAACCCATGGCCTCACCTCCCATTCGGGTGGACCAACAGCGTTCCGACGAAACCATTTCACTGTCATGACACTCTCCCGGCCCCTCCGACTCAGACCCCACCGGGCTAGTCCTGGGTGGCCCGTGTCTACCTCCAGACACCTCGACCACCGTCGTGGCCACGATCCACACTGGGATCCGGTACCAAAATTAACTTAACAACGGGCTCACAAGGTTATGCTTGCCTACCGGGCCAGGGTACAGCACGCCCATAACCTTCCCTAAATTGAGGTACCGACCAGAGGCACGACAATGAAACGCATTAAGGCCGTCCCATACCGGCAAATGTGGTTGCACTGGGAAAGACTCGTTTCAGCGGCACCACGACCCGGTCAACAACATGTTCAAGTTGAATTATTAATCAGGTTCAACTTAATGTGAAAATAAAATAACCGGTGTCATACTGCCATACCATGCATCACTTAACATATGCATCACATAACCGTGCAAAGACTGCACCAACCACGCTCCTACGGAGCCAACATAAACTCATGCTACTATACTGGTTAAAACCTCTCTTTACTTATACCAGAACTATTTCTAGCATTATCATCATTATACCTCATGCAAAAATAATATTCAAATTACTCATCAAACTCTATGACCATATTATTTATTTATCACTAGCAACTAAGTTCTCCTTATCTTGCCAACAATATTTACTTCAATCATTCTGAAGTTCAAGCATTTTAACATAACAAGCATATAACAGAATATATTTATAATATAACTAATTTAAATGCATCAATATTCATAAGTTCAAGTATGAAAATCATAAATATTGAAGTGGCACCATGAAAATGTTACTGTGGCTTGCCTTAGTACTGATGAGGTTCACAAGGCTCCTGGTGATCCTCAAGACAAGCTGGTTCCTCTGAAAATATTCAAAAACCACAAATGAAAATATCAAGAAACCTTCTGAAAATTGCCAGAAAATCTAGACAGCAAGGAAAAATCCCATCTTTTGGGTGCTGTTAGATTTTTGGACACAGAACACGATGCAAAAAGAATCACTGCATTTGGACTTGTAGAATAAAAGTTATGGCTGTTTGAATGCTACTGGAATTTAAATGAATTTGAAAAAGAAAACAGAGGGGGGGTGACGTCGAAGGCGTATTCTCCCAGGGCGCCACCACTCATACCGCTTCGCACGCGTAATGAGTGGCTGACTAGCAGGCCCTGCTAATCAGGCCGGAGGGAGGGGAGAAGGAAACAGAGAGGCGTGGCGCTTCGCCGGAGCTCACGTCGGCGTTGAGGCTTCTTGGAGGCAAACGAGAGGGAGGGATCGATGGAGAAGATTATTGCGCACCTGCCCGTACCCGTAACGTGGCTAACGGTGGCCGGACGGTGTGGGATTCTTCCTCGCAAGCGGAGGCAGAACACGATGGTCGCCGGAGGTGAGGAAGATGGCGGCTAGGGGTGGCTCCAGGGGCTCTAGCTAGGCGCGTTGGCTTCACGGAGGAGAGGCGAAGGCCCTAGCAGGGTCGCCTTGGCTTGGGGAGGGCCGGAGCTGCGGGAACGATCTAGAGGGGATCGCCGGCGAGCTCGGCTCCGGAACGGCAGCCCGCGGCCTGCCCGGCCGGGCTACGGCTTCCTACTAGCTTGTGGGGTGTGAGAGTGTGTGGGATGGTGCTAGAGGAGGCTGGGGGGTGTCTCCTTACATAGGCAAGCAGCGAGGGGGTTTCGGGCTCCGCCGGTGGACACCTGTCCACGGTGCTCGGCGATGAGCGGCGTCAGAGAGAGAGGGGGAAGGCGACGGGGGTCACACGGGACATGTGCGCGGACGCGGACGAGCACATGATCGAGGAGGAAAGGGACGAGCACAGTGCGCTGTGCACTGTGCCGTTGGCCGGACCGTGCCCGTGCTCGCAGCAGCGAGCTCCGGCGTCAGTGAGAGGCAGGGAGGAGTTGTGGGGGTGGAGACGAGGATGGGGGCGAGGGTTGGCGCACTGCAGTAGGCTGGGCAGCGAGCACGCGCTCTACAGAGGCACTGGCGTCACGCAGAGCGCGCATTTGGCATGCCAGCCCCCTTGGACGAACACGGTCACCACGTGGACTGTGACATCAGGCAACCTACGCACTAACAAGCATGTCTGGCGTGTAGTCCTTAGTAAACTGAGGTGTTACCATGGCTCGGTTTGGTTCCAGGTGCAGTAGAAGTAAAATGGTGATGAGGTTAAGTTTCTGGACAGAAACTTTGGGGAGTTACTGTGGTCAAACCACAGGGATTCAAGGGCTGAGCTTTGGTGTTTTACTGACTCTTACTAAGGTAAATAAGCTCAGGGAAAACCAGCTACATTGGAGCTAGTAAAAAGGTAGTTGGTGTAGAAACTACCATTTCAGCCCAGAAGTGATTTTATTTTCTTTAGCCAAAATATTCCAAAGAGTGGTGAAATATTTTTGCTCAGAAATGTGCCCTAGGGTCCAAAGAATAGTTGGGATTTTTCTCAGGATTTTTGGGGCAACAGAAATGAGGGTTGCTGTGGAGGTCAAGGAGTTTAGCTAGGGTTTAGGAGGCAAAATGAATATTTTTCATTTAAGAAAAATATTCCAAGCAATATTGTTGGGTTGGCCAGGGGTGAAATGATGGATTTGAGGAGGAGAGGGAACACTCGGGTGAAAATCAAGGGATACCCAAGTGGTCAAGTCCAAATGGAATGATTCAAAACTCCAAATCCAAAATCAACTCAGCTGAAAAATCAAGCAAAGAAAAGAGGGCAAAAACCAGGCTGTGACATGCAATAGGCGACTCACCAGTGATTGGGAGCATGTTATGCCGAGTGACTACTACTATCATATTATCCATCGGGTTAGAATAGTGACCCAACGGTGTCAAAAAACTCTAAGGTGGCATCTGATTGGGGGGCGGGTTAGGTGCCGGATCCTCCCTCCGTGCCAGTTTAAACTGACGAGGTTGAGCCACCGTCACCCGATTTCCTGGCAAGTCTGGGTTTAACTGAGGGTTCACTCATGCATCGGGAGTACTTGGACCTACCCCAGGAGTGTTGAACAAATGCCTCGGGTCATACGTTGGCGGTTGGCGACTCTGGTACCTTCTTTGGAACACCGCATTAGATGCGTTCTGATCCAGATCTAAACGCCAGGCTTCCGCCTTCACAAGCTCCGCCTCTGCGTCAATCTGAGCCTTCAGCGCAGCTGTTTGGATGTTCTCAGTCGTGATATCCTCTTGGGTCTTGGTTATCTCCTCATGAATTTTGGCAATTTCCGCATTGCGCTCTACCTGATTCACCGCAGTGACCTCAACGAAGTTGTTAAGGTACCCATGAGATCCAAAAGCACCTGAGTCGGTGACCTAACTGATCTGTTGGCACCAGCTGCTGCAGCGGGCGAGTCAGATGTCATAGCTGTAGTTGTTGACGAGTTGAGAGACGACCCTGTGCTAGCCATGAAGATAGTAGCTCTGCATGACGACTCATAGGGGGTCCGTAATAGTATCGCCATCGGAATAGCCCCAAAGCGCGCCATCTTGAAGTTGGTAAATTGACTCCATCTCTCCAGTCGAGGACTCATCACCTGAGTAGATCAGAGTCTCTCCTCCCTATACAGAGTCTTCCGCAAGCTCCATGCCTTTCATGAAAACAATGAAAGCACAATTTTGGCCGGGTTGAATCTGAGCGGGTTGCGCGCGCCGAGCCGACTCGACATGTCGGTGGAGGTGTCCGGCTGAGGCTCAGATCCGCCGATCTTTCCGATGAAGACGTGAATTCCGCCGAAGGGGACACGGTACCCGTACTCGATTGAGTCGGCCTCGGGGCCCTAGCCAGCGTCGTCGATGTAGAGCTTGCCGCAGCGACTCTTGGTCATCCTACCAACAACGTATCCCTCAATCCCTAGGAAAGAGCCCTTCAAGAACTCGAAACCACCGTGCGCAGGCCCCACGGTGGGCGCCAACTGTCGTGTGGTTAACACGGTAGTTGCCCTAGTGAAAGGACTTAGGTGCAAGGCCATTTCTATGGTGACTAGCTTGAAGGGGTTGAGCGGGACAAGAGACACGAGTTTACCCAGGTTCGACCCCTCTCGATCGAGGTAAAAGCCTACGTCCGACTTTATGTTGTATTGCTTGAGTATTGATTACAAGGGAGCGGATTCACTTGAATTAGCCATAGATTGATTGTAACTTAAGTTTACCCATCGCAGGGGCTCGCCTTTATATACACAGGTCGAGGCCCTGGGCTTACAAGAGTCCGGGTCGGGTTATGCTATGTAATCGATCCTGGCTTTAAGTCGCCTTGCCTTTTTTTGGCAAGTCTCCATCGAGCGGCTTACACTTCTGGGTCAGGCACTGTCTTTTGGCCTTGGGCCTCCTTCCGGCCCACCTCGTAAGTCACCGCCTTGGCTCCATGTGTTGGTCCTGTGGGCCTGTCTAAAGCTTCTACTATTAAGTCACCAACATCGTAACCCGGCCATTCTAGGGTGGTTTATCCCGTGGGGTTATATCCCCAACCAAATGAAAAGATACAAGCAGGATGGGTCCCCTCATGAGTCAGAGGGGATTTTTTGGGATATCTTCCTCATGTGGGTTTTGAGGAGATGACCATTTGAAGGCTTTTAGGAAGGCCATAGTAGGGCCAAGCCCACTACCCATTAGGGTCATTTTGGACTTTGCACATGAGGGAAACGGGGTGTTTACCCTCCCATCTAGTAGCCACCAAGTAGAGTGATAAAATCTTAGTTGAGACTCCATTAGAGAGAGAAATAGATAGATAGATAGATAGATAGAGAGAGAGAGAGGAGAGTACATAGCCATAGTAGAAGAACAAAGTGTTGTGGATGAGGAACTTCTTGCAAGAACTCGGCATGAGAAAATAAAGTACGTTCTATTTTGCGTCAATCAAGTGCTATTCACCTTGCAAAGAATTCAAACTATTAGTCTCGAACGAAACACATTGATTTGAGGTATTATTGGATTCAAGATGTTTTGAGTACCAAGTTGCTATGACTCGAGAAGTTCCATACCGACAACAATGATTCATATATGATGGCCAAGATATTGCCAAATGAGAAGCTACAAGCATGTTGCAAGATAGCGGGCATGGCGGTTACCCCTCATGAGTTAGAGGGGATATTTTTTGGGTTATTCTCCTAATGTGGGTTGTGAGGAGATTACCATTTGAAGGCTTTTAGGCAGCCCAAAGCAGGGCCAAGGCCACTACCCATGGACTTTGCACATGAGGGAAGGGGGAGGGGGTGTTTACCCTCCCATCCAGTAGCCACCAAGTAGAGTGACAAAATCTTAGTTGAGACTCCATTAGAGAGAGAGAGAGAGTTTCCTTCAAGAAAAGGGATCCCATCTCAAAAGTTGTGAAGATCAGATCCACCACCTTGTCTCCTTCAAGCGACGACTTCACCATTTTTGGTGATATTGTTTCCATCCCTTGCTCCTATAGCCTCAAATCTTGTTGTTTCTATCCATATATGATGTTGCATATGTTCCTTCACTGCCGAGCATCAATCATTGACTTAGTACATGAAGTGCTGCTAAGATTACCTTGTTTATGTTGTAGTTTTAGACCATAAGTGTGTGCTAATTCCCAACATGCATCAGGTTGTGCTTTTAATTCTCCTTGTCGATGAACTCGTCCAATATCTCCTCAGTCCTCACGCTCGATGAGGCGGGTGATCTCGCGATGCTCGAAATTGATCATATCCATGTCCTCCACACATTGGAAGATCACGTAGTTCTTTGCTTGGAGCCACAGGTCTTCCTTGAGGAGCACAACCCTGAAGGTGGCATCAGCGCGCTCGGCAGCAAGCTATGCCTCGTCCACACGAGGCTCCTTCTCCTCGGCTCGGAAGGTGACCCTAATGGGAGGCACGATGATAGTTGTGGCGGCATCATCGGTGAGGAGGTTTAGCTTCATCTAGGTTCCGAAGAAATGCAGTGCCGTGGCATCGTAAGTGTGTATCGTGTCCTCTGTGGTAGCAAACATGTCGAGCCACATATCTCTCGCTTGTCCAGATTATGAATCTCTTCCGCTCACTTGCCCCATGGTGGGAGCCTCACAACTCGGTGCTTCCACAATAGTGGCAACAACATGGGCTTGAGGAGGTGGCGGTGGGCGACGTTAGCCTGGGAGCTCTGAGGCGGTGTGGTAGCTCAGAGGTGTAGCACTGATTCGTTCCCAAAAAAACAAGGAACCGCGTGACCCTCCTCGTCATGGAACTCAGGGTAGCGAGGCTAGGAACATGGCGGAGGCGCCCCATGCACCGCTAGAGAGAGAGAGAGAGAGAGAGGGAGAGAGAATCATTTGCTAGAGAGGGGAATCTTTTGCTAAGGGTTGGGTTCAGCTGCTAAAAATTGAGCGGCGACTGACGCCTCTCAATTTTTCGAGGAGTTAAATGGTTTGAGGGTTCACATAGAATGGGCTTAGCTCATCAAAAGACAAGCCTTTTAGGGTTCGATTAGAGTTTCCATTAAGGCATTTCTAACCGATCCCTTATAACCGATTATAGTAGTAAAATTTCAGTTTTACTCCTCTAACCGGCACCTAGCCGATCCCCAATCCGCTGCAAGAGAGTAAAAATTATACCCAGCCACGGAAAATCTCCCTATATTTACTCCACCGCTCGGCAGCGGAGTAAAAACCATGCCTGTCCACCACTGCTTTCCCCCTCCACTTCCGCATAGCATCTGTGCCAGCGCAGACCCTCCCAGCCCCTGCAGGTACCCGCCTACCTCCACGGACACTCCGTAGGCTCCGTCGCTGTCCTCTACCACTTGGATTTGTGCCTCCTTGTCCCATCACCAACGAAGAACCGGTGGATCTGCAGCTGCTCCCGCCGCCGGCTGATTTGGCGTTTTCGGCCGCCGGCGACTGTGCCTTTCCATGGATTGGAAGGGAAGCGGACCGCACGGCCCCGACAATGCCTCCGCGTCTCATGCAGGTACCGGCTCCACCTCTAGCCACTCGAATCTTTCCCATCGGCGGATCGCCAGGAAAGACACGTCCGACCGTCGCCCGGGCTCGATGCTGGTGTCGGTGTCAAAACCGGCGGATCTCGGGTAGGGGGTCCCGAACTGTGTGTCTAAGGATTGAAAGTAACAAGGAGGCAGGGGACACGATGTTTACCCAGGTTCGGGCCCTCTTAATGGAGGTAATACCCTACTTCCTGCTTGATTGACTTTGATGAGTATAGGGTTTACAAGAGTTGATCTACCTCGCGATCGTAATGGCTAAGCCCTAGATGTCTAGCCCGTATGATTGTGATCCTCCCTATGGACTAAGCCCTCCGGTTTATATAGGCACTGGGAGGATCTAGAGTTGTACAGAGTCGGTTTACAGAGAAAGGAAGGTACACGATCCGAACGCCAAGCTTGCCATCCACGCAAAGGAGAGTCCCATACGGACATAGGGAAGGTTCTTCTATCTTGTATCTTCATGGCCCATCAGTCCGGCCCATATCAAATAGCCCGGACGCCCGAGGACCCCTTAGTCCAGGACTCCCTCAGTAGCCCCTGAATGGGGCTTTAATGACGATGTATTTGGTGAAGATTTTCTTCGGCATTGCAAGGCGGGTTCCTTCTCCAAATACTCCAACGCAGTCCTCCATGCAAAACAGCTGTATCTGGCTTTATTAAAAAATTACAGCCTTAAGCTGTAAGGGAAAAAATATTCGGAACGAAATAAGTCACGTCCGTAGGTGATTTTTATGGCAAGGCGTTATGTCCTGGCCTTGTTAGCATTCTGAACTATTTTACAGACCCGTTTGATACTGCGAGGCACGACCATTGATAGGTCTTGTAAAAGCAGAGATCATGTCCCCTTATCACAGGATTCTCATTAACAGGGTCTTGGATAATCCAACCATGCCATTCACACGTCCCCTTTGGAATAGGCGAGATTTAAGGCTTGTGAGGGGGCACTTGACATCCACTACCTTTATAAGAAGATAATGATCCATCCTTTTACCCCACGCCTTCTTCCTCCTCTGCCTATCTGCCATTCGAGCTCCAGCGCCCAAGTCTCAATCCTTTCCATCGCCACCAAACACTCCTAGCCATGTCTGGATCTGGAGCGCAGGGCAAGTGGATGGCCTCCTCTGTTACAGAGGAGAACATCAAGGAGCTCCGCGAGGCTGGGTATCTGGCCACGGACATAGTCCATCGGCTCCCTGCTAAAAAGCAGATCATTCCCACTCCGGAGCCCAATGAAAGGGTAGTGTTCATCCCCCATTTCCTTCGCGGACTAGGATTTCCCCTTCATCCTTTCGTCCGCGGTCTCATGTTCTACTATGGGCTAGATTTTCATGATCTAGCCCCAAATTCTTTCCTCAGCCTTTCGGCGTTTGTTGTCGTGTGCGAGGCATTCCTCCGCGTCCCTCCCCACTTCGGCCTATGGCTCAAGGTCTTCAATGTGAAGCCAAAGGTGGTCGAGGGCCAACACGCGGAGTGCGGTGGTTCCATGGTGAGCAAACTCCCCAACGTCACCTGGCCAAAGGGGACCTTTGTGGAGAGCGTCAAGGGATGGCAGTAGGGGTGGCTCTATATCACAGAACCCCACGACGTCACATGAGCCGCCACGCCTGAGTTCAAATCCGGGCCCCTGATGCGGCTTACATCCTGGATCAATAAGGGTCTAGATTGGGAGTCGCCTGATGAGGTGACGACGCTGGAGAGCCGCGTCAAGGGCATGATAAACAAGAACACCAGCCTTGCCAGCGTGATCCAGGTGATGCTTTTTCGCCGGATTCTTCCTTGCCAACAGCGGACTCAATACATGTGGGAATTCGACCCGACCAGTCTCCGGACCCTACAACAGTTCTTCAGCACGACACATGAAGATATATGGAAGCCGCTCTTCAAGGCTCAAAAGTCATGGCCAGAGATAACCGAAGACCGCGGCTATGACTGCGCACGTCCGGCCACTCCTGTAAGTTTTACGATAACTTTTATTTGCAAATTCAAGGATTATATTGAACTCTCTTACTCCCACAAGGCTAGACAAAGAAGGCGGAGCAGATCAAATGTCTGGCTCCGCTGCGCGAGGACCAGGCCACCCCCTTGCTGACAAAGATGCTGGTTCCAGCACCATATCAGGCACCGGAGAAGAAGGCCAAGAAGAAGGGCAAGGAGACCAGAGGTGGCCTCCATCGTAAGGGTGCTTCGGACGACGTGTCTGAAGACTCTGAGAGCTCCTCCTCTCATCATGAAGACGTAGAGGAGGAAGAGAGTAACTCTCCCCCTAAGGAGAGGAAGAAGAAAAGGGAGACTTCCATGGATCTGGAGGCAGAGGCGACCAAGAAGGGAAAACCCTCCCTTTCGGATGATTCCGAAGTGGATGCTGATGCCATCGCAAAGCGGCACCCCAGGTCGAAGCCCTTGGCTGAATCGTAAGTATCCGAAGACACCATACACATATCCGATGTTATGCCTTATTATTTTAACATACTGAATTGCACATTATAGCCCAACTCGCGATCTCCCCCAACGATCATCGTCATCAGGGAACTCGCTAGGGACGGACACGATGGAGAGCAAGTCTCCTCCGCGGATCTCTCCACCCACTACCACGGATAACACCGAAGTGTTATCCCAAAGAACCTCTCCAGCTCATGGGGAGGTACAAGAAGCCGTGAAGGTGGCGGCAGAGGGTAACACCTCTGTCGCCGAAGAGAGGGGAAAATCAACCCCTATGGAGACCGGTGATGGGGACAACACTCTATTCAGCCCCCAACCGAATATTATTCCAGAGACCCACACGGCTCCGGAATCAGATCAGCAGCCTTCTTGATGTAGGGCGGAACCCTATGTGGACGATCTTTCACGTTTGGAGTGGATCCTACGGGGGAACACGAGGAACATGCGGAAAACACAAAGGGGAAACACGGTGAAAACGAGAGAATCACTAAACCGACAAGGAATCAATCACACGAGTGCTAGATCACCAAAAGCAAATGGTAACACATGATCCAAAATCAACAAGGGTAGAGGATACAAAGGAACCGTTCTTCTCTGTAAGGAGGTCTTGATTGTCTTCCCTAGAAAGGGGTCTTGAATCCGCTCGGGGGATCTTCTCTGAAGAGGTCGTGAGCTCCGAGGAGAAGTAACCGAGTGGATGAGCAAGGCTCTCACACAAAATATGAGCTAAACCAATGCTAAACCTAGCTAGGAGGTGGGAGAGACCTATTTATAGTCATAGTGCAAATGGGAGTCCAAATGAAGGGGTACAAGGGCATAAGCCCGTGGCTGCGGCCACACAGGTGTCGGACGTCCGGAGCTTCAGGACGGTCCGGACGTCCGGAGATGCCGGACTTCCGTAGTTTTGGCTCGGGTGCTGGTCGTTCGGTCGTCCGGTGGTGTCGGTCGTCCATGGCCCTGGGAGTCATCGGACGTCCGGTGTCTGGCGGTCGTCCGGGCGCTGTAGGTTGCCTCGGCTGCAGTCGATTTGGCTGGTGGAATCTCTAGGCGTCGGACGTCCGAAGATCGTCGGTCGTCCGGCGGCTGTCGGACGTCCGAGCACTGTAGCTTCCCAGCAGCTCTTCCTCTTGTTCCTCGCGCTTGGTGTCCTCGCCGTCTTCTCCAATGCTCGTAGCTGTTCCATGGCCTTCCTCTTGGTTCTTGGACATGCATAGCACACATGTTTGAGGTAGTAGCCATGTCTCACATATGGAAAGTGACAATTCGGAGAGGAGCGAGTTCACCTTGTGTCCAATGGCGTATAGTTGAGGTCTCGTCATAAGTCCTCTCGGGGTTTGGAGAGTAGTCGGAGTGTACATGGGGATGAACGTGGGATGCTCCGCATCATCTCCCCCTCCCTTGGGAAAGATCGGACCTTGGATCGTGATCCTCATCACCATGGAAACGGTTGTCGTGGACGGACTTGTAGTTGGACATAGATGAAGGCATTGCGCAATCCAAGTAGTCCAAGGTGTCGCCGGAGTGATATACATGCAAAAAGAGCAAACACAAGCAACACTCGAAAATACAATGGTTAGCGCACACAAAGTGTCCATCATGCAAGAATGAGTCCGTGCGGCAAGATTGGTCGTGACAAAGCGCATTAAGCTTATCAAGATGATCTAGAATGAGATGCAAATCATTCATGGGAGGAAATGCAATCATTGTGCACACAAATGTGTTGTAAATATGATCAATGCAACCACGGTGCAAAATGATGTCATAGTGAGACGGTTTATCAATAGCATGAATATGGCAATGGATGCTCAATATGTGTAAGCTATCATGCAACTGATGGTTGATACGTCTCCAACGTATCTATAATTTTTGATTGCTCCATGCTACTTTATCTACTGTTTTAGGCAATATTGGGCTTTATTATCCACTTTTATATTATTTTTGGGACTAACCTATTAACTGGAGGCCCAGCCCAGATTTGCTGTTTTATGCCTATTTCAGTGTTTCGAGGAAAAGGAATATCAGATGGAGTCAAAATGGAACGAAATCAACTGGATAAGATATTTTTGGAAGGAAAGCAACCCAGGGAACTTGGAGTGCACGTCAGGGGAGATACATGCTGCCCACAAGGGTGGGGGGCGCGCCCCGCCTGGGCGTGCCCCCCTGCCTCGTGGGGCCCCCGTAGCTCCTCCGACGTACCCCCTACACCCATATATACTCTTGTACCGTAAAACTACCAGAACAGAACCTAGATCGGGAGTTCTGCCGCCGCAAGCCTCCAGAGCCACGAA
The DNA here is from genome assembly GCF_018294505.1 of Triticum aestivum. Taxonomy (NCBI): domain Eukaryota; kingdom Viridiplantae; phylum Streptophyta; class Magnoliopsida; order Poales; family Poaceae; genus Triticum; species Triticum aestivum. The sequence continues at coordinate 600,557,650 of NC_057804.1, forward strand.
AAACCAATCGGGACCCTGTTTCGACACCCTGCCAGAGGGGGATCCCATCACCGGTGGCCATCTTCATCATCCCGGCGCTATCCATGACGAAGAGGGAGTAGTTCACCCTCGGGGCTGAGGGAATGTACCAGTAGCTATGTGTTTGATCTCTCTCTCTCTCTCTCTCTCTCTCTCTCTCGTGTTCCTCTATGGCACGTTATTGATGTATCCCGAGCTTTGCTATTGTAGTTGGATCTTATGATGTTTCTCCCCGTCTACTCTCTTGTGATGAATTGAGTTTGCCCTTTGAAGTTATCTTATCGGATTGAGTCTTTATGAGAACACTTGATGTATGTCTTGCCGTGATTATCTATGGTGACAATGGGATATCATGTTCCACTTGGTGTATGTTTTGGTGATCAACTTGCAGGTTTCGTGACATTGGGAACCTATGCATAGGGGTTGGCACACGTTCTTGACTCTCCGGTAGTAGATTTGTGGCAGTCTTTGAAGTACTTTTATGTTGGTTGGATGAATTTGAGATTGTGTGACGCATATCGTATAATCATGCCCACGGATACTTGAGGTGACAATGGAGTATCTAGGTGACATTAGGGTTTTGGTTGATTTGTGTCTTAAGGTGTTATTCTAGTACGAACTCTTTTATAGATCGATCCGAAAGAATAACTTTGAGGTGGTTTCGTACCCTACCAAAATCTCTACGTTTGTTCTCCGCTATTAGTGGCTTTGGAGTGACTCTTTGTTGCATGTTGAGGGCTTGTTATATGATCTATCTATGTTATTATTGTTGAGAGAACTTGCACTAGTGAAAGTATGAACCCTAGGCCTTGTTTCCTATCATTGAAATACCGTTTACGCTCACTTTTACCACTTGTTACCTTGCTGTTTTTATAATTGCATATTACAAATACCTTTATCTTCTATCTATTTTGCACTTGTATCTTCATCTCTTCGCCGAACTAGTGCACCTATACAATTTACCATTGTATTGGGTGTGTTGGGGACACAAGAGACTCTTTGCTATTTGGTTGCAAGGTTGTTTGAGAGAGACCATCTTCATCCTACGCCTCCTACGGATTGATAAACCTTGGGTCATCCACTTGAGGGAAATTTGCTACTGTCCTACAAACCTGTGCACTTGCAGGCCCAACAACATCTACAAGAAGAAGGTTGTGTAGTAGACATCAAGCTCTTTTCTGGCGCCGTTGCCGGGAAGGCTAGGTAAGTGAAGGTATATCTTTAGATCTTGCAATCGAATCTTTTTGTTTCTTGTTTTAGCACTAGTTTAGTTTATAAAAGAAAATTACAAAAAAATGGAGTTAAGTTTGTCTCATACGCTTCACCTTTTTAATATCTTTCGTGAGTATGATGGAACGGAAAATTGTGCTCAAGTGCTAGAAGAAGAATTACATAGAATGCTTGGCATAAAATATGTGAATGATGAGCATGATTGCAATGTTGTTATTATGAATTCCTTGAATATCCATGATGCTAATGATATGCAAAGCCACAAGCTTGGGGAAGCTATGTTTGATGGAGATGATATTTTTTGTCCCCCAAGTTTTGATGAGAAAATTTACTATGATGAAAGCATGCCTCCTACCTATGATGATTATTGTGATGAAACGAATGCTTTAAAGAAAAATGATAACCATGAAACGTGTCATCTTGATCTTAATTTCAATCACATGATAGTTATTTTGTTGAGTTTGCTCCCACTACTATTCATGAGAAGAAATTTGCTCATGTAGAGAGTAGTAAATTTTCTATGCTTGTAGATCATGAAAAGAATGTTTTAGGTGCTGGTTATATTGTTGAATTCATTCATGATGCTACTGAAAATTATTATGAGACAGTAACATATGCTTGTAGGAATTGCAATAATATCAAGTTTCCTCTCTATGTGCTGAAAATCTTGAAGTTATGCTTGTGTTACCTTCCTATGCTAGTTGATTATTGTTCCCATAAGTTGTTTTCTAACAAAATCCCTATCCATAGGAAGTGGGTTAGACTTAAATGTGCTAGTCATATTCTTCATGATGCTCTCTTTTTGTTTCATTTCTTATCTTTTATGTGAGCATCCTTGTCATCATGATGCCTAGCTAGAAATGCATTAAAGAAACACGCTTGTTGGGAGACAACCCAATATTTATCCTTACTGTTTTGTGTGTCCACATGATTATGCTACTGTATTAATCATGTTTTATAGATTTTGTTTCAATAAAGTGCCAAGAAGAACCTTTGGGAAGACTTGGGTGAAGTTTATATGATCTTGTTGTAGAAAACAGAAACTTTTGCGCTCACGAGAATGGCTGCCATTGTTTACTGGAGAGTACTTTTAGGTTGATTCTTTTTGAAGATGATCAATAGACAAATTAATCAGGTCCAGAAATTTATTTCATAATTTTTGGGGTTCCATAAGTATACGTTTGATACAGATTACTACAGACTGTTCTGTTTTTGACAGATTCTGTTTTCATTGTGTTGTTTGCTTATTTTGATGCATCTATGGCTAGTATTAAGTGGTATGAACCATAGAGATGTTAGAATACAGTAGATATAACACAAATATGAATTTATAATGAGTTCATTACAGTACCTAAGTGGTGATTTATTTTCTTATACTAACGGAGCTTACGAGTTTTGTGTTATGTTTTCTGTGGTTGAAGTTTTCAAGTTTTGGGTAAAGATTTGATGGACTATGGAATAAGGAGTGGCAAGAGCCTAAGATTGGGGATTCCCAAGGCACCCCAAGGTAATATTCAAGGACAACCAAGCAACTAAGCTTGGGGATGCCCCGGAAGGCATCCCCTCTTTCGTCTTCGTTCATCGGTAACTTTACTTGGAACTATATTTTTATTCGCCACATGATATGTGTTTTGCTTGGAGAGTCATTTTATTTTGTTATTTTTTGCTTTCTGTTAGTTATAATAATGTTTTGCATCTTTAGTTTCAATAAAAAAGTCAAGGATAGCCTTTGCCATGCTTATTTTGCTAGTATACATGTTGCTGTTTGAAAACAGAAAGTTTACCGCTGTTGCAAAAATTCCCTAGAAAAGTCAGAGAACGGTATAACGTTGAATCTTTTTGAATATTAAGCTCTGATAAATTTATTACAGTGGGAATTTTAGTTAATAATTTTTGGAGTCAGGGAAGTATTGTTACTCTTGCATTCTTTACAGACTGTACTGTTTTGACAGATTGCTGTTATGGTTGCATTGTTTGCATATGTTTGTTTGTTTAATGATTCTATTTGAGGATAGGAGTATTAAATATGCAGAGGCATTTAGTATGCAATGTTGAATAATTATTTAGGTGATTTGTTACAGTAGAAAATGATAAGGTTTTGCATTGGTTTATACTAACCTATCTCACGAGTTCTTGTTGAGTTTGTTTTGAATGAAGCTTTTGATAAAAAGAGAAACCATGATATGAGAGGAATTAAGGAGACACAAAAGATCAAGCTTGGGGATTCCCAAGGCACCCCAAGATAATATTTCAAGAAGTCTCAAGCATCTAAGCTTGGGGATGCCCAGGTAGGCATCCCGCCTTTCTTCTTCAACAACTATCGGTTAGTATCGGTTGAGCCTAAGTTTTTGCTTCTTCACATGAGTTATGCTATCCTTGCATTGTCATTTATTTTGTTTTGCTTTCTGTTTGAATAAGATACCAAGATCTGAAATTATTTAATGAGAGAGCCATACATGATTTGGAATTTGCTGGAATACTCTATGTGCTTCACTTATATCTTTTGAGCGTAATAATTTTTGCTCTAGTACTTCACTTAGATCTTTTAGAGCACGGTGGTGGATTTGTTTTAAAGAAACTATTGATCTCTCATGCTTCACTTAGATTATTCTGAGTGTCGTTAATAGCATGGTAATTTGCTTAAAGATAATATACTTGGTATTCAAGCTTTGTGAAACTTTCTTTTGAGTGCGTTGAATACTAAGATAAGTTTGATGCTTGATAATTGTTTTGAGATATGGAGGTGATAATATCAAAGCAATGCTAGTTGGGGTGATTATGAATTTAAAGAATGCTTGTGTTGAAGTTTGTGATTCCCGTAGCATGCACGTATGGTGAACTGCTTTGTGATGAAGTCGGAGCACAATTTTATTTATTGATTGTCTTCCTTATGAGTGGCAGTCGGGGACGAGCGATGGTCTTTTCCTACTGATCTATCCCCCTAGGAGTATGCGTTTAGTACTTTGGTTTTTGATGACTTCTAAATTTTTGCAATAAGTGCATGACTTCCTTTGATTAATGTTGAGTCCATGGATTATACGCACTCTCACCCTTCCACCATTGCTAGCCTCTCAAATATCGCGCACCTTTCGCCGGTATCATACACCCACCATATACCTTCCTCAAAACAGCCACGATACCTACCTATCATGGCATTTCCATAGCCATTCCGAGATATATTGCCATGCAACCTTCCACCGTTCCGTTCATATGACACACATTACTTTTTTCATATTGCTTTTTGCATGAACATGTAGTTGACATTGTATTTGTGGCAAACCCACCGTTCATAATTCTTTCATACATGTCACTCTTGATTCATTGCATATCCCGATACACCGCCGAAGGCATTCATATAGAGTCATATTTTGTTCTAAGTATCGAGTTGTAATTGTTGAGTTGTAAGAAAAATAAAAGTGTGATGATCATCATTATTAGAGCATTGTCCCAGTGAGGAAAGGATGATGGAGACTATGATTCCCCCATAAGTCGGGATGAGACTCCGGACTCTATGAAAAATAAAAGAGGCCAAAGAAGCCCAAAAAAAAGAGGCCAAAGAAGCCCACCAAAATAAAAAAATGAGAGAAAAAGAGAGAAGGGACAATGCTACTATCCTTTTACCACACTTGTGCTTCAAAGTAGCACCATGATCTTCATGATAGAGAGTCTCATATGTTGTCACTTTCATATACTAGTGGGAATTTTTCATTATAGAACTTGGCTTGTATATTCCAATGATGGGATTCCTCAAAAGTGCCCAAGGTCTTCGTGAGCAAGCAAGTTGGATGCACACCCACTTAGTTTCTTTTGTTGAGCTTTCATATACTTATAGCTCTAGTGCATCCATTGCATGGCAATCCCTACTCACTCACATTGATATCTATTAATGGGCATCTCCATAGCCCATTGATACTCCTAGTTGATGTGAGACTATCTTCTCCTTTTTTGTCTTCTCTACAACCACCATTCTATTCCACCTATAGTGCTATGTCCATGGCTCACGTTCATGTATTGCGTGAAAGTTGAAAAAGTTTGAGATTACTAAAGTATGAAACAATTTCTTGGCTTGTCATCAGGGTTGTGCATGATTAAATACTTTGTGTGATGAAGATAGAGCTTAGCCAGATTATATGATTTTGTAGGGATAACTTTCTTTAACCATGCTATTTTGAGAAGACATGATTGCTTTGATTAGTACGCTTGAAGTATTATTACTTTTATGTCAATATGAACTTTTGTCTTGAATCTTTCGGATCTGAATATTCATACCACAATTAAGAAGATTTACATTGAAATTATGCCAAAGTATCACTCCGCATCAAAAATTCTTTTTATTATTTACCTACTCGAGGACGAGCAGGAATTAAGCTTGGGGATGCTTGATACGTCTCCAACGTATCTATAATTTTTGATTGCTCCATGCTACTTTATCTACTATTTTAGGCAATATTGGGCTTTATTATCCACTTTTATATTATTTTTGGGACTAACCTATTAACTGGAGGCCCAGCCCAGATTTGCTGTTTTATGCCTATTTCAGTGTTTCGAGGAAAAGGAATATCAGACGGAGTCAAAACGGAACGAAATCAACTGGAGAAGTTATTTTTGGAAGGAAAGCAACCCAGGGAACTTGGAGTGCACGTCAGGGGAGATACATGCTGCCCACAAGGGTGGGGGGCGCGCCCCGCCTGGGCGTGCCCCCCTGCCTCGTGGGGCCCCCGTAGCTCCTCCGACGTACCCCCTACACCCATATATACTCTTGTACCGTAAAACTACCAGAACAGAACCTAGATCGGGAGTTCTGCTGCCGCAAGCCTCCAGAGCCACGAAAAACCAATCGGGACCCTGTTCCGGCACCCTGCCGGAGGGGGATCCCATCACCGGTGGCCATCTTCATCATCCCGGCGCTATCCATGACGAGGAGGGAGTAGTTCACCCTCGGGGTTGAGGGTATGTACCAGTAGCTATGTGTTTGATCTCTCTCTCTCTCTCTCTCTCTCTCTCTCTCGTGTTCTCCCTCGTGTTCCTCTATGGCACGATCTTGATGTATCCCGAGCTTTGCTATTGTAGTTGGATCTTATGATGTTTCTCCCCCTCTACTCTCTTGTGATGAATTGAGTTTCCCCTTTGAAGTTATCTTGTCGGATTGAGTCTTTATGAGAACACTTGATGTATGTCTTGCCGTGATTATCTGTGGTGACAATGGGATATCATGTGCCACTTGATGTATGTTTTGGTGATCAACTTGCGGGTTTCGTGACATTGGGAACCTATGCATAGGGGTTAGCACACGTTCTTGACTCTCCGGTAGTAGCTTTGGGGCACTCTTTGAAGTACTTTTATGTTGGTTGGATGAATCTGAGATTTTGTGACGCATATCGTATAATCATGCCCACGGATACTTGAGGTGACAATGGAGTATCTAGGTGACATTAGGGTTTTGGTTGATTTGTGTCTTAAGGTGTTATTCTAGTACGAACTCTTTTATAGATCGAACCGAAAGAATAACTTTGAGGTGGTTTCGTACCCTACCATAATCTCTACGTTTGTTCTCTGCTATTAGTGGCTTTGGAGTGACTCTTTGTTGCATGTTGAGGGCTTGTTATATGATCTATCTATGTTATTATTGTTGAGAGAACTTGCACTAGTGAAAGTATGAACCCTAGGCCTTGTTTCCTATCATTGAAATACCGTTTACGCTCACTTTCACCACTTGTTACCTTGCTGTTTTTATAATTTCATATTACAAATACCTTTATCTACTATCTATTTTGCACTTGTATCTTCATATCTTTGCCGAACTAGTGCACCTATACAATTTACCATTGTATTGGGTGTGTTGGGGACACAAGAGACTCTTTGCTATTTGGTTGCAGGGTTGTTTGAGAGAGACCATCTTCATCCTACATAAACCTTAGGTCATCCACTTGAGGGAAATTTGCTACTGTCCTACAAACCTGTGCACTTGCAGGCACAACAACGTCTACAAGCAGAAGGTTGTGTAGTAGACATCAATGGTCGACAATATGATCATGATGTATGAATATGCCATCAAGGAAGATTGCAACAAATTTGCTAAGGAAGTGCACAAGCTCATATATCATGGATGACATGGAAATAGATGCAACAAGACAAGCATAATGTGAGTCAATCCATGCATGGGGTGCAAACTTGTGGTGAGTATGATATGTCCATCGTGCATGACATATATGAGCACAATCAACAAATATGGAGGTGTTGGTGTACCAAAGCTTGATGTCGAGGCATGAGTGGAGTTTCGAAGGTGCATCCACTAAGTGTGAGCGCTCCTCAATGTGAAGGTCCATGTAGCCAATCTTCAATGTCATTCCTCCGTTCACGAGATGTATCATGTAGATAACAAGAAGGAAACAACAATGAAAGAGTGACCCATCCAATATGCGTATTTGAGGATGGCTCAAAGGGAAAGAGGTCACCTTTAGGAGTGTCTCAAGGATGATGTAGTTGCGCATCGAGTATGCCTTCTCATAACCAAAATGTCTCGTGATCGTACCGCCTTGTGAATCCTTCAAAACGAAAGAACATGACAAACACCCGGAAAAAAATGAGGTTAGCGAAAGTGCAAAACCTATCATTCGTGTGATAAGATACCCAACAAGTGTATGCATCATGCTCATCATAAGAAAGGACAAGGGAGCATTTCATAGTTTGGAGGCATAAGATGCAAGAACAACCAAATACAATAGGCTCAAGTAGACAAGCATGCATCACAAGTAAGTTGTCATAGTCTCTAGGATCAATAAGTATAGTATGGTTGCACTCAATATAAGTGGATATGAAAGAGGCAACTAATGGACACAAGAGACAATGATCAAGATATATCATGTGAGAGGCATGAGCATATATGTCATCAACCCAAGAAAGCGAGTAAGAGTGGAACATGGGTGATGCAACATAGCAAGCAATCATAGCAATCAAGTCAAGCAATCTAGTAGTGAGAAGATGCAACATACTAGGAGGAATCAAAGCAAGCATGTCATGTGTGCAAATAGTGGGCATGAATAATTCACATGTCATAGCACAAGCATGAACGCAAGATATGAGGAATATAGCATGAATGTATTGGTGAGAAGCCATATGTAAATAGCAATGGGTCATCATGACTCTCCCAACACAACAAGTATCAATAGCATGGGGCACAAAGAAATCGAGGCAATAGCTACAAGTATCTCCACCAAGCATGCAAATACACATAGAAGTATCATAATGGTGAATCATGGGTAGATGCAAGCAAGGGTCACAATTGCATGGCAAAGGCATAGAAGCAAGTATAACATGCAAAGTGAACACAGGAAAATGAGCATAAGGTGACAAGTGGTAAATAGCCCATAGTCGTGTGAGAGCCAAGTAGAAGAGATGCGCGTAGTCCTTGCGTGAACGGAATGGTGGTAAGGATAGTCCACGGGATCCCAAAGCATCGTTGCTCTCAAGAGCTCGTTTCGTCAACTCTTGGGATTGAGAGGTTGACGAGTATACATGAGTACCTACACAAAACAAAGACAAAGAGAAAATTGTGTGTGCATGGTATATGTACACATCATCCATCATGATGCGCACGGGCATGTGTCGGTTAGCACAAAATATCCAATGCTCAAATAAATGAGATGCGTGATATATAAACATGTCATCCATCATGAGAGGTTTGTTATGATGTATGTCATAATGGAGACTCAAAGGATGTAATGCATCATGAGAAATATCTAGAGCATTGTTATTCATGGAATGCATATGGTGCAAGCAATCATGGAAGTCATGCAAAGGATGGGATGAATCAAAATCTCCAAACATGTATGAGGAAACTATGGAGTTGTCCTCATGAGCATTAATGGAAACATCACATGGAGAATATTGACAACATCCAAAACAATGCATATTTGGAACAATGTGATCATGGCATGACATATTAGATGAATTGCGCAAATCATGTAAAGGAAGCATGGCAATATCATCACAAGAGAAGCAAAAGCCATGACCATCATCTCGTCATCTATGCCATAAGTGCAAATAGGATTTATTTTAATGCGGCATGCATAGTTACTATGTTGAGATTGTAAAGATGCAATATGGGAGATCTCACTCATAGCATATGACAAGTTCAATGGATTGTCAAACATGATGTGACCAAAAGAACTTTCACATGAAATCCTATGGAGCATAGCATCACAACTAGGCAACTCAACATGCTCATCATCATATTCATCATAAATAGGCAAGTCAAGACATGAAGAAGTCGCACTAGCATCAAGCATGGGAATAGGTGGGTCAACATCATGGGAGCAATCAATGTCAAGAGAGTCCACTAGTGGGACAAGAGAAGCACCATCACCTATATTACCTTTGGAGCGTCGCTCATGTGTTGTAGGTGAGGTGTTGAAGATCGTCTCGTTGTCATCTTCATCTTGATGGAACCATGTGGGGGGTGCATCATCGTCCACCATGGCCATCGGTTTTCCCATTGGAGGGATGGACTCGCCGAGGATAGGCATGTCATCATGTAGGAGACCTAGCACCAAAGAAGAAAATACACTAGGAGTAGAGGTTAAGTCGTTAGGAATCATCACTACTAGAAATACCACTACTAATGGCGCACCTAATATGGCCATTAATGGCGCATCACTGGTGCGCCACTGACAGCACGCCATTAGTAATTTTTACTAATGGCGCACCAGCTGGTGCGCCATTAGTATCTGGTATACTAATGGCGCACCACCTGGTGCGCCATTAGTATATGCGAGGGTGCGCCATTAGTATGCCTCCCAGTTGGCATGTACACCCAGGTGCTTTGGCATACTAATGGCGCACCACCTCTGGATGCGCCATTAGTAACCGCAGCATACTAATGGCGCACTACCCGGTGATGCGCCATTAGTATGCACTGTCATACTAATGGCGCACTGTCGTGTGATGCGCCATTAGTATGAATATTAGGTTTTTTTTATTTTTTTATTTTCTGTTTTTTGCACAGGTTACAAAATGTATAATTTGACAAAATATAGACAACACACATCAACAATAGATTCATCAAATACAATAGAAGATTAGTCTTTGAATACAATTCATCATATTAGTCTCCGAATACAATTCATCATATTAGTCTCCGAATTAAAAAGACCAAACAAAGATAGAACATTATATTACAAGTCTCGAGACCGCGAGTAGCGAGTTTGTCTTCGCATTACAAGTCGATATCGATCATCTAAACTACCATCACATAGAAGAGAGCTGCGGTCATCACGATGAGCATCATCATGATGAAACTCATCTTCATCCGGTTCCTCCAACGCTCCCTCCCCTCTCCCGCTAGATAGCGGGCGTATCTAGATTCGGCCTCGGCCCTAGTGGTGTACCCTTTGTAACTGTTACCGCTGAATCGGTGAACCTGTCTCCGACACTCCTCCCAGTCATCGTAGACTCCGGGAACCTTACCCTTGTACACGACATACGTCGGCATCACTATGCACTAGCCAAACGAAACGTTAGTACCAATTCACAGACAATACATAAGCAATATATAATTATGCAACAGAACGATCGGAAGAGAAAAGCAAGACATTAATAGCATCGATTACATCTAAGTTGAACGACTCTCAAAACCAAAGAGACATACTACAAGTTCATTAAAGTTTAATTACAACATGAGCCAATCGATGTTTCAGAACTAGACAACTCGACTCAAGGGACTGGAGCGTGGATGAAGCCGCCGTCTATCGTGGGAGTCATGAAAGAACGGGCGTTGTCATCCTGCATTTGTAGCATTGTGTCGATGTCACTGTTGGACGGTTGATTTCTGAGGTAGAACTGCCCCGAGGTACGAAGGACATCTTGATGGATGATTTCCGCAAACTCCGACTGGATGCGAAAGAATTCTTGTCGGAGGTCCGCGTCCTGGATTGCCGACACGCTCGCGGCCCAATCTTGGAGTTTACTCGGTAGCAGAAGTTGATGATGGTCCCGTACGATCGCCCGCATGTGATGGATGGCGTAGTAGGCACCCTTCTGACCGCCAGGCGGCTGCTTGACGCAGCAGAACGTCATATTGTGGGAGAACACGTGCTTGCCGTACTTACGAATAGGCCTGGTGAAGGTGCCTCCAGATTGGGCGTAGCCGGGGAGAACATCATCAAGAACCTTCTTGACATTTGTGTAGTCTACGTTCGACTGACGGTCCGGGTCGAAATACGTGGCCATGGAATATTTGGGGCTTAGGAGGATGAGCGTGCAACGTGTGTCACTGCAGAAAACACGGAATGTTAAAAGAAAAACGATCGAAAAGTAAGAATTCATATGTTACGGGCCGGTTGAGGGGAGGACTTACTCGGGAAAGTAAGGCACGAGGAAGTTATCCTTATCTTGGTTTGCCAGAATGACGCCTTCGAGGTAAGAACTCGCGACTTGCCGGTCCCCAGCGCTGCCCAAGATCTTGGCACGCATGTAGAAGGGGTCGACTATCACGATGTCCGGGGTCTTGTCGCGAATGATCCGCATCTCCATACTCAGCGAAAATAGCCGAACGAAGGTGTAGTGCAGCGGATGAAGGTTAAACATAGCAAAGATGTCATCAAACCGCAGGACGATCGTACCCCCGATGTCGCCATCCACAAAGCCCTTGCCCTCTGGCACCTTGGCCACGAAAACCGGGTATGCCACATCCTTCTCTCTGAGACGCCGCTTCTCCAAAGAAAGAACACTGTCGTGCAGACTCCGCATAGCACCGGTTGCAGCATTGAGCATATTTGGTGGTAGCATCGCCCTACCCGCCACATGCACCCTCCTCGAGATATCCTGCGGTGAAGGTGGCCCGTCCTGAGCACGGATCGTACTCGGTGCCGGCTGGCTCGCACCCTTCTTAGTCTTTCTTTTGCGTGCCTTCTTCTTCTCCTGTAATGGGACCGAGTTCTGCTCACAGACCGCCTTCTTGAGTGTGTTGGGGCTGATAATATTTCGCACCTCGCCTATCTGAGGCTCGGTGAAGTCGGCAGCTGGAGGCGTCTCCTGAGAGCTGAACGCCAGACGGCGCCTGTTGCAACTTGGCTTCTCCGCGGTACGAGCTAGATCGCACACGTCTTTTGTTGGGTTTGGTTCTTGAGAAGGAGGCCCCATGAAGTCGCCATCGTACCCATGCTCGGCAAAGTACTGATCGACGTTGCCAAATGTATCATCGTCGTCGTCGTCGTCGTTCTGATCCTGTGCCATATGCATGTTTGGATCCAGTGGCATAGGGATGTCCGGCACCGTTACGGCGGTCTTGCCATGGGGCCGACTTGGCGCCGGCACGACTGGCGGTGTTGTCTTTGGGGTGGTGTCCCCCGCCCCCAAACGAATCTGGCTCTTCGGCCAAAGCAGGGGCCAGCTCAGGCAGGCGCTGAGGGTCATCACGTCATCATCGTCGGCCCCGACGGGTCGAATCGGAGGTAACAAGTCGTCGCAGCCTGGCAGCACCCGAACCAGTTGAACCCTAAACAAGTTGGGTGGCATCTGGGTACCGTGGAACAAGGGGTTGCCCGGTTGAACGATTTTGCCCTTGGCGACATCGACCAACTCGTTGTTCACGAAGTGGAGGAGAGTGCACGGAACGTCGGCGGCGCCCTGCGAAAACATGTAGGGCGTCAGGGATGCCCAGTCAAAGGCAAGGAGATGAAGTCCTCGGCCGAGAGAGGCTTAATTAGTTACCGTGATGATGGCGTCGAGCTCGGCTAATGTCGAGGCACCGCCAACGGCGGGCGTGCAGTTGACGGAGCGGCCGCTTGCTGAAGAGGTGCCGGCCGGCGTACACCCGGGTGCATTAAGCTCCCGTGCCGGCGTCGGAGACACCAATGCCGCCTCCGCCGAAGGCACCAATGGCACCGCCATCGCATTATGCGAGTTGCTGGCCGTGAAGCTAGGAATCGGGGGCGGCCCCTGTTGGCCGCCCGCAATCCACGCACTCAACCCCGAGATCAAGGTAGGCACAAGGGCGGTGATCGTCTCTCCGAGTCGTTGTTCCACTTGCTCTTGGACAATCTCCGGAATCCGCGCCACCTGTGCCTTGAGTTCTTGAACCTCTCGCGCCTGGCTTTCCGAGCTGGTCTTTTTCTCCTTCCGCACACCGGCGGTATAGTATGACCCCCATTTTGTCGACAAGCCTTTGCCGGCCACACGACCAGCTGACGTCGGCTTACTGAGCTTATCCTTGTTCTTCATTATATTCAACCCCCTATTTAGAGTGGTGTCCCAAGGGTTGCTCTGAGTCGACCCCGCGCTACTGCTTTCAGTCGCCTGCGGAAGGAATGTGAACCATTTAGAAATTCGGCTTCATTAATTAGAATGCAACCATATGGAGCTAATTACGCGGGGGTGTATTCCTTACCAGAACAAGCTCAAGCTGCCTGGTCTTCGGATCTATGGTAAGCTCCTTTGTTTTCGGGTCCTTCTTGTACCGGGCCCTAACAAAGTTCCTGGTCTGCTTGTCACCGTATTTATCGAAGAGGGGCGGTAGGCCTTGCTCGGCACGGTCCGCCTCCTCCTTGTCCCATATAGGCTCCGCCACTCTGTAACCGCCGGGACCGAGTGTGTGTTCCCCTATGTTCAGCTCCCGCATTTGTTTCCCCCACTCACTTGATTGGGAGCTTGCGGTGCTCGAGCAATTGATCTTGAAGTCGTTGTAGTCATCTTCGGTGATCGAAGGATTTTTCTCCTTGATCTTCTCATAACTCTCACCTTTCTCGATCATTCTCTTCACATTGCTTTTCCAAGTAGACAGGGCCTTGCTCATCTTCGTGAGGGCAGCATTGTTCACTTTATTCCCTTTGAGGCTTGTGTTTTCGAATTCAGCGGGGAACTTGTATCGTTCGTGCAGCTTCGTGAAGAGGAGGTGGCGCAAATTCCCCCGGTCAGGATGCCTCAGGTTCTCGGTGTTGATCAAGACGGTGCTCCGGACAATGCACCCGAGCTGAAGCGAGTACCCCTTGACTATTCGTTCGGGCGCCGTTGGATTCCCGTTGGAGTCCACTTCAGTAACTTCCTCCTTGAGGGTGCGGAGCACGATCGGGCGCCGGTCCTTCCGTTGCCTCTTCGGCTGGCTGCTATCTGTGCGTGCGCCGCCATCATCAGTGGTGGCATCCTCGGCGGCACCATCAGTGGTGGCATCAGTGTGGTCATCCTCGGCGGCACCATCCGTGGTCTCAGGATCGGTGGGGAAGGCGGCGGCCTCATACAAGTGAGGTTGTTCCTCCATCTCCTGGGACAGCTCCCAGAATGCCTTGCCGCCCGAACCCCCGGCCTCATCGTTGTGGGCCATGTTTCTCTCTAAATAGAAACAAAGTTCGGTCAAAAAGTTGGTTATTGTCAAGGAACAAGATCATGGTCTCATCATTTAGGGTTTGTCGACACCGAGGCATCCTAAAATCTAAGCTTTTATCATTGAGGGTTTTTCGACGCCAAGGCACCCTAAAAGCCTAACTTTCCATCATTTCGGTTTTTATCGACACCGAGGCACCCTAAAAGCCATGCATTAGTCACAAGTACGCCGGGGCACTTGATCCTACTTAATTAACTACTAAGATACCCCGGCCCATGCATTAGTCACAAGTACCCCATATGTCCTATTTTTAGCAAAGTCATGCTAAAATTCACGGAAAATTTCAGCATGACCTTTGCTGAAAATAGGACATATGGAGTACCCGAATTTGCCGGAACGGAAGTTAATCGACATTCCAGCAAACTCAAGGGCCTCTCGGGGTACCTGCAAAATCATCACGACACGATGGTCGGAGACAAAACCCAGCAAACTAGCAAAATCATCACAAATTGTTTTCTGTTAAAGATGATCATCATCTTTACAAGTCTTTCTCAATGTGATCACAAGTAATTCAGAGGCATCACAAGTAATTCAGAGCATCACAAGGCATTAGTAGTTCAGTACATGAACAAGTTTTACAAACCCAGATAAGAACAAGTGAATTCTAGTCCCATTGACACTCCTGGTTTTCTACAAACACCAAGTACTAGGGCACACAAAAGTTCTGAAATTTGTGTGCCTAACTAAATTAACTGAATTTTCAGTAACCGAATGAACTGAATTTTCAAAACTGCAAGAATACAATCGAGAAAAATCCAACAGCACTAGAACTGAGCTGATTGACAGTAGTTTTGTTCACTGTTATGTTGGCCTAACTGGATGTTGGCTATCTTTTATAGTGTCTCTGTTACATGCCAGTTTGGTCATTGCTAACTTTTGATATGTTGTGTTTCTGACATATCAGAATCGGATATCCAAAAGAAGAAACAATATAATTTCTAACAAATCATTAGCCTGTTTGCTTCAAAAATAACAGTTCCTGTTGAGATTCCTGGGATCCAATCCCAACCAGTCCATTTGATTAAAATGACTGGATTACTGGAATGAGAATACCAAAAGAACAAGATATAGTCTACAAAAAAAAAGAATACAGCCAATCCCCATCACTGTTTTCCCCTCTGGTTCAACAACCCTCTCACCATTTAAAGCAAAAATCTATATGGACCATCCATTCCTAGTTTGCATAAGTATCTAGTTTTAATTTACCTTCACAAGAGCACCAATAACACCCAAGCTGGTAAGCCTCAAGTACTCAAAAGGTCTTGTCTTGCTGGTAGTATTCAGGAACAGGTACAGGTACAGTGGGATGTGAGCTGCAAAGGAAAAAGAAGAAGACTTAATTATTAACCACTGCTAGTTAAGATTTACTTATTCTGTAAAGTCACCAAAATGAGGAAAGCTTTTTAACAATAAACAATGGAAATATTTAAGACTTGGCATAGAAACAGCAGCGCTCAGTACCATGGACAACCACCCTTACTTAAGTTTGCAAAGTCATCAATAGGACAGGATTTCACAAATTTCACACCCCCGCCCCCTGTCCTTGAACAGGGTATCTCTACCTGTAAAGAGGCTGTCCGGCATACATATCAAAGCAAAGGAAAGTAGATCCCTTCAACACTTGGATCAACAACAACTTATAATCCTTTCATGGAATCTCTCTAAAATTTATTCTTGTTCATAGCCAGAATAGTTGGATCTTCAAGTCAGAAGCTTTGCATTTTAGTCCCCCTTTAACACAATTTACATAAATACATCACAAGGGACCTTTAATCTCCTAATGTTAGCAAAAACTGAAGTTTTATAGACCTTTTCCTTTTCCAACCTTGTAACTGTTTGTACATAATTGAAAAAAATACCATAGAACGGTTGTTCTACGGTCAGGGCCTCAAGAAAAAAAATTACACAATAAAGCAAAAAAAATCACATGAAGAGGTGCTTCCCACACCCTGCACTGGCTTCTCTCCCTCTCCCCACAGAAATAAAATACTCCAGTGTAAACCCAATTATCGGGAATTAAAGTGCCGCTGAGTTATATAACCAAACCTCTTAAGAATAAACGAAACAGTAGGTGATAACATCAATGGTTGTTCTCTAGCGGTGGGCATCTTGCAATAAGAAACTCTAATTATTTGAAAACTAGCAGATAACATCGACGCTACTAATTGTGAGTTTCCATGGTGTGGGGTTCTTTTAGGTGCTTCTGAATGTTTGAATGGAGTTGAAACCTACTCAAGAAACTAAACTACACATAACATTTTGTGCAGCTGTAGGTATATCTTGATGCAAGGTAGTCGACTTAGTCACTTGCAAATATCATTCTCAAGATGACTGATGAGACATAACAAATGTGAAAAGCCCCCGCAAAAAGGAAAAAAGGTATGTGACAATTGATTACTGCAAAATCTCATGATAAACCAAAATATTACACATGGTGCATTGTGAAACTAATTCGGATACAGGTAAAACTTGCCCTGCACTCCATTAAACTCCAGAATGATGCCTGCAGTCTGCAGATCACAACAACTAAATTACAACTAGGTTTGGGAATTTCAAGCAGCTGGTGGTGCTGGCAGCGGTAAAACTTGCCCTGCACTCCATATCAAGCAGCTGTCTATAGAGATGGTTTGGGAATTTAAACTAGGTTGCTATATTTGACCAATTGTCTGACTGCCAACAAACATGAAAAACCAATTGCTATACGGGGGATGCGAGGGGGATAGGGGGAGAGGAGGAGGGGGAGCTCACGGGGGCGACGAGGTCCGGGTGGTGGTGTGGGTGCTCCGGCGACGGTGGTGTGGACGGGGCGGCGTCCGGGCCACCGACGACGAGGGCGGCGGGGCGATGGCGAGTCGGCCTGGCCACCGGAGTCGGCCGGGCGAGGTCAACGGCGAGCGCCCCCTCTTCCTCCTCCTTCTCCGTGGGGAAAGCGGCGGGGCGGCGGCGTCGGGAGAGGAGAGGGCGGCGTCGCGGCGTCTCACGGCGTTGGGGCGGCATCGCGGCGTCGGGGCGGCGTCGAGGCGGCGGGGCAGCGGCGTCGGGAGAGGAGAGGAGAGGGGAGGGGAAGGGGATCGAGGGCGAGGGCGAGAAGGGGATCGAGGGCCGGGGAGGAAAAATATGGATGGGGGCACAATACTAATGGCGCACCACCCCCCGGTGCGCCATAAGTATATCCACACTAATGGTGCACCTCACCCTGGTGCGCCATTAGTACTTTTTTTTATTTCTGCTCGAGCCAACAGGTTATCTCCCACCTGACCTGATCCACACCAAGTTCCCTCTACTAGCTCGACTGGTCAGTAGCCAGTTCTCACACCAGGAGGTCCTGGGTTCGAATCCCAGGCTCCACAATTTTTTTTATCATTTAAAAAGCTGTTTGATACTTATTTATGTTTAAATATGTTCAAACTTGTTTAAATAATAACAGTAATATTTTTTTATAAGACAGTAGCATTTAAAAAGCTGTTTGATACTTATTTTTTTTATAAGACGGTGCGCGGGGTGCGGGGGGTCGGCGGCGGCGGTTGGGTAGGGGAATCGAGGGTGCGGTGGGTCGGCGGCGGCGGCCGGTGGACTTGGGGGGTGCTCGGCGCCGAGGGGGACCGGATCTGGCGAGGTGGGATAGCGGTCGAGATGGAGGGGGATCGAGGTGGGCTCCACAAATTTTTTTTAGCATTTAAAAAGCTGTTTGATACTTATTTGTGTTTAAATATGTTCAAACTTGTTTAAATAATAACAGTAATATTTTTTTATAAGACAGTAGCATTTAAAAAGCTGTTTGATACTAATTTTTTTTATAAGACGGTGCGCGGGGTGCGGGGGGTCGGCGGC
Source organism: Triticum aestivum (assembly GCF_018294505.1). Taxonomy (NCBI): domain Eukaryota; kingdom Viridiplantae; phylum Streptophyta; class Magnoliopsida; order Poales; family Poaceae; genus Triticum; species Triticum aestivum. The sequence goes on from NC_057804.1 coordinate 600,576,104, forward strand.
GGCGGTTGGGTAGGGGAATCGAGGGTGCGGGGGGTCGGCGGCGGCGGCTGGTGGACTGGGGGGTGCTCGACAGCGAGGGGGGCCGGATTTGGCAAGGTGGGATAGCGATCGAGATGGAGGGGGATCGAGATCGAGTGTCCATGAAATTTAAAAATATTCATGATAGTTCAAAAAGTACCCATGAAATACAATCGAGAAATAAAGGCTACGATTTAAATACAATCGATCTTAGCTAGCTATCTGTTCACAATCTTCTTGCCCTTCTTTTTCGCAAATGGAGTTCTTCTGTGGAACGGACGTCCTTTAGGTAGGGTGGTCCTGCTTCTTCTTGTGGTGTATGCTGCTACTTCATCATCGTCGTCATGTTCGATCCTCGGGTCGCCGTACTTGTCGAAGTCTTGCTCATTGGCTACTCCATCCATTCCGATGATCTTCCTTTTGCCTCTCCTCACGACAACACGACTGGGCTTTGGCGGGTCGGTAATGAAGAAGCATTGGTCCACTTGGGAAGCCAGTACCCATGGCTCATTTTTCGCGGTGACGTTTGCGCCCGCGGTCTTGGATTTGGCTTCGGGTATAACCATGGTGGTGAAATACCGGTCTTCTTTTATGACGTTCTTGGCCCATCTAACACGGAACATCGGGACCTTCTCTCCAGCGTAGCTCAGCTCCCAGATCTCCTCGATCCTTCCGTAGTATCTGTCCTTGTCGTTACCGGTGTAGGATTCCATCGTTACCCCGGAGTTCTGATAACCATCGCTCTTCATGTCCTTGGCCTCGGTGTAGAATGTGTAGCCGTTGATATCGTACGCCTCATAGGTCATCAGGTTGTGCTCGGCGCCCTGTGACAAGGCGAATATGAGTTGTTCTTTCGCGGAAGAATCCTCATGTAAAGGGTACGACAGAAGCTTATGCTTGAACCAACGCGTGAAACATGAGTTGTGCTCTTTGAGTATATCTCCGTCCGTCCTCTGTTGGCCTCGGTCATTGTACGTCTTTTTAATAAAGGTTTTGTGCTCTACCAACCAAGGATCGACCACGTCTATGTGTTGTAGCGCGACTAGGTTTGCTCTTTCAAAGTCGGCGAGTCGACCCTCGAAGTCGACATGCATTTCGCGGCGACCCTCACGGTGACCCCATCCAGCGAGCCTGCCGAGGTGCCTGTTGACGGGCAGACCAACGGGGTTCTCGATGCCTAGATAATTCGTGCAGTAGGAGATGCACTCTTCGGTCAGAAAGCCCCTGGCTATGCTTCCTTCTGGACGTGACATGTTGCGAACGTATCCTTTGATGACACCATTCATCCTTTCGAACGGCATCATGCTGTGCAGGAACGTCGGCCCGAGTTGGATGATATCCTCCACTATATGGACCAGCAGATGCACCATAACGTCGAAGAATGCGGGCGGGAAGTACATCTCAAGCTCGCATAGTATCACCACGATCTCTTCCTGTAGCCTTTTGAGTTGCCTCACGCCAATCGACTTCCGAGAGATGACGTCGAAGAAGTTGCATAGGCCAAATAGCGTTTCACGGACGTGCGCGTCCATGATCCCACGGATTGCAACTGGAAGTATCTGCGTCATCAGCACGTGACAGTCGTGAGACTTCATCCCGCTGAACTTCTGCTTCGCTGGGTCTAGGTATCTGCTTATCTTCCCCGCGTAACCGTAAGGAAGTTTTACTCCTAGGAGGCAGGTGAAAAACTGCTCGATCTCCTCCTGACTTAGAGTGAAGCACGCGGGAGGGTAGTCATTTCCGGTCTTCTTGGCCTTTTTGCCTTTGCGATGACTTTCTGTGTCCTGCTTCGCCTCATCATCATCATCATCATCATCATCATCATCATCATCATCATCATCATCATCATATATAGCGTGAAGCTCCTGCCTGATGCCCATTGATTTCAAGTCTGCCCTTGCTTTCGGCCCATCTTTGGTCCTCTCTGGCATGTTGAGCAGGGTACCAAGCAGACTTTCGCACACGTTCTTCGTGATATGCATGACATCAAGGCTATGAGGCACACGGTGGATCTTCCAGTACGGCAAGTCCCAGAAAACAGACCTCGTTTTCCATACCTTCAGCAGCGGCTCTGGCGCCTTTCGCTTCTTTCCCGGCTCTGGCGCCTTTTGCTTCTTTCCCGGCAGTGGGCAGTCTTTCCAATTTTTCAACAGCTTGTCTATTTCCTCGCCGCTCCTCGTACACGGGCGTTTTCGGGGTTCTGTTTCACCATCGAACAGATCCTTGCGTTTCCTCCACGGGTCATCGTCGCGAAGCCACCTTCGATGTCCCATGAACACGGTTTTCGAAGACCCGGGATCTCTATCTAGCTGGCAATACGTTGTGTCATCCATGCACCTTACGCATCCAGAAAATCCGTGGACTACCTGCCCCGCAAGATATCCGTAACCGAGATAGTCGTGCACTGTCGTGAGCAGTGCGGCTCTCATAGGGAAATACTCTTTCTCTACGGCGTCCCACGTATTGGCTGGCGTTTTCCACAGCGTGTCAAGCTCCTCTTTCAGCAGCCCCAGATACAGGTTGATGTCGTTCCCTGGTTGTTTCGGCCCTTCAATTAGCATACTCATGTGAATGTACTTCCTCTTCATGCACAACCAGGGGGGAAGGTTGTACATCCACACAAACACAGGCCAGGTGCTATGTGTGCTTCTCTGGCTGCCAAACGGATTGACTCCATCGGTGCTCGCGCCCAGCACGATGTTCCTTGGATCGTTCCCAAATTCTGGGTATTCGAAGTTCAATGCTTGCCACTGGCTCGCATCCTTAGGGTGACTCAGCATCTTGTCTTTTTTATCTATCTCCGGATCATTTGCGTCATCTTCTCGCTTCTTCTCCTCCCTATCCGCGTGCCAACGTAGGAGCTTTGCTACCTTAGGATCCGCGAAATACCGCTGCAGACGAGGAGTGATCGGAAAGTACCACACCACTTTTCGAGGAGCTTTCTTCCTCTTCTTGTATCGAGTGACACCGCACACCGGACATATTGTAGACTCCGCGTGCTCATCCCGATAAATGATGCAATTGTTCATGCACACATGGTATTTCACGTGCGGTAAATCCAGAGGACACACGATTTTCTTCGCCTCCTCCAAACTGGTCGGGCACTTGTTCCCCTTGGGAAGACGTTCGTGCCAGAATGACATGTTCTCGTCGAAGCATGCGTCGGTCATTTTGTGTTTTACCTTCATCTCCAGGGCCATGAGCGTTACTTTCAGGCGGGTATCCTCGGGCCTGCGTCCTTCATACAATGGAGTAACCGCGTCTAACTCAAGTTGATCCATCTTGGCTTTCTCTCGGGCGGCAGCTCTTGCGTTATCCGTCTGCTTGAGAAGCAGCTCTTGAATATGAGGGTCCTGCACCCAGCCCATCGATGGTCCAGCGTCGTCTGCTCCGCCGGCATCATCATCTTCATGATCATGCCCGTCGCCTGCTCCGGCATCTTCCTCATCATCATGTCCTGCATCTTCTACATGATGACTGTGTACAGCATCACAGTCGTGATCATCTCCTGGGGATTCTTCGTCTTCTCACCCGCCCGAGCCGCGGTGGTTGTCTTGCTGCCCTTCCTCATTTCTTGCCCGACCCGCATGGACGACTTCGTAGTCATCTTCATCACCTTGCCACCGATAGCCATCCATGAAACCACGCAACAGCAGGTGGTCCCGCACCTGCCCGGAATCCGGGTCCGCAATAAGGCTCTTCAGCTTGCATCTTCGACACGGACATCTTATCTCCGTCTCGTTCTTTTGAAGCATCTCGGCCTTCGCGGACCTCAAAAACCTATTCACGATGCCTTCGGTCATCGTGCGGACCATGGTCGCCTGCGGGGTAGAGCAAAACGATATTTTAGAACCAAACAAAAATTTGGCATGACCTTCCCTAAAAATAGGACCAAAAAGAATGCTTAATGCCAAAATTCTCGCCGAAACGGAAATGAATCAACATTCCGGCAAAATATTGGCAACTATCGCATATCAAATACCGGTACACCTCCAAACACAAACACATATGCAACACCACAAACATATGCAACACCACGAACATACATAGATCTAGCTAGGCCGTAAAAAGTGCATGTGCACATTGTTGTAAGGAGAACAACCTAAATATAGCTTCCCCCCTTACTTACCTATTAAAACAAGGTAATTTAACCACTTAATTTGAATGAATCTATGGCGGAAATGAGGTGAAAAAGAGGAGGCACCCGAGACAAGGAGGAGGTGGAGAGAATGAAGTGGGGAGAAAGTGAGTGTGTGGGTAGGAGAGGCTGTCCCAAATATCTTGTTGCTGCCCACTTACTAATGGCGCACCTCTTGCATGGTGCGCCATTAGTACATACAACTACTAATGGCGCACTTGGGCAGGATACGCCATTAGTATGTTTGGATAGGCGCACTAGTTCAAAAAAAAACTATACTAATGGCGCACCCACTGCCAGGTGCGCCATTAGTAGTTACAACTACTAATGGCGCACTTGGGCAGGATGCGCCATTAGTATGTTTGGATAGGCGCACTAGTTCAAAAAAAAGTTTCTATACTAATGGCGCACCTGCTGCCTAGTGCGCCATTAGTAGTTACAACTACTAATGGCGCACTTCGCCGGGATGCGCCATTAGTATGTTTGGACAGGCGCACTAGTTAAAAAAAATTTGATACTAATGGCGCACCCGTAGCATGGTGCGCCATTAGTTGTTTAAACTCTAATGGCGCATCAGATTGTGGTGCGCCATTAGTATATACTAATGGCGCACCATCTTTCTGGTGCGCCATTAGTGTCAATCCCATCTATAGCCATTTTCCTAGTAGTGCATAGTGGCCTCACATGCCGTGTCAACTACCTCACTCACTATGTGTTGTGGCTCACTCACTCCCTCAAGGATGCTCTCACTCATATGGTTGGTGGAGTCACTCAAATGGCGCTCAACCTCACATAGGATGTGTGGCATGCTCTCATGTGTGGGGCTAGTGGTGGTCACACTCATCCTCTCATAGGAAATGCTCTCAATGTCATGTATGGTGGAGTCACTCATGTCACTCATGTGGTGGTGGCTCTCCTCACATGGCACTTGGGGCATCTCAACATATGTGGGTGTCAGAGAGATGTTGGTGCAAATGTCTCCATGTGCAGTCGCGTAGCATGACTCGGAGTATGAGTCCAATATGGGCGCCGTCTTCATGTTGTTGAAGAGGTTCGTGCTCGTCGTCGTAGTCGAAGGGGATGGCCCTTTGTCGGTGTCAAAACCGGCGGATCTCGGGTAGGGGGTCCCGAACTGTGCGTCTAGGCGGATGGTAACAGGAGACAAGGGACACGATGTTTTTACCCAGGTTCGGGCCCTCTCGATGGAGGTAAAACCCTACTCCTGCTTGATTAATATTGATGATATGGGTAGTACAAGAGTAGATCTACCACGAGATCAGAGAGGCTAAACCCTAGAAGCTAGCCTATGGTATGATTGTTGTTCATCCTACAGACTAAAACCCTACGGTTTATATAGACACCGGAGAGGGTTAGGGTTACACAGAGTCAGTTACAATGGGAGGAGATCTACATATCGTATCGCCATGTTATAGAGACCACCTGGACTTTTGACGTGGCTTGCTATCTCCCTGGCTATTGCATCGTGTGTTCGGCGAGCGTTCTGCCGGACAGGCCTTCCTAAGAGTGGAGTCCTAAAAGTAAGAGAATAGAAATGACAAAATCAGGAGCCCCTAGTGCGATTGAGCTGCATTCTGGGGGTGCCGTGGTCGTGCCCCTCCCCTTGCGCCCATGGTATTTTCAGAGTGTAATTATGTACGCATGGTACTAGTTTCGCAATCTCGCGAGGGCTAGGGTTGGGGACGCACTGCCATGCTTGCTCGGAACATGCCAGACGGTCTTGTTGTAGGTTACTCCAGGCGCGCTTGACGGTGTCCGGCAGTTTAACAGCCGGACTGGAGAATTGCCTTAAAAGGCTACTTTGTACTTCCGCCGCGAGGGCTGCCGTGTGCTCCTCTGTTTGGAGAGAGCGTTTGGTGTTTCCATTGACCGTAATGACTCCGCGAGGGCCTGGCATCTTGAGCTTGAGATATGCGTAGTGCAGCACCGCATTGAACTTTGCAAATGCGGTTCGTCCGAGCAGGGCGTGATAGCCACTGCGGAACGGGACTATGTTGAAGATTAACTCTTCGCTTCGGAAATTATCCGGGGATCCGAAGACCGCTTCGAGTGTAATTGAGCCTGTAATACTGGCATCTACACCTGGTATGACGCCTTTAAAGGCCGTCTTTGTGGGTTTAATCCTTGAGGGATCTATGCCCATTTTCCGCACTATATCCCGATAAAGCAGGTTCAGGCTGCTGTCGCCGTCCATGAGGACTCTAGTGAGGTGAAATCCGTTAATGATTGGGTCTAGGACCAATGTGGCGAATCCGCCATGACGAATGCTAGTGGGTTGGTCCCTTCGATCAAAAGTGATCGGGCAGGAGGACCACGGGTTGAACTTTGGGGCGACTGGCTCCAACGCATATACTCCCCTGAGCGCACGCTTCCGTTCCCTTTTGGGGATGTGGGTTGCGTATATCATGTTCACCGTCCGCACTTGTGGGGGGAAGCCCTTCTGTCCTCTGTTGTTCGGCAGCCGGGGCTCCTCCTCGTCATCACTATGCAGCCCCTTGTCTCTGTTTTTGGCACTTAACTTCCCTGCCTGCTTGAACACCCAACAATCCCTATTGGTGTGATTGGCTGGTTGTTCGGGGGTGCCATGTATCTGGCACGCGCGATCGAGTATCCGGTCTAAACTGGACGGGCCCGGAGTATTTCTTTTGAATGGCTTTTTCCGCTGACCGGGTTTAGAGCCTCTGAATCCGGCATTAACTGTCGTATCCTCAGTATTGTCGCCGTTAATGCGACGCTTGTGCTTGTTGCGACGCGACCTGCCATTGTTGTCCTTGGTATCTGAATTACCAGGGCTCTTGGTCATGTTATTGCTACGAGCTAGCCAGCTGTCTTCTCCCGCGCAAAAGCGGGTCATGAGTGTTGTGAGGGCTGCCATGGATTTCGGCTTTTCCTGTCCAAGGTGCCGGGCAAGCCATTTGTCACGGATATTATGTTTGAAGGCTGCGAGGGCCTCTGCATCCAGACAGTCAACTATTTGATTTTTCTTGGTTAGGAACCGTGTCCAGAATTGTCTGGCCGATTCCTCTGGCTGCTGAATTATGTGGCTTAGGTCATCGGCGTCAGGTGGTCGCACATAAGTGCCCTGGAAGTTGTCAAGGAATGCGGATTCCAGGTCCTCCCAGCAACCAATTGACTCTGCTGGCAAGCTGTTAAGCCAATGCCGAGCGGGTCCTTTAAGCTTGAGTAGGAGGTATTTTATGGCGTGTAGATCATCACAGCGGGCCATGTGGATATGAAGGAGATAATCTTCGATCCACACCGCAGGATCTGTTGTGCCATCGTATGATTCGATGTTTATGGGTTTAAACCCTTCGGGGATTTGATGATCCATTACTTCATCTGTGAAGCATAGTGGGTGTGCGGCGCCTCTGTACTGGGCTAGATCACGACGTAGCTCATATGAGCTTTGCTTGCCCTGTTCGGCTTGGCCGTATTATCCATATCCGGTGTGACAGTTATCGTCACGTGCTGTGGGGCGCCCATGAGATCCATAGATCGATCTGGTTTGCCCGGCCTTGTCCTCTAGTATGTCTTGCAGGTCTGGCGCGTTTCCCCGTGCCTTGGTACATTTTGAGCGGCGCTGGGGTGCGGCTTGAGTTGAGGGCCGAAAGGCTTCTCTTTCGCGGACACGGGATGGCCGATCGGCCGCATCATACGCTGGTGATGTAGGTTTAGTTGCTTCCTCCTCTAATTGGGGTAGCAGCCTGTGCTTTGGGTAGCACTTGGAGGGGCGTTCGAGTTTGTACTCTTCGGCCGCCCGGACTTCAGTCCATCTGTCAGCTAGCAAATCTTGGTCAGCTCTAAGCTGCTACCGTTTTTTCTTGATGTTGCTTGCCATGGCCATAAGCCTGCGTTTGAAACGATCTTGTTCGACGGGATCCTCAGGCACGACAAATTCATCATCGTTGAGGCTTGCCTCGTCTTCGGAGGGAGGCATATAATTGTCGTCCTCGACCTCTCTGTCTGCCGCTCTCTTATGAGGGCTGGCTTCTCCATCCTCCTGCGCTGAATCCTGCTGGAGGGGGTTGTCTTCGGCACTGTCCGGGGTGTTACTATGTCCGGTGCCGGACTCGCCATTTTTACTTTGGTGGGATTTAGAGCGGCGCCGCTGACGCCGGCGCTTATGCTGTTTCTTGGAGAGGTCATCCTCCGTTGTTCCATTGCCATCCCCTTTTTTTGGGGTGTCCACCATGTATACGTCATATGACGAGGTGGCTTTCCAGTGCCCTATAGGCGCTGGCTCTTGGTCGTCTCCTTCATCGGCATCCATACCGTCGATGTCTTTGGAGTCGAAGTCGAGCATGTCGGTTAAATCATCGACAGTGGCTACGAAGTGGGTTGTGGGTGGGCTTCGAATTTCTTCGTCGTCCGCATCCCAACCTTGTCGACCATAGTCCGGCCAGGGCTCTCCTGACAAAGAGAGGGACTTTAGTGAATTCAGGATGTCGCCAAAGGGAGAGTGCTGAAAGATGTCTGCGGCGGTGAACTCCATGATCGGGACCCAGTTGGGTTCGATCGGAAGGGGTGCGGAAGATTCAGAGTTCGGAAAGGAGTCCGGCACCTAGGAGTCACGAGCTTCACAAAGGACGAGGCTGGTATTCGGCTCGATCGCTGTAGAGATTGCAGCCTCCGAGGTGGTGTCCAAGCATCCATCCCCGATTGGTGCAGTCGGCTCCGACCTAAGGGTCGGAGCGGACACCTGAGCGGTGTTCTGGGCACTGACCGGCGGCAGAGCTAGATCATGCCCATCGTGATAGTGTGGTTTGCTCGGCTGTGGCTCGAATCCGTTGAAGATCAAGTCTCCGCGGATGTCAGCCATGTAGTTTAAACTTCCAAATCTGACCTGACGGCCAGGGGCGTAGCTTTCGATCTGCTCCAGGTGGCCAAGCGAATTGGCCCGCAGTGCAAAGTCGCCGAATACAAAGATCTGTCCGGGGAGAAAAGTCTCACCCTGGACCGCATCGTGGTTGATGATCGAAGAAGCCATCAGGCCTAGAGGTGACAACACAGAGGAACTCTCAATGAAAGCACCAATGTCGGTGTCAAAACCGGCGGATCTCGGGTAGATGGTCCCGAACTGTGCGTCTAGGCGGATGGTAACAGGAGACAAGGGACACGATGTTTTTACCCAGGTTCGGGCCCTCTCGATGGAGGTAAAACCCTACTCCTGCTTGATTAATATTGATGATATGGGTAGTACAAGAGTAGATCTACCACGAGATCAGAGAGGCTAAACCCTAGAAGCTAGCCTATGGTATGATTGTTGTTCGTCCTACGGACTAAAACCCTCCGGTTTATATAGACACCGGAGAGGGTTAGGGTTACACAGAGTCGGTTACAATGGGAGGAGATCTACATATCGTATCGCCAAGCTTGCCTTCCACGCCAAGGAAAGCCCTATCCGGACACGAGACGAAGTCTTCAATCTTGTATCTTCATAGTCCGGGAGTCCGACCAAAGGTCATAGTACGGCCATCCGGACACCCCCTAATCCAGGACTCCCTCACCCTTGCTCGACCGTCTTGTCGCCGTCTTGTTGTTGGAGGCCCATATGATGTGGCACCTCGTAGCTCATCTCCATGACCGAAGGGAGTTTCCCATGTTCGGCCATCGTCCTTGAGGGGCTTCTGAAGATGGAAGTGTCGCCCTCACTCGTAGGTCGTCGCCTTGGACTTGATGAAGTTGTTGTAGGCGTACTCGTGGGGAGTAGGCGAAGATGTCGTTCGTCCAAAGGCGAATATGCCTTGATAGCACTTGGCGAAGATGCCAAAGTGGTTGGTGTAGCCGTAGCGCTGTCTAGGTGGTGGTCGTCTCGCGGTCTTCTTTTGTGCTCTTGAAGCTTGGACTTGGCGTGAAGTAGGGCTTGTTGGGACTTGTGCATTTGCACTTGTGGAGCATCTTCATGATGATGATGTCGTTGTCATGCTTGAGATTGTAGTAGATGTCGTTCGTTGTCGTCGTGCACATGTTGCTTGGAGGTGACTTGCCCTTCATGACTATGTGGATCACGAACGTGATGATGGTTGCCATGTATATGTGGACAAGGACGATTTGCACTTGCATCGTTTCCGCGCTCCGAAGACTTGTGTCTTGAATGTTGCCGCCTTGAGGATGACGAAGGGGAAGAAGACTTGATCAAGGATCTAATCTCCTCCATCCTTGCATCTTGCTCCTCTTTATATGCGGAAAGCTTCTTGTCGATGTAGTCCCTTTTCCTTGCTTCAGAGTGACGAATGTCGATGGAGATGTTCTCGATGCGCTCTCGCAATCTTGATTGTGCGCCTTGCATTTGTCGTTGTAGATCAAAGATTGACGCTTTGGTGATGTAGTTGTTCACACCGTCATTGTTGTCGTAGACCGGAGAGGAAATGCCTTGCCTATCCATCACAAGACTCGAGCAAATATGAGTGGGAGAAAGAGAAGAACTTATACCAATGTACCTTGACCGATGTTGACAATGAATCAAGTTCACTCAAATGCGGACAATTAAATAGCACTATTGGTACCAATCCTTGTCGGTTCTCACACCTACACAAGTAAAGCTTATGGTGGAGCTCGATGAGGATAGTGGCACAAAAATTTAATGCAAAATGTTAGCAAGAGTCAATAATGTTGAAAGAGATTCACAAATTCGCAAGTAAAACAAATAGACCAATAGCAATGAAAGGTACATGGAAACACACGCACGGATAGATAAGTGGGGTCGTGCAACCAAGGAATGAGCACAAAATGTGGAATCCACGGAAAACGCTCGTGTTGCACAACTCAAGAGAGACGCTAGCACGATTGCTCTATAGGTGGATACGACACTTTTGCACAACCTATAAGATGCAAAATATATGGACTTTTATCCCAAGTATGTTATGTATGTATGGTTCCCGGTGTTCCTCTCAAGATGATCCAAGATGATCGGATATGACAATCTTATATGCAATGTGGTATGATGCTATGGCACTTGCTTACAAGATCTTTGCTCTCTTTGTTTTGCTTAAAAGCTTATTCTTTTTGTGTATGGCCACTTTTGCACAATGCACAATCCAAGATAGCAATTGTGTATATGTAGGAACAAACTTGCGACACAACATATGATACCAATATATGCACCACCATGATATGGTATGTATGCTATGGGAAGTATGATCACTAATGTGGACAAGTAACGTTGCCGGCAATACTCAAATGGCTAGTCTCGATAGGCAAGTAACGCAAAATGGGCTAGGGGTTATCAATGCAATTTGCAAGGGGAATATACAACGGTGTCGTCGAGGTTACCGTCCTTTGCGATGATGAGTGGCGGTGTTCTTGATGTAGATACCAAGATGATGGAGACTCGTCCCTAAGTAGCCGAAACACCTTAGGAAACGGAAAAACCGCAAACTCAAAAGCACAAATGACAAATGTCAAATGGTGGTAGCAGAAATTGGTGGTGGTTTGCACTTGGCAATGCGGAAGTGGAATGATGGCTATACACGTGTCGGTGTTGAAGTTGCCGTCCCTAAGTAGCCGAAACACCTTAGGAGACACAAGCCACAACTCAAATAAAATTGGGTTAAGTTGGGGTGGAAATGTATGGTGGGCACGTTTATGCGGAAATGGTGGTGGTGGTTGATGAATAAGCAATTTTTCCTAAGTAGCCTAAACACCTTAGGAGACTCGAATCAATACTCAAGCAACCACTAATGCTATGGTGAACAAAATGGGTTAGGTTGCGGAAGTCGGTGGTGGCTATGCGGATGATGTGGTGGAGGGCCTAGGCAAACTTGCCAAATTTTGGAACATTTGATGGAGTCAAATGGCGTTGGTGGTATATTTGTGGGAATGGGGTGTCAATAGCTTCAAAACGAGCTAAAGAACGTCAAAATCGGAGTTTGGATGAATTAGTTATGGACAAAACAAAAATCAGCCAAAGTCTGAAACTACAAGTTACGGACGTCCGGGAAGGTCGGATGTCCAGGCGTCGGACGTCCGGGAAGGTCGGAAATCCGTAAATTTTGTTCGGGTTAGGGGTTCCGGTCGTCCGGGAAAGGTTGGACGTCCGGTGCTTCATGGGGGTCCGGACGTCCGTAAAACGCCGGTCGTCTGGTGGGTCGGGGTCAACGCGAGATCCGAGTTCGAGGGCGCGATTTTGAGCGGAAAATGGAGATTTCGGGGTCAAAATTGACGAGATTTCATGGAGGAAAGATGGGGAAACTTGGGGAAATGCTAGATCCACTGGAAACCAAGAAAATCCATGGATCAAAATCAACAAAACATCATCAAACCAACAAATCACAAAAAAATTTGGGGCTATTTTTTGGTGGGGATTTTCGGATTTAGGCAAGAACACACAAAATCAAGCTAGAAAAAGAGGGGTAGGGGCTCCAAAAACGTGATCAACGTGGCTCATGATACCAAGATGATGTAGGGCGGAACCCTATGTGGACGATCTTTCACGTTTGGAGTGGATCCTACGGGGGAACATGAGGAACGCGCGGAAAACACAAAGGGGAAACATAGGGAAAACGAGAGAATCACTAAACCGACAAGGAATCAATCACACGAGTGCTAGATCACCAAGAGCAAATGGTAACACATGATCCAAAATCAACAAGGGTAGAGGATACAAAGGAACCGTTCTTCTCCGTAAGGAGGTCTTGATTGTCTTCCCTAGAAAGGGGTCTTGAATCCGCTCGGGGGATCTTCTCCGAAGAGGTCGTGAGCTCCAAGGAGAAGTAACCGAGTGGATGAGCAAAGATCTCACACAAAATATGAGCTAAACCAATGCTAAACCTAGCTAGGAGGTGGGAGAGACCTATTTATAGTCGTAGTGCAAATGGGAGTCCAAATGAAGGGGTACAAGGGCATAAGCCCGTGGCTGCGGCCACACAGGTGTCGGACGTTCGGAGGACATCGGTCGTCCAGAGCTTCCGGACAGTCCGGGCATCCAGAGATGTCGGACTTTTGTAGTTTTGGCTCGGGTGCTTGTCGTTCGTTCGTCCGGTGGCGTCGGTCATCCGTGGCCCTGGGAGTCGTCGGACGTCCGGTGTCTGGCGGTCATCCGGGCGTTGTAGGTTGCCTCGACTGCAGTCGATCTGGCTGGTGGAGTCTCCAGGCGTCGGACGTCCGAAGATCGTCGGTCGTCCGATGGCTGTCGGACGTCTGAGCGCTGTAGCTTCCCAGCAGCTCTTCATCTTGTTCCTCGCACTTGGTGTCCTCGCCGTCTTCTCCAATGCTAGTAGTTGTTCCATGGCCTTCCTCTTGGTTCGTGGACATGCACATCACACACGTTTGAGGTAGTAGCCATGTTTCACATATGGAAAGTGACGATTCGGAGAGGAGCGAGTTCACCTTGTGTCCAATTGCGTATAGTTGAGGTCTCGTCATAAGTCCTCTTGGGGTTTGGAGAGTAGTCGGAGTGTACATGGGGATGAATGTGGGATGCTCCACATCACTTATTTTCAAGGGAAGGGGGCGTGCCGTCTACAGTGGCGTCCTCTATCAATCCCGAGGCGCCGGACACTCTAATGGAAGCGCTTCAAAGTGCTTCCATTGTGGTGGAGCACCGTACCCTTATGGGTACGGTGGTTGAAAAGGTTTGGTCTGCTAAAAGCAGATTAAACCAAGCCTACACCAGCCTTCTAACAGGCTTTGAGGTACATGAAGTAATATATTTTTGGTTATCTAGAAAAAGAATGTCTGTATATAGATAGTAGCCCCTGAGACTCTGTTTAGTGTTTCACGAAGAAGGGCCGAACAGAGGATTGAATAATACTTCATAGGAGCTAACATATATGTCTATTTGGATGAGCAGGCTGCGAAGCTGGCAGCAACCTCGCATGCGGCCGATGTCTCCGAACTAAAGCGGAGGCTAGAGGGAAAACAAGGTATGTTATACCGAAGCATATCTGAACTGATATGAGCTCCAATTTTTTATCTGACTCAGCTTTATGTTTATGCTCATAGTTGACACGTCGGAGGTAGAAGACCTCAAGAGTGTGCTGGCCGAAGCCAAGAAGGAGGTGGACGAGGAACGAACCACCCGCCAAAAGCATGAGGTGAGGTTGGATGAAGTCCAACAAGAGGTCACAGATGCTATAAGAAAATGTGAGTCCTTGGAGCGCGAGGTGTCGGAGCGAGACTCCGAACTTGCTACGGCGCCCCAAAGCACAAAGGAAGCCCAGGTTGAAGCCCAAGGTGAATGTCAGGAGATCCGATAAGCCAAGCAGATCGCGGCAGGTAAAGTTCTTAATATGCAGAGAAATCTCGTAAGGAGAAAGTATACCTTTCTGACACGCATTTGGAGTTCTCCAGGAGCCTTTGTGGATCTTCCCCGAAGTATTGCAGATGCGGCAGACTTCTTCCGAGCCGAAGGGGGGAGCTCAACAGAGAAACTATTCTGGTCACAGTACCTTGCACCAGAGCAGCCTGTGCCCCTCAGTGATCAGCTAAAACAACAGTCGAGCTACATAGGATGGACGAACTGGCCATGAAGGATTTCATAATCCGTCTTTGGCCAGCCGAACCCATACCTAATAGCTATTTCGGGGTTGTGAAGCGGCTAATCAATGACTGCCCACGTCTTGATGCTATAAAGCGGTCAGTCTATATCGAAGGTGCCTGGATGGCCTTCGCCCGTGTCAAAGTGCAGTGGGCGAAGATGAATGCCACCAGTCTTGCAACCGAGGGGCCACCAGCAGGCAAGGAGCATCATACGCCGGAGCGATACTTCAATGATGTTCTTGAAGGTTCCTGCTTATAGAGGGCCTGTGTTCGAAGGACATCATGTTTGAATGAATGTAACCATGCTGCCAAAACTCTATATAATGAAAACAAGGTGTTTTGCGTAATTTTAGTCTTGTTTCATCTGAATTTATTTATCCTCCATTGCAGACATTTATTGAATGTGAGGGTTGGCCAATCGTCGGCTTCAGCCCCTCGCGTAGATACTACGAGGGTGTTCGGAATAGCACAAAAACACATTTAACCCAACGACTTGGTCCTTGAAGGACGTGCTAGTACGGCAAACCAGGCAATCCGACTATGCGGCTTTATCACTCTCACTTAGCTATATGAGTTTGACAATAAGATGGTAGGCGCAGCCCCTGGTATTGTTCGGCGATCCGAACTCGACTGCTGTAGACAATTGACCAGGTCAAAACCAGTCCTTCGCGTGACACGAAAAAATCGCGAGATTTATATTGAGTCACCGAATAGCTGACCAACTCTCGTCGCATCATGACAGTCAATTTTCAGCTTTCTCTACTGAGGTGTTTATCCGGCCAACCAGAAACACAATCGCAGTAGTTCTCCCTTTACTTCCTTAGCTGAACAATCGAAACGTAAGGTAGTAACCATAGGAGCCGGGCAACCCAACTATTGACCCAAGACATGATTCGGAGCTGATGCATATAATGCTAGATTCGGGACACCGAATTGCATTTGTGAAAGTGTTCAGACTTGTGGTAAATTTAATACATGTACGTTGCTGAATGGAGCCCCTGGCGATTTAGGTCAAGCCAAGGTGTACATGGCAATCGGATGATAAAGAAGAAAAATACAGAATAGGGAATAAGCCAGTACCAAATAATTTGGGTGAAAAACTATTTCCATTATAGTCTGATTGATACGTCAAAACGTATTTGTACAGATAATGCTATAAGCATCAAGGCTATTTTACATGCTGAGCGCAAGGGAAAGCTGTGTACAGGTATTTAAGAACAAGGGGGGAGGTGATCTTGAAAGATCCTTTAGGTACTCTGCCGTACATCTGCACTGCTTTTCGCCTTGGTGTGTTATCCTTTGAGAGGATTAATGAATAAGTTTTCATAAGGGGCCGGAAAAAGGGCCCTTGAGACCATAAAAAGGGTGATGTAGGTTGCAACGAACCTGAAAAGAAAAAAAATGAAGTTAAGTGATACGTCTCCAACGTATCTATAATTTTTGATTGTTCCATGCTATTATATTATCTGTTTTGGATGTTTATGGCCTTTATTATACACTTTTATATTATTTTTGGGACTAACCTATTAACCGGAGGCCCAGTCCAAATTGCTGTTTTTTGCCTATTTTAGTGTTTCGCAGAAAAGGAATATCAAACGGAGTCCAAACGGAATGAAACCTTCAGGAGAGTCATTTTTGGAACAAACGCAATCCATGAGACTTCGAGTGGATGTCAAGGAAGTAACGAGGCACCCACAAGGCTGGGAGGCACGCCCAGGGGGGTAGGCACGCCCCCCACCCTCGTGGGCCCCTCGTGGCTCCCCTAACCGACTTCTTTCGCATATATATACTCATATACCCTCAAAACATTCGAGAGCACCACGAAACCCATTTCCACCGCTGCAACCTTTGCTACCTCTTGAGCACTGCGTTGGTTTTCCCTTGAAGAGGAAAGCGTGATGCAGCAAAGTAGCGTAAGTATTTCCCTTAGTTTTTGAGAACCAAGGTATCAATCAAGTAGGAGGCTACACTCAAATCCCTCGTACCTGCACAAACAAATAAGAACCTTGCAACCAACGCGATAAAGGGGTTCTCAATCCCTTAACGACCACTTGCAAAAGTGAGATCTGATAGAGATTATAAGATAAATATTTTTGGTATTTTTATGATATAGATTGAAAAGTAAGGATTGCAAGATAAAATAGATCGGAAACTTATATGATGGAAAATAGACCCCGGGGCCATAGGTTTCACTAGTGGCTTCTCTCAAGATAGCATAAGTATTACGGTGGGTGAACAAATTACTGTCAAGCAATTGATAGAAAAGTGCATAGTTATGAGAATATCTAGGCATAATCATGTATACAGGCATCACGTCCGCAACAAGTAGATCGAAATGATTCTGCATCTACTACTATTACTCCACACATCGGCCGCTATCCAGCATGCATCTAGAGTATTAAGTTCATAAGAACAGAGTAACACATTAGGCAATATGACATGATGTAGAGGGATAAACTCAAGCAATATGATATAAACCCCATCTTTTTATCATCGATGGCAACAATACAATACGTGCCTTGCTGCCCCTGCTGTCACCGGGAAAGGAGACCGCAAGATTGAACCCAAAGCTAAGCACTACTCCCATTGCAAGAATGATCAATCTAGTAGGCCAAACCAAACTGATAATTCTAAGAGACTTACAAAGATAACCAATCATACATAAAAGAAATCAGAGGAGATTCAAATATTTCTCATAGATAAACTTGAGCATAAACCCACAATTCATTGGATCTCGACAAACACACTGCAAAAAGAGTTACATCGAATAGATCTCCAAGAAGATCAAGGAGAAATTTGTATTGAGATTCAAAGACAGAGAATAAGCCATCTAGCTAATAACTATGGTCCCGAAGGTCTTTGGTAAACTACTCACAACTCATCAGAGAGGCTATGGCGTTGATGTAGAAGCCCTCCGTGATTGATTCCCCCTCCGGCGGAGTGTCGAAAAAGGCTCCAAGATGGGATATCATGGGTATAGAAGGTTGCGGTGGTAGAAATAGGGTTTCGTGGTGCTCCTGGATGTTTTCCGGGTATGTATATATAGGCGAAGGAAGTCGGTCAGGGGAGCCACGAGGGGCCCACGAGGGTGGGGGGCACGCCCACCTCCCTAGGGCGCGCCTCCCTGCCTCGTGGCTTCCTCGTGTGTTTCTTGACCTCCACTCCAAGTCTCCTGGACTGTGTTTGTTCCAAAACTAACTCTCCCGAAGGTTTCATTCCGTTTGGACTCCGTTTGATATTCCTTTTCTGCGAAACACAGAAATAGGCAAAAAAATAGCAATTTGGGCTGGGCCTCCGGTTAATAGGTTAGTCCCAAAAATGATATAAAAGTGTATAGTAAAGCCCATAAACATCCAAAACGGGTAATATAATAGCATGGAACAATAAAAAAATTATAGCTACGTTGGAGATGTATCAAGCATCCCCAAGCTTAATTCCCGCTCGTCCTCGAGTAGGTAAATGATAAAAACAGAATTTTTTATGTGGAATGCTACCTAGCATATTTCTCAATGTAATTTTATTTATTGTGGCATGAATGTTCAGATCCAAATGATTCGAGATAAAAGTTTAATATTGACATAAGAGTAATAATACTTACATAATACTAACAAGGTAATCATGTCTTCTCAAAATAACATGGCCAAAGAAAGTTATCCCCACAAAATCATATTGTCTAGCTATGCTCTATCTTCATCACACAAAATATTTAAGTCATGCACAACCCCGGTTTTAACGAAGCAATTGTTTCATACTTTAGTATTCTCAAACTTTTTCAATCTTCACGCAATACATGAGCGTGAGCCATGGACATAGCACTATATGTGGAATAGGATGGTGGTTGTGGAGAAGACAAAAAAGAGAAGATAGTCTCACATCAACTAGGCTTATCAACGGGATATGGAGATGCCCATTAATAGACATCAATGTGAGTGAGTAGGGATTGCCATGCAACAGATGCACTAGAGCTATAAGTGTATGAAAGCTCATCAAAAGAAACTAAGTGGGTGTGCATCCAACTTGCTTGCTCACGAAGACCTAGGGCAATTTGAGGAAGCCCATCATTGGAATATAAAAGCCAAGTTCTATAATGAAAAATTCCCACTAGTATATGAAAGTGACAACATAGGAGACTCTCTATCATGAAGATCATGGTGCTACTTTGAAGCACAAGTGTGGAAAAGGATAGTAACATTGTCCCTTCTCTCATTTTCTCTCTTTTTTTTAATTTTGGTGGGCTTCTTTGGCTTCTTTTTTTATTTGGGCTTCTTCGGCCTCTTTTATTTGTTTATAAAGTCCAGAGTCTCATCCCGACTTGTGGGGGAATCATAGTCTCCATCATACTTTCCTCACTTGGGACAATGCTCTAATAATGAAGATCATCACACTTTTATTTACTTACAACTCAAGAGTTACAACTCAATACTTAGAACAAAATATGACTCTATGTGGATGCCTCCGGCGGTGTACCGGGATATGCAATGAATCAAGAGTAACATGTATGAAAGAATTATGAATGGTGGCTTTGCCACAAATACCATGTTAGCTACATGATCACGCAAAAGCAATATGACAATGATGATGCGTGTCATAAATAATAGAACGGTGGAAAGTTGCATGACAATATATCTCGGAATGGCTATGGAAATGCCATAATAGGTAGGTATAGTGGTTGTTTTGAGGAAGGTATATGGTGGGTGTATGGTACCAGCGAAAGTTGCGCGACACAAGAGAGGCTAGCAATGGTGGAAGGGTGAGAGTGCGTATAATCCATGGACTCAACATTAGTCATGAAGAATTCATATACTTATTGCAAAATTCTACAAGTTATCAAAACAAAGTACTACACGCATGCTCCTAGGGGAAGGGTTGGTAGGAGTTAACCATCGCGTGATCCCGACCTCCACACATAAGGAAGACAATCAATAAATAAATCATGCTCCAACTTCATCACATAACGGTTCACCATATGTGCATGCTACGGGAATCACAAACTTTTAACACAAGTATTCCTCAAATTCACAACTACCCAGCTAGCATGACTCTAATATTACCATCCTCATGTCTCAAAACAATCATCAAGCATCAAATTGATCATAGCATTCAATGCACTCTATATGATAGTTTTTATTATACCCAACTTGGATGCCTATCATATTAGGACTAATTTCATAACCAAAGCAAATACCGTGCTATTCTATAAGACTCTCAAAATAATATAAGTGAAGCATGAGAGATCAATAATTTCTATAAAATAAAACCACCGCCGTGCTCTGAAAAGATATAAGTGAAGCACTAGAGCAAAATTGTCTAGCTCAAAAGATATAAGTGAAGCACAGAGTATTCTAATAAATTCCGATTCATGTGTGTCTCTCCCAAAAGGTGTGTAAAGAAAGGATGATTGTGGTAAACTAAAAAGCAAAGACTCAAATCATACAAGACGCTCCAAGCAAAACACATATCATGTGGTAAATAAAAATAAAGCTCCAAGTAAAGTTACTGATAGATGAAGACGAAAGAGGGGATGCCTTCCTGGGCATCCCCAAGCTTAGGCTTTTATTTGTCCTTGAATTTAACTTGGGGTTCCTTGGGCATCCCCAAGCTTAGGCTCTTGCCACTCCTTATTCCATAATCCATCAAATCTTTACCCAAAACTTGAAAACTTCACAACACAAAACTCAACAGAATATCTCATGAGCTCTGTTAGTGCAAGAAAGAAAACCACCACCTTAAGGTCTTGTAATGAAATCATTCTTTATTTATATTTGTGTTAAACCTACTATATTACAACTTCTCTATGGTTCATACCCCTCGATACTAGCCATAGATTCATCAAAATAAGCAAACAACACACGAAAAACAGAATCTGTCAAAAACAGAACAGTCTGTAGCAATCTGTAGCTTTCGAATACTTCTGGAACTCTAAAGATCCTACCAAAATAGTAAGTCATAGGAAATTTGTCTATTAATCTACTGCAAAACGAATCAACTAAAAATCACGTTTCTGTGATTTATTAAAATTATTCTCGTGCATGCAGAAGTTTCTGTTTTTCAGCAAGATCACATTAACTATCACCCAAGATGATCCTATAGGTTCTACTTGGCACAAACACTAATTAAAACATAAAACCACATCTAAACATAAGCTATATGAATTATCTATTACTAAACAGGAACAAAAATCAAGGAACAAAAATAAAATTGGGTTGCCTCCCAACAAGCGCTATCGTTTAACGCCCCTAGCTAGGCATAAAAGCGAGAATAGATCTAAGTATTGCCATCTTTGGTATTCAATTCATAAGTGGCTCTCATAATAGATTCATAAGGTAATTTGATTTTCTTTCTAGGAAAGTGTTCTATGCCTTTCCTTAATGGAAATTGGAATATAATATTTCCTTCCTTCATACCAATAATTGAACCAATCGTTCTAAGGAAAGGTCTACCAAGAATAATATGACATGAAAGATATCAATCTATATCAAGAACAATAAAATCTACAAGCACAAAATTACTATTTGCAACAATAAGAACATAATTATCCTTCGCACAGGTTTCTTAATGGTGGAATCCGCAAGGTGCAAGTTTAAAGAGCAATCATCAAAACCATGGAAACCTAACACATCACACAAAGTTTTTGGAATCGTGGAAACACTAGCACCCAAATCACAAAAAGCATAGAATCCATGATCTTTAATTTTAATTTTAATAGTAGGTTCCCACTCATCATAAATTTTTCTAGGGATAGAAACTTCCAATTCAAGTTTTTGTTCATAAGATTGCATTAAAGCATCAACGATATGTTTGGTAAAAGCTTTATTTTGACTATAAGCATGAGGAGAATTCAACACTTATTGCAACAAGGAAATACAATCTACTAAAGAACAATTATCATAATTAAATTCCTTGAGATCCAAAATAGTGGGTTCATTGCTATGTAAAGTTTTGACCTCTCCAATCCCATTTTTACCAATTTTAGCATCAAGATCTAAAAACTCTGAATCATTGGGACGCCTTTTAACTAAAGTTGACTCATCCCCAGTCCCATAATTATCAAGATTCATATTGCAAAACAAAGATTTAATAGGGGACACATCAATCACTATTATATCTTCATCATTATTATCATGAAAACTAGAAGAACACGCTCTTACAAAGCAATCTGTCTTAGCACGCATCCTAGTGGTTCTTTCTTTGCACTAATCAATGGAAATTCTCATGGGTTTGAGAGACTAATTGATATCATGCTTAGGTGGAACAGATCTAAGTTTCAAAGAATAAACATCAAGAGAAATTCTATCCACGTTCCTAGACAACTCATCAATCTTAGGCAATTTTTCTTCAAGCAAAGCATTGAACTTCTTTTGAGAAATCATAAATTCTTTAACACTAATATCAAAATCGGAGGGCATCTTATTAAAATTTCCATAAGAGTAGTTGTAGGAATTACCATAATTATTAGAGGAATTACTAGGAAACTATTGGGGAACGTTGCAGAAAATTAAAATTTTTCCTACGGTTTCACCAAGATCCATCTATGAGTTCATCTAAGCAACGAGTCATGGGAGAGAGATTGCATCTACATACCACTTTGTAGATCGCGTGCGGAAGCATTCAAGGGAACAGGGATGATGGAGTCGTACTCGCCGTGATCCAAATCACCGATGACCAAGTGCTGAACGGACAGCACCACCGCGTTCAACACACGTACGGAACGGACGATGTCTCCTCCTTCTTGATCCAGCAAGGGGGAAGGAGAGGTTGATGAAGAAGGCTCCAGCAGCAGCACGACGGCGTGGTGTTGGTGGAGAGGCAGTACTCCGACAGGGCTTCGCCAAGCACTTAACGGAGGAGGAGAGGTGTTGGGGAGGGGAGGGGCTGCGCCTTGGATCAGGTGTTCAGCCCTCCCCTCGCCCTCTATTTATAGGGGAAGGGGAAGGGGGCCGGCCCCCTCTAGATGAGATCTAGAGGGGGGTGGCGGCCAGGGAGGGGGGCTTGCCCCCCAAGCAACGGGGGCGCCCCCACTAGGGTTCCCCCCAACCCTAGGCGCATGGGCCCAAGGGAGGGGGGGAGCCCAGCCCACCAGGGGCTGGTTCCATGCCCCTTGCGGCTCATGTGGCCCTCCGAGAGGGGTGGCCCCTCCTGGTGGACCCCCGAAACCTCTCCGGTGGCCCCGGTACAATACCGATATGCCCCTGAAACTTTCCGGTGTCCGTATGACAACTTCCCATATATAAATCTTCACCTCCGGACCATTCCGGAACTCCTCGTGACGTCCGAGATCTCATTCGGAACTCTGAACAACATTCGGTAATCACATACGAGTCTTCCTAATAACCCTAGCGTCACCAAACCTTAAGTGTGTAGACCCTACGGGTTCGGGAGACATGCAGACATGACCGAGACGGCTCTCCGGTCAATAACCAATAGCGGGATCTGGATACCCATGTTGGCTCCCACATGCTCCTCGATGATGTCATCGGATGAACCACGATGTCGAGGATTCAATCAACCCCGTATACTATTCCCTTTGTCAATCGGTACGTTACTTGCCCGAGACTCGATCGTCGGTATCCCAATACCTCGTTCAGTCTCATTACCGGCAAGTCACTTTACTCGTACCATAATGCATGATCCCGTGACCAGACACTTGGTCACTTTGAGCTCATTATGACGATGCACTACCGAGTGGGCCCAGTGATACCTCTCCGACATACGGAGTGACAAATCCCAGTCTCGATCCGTGTCAACCCAACAGACACTTTCGGAGATACCTGTAGTGCACCTTTATAGTCACCCAGTTACATTGTGACGTTTGTTACACCCAAAGCACTCCTACGGTATCCGGGAGTTACACGATCTCATGGTCTAAGGAAAAGATACTTGACATTGGAAAAGCTCTAGCAAAACGAACTACATGATCTTGTGCTATGCTTAGGATTGGGTCTTGTCCATCACATCTTTCTCCTAATGACGTGATCCCGTTGTCAATGACATCTAATGTCCATAGTCAGGAAACCATGACTATCTGTTGACGAACGAGCTAGTCAACTAGAGGCTTACTAGGGACGTATTGTGGTCTATGTATTCATACGTGTATTACGATTTCCGGATAATACAATTATAGCATGAATAAAAGACAATTATCATGAACAAGGAAATATAATAATAATCCTTTTATTATTGCCTCTAGGACATATTTCCAACAGTCTCCCACTTGCACTAGAGTCAATAATCTAGTTACATTGTGATGAATCGAACACCCATAGAGTTCTGGTGTTGATCATGTTTTGCTCGCGAGAGAGGTTTAGTCAACGGATTTGCGACATTGAGATCCGTATGTACTTTGCAAATTTCTATGTCTCCATTTTGAACATTTTCACGGATGGAGTTGAAATGACGCTTGATGTGCCTGGTCTTCTTGTGAAACCTGGGCTCCTTGGCAAGGGCAATAGCTCCAGTGTTGTCACAGAAGAGTTTGATCGGCCTCGATGCATTGGGTATGACTCCTAGGTCGGTGATGAACTCCTTCACCCAAATTGCTTCATGCGCTGCCTCCGAGGCTGCCATGTACTCCGCTTCACATGTAGATCCCGCCACGACGCACTACTTGCAGCTGCACCAGCTTACTGCTCCACCATTCAACATATACACATATCCGGTTTGTGACTTAGAGTCATCCAGATCTGTGTCGAAGCTAGCGTCGACGTAACCATTTACGACGAGCTCTTCGTCACCTCCATAAACGAGAAACATGTCCTTTGTCCTTTTCAGGTACTTCAGGATATTCTTGACCGTTGTCCAGTGTTCCTTGCCGGGATTACTTTGGTACCTTCCTACCAAACTTACGGCAAGGTTTACATCAGGTCTGGTACACAGCATGGCATACATAATAGATCCTATGGCTGAAGCATAGGGGATGACACTCATCTCTTCTTTATCTTTTGCCGTGGTCGGGCATTGAGCCGAGCTCAATCTCACACCTTGCAATACAGGCAAGAACCCTTTCTTGGACTGATCCCTTTTTAACTTCTTCAAAATCTTATCAAGGTAAGTGCTTTGTGAAAGACCTATGAGGCGTCTCGATCTATCCCTATAGATCTTGATGCCTAATATGTAAGCAGTTTCTCCAAGGTCCTTCATTGAAAAACACTTATTCAAGTAGGCCTTAATGCTGTCCAAGAATTCTATATCATTTCCCATCAAAAGTATGTCATCTACATATAATATGAGAAATGCTACAGAGCTCCCACTCACTTTCTTGTAAACGCAGGCTTCTCCATAAGTCTGCATAAACCCAAACGCTTTGATCATCTCATCAAAGCGAATGTTCCAACTCCGAGATGCTTGCACCGGCCCATAAATGGATCGCTGGAGCTTGCACACTTTGTTAGCATTCTTAGGATCGACAAAACCTTCCGGCTGCATCATATACAGCTCTTCCTTAAGATAGCCATTAAGGAATGCCGTTTTGACGTCCATCTGCCATATCGCATAATCATAGTATGCGGCAATTAATAACATGATTCGGCCGGACTTAAGCTTCGCTACGGGAGAGAAAGTCTCATCATAGTCAATCCCTTGAAGTTGCCGATAACCCTTAGCGACCAGTCGAGCTTTATAGATGGTGACATTACCATCCGCGTCCGTCTTCTTCTTAAAGATCCATTTGTTTTCTATCGCTTGCCGATCATCGGGCAAGTCAGTCAAAGTCCATACTTTGTTTTCATACATGGATTCTATCTCAGATTGTATGGCTTCTAACCATTTGTTGGAATCTGGGCCCGCCATCGCTTCTTCATAGTTCGAAGGTTCACCGTTGTCTAACAACATGATTTCTAGGACAGGGTTGCCATACCACTATGGTGTGGAACGTGTCCTTGTGGACCTATGAAGTTCAGTAGCAACTTGATCTGAAGTACCTTGATCATCATCATTAATTTCCTCTCCAGTTGGTGTAGGCACCACAGGAACATTTTCCTGAGCTGCACTACTTTCCGGTTCAAGAGGTAGTACTTCATCGAGTTCTACTTTCCTCCCACTTACTCCTTTCGAGAGAAACTCTTTTTCCAGAAAGGATCCGTTCTTGGCAACAAAGATCTTGCCCTCAGATCTTAAGTAGAAGGTATACCCAATGGTTTCTTTGGGGTATCCTATGAATACGCATTTTTCCGACTTGGGTTCGAGCTTTTCAGGTTGAAGTTTCTTGACATAAGCATCGCATCCCCAAACTTTTAGAAACGACAGCTTAGGTTTCTTTCCAAACCATAATTCATATGGTGTCGTCTCAACGGATTTAGACGGTGCCCTATTTAAAGTGAATGTAGTTGTCTCTAGAGCGTATCCCCAAAATGATAGTGGTAAATCGGTAAGAGACATCATAGATCGCACCATATCCAATAGAGTGCGATTACGACGTTCGGACACACCGTTACGCTGAGGTGTTCCAGGCAGCGTGAGTTGTGAAACGATTCCACATTTTCTTAAGTGTGTACCAAATTCGTGACTTAAATATTCTCCTCCACGATCCAATCGTAAGAATTTTATCTTTCGATCACGTTGATTCTCTACTTCATTCTGAAATTCCTTGAACTTTTAAAAGGTCTTAGACTTGTGTTTCATCAAGTAGACATACCCATATCTACTCAAGTCATCAGTGAGAGTGAGAACATAACGATATCCTCCGCGAGCCTCAACGCTCATTGGACCGCACACATCGGTATGTATGATTTCCAATAAGTTGGTTGCTCGCTCCATTGTTCCGGAGAACGGAGTCTTGGTCATTTTACCCATGAGGCATGGTTCGCACGTGTCAAATGATTCATAATCGAGAGACTCTAAAAGTCCATCAGTATGGAGCTTCTTCATGCGCTTGACACCTATGTGACCAAGGCGGCAGTGCCACAAGTATGTGGGACTATCGTTATCAACTTTACATCTTTTGGTATTCACACTATGAATAGGTGTAACATTATGTTCGAGATTCATTAAGAATAAACCATTGACCATTGGGGCATGACCATAAAACATATCTCTCATATAAATAGAACAACCATTATTCTTGGATTTAAATGAGTAGCCATCTCGTATCAAACGAGATCTAGATACAATGTTCATGCTCAAACTTGGCACTAAATAACAATTATTGAGGTTTAAAACTAATCCCATAGGTAAATGTAGAGGTAGCGTGCCGACGGCGATCACATCGACCTTGGAACCATTCCCGACGTGCATTGTCACCTCGTCCTTCGCCAGTCTCCGCTTATTCCGCAGCTCCTGATGTGAGTTACAAATGTGAGCAACGGCACCGGTATCAAATACCCATGAGTTACTACGAGTACTGGTAAGGTACACATCAATTACATGTATATCAAATATACCTTTAGTGTTGCCGGCCTTCTTGTCCGCTAAGTATTTGGGGCAGTTCCGCTTCCAGTGACCCTTCCCCTTGCAATAAAAGCACTCAGTCTCAGGCTTGGGTCCATTCTTTGACTTCTTCCCGGCAACTGGCTTACCGGGCGCGGCAACATCTTTGCCGTCCTTCTTGAAGTTCTTCTTACCCTTGCCCTTCTTGAACTTAGTGGTCTTATTGACCATCAACATTTGATGTTCTTTCTTGATTTCAACCTCTGCTGACTTCAGCATTGAGAATACTTCAGGAATGGTCTTCACCATCCCCTGCATATTGTAGTTCAACAGAAAGCTCTTGTAGCTCGGTGGGAGCGACTGAAGGATTCTGTCAATGACCGCCTCGTTCGGGAGGTTGATCTCCAGCTGGGACAGGAGGTTGTGCAACCCAGACATTTTGAGTATGCGCTCACTGACAGAACTGTTTTCCTCCATCTTACAACTATAGAACTTGTCGGAGACTTCATATCTCTCGACCTGGGCATGAGCTTTGAAAACCATTTTCAGCTCCTCGAACATCTCATATGCCCGTGCTTCTCAAAATGCTTTTGGAGCCCCGATTCTAAGCTGTAAAGCATGCCGCACTAAACGAGGGAGTAATCATCAGCACGTGATTGCCAAGCATTCACAATGTCTTGGTTCTCTGGGATGGGTGCTTCACCTAGCGGTGCTTCTAGGACATAATCTTTCTTGGCTGCTATGAGGATGATTGTCGGTATCAAAACCAGCGGATCTCGGGTAGGGGGTCCCGAACTGTGCGTCTAGGCGGATGGTAACAGGAGACAAGGGACACGATGTTTTACCCAGGTTCGGGCCCTCTTGATGGAGGTAAAACCCTACGTCCTGCTTGATTAATATTGATGATGTGTGTTACAAGAGTGGATCTACAACGAGATCAAGGAGGCTAAACCCTAGAAGCTAGCCTATGGTATGATTGTTGTTCGTCCTATGGACTAAAGCCATCCGGTTTATATAGACACCGGAGAGGGCTAGGGTTACACAGAGTCAGTTACAATGGTAGGAGATCTACATATCCGTATCGCCAAGCTTGCCTTCCACGCCAAGGAAAGTCCCATCCGGACACGGGACGAAGTCTTCAATCTTCTATCTTCATAGTCTTGGAGTTCGGCCGATGATGATAGTTCGGCTATCCGGACACCCCCTAGTCCGGAACTCCCTTAGTAGCCCCTCAACCAGGCTTCAATGACGACGAGTCCGGCGCGCATGTTGTCTTCGGCATTGCAAGGCGGGTTCTTCCTCCGAATAACTTATAGAAGATTGTGAACACCAGGATAGTGTCCGGCTCTGCAAAAATAAATTCCACGTACCCCCGTAGAGAGAATAATATTACACAAGTTTAATCTGCTGACATATTTTGTGGCGCAACGTCACACCACTACCAAGCCTTCAAATTGTTTTTATTGTTCCACCTCAACGCGTTTGGCGAGGCGGTTTCCTTGGCACGTCTTGTCGAAGTAGAGATCGTGTTCCCCTTATTCTGGGATTCCCATCAATACGGACGTGGGTAACCCAACCGCGCCCATTGCCACGCCCCCTCCATCGAAGGCGGGTTCCAAACGGTCACGGGGACGGCTCTTGGTATTCTTCCTCTTTATAATGAGACCAAGGCCCGTTCTTCTTCTTCAATCCTCTATCGAATCCGCCCGTCGCCCCGAGTTCCAACACCCAAGGATCCATATTCGGGTATCTTCGATCTTCGACAATGTCCGGCCCCGACTAACAAGGCCGGTGGATGCCCTCCTCCGTCACGGAGGAGGACGTGCTAAAGCTAAGAGACGCCGGGTACTTAACCTATGAGATTTCGCATAGGCTGCCTGCCCGAGGGCAAGTTATTCCTACTCCCGAGCGCGGCGAGAGCGTCGTGTTTGTGTCTCACCTCCGTCGGGGTTTAGGCTTCCCGATGGATCCCTTCGTGAGGGGGCTCATGTTTTACTATGGGCTGGAATTCCATGACTTGGCTCCGGAGTCTATCCTCCACATCTCATCATTCATTGTCGTCTGCGAAGCCTTCCTCCGCACTACCCCTCACATCAGTTTGTGGCTCAAAACCTTCAACGTAGAGCCGAAGGTGATTGAGGGGCGTCAGGTAGAGTGCGGAGGGGCGGTTATAAGTAAGAGGGCCGATGCTCCATGGCTCGAAGGCTCTTTTCAGGAGGAGCTCGGCTTATGGCAACAGGAGTGGTTCTACGTCACCGCTCCCAGGGGCAGCAGGCAAAGACTGCCGCCCGTCTTCCGCTTGGGCCCCCCACAGCAGCTGACATCATGGGTCAACAAGGGGCGTGACTGGGGGCCATCCAAGGATGTTCCCCTGTTGCAGGACCGGATTCGAGGTCTCCAAGAAAGGGAGATCAATCTGGCCATAGTGGTCCAGGTTATGTTGATCCGGCGCTTACTACCCTGCAAACGTCGCCCCCTCCGTCTGTGGGAATTTAATCCGGAGGGGCCACGAGCTCTCCAACACTTCATGGGTTCGACACCCGTGGAGATGTACAAACTGTTCTTCGGATCGCAAGAAATGCGTCCGGAATTGACCGAGGATGCTGGCCTAAGCTGCAATCGCCCGGATATTCAAGTAAGTAGCCCTGTGTCCGGACACATCGTCCATTTATTTATTGTGGGTTTGCCTTTTAACCAGCTATCCCTTGGACAGGAGTGGATAGTGCAAGCAAAACTGACACGGTGTCCGGCCCCCCTCCCTGAGACCACGCAGGATCCCGTGTTAATCAAAATGTTAGAAGTTGTACCTTCGGAGGAGGGCGAAGGAGGACACCAGGGATCTACCACCTCAGCCACGGAGGCTTTCAGTAAGGGAGGAATCGAGAGTCCCTCCTTCCAAGGAGAGAAGAGGACCACTTTCGAAGACCCGGTGGTCAAGGCCTCAAAGCGGGGGAAGAAATCTGTACCGGAAGGTCCCGTGCCAGGAAGAGCCCCGGCCGAACTGTCTCCTTGGAGGAATCAGCCCTCTAGCGAGCCATAAGTAAAAAGGGGGAATTTTGTAATAGTGAACATCCCCGTTTAATTTCTAAGGGTAACCGAAGTTTCCACCTTGTAGTTCGGATCTCAGCCCATCTCAGCATAGCTCATCTTCGGGAGACCTTCGTCCGGATATGATGGAGAGCGAAACGCCTCCATCTTCCGCCCCATCGTGCGGGGCGGACGACCCTGAGGTGTCGTCGCGGAGGGTCTCCTCGAGTCCGGCGGGGCCAGAGAGTTCGGCACCCATGGGAGTACGGCCGGTGGAGCTGCAGGATTTGCTTGAGAGGGCATCCATCTCAGAAGATCACCGCACATTAATGAGTATGGTGATTGAGAGGATCTCGTCCGCTGAAAGCGGGTTGTGTGAGACCGTCGGGAGTTTGCTGATGGGATTTGAGGTATGCAAAAAATGATATACCTGTTGACAGTTTTTGCACATGAAGTGCGGCCTGTATAGATAGTAGCCCCTGAGACTTGGTATGCTGTCGAAAGCGGCAGCGTGCCGAGGATCATAATCTCAGTTATATAATGTCGCCTTTCCTATGCAGGTGGCGAAACGTTCGGTGGCTAGCCGGACTGATGGAGTTGCCGAGCTTGAGAGGCAACTCGACGTTGCGGATGCAGACATCTCGCTGGTCAATAAACGACTCGATGAGTCACAAGGTGCGTGGTTGCTCTATGGTCGCCTAGTAAGGGAGCTGACGCCCAATCCTTACAATTTGTATGCCTGATGCAGATAGTGCTGCCGCTGTGGAAGGCCTTCGAGCAGAACTTGCTCGGGCCAAGGAGCAAGCCAGAAAAGCGAGGCGGCTGCCTCGAAGGCAGCGGAAGGGCTAGAAGCCGAGAAGGCTGCTCACTACCGAAGCAGGGAGGAGATGGCCGGAATGGCCACGAAATTAAAAGTTGCCATCGACCGCCTGGAGGTTCTTGAAGGAGAACGCCGAGTGGAGCAAGAGGACCTGAAGAAGGCCGACGCCGAAGCCAAGGATGCCCGTAGTGCAATGCGGGCTATGAAGGAGGAACTTCGTCAGATTGGAGACATTGTGGCTGGAGAGCCCTTTATGCTGCGTAGGAAGTTCACAGATCCGAAGTATGCTCAGCTGGGCCAATTGTACGGTGCGGAGGATCCGTATCTGGACTTGGCGGCGAGTGTGGCGGACGCAGTTGTGCACTTTCGAAGCCAGGAGGATCATGAAATGGAAGAGCTTTTCTGATCTCAATTCCATAGTCTGGAGCGTCCACTTCCGTTGAGTGATCGGCTGGTTGAGTGGGCTGAGCTGAATAGATTGTCCGGACTTGCCATGACGGATGTGGTCGCTCATCTGTGGCCGAAAAGGCCCAAGCCGAAGAGTTATTTTGGCTTGTTGCAGCAATTCCTTGGGGCGGTGCCGCGTATTGGGGCGATGAAGCGGTCGGCGTGCATAGAAGGTGCACGGATGCCTCTCGCCCGTGGTAAGACATACTGGGCGGAGATGGATGCCACCACTGTTGCATCCCGGGGTTCAGACAAAAGTCGATTCCCCACCAAGCACTATTTTGAGGATGTCCTGCAGGGCGCTCGTATAATAGAGGCACCGTGCTCGAAAGATGTTATGTTTCAATAATATGTATGATTTCTGAGATTATGTTTATAATGCAATAACTTTTTATACTTGTGTGCTCAAGTATTGAACTATCTCCTGTGCGGCTGTATATGTATGAATAACCTAAAAGTTGCAGTCTTTGGCTTCAGCCCCCACGCACATGGTGCGGGGGTGTTTGCAAATAAAAAGGCGCTTTTTCACACTTAATCCAACGTCTTGGTCCTTTTAGGGAGGTGATAGCGTAGCAAACTAGGCAACCGGACTATAATGCTTTATCACTTTCACTTAGCCATAGGAGCTCGAATGTGGGGCTACTATATAGCCCCTAGCAGCACCGCTCCTCTCCGAACTTCGGGGCGCGTATGTGCCTGACCGGAAAGCGGTCCTTCATCAAAGCGGAGGAATTCTAAACATTCCAATGGTCGATCGAGTGGTTGACTAGTCTCTCGCTATATCATGACAGTCAGTTTTCGGCTTTCTCTACTGAGGTGCTCGCGCGGCCGAACCGGGGCACAATCACAGTAGTTCTCCTGGTGCCGTGTTAGCCGATGATACGGAATGTAAGGCAGCAAAACACAGGAGCCGGGCAAACCCAACATTTGACCAAAGACATGATTCGGAGCTGATGCATATAAGGCCTAACTCGAGACGCCGAACACTCCCTGAGGTTTTCGGTCTTTATGATATTGGGCAGAATAATGCCCTAAGCCCCTAGTGTCCAGGTACAGGCGGGAACTTCTGGCGCGGCCGATGCCAAAACGCCAGCCTCCTCCTCGGCTATGGTGGGAAACCGGGGGATGTGTATCAACAAGAGACATTAAGAAAGGTTTACGCAGGGTCTTAATCTGAAAAGAATCCTTGCAACGGGTCCCTGCTGCATGTATGCGCCTGTGTCTCCGTTGTGCTGTATCCTGGACGGGTGTAGTACGTGCTTCATCTGTAAAAGAGAAGGACTTAGTTTCTAAGAAATATCGTGCAAAAAATTGTATGAAATAAAGTATAATTTGGAAGATGAAGAAAGTTGAGCTTTATTGGCTCTCATCATTTATACGCCCAGCCCCTTGTAAAGGGGATATGCGGCTGGAAGCCCCTTGTTAAGTTAAGCCGGACTCGCCTAACTGTGTCCGGGGTCTGAATGACCTGTGGTTAGGGGCCTTGACCTGCAGGGTCGGAGTGGCTGTCAAGGCAGCCCCACGCTCTCTGTTGTCGAGGGACACTCGTAGTTGCTCTTAAATGAGATTATGCCGCGTGGACTGGGCGTTGTAAGAATAAGAGGCGTGTAGTGTGGTATGGCGTTAAAGCGGGCGAAAGCTTTGTGCCCCAGTAGTGCTTGATGGCCACTATGAAATGGGGTGCTGCGAAGAATGGGCCTTTCGCGATGGAGGTTGTTGGATGAACCGAACATGGCCTCTAGTGGTACAGAGCCCGTATGATTGGCTTAAAGGCCTGGCATCACTCCTTTAAGGGAAGTGCTGTTATGTCGAATGTTGATATGGTCTATCCCCATTCTGCGGATGGTCTCCTGGTATGGCAGGTGCCGCACTCTATTTTCGTGTTATCACATGAAGTGAGTTCACTGTTTTGACTTCTAGTGGGAAAGTCTTCTGTTGTTCGGAGTGTTGCTTTTGGGGTTCGTCACTTCCACTTGGTGTGTCGAGCCCCTTGTGTTCGGCATTAAGTCGGCCGGACTACTTGAAGACCCAACAATCTCTGTGGGTATGGTTTGCAGGCTTTCCGGAGGTACCGTGTATTTGACATAGCCTGTCCAGAATCTTATTTAGGTTCGATAGCTCGTCATTGTTGTCCTTGAGGGGCAGTGTTTTGTTATTCGGCCGAAAGCTTTTGAATCCGGCATTGACCGCCGTACTATTTGGGCCATTTTCCTTGTTCCGACGCTGATCTTTTCTGCGTCGTGATTTCCCATTTCCATCCCTGACTTCGGATGTACTCGGGTCGCTGGTGCTACATCTAGCCAGCCAGCTGTCCTCCCCTGCACAAAAGCGGGTCATGAGGCTTGTTAGTGCGGCCATTGTTCTTGGTTTTTCTTGGCCGAGGTGTCTGGCGAGCGATTCGTCTCGGACGTTGTGGTTAAAGGCTGCTAAGGCTTCAGCGTCCGGACAGTCGACTATCTGGTTCTTTTTAGTGAGGAACCTGTTCCAGAATTTGCGTGCTGACTCTCCGGGTTGTTGAGTTATGTGACTTAAATCGTCTGCATCCGGAGGCCGGACATAAGTCCCCTGAAAATTTGCTCGAAACGCATCCTCAAGCTCTTCCCAACTTCCGATGGTATTTTCTGGGAGGCTTTTAAGCCAATGCCGAGCTGGCCCTTTGAGCTTGAGGGGTAGGTATTTAATGGCATGGAGATCGTCTCCTCTGGCCATATGTATGTGTAGGATATAATCCTCAATCCAGACTCCGGGGTCTGTTGTTCCGTCATATACCTCTATGTGTGCGGGTTTGAATCCCGCTGGAAATCCATGATCCAGCACCTCGTCGGTGAAACATAGTGGGTGTGCGGCGCCCCTATATTTGGGTGTGCCATTGTCTTCAGATGTTCGGCGGGTTATGTTGCTTCCTGGAGTCTTCTTTTTTGGTCCGTAAATAGATCTGACTGGGTAGTCTTTTTTCCGAGGATCTTTATGCTGATCGTGTGCCGGCTTGTGTGCGGCGCCCCTTGTTGCTCTTGGCCTGTCATCTGGTCGTCTATCCGGCCAGGCGGCTTCTTTCTTTTTTGACTGCGGGGGCTCTAAGGCCTCCTCGTCAAATTCGGGCAACAGCTTGCGCTTCGGGTAGCTCTTTGTCTGGTGACTAGTGCCATGTTTATCTGCGCTGTTGAGTACTTTGCTCCATCTCATTCTGAGTGCATCCTCTGCTGTTTTGAGCTTTCGCTTTTGCTTCTTCAAACTTCTTGCCGTGGCGACGAGCCTTGTATGCAGATTCGTGTGCTCTGGTGAGGTGAGATCATCTTCGCCGGGGATGGGTTGCTTGTCCAGTTCACGTCCGGCTGGCTGCTTGGTGACGTGTGCGTCGTCCACTGCTTCGCCCTGCTCTAGGGCCTTGTCCATATGGGTGCCGTTTTTATCGAGGCCGGTCTTCGGGCGGTGCTTGCGTTGCCGTTTTGGTTGTTTGTTGGGGGAGTTGTCCTTCGCCACGTCCCATTTTTCCTCATTGTCGCTTCCTTTTGGTGTATCCACCATGTATACGTCGTGAGTAGGGGTGGCTTTCCAGTGCCCGATGGGCGCTGGTTCTTGGTCGTCTCCGGCATCGTCATCCGTACCATCGATGTCTTCAGAGTCATAGTCTAGCATGTCGGTTAGATCGTCGACAGCGGCTACCAAGGGGGTGGTGGGTGTGTTTTGAATTTCTGTGTCATCCGCATCCCAACCGTCCTGACCGTAGCCCGGCCAGGGCTCTCCTGATAACGAGAGACACTTTAGCAAACTCAAGATGTCGCCAAAAGGTGAGTGTTGGAAGATGTCCGCTGCGGTGAACTCCATGATCGGCGCCCGATCGGATTCGATCGGAGGGGGCGCGGGAGGTTCGGAGTCCGGCAAGGAGTCCGGCGCCTTGGAGTCACAAGCTTCATGAGGGACAAGGTCACTGTTCAGCTCTCTCACCGTAGAGGTTGCAGCCCCCGAGGCGGTGTCTAGCCATCCGTCCTCGATCTGCGCAGCCGGCTCCGAATTGAAGATCGGAGCGGGTTCTAGTGAGGCCTCCAGGGTATTGTCCGGCTGCAGAGCTAAATCATGCTCGCCGTGACAGTGCGGCACGCTCGGCTGTGGCTTGGATCCGTCGATGATCAAGTCCTTGCGGATGTCAGCCATGAAGTTTAAACTTCCAAATCTGACCTGACGGCCAGGGGCGTAGCTTTCGATCTGCTCCAGATGGCCAAGCGAATTGGCCCGCAGTGCAAAGCCGCCGAATACGAAGATCTGTCCGGGGAGAAAAGTCTCACCCTGGACTGCGCCGATGGTGATGATCGAAGAAGCCATCGAGCCTATCGGTGACGACACAGGGGAACTCTCAATGAAAGCACCAATGTCGGTGTCAGAACCGGCGGATCTCGGGTAGGGGGTCCTGAACTGTGCGTCTAGGCGGATGGTAACAGGAGACAAGGGACACGATGTTTTACCCAGGTTCGGGCCCTCTTAATGGAGGTAAAACCCTACATCCTCCTTGATTAATATTGATGATGTGTGTTACAAGAGTGGATCTACAACGAGATCAAGGAGGCTAAACCCTAGAAGCTAGCCTATGGTATGATTATTGTTCGTCCTATGGACTAAAGCCATCCGGTTTATATAGACACCGGAGAGGGCTAGGGTTACACAGAGTCGGTTACAATGGTAGGAGATCTACATATCCGTATCGCCAAGCTTGCCTTCCACGCCAAGGAAAGTCCCATCCGGACACGGGACGAAGTCTTCAATCTTCTATCTTCATAGTCTTGGAGTCCGGCCGATGATGATAGTTCGGCTATCCGGACACCCCCTAGTCCGGAACTCCCTCAATGATCCTCAGGTTCCGGACCCAGTCTGAATAGTTGCTGCCATCATCTTTCAGCTTGGTTTTCTCTAGGAACGCGTTGAAGTTCATGTTGACATGAGCGTTAGCCATTTGATCTACAAGACATATTTTGCAAAAGTTTTGGACTAGGTTGATGATAATTAAGTTCATCTAATCAAATTATTTAATGAACTCCCACTCAGATTAGACATCCCTCTAGTCATCTAAGTGTTACACGATCCGAGTCGACTAGGTCGTGTCCGATCATCACGTGAGACGGACTAGTCATCATCGGTGAACATCTCCATGTTGATCGTATCTTCCATACGACTCATGTTCGACCTTTCGGTCTCTATGTTCCGAGGCCATGTCTGTACATGCTAGGCTCGTCAAGTTAACCCTAAGTGTTCTGCATGTGTAAATCTGTCTTACACCCGTTGTATGTGAACGTAAGGATCTATCACACCCGATCATCACGTGGTGCTTCGAAACGACGAACTTTAGCAACGGTGCACAGTTAGGGGGAACACTTTCTTGAAATTATTATCAGGGATCATCTTATTTACTACCGCCGTTCTAAGTAAACAAGATGCAAAAAACATAATAAACATCACATGCAATTATATAGTAGTGACATGATATCGCCAATATCATATAGCTCCTTCGATCTCCATCTTTGGGGCTCCATGATCATCTTCATCACCGGCATGACACCATGATCGCCATCATCATGATCTCCATCATTGTGTCTTCATGAAGTTGTCACGCCAACGGCTACTTCTACTTCTATGTCTAACGCGTTTAGCAATAAAGTAAAGTAATTTACATGGCGTTCTTCAATGACACGCAGGTCATACAAAAAATAAAGACAACTCCTATGGCTCCTGCCGGTTGTCATACTCATCGACATGCAAGTCGTGATTCCTATTACAAGAACATGATCTCATTCATCACAATATATCATTCATCATTCATCACAACTTCTGGCCATATCACATCACATGACAATTGCTGCAAAAACAAGTTAGACGTCCTCTAATTGTTATTGCATCTTTTACGTGGCTGCAATTGGGTTCTAGCAAGAACGTTTTCTTACCTACGAATAACCACAACGTGATTTTGTCAACTTCTATTTACCCTTCATAAGGATCCTTTTCATGTAATCCAGTCCAACTAAAGTAGGAGAGACAGACACCCGCTAGCCACCTTATGCAACTAGTGCATGTTAGTCGGTGGAACCTGTCTCACGTAAGCGTACGTGTAAGGTCGTGTCAGGAATCCTAAGTCACACCGATCTAGCATGTAACACATCATATCACTTTGCGGCCTCACGCACGGTATTCCCACGGGTGCCACCTTACCTGGCCCGGGACCGTTTACGCCTTTTGGCTCATGTATATCATAGTGCCGCTAGCATCCATATGACAAAGAACCCGGGCTGACATGGCTAGTCGTGAACCCAAAGTGGCACTAAATTACAGGGACATGCATACATGACACAACAACAAATGTGTCGGTCATCAGCGAGTGAATCCAGGCTGTAGCACTGGGCTAGCAGGACTCCGGTGAACCGGGCTGTAGCGGGCTAACAGGACTCCAGAATTCATCGCGTGACATTTCCCCAAGGGGACAGACACAGGAACAAAGAAGGACACATGCCGGCCAGCCTAAGTGTTCCGGAGCAGTAGCAAGCTACCATGGCTCAGTGGAAACACTAGGAGACATTTCCCGGTAAGAGAGGCTACTAAGGATAAACAACTAGATAGTCAGATCCCACACATACCAAGCATTTCAATAACATACACACAATATGCTCGATATGTGCAAATACAACATGGCATCACAACATGACTCTACAACTCAAGTATTTTATTCAATAGGCTCCGAGGAGCGAGGTATTACAAACATGGGTCTCATGACCCAACACTCAGAGCATACAAGTCAAAGCACAAGCGGAAGCTTAACATGTCTGAGTACAGACATCTACAAATGAAAAAGGCTGAGAAGCCTGACTATCTACCAGATCCTGCCGAGGGCACAAGATCGTAGCTGAGGTAACAAGCTAAACGTCGAAGTCCACGCGGAACTACTAGCGAGACCGAAGTCTCTCTGCAAAAACATAAATTAAGCAACATGAGTACAAATGTACCCAGCAAGACTTACATCAGGACTAACTACATATGCATCAGTATCAACAAAGTGATGGTGGGGTTTAACTGCAGCAAGCCAGCTTTGACTCGGTGGCTATCCTGAACTACGACTGCAAGTAACTCTTTTGAGGTGGCGCACACGAGTCCACATATTCACCATATCAATACACCACTATGGATCCTCTCCCATCTCCATACGAGAACGCCATCCATAGCACTCACGCTTATCTTGCGTATTTTAGAGTATCCACTTTCACTTGTCTATGAACTGTACAGGCAACCCAGAAGTCCTTTTCCACGGACACGGCTATTCGAATAGATCATATTAACCCTGCAGGGGTGTACTTCTTCACACACGCTCTCACCACTTACCGCCGTTTACACGACATGTACTCGGCAACCTTCAAGCGGAAGCCTAGCGAGGGTGTCAGCCATGACCTGACTAACCACACAAGTCTCTCGTCCAGGTTTATCGCCTATTCGGGTTCCATCCGCAAGGAGATCCGGCCGGGGTGTCGCCCACGGCCCCAAACGATGTGTGCAGGGTTCCCAAGTCCACTATGCGGGTGCCACTTGGTACACCGGGCCACTGTGCCTAGTCTGTCCCAAGCCCACCTGTACCGGGTGCCACTTGGTAGACTACTAACACTACCTACAAACACCAGAAACTAGTTGCAACTCCTGGACAGAGATCGAGTCGATTAATAAGTCGAGAGAGTCAATTAAGGATCCCAATGTGTGGTAGTAGCTGTTCATGGATCACAAACACAGAACTCAGTTCCTGAGGACGGCTGCAATGAGACAACCCACCATGTACTCCTACATGGCCTCTCACCGCTACCTTTACCAAATCGTGTTCACACACTTAGCTCACACACAGTAGGACCTGTTCACACACCTCCGATTCATCCCCGATGAATCAGACCTGACTCAACTCTAAGCAATAGCAGGCATGACAAACAAGCATGAATGAGTAGGCACATCAGGGCTCAAACAACTCCTACTCATGCTAGTGGGTTTCATCTATTTACTGTGGCAATGACAGGTCATGCAGAGGATAAAGGGGTTCAGCTACCGCAGCAAGTAACAGATGAATCATTGTTGTCCTAATGCAGTAAAAGAGAGCAGGAGCGAGAGAGTGGGATTTTATCGGAATGAACAAGGGGGTTTTGCTTGCCTGGCACTTCTGAAGATAGTATAGCTCTTCATTGGTGTCATTGATCACATCGTCGGAACCACGTCTATCGAGAGGGGACGAACACCGACAAACAAGGAAGAAACACAATCAATGCAATGCATAATATGATGCATGATCATGACATGGCAATATGCTATGATTTGAGCTAATGCATTTAGCAGTAGGTTAAATGGAGTTGGTTTGTATCCAAGATTCAAATTCAAACTCCACATGTGGTTATTTAAATGCCATTCATACCATTTGTCCTAAACAGCAACTATAAGTTGTTCTAACATGCATGAAAATGATACAGATGGATAGATTGGACTTTTATGATAATTTTTCATATATAAATTATTTCATTTGGAGTTACGGTTGAATTTCTATGATTTTTACAAGTTTTAAACATTTTCTGGAATTTATAAATCATTTCTGATTTATTTAAATCCCAGAAAATATTTACTGCGTCAGCCTGACGGCAGTGTGACGTCACAGGGTCAACAGGGTCAACCTGATCCGGCCAAACCTGACCAGTGGGTACCACTGGTCAGTGACATAATGCTGGCTTGGGTCACTGACGGGTGGGCCTAGTCAAAGGCCATGTCAGCATGGTCAAAGCTGACACGTGGGCCCACAGGTTTTAACTAAATCTAGTTAAGAAAATAACCCGAGGTTATTTAGCTGGTGGGGACCAGATGTCAGTGGCTAGTGTGATTAAACTAAATGCAATTAAGCCCTAATGATGGTGCCACGTCATCACCACCAGCGTGTAAACGCCGGCGACCAAATCCGCAGCAGAGGCCGTCGGACTTTCGGTACGGGGCCCGGTTTGAAGAGCCACTTGCACCTACGTGCTCCGGGAAGTGATGCGGATCCGATGGAGCAAACAACGGAGGCGGGGGTGGCCGGAGTTGAGCACGGCGTCCCGTGATGCGGTGGCCGGAGTTCGGGCATGGGCGGCCGCTTGGTTCCAATGCATGGGGGAGCTAGCTAGGGGCTACGTTGGACTCGTCGTTGCTTCAGGAGCACGACGAAGGCTCAAGCTCGAGCGGACATGCACGGTGGCTGCGAGAGCAACGACCATGGCGGACGGCGGCGCTCGGGTACGGCGGCGGGCATAGCTGGAGGACAGGAACGAGCTCGGGGAGGAGGGGAAAGGCGGAGAATCTCACAGTGCATCAGAAGGGGTCATAGACGAGCTCGGGGGCGCACGGGTGACGGAGAATTGACGGCGACCATCGGCGGCGGTCAAGGACGAAGTCGAGCCTGTTGTCGGCGGAGCGGGGCATCCCGCGCTGCTCGGATCCATGCAGAGGACGAGGACGATGTCTCGGGGCTCTTGGGCACGTCAGAGGGGCGAGGGGGTGGTTGTGGCCGCGGTAACGGCGTCGGCGGCGACGAGCTCCGCTCGGTGGGGAGAGGGAGAGAAATCAGAGGAGGGGAGAGGCACGGGAGAGTGAGAGAGAGGTCGGGGGCTGCGTGGCGTCATCCAGATGCGTCGGAAGGGGGGGGGGCAGGCAGGCAGGGAGGAGCTGGCCTCCTCGGCCGCGCGCGTGCGGGCACGCAGCTGCTCCTACTGGCAGGAGGAAGACGACAGGAGGCGCCAGGTGGGCTGGGCCAGCGAACTGGGCCGGCTGCAGGTAGGTGGCCAGGTAGTCCTTCTCTCTCTCTCTTTTATTTGTTTCAGTTTTCTATTTTTCTGTGATCTTTAGGGCTTTTCTAAAAATACCTAGACCCTTTCAAAATTCACTAAACTGCACATTCCCACTGTATAGAATATATCCAACATGGAACATTTCAGTTTAGGAATATTTGGACATTTAGAATATTTTATAGAATTTAAATGTCCAAATTCAAATACTTATGATTTAATTCAGTGACCTTAGGATGACCTAGAAAATTGTGCAGCATTTTTGTCAGAGGTTTAAGACCAAGGCAAAGATGATGAACATTTTAGAAGGTCATTTCAGGTTTATTGAAAATATTTTTAGTAAACCCTAATTGGATTCAGAGGGTTCTGGGGGTTCTGTCTTCCCCATTTCAAATTTCATAAAATTTAAACATGATGCATGGAGGCTAAAGTAAAAACAAGCAAGGCCTGAACTGGGGATGTGACAACTCACCCCCACTAAACAAGAATCTCGACCCGAGATTCAAGCGTAGGGTAAGACGAAGGGGAAACGCAAACTAGTATAATCTTCATGATCCAGGGTGCACTTCATAAGAGCGTTGATTTGATCCTCATCTTTGTCTCGACGTCTTGCTTTGAGAACTCCATCCAACATGACAATGAGAAGAAAGGAAAATTCTGGAAGAATCGATCTTCTCGGAGATCGAGCAACTCACGGAATGAGGCATAGAACCATCTCTCGGGTTGAGACACGAAGCACACATCTGAAGAAATGGAGTGAGACAGATGGCAAGGGTTCACTAGGTTGACAACAATTCCACACTTAGGAAGGTGGTAAACGATTGTAACCGTAGCGAGGAGTTGAGTTGCCATGATAGCATAACGAGACATCTTAGAAGAGGCGACTCGTAGAATATTCTTTGAAGTGGCAAAAAGAATTACTTTTGATTCATAGATCATAAAATTCTCTATACCAGCCAAAGGCAAATTACAATCGATCATTTGAACGAATTCGAATGAATGGCATACTCAGTTTGGAAAGGAAACTAGAGTTATAAGACAACTCGACAAATGGAAGGCACATTCCAATTGATACCGATGATATAACCTAGTGTCTGAGCATGGCCTCGAGAACTTGAGCATTTCCATATTCATCAAGGTTTTACCAACATCCGTGTCAGGGATCCTGGCAACACATCGTACTACCATGATGAAAAACAATGGATGATGCAGATGTAAAGGAGGATAACCCTTCTCAAATTTCACCTTAGCAAGGCCAAGGAAACAAAATCTGGATGATCGACCGAGAGACATTTAGCACTCCGCTTCTAATGTTCTCCTTGATGTGCTAGTGTATACCATTCATATGGTTTGATATCTAGAACATCAAGTAAAGGTCGGACTTCGGGAACACAAAAATCCATAAGGGACAACTAGGGAGTAAATCCTACGAAATCCTTATGGGGAGGTGGCCAACTTCCTCAAACAGGATACTACAATAATAGGTCTTCTGGCTGGGTGTGTTGGCCACGACATCCACTTTACCGGTTATCGAGGGACCAATATTATAGTTCTTGGGAAAACATTCCAACCATCATATCTGCCTGAGATTCAAATCTGGTTGGTGTCAGGATATTCCAGACTCATCGAGTCTAGGAAAAAAAATGAAAGTTTGCAACACAAATCGACGAGATGACGTTGCGAGATTCTCGGGGAATGAACTACAATAGCAAGCTCCAAAACATGAGCTAGTTCTGCTACAAACCTGTGAACACGCTGTCCAAGACAAGCATGACCACGTAGTAGTCTTATAATAAGACACTACCGAGTTCAGGTTGGGAAACCATCATTGCGGTTAACGAAGTCCTTGCATAAGTCATATGATTAGCTCTTATGAAGGAACTTCTTCTCCTTGAACAAGTCAATCAGTGGCTTGGTGTGCTAGGAACACATATAGAATGGAGGCGGCCAACCTATCAAACCATAGAGTACTTCGCACGTGCATGACTAACTTGGGATGATTCCAGAGGAGCAAAAACAAACTTTCTCGAATTCACGGCAGCTACTTA
Organism: Triticum aestivum; assembly: GCF_018294505.1. NCBI lineage: Eukaryota > Viridiplantae > Streptophyta > Magnoliopsida > Poales > Poaceae > Triticum > Triticum aestivum. The sequence continues at coordinate 600,619,271 of NC_057804.1, forward strand.
CATCAAATGCACGTGAATCAAAGGAAGTCACTTCTTTCATCCAACATATACTTCATGAACGGGGCATGAAGAAAATGCTTACACAAGTTTCCAACACTAGCTTAATGTTCAACAAAATCATGGAGGAGATAAGGATGTTGTCAATGGGCTCAACAACAATTCATTCAGGTTTACTTATAAAAGGAATTCCATAGTTAAGTGAACACGGTGATAGCATTGGTCAGACCAAGAATATAATGGTGTATGCTCGAGGAAAAACCACGAGTAAGACAACATTACGAATATCGTTGGTTCTGATTTGATTTGACGATAGCCCATACTCAAATCAAAGATTGGATAAGATAATAGATCCAGTAATTGACCATGAGGATCAACCAATGAAGATATCATCTTTCTTCAAAACACACCAACACCAGGATATCCCTTTGAAACGAACTAGGTTAGGTAAGCTGTTATCTTCCAACTCTCCAAGTTGTCGTTTAGCCTAACCAACTAGCTCAGGGGTATCCAACACTGATTCTTGGAGAAAGGGTGGTTTCGAAAACCAACTTGGTCATGAGCTCAACATAGCAGTCAGGTGACAACCTGGTGATACTTCCGAGAAGATAATCGAAAAATCACGAACACCGATATGCTATTAAGCTCGAGAACAATCTTGCTTTTCAGGGCAAGATGATATGATCAAAGGAGCGAGGGATTGGCACAATCCTAACTCATTGATCAAAGAGTGCACCGGAAATAAGGACTAGGTAGCACAATCTATCTTAGAATGACGATTCAAGAACCAACACGCTAAGAATGAAGTATTGTCCTTTAACTACCAAGCAACGGGGTTGCTAGCAGTATTGATTTCACACATCACAGATCACTTGTCGGTATTTCGGTTACAACAACATGGGAACCGAGGAATGAATAATGATGGTGAGAAGTATCACTGCACCAAGAATTCATAAGATGATGTGTAATTCCTATGACTTTCTTGACATAAAGAGGGTAATACTTCAGGGTAGAACAGAACAAAAACTGGATTAGTATTTGATCTGCGGAGTATGACTACTTTGACCCAATCCTAGATATGGATGAGGTACTGGAGTTCATTTCTCCTAGTCATTCTGGGATAGAATGGCTTGACGGAACACAAGTATAATAGGCATCGATGAACAAAGACACGCATATTCTTGACTATCAATTGATAGACGAAGGTCAGAAAACAACTAAAAAGAGCAACTCAAAGTAACGTATAATTTTCTAAGTTGTGGATGCATAGATTAGTATGTCGAGCAAAGCTCAACATTTCTTCCGGATAACCCATGCAGAAAAGGTAGGACTGGCAGGGTCACAATATAGAATGGAGAACTCATCGAGATCACTCTGGTTGTGATCCTTGGTTCAAAGAACTTCTGCCATAAGTGGTTCATAGTATTTGGAATAAGGAAATACCACGAGCCTCGAGGACTAATGCAAAGGTTACTAATAACCTAAAGGAATGAGCAAAAACTATCAACATGAAGCAAGTAGGGTGAATCTCGGTTCAAAACCCAGGAGTAGAATACCTACTAACTAAATGGCATCACGGGGAATCATCACACTGGGAACACAAAGCATGGCTGGATTACTAGGTGATACTCTAGACACCTAGGTCATAATAATAACTCCAACATATACGTCGAGGCAATAGAGTACCTCAACTCACTGATTAGTGTGGTTAACCTGGCCAGAAAGGTCATCGAAAACAGAGGGAAAGGATTTTGCAATTGCATCAGATTATTTAGAAACCTGGGATGACTCAGACAGCATAACGGCTGTAAATGCTCAAAAATATTTAGACATGCTACAAAAATGGTGGCATAACCACTTAGAAGCACAAAATCAAGGTTTCGAGATCAACAATTAACATACGGAAGTAGTAGGAACTGAACTGAGACTTAAATCCAACAATCTAATAAGTCTACGGATTAGTAACACGTGATCCTGATGGAAAGAAGAGATAGCCTAGTTCCTTAACCCCGTAGGAAGGATAAGACGACTCGGATCAGAAGGGCATAGGGTAAAGGAGTAAAAAGAGCCTTACATTCCATCCCACAATCAATTCCCTTATATAACTAAAGAATTTCTAGACTCAACTTCGACCAGTTTGGCTTGGTAATCCTACAGGCAGTCAAGCTCTGATACCAAAGCTGTCAGGACTGCGATCCTAAGTCACACCGATCTAGCATGTAACACATCATATCACTTTGCGGCCTCACGCACGGTATTCCCACGGGTGCCACCTTACCTAGCCCGGGACCGTTTGGGCCTTTTGGCTCACGTATATCATAGTGCCGCTAGCATCCATATGACAAAGAACCCGGGATGACATGGCTAGTCGTGAACCCAAAGTGGCACTAACTTACAGGGACAGGCATACATGACCCAACAACGAACATGTCAGTCATCAGCGAGTGAATCCAGGCTGTAGCACTGGGCTAGCAGGACTCCGGTGAACCGGGCTGTAGCGGGCTAACAGGACTCCAGAATTCATCGTGTGACATTTCCCTGAGGGGACAGACACAGGAACGAAGAAGGACACATGCCGGCCAGCCTAAGTGTTCCGGAGCAGTAGCAAGCTACCATGGCTTAGTGGAAACACTAGGAGACATTTCCCGGTAAGAGAGGCTACTAAGGATAAACAACTAGATAGTCAGATCCCACACATACCAAGCATTTCAATAACATACACACAATATGCTCGATATGTGCAAATACAACATGGCATCACAACATGACTCTACAACTCAAGTATTTTATTCAATAGGCTCCGAGGAGCGAGGTATTACAAACATGGGTCTCATGACCCAACACTCAGAGCATACAAGTCAAAGCACAAGCGGAAGCTTAACATGTCTGAGTACAGACATCTACAAATGAAAAAGGCTGAGAAGCCTGACTATCTACCAGATCCTGCCGAGGGCACAAGATCGTAGCTGAGGTAACAAGCTAAACGTCGAAGTCCACGCGGAACTACTAGCGAGACCGAAGTCTCTCTGCAAAAACATAAATTAAGCAACGTGAGTACAAATGTACCCAGCAAGACTTACATCAGGACTAACTACATATGCATCAGTATCAACAAAGTGATGGTGGGGTTTAACTGCAGCAAGCCAGCTTTGACTCGGTGGCTATCCTGAACTACGACTGCAAGTAACTCTTTTGAGGTGGCGCACACGAGTCCACATATTCACCATATCAATACACCACTATGGATCCTCTCCCATCTCCATACGAGAACGCCATCCATAGCACTCACGCTTATCTTGCGTATTTTAGAGTATCCACTTTCACTTGTCTATGAACTGTACAGGCAACCCAGAAGTCCTTTTCCACGGACACGGCTATTCGAATAGATCATATTAACCCTGCAGGGGTGTACTTCTTCACACACGCTCTCACCACTTACCGCCGTTTACACGACATGTACTCGGCAACCTTCAAGCGGAAGCCCAGCGAGGGTGTCGGCCATGACCTGACTAACCACACAAGTCTCTCGTCCAGGTTTATCGCCTATTCGGGTTCCATCCGCAAGGAGATCCGGCCGGGGTGTCGCTCACGGCCCCAAATGATGTGTGCAGGGTTCCCAAGTCCACCATGCGGGTGCCACTTGGTACACCGGGCCACTGTGCCTAGTCTGTCCCAAGCCCACCTGTACCGGGTGCCACTTGGTAGACTACTAACACTACCTACAAACACCAGAAACTAGTTGCAACTCCTGGACAGAGATCGAGTCGGTTAATAAGTCGAGAGAGTCAATTAAGGATCCCAATGTGTGGTAGTAGCTGTTCATGGATCACAAACACAGAACTCAGTTCCTGAGGACGGCTGCAATGATACAACCCACCATGTACTCCTACATGGCCTCTCACCGCTACCTTTACCAAATCGTGTTCACACACTTAGCTCACACACAGTAGGACCTGTTCACACACCTCCGATTCATCCCCGATGAATCAGACCTGACTCAACTTTAAGCAATAGCAGGCATGACAAACAAGCATGAATGAGTATGAACATTAGGGCTCAAACAACTCCTACTCATGCTAGTGGGTTTCATCTATTTACTATGGCAATGACAGGTCATGCAGAGGATAAAGGGGTTCAGCTACCGCAGCAAGTAATAGATGAATCGTTGTTATCCTAATGCAGTAAAAGAGAGAAGGAGCGAGAGAGTGGGATTTTATCGGAATGAACAAGGGGGTTTTGCTTTCTTGGCACTTCTGAAGATAGTATAGCTCTTCATTGGTGTCATTGATCACATCGTCGGAACCACGTCTATCGAGAGGGGACAAACACCGACAAACAAGGAAGAAACACAATCAATGCAATGCACAATATGATGCATGATCATGACATGGCAATATGCTAAGATTTGAGCTAATGCATCTAGCAGTAGGTTAAATGGAGTTGGTTTGAATCCAAGATTCAAATTCAAACTCCACATGTGGTTATTTAAATGCCATTCATACCATTTGTCCTAAACAGCAACTATAAGTTGTTCTAACATGCATGAAAATGATACAGATGGATAGATTGGATTTTTATGATAATTTTTCATATATAAATTATTTCATTTGAAGTTACGGTTGAATTTCTATGATTTTTACAAGTTTTAAACATTTTCTGGAATTTATAAATCATTTCTGATTTATTTAAATCCCAGAAAATATTTACTGCATCAGCCTGACGTCAGCGTGACGTCACAGGTTCAACAGGGTCAACCTGATCCGGCCAAACCTGACAAGTGGTCCCACTGGTCAGTGTCCTAGTGCTGGCTTGGGTCACTGACGGGTGGGCCTAGTCAAAGGCCATGTCAGCATGGTCAAAGCTGACACGTGGGCCCACAGGTTTTAACTAAATCTAGTTAAGAAAATAACCCGAGGTTATTTAGCTGGTGGGGCCCAGATGTCAGTGGCTAGTGTGATTAAACTAAATGCAATTAAGCCCTAATGATGGTGCCACATCATCACCACCGGCGTGTAAACGCCGGCGACCAAATCCGCAGTGGAGGCCGTCGGACTTTCGCTACGGGGCCCGATTTGAAGAGCCACTTGCACCTACGTGCTCCGGGAAATGACGCGGATCCGATGGAGCAAACAACGGAGGTGGGGGTGGTCGGAGTTGAGCACGGCGTCCCGTGATGCGGTGGCCGGAGTTCGGGCATGGGAGGCCGCTTGGTTCCAGTGCATGGGGGAGCTAGCTAGGGGCTGCGTTGGACTCGTCGTTGCTTCAGGAGCACGATGAAGGCTCAAGCTCGAGCAGAGATGCACGGTGGCTGTGAGAGCAATGACCATGGCGGACGGCGGCGCTCGGGTATGGCGGCGGGCATAGCTAGAGGACAGGAACGAGCTCGGGGAGGAGGGGGAAAGGCGGAGAATCTCACAGCGCATCAGAAGGGGTCATAGACGAGCTCGGGGGCGCACGGGTGACGGAGAATCGACGGCGACCATCGGCGGCGGTCGAGGACGAAGTCGAGCCTGTTGTCGGCGGAGCGGGGCATCCCGCGCTGCTCGGATCCGTGCAGAGGACGAGGACGATGTCTCGGGGCTCTTGGGCACGTCAGAGGGGCGAGGGGGTGGTTGTGGCCGCGGTAACGGCGTCGGCGGCGATGAGCTCCACTCGGTGGGGAGAGGGAGAGAAAGCAGAGGAGGGGAGAGGCACGGGAGAGTGAGAGAAAGGTCGGGGGCTGCGTGGCGTCATCCAGATGTGTCGGAAGGGGGGGGGGGCAGGCAGGCATGGAGGAGCTGGCCTCCTCGGCCGCGCGCGTGCAGGCACGCAGCTGCTCCTACTGGTAGGAGGAAGACGACAGGAGGCGCCAGGTGGGCTGGGCCAGCAAACTGGGCTGGCTACAGGTAGGTGGCCAAGTAGTCCTTCTCTCTCTCTCTTTTATTTGTTTCAGTTTTTTATTTTTCTGTAATCTTTAGGGCTTTTCTAAAAATACCTAGACCCTTTCAAAATTCACTAAACTGCACATTCCCACTGTATAGAATATATCCAACATGGAACATTTCAGTTTAGGAATATTTGGACATTTAAAATATTTTATAGAATTTAAATTTCCAAATTCAAATACTTATGATTTAATTCAGTGACCTTAGGATGACCTAGAAAATTGTGCAGCATTTTTGTCAGAGGTTTAAGACCAAGGCAAAGATGATGAACATTTTAGAAGGTCATTTCAGGTTTATTGAAAATATTTTTAGTAAACCCTAATTGGATTCAGAGGGTTCTGGGGGTTCTGTCTTCCCCATGTCAAATTTCATAAAATTTAAACATGATGCATGGAGGCTAAAGCAAAAACAAGCAAGGCCTGAACTGGGGATGTGACAGGTCGGTCCGGGCCACTTCATCCCACAATACCGCTGAAGCAAGAAAAGACTAGTAGCGGTAAGCAAGTTGGCAAGATCTACGCCCACAACAAATTTGTGTTCTACTCGTGCAATAGAGAACTACGCATAGACCTAGCTCATGATGCCACTGTTGGGGAACGTTGCAGAAAATAAAAAAAATTCCTATGGTTTCACCAAGATCCATCTATGAGTTCATCTAAGCAACGAGTCATGGGAGAGAGATTGCATCTACATACCACTTTGTAGATCGTGTGCGGAAGCGTTCAAGGGAACGGGGATGATGGAGTCGTACTCGCCGTGATCCAAATCACCGATGACCAAGTGCTGAATGGACAACACCTCCACGTTCAACACACGTACGGAACGGACGATGTCTCCTCCTTCTTGATCCAGCAAGGGGGAAGGAGAGGTTGACGAAGAAGGCTCCAGCAGCAGCACGACGGCGTGGTGTTGGTGGAGAGGCAGTACTCCGACAGGGCTTCGCCAAGCACTTAACGGAGGAGGAGAGGTGTTGGAGAGGGGAGGGGCTGCGCCTTGGATCAGGTGTTCAGCCCTCCCCTCGCCCTCTATTTATAGGGGAAGGGGGAAGGGGGCCGGCCCCCTCTAGATGAGATCTAGAGGGGGGGTGGCGGCCAGGGAGGGGGGCTTGCCCCCCAAGCAAGGGGGGCGCCCCCACTAGGGTTCCCCCCCAACCCTAGGCGCATGGGCCCAAGGGAGGGGGCGCCCAGCCCACCAGGGGCTGGTTCCCTGCCCCTTGCGGCTCATGTGGCCCTCCGAGAGGGGTGGCCCCTCCCGGTGGACCCCCGGAACCTCTCCGGTGGCCCCGGTACAAGACCGATGTGCCCCTGAAACTTTCTGGTGTCCGTATGACAACTTCCCATATATAAATCTTCACCTCCGGACCATTCCGGAACTCCTCATGATGTCCGGGATCTCATCCGGGACTCCGAACAACATTCGGTAATCACATACGAGTCTTCCTAATAACCCTAGCGTCACCGAACCTTAAGTGTGTAGACCCTACGGGTTCGGGAGACATGCAGACATGACCGAGGCGGCTCTCCGGTCAATAACCAATAGCGGGATCTGGATACCCATGTTGGATCCCACATGCTCCTCGATGATGTCATTGGATGAACCATGATGTCGAGGATTCAATCAACCCCGTATACTATTCCCTTTGTCAATCGGTACGTTACTTGCCCGAGACTCGATCGTCGGTATCCCAATACCTCATTCAGTCTCGTTACCGGCAAGTCACTTTACTCGTACCGTAATGCATGATCCCGTGACCAGACACTTGGTCACTTTGATCTCATTATGATGATGCACTACCGAGTGGGCCCAGTGATACCTCTCCATCATACGGAGTGACAAATCCCAGTCTCGATCCGTGTCAACCCAACAGACACTTTCAGAGATACCTGTAGTGCACCTTTATAGTCACCCAGTTACGTTGTGATGTTTGGTACACCCAAAGCACTCCTACGGTATCCGGGAGTTACATGATCTCATGGTCTAAGGAAAAGATACTTGACATTGGAAAAGCTCTAGCAAAACGAACTACATGATCTTGTGCTATGCTTAGGATTGGGTCTTGTCCATCACGTCATTCTCCTAATGACGTGATCCCGTTGTCAATGAAATCTAATGTCCATAGTCAGGAAACCATGACTATCTGTTGACCAATGAGCTAGTCAACTAGAGGCTTACTAGGGACGTATTGTGGTCTATGTATTCCTACGTGTATTACGATTTCCGGATAATACAATTATAGCATGAATAAAAGACAATTATCATGAACAAGGAAATATAATAATAATCCTTTTATTATTGCCTCTAGGGCATATTTCCAACAGAAACGTCCTAGAATAAAAGTTTCCTCTATAAGCATTGTTACCAAAATTATTCCTACCAACAAAATTTACATCCATAGATTCATTATTATTCTCAATCAAAGTAGACAAAGTCATATCATTAGGATCAATAGGAGTACTCTTATTAGAAAACAATTTCATAAGTTCATCCATCTTTCCACTCAAAACATTAATCTCTTCTATCACATGAACTTTTTTACTAGTAGATCTTTCAGTGTGTCATTGAGAGTAATTAACCATAATATTATCTAGGAGTTTAGTAGCTTCTCCTAAAGTGATTTCCATAAAACTGCCTTCCGCGGCCGAATCTAAAAGATTTCTAGAAGCAAAATTCAATCCAGCATAAAAAATTTGTATGATCATCCATAAATTTAATCCATGTGTAGGGAAATTACGAATCATTAATTTCATCCTCTCCCAAGATTGTGCAACATCCTCATGATCAAGTTGCTTAAAATTCATAATATCGTTTCTAAGAGAGATGATCTTAGAGGGAGGAAAATACTTAGAGATAAAAGCATCTTTGCACTTATTCCATGAATCAATACTATTTTTAGGCAAAGACGAAAACCAAGTTTTAGCACGATCTCTAAATGAAAACGGAAATAGCTTCAATTTAACAATATCATTATCCATGTCTTTCTTCTTTTGCATATCACACAAATCGACAAAGTTGTTTAGATGAGTAGCGACATCTTCACTAGGAAGGCCAGAGAATTGATCTTTCATGACAAGATTCAACAAAGCAACATTGATTTCACAAGATTCAGCATCGGTAAGAGGAGAAATCGGAGTGCTGAGGAAATCTTTATTATTGGTATTGGAAAAGTCACACAATTTAGTATTATCTTGAGCCATCGTGACAAGCAATCCAACACACAAACACACAAGAGGTAAGGGAAAAAGAGGCGAACGGGAAAGAGAACGAATAAAACAGCAAGGGTGAAGTGGGGGAGAGGAAAACGAGAGGCAAATGGCAAATAATGTAATGCGAGGGAGAAGAGTTTGTGATGGGTACTTGGTATGTCTTGACTTGAGCAAACACCTCCCGGCAATGGTGCTAGAAATCCTTCTTGCTACCTCTTGAGCACTGCGTTGGTTTTCCCTTGAAGAGTAAAGGGTGATGCAGCAAAGTAGCGTAAGTATTTCCCTTAGTTTTTGAGAACCAAGGTATCAATCCAGTAGGAGGCTACACGCAAGTCCCTTGTACTTACACAAACAAACAAGAACCTCACAACCAACACGACAAAGGGGTTGTCCATCCCTTCACGGCCACCTGCGAAAGTGAAATCTGGTAGAGATAATAAGATAAGATAAATATTTTTGGTATTTTTATGATGTAGATTGAAAAGTAAAGATTGCAAAATAAATTAGACCAGAAACTTATATGATGGAAAATAGACCCAGGGGCCATAGGTTTCACTAGTGGCTTCTCTCAAGATAGCATAAGTATTACGGTGGGTGAACAAATTACTGTCAATCAATTGATAGAAAAGTGCATATTTATGAGAATATCTAGGCATGATCATGTATATAGGCATCACGTCCGCGACAAGTAGATCGAAATGATTCTGCATCTACTACTATTACTCCACACATCGACCGCTATCCAGCATGCATCTAGAGTATTAAGTTCATAAGAACAGAGTAACGCATTAGGCAAGATGACGTGATGTAGAGGGATAAACTCAAGCAATATGATATAAACCCCATCTTTTTATCGTCGATGGCAACAATACAATACGTGCCTTGTTGCCCCTGCTGTCAGTGGGAAAGGACACCACAAGATTGAACCCAAAGCTAAGCACTTCTCCCATTGCAAGAATGATCAATCTAGTAGGCCAAACCAAACTGATAATTCAAAGAGACTTGCAAAGATAACCAATCATACATAAAATAATTCAGAGGAGATTCAAATATTTCTCATAGATAAACTTGATCATAAACCCACAATTCATCGGATCTCGACAAACACACCGCAAAAAGAGTTACATCAAATAGATCTCGAAGAAGATCGAGGAGAAATTTGTATTGAGATTCAAAGAGAGAGAAGAAGCCATCTAGCTAATATCTATGGACCCGAAGGTCTGTGGTAAACTACTCACAACTCATCGAAGAGGCTATGGAATTGATGTAGAAGCTCTCCGTGATCAATTCTCCCTCCGACGGAGCACCGGAAAAGGCTCCAAGATGGGATCACACGGGTACAGAAGGTTGCGGCGGTAGAAATAGGGTTTCATGGTGCTGCTGGATTTGGGGTATGTAGATATATATAGGCGAAGGAAGTCGGTCAAGGGAACCACGAGGGTGGGGGGTGCGCCTCCCTACCTCGTGGCTTCCTTGTGTGTTTCTTGACCTCCACTCCAAGTCTCCTGGATTGCGTTTGTTCCAAAAATAACTCTCCCAAAGGTTTCATTCCGTTTGGACTCCGTTTGATATTCCTTTTCTGTGAAACACTAAAATAGGCAAAAAAATAGCAATTTGGGTTGGGCCTCCGGTTAATAGGTTAGTCCCAAAAATGATATAAATGTGTATAGTAAAGCCCATAAATATCCAAAATGAGTTATATAATAGCATGGAACAATCAAAAATTATAGATACATTGGAGACATATCAACCTTCTGTACCCGTGAGATCCCATCTTGGGGCCTTTTCCGGCGCTCCGCCGGAGGGGGAATCGATCACGGAGGGCTTCTACATCAACACCATAGCCTCTCCGATGAAGTGTTTCCTCTGATCCTAATGATATGCCTTTATCCACTTTGATTGAGAATCATAATGAATCTATGGATGTGAATTTTGTTGGTAGGAACAATTTTGGTAACAACGCTTATAGAGGAAACTTTAACCTAGGCCGTTCCCTAGTAATTCCTCTAATAATTATGGTAATTCCGACAACAACTCTTATGGAAATTTTAATTAGTTGCCCTCTGATTTTGTGATTAGTGTTAAAGAGTTTATGATTTCTCAAAAGAATTTCAATGCTTTGCTTGAATAAAAATAGCCTAAGATTGATGAGTTGGCTAGGAACGTGGATAGAATTTCTCTTGACGTTGATTCTTTGAAACTTATATCTATTACACCTAAGCATGATATCAATGAGTCCCTCAAAGCCATGAGAATTTCCATTTATGAGTGCAAAGAAAGAACCGCTAGAATGCGTGCAAAAAAAGATTGCTTTGTAATAGCGAGTTCTTCTAGTTTTCATGATAATAGGGATGAAGATCTAAAAGTGATTGATGTGTCTACTATTAAATCTTTGTTTTGCAATATGAATCTTGATAATGATAGGACTAGAGATGAGTCAACTTTAGTTAAGAGGCATCCCAATGATTCGGAGTTTTTAGATCTTGATGCAAAATTTGGTAAAAGTGGGATTGAAGAGGTCAAACTTTACATAGCAATGAACCCACTATTTTGGATTTCAAGGAATTTAATTATGATAATTGTTCTTTAATAGATTGTATTTCCTTGTTGCAATCCATGTTAAATTCTCCTCATGCTTATAGTCAAAATAAAGCTTTTACTAAACATATTGTTGATGCTTTAATGCAATCTTATGAAGAAAAACTTGAATTAGAAGTTTCTATCCCTAGAAAAACTTTATGATGAGTGGGAACCTACTATTAAATTAAAATAAAAAATCATGAATGCTATGCTTTGTGTGATTTGGGTGCTAGTGTTTCCACGATTCCAAAAACTTTGTGTGATGTGTTAGGTTTCCATGAATTTGATGATTGCTCTTTAAACTTGCACCTTGCGGATTCCACCATTAAGAAACCTATGGGAAGGATTAATGATGTTCTTATTGTTGCAAATAGGAATAATGTGCCCATAGATTTTATTGTTCTTGATATAGATTGCAATCCTTCATATCCTATTATTCTTGGCAGACCTTTCCTTAGAACGATTGGTGCAATGATTGATATGAAAGAAGGAAATATTAGATTCCAATTTCCATTAAGAAAAGGAATGGAACACTTTCCTAGGAAGAAAATCAAATTACCTTATGAATCTATTATGAGAGCCACCTATGAATTGAATACCAAAGATGGCAATACTTAGATCTATTCTCGCTTTTATGCCTAGCTAGGGGCGTTAAACGATAGCGCTTGTTGGGAAGCAACCCAATTTTATTTTTGTTGTTTGACTTTTGTTCCTGTTTAGTAATAAATAATTCATCTAGCCTCTGGTTAGATGTGGTTTTGTGTTTTCATTAGAGTTTGTGCCAAGTAAAACCTTTAGGATAACCTACGGTGTTAGTTAATTTGATCTTGCTGAAAAACAGAAACTTTTACGCGCATGAGAATAATTTTCATAAATTATAGAAACGTGATTTTTAGTTGATTCTTTCTGCAGAAGACTAATAAACAAATTACCTACGACTTCCTAATTTCTTAGAAGTTTTGGGGTTCCAGAAGTATTCAAGAGTTACAGATTGCTATAGACTGTTCTGTTTTTGATAGATTCTATTTTTCATGTGTTGTTTGCTTATTTTGATGAATCTATGGCTAGTATCGGGGTGGGGGGTATGAACCATAGAGAAGTTGGAATACAATAGGATTAACACCAATATAAACAAATAATGAGTTCATTATAGTACCTTAAAGTGGTGGTTTGTTTTATTTCGCTAGCGAAGCTCATGAGATTTTCTGTTTAGTTTTGTGTTGTGAAGTTTTCAAGTTTTTGGGTAAAGATTTGATGGATTATGGAATAAGGAGTGGCAAGAGCCTAAGCTTGGGGATGCCCAAGGCACCCCAATGTAAAATTCAAGGACAAACAAAAGCCTAAGCTTGGGGATGCCCCATGAGGCATCCCCTCTTTTGTCTTCATCCATCGGTAACTTTACTTGATGCTATATTTTTATTCACCACATGATATGTGTTTTGCTTGGAGCGTCTTGTATGATTTAAGTCTTTTCTTTTTAGTTTATCACAATCATCCTTGCTGTACACACCTTTTGGAGAGACACACATGAATCAGAATTTATTAGAATACTCTATGTGCTTCACTTATATCTTTTGAGCATGACAATTATGCTCTAGTGCTTCACTTATACCTTTTTAGAGCACGGTGGTGGTTTTATTTTGTAGAAATTATTGATCTCTCATGCTTCACTTATATTATTTTGAGATTCTTTTAGAATAGCATGGTAATTTGCTTTGGTTATAAAATTAGTCCTAATATGATGGGCATCCAAGTTGGATAAAATAAAAACTTTCATATGGAGTGCATTAAACACTATGACAAATTTGATACTTGACAATTGTTTTTGAGATATAAAGGTGGTAATGTTAGAGTCATGCTAGTTGGGTAATTATGAAATTGAGAAATACTTGTGTTAAAGCTGGCAAGTCCCGTAGCATGCACGTATGGTGAACGTTGTGTGACAAATTTGAAGCATGGGGTGTTCTTTGATTGCCTTCCTTATGAGTGGAGGTCGGGATCGCGCGATGGTTAACTCCTACCAACCCTTCCCCTAGGAGCATGCATAGTACTACTTTGCTTCGAGGGCTAATAAACTTTTGCAATAAGTATATGAGTTCTTTATGACTAATGTGAGTACATGGATTATACGCACTCTTACCCTTATGAAATTTGCTAGCCTCTACGGTACCGTGCATTGCCCTTTCTCACCTTGAGAGTTGGTGCAAACTTCGCCGGTGCATCCAAACCCCGTGATACGATACGCTCTATCGCACATAAACCTCCTTATATCTTCCTCAAAACAGCCACCATACCTACCTATTATGGAATTTCCATAGCCATTCCGAGATATATTGCCATGCAACATTCCACCGTTCCGTTTATTATGACATGCTCCATCATTGTCATATTGCTTTGCATGATCATGTAGTTGACATCGTATTTGTGGCAAAGCCGCCTTTATAATTCTTCCATGCATGTCGCTCTTGATTTATTGCATATCCTGGTACACCGCCGGCGGCATTCACATAGAGTGATATTTTGTCCTAAGTATTGAGTTGTAATTCTTGAGTTGTAAATAAATAGAAGTGTGATGATTTCCACTATTAGAGCATTGTCCCATGTGAGGAAAGGATGATGGAGACTATGATCCCCCCACAAGTCAGGATGAGTCTTTGGACTTTATGGAAAATAAAGGAGGCCAAAGAAGCCCAAATAAAATAAAAGAGGCCAAAGAAGCCTACCAAAAAATGAGAGAAAAAGAGAGAAGGGACAATGTTACTATCCTTTTTTCACACTTGTGCTTCAAAATAGCACCATGATCTTCATGATAGAGAGTTTCTTATTTTGTCACTTTCATATACCAGTGAGAATTTTTCATTATAGAGCTTGGCTTGTATATTCCAATGATGGGCTTCCTCAAAATGCCCTAGGTCTTCATGAGCAGGCAAGTTGGATGCACACCCACTTAGTTTCTTTTTGATGAGCTTTCATACATTTATAGCTCTAATGCATCCGTTGCATGGCAATCCCTACTCCTCGTATTGACATCAATTGATGGGCATATCCATAGCCCGTTGATTAGCCGCATCAATGTGAGACTTTCTCCTTTTTGTTCTCTCACATAATCCCTATCATCATACTCTACTCCACACATAGTGCTATGTCCATGGCTTACGCTCATGTATTGCGTGAGGGTTGAAAAGGCTGAAGCGCGTTAAAAAGTATGAACCAATTGCTTGGCTGAAACCGGGGTTGTGCATGATCGGAGCATTTTGTGTGACAAAAATGAAGCATGGCCAAACTATATGAATTTGTAGGGATAAGCTTTCTTTGGCTATGCTATTTTGATAAGACATAAACTGCTTGGTTAGCATGCTTGAAGTATTACTATTTTTATGTCAATATTAAACTTTTATCTTGAATCTTTTGGATCTGAACATTCATGCCACGATAAAGAAAATTACATTGAGAATTATGTTAGGTAGCATTCCACATCAAAAATTCTGTTTTTATCATTTACCTACTTGAGGACGAGCAGGAATTAAGCTTGGGGATGCTTGATAAGTCTCCAACGTATCTATAATTTTTGATTGTTCCATGCTATTATATTATCTGTTTTGGATGTTTAATGGATTTATTATACACTTTTATATTATTTTTGGGACTAACCTATTAATTGGAGGCCTAGTCCAAATTGCTGTTTTTTGCCTATTTCAGTGTTCCGCAGAAAAGGAATATCAAACGGAGTCCAAATGGAATGAAACCTTTCGGAGAGTCGTTTTTGGAACAAACGCAATCTAGGAGACTTGGAGTGTGTCGTGGAATTAACACGTCAGATGTCCTAGTGAGAGGACTTCGTCGTGGAGCCATCACAACAAGATTATCTTAAAGGGGTTAAACTGGACAAAGGACATGGGGAGTTTATACTGGTTCGGCCCCTTGCGGTGAAGGTAAAAGCCTACGATCCAGTTATCGTGGAATTGATGGGGTCTCGATGAGCAGGGGGCGAATCTGTTTTACCTATCTCTCGAGTTGTTGTTTCTTGTCCCTGAACCGCCGCCGGATCGTCCCTTTATATACATAGGTTGATGCCCGGCAGTTTACAGAATCCCGAGGCCGGCTCATACATGTCTCCGGCTCGGTTTCTACCTTTCCCTATCTTACAACGCAAGTTACATATCTCATGGCAGTTTATGTCTACGGGCCCTAATCCGCCTTTGGGATCCAGGCCTTCAAGTCTTTGTAGTAAAGCGTCATATTCCTTGTCTTCATGGGCTTCAATTCAGATGACTCCTTATGAGTGCAACCCGGCCCCTCCTGGGCGGTTTATACTCAGTAGCTATATCCTCAACATTAGGCCCCAGATTGATTTGAACCTGTTCATGTCAATCTTCAATACTTTGGAAAATTTCTTCTTGAACATCTTCACGTGAATCTTGTAAACCTCCATGACATCATCTTCACGTGAACTTTTTAAACCGCCGTGATGTCATTTCTGAGATTGTAATAAACCACCATGACATCATCTGTTTATTAAAACCGTATATACTTCCCTTCTATTAATATGCCTCCGAAAATCGAGGTGACAGCCCTGTCACATATCCATTTTTTGGGCTCCTCGATTCCCGCGCATGTTGCTTATACCTTCGTCTTATAAATAGGACCAGGGGTCATTTTTTATTTTCCCCTTCCGTGCCTCTTCGCCTCATCTTCTTCCTCTCGTCGCCTCAGTGCTCGAGCATGGCCGCCGCCGTCGACCTTAGCCTCTGCTCCAATGACGGCCGCTGCATCAACCTGATTTGACCAGAGAAATGTGGCGCCTCTCCGCTACTCCTTCAACCTTTGTATGTTTTCTTTCCTTCTACCCCAGATCTACTGCTAGGGTTTCGGTGTTCAATGGTGTTCTTCGGTGTTCGTCGTCCTTCATTACTGTACTTTGCTGCCACATCATAACTTGATAAAACTTGATATTCTCCCTGTGCGGTCGTAGCTATAGTCCATTTTTCCTCATCATAGCATCTCTTTTTCAGTAAACAGATCCCATCTGGTTTTTAGCTGTTCTGCTGTCACCATTTAGGGCTTTGGAATTTTTCTCCTTTAAAACCATGGTGGATCCAAAATTATAATACCAACCTGTAAAACCTGTTTGTGCAATACTTAGGAATTTTCAGATCTATAGCTTCCACACCATTGTAGGCAGTTTAACCTTTAGAAGATGATAACCCGCCAGGTACCATTAGCCCTCTCTTAAACCGCCAACTCAAACTCAATGTAAAAATCCGGTTTATCATGTACATATGTTTCAATTTCTTCTCCCTCTGTCTTTAGGCCGGTTTATCTGCATCAGTCATGAATCTTAAACCAACATTGATCCTCTTTTCCAGCTTTCCATTGAAATGGCCAAAACATTCTATGCTTGCAATTGGGTTCCTTCCCGGGTTACTGAAGAACAGTTAGCTGGGCTTGTTTCCATAGATGTTTTAGCTAAGAAGGAAGTCATAAACTGGAGAGTTCCCTGTCCAGAAAATCCTCCTGAGCCCAAGGATGGAGAGGTGATTATTTTTGTTGACCATCTAGGTCGAGGGTTTAGCCCGCTCGGTTCAAAGTTCTTTCTGACGTTCTTGCCAGCTTCCAGATCCGCCCTCAAGATATTGGGCCTAACTCCGTGTCCAATATTTGTAATTTCCAAGTCTTTTGTGAGGCTTATCTGCAAGAAGAACCCACTGTTGATCTGTTCAGAGATTATTTCTATTTGAACCGCCGCACCGAGTTCACAGATGGGCCTAACACTGAGCTGGGCGGGGTTTCAATCCAGAAGAGAAAAGATGTCAGCTTCCCTCACGCCAAGCATCATAGTCATCCAAGGACTGGAATCAAACTTGGTTTTACTGCCGTGATACATCTCCACCTGAAGAGAATCCTCTGCCGGGTTACCGTGCACACCAGCTTACTAGAGAACATCCAGTTCCTCAGCGACTGACTGCCAAGGAACGATCAAAATACGCCCCTCAGTTGTCAAAACTCAGAGCTTTTGTTGCAAACTGTTGGGGATATAACTATTTGAGTAAGCCGCCCAGGAGGGGCCGGGTTACGCAAAGAAGACTTACCAGAGAGAAGGCCCAAGACCAAAGCAAGAAGATGGCGGTTCATAGAGGGCTTAAGGCCCACATGTGACTTAAGGCCCATTGTAGTAAACCGCCATAATAATATTACTTGTATCATAAGGTAGATTTAACTAGTCACCGAGCCGGACATTGTTTATAAGCCGGCCGGGACTTTGTAAGCCGCAGGGTGTGCACCCGTGTATATAAGGGGATGGCCCGCTGGCGTCTTAGGGCAAGGAACAAAATCATCGAGAACCGGGCATAGCGTATCTCGCTCCATGGTCATCGAAATATCAATACCAACCCAACTAGACGTAGGCCTTACCTTCACCGTAAGGGGCCGAACTAGTATAAACCCTCTCGTGTCCTTTGTCCCGATTAACCCCTTCAAGCTTCCTAGTTGCGATGGCTCCACAACTAAGTCCTTTCACGAGGACATCTGACGTGACAATTCCATGACAGTTGGCGCCCACCGTGGGGCCAACGCACGATGGATTTGAGTTCTTGAAGGGCAACTTCGAAGGGCTCAAGGGATACGTAGTGGGCCGGATGACCAAGAGTCGTCGCGACAAGATCTACATCGACGACGAAGGCTGGGGCCCCGACGCCGGCTCAATTGAGTACGGGTACCGGGTCCCCTTCGGAGGGATCCACGTCTTCATTGGCCGGATTGGTGAGCCGGGGTCTAAGCCGGACAACTGCACCGACCTCGTTGAGACGGCTCAGCGTGCGAGACCCGCCCGAGCTCAACCCGGCATGAAGCGTGTCTTTGTGGGCTGCGTCCATGGAGAAGAGCTTTCTGAAGGACCTAAAGATGGTGGTTAGACGGCCGTCCACTCTGACGGTGATTCATCCGCCGGTTCAACAGATTCTTTGTATCAAGTTCAAGATGGTGCGCTCGGGGGTTGTTCCGCTGGCTTCAGTATTCCGGACCCCTGTGAGTCGCCGAATTGGGCAGGAGTCTTCATGTCTGGGACTCAACCCGGTCAAAGTTCTACGGCCGCTACTGCAATTACGTCCGGGATAGGAGCGACCGGGGCAGGAGGCCCTGTGCGCCCGCCGGCTCAAGTGCTGATAGACCTCATGGACAAGCTTACGGCCCTGTTAACCGCCACAGTTATCCCTGCAAACAAAGATGATCATGACGCGGATGTGGCACGGGTACGTGAGGAGATAGCTCAGGCCAAGGAGGCCTTGGCAGTTGAGGCTACTAGACTAGCTACGGAGTGGGCGGCTCTTAACGCCCGGGCACAACGGTTGCAGTCAGAGGCTTACCAGCTCACGATGAGCTTAAACGCGTCCAATGAGGTAATGAGGAGGAGACACCAGAAGACCCAATCCTGGTTACCTCCAAATTACGACCCTCGGGTTCTTTTCGCTACACCCGGAGCCGGCCCAAGTAACCCGCCAGACGTCAATCAGTTCATGACATCCGGAGTAGGAGGACCGGCTCAGTGTCGAGAGATGCCACCTCCTCATGTGAGAATGGCACCACCGCGTTATGTGCCGATACCGGAGGGTCACTTTTCCAACCCGATGGAGAATTTAATTGCAGCATCAGCGCGACTGGCGGCTCTTCCAGTGGACGGCGATGATCCAACAGAGATGGAGACCCGGAGGATCAGGAAACTTGTTCAGACGGCCCTGGCTCAGCAAGAGACCTATTCTTATAGTCGGGATAGGATTCATTCAACTCCTCCGCCTTGGTTAGCACTGCCTCGTCAAAACCGGAGCCCGAGTTACAGCAGGCACATGGAATCTGAAGCTTTGTCAAGTAACGCTCAACGCCGTGACCAACATGGTGGCTATAACCCGGTGCAAGACCGAGTACGTTAGGAGAACGAGCGGGCAGCTTAGCTGGCGGCTCAACAGGCAGCACATCAGGATATTCCAGAGTATCCAACGACTTCTACTGAGATGGGAGTAGCCACCAGAACCGGTGGTGTTCCTTGTTTGATACCGGCTTTGTGCAACGAGCACCTACCCAAGGACTTCAAGGGACCCCGAAAGGTGCCGAATTACATGGCCGACTTACAGCCTGGAGCCTGTATTGAGAGTTATGAGAT
The DNA here is from genome assembly GCF_018294505.1 of Triticum aestivum. Classification (NCBI taxonomy): domain Eukaryota; kingdom Viridiplantae; phylum Streptophyta; class Magnoliopsida; order Poales; family Poaceae; genus Triticum; species Triticum aestivum. Next base: position 600,639,127 of record NC_057804.1, read on the forward strand.
GGCCATGGAGCTGTTGGAAGTCAGTGACGCGGCAATGGCTAAATATTTCACCATGATGTTAGATGGAACGGCCCAGTCTTGGTTAAAAAGTTTACCGCCCAATTCCATTGGTTCGTGGGAGGAGTTAAAAGCCCATTTTATCCAGAACTTCAAGGACACCTGTAAGCAATCTATGTCAATCGTGGATTTGACAAATTGTAAGCAGGGGGAGGGCGAATCCACCACCCATTGGGTACGCCGGGTCAAGGAGATTATTCATTCATCTGATAAGATGGATGCCGGTTCTGCAGTCCTCATGTTAGAGAAAAATTGCAGCTTTGAGTCACCGAGGCAAAAACGGGGGTGCCTTAAGCGTGACTGCAGAGATATGGGTACACTGATGGCGGCTTTAGTCAAATATGTCGATTCTGATAGTACCAAGGATCCCGCGTCTAATGATGAGAAGACAAAGAATGGAAAAAGGAACGACAATGGAAAGGGTCAACAGCACAACCCGGTGAATCAAAGCAGCAATAAGCGTAAGGCGGACGGTAATCCGAAGCTTGTAGCCAACACTAATACACAGGGTAACAATCAGAGACGTAAGGGTAAGTGGCCTCGATCCGGCGGGTCAGGCCCATCTCTTCAGCAGCTACTCAATGAGCCCTGCCCGAAACACGGCACCCAAGAGCACCCCGCTACGCAGCTGTGGAAAGATTGCACGATCATGAAGGCGTTTAAAATTCCAATACCTTTGATGGTAGTCATGGATCTGGTAGTGGTTTAGGGGCTGGCGGCTTTCATGGCCCGAGTGGCAGTTCAAATTCCGGTTTTCAGGGACAGCCGGGTGGAAATAATCAGCAGCAATCTGGTCAGGAGGGACAGCAGCAGCAGTCGGGTTATCTGAGCCAGCCAAAATAGTTGAGTGGTGGGCAGTACCATGTGTTTACCACTAGCTTATGCAAACGTGATCAGAAGGTTCATAAGAGGGCTGTAAATTCGGTTGAGCCGGCAGTTCCTCGTTATTTGAGATGGTTAGAGCAACCCATCATATGGAACAGAGAGGATCACCCTCCACGAGTCGATAATCCGGGTCAGTTAGCCTTGGTGGTAGCACCTCAGGTTGGTGGATATAAATTCACTAAGGTACTCATGGACGGAGGTAGCAGCATCAATATCCTCAATTATGATACTTTCCAGCGATGGGGTTGACTGAGAAGAATTTGAGAACATCGAACACTGTTTTCCACGGGGTGGTTCTAGGCAAGTCGGCTTACCCAGTTGGCAAGATTGAATTAGAGGTGGCCTTTGGAGATGAGTATGACTCCAGGGCTGAGAAGTTGACGTTTGAAGTGGTCAAAATTAGGAGTCCATATCACGCTCTGTTTGGGCGACCAGCTTATGCTAAGTTCATGGCACGGCCGTGTTACGTTTACTTACAGCTCAAGATGCCAGGTTACAAGGTCACCATCATCGTGCATGGGAGTCGAAAGGTGGCCTTGGAATGTGAAGAAGGCGACGCGGCTTATGCTGAGACTGCCTGTGCCGCGGAGGAACTCAAATTCTATCAAGACAATGTTGACCCGGCGGATATGACCTCCCTCAAGAAACCAACTACCGAGCATGACCCAGCGTTGAAGTTTAAATCGGCCGCTGAGACAAAGCTTGTTGACTTTACCCCGGGAGACGCCTCTAAGCAGTTCAGTATCAGTGCCAATTTGGATCTGAAATAGGAAAGCGCGCTCATCGAGTTCATAAGTGAGAACCGGGACATCTTTGCATGGAAACCTTCTGACATGCCAGGTGTACCGAGGGAACTCGCTGAGCACACTCTCAATATTGATCCGAAGTATAAGCCAGTCAGGCAGTTTCTCCGACGGTTCAATGAAGAGAGACGAAAAGCTATTGGAGAGGAGGTTGTCCGGCTCTTAGCAGCCGGGTTTATTGTTGAATTTTTTCATCCGGATTGGTTGGCTAACCCGGTGTTGGTGCTCAAGAAGAACGGAACTTGGCGGATGTGTGTGGATTATACAGACTTAAACAAGGCTTGTCTGGCTGATCCCTTTGCTCTCCCCCGTATTGATCAAATCATTGATGCTACGGCGGGTTGTGAACGTTTGAGCTTCTTGAATGCTTACTCTGGTTATCATCAGATCAAGATGGTAGTTAAGGACCAGGAGAAGACAACTTTCATCACTCCGTTTGGGGCCTTCTGTTATGTATCTATGCCGTTTGGACTCAAGAGTGCCCAGGCGACTTATCAGCGATGTGTGCAGAACTGTTTGCACGATCAGATTGGGCGTAATGTTCATGCTTATGTGGATGACATCATGGTGAAATCCAGAGAAAAGGAAACCTTAATATCCGACTTGAGAGAGACCTTTGACAATCTCCGGGTTTACAAGATGATGCTTAACCCGCCAAGTGTGTGTTTGGTGTACCTGCAGGCAAGCTCTTGGGTTTTCTGGTGTCAAACAGAGGCATTGAAGCTAATCCGGAGAAGATCACGGTGATTACCTCTCTGGCTAAGCCGGCGTGTATCAATGATGTTCAGCGCCTGGCGGGACGTGTTGCTGCTTTAAGCCGGTTCATAAGCCGGTTAGGGGAGAAGGCCTTACCGCTATATCAGATGATGAAGAAAACAGACACTTTTGTCTGGAGCGATGCTGCTAACACTGCCTTTGAAGATTTAAAGAGACAGTTGTCTGAGCCACCGGTTCTTGCGGCTCCCATTGATAGAGAGCTGCTATTGTTATATGTGGCTGCTAACTCGCAGGCCGTCAGTGTTGCCATCATGGTGGAGCGTAAGGAAGCAGGCAAGGAGCATCCAGTTCAACAGCCGGTTTACTACATCAGCGAGGTGCTCATTGAGTTTAAGCAAAGGTATCCACATTGGCAGAAGCTTGTTTATGGTGTGTTCATGGCAAACCGGAAGCTGAAGCATTACTTCCAAAGTCATCCTATAACGGTGGTAAGTTCAGCTCCTTTGGGAGACATCATTCAGAACAAGGAGGCCACAGGACGAATCGCCAAGTGGGCTATTGAGCTTGGGCCTTATGATTTGAAGTATATGCCCCGTACTGCCATCAAATCTCAGGCCTTGGTGGACTTTATCAATGATTGGACAGAGTTGCAGGCACCTGAGGAGAAGCCGGACAATACATATTGGATTATTCACTTTGATGGGTCCAGGCAGTTAGAAGGATCAGGGGCTGGAGTTGTTTTAACTTCCCCTCGAGGTGACAAATTTCGTTATGTGCTCCAGCTCATGTTTCCCTGTACTAACAATGCAGCTGAATACGAGGCCTTGCTCCATGGTCTCCGGATGGCTAAGGAGATGAATTTAAGCCGGGTAAGGTGCTTGGGCGACTCAGACCTCGTGGCTCAACAGGTCTCACCCACGTGGGATTCCAAGGATCCTCTTATGGCGGCTTATCATCGTGAAGTAGATGCAGTAGCTGGGTACTTCAAAGGGTATCAGGTGGAGCACATTGATAGAAGGAAGAATGAGGCGGCTGATGCATTAAGCTGGTTGGGCTCTCAGCGTAAGCCGGTGCCGCCTAACACCTTTCTTGATGTTCTGCATAATCCTTCTGTCAAGGTACCTACAGAGGAAGAGCTTGCAGTGCCAGACCCGGAGGCAAAGTTGGTGGCCGCACTTCACGTCATCCCAGATTGGACATTGCCATACTTGGCTTACATGACCCGGGAAGAGCTGCCTGAGGACGAGACCTTGGCAAGACAAATTGTCAGGCGGTCCAAATCCATGACAATTGTTAATGGCGAGTTACATCACCTCAGTGTCACAGGGGCGTTCCAGCATTGTGTGTCACTAGCAGAGAGTCAAGAGATACTTCGAGAGATCCATGAAGGCGATTGCGGTCACCATGCCGGCTCAAAATCCCTGATGGCCAAGACTTTCCATCATGGTTTTTACTGGCTGACTGCTCATGCTAATGCGGAGGATCTTGTTAGCAAATGTGATGGATGTCAAAAATTCTCACGACGAGCTCATGTGCCGGCTCAAGAGTTGAGGATGATTCCAATTACTTGGCCATTCGTGGTCTAGGGGCTGGACATGGTGGGACCCTTCAAGAGGTCTAAGGACAAAAATACACACCTCCTGGTGGCAGTGGATAAATTTACAAAGTGGATTGAGGCAGAGCCGGTCAGTAAGTGTGATGCAGCCACAGCAGTTCAGTTCATCAAAAAGGTGATCTTTCATTTTGGTTTTCTACATAGCATCATAACTGATAATGGCACTAATCTCTCCAAGGGTGCAATGGAAGAGTTCTGTCAATGAGAGCATATCCGGCTTGACGTTTCGGCTGTTGCTCACCCTCAATCCAATGGTCAAGCAGAAAGAGCAAATCAGGAGATCTTAAGGGGTATCAAACCACAGCTCTTGGTCCCCTTACAACAGACTCCGGGTTGTTGGGTGGAAGAGTTACCCTCTGTACTGTGGAGCATCAACACTACGCCTAACAGATCCACGGGCTATACACCTTTTTTCATAGTTTATGGAGCAAAGGCAGTTCTGCCAAGTGACATACGGCACGACTCGCCCCGGGTGGCGGCTTATGTTGAGGCTGATAATGAAAAAGCTCGACAGGAGGCACTTGACTTGTTGGATGAGGAGCGAGACTTGGCAATAGCCCGCTCAGCGATTTACCAGCAAGACCTTCGTCGCTATCACATCTGTCGGGTCAGAAGCAGAACATTTCAAGAAGGCGACTTAGTGCTCCGGCTCATCCAGGATTAGTCCAATATGCACAAGCTATCCCCTCCTTGGGAAGGACCCTTTGTGGTCAGCAAGAATCTGAACAACGGGTCATACTACCTCATTGATATTTGAGAGCACAAAGACTCACGTAAGTCGGAGGAGGAGACCCGCCGGCCGTGGAATATAGCCCATCTTCGGCCTTACTATACTTAAGCCATCGGCTTGTAAGATGTATATATTTTTTGACAATGTATATATTATATAAAGTAATAAAGCAGGACCTCTGTCCTTTTTCACCCTCAAAAGTTTATATGTCTTTTTGTCAGATGGTGGAAACAACCAACAGGGAGCGGATCATATCTGAATCTGGCTTTACCTTTGGTCCGGCTTATGATCATATCTGAATCTGGCCATGATCACTTGGGGGCTTCCTGTTCAAACATAGGTCGTATCCGAACCAAAGAGAACATAGCCGTCGATACCCGCTTGATCGGCATACTGCCAAACCCACTTGGGGGCTTCTTGATCATATTTGAATCATAGCTTAACCCCTTTGGGTATGACGTGGATCGTATACAAATCAGCGTCATTAAACAAATCTCATGGTCACTTGGGGGCTTCCTATTCAAACATAGGTCGTATTCGAACCAAAGAGAACATAGCTGTCGATACCCACTTGATCGGCATCGCCAAGCCACTGGGGGCTATATGATCGTATCCGAATCTTAGCTTAACCCCTTTGGAACGGTTTACTGATCGTATTTGAATCAGAAGCCTGTTAATTATTTTGACTATCCCGGGAACTTGGGAAAACATTATGAGATGTTTTTTGTCTTTTCGGTTTAATATTGGTCACACCAGGTTGTTAAGTACCAGGTGAGCATCAAATTAGCAGGAAAGGTTCTCAAAGGATCGCATGCATGCTACTATGTTTATGCTTAGCAAGGTATAGTCGTAAACCGGCCTATGTAGGGTGCCTTTGGTTCGTTTCCGAGTTACAAATACTTTATGTGACAGCCGGTGTGATAAACCGCCAAGGGAGCTTTGGTTTGTTTCATGTGCAGGATAAGACAAGCAAATTTAACATCAGGGAGGCAAACGATCAACATAAGCTGGAAATATATAGATATGGCGGCTTATGAAAGTATTAAGCGCCATAAACATGTGTGAAGGCATGACAAAGTTGAGAGGTTTTTCTACCCTATTACAAGACTCCCCGAGTCTGAATAAATGAAGCATTGTTTTTTGCAAAACATCTGGCGATTCACTCCTTCGGCGGGCTTGAAGCCTCCGGGTTATCCTTCTCCGCTTCTCCGTCGGCTGTTTTGTCCTGGAAAGTTGACGAGGCCCAATCAATGCTGCTCAAAGCTTCAAACTCAGCTTCATCATCTATTAAACCGGCTGGGTCCACTTCAGGGGCAAAAGTATGCTTACGAATTGGAGGGATCAGGCTGATTTGATCATATGGAGCGTTTGGAATTCTCCGGTTTTCACTGTCATAAGCCGGTGCATACTTGCTAAGATTAGTGTCATTTCCAATAAGGGTTGCCACGGGACGTATGGCTTTGACACAGGCGGTGAAGTCATGGTCGTCAAATGCAGTGCCATCCTCCTTCAGACTTGGGTATCCAAGGGCAAGGTCGGCCGGGTCTAGTTCTGGGAGCCATGCTTTAGCCCGGCTCAATGCGGCTACGGCTCCGGCTCTTGAGGACGCACGCCTTAAGTCTTGGATCCGCTGAGGAAGAAAAGCGAGGCTCTTCAATATGTCTTGCAGAAGGCGGGGATGTGGAGTTGATAAGGCTACAACGGCCAAGGCACGTTGTGACCCGGAGTATACTTGTTCCACTAAGGTGTAAACTGCTTTAAGCTTGATCAGCATGTTTTGCTTTAGGTTGGTACTCCTGGGGCCTGTATGTGCACAAGTATAATAGTCAGCCGGAAGTAATTATTACAATAGTCATTGTAAGGTTACAAGGTTGGAAGTTTTGCACGATAACTTACCGAAGATGGCTGAGACCATTTGAGATATCTGCCGTTTTAAGTCGGACAGCTCGGTTGTTGCTTCTACAAGAGATGCTTCTGCTATTTCGGCCCGAGTCACCAGAGAAGCCTTCTCATTAGCCCAAGTTTTCTTCTCCGACTCAAAATTCTTGTTCAGCTTCTCATTTTCAGAGACACTGAATTCAAATTTGGAGTTAGCCTTCTGAGTCTCAAGTTCTTGAGTTTCCAGACGACTCTTCAGGACAGCAAGCTCTGATTCAAACTGACTTATGGCAGCCTGCATTGTCACCAGGTTATGGTAAGGATTATAGTAAGGTAACATTCAAGTCCCAAGCACTTTACAAGTAAAGATACTTGGCACTTGGGGGCTAATGTATGCTGAAGAATTTTAACCTTATCCTACCGGGTCATACATATTAAGTCTCAAGCACCTTACAAGTAAAGATACTTGACACTTGGGGACTAATGTATATTGCAAAATTTACAACTATCATGTTATAACCGGGTTAAATATATTCTCTTTGCACCGGTTCAATTCATAAGAAAAGCAGATTTCTAAGTCTACAACATATTTATTCATAAGCGATAGACTTGGGGGCTGGTACAGTATGTAAGACTCGGGTAAAAAGTATAAGTTATACCTCAGATTTGTGCTGTATTTGTTTTACCATATCAATTTCCAGGTCACGGCTATTATGCACTTGATTCAGATAGCCCGAGACTATATAACCAATGCTTAAGTGAGTATAATCAGTAATGTCCTGCTTGGCTTTTCAGCGTTGGGCCAAATCTTCCTTGGCGGTACATTTGGCAAGGACGGTACGCCGCCCTGGTTCAACAAACTGAGACCTCACAATCTCAACTTCCGGTTCATTTGTTTTGACCGGGCTAGGAGTCTCCGATTCACTTGTGTTGAGAGTATCTTCAGCAGGCGGATCAGAGGTTGGCATTGGAATATCAGAAGCCGGATCGGGCGGCGGCTGATGGGTAGAGCTGTCTGGAGCAGACGCGTTAATCACCGGTTCAGCCACGACCGGTTCTTCGGATGGCTTATTCTTCTTTGCCCGTTTACTAGGCTTCACTTGCATGATGTTAACAAAAACAGAAGGATGAATACGCAAGCATGGGTAAAGTAAAAAGTGCATAAGGTTACATTACCCGGGAGCAGTTTTGAAAGCCGGCATGTTTGACTGCATGGATTCACTGGAAGAAGGAGAGGTATCCTGATAATTGGAGTCAGACGAATTGAGAGGATGGTGAATTAAGCCCGCTAAAGGTAAAACAGAACGTAAAGCGGAGATAACCTCAGTCCGACGCTTCCTGGTTACGTCAGGTAAGCCGGAGGAGAGTTCCGCATCCTTGTTGTTCCGGGTCTGCCTCCGGTTCTCAAGCTGTTGTTGCTTCAAAAGAAATTGAGGACCTTGATAAGCAAGAGCATGTGAAAATCTTACTTTCCGGGTCACCCTTCAGATCTTTTGCTTTGGCAAAGGCTCTGAGTCGGACGAGATTATAGTTACCTCTTCATCGGCTGCTCGACTGTTTCCCGTATCCTCCTAAAAGGATCGAATGTCAGACAGGTAATGACAAGGGAAGTAAAACAAAATTTTAAGATTAGCTCTTCATCATCCGAAGAACTGTCCTCCAATCTGAGTAAGTCGGAGGCACTGGGTTTCTTCTTCTTTGAGGTTCTCGTCTTGGCGGCTTTCCTTTTGGCTTTCTTGGTTGTCCTGGCTTGTTTGGCAATTTCATGATCATATTTGGCTTTCCAGAAGTTATCATCGTCCTGTGGAAAGGGATAAGGAATTATGAGTACCAAAAAAGGTATAATATAGCAATAAGTATTTATTACGATTGATAACTTACTGCAGGGGCCGGGTTATTCTTGCAAAAGGGGAGTAAGCCGAAGGTGTTGCTCGTCACAGTGCCCTCCTTCAGCAGCGATTGGGTCGTAGCATCCACCACGTCATCTGGTAAGTCGTCAGGACTATGGCGTAACGGGTCATCCTTTTCGCCTGTATAAGTACACATTAAGCTGGAACCACGGCTTAATGGAAGTACTCGCCAAGTGACCCAGACTCGGACCAGATCGATGCTGTTTAAACCATTTCCCAAGAGAGCTTTGAGAGGCGGACGTTCAACGGCCGTCAGTTTGTCTGGTAACGGATGGTTGGATTCAAGGCGCAGGGCGTGAAAGCCGGGCAGAGGCTTCTCATCAGCCGGAGAAGTGTCCTGACAGTAGAACCACGTTCGGTTCCAAGATTTTGGGTGACTCGGCAGTTCAGCATAAGGAAAAAGGCAGTCTCTCCGTCGTTGGATCGAGATGCTGCCAAGCTCAAGACTGGGCCCGTTGGCACGTTCATTTTGCCGGTTGATATAGAAAAGTTCCCTGAATAATAGCAGGCTTGGCTCCTCTCCCAGGTACACCTCGCAGAAGACTTAGAAATTGCAAATATTTGACACGGAATTGGGTCCGATGTCTTGAGGTCTAAGGTCGAAGAAATTCAAAACTTCCCTGAAGAATTTTGAGCCGGGAGGGGCAAATCCCCGGCTCATGTGATCCGTAAAAACTATCACCTCCCCATCTTTGGGATGAGGCTTCTCTTCAAACGGGTCAGGGACACGATAATACATAATCTCCCTTTTTGGCAGATGGCCGGATATCACGAACTCAGCCAGTTTACTCTTGGTAACTATGGATGGGACCCAATTGCAGGTTACAGGGGCCTTGGCCACCTTAGGAGCCATGACAACAGTTGGCCTATGATAAAATAAGAAGATCCGGTTCAATTTTAATCAGGGAGAAAAATCCTAATTATTCAAGGTGGCGGCTTAAGGAGGGGCCTAATGATATAAGGATGACTGTGCAACAATATTTAAGCCGCTACAGGTATCAAGAGCAGTTCAAAATTCTTCAGGTCATGAGGAGCAATTAAGGTTCTGTGTCATTTATCTAAGCCGGACACCTTGACAGTTGTGTTTAAGGGCGTTTACCAGAAGAAGTTTCCGGGTGATAAAAACAAGTTTCACAGATGACAGTTATTACTCTAGATCAAAATATTGCTCTGAAAAGAAAATTTTCTAGACCTAAAAACAGGGCAAAGAAGTTCATACACTCGACGAGGGTTTCCAAACAAGGGAAATGAGATCTATTTTTATGCAAGATTGACACAAACAAGTACCGCAGCAGTTCTACATAGTTTTTATGATCTAAACAGGCCATTGGAGGTCAGAACTAGCGAGGGTTTGCGTCGGGAGGTGATGAACGCCGACGAACTCGATAAAGTCCTAATGCAAATCTGAGAAAGGGAAGGAGAGAAACTCACGGATGCGGAAGAGCTGCGGAGGTTCACCGTCGATCTCTGGTCAAGGTCAGGTTGATGTAGCGGCCCGAGTTGGTGAAGACGAGGGGTTCGATGGCAAGAGGAAGAGGACGACTAAAAGAAGGAAGAGTGAAAGACCTAGGTCGCTCTATTTATAAAGGAAGACTGACCGAGATGGCGCGAGAAACAAGGAGACCAAAACATCATTATCCAGCGGCCCCGATGCCTCGATTCTCGGGATGGTCAGTAAAGGCAAAGATCCGTTGGAAGATATGACGGAGTAAAAATAAGTTTTATTGAAGATGACGTCACGGAGACTTAACCCGGATCCAGATGATGACGTCACGGTGGGTTAAAACCTTCATGCAAGACAAAAGACTAAGGACAGTTCCATGAGGTACTTTAAGATTGACATGAACAGGTTCAAATCAATCTGGGGCCTAATGTTGGGGATATAACTATTTGAGTAAGCCGCCCAGGAGGGGCCGGGTTATGCAAAGAAGACTTACCAGAGAGAAGGCCCAAGACCAAAGCATGAAGATGGTGGTTCATAGAGGGCTTAAGGCCCACAGGCGACTTAAGGCCCGTTGTAGTAAATCGCCATAATAATATTACTTGTATCATAAGGTAGATTTAACTAGTCACTGAACCGGACATTGTTTATAAGCCGGACGGGACTCTGTAAGCCGCAGGGTGTCCACCCGTGTATATAAGGGGACGGCCCGCTGGCGGCTTAGGGCAAGGAACAAAATCATCGAGAACCGGGCATAGCGTATCTCGCTCCCTGGTCATCGAAATATCAATACCAACCCAACTAGACGTAGGCCTTACCTTCACCATAAGGGGCCGAACTAGTATAAACCCTCTCGTGTCCTTTGTCCCGATTAACCCCTTCAAGCTTCCTAGTTGCAATGGCTCCACAACTAAGTCCTTTCACGAGGACATCTGACGTGACAATTCCACGACACAAACGGTCTGACAGGCGTCGACTTCGTTCGGTGCTGGGTCTCTTGGAGCATTATGCCTTTAAGACAGCGCCCTGGTTTAATGTGTGAATACTCGGGGGATTTGAATGACCCTCAGCGCCATATTGACATCCAACTCACTGATGACGAGGTCACCGAATCTGTCAAGAAGATGCTTGATGAACCGGTGACGGTATGCAGCAAAGTAGGGCTTAGTCCCTTCTGTACTTCCAATAAACTGCCAGCTGTAAGAATTGCCTCATTTTTGTCTTAATTCGTCCCCTCTTAAAAATTCCTTTATAATTCGTTGTCCATCTGTGCAGGGTGATGATCCGTTCTGGAAGAGGAAATCACAAGATAAACTGGCGAAGCCGCAGGATAAACCGGTGAGAGCGCCTCGCATCAAGACCAGGGTTACAAAGAAACCCGCAAAGAAAAGAACCGCCGAGGCCTCTGACTTGCCCAATGATAAAGAGCTCGATGACCTGGAGTCAGAGGTAGAACTTGACTCTCTTGGTTCTTTTTTCATACACCTCATTGACAATGATTATTATCAGCATGATGCGGAAGCTAGCCGCACTGGTGATGCAGAGGTAATTGTTCTATCTTCCGACTCAAATCATGTGCCAGTACCAAAACTCCGTCGAGCAGTCCGGAAAGTAAAATATTCACACCCTCTTGCTTATTCGGATCCGCACTTTTCTTTGAAGACACAACAACATGAAGCTCGCCGCACAACCCGGCACAATGGCCAAGTGGTTACCTCCTCCAGTTTGCCGAACTCTCCGGTTCGCAAACTCCATCAAGAGGTCTCTTGTTCTTCGAATACACTTTATCCCAAGGTGGGTTATTTTTGATACCCTCTTAATTTGTCTGATTCAAATTATCAGGGAACCTCCCATTCATCCTCCGGTGAGTCATCAGCCACACAAATGCCTCCACTCAAGACTGTTCCTGGGTAAGCATATTATACTTAACCCTTTATGCCTTGTACTGGTTTATTGAACTAACCTCTGCGTCTGTTCTTTCTAGTGCCAAAGCCAGACTTAGCAAGAAAGCCAAGCTGACTAAACCAACCGATGATAATCCGGCCACTGAGCCAGAGAAGACCTCAGAGGCTCTTGATCAGAATGCTGATATTATCCTGGATGATCCGGTACCTCAGGCTCAGGATGCTTTTGTTGAGCCGGCAGAGATGAATCCAATGAGCCAGTCTGCTAATCCGCCAAGCCCAGCTGCCAATCCACCAAGTCCAGCAAAAACAACTGCCAAACCACCAAGCCGAGCCAAAACTATTGATAATAGCACAGATGATGTTGTGATTACTGGTTTTGGTCATACTGCTCCTGGCAACCCTGTCGCTTTATCAAAGCACAGTGCTAAGGAAGAGTTTTCTGCTATGGACAAGGGCAAATGGAAGATAGATTTATCAAGCTATGCTCATCTCAGCACCCAAGATATCCATTCTGGATATTTAAACCGCCTGTACACCAGCCGCGACTATGAAGTCGATTTAGTGGGCCTAATGAAGGAACGTTATGAGGTAAATATCACTCCCTCTTGCCTAAATTTTCTTTCCTTATAACTGGCTTAGAATATCCACTCCAGTAGCCCCCCAAGGGTCGGTTCATAAAATTGATGTGAACCGGGACTTGTAGTAGAACAATATTGAATTTTTGCTTGCGTAACCCCCAAGGGCCGGTTTATACCTTTAGGATGAACTGGTACCTTTCCTGTCATGAAGGTTCGATATGCATTAGCCCCCAAGTGCCAAGTATATAACTTGTTGTATGCTTGGGACTTAAAATGTTAGTTGATAAAAAACAATCCGCATTAGCCCCCAAGTGCCAAGAGTATAACTTGTTATGTGCTTGGGACTTCAAAGATGCACTATTAACTCATTAACTGCCTCTTGCAGGCTGATCTGAACAAGAGGGAATCTCAAATCGCTGACCTTCAAGAGAATATTAAGTCCCAGCAAGCAAAAACCTCCAAGGCTAAAGGAGAGTTGACCGTCACTTTAACATCCATGGAAAAACTGAAGGACGGCTTCAAAGGTGAACGAGCAGATTGGGAAGTTGAAAGAGCAACTTTGCTAAAGCGGGAGAAGGATGCTAAAGTGGCCCTTAACCCGGTGACAGAAGAGCTGGCTGGCCTAAAGCAGCAAATCAACGCTATGGCCTCTGCTGTCGTTGGTAAATATCCTCTTCCTAAGTTATACTTAAACATCCTTAAAACTGCCGGTTTAACAATAATATTGTAACCACTGCAGGTAGCCGTGTTGCTCATCGTGGTTCAGACATACGCAAAAAACTGAAGGTTGCCTATACATTGATAGAGCAGTTATATACCGGCGCTCAACGGGTCATCTGCACAGCTTCATACAACAAACCACCCCCAACTTTAATCAAGGATACATTGGCAAAGTTATCCATGACGCCTGCCCAGCTCGAGGAGTGAAGAGATCAACTGCAAGAGCCGGTGCTCTATCTGCACTGACTCGGGCCAAGGCCTGGATATCTGATCTTGATCCGGAAGACATTGGAAACGGCTATCCCAGCCAAAAAGAAGATGGGTCAGACTTTGACAATGACGCCCTCAGGGCTTTGACGAAGGAAATGCATCCACTTGCAAGTAAACTGGCTGAAGATACTGATTTCTCTTTCCATTGGTTGATTTATGACGCAGACAACAAACAGATTAATGCATCGGTTTATGAAGTGCAAAATCTTATCCCGCCAATCCGTAAGCATACTTATGCCCCTGATGTTGAACTGTCCGATCTTATAAGCGATGAAGCCGTCTTTCGAGCTTTATCTAGGATTGGCTGGGTAGCCATTGACTTCCAACCACTATGTGGGGAGGCGGAGGGTGAACCGGCGCAAGATGATCCACAACCTTCACATCAGCTTGAGGAAGAATCATAATCTGGAGGCCGGTTTAGCTTCTTCATACCGAGATATCAGCGATAAACAATTATTCTTTTGGGCGTCTGCTGCCTTGTAATAGGCTAGTTTTAAACACTTGGTCTGCTATGCCATCGTGCATAGCCACTTTGCCTAATACTGTTAATCTGTCATGATATGCATTGTCTGCTTATAATCTTTTAGCAGCTTTATGCAATTTCGTTGCTGCATATAAAAAACTGGAATTGTCCTGGCGGTTTACCACTGGACAGGTCATAATACCCAATGATAAAGCCAGGGTTTATAACCAAGGTTGTATTAATAAAAAATAATAAAATATGAAATATATCATACATGTGACATGGACTCACATTGTTAATTTTATCAACTTTATTGTAGTAAGGGTGATAACTCAAATCTTTGAGTGCTGATAACTCCTATCATGCTGTGCTGGTTTATGACGAAGCCATGCCGGGTTATAATAAACACCGGATGATCATGCTCGCGACTTATAGTCAAAGCCAGACCGGTTTAACAAATACCGGATTATAACTGATAGTGTACTAACAACTTATAGTTGAAAGCCAAGCCGGGTTAATTGACACCGATCATCTTATAAGTTTGCACTTGGCAACTTAAAAAATAGTCCGGGTTAGCAAGTACCGGATTGAATATAAACCTCATCGAAATAAACATCGCAAAGAAAGATTTGCGAATAAAATGTTCAAAAAAGGCGAGGCTTTTCATGGGCTACCAGGCCACTGAGTTAAACCATTTTACAAAGCCTTTTAAGATGGACCTCACATTAACCAATCGCCATTTTAACTTTGACAAGTTCAGGGTCTATATAAGATTGACTTGTCAAACGTTCGGCGGGTCATACCAGGATTACCTGGCTGGAGTGACTTACTTGATGAAGGCAAGTTAACCCGGGGTTTTAGGTGAATACACCTGGCTTCCAAGCCTGGCTTTTATAGCCTATTGCAAGGTGTGGATTCTTTGTTCTTGTAGAAGCAAAGATCCCCCAGGCAATATTTTGAGCTGTGCTCAGTAAGAGCCTATGTTTGAGTTATGCTTTGCAATAAACTCTCTTTGGCTCCTTATGATGCTGGGTATTAAGCCCCCAAGCTTGTATTTGAGCTATGCTCCTTTTTTTTGTTTTTTTGTAGCTTTATAAGCTGGATCCATGGACAATCAGAACTCCGCTTTACAAGCAAAAGCCTCCATGTAACCAAGAAGATATATAAGACGAACGGCAGAGGACCCGCTTTAGCAAGGATGCCGGTTTATTTTATTGATCATAATATATACATTGTCAAAAATATGTACATGATAGGAGCCTATGGCTCAGGTATAGTAAGGCCGAAGATGAGAAGTATTCCACGGCCGGTGGGTATCCTCCTCTGACTTACGTGAGTCTTTGTACTCTTGAACATCGATAAGGTAGTATGACCCATTGTTCAGATTCTTGCTGACCACAAAAGGCCCCTCCCAAGGTGGGGATAACTTGTGCATGTCGGTCTGATCTTGGATAAGCCATAGCACTAAGTCGCCTTCTTGAAAAGCTCTGGTTTTAACCCGGCGGCTGTGATAACGCTGCAAGTCTTGCTGATAAATCGTCGATCGAGCTGCCGCTATGTCCCGTTTCTCATCTAACAGGTCCAATGCATCTTGGCGTGCTCTTTCATTGTCTGCTTCAACATAAGCTGCCACTCGGGGCGAGTCATGGCGAATATCACTTGGGAGAACTGCTTCTGCTCCATAAACCATGAAGAAGGGTGTATAACCCGTAGATCTATTGGGGTGGTATTAATGCTTAATAGTACGGAAGGAAACTCTTCCACCCAACAACCCGGTGTCCTCTGCAAAGGGACCATAAGCCGGGGCTTGATACCCTTCAGGATTTCTTGATTAGCTCTCTCTGCTTGGCCATCAGACTGTGGATGAGCCACTGATGAGACATCAAGCCGGATGTGCTCACGTTGATAGAACTCTTCCATAGCACCCTTGGAGAGATTCGTGCCATTATCTGTTATAATGTTGTGTAGAAAAC
The DNA here is from genome assembly GCF_018294505.1 of Triticum aestivum. Classification (NCBI taxonomy): domain Eukaryota; kingdom Viridiplantae; phylum Streptophyta; class Magnoliopsida; order Poales; family Poaceae; genus Triticum; species Triticum aestivum. The sequence continues at coordinate 600,655,074 of NC_057804.1, forward strand.
CAAAGCGGAAAATCACCTTCTTCATGAATTGAACTGCTGTGGCTGCATCACACTTGCTGTCTGGCTCTGCCTCCACCCACTTGGTGAATTTATCAACCGCCACCAGAAGTTGGGTCTTCTTATCCTTGGACCTCTTAAAAGGCCCAACCATATCCAGCCCCCAAGTTGCAAACGGCCAGGTGATTGGAATCATCCTCAATTCCAGAGCCAGCACATGAGCTCGGCGTGAAAACTTCTGACAGCCATCACACTTCCTGACCAGATCCTTAACATGAGCATGAGCTGTTAACCAGTAAAAATCGTGTCGAAAAGCCTTAGCCACCAGGGATTTTGAACCGGCGTGATGACCGCAATCTCCTTTGTGGATTTCACGCAAGATCTCACAACCTTCTTCAGGAGAAATGCAAAGCTGAAACGCCCCTGAGACACTGCAATGATGTAACTCGCCATTGACAATAGTCATGGACTTGGAACACCGGATTATCTGTATGGCCAGAACTTCGTCCTCGAGTAACTCGCCCCGGGTTATATACGCCAGGTATGGCATCGTGCAATCAGGGATAGCATGAAGAACCACCACCAATTGAGCCTCCGGGTCGGGAACAACCAGATCCTCCTCTCTTGGTATCTTGACCGGCGGATTATGCAGAACGTCAAGAAAAACATTGGGTGGCACCGGTTTACGTTGGGATCCGAGCCGGCTTAAAGCGTCTGCCGCTTCATTCTTGCGCTGATCAATGTGCTCGACCCGGTAACCCTTGAAGTGACCGGCAATGATATCCACCTCACGCCGATAAGCCACCATGAGTGGATCCTTAGAGTCCCAAGTACCAGCCACTTGCTGAGCCACTGAATCGGAGTCGCCGAAGCAACGTACCTGGATTAAGTTCATCTCCTTAGCCATCCGAAGACCGTGGAGCAAGGCCTCATACTCAACTACGTTATTAGTACAGGGAAACATTAAGCGGAGAACATAACAAAATTTCTCACCTCGAGGGGAAGTAAGAACCACTCCAGCCCCCGAGCCCTCCAATTGTCTGGATCCGTCGAAGTGAATAGTCCAGTACGTGTTATCCGGTTTATCCTCCGGGGCCTGCAACTCTGTCCAGTCGTTGATGAAATCCACGAGCGCTTAGGACTTGATAGCTGTGCGAGGCATATATTTTAACCCGTGAGGTCCAAGCTCGATAGCCCACTTAGCAACCCAGCCAGTCGCCTCCCTGTTCTGAATTATATCTCCCAAAGGAGCGAAACTGACCACAGTAATGGGATGGCCCTGAAAGTATTGCTTAAGCTTCCGGCACGCCATAAAAACTCCATACACCGGCTTCTGCCAATGTGGATATCTCTGCTTTGACTCAATAAGGACCTCGCGAATGTAATAAACCGGTCGTTGAACCGGATACTCCTTACCTGCCTCCTTGCACTCCACCACAATAGCCACGCTGACAGCCCGGGCGTTAGCAGCCACATATAACAGAAATGGTTCCTTATCAATGGGTGCAGCAAGAACAGGCGGCTCAGCTAACTGCTTCTTCATATCCTCAAACATCGCGTTAGTAGCATCACTGCAGACAAAGTTGTATGTCTTCTTCATCATCTGATATAGGGGGGTGGCCTTCTCTCCCAACCGGCTGATAAACCGGGTTAGTGCCGCAATACGACCCGCCAGACATTGAACATCATTGATACATGCCGGTTTAGCCAAGGACGTAATAGCCTTGATCATTTCCGGATTAGCTTCAATGCCCCTGTTAGACACCAGAAAACCCAAGAGCTTGCCTGCCGGTACACTAAAAACGCACTTGGCCAGATTAAGCATCATCTTATAAACCCGGAGATTGTCAAAGGTTTCCTTCAAATCAGCTATCAAAGTCTCTGCTTTCCTGGATTTCACCACGATATCATCCACATAAGCATGAACATTGCGCCCGATCTGATTATGAAGACAATTCTGCACACATCGCTGATAAGTTGCCTGGGCACTGTTGAGCCCAAAAGGCATAGACACATAGCAGAAGGATCCAAAGGGAGTTATAAAAGCTATCTTCTCCTGGTCCTTAACTGCCATTTTAATCTGATGATAACCCGAATAAGCATCCATAAAACTCAAACGCTCACAACCCGCCGTAGCATCAATGATTTGATCAATATGAGGGAGAGCAAAGGGATCAGCTGGACAAGCCTTGTTCAAATCTGTGTGATCCACACACATACGCCAAGTGTCGTTCTTCTTGAGTAACAGCACCGGGTTAGCCAACCACTCAGGGTGAAAAACCTCCACAATAAACCCTGCCGCCAAGAGCCGGGCTACCTCCTCACCAATAGCCTTGCGCCTTTCTTTATTGAAGCGGCGGAGAAACTGCTTGATCGATTTAAACTTAGGATCGATATTAAGAGTGTGCTCAGCGAGTTCCCTCCGTACACCTGGCATGTCAGAAGGCTTCCATGCAAAGATGTCCCGGTTCTCACAGATGAACTTGATGAGCGCGCCTTCCTATTTCGGATCTAGGTTAGCGCTGATGCTAAACTGCTTGGATGAATCGCCAGGAACAAAATCAACCAGCTTAGTCTCATCAGCCAATTTAAACTTCAATGCCAGATCATGCTCCATAGTTGGCTTTTTCAAAGACGTCATATCTGCCGGATCAACATTGTCTTTTTATAATTTCAAATCTCTATTGCACAAACCGACTCAGCATAAGCCGCATCACCTTCCTCACATTCCAAAGCGACCTTTCAGCTTCCATGTACTGTGATGGTCCCCTTATGACCCAGCATCTTGAGCTGCAGATAAACATAACACGGCCTTGCCATGAACTTAGCATAAGCCGGCCATCCAAATAGGGCATGGTATGGACTCCTGATTTTCAACACTTCAAAAGTCAATGTCTCTAACCTTGAATGATGATCATCTCCAAAAGCAACCTCCAGAGCTATCTTACCGACCGGGTAGGCCGACTTACCAGGCACCACACCATGAAAAACAGTGTTTGACGGTTTAAGATTCTTATCTGTCAACCCCATGCGCCGGAAGGTTTCATAATACAAGATGTTGATACTGCTCCCTCCATCCATGAGCAGCTTGGTGAACTTATAACCTCCAACCTGAGGTGCCACCACCAACACTAGGTGACCAGGATTATCAACCCGGGGCGGGTGATCCTCTCGGCTCCACACAATGGGTTGTTCAGACCAGCGCAAGTAACGGGGCACCGCCGGTTTCTCATAGTTCACCGCCCTTTTATGAAGCTTCTGATCGCGCTTGCACAAGCTAGTGGTGAAGACATGATACTGCCCACTATTCAACTGCTTCGGGTGGCTCTGGTAACCCGACTATTGATGATGTTGATTCCCCTATTGATTATAACCTCCCTGGCTTCCCTGATTGCCTTGATTACCATGTCCACTCTGATTACCTTGAAATCCTGAACCGGAGTTACCTCCACCGTAACCTGGCCCTTGCGACCCGGATCCTGAACCGCCGGACGGACCATGATCATATCAGAAGAGATCCGAGTTTTGAACTCTCTCATAATAAAGAAATCCTTCCAGAGATGCGTAGCTAGCTTTTCTCGTGTCCCATGCCTTGGGCAGGGCTGATTTAACAAGCGCTCAAGATTGACACCTGATCCTCCACTCCGCGGGGGCGGTCTACCCTTATGACGCTGGTCATTGTCCTGCGCATTGGTGTTAGCCACAAAATCAGAATTACTATGCGCTTTACGCTTACCATTGTTCCCTTGGCCCGCCTGGTTATGTTGCTGCCCTTTTGCACGGCCATTCTTCTTTCCCTTCCCCGGCTTCTCATCGTCAGATTCGAGATCCTTGGTACTATCAGAATTGGCATACTTAACTAAAGCTGCCATAAGTGTTCCCATGTCATTGCAGTGACGCTTGAGTCGTGCCAACTTCAACTTCAGCGGCTTAAACCGGCAATTGCCATCCAATGTTATGACTGCCGAATCAGCATTGATGCGGTCCGATGAATGCAAGATCTCCCAAACCCGAGCACCCAATGGGTTGTTGATTCTCCTTCTTCTTGGACACAGGCGGCCAAATCCACAATTGACATGGGTTGCTTGCATGTGTCCTTGAAGTTTGTTATAAACCGGGCTTCAACTCGGCCCATGACCCAATGGAGTTGGCTGGCAAACTTTTTAACCAAGTGCGACACGTTCCATCCAACATCATGGTGAAGTACTTTGCACATGCCGCTTCATCCAGATCCAGCATCTCCATTGCCATCTCATAACTTTCAACCCATGACTCGAGGGGTAAATCAGCGCTGTAATTGGGCACCTTACACGGACCCTTGAAATCCTTGGGCAGCCGCACACTGCGTAGAGCCGGGGTGAGACACGGCACCCCCCAAGAGCTGAAAGCAAGACCTCATTCCACCGACATCGGCGGATGAACCGGAGTAAGTTGTGCTGCTAACTCGGCTTCTCGACGCGCTCTACCATTATCCACCACGTCCTGAGCGTTTGCACCACCGCGCGCCGGATTAGGCCCTCAAGGGGCGTCACGGTTCCGCACACTACTTGACATAGCCGGTTCATCAATGTGCCTGCTGTAACTGTTGCTCGGGCAAGGGGTTGAATGAATTCTATCTCGACTATACGAATAAGCCTGCTGCTAAACCATAGCTATTTGAAGGAGATCTCTAGCCCGCTGCGTTTCAACCGCCGCTGGAGACTCACCCTCCATTGGAATAGCTGCCAGCCGCGATGCCACAATGATCATATTATCCAAAGGGGTGGAGAAGTGACCCGGTGGTTTCGGCATGTACTGCGGTGGCATGGGTCCGTCGAAGCGGGTCCGTCACCCGTGGCTGATCCGGCCCTCCTGTCCCAGGTGCTTCAGTCCGGTTTACCGCTGCCAGATTACTAGGTCCTGCTCCTGGCGTGTTGAAGAGATTCATTGCTTCATAAACCGGCGGTATACGAGACTGATGCCTCCTCCTCAACACGTCGTTTGAAGCATTCTGATCCAGCATGAGCCAGTAATTCTCTGCCTGAATCCGCTGTGACTGGGCATCTAAAGCGGCCCGCTCATTGATATGTCTCCAACGTATCTACTTTTCCAAACACTTTTTCCCTTGTTTTGGACTCTAACTTGCATGATTTGAATGAAACTAACCCGGACTGACGTCGTTTTCAACAGAACTGCCATGATGTTGTTTTATGTGTAGAAAAGAAAAGTTCTCGGAATGTCATGGAAATCCACAGAGGCACTTTTCAGAATTAATAAGAATTTTTGGCGAAAGAATCAAGGCCAGGGGGCCCACGGGCTGTCCACGAGACAGGGCCCCCCCAAGGGCACGCCCTCCTATCTCGTGGGCCCCCTGGACATCCTCCGACCTCAACTCCAACTCCATATATACCGTCTCGGGGAGAAAAAAATCAAGGAGAAAGTTTCATCGCGTTTTACGACACGGAGCCGCTGCCAAGCCCTAATCTCTCTCGGGAGTGCTGATCTGGAGTCCGTTTGGGGCTCCAGAGAGGGGGATTCATCGCCGTCATCATCATCAACCATCCTCCATCACCAATTTCATGATGCTCACCGCCGTGCGTGAGTAATTCCATCATAGGCTTGCTAGGCGATGATGGGTTGGATGAGATTTACCATGTAATCAAGTTAGTTTTGTTAGGGTTTGATCCCTAGTATCCACTATGTTCTGAGATTGATGTTGCTATGACTTTGCTATGCTTAATGCTTGTCACTAGGGCACGAGTGCCATGATTTCAGATCAGAACCTATTATGTTTTCATGAATATATGTATGTTCTTGATCCTATCTTGCAAGTCTATAGTCACCTATTATGTGTTATGATCCGACAACCCCGAAGTGACAATAATCGGGATACTTCTCGGTGATGACCGTAGTTTGAGGAGTTCATATATTCACTGTGTGTTAATGCTTTGGTCCAGTTCTCTATTAAAAGGAGGCCTTAATATCCCTTAGTTTCCACTAGGACCCCGCTGCCACGGGAGGGTAGGACAAAAGATGCCATGCAAGTTCTTTTCCATAAGCACGTATGACTATTTATGGAATACATGCCTACATTACAGTGATGAATTGGAGCTAGTTCTATATCACCTTATGTTATAACTATTGCATGAGGAATCGCATCCGGCATAATTACCCATCACTGATCCATTGCCTACGAGCTTTTCACATATTGTTCTTCGCTTATTTACTTTTCCGTTGCTACTGTTACAACTACTACAAAAACCCAAAAACATTTATCTTTACTGTTGCTACTGTTACCATTATTATCATACCACTTTTGCTATTAAACACTTTGCTGCAGATACTAAGTTATCCAGGTGTGGTTGAATTGACAACTCAACTGCTAATACTCAAGAATATTCTTTGGGTCCCCTTGTGTCGAATCAATAAATTTGGGTTGTACTTCACCCTCGAAAGCTGTTGCGATCCCCTACACTTGTGGTTATCAAGACTAATTTCTGGCGCCGTTGCCGGGGAGCATAGCTCTATTCTCTGAGTCACTTGGGATTTATATCTGTTGATCACTATGAAGAAGTTGAAAGACGCTAAGACCAAGATTTTGCCCTCAACTACGAGGGGAGGTAAGGAACTGCCATCTAGCTCTGCACTAGATTCTCCTTTCGTTATTAGTAGGCTTGTGACACCTAAACCTGCTACTGCTATGAATTCTGATATGTCACATGTTATTGATGATGCCACTTCTGCTATGCATGATGAAACTACTTCTGTGCGTGATACTACTTTGCCATTAGGTGAATTTCTTGATGAACAACTTGCTAGAGTTGGGGGGAATGAAAATATTGAAGATGCTATTGATGATAGTGATGATGAACGTTCCCCCAATGATTATGTATTACCTGTTGTTCCTAAGGGTTATGTTATGAATGAAGCAGCTGCTATGGAAATTCTTGCTTGCAATGATAGATCTGATCTTAAGAAATTATTAGCTAAATGGAAGCAGCAGTCTCTTAATGCTAGAATGAAACCCGATCCTACTTTTGCCACTTCACATATCTGTGTTACTGGTAAGGATTATGAATTCTTTGTTGATCCTGATATTATTACTTTAGTTGAATCTGATCCTTTTTATGGCCTTGAATCTGAAACTGTTGTGGCACATCTTACCAAGTTGAATGATATAGCCACCCTATTTACTCATGATGAGAAGTCTCGCTATTTATATATCCTTAAGATATTTCCGTTCTCATTGAAGGGTGATGCTAAGACTTGGTATAATTCTCTTGCTCCTGGTTGTGTGCGTAGTCCCCAGGATATGATTTATTACTTCTCTGCTAAATATTTCCCTACTCATAAGAAACAAACTGCCTTGCGGGAAATATATAATTTTGTGCAAATCAAAGAAGAGAGTCTCCCACAACCTTGGGGGAGGCTTCTCCGGTTACTTAATGCTTTGCCTGATCATCCTCTTAAGAAAAATGAAATACTTGATATCTTTTATAATGGACTAACCGATGCTTCCAAGGACCACTTGGATAGCTGTGCTGGTTGTGTTTTCAGGGAAAGAACGATCGACGAAGCTGAAATATTATTGAATAATATGTTGACTAATGAGAATAATTGGACTCTTCCCGAGCCAGTTCCTGAAGTAATTCCTGAACCAATTGAGCCAACTCATGAGCCTATTCCTAAACCCACTCCGAAGAAGAGAGGTGTTTTATTTCTCAGTCCTGAAGATATGCAAGAGGCAAAGAAATCAATGAAAGAAAAAGGTATTAAAGCTGAAGATGTTAAGAATTTACCTCCTATTGAAGAAATACATGGTCTGAATATACCGCCTGAAGAACTACATTGTCTTGATAACCCGACACAGGTAGTGAAGGTAAATTCTCTCCATAGATACGATAAAGTTGAAGTACCCTCTACTAAATTTCAGAGCCCATGCTTAGATGAATTTGATGACTTTATGGCTAGACAAGAAAGTTTTAATGCTTATGTTGGTAGAGAGTTAAAGAATAATGCTTTTGAGATAGGACGCGTAGGTGATAATCTGGCTAGAGTTAAAGATGAACTTCACCGTGTTAGCAAATATGCTTCTATGGTTTCTACTCAAGTTGAGCAAGTACTCAAAGCTCAAAATGATTTGCTTGATGAGTTGAATAATAAAAATGACTTTGTTGTTAGAGTGGCTACTAGAACTGGTAAAATGACTCAGGAACCTTTGTATCCTGAAGGCCACCCTAAAAGAATTGAACAAGATTCTCAGAATAATAATCTAGATGTTCCTAGTTCTTCTAAGAAGAAGAAAAAGAAGAATGATAGGACTTTGCAAACTTCTAGTGAACCTAATGTAGACTTGAATTGAATTGAATTGAATAAGTTGACACCTACTGAAATATCCTTGCAAATGGCTGATAAATCAACTGCTATACCTGTCGGTATTTGTGAGGATGTGCCTGTTGTGGTTGCAAATGTCACTATCTTAACGGACTTTGTTATTCTTGATATTCCCGAGGATGATAGTATGTCTATTATCCTTGGTAGAACTTTTCTTAATACTGCAGGGGCTGTTATTGATTGCAACAAAGGCAATGTCACTTTTCATGTAAATGGCAATGAGCATATGGTACACTTTCCGAGGAAACAATCTCAAGTTCATAGCATCAATTCTATTGAAAAAGTTCCAACTATCATTTTCGGAGATTTTGAATTTCCTCTCCCTACTGTCAAGAAAAAGTATGATATTCTTATTGTTGGGGATTTTCATATCCCCGTTGAGGTAACCTAGTGTTATTCGAAATTTCTCCGGTTCCATGTTATTCGGAATGAGTTTGTTAACAAGACTTGATCAACCTTGTTAGCGGGTTCATTTTGATGATCACGAGATGGATGAAACTAGAAGGCACAACCTTTTGTACCCTCTTTTTACTTTCTGTTACTTAGAATAAATAAAGCAAAAATAGTATTATCCGTCTGTTTTCTGAAGTATCCGTGCATTAAAAAAATAGTCCAAAAATAAAAGTGCTCCAAATGCCCTGCAAATTTAGTATGATTTTTTCTGGAATATTTGACGATTTTAGGCACTGAAAACACTGTGGGAGGGCCAAACACCAGGCCACGAGAGAGGAGGGCGCGCCCCCCTGTAGGGCGTGCCCCCTGTCTCGTGGGCCCCTCGTGGCCTCCTCCACTTATGCCAGCACCCACACACTTCATCTTCTACCCAAAAAAAACCCCATCCATCTCAAGCCCGAGTTCTAGCTTGTTTTGCTGCGATTTTCGATCTCTTAGCTCAAAGCTCCATTCACAAAACTGCTTTGGGAGATTGTTGCTTGGTATGTGACTCCTCCGTTGGTCCAATTAGTTTTTGTTCTAGTGCTTTATTCATTGCAAATTCTTGCTGCATAGGTGACCATGTTCTTGAGCTTGCATGTTAAATTTTTGAGGTCCCAAGCAATCCTAATGCATGATATAGGCTCTAGGCACTTGTAGGAGTAGTTGATATCAATCCTGTTTAGTTTTATCTACTTTTATTTTGAAGTTACTAAAATTTCAGAAATTTTCAGAAAAAGAAAAATGCTTAGAAGAATGTACCAAGGTGGTTCCTCGGCAAAGAAAGGGACCAGGATTGCTATACGTGAACAAGATGTTAATTTGCCAAGGGAAGCAAATGTACGGGCTTGCGAGTGGCCATCCGATGATTTTATGGTCGAAGCAGGCTTCAAAGAGGAATTTGACGCGTATGTGCGTAATGCCGAGCTGGAGGACTTCTTACAAGATAAGTGTCCTCAATATTATCAATTGACTGATTCCTTTGTGCGGAGGTTCAAATATATTTCTTCGAGTAATTCTTCTAGTGTCATGTTTGATATTTATGATACATATTATACCATGGATTTAGAGGATTTCACAACTGCTTGCAAACCCCCTTAGTGGGGTAATATCAATGATCCTCACAAATCTGAATTTAGAGATTTTCTTGCTAGTATTACTGTGGGAGAATCTAGGGACGTAGCACAAGCTACCATAGGGAGCATTCATTTTCCTGCTTTACATTACTTTGCTCTCTTTATTGGTAGATGCATTAACGGTAAGGACAAGGTATGTCACATGTGTGCCCCTGATCTTTGTGTCCTCAAGAGTGCTGTGTCAGGTTATAAAGGTTATAACTTGGGGGCAATAGTTGCACGTAGGTTACAGAATAATAGTAAAAGGGGAAATTTCTTTGGAGGAATTTATGCAACCCGTGTGGCTAATCTTCTTAATATAGCTCCACGAGAGGGGGATATGATTATACCTCCTGTTTATTTGGATAAAGAAGCTATGTTTGATCATCATTTTCTTGAGAGGAATGAACAATTCCTCCATTATCGACTAATCTATGACAGACGCAACGTCGTCCCTGTTACTCTTCCTGCTCCCTACCTTTTTGATTATCAGGCAAAAGGAAGATATGTTATCACCAGGGAAGAAGCAGTTGATTACGAGAGGGGAATGGAGGCAGCCCGCCAACACGCTGCAGCTCAGGAGGCGGTCGCCTCTGCATCCCAGTACTATCCCAGTTTCACTTATGGATATCAGCCAGGCGGTCCTTGGTATTAAACCAACTTAGGACAAAAGCCTAAGCTTGGGGGAGTACATATTTCTCACCGACTTTACATTCATGTTCACACACTAGTCTTCGGTGCTCATACTCTTTCATTGTATTATCCATGCTAGTTTAAAATTCTTTTTCTAGTTTTCTCCTTGTGTGTTTGACAAACCTTAAGAAAAAACAAAAAATTAGTTAGTTTAATTTCCTTGCTTGTAGTAGAAATTAAAATGTAAACCCAAAAACATTTCTCGTTCTTCTTTTACTTGTTGGGAGCTTTCCCGTGTAAATAGTTTTATTTTCTTTTCTTTCTTTTGGGGGTCGAGAAGACCATATTGAAAATGCTTAGTGGCTCTTATTTGCATGATTTATTATTTATATTTAGAGCCCATATTACTTGTCTTCTCTCTTTAGTTGAATGCTCGCAGATTCCAGCTTAGTCCAATGCACGTGCACTCTTATTATTATACACATCGTTCGGTCGTGCATGTGAAAGGCAATAATGACAATATATGATGGCCTTATTGGGATGAGAAAAGCTGGTATGAACTCAACCTCTCTTGTTTTTGTAAATATGATGATTCATCGTTCCAGAGTCAGCTATTATGAAGTAAACATATTTGCAATGACATTTAGAGATTATAGTTGCTTGTGCCATGCTTGATTAGCTATGAGTTATAATGGTTTACCTTGCGTGCCAACATGCTATTAGAATGATTATGATGCGGTATGATGGGATGGTATCCTCCTTTGAATGTATTAAGTGACTCGACTTGGCACATGTTCACGCATGTAGTTGAATAAAATCAACATAGCCTTCACGATATTTATGTTCATGGTGGATTATATCCTACTCATGCTTATATTCGGTGTGAATTAATTTTAATGCATGCTTACGACTGTTGTCGCTCTCTCAGTTGGTCGCTTCCTAGTCTTTTGCTAGCCTTCACCTGTACTAAGCGGGAATACTGCTTGTGCATCCAAACTCCTTAAAACCCCAAAGTTGTTTCATATGAGTCCACTATACCTACCTATATGCGGTATTTACCTGCCGTTCCAAGTAAATTTGTATGTGCCAAACTCTAAACCTTCAAATGAAATTCTGTTTTGTATGCTCGAGCATCTCATGTTACAACTAGGGCTGCCTATATCTTCCATGCTAGGTGGGTTATTCTCAGAGGAGTGGACTCCGCTCCTCATTCACGAGAAAGGGCCGGTAACCGGGATGCCCAGTCCCATGATCCAAAAAGATCAAAGAAAATCAAACTAATTAAACAAAACTCCCCCAGGGTTGTTGTATGTTGGAGGCACTTGTTGTTTCGAGCAAGCCATGGATTGATGCTTGTTGGTGGTTGGGGAGTATAAACCTTTACCATTCTGTTTGGGAACTGCCTATAATGCATGTAGTATGGAAGATACAGCCATCTCATAGGTGTTGTGTTGACAGGAAAAGTATGCCGCTCAAAATGTTATTCAATCTCTATTTTAAAATCGAGCTCTGGCACCTCTACAAATCCCTGCTTCCCTCTGCGAAGGGCCTATCTATTTACTTTTTATGTTGAGTCATCATCCTTCTTATTAAAAGCATCTGCTGGAGAGCACACTGTCATTTGCATTCATTATTATTTGTTTATATTGGGTATGACTTGACTGGATCTCTTTTACCATGAATTACAATGTTTAGTCAGTCCTTGATCTTTAAAGGTGCTCTGCATTTATGTTTTGCGGTCTCAGAAAGGGCTAGCGAGATACCATTTTGTTATATCATGTTATGATTATTTTGAGAAAGTGTTGTCATCCGAGTTTTATTATTATGACTCGCTAGCTGATTGTGCTATTGATATGAGTAATTGTGAGACCTATGTGTTATTGTGAGTATGGTTAGTTCATAATATTTGCTGAAACTTAAATGCTGGCTTTTCATGTTTACAACAACAAGAGCAAACAGAGTTTGTAAAAGTTTTTCTTTATCACTTTCAGTTTATCAACTGAATTGCTTGAGGACAAGCAAAGGTTTAAGCTTGGGGGAGTTGATACGTCTCCAACGTATCTACTTTTCCAAACACTTTTGCCCTTGTTTTGGACTCTAACTTGCATGATTTGAATGAAACTAACCCGGACTGACGCCGTTTTCAACAGAACTGCCATGATGTGTTTTATGTGTAGAAAAGAAAAGTTCTCGGAATGTCCTGGAAATCCACGGAGGCACTTTTCAGAATTAATAAGAATTTTTGGCAAAAGAATCAAGGCACAGGGGCCCACGGGCTGTCCACGAGATAGGGGGGCGCCCCCCCCCCCCCCACAGGGCGCGCCCTCCTATCTCATGGGCCCCCTGGACCTCCCCCAACCTCAACTCCAACTCCATATATACTGTCTCGGGGAGAAAAAAAACAAGGAGAAAGTTTCATCGCGTTTTACGACACGGAGCCGCCGCCAAGCCCTAATCTCTCTCGGGAGTGTTGATCTGGAGTCCGTTCGGGGCTCCGGAGAGGGGGATTCGTCGCCGTCGTCATCATCAACCATCCTCCATCACCAATTTCATGATGCTCACCGCCGTGCGTGAGTAATTCCATCGTAGGCTTGCTGGACGGTGATGGGTTGGATGAGATTTACCATGTAATCAAGTTAGTTTTGTTAGGGTTTGATCCCTAGTATCCACTATGTTCTGAGATTGATGTTGCTATGACTTTCCTATGCTTAATGCTTGTCACTAGGGCCCAAGTGCCATGATTTCAGATCTGAACCTATTATGTTTTCATGAATATATGTGTGTTCTTGATCCTATCTTGCAAGTCTATAGTCACCTATTATGTGTTATGATCCGACAACCCCGAAGTGACAATAATCGCGATTGAGGAGTTCATGTATTCACTATGTGTTAATGCTTTGGTCCGCTTCTCTATTATAAGGAGGCCTTAATATCCCTTAGTTTCCACTAGGACCCCGCTGCCACGGGAGGGTAGGACAAAAGATGCCATGCAAGTTCTTTTCCATAAGCACGTATGACTATTTACGGAATACATGCCTACATTACACTGATGAATTGGAGCTAGTTCTATATCACCCTATGTTATAACTATTGCATGAGGAATCGCATCCGGCATAATTACCCATCACTGATCCATTGCCTACGAGCTTTTCACATATTGTTCTTCGCTTATTTACTTTTCCGTTGCTACTGTTACAACTACTACAAAAACCCAAAAACACTTATCTTTACTGTTGCTACTGTTACCATTATTATCATACCACTTTTGCTACTAAACACTTTGCCGCAGATACTAAGTTATCCAGCTGTGGTTGAATTGAAAACTCAACTGCTAATACTCAAGAATATTCTTTGGCTCCCCTTGTGTCGAATCAATAAATTTGGGTTATACTTCACCCTCGAAAGCTGTTGCAATCCCCTACACTTGTGGGTTATCACTCATCAGCCATCCTAGTTTCTTCAGCTGCCAAGTCCTCTTTGGCCTGAGTTATCTGATCTCGCAGCTTTGTGACCTCTGCGTTATGCTGATCTTGAGTCTTCGGGCTAACCTCCATGGTCAACAGTGTCGTCCAGGCATCCAATAAACCGGACATAACTTGAGCCGTCCAGCGCGCGGGGCCTCCTGCCCCTGTTGCCGATCCGGAAATCATCATTGCTGGAGTTGAAGATTGCAACGTGGGTTGCGTACCGGCCATGAAGATCGCAACCTGGTTTGGCGGTTCAAGGGGGTCCGGAATACTGTCACCATCGGAATAGCCCCCAAACCGGCTGTCTTGCAATTGGTACAGTGACTCGGTCTCACCCGTGGATGATTCGCCATCAGAATAGACGACCATCTCACCGTAGGACACCGGTTCAGACTCTGCACCGTGGATGAATCCTACGAATGCACGTTTCATGGCAGGCTGAACCCGGGCAGGGCTTGCACGCTGAGTCGTCTCGACGAGGTTGGTGCAGATGTCCGGCTCAGGGCCCGGTTCGTCGATCTTGCCGATGAAGACGTGAATTCCTCCAAAGGAGACCCGGTACCCGTACTCGATTGAGCCAGCGTCGGGGCCCCAGCCTGCATCGTCGATGTAGAGCTTGCCGCGACGACTCTTGGTTATCCGGCCCACTGTGTATCCCTTGAGTCCTTCAAAGTTGCCCTTCAAGAACTCAAAACCATCATGCGATAGCCCCACGGTGGGCGCCAACTATCATGGAATTAACACGTCAGGTGTCCTAGTGAGAGGACTTAGTCGTGGACCCATCGCAACGAGATTATCTTAAAGGGGTTAAACCAGACAAAGGACACAGGGAGTTTATATTGGTTCGGCCCCTTGCGGTGTAGGTAAAAGCCTACGATCCAGTTGTGGTGGAATTGATGGGGTCTCGATGAGCAGGGAGCGAATCCGCTTTACCTATCTCTCGAGTTGTTGTTTCTTGTCCCTGAACCGCCGTCGGGTCGTCCCTTTATATACACAGGTTAACGCTTGGTGGTTTACAAAATCCCGAGGCCGGCTCATACATGTGTCCGGCTCGGTTTCTACCTTTCCCTATCTTACAACACAAGTTACATATCTCATGGCGGTTTATGTCTATGGGCCCTAATCCGCCTTTGGGCTCTAGGCCTTCAAGTCTGTGTAGTAAAGCGCCATACTCCTTGTCTTCACGGGCTTCAATACGGATGACTCCTTATGAGTGTAACCCGGCCCCTCCTGGGCGGTTTATACTCAGTAGCAATATCCCCAACAGAGTGGGCATCAAGGAAGCAACAAGACGGCCACGAGGCAGGAAGGCGCACCCAGGGGGGTAGGCACGCCCCCACCCTCGAGGGCCCCTCGTGGCTCCCCTGACTGACTTCTTTGACCTATATATAGTCATATACCCTGAAAACATCCGAGAGCACCACGAAACCCTATTTCCACCGCCGCAACCTTCTGTACCCGTGAGATCCCATCTTGGGGCCTTTTTCGGCGCTCCACCGGAGGGGGGGTCGATCATGGAGGGCTTCTACATCAGCACAATAGCCTCTCCGATGAAGTGTGAGTAGTTTATCTCAGACCTTCGGGTCCATAGTTATTAGCTAGATGGCTTCTTCTATCTCTTTGGATCTCTATACAAAGTTCTCCTCGATCTTCTTGGAGATCTATTTGATGTAATACTTTTTGCGGTGTGTTTGTCGAGATCCGATGAATTGCGGGTTTATGATCAAGATTATCTATGAACAATATTTGAATCTCCTCTGAATTCTTTTATGTATGATTTGTTATCTTTGCAAGTTTCTTCAAATTATCAGTTTGGTTTGGCCAACTAGATTGATCTTTCTTGCAATGGGAGAAGTGCTTAGCTTTGGGTTCAATCTTGCGGTGTCCTTTCCCAGTGACAGCAGGCGCAGCAAGGCACATATTGTATTGTTGCCATCGAGGATAAAAAGATGGGGTTTATATCATATTACTTGAGCTTATCCCTCTACATCATGTCATCTTGCCTAATGCGTTACTCTAATCTTATGAACTTAATACTCTAGATGCATGCTGGATAGCGGTTGATGTGTGGAGTAATAGTAGAAGATGCAGAATCGTTTCGATATACTTGTCGCGGACGTGATGCCTATATACATGATCATGCCTAGATATTCTCATAACTATGCACTTTTCTATCAATTGCTCGACAGCAATTTGTTCACCCACCGTAATACTTATGCTATCTTGAGAGAAGCCCCTAGTGAAACCTATGGCCCCCGGGTCTATTTTCCATCATATAAGTTTCCGATCTATTTTATCTTGCAATCTTTAATTTTCAATCTATATCATAAAAATACCAAAAATATTTATCTTATTATCTCTATCAGATCTCACTTTTGCAAGTGGTCGTGAAGGGATTGACAACCCCTTTATCGCGTTGGTTGCAAGGTTCTTATTTCTTTGTGCAGGTACAAGGGATTTGAGTGTAGCGTCCTACTGGATTGATACATTGGTTCTCAAAAACTGAGGGAAATACTTACTCTACTTTGCTGCATCACCCTTTCCTCTTCAAGGGAAAACCAAGGCATGCTCAAGAGGTAGCATTAAGTAAAAGATAGATGGGGGTCCGGATACGGTTGAGCCGTATCGTGGACTTCATCCTCGATATGCCTCCATTGTCGCCCATGGTATTTTTACTGCGTAGTTATGAGCACGCGGTACATACGCCGCTGCTTGGTTGGGGCAAAGACAGAGGCAGGATTGCTAGTCGAGCTCTTGATGAGCTGGACTATCATTCTGTAGGGTAGTCCGGACTCGTTTGACAGGGTCCGGTGGCTTGATTGCCGATGTTGGGTTTGGGTTGATAAGGCCGACCTGCACTTCCACTGCGAGGGTCACGGTGTGTTCCTCAGTACAGAGGGAGCGAACCATGTTTCCATGAACTGTTATAACACCGCGTGGGCCTGGCATTTTGAGTTTTAGGTAAGCATAGTGCGGGACCGCATTGAAGCGGGAAAACGCAGTTCATCCGAGCAGTGCGTGATAGCCACCGCGAAAAGGGACAATGTCGAAGATCAAGTCTTCGCTTCGGAAGTGGTCCAGCGAATCAAATATGACCTCCAATGTGATTGAGCCTGTGCTGCGGGCCTCTACACTAGGTATTACTCCTTTAGAGGTAGTTTTGGCGGGTTTGATTCTTGATGAGTGAATACCCATTTTCCGGACTGTGTCCTGATAGAGCAGGTTAAGACTGCTGCCGCCATCCATGAGGACTCTCATGAGGTGGAGTCCATCGATAATTGGGTCGAGGACCAATGCGGCTGAACCTCCATAACGGATACTGGTCGGATGGTCCCTGCGATCAAAGGTGATCGGGCATGCTTACCATGGGTTCAATTTTGGGGCGACTGGCTCTATCACATAGACGTCCCTTAATGCGCGCTTGCGCTCCCTTTCGGGGATGTGAGTAGCGTATATCATGTTCACCGTCTTGACCTCGGGGGGAAATTTCTTTTGTCCCCCTATGTTCAGTGGGCGAGGCTCCTCACCGCCATCCTCGCTGAGCGACCCTTTCCCCGTGTGCTTCATGTTTAACTTTTCAGCCTGTTTGAAGACCCAACAACTTCTATTGGTATGGTTAGCAGGCTTGTCAGGGGTGTCGTGAATCTGGCAAGGTCCATCGAGTATTCGGTCCAGGCTGGATGAACTGTCTTTGTTTCTTTTGAATGGCCTCTTTCGTTGACCGGGCTTGGAGCCACTGAATCCGGCGTTGACCGCTGTGTCTTCGGCATTTTTATTGTTGCTTCGATGCTTGTTTTTATTATGTCGGGGCCTGCCGTTTCTGTTCTTTGTGTTGGAAGTGCCAGGATCGCTGGTACTGTTGCTGCTACGAGCAAGCCAGCGATCTTCGCCTGCGCAAAAGCGGGTCATGAGTGATGTGAGGGCTGCCATAGACTTCAACTTTTCTTGGCCGAGGTGTCGGGCAAGCCATTCGTCACAGATGCTGTGTTTGAAGGCTGCTAGAGCCTCAGTGTCTGGACAGTCGCAATTTGGTTCTTTTTTACTAGGAACCGAGTCCAGAATTTTCTGGCCGACTCTCCGGGCTGTTGGACTATGTGACTAAGGTCATCGGCGTCCGGAGGTCGGATATAGGTGCCTTGTAAGTTGTCTCTAAATGCATCCTCTAGGTCTTCCCAACTCCCAATAGAGTTTTCTCGGAGGCTGTTTAACCAGTGCCGAGCTGGTCCCTTAAGTTTGAGGGGGAGGTATTTGATGGCATGTAGACCATCACCACGAGCCATGTGAATGTGGAGAAGAAAATCTTCAATCCATACTGCGGGATCTGTTGTGCCATCGTATGATTTGATGTTCACGGGTTTAAACCCTTTTGGGAATTGGTGCTCCATTACTTCATCAGTGAAGCATAGGGGGTGTGTAGCGCCTTTATATCGGGCCACGTCATGACACAGTTCAGATGGAGTCCGTATGTGGTTTTCAGCCCGGGTGAAGTTATGCTTGTCGCGCCAGGCTTGATGGCCATCTTCTCGCGCTGGGGCCCGCCCCCTTGATCTGTATATTGATCTGGTCTGACCGGCTCTGTTATCCAGGTCCTGTCGTAGGTCGTAAGTATATCCTGCGGCTGTTGTCTCTCTACCTTTATGGAGGGGTGGTATAGGCGGGTGTTCGGCTTGAGTTGTCGTTCTGTCTCGGCCAAGTGATGGTCGGTCAGGTCCGTCAGCGGCGTTACGCATGGGCGGTATAGGTCCGGGGCCTCGTCGTTGAATTGGGGTAGCAGCTTGCGCTTCGGGTAGCTCAGCTTGAAGCTGATGCTGCTTCTTTTTTAGGCGTCTCGCAATGGCTATAGCCGGCGCTTAAAGCACTCTTGTTCGAAGGGTTCCTCTGGCATGATGAATTCTTCATCGCCGAGGCTCTCATCCTCTTCAGAGATTGGTACGTAGTTACTATCCTCCGAGCCCTCGTCCTCGAGGGGGTCGTCGAGGTTTGCTTGCCCCTCCTCCCAATCATCATGTTCGGATGTTGGTTCGATAGGGGCTTCTTGGTCTTCGGTGTTATCCGGAGTATTATTGTCTCTGGTGCTGGTATTGCTCTCTTTTTCTCGGCGCGGTTTAGAGCGGCGCCGCTGACAACGACGCTTTGGTGGTGCCACAGGAGAATTATTCTCGACTGGGTCCTTACCACCTTCGCCATCATCCTCTTTGGGTGTGTACACCAGATACACGTCATATGTGGAAGTAACCGTCCAGCGTCCGGTAAGCGGCGGGTTCTGGCTTTGCTCTTCTCTGGCATCATCGCCCATGCCGTTGATGTCCTCGGAAGCGTAATCGAGCATGTCAGTCAAGTCCTCGACATTGGCTATGAAGTGGGTGGTGGGTGGGACGTAAAATTCACCGCTCTCAGCCCCTAGTGCGGGCTGGGCATAGTTCGGCAGCGATCCTTCTATAATGGTGAGAGATCGCATTAAGTCCAGAGCCTCGTTTAAGGGTGAGGTATGTACGGGGAAGCGAGAATCAGTGGAGCGGGGCGGGACAGGAGTTCCCTAGCTGAGCTCATATAACACAGACCTCAAGAGTTTGGAGTTGCTGTACGGAGGTGAGTCCGGCTCGATGAGGATAGAGGGAGCCAGAGTGACTCCGGGCTCGCCGGTGAAACGATCCCCTCCGTATCTTTGGTGTTGAGCTCTATGGTTGCGGAGGGTCCGACGGGCTCTAAACTCCTATCTTCGGACTCAGCGAGCATCTCCGGATCTAAGACCGGAGCTGCGGTTGAGGCCGCAAACCCTTGGAAGTTCAAGTCTCCTCGGATATCAGGGACATAGTTTAGGTTTCCGAAGCTGATCTGATGACCAGGGGTGTAGCTGTCGATCTGCTTCAGATGGCCAATTGAATTGGCACGCAGTGCGAAGCCACCGAATACGAAGATTGGCCGGGGAGAAAAGTCTCCCTCAGGGCGGTGTTGTCGTGGATAGTTGATGGAGCAATCGAGCCTTCTGGTGACAACACAGTGGAACTGTCAATGAAAGCACCAATGTCGGTGTCAAAACCGGCGGATCTCGGGTAGGGGGTCCCGAACTATGTGTCTAAGGATCGGTAACAACGAGGCAGGGGACACGTTGTTTACCCAGGTTCAGGCCCTCTTAATGGAGGTAATACCCTACTTCCTGCTTGATTGACTTTGATGAGTATAGGGGTTACAAGATTTGATCTACCTCGAGATCGTAATGGCTAAGCCCTAGATGTCTAGCCCGTATGATTGGGATCCTCCCTATGGACTAAGCTCTTCGGTTTATATAGGCACCGGGAGGATCTAGAGTTGTACAGAGTCACTTTACAGAGAAAGGAAGGTACACGATCCGAACGTCAAGCTTGCCATCCACGCAAAGGAGAGTCCCATCCGGACACGGGGAAGGTTCTTCTATCGTGTATCTTCATGGCCCATCAGTGCGGCCCATATCACAAAGCCCGGAAGTCCGAGGACCCCTTAGTCCAGGACTCCCTCAGCTGGCCCAATGGCTCGTCGGCTTGCCGTTGCCAGTCATACAGTGTGATGACTGCCCGCGACAGGTGGTGCCCTGAGTTTCTACCATGCCGCAACATCCCGGATGGGTGTTCTTCAAGTGCACAAATGATGGGGTATGTGCTAGTTTTGATTCGGTTGTTTATCGGATTCGGCGCAATTTCGGTAGCTTATTGTTTGCTCAAATTTGTGTGTACGGTGGATACAAATTTTGGTATTGGGAACAAGAACACATCAATCTATTGATAGCACGAAAATTGATAGATGTTTGTGCACTCGTTGCTAGAATAGAGGTTAGAGATGAGACTAGAGATGAGATTAGATACGAAGCAACGTCTACTTCTTTAGAATCGAAGAGGAATGAAGTGTTCATGCTCGAGAAGCGGCAGATCAATAATGAAGACATAGAGAAGATATTAATCCAACTAGTGGGAGCAGTTAGGGAAATTGAATATCTTTAAAATGTCTAATTGGTTCTTGTTTTTTTTGTCTTGCTCTCATAGCGAAGAATTGATAAATTATTATGTACTACAATGTCGTTGAATGAAATAAAGAAGTAAAGACACGTGTTTCGGTGGCCGAAAATGAAATACAAATGATTATTTTACTCGTTATATATAGGAGATTGGCTAGGTCCGGCGAAACTTAGTAGAGTAAATTTACTCCACTAAGGGTTTACTATACCGGATACTCCACTATTTATTGGGGATCGGTTAGAAATGCATCCAAAGAATCTGCTTTTCAGAAAATGGAAGTTGTGCTCAGACCCAAGCTTGAGGCACCTATTCCTACTCAATAATTCCTATTTCATACCACTGAGGACCTGAACATATGGATAGCGTTCTCAATGTCTCCTGTCGTCGGAGGAGTGTGCAAGAATGTGGCCATGTATGGCGCTTCGGTCTGGCGACCTGGGGGGCGACTCGGGGGGCGACGCCGCCCGCGGCCCCGCGGCGGAGGAGGACGGCTGGACGGAGGTGCGGCCCACTCCGGGGTGCCCGTGGCGGCGCTCGCCGCCTAGGGCGGGGCCCCCTGCCCCGTCCCTCTCCGGCAGCAGGTTCTGGGCTCTGGTGGGGTGCGATTCCGACGACGACGACGACGAGGTAAGGAGTGAGGTAAGTGCAGGTGGCGGTGGTGGTTCGCCGAGGCCCCGTGCGGGGTGCTCGGTGGGTGACTTTGTCGCCCGAGCGGAGGAGCTGGGGGGCTCTCTCATGGCAGGTCGTCGGCGCGCGTTCGCCCCTGGTGGACGCGGCGGCCGTGGACTGGCCCCGTGGATCTGGCGCCCGCCAAGGGGTGTGGACGCGGGCCCGGAGGGGCGCTCGAATGCCCGGCCGGCGGTGGCGCGCCTCGATCTGACGTTGGTCGCGCCGCCAGCAGGTGCGGCGTGCTCGCCGGAGTCGACAGGGGTCGACGACGGCGGCGGGGCAGACTCTGCAAGGGAGACACAGCCCGCGGCTAGGGTTTCGGCGTTGGCAGCGCCTGGGCTGGACGCCTTGCTGGGCTTGTCGGAATGGCCCAGTGGTCGAACCTAGTGTGCCAGCGCCAGCAGGAGCGCAGGGGCGCCCCCCTGTTCTTGGGCCTGGTCGGCCTGGCCCGGCCGCCTCAGGCCCGCAAGGGAAGAGGCCTGGGCCCATCGCGACGGGGGATGAGCGGCCGCCCCAGCCTATTTATAGGTGGCTGTGGCTGCCGAAGGGTGCCCTAGATCTGTCGCTAGGGTTTCCCGCATCCCCCTCGCAGGTGCGGTGGCTCGGGCATCGCGCGCGTCGCCTGCGCTGCTCCGCCTCTCCACCTCCACTCACTTGCTCGTTCGCCACCGCGGTGAGGATGGGCTCCCGCCGCGTGGAGAAGCCACCCATGTCGCCTCCGATCCCGGCGGCGGAGAGGCAACGCGAGCAAGATCTGCGGGCGAAGGCGCTCGCCAAGGTCTCGTCGCTGCCGGCGGGCGAGGCGGGCTGGGGGCCGCCGCCTCCCTGGTGGCTCGCGGAGCAAGAGCGGAAGAAGGAGGAAGAGTGTGAGCGCAAAAGGAAGAAGAAAGAGGAGTACGGGTGCCGTGGGCTTGAACAGAAGAAGGAGCTCAAGAGGAAGGAATCCCTCCTTCCTCTGAGCGGCGAGCGGGCTGGGGATCCTCTCACCAAGAAGCAGAAGCAGAAGGGGGCAGGCTCGGCGCTCCCACTGCTGGCTGCCGGGCCGTCGGCGTCGAAGGGCTCGGCTGACGCCCCGATCCCAGTGGAGGAACTCGATGGGCCAGAGTGCTTCAAATGCGGGAGGGTGGGCCATTACCAGAATATGTGCCATTTCAAGCCTCTGTGCGTTGTCTGCCACGAGGAGGGGCACGCATCGGCACACTGCCCCACGCGCGGTCGGCCTCTGCAGATGCAGATCATGGGCAACGCCATCCCCGGCGAGGGCTTCTTCTGCCTGCCCTTCGTGGAGTCGGCGGGCGAGGAGGTCAGTGCCCCGGCGGTGGCGGACGCGGCGCTCATCTCGGCGGCACCGGGCAAGCTGTCAGTCTCGATCTTGGAGGCGGAACTCCCCCACCTCTTCGAAGGGGATTGGGACTGGCAGGTGGTGGACGTCGGGGACGACTTGTTCTCCGTCGTCTTCCCCGACAAGTCCATGCTGCGAATGGCGACGCGCAGTGGCAAGCTGTACCTCTCCCTCAACGACATCATGGCAGAGATCAAGGAAGCTGTTCTGGAGACTCCCAACGCCGAAATCATGCCGGATGTGTGGGTCAAACTTTGGGGAGTGCCACCCAAGCATCGCCGCGTGGACCGTCTCATGGCGGGGACTGTGATGATCGGGCGCCCGATGGAAGTGGACAAGGCGTCGTTGGCGGGGCTGGGTCCTGTGCGGATGCGTTTTGCGTGTCGCTCCCCGGCCAAGATCAAAGGGTTTGTTCAAATCTGGTTCAACAGCGAGGGCTTTACCATCCGGATGGAGGCCGAGGCGGGTGGCAGGCTGGGAGGTGCCCCCCCTCCCCCTCCCCCGGCTAGCAAGGACAAGGGCCCTGATGACATGGACAAGGACATGGACAAGGAGAAGGACGCGAGCATGGGGGATGACTCCATTGACACTGCGACTTGGGATAAGCTGGGCCTCAAGGACAAGACTTCGAAGGCCGTGGCCCCGTCTGCGGGGGCTGCAAAGGACCTGGAGGAGCGTCAAGTTGGTGTGGGCAGCAACGAAACGGGCTTCAATCAATACGGCTCCAACATGTCCCTCGGCCTCGACCTCGACAAGGGCACCTCGGCTTCGTGCGACTCGGAGGGCCGTTCCATGCTCATCTCCCCGGCTGCGGAAGAAGGCGGGCTTCCCACGCCCGTGCGCGGTCTGGCGATTGGTGGGGGGCGGCTCCATAAGAAGACGGCGGGCCGCAAGACCCCCCCGGTGGCGCCAACGAGTCCCCCCTCAGTGCGGGCGGGCACGCCCGTTTCGCACCAAACGGCGGTGATGGTGTTGGCTTCCCCTAGCGGTGCGGTCGGGGGGCATGGGCCGACGGATCCCCCGCCTCCCTCCGACACTCTCCGGGCGGAGGTGACCAAGGCGGCTCCCATCTCCACGGCCAAGCGCTCCAAGGCGGTGGTGACGACCCCGGTGGCGCAGGAACGGGTCAGCTCCCGGCCAAAGGGCGCCAAGGGCAACCTCCCTGCTCTCCAACGCGCGCAACTCTTGCTGGCCCAGAAGAACATGGAGACCGAAGGTAACCCCCTACCCCGTTTTACGATTTTCGACGATTACTCAGATGAGTGCCTTGGTAGTATTTTAGGGGATAGTGGGGTTGATCTGTCTGATGAGGGAGAGGCCCGAGAGCTCTTGTCTCTCATTCGCTCTAAGGAGATCATGCAGGCCGCGCTTGCCCAGGCGGCGGCGGCACGCGCTGCGACGGCACCAGAAGAGGCAGGGGCTTCTCTGGTCCCGGTCGCCCGGCCCGAGCGGGCGGACACAGCAGCAGGGGCTGCACTGTCCCCCCCAGCCCGTGGTCCTGTGAGGACTCGGCGAGTGGCCAAGGCGGTTACCGCTCGTGGTATCCGCCTCCGCAATCGCATAATCTAAATGCGTTTCCTCTTCTGGAACATCCGAGGCTACGGCCACGTTGGGAGGCGGACCCAGCTTAACGAGTTCATTCGCGGCGAAAACATCGATGTAGTTGGTCTGCAGGAAACCATCAAGGCTGATTTCTCTCACCGAGACCTGCTCGCCATCGACCCGCTCGAACGCTTCGTGTGGCACTGGGTGCCAGCGATTGGCCACTCTGGGGGTATGCTACTTGGCATCAGCCATGTGTGCTGCGAGGTGGTGGCTTGGGACGCCGGCCGGTTTTTCGTGTCGGCTCACGTCCGCCATCATGCGTCTCTCCGCGAGTGGGAGATTATAGTGGTCTACGGCCCGGCAGATCATTCACACTCGCATGAGTTCTTGGGGGAACTTCAGGAAAAGGTTGCGGCCTTGGGTGTTCGCAACCTACCCCTCATCGTGGGAGGGGATTTTAACCTTATCCGTTCGGGAGCGGATAAGAACAACGGGATTATTAACTGGACAAGGGTGTCCATGTTCAATAATGCGATTGCTTCTATGGCCCTTAGGGAAGTGGCCCGCGTGGGCGCACGATATACCTGGACAAACAAGCAACTCTCACCGGTCCGGTCTGTGCTGGACCGTGTTTTTATGTCCGCGGAGTGGGAGATGCTCTTTCCTATGTGCTCACTTCACGCTGAAACGAGGATCGGGTCGGATCACGTCCCTCTAATCCTCTCCTCGGGGGAGGACCGGTTAAAACGAAGCCCACGGTTTTTCTTTGAAACTGCTTGGTTTGAAAACCCGGAATTTGAACAAATCTTCCTCTCCAAATGGGAGTCCTGTGTGGCCCGGATCCGGCACGCGAGAGGGCCCATGGATTTCTAGATTTCCGTAGGGGCGGGGTTACGCGCGGCCCTCAAAGGTTGGGGGGCCAACCAGGGTCGAGAGGATAAGCTGCTCCGAGCCCGTTTGGTGACGGACCTCGCCCGTATGGACGCGGCTGCGGACGTACAGGTTTTCTCGGAGCAAGAATGGGCCGAGCGGTACGCGGTTGAGGCCCAGGTTGAGGCCCTCCTCCGTGCCGAGGAGGAGTACTGGCGTAGGAGGGGCGGAATAAAGTGGACGCTCAAAGGGGACGCAAACACAAAATACTTCCATGCTTATGCCAACGGCCGGCGTCGTAAGTGTGCCATTCTGAGGTTGCAATCGGAGCAGGGGCTCCTATTGCGCCAACAGGACATAGTCCGGCACATTTACGATTTCTACATCGAGCTGCTGGGCTCCAAGGAGGAGTCCAGGGCTCGCCTACGGGCGGATATCTGGGATCCCGCTCTGCAGGTCTCGGATGAAGAGAACGAAGGCTTGGGCCTCGCCTTCCTTCCTCAGGAAATCGACTAGGCGATCCTGGGGATAAAATCTGACACGGCACCCGGCCCGGATGGGTGGCCGGTGGCGATGTTCAAAAAAAGTCGGCAAGTCCTCAAGGGCCCAATTTTCGAGGTGTGTAACGGATTTATGCGTGGCACTGTAGACATCTCGCACCTTAACTTTGGGGTTCTTTCGCTTATCCCCAAAGTTCAGGGCACGGACAATATTAGACTTTTCCGCCCCATAGCGCTTATCAACGTCCCGTTCAAAATCTGCTCTAAGGCTTGTTCTTCGCGCTTGTCTCTGGTGGCCCATCGTATTATTATTAGGAATCAAACGGCGTTTATTCGTGGTCGCAACATTTTGAGGGCCCGTTGGCCCTCCAAGAGATCGTTCACTCGCTCAAGCGGAGCCGCCAGCCGGCAATACTTCTGAAATTAGATTTCGAGAAGGCGTACGACCGAGTGAACTGGGAGTTTCTCCGACAAATCCTTCTGGATCGAGGGTTTTCAGCAGTGTGGGTTCACCGTATGATGCAGTTGGTCTCGGGAGGCCAAACGGCGATTGCGGTGAACGGAGAAGTAGGGAACTTCTTCCACAACAAGCGTGGGCTGCGTCAAGGGGACCCAGCCTCACCGTTGCTTTTCAACTTTGTGGCAGATGCATTGGGTGTCATGCTAGACAAAGCTCGCGTTGCTGGCCACATCAGGGGAGTGGTCGACAATCTGATCCCTGGAGGGGTGTCGCACCTTCAATATGCCGATGACACCCTACTCCTTTTTGAGCCGGACACTCACAGCATAGCAACGGTTAAGGCCATCTTGTTATGTTTTGAACTAATGTCTGGACTAAAAATTAACTTCCACAAGTGTGAAGTGGTGTCCATAGGGCTGGGCGCGGCCGAAAGCGAACGGGTGGCCAACTTGCTAAATTGCAAGCTTGGAAAGTTCCCGTTCACCTACCTTGGCCTCCCGATCGCAGAGAAGAAATGCTCGATTGCCGATTGGGAACCTCTCAACACTAAGGTGGCGGACCGGGTATGTCCATGGAGAGGTCGATTTATGTCATCAGGGGCACGACTAATCCTTACTAACTCTAGCCTCTCGTCCCTACCCATGTTCGCCATGGGTATGTTCTTGTTGGCGGATGGAGTCCATAAGAAAATGGACACTCCCCGGGCACGTTTCTTTTGGGAAGGTGCGGGCCCTAAACGGAAGTACCACATGGTTAAGTGGCATGCCGTTTGTAGACCTAAAACCCAGGGGGGTCTCGGGGTCATCAACTCTAAGCTGATGAACATTGCACTTATGTGCAAGTGGATCTAGAAGCTGTCCCAGGGAGGGACCGGCCTCTGGATTGACCTCCTTCGCGCCAAGTACTTCGCACTTGGGAATTTCTTTGAGGCGTCTCCTCACGGGTCACCTTTCTGGACCTCCATCCAATCCCTCAAACCGTACTTCGCCAGGGGAGCGAGGTTTACGGTTAACAACGGCCGCTCCACCCGGTTTTGGCACGACGTGTGGATTGGCCAGCAACCCCTTTGGTCGGAGTTCCCCCACCTCTACGCCGTCGCGGTTGAGCCCAATCAACTGGTGGCGTCGGCCCTCAGTGCCTCCCCGCCCCCATATACTTCAGAAGGGAGCTTGTGGGACCGGAGCGGGCCGAGTGGGATCATGTGCGGGCTTTGACTGCGACCGTCCGCTTATCGGACTCCGCAGACGAGGTCTCTTGGAGACTCTCGGGCTTTGGCAAGTTCACTGTCAAGTCAATGTACAGGGAGTTGTGCCGCGGGCATGCCCCTATGGCAGCCTCGGGGCTTTGGAAGGCGCGAATCCCGCTAAAAATTAAGGTCTTTCTTTGGCAATTATGTTAGGATCGCCTTCCTACCTCTATTAATATAGTCAAGCGCAATGGCCCTGCTTTCGGACCGTGCGCTTTGTGTCATAACGCGGAAGATGCTGACCACGCGTTTTTTCGCTGCCCTTTGGCGCGGTTTGCTTGGAGTGCGGCCAGGGAGGCCGCTGGGGTGGATTGGGATCCACGCTCACGCTCTGAGCTTGTGTCTTACTTATCTGCGATCCCGGGCTCTTTGCGCCGGATAATGTGGACGTGTGCTTCGGCCTTGCTATGGGCCTTATGGCATATTCGTAACAAGTTTACTATTGAGGGAGCGTTTCCCTCTCACCCTGCTGATGTTATCTTCAAATGCATCTTATTCTTGCAGCAGTGGGCTACGCTGGGAAGGCAACAGGATGCTGATCTCCATCGACATGCCATTGCTCGGCTCCGCACAGTCTACTCGGTGTCACGGGCCCCGTCGCCTCCTCCGTCTGCTGCCTTATAGGGATAGGCGGCCCTTTTGGTCCTGCTTTCTTTGAGCCTGCGTGCTCGCTCTTCTGGCTAGCTATGCCATGTAACGCACTTATCACCGGTCTCGCCTTTTGGCTCTGCTTCGAAACTTGGCTGTCTAGCTTCGGTTCCATTTAGTTTGGTCTTGATACTTTGTTTGCACGCTGCCTATTGTTGTGGGCTTTATTAATTTAAAGCCGGACGTCTCTGACGTCTATGTTCTAAAAAAATGTCTCCTGTCGTCATGTGTTGTCTTGGATACCGAAATCAAAATTTCCTTGACCACTCGATCATTGGAACAGCACTAGTCCTGATATTTTTGAGAAGATGTTGGGAGAGCTATCCGAAGAATGAAAACTACAATGCCACCCGACAAATAAGAGCCGAGAGCTGACGCTTTCATGATTGTATTTGGAATTTCCCACCTTCTGAAGTGAAGTTGTATTTTTCTAGCTTAAGCGTGAGATAATTCATCAAGTGGCCACACTTTGTCGGTGTGTTTTGATCAGATTATTGCGATTCCATGTCAAATACCTGTGTCATTCTGCTTCTGCATCAGTTTCATATATAGATAACGGCCGTGCCTAGTTTTGATAGTGGCCACAAGATCGATTCTGTCAGATGTTTTTGAGGAAATACTCTGTCTGATGGTGATGAGAGTAATATAATGTGGTGAGTTTCGTGTTCCTGGTGCAGTCTCGGTTGATATCGGCGCCAACGCATTGTCTCCGGACTCAGCCGGGCTTCTATGTTGCCCATGCGTGCCTGTGTTTCAGTTTACTTGCTGGTGCTTTCCTTGTTTATGGATAGTACAAGCCACCTTACCCTGTCCATCATGTCCTGGAACGTCCAAGGGCTCGGGGACGTGGACAAATGTGTTCTTGTCCGAAATGCTATCTACGACGCTAATCCTCTGGTTGCATGCATCCAAGAAATAAAACTCTCCTCTGTGTCCCAACTCAAGGCCAAAACTTTCCTCCCTCCTCGCATGACTAATTTTGAGTGTGCTCCGGCCGACGGCTCGCGTGGGGGGCTGGTCACCGCCTGGGACCCCAACGCTCTTTCTCTAGTCTCTGTGCACGCCGGGCGGTTCGCCTTAACCACTACCCTCGCCTCCACTTCTTCCGACCTCGCCTTCACCATCTCCAACATCTATGCGCCGTCCGACCACTCCTTCACACAGGAATTCATTGACGAAATGATCTCCCTCGCACCCCAAATTCAGGGGGCTTGGCTCTCTCTCGGAGACTTTAACCTCATTAGATACCCGGAGGAGAAGAACAACTCCAACTTCTGCGCCTCCCTCGCCTCCCGGTTCAACGCCCTCATCGCCGCCATGTCGTGGCTTGAACTGCCCCTCTCCGACCGTCTGTTCACCTGGACGAACCGCCGCACCCCTCCGACCCTGGCTCGCCTCGACTGCACCTTTTTCAACACTGACTGGGACGCTACCCTCCCAAACTCAACGTTGGCCTCGCGGCCTCGCGTTACCTCCGATCACTTCCCCCTCCTAGTTTCCGCCTCCACCCTCATCCCGGTCTCGCGTCAGTTCTGGTTCGAGAACAAGTGGCTGCTCAACCCTCTCTTCCTCCCTTCCACCTCCACCTCTTGGGCTCGCCCCAGCCGTGTTCCGGACGGTGCTAAGGATATCGCTGCTCGGGTCAAGTCCTTCCGCCACGCGGCAAAGGTTTGGAAATCAAATCACCGGTTTGTCCCTCAATACGATAATAACTGCAGATTTATCATTGAGCTGTTTGACTTCTTGGAGGAACACCGTGTGCTTTCAAGTGATGAGGGTGCCCTCCGTCGGGATGCCCGCTCTGCCCTTGCCCTCTCGGTGCGCCAACAGGCTGCGTTTTGGCGCCAGAGGGGGAATTTCCGAAGGGTCCGTGAGGGAGACGAAAATACCAGGTTCTTCCATGCTCAGGCCTCCCAACGATTCCGGGTTAACCGGATTCGGGCGCTTGACGTTGGCGGCACGGTGGTCGTCGGCCACGCCGCCAAGGCGGAAGCCCTTCACGCCTTCTTCACCAATCTTTTGGGCACGGCAAGGGAGCCGGAGTGGCGCTTCGACATTCGGGCGCTGTACAAGGGCATGCCGCAGGTGGACGGCGACATGCTCGTTGATCCGTTCACGCTGCCGGAGGTCCAGGAAGTTGTGCATGGCCTCGACAGGACCAGCTCCCCCGGGCCTGATGGCTTGGGGCCAGCATTCTACCAGGCTGCCTGGGCGACAGTTGCCAGCGATGTCATGCGGCTGTTTGATGGGGTATTCACCTCATCGGTCGACCTCACCTGCATCAACCGGGCGCTTATTGTCCTCCTGCCTAAGGGCGATGGGGTCCTCGCGCCGGGTGGATTCCGGCCTGTCTCGCTGCAAAACTGTGACATCAAGCTGGTTTGCAAGGCGTTGACGACCCGCCCCTCCAGAGGCAAATCACGGAGCTCATCGATGTGGACCAGTCCGGCTTTATCAAAGGGCGGAGCATCTCAGAGAATTTCGTCTATGCCGCCGAGGTCGTCCAGTGCTGTGACCGGCGAAAGGCACTGGCTCTCGACCTCAAGCTGGATTTCGCGAAGACTTTTGACTCCATCAACTGGCAAAGCCTCCGAAAGATCATGGAGGTGCGAGGCTTTCCGAGGCGCTGGTGTGACTGGATGGACGCCATCTTCCGGTCGTCCTTGTCCTCGGTCCTCCTGAATGGGGTGCCGGGGCGTTGGATCTCCTGCAAGAAGGGGCTGAGGCAGGGGGGATCCCATCTCCCCCTACCTCTTCTTGCTCGTGGCCGATGTGCTGCAAAGGATGATCAAGAGCGACGGAGGGATGGCTCACCCCCTACTGGCTGGCGGGCCCCCTCTAGTGCTCCAGTACACCGACGATACCCTCATCGTCCTTTGAGCTGACCTGGGCGCTGTCAGGCGCCTCAAGGGAATCTTGGACGACTTCGCGGCGGCTACGGGGCTTGTCATAAACTTCCACAAGAGAACGGTGGTGCCGATGCATATCTCGTTGGATGATCTCCAGGACATGGTGCAGGTCCTTGGCTGTCAGGTTGGGAGCTTCCCGTAGGTGTACCTCGGGCTCCCCCTCTCCAACCGCAAGCTCACACTGGAGGATTTCCTTCCCCTCATCGCCAAGGCCGAGCGCTACCTTTCCGGGTGGCAAGCACAGCTGCTCTCCTTCGGGGGGCGTCTCGTCCTGCTGAATGCCGTCCTAGACGCGCTGACCACCTACACCATGGCGGCAATGGAGTTGCTGCCGTCGGTGCTGCACGCCCTGGACGCGCTTCGACGTTCCTTCCTGTGGACGCCGGTGGAGACGGCCTCTGGTGCCCAGTGCCTAGTCGCCTAGGAGAAGGTGGTCCGGCCAAAAAACGAGGGTGGGCTTGGAGTGCGAGCTCTACCGGTCCAAAACCGCTCTTTTTTGCTGAAATTGGTGCACCGGCTACACTCGCAGCAAGACTCCCCCTGGGGTGCCTGGGTCTGGGCGGAGCTTGGGCGCTCCCTCCTCACCCCGATGGCGGCGTCGGCCCTCCCAGGGGCACACTGGGCCTCCCTGGCCGACCTGATGCCAGTGTACAGAGCTCTCTCCTCCGTCCAAGTGGGGAATGGACGTACAACCGCCTTCTGGATAGATGCTTGGTTACCAGGGGGCGCCCTCGTCTGGCGGCTGCCGTCTCTTTTTTCCCATGCCACCGTACCGGAGGCCTCGGTGGCGCAAGTCCTCAGCGGCGGCATCGATGGGGTGCTGGTACCTCGGCTGAACCATGCCGGGGCTCGCGACCGTGACATCCTTCTCCGGGCCTTGGAGGGGGTGACCCTCTCGGAGGCACCCTACGAGCGGGTTCTACGCCCCGGCTGCGCCAAGGCCAAGATCCTCTCGTCGGCCGGCGTGTACCAGCTGTGCCACTTTGGGGGGCTGCAGGTGCCCTTCGTGGATTTCGTCTGGCAGAATTTTGCTCCGAGCCGTGTCCGGTTCTTCGCCTGGCTTCTGGTGCAAGCCAGGGTGCACACGCAGGACGTCCTTCTTCGCAAGCACATTGTCGAAGACGTGGGCGCTGGTTGCCCCTTATGTTCCTCACCCCTTGAGACGGCGGATCACCTCATCTTCGGTTGTGCGTTCGCCCGACGCTTCTGGAGGGTGGTTGGAAAGACCTCCCTCGAGGCCACCTCCGTTAGGCAGCTTCACATGCTCACTCCCCCGCCTCGGGTGCCCGTTGCGACGGGCTCCACCTTCCTGCTACTCTGCTGCTGGCAGCTTTGGAAGCACTGAAATGCGGTGGTCTTCCAAGGGATGCCACCATCGCTCGCCAGGCTGCTCGCAGCTTGTGTGGGGACCGATTCTCCGGGTATTAATTTTCAGAAAATGGCCCTTATGCTCACCAGCCTCAGGATAACTGTTAGCTGATGAGGCACCAACTTGATACAGAAATTCCAAGCAATATACAAAATATGAAGTACAAGACCATTCTGGTCTGTGAGTACAACAAATGGTTTCTAAAGGTTGATGGCGGAAGCGGTTTGTGGATCATCAGTGTCAATGGGACTCCAATTCCCACAGGAACAGCTGACCAGGTTAACTCCTATCTTCGCGAGGCTGCTATCACCGTTGCTTAGGTTCCGGGAATGTCGGCACGGTCGCTCCTCTCCGCGCAAGAAAATCTAGCCAAGACAATACCCAGGGACAAGCCAGTGAGTACTTTAAATGTACTCGCAAACATTATGAACACAGGTATAATATAACAATGATGTACTGAAAATATTTTATGCTCATGACGTCAGTCACAAAAGGTAAATAAAACTATGATGCGTGCGAGCATTTTACTTATGAATATGCAATAACATAGTAGTATTAAAATTATAAAATAAATAACAAGCATGCACAGTTGGGCGTCTTAGCGACACCACATAAAGGGCTTTAAAAGAAATGCCACAGTCGGGCGTCTTAGCGACACCACATAAAGGGTTTTAAAAGAAATGCCGCAGTCGGGCGTCTTAGCGACACCACATAAAGGGCTTTAAAAGAAATGCTGCAGTCGGGCGTCTTAGCGACACCACATAAAGGGCTTTAAAAGAAATGCCGTAGTCGGGCGTCTTAGCGACACCACATAAAGGGCTTTAAAAGAAATGCCACAGTCGGGCGTCTTAGCGACACCACATAAAGGGCTTTAAAAGAAATGCCACAGTCGGGCGTCTTAGCGACACCACATAAAGGGCTTTAAAAGAAATGCCGCAGTCGAGCGTCTTAGCGACACCACATAAAGGGCTTTAAAAGAAATGCCATAGTCGGGCGTCTTAGAGACACCACATAAAGGGCTTTAAAAGAAATGCCGCAGTCGGGCGTCTTAGCGACACCACATAAAGGGCTTTAAAAGAAATCACAGTGAATATCCAGGAGGTAGAACCATCCCAGGGATATTCAATAATACTAATAATATCACGGGTTAGTCCACAACAAAAATAATAATCATAAATATCACAAACCACAAGTTGTGTTTCCAGTTCCGGTTTAACAGTTTCACCTCTAAAGACCGACACTAAGACCGAGGCTTGACCCATCCCAGACTGTAATCCTTAACCATGGACACGGCTATTCGAATAGGTTTAATCTCTGCAGAGGGTGTACTCTTTACCCACAAGTAACGGATTCCTTTAGTCCTCAAGACTAATTCCATCTACGGTCTTTTAGTTGAAAATACACCTAACTTGCACACACCAGCTCAACTCACATGTGCCTGGAATCACCCACGACACCTGTCAAGCAAAACTCTAAGTGGGGAGGCTACAACCTCGACGTAACATGGGATCACAAAATTTATACCGCGCGCAAACTGGGGAGCTACCCCCTTCGGCTACAACCGAAACACCCATGCTCCCGGACCCGGTGGCATGACTACCGGATGCCTCCAGTATCTTCCACCATGGCCTCTCTGTACGGTGTGTGCTAGGAAAGGGGTTGATAACTTACTGAACCGTACCCTACTTGTTGTAGAGACGAGTGGTAGTACGAAGCAAGTATGGGGTTACTGGCACAAGACTCGATCTACGGTCGACTCAGGAGGTTCAAATATTTCCTGCAAGATTAGCATAACAATACATATACATCAACCAACAGATACAAACACCACGTGACATACCCCCTCATGCCATACCGGACACGACCGTCTCGACGGAGGACTAGGGACAAGACCGTGTCTACCCAAGACAGAGGCCTTCCCGGCTTCCTTTCTGGTATGCATAAAAGGCGTATGACGGTGATTTCCATCACAAATCATGTCAACTCCATCAGCATAAAAATCATAATTCTTCACTCATGAGCAGGACCACATCCTCACATAAAATGACGTATGCTCGTGTCGGGGTGGTGTTGTCACCGAGTCAAACAACACACATAAAAATTTCACCAGGGTTCAGAATGCTTGCCTTCAGGTCATGGGAAAGCAGGGTGCATTCCAAAACATCTTGAAATCTTCAAAAATCCTATTTGAAAGAATATATATGAATTAACACACAAAAACAAACAGCACAAAAAGTTGTTTTGAAATTTTTTTCAATAAATCTTAAAATAAACTAGACAATATTTGAGAGAGGTAGGAAAAAGAATTAATTTATTTGGAGTTGTATTTAATAAGATACAGCCGGTCAAAGTTTGGTCAAAAATCTGTTATTTAAATAAAAACAGAAAAGAAAACGTTTCGAATATGCACGTACACGTCGAAGGCGTAATATGGAAATGCGCTTCCACTTAACCCACGTGGACTGGGGCGGGGTCACTGACAGTGGGTCCAGGGGGCCCACTGGTCAGGTTTGACCAGTCCATCCCTCCTTCTTCCTTCGCCCGAACAGAGGCGAGGCGACGGCGATCGACGCCGGCGAATGGCTGCTCCCCGCGGGCTCCAGAGAGTCGAGGTGGATTTGCAAGACCGGGGCGGTCCTCCCGATGGTCGCTGGGTCGGCGGGGGTGGAGGGAGTCGCCAACGGTGAGCTTCGCGGCGGAGGAGGCCTCGGGAGCAAAGTGTTTTTGTGGCCGCGGTGGTTCCCGATCAAAATCGAGTAGGGGGAAAGGTTCACGGGAGGAAGAGAAGGCTCCTGGTGGAGAGAGTGGAGAGGGGGAGGCCCTGATGGTGCCGGAGTGGCTGGGGCAGTGGCAGCGGCAGGAGTTGCCGGAGACAGGGAAGAGAACCTCTCCGGGTCGATTACGGGCTAGGGGAGCGCCATTGGGGTGACCTGAGGCTGCCTGTGTGCGGGAACGGGCTTGGGGCTCCCTTAAATAGGCGAGTCGAGGCGGTTCGGCGGCGACCGCAGATAAGGGCGTCGGCGACCGTCTTCTGTAGCTGCAGGGCATCGTGGCAAGGCTGGGGATGGCGGCAGGAGCTAGCGGACGAGCGGCTACTGCTCCAAGGGCGAGCTGGCGAGCGGAGATGGCTTGGGCGGCACTGGCTAGCGCAGGAGCTGTCGGGCGGTGGTGGCGGCTAGCGGCTGGCCTGCCGGAGACGTGGCGAGAGCTGCAGGGCTCGTGGGGTGCAGCAGGGGACACGGCGTGCTGGCTGCGGTCGGTCACGGGCCGGAGTGAGTGTGGGGCGTGACGCGGCGGCTCGGGCGCACGTGCGTGCCAAACGCACGCTCTGGGCGCGCCCAGAGCACGCACGGAACGTGCTCGATGAAATGCTATGGCATGCTAGGGGGTTCCAAACTACAAGAGGGTTAGCAGAGTGGGGTTATAGGCTAGGGCAGATCCATGGGACATGCTGAATAGGTCAGGGGCTCAAGTTCACAATGTAAACTTGAAGTCATGCCAAATCTGGCTATGCACTCAGGGTGTTTGACAAAATGCCAAGGGCACCTAGGTAGTTCTTGGGGTGGCCAAATCTCCCAGAGTGGGGTCTCTTTAGAAGAAAGAGAGGGTGGTAAGGTTAGTTTGCCAAAAGGAGAAACTTGCTAGTGCAAGTTTTGCAAAACTACAATTCTGGACAGGGAGAAGATGGCATCATTACATAGACCAAAAGTGTTCCAAAGAGTGCAAGCTCCTGGATTTAGGGGTTTTGCAGGGTTGACTACAAGCATGAGAAAGCACAAGGTCACTTGAGCAAGAATGAATGGGGTTGCAGTAGAAAACACAAGTCTGGTCCAGAATGAAAAAGAGGTTGGTGCACTAAATTTTTCCAAAGAACAACACTACGTTTTTGCATAAAGTTGGATGGCCTGCTACCAGTGACATCCCATAAATTTGGTGGAGGCTCTAGGGAGATATTTAATTAGGCTATAGTGCAAAAGTGTCCACTGGAACAGATTTGAAAAACAGGTGTAACCTTCAAAATATGCAATGAAATAAATATATTATTGCACAAAAGTGATTTAGGGGCATCACATGACATCTCCAAATTTTGATTGGATTTTTAGTTAAAGTTATCAAATGGTTGTAGTTCAAACAGAGCTCCAAAACTTAAAGCAAGTCATTTTAATGATTATAGCTCAGGGTGGAATAATTTAATAAATAAATCCACTGATTAAGAAAATGTTATACAGAGAGCATAGAAGTCCAATATATTTTGGAAAGCTCCACTTGGAAAAAACTCCTTAATATTAAAAGAAAGGTTTTGAAATCAACAGAAATATTCTTGCAGGCAAAATTTTAATTTCTTGGCAAAATTTTATTATCAAAAATCTGGTTAAATTCTTGGGGTGTTACAGCTTGTAGAGAAGACGCGGTCCTCTGGCGTGTTCGGCTCCCCCGCCTGTTGATGCTTGGTTGATTGTCTGACCGGCGCCGACTGAGGCCCCACTCTCTCCTTCGGCTGTGCCCCCCCCCCCCCCCCCCCCCCCCTCCCTCTCTACCTGTTTCATGAGACTACTGTATCCTCTGGGCCCACGGATATTGCGGCCAACCACTTGATGCAGTACCTGGTGCTGCTTATTTAATCAAGAAACCAAACAAGAATTAACCAATAGTATAACTTCTTTCAAAAGAGCCAAATGCAATAGCTATAAACATGCATGAAATATAGTAGTCTGCTAGCTATTTGTCGGGTAACTTTCCATCCCTCAAGCAGCTTTTAATTTATCCTTCAAATAGCTCTCCCAGCATCTCCTCTAACACGTCGGGGCTGCTGCTTCCGCCCCTAACCTGTTTCTCAAGCTTCGGATGCTTCTCCAGGTAGCAGCGGTAACCTGAGACGACTCTCTCTATGATTGTTCTCCGCAGCTCATCTCTGAGCTGAGGATTCGGTACCTTCCAGAACTTCTGGGCCGCGTAAGTTTTCTGAAACGCGGACTCGAATTTTGCCAGTGAAGCGGCGTTCTTCCGATGCTGGAGCGGTGCAAGCATGCCGAACAACATATGTAGCCGACGTCGAGAACCATCAAGATAGCCATCTATGAAGACCGTTTTCGGCATGTGGGACTGCACATGCCTCCAAGAAACATCGAGATATTCATTCATGTACTTTAGGCATTCGGGGGCAGGTCTCCACTCGTGTCTAGACCATGACTCAACCATGAGCGACCATGGCTCAACCATCATTGCCACCAAGTAGGAATTATTGAGCAGGAACAGGTACCTCAGGCTTTGGTCCGCGCATAGCTCCGACTTCCTCGAGAGCAGATCCTTGAGATAACGGACGGAATCATCTATTAGGCCACGGAGGTATTCGGTTTCGTGGTGCCGTGCTTTATCTTGCATGGACTTGATGCAATTCACCATCAACCAAGTGTTCCTGTGGATGTCGCCTCTTCCTCTTGGTATCTCGATGGCCCACGAGTCGTCCTCCTCCACGAATGCCCTCACCTCCATTACCGTGCTGTATATGGCCTTGCTCAACCTCTTCACTTCTCTGGGCAACGAGCCGCCTATGTCCATGAATATTTTCTTGCTCAAGCCCTTGAATTTGAGTTGGACTTCCGGCGAAAACATTTGTTCTGCACTCGAGACGCATATATACATGTCTAGCGCAGCCCGTAGCTTCTCCTCCTTACTTGCAGGGGTGATGGTGTCGATGAAGACGAGCTCGAGCATCTTGGCGATGCTTGCCTTGCCAAACTGTGCGACCGCCATCGCCTCGTGGACGTTGATGGCCACCTCTTTGATACTGGCGACGGTTGTGATGAATGCTCGAATCCACTTCTTGACCAAGTCTTGAAGCTGGAGCTGCCGCCATGAGCCATCGCCCTCGGGGATTTGGAGAACCCAGTCCACGTCGAGCTCGAAGAACCAAGCCTCCAGCGTACGGTCCGAGCAACCGCCGTATTCGAATGCACTGACCATGCGCTGGGTGTAGCCGTCGCTGACCATTCGGCGGGCGATCTTCGTGAGCTCGTGAGCACCGTAGTCTGCCGCGGCAGCGTGGACCGAACCAGAGGAGGCGGAGCCGGAGCCGGAGTTGTTGGACGGGTAAGAACCAGAGGCACCGGAACCGGAGTCGCCGGAGCGGCTGTGTTCGGTATTACCGGAGTGAGAGAAGACAGTCGGTGTGATTCTCCCTCCGGACACGGCGACGCTTCGGATCGACTCACGGTAGACGCTGAGCGGCGGGGACGGAGCCGTGAACCCCGCGGTGCTCTGCTCAACTCCGGCACGGCAGCAAGCCGCCCCGCCATGCTGCTACTTTGTAGATGTGTGGACGCCGTTGGTCGAGCTCGGGTCGGTGAGATTGGCAGGGGAGAAAACCGTGTGAAGTGCAGTCCCGGGAGCCTGGTATACAAGAATCGGCACCGATATG
Source organism: Triticum aestivum (assembly GCF_018294505.1). Classification (NCBI taxonomy): domain Eukaryota; kingdom Viridiplantae; phylum Streptophyta; class Magnoliopsida; order Poales; family Poaceae; genus Triticum; species Triticum aestivum. The sequence goes on from NC_057804.1 coordinate 600,694,056, forward strand.
CCGGAAGCCCGTGACAAGCGACGACGACCGACAAATGCAAGACCCAGGTCAAGTCAACATGAGCCGCGTGATGACGAGGACGGAAGGCCACAACAGCAGCTGCTACGACACAGTCCTTCACAAACACGAAACAAAATCATATACCCAAATGATAACGCGTGTGGCACTTATCAACACGTCTACACACACTCGATGTCCTTCGATTCATCTGCATGAATTTTGAAGCAATTGTCAGCTAGGTCAAGAGCCATATAAGCACCCAGGATGGTGTGAGCGTTATCATTTAGTGCTACACGTGTGGGCGCTACTCGCCTGAACCTGTGGGTGAAACTGCTCTTGACCCACACAACACTCACATGATGATAGATGGTAACTACATGTGTGCATATGTCGCAACTAGTTAACCACACACGACAACTATATTTAATCATACATGATAACTATGGTTTGACCATACCTGACAACTCTAAAATTAGTTACAAATGACAACTATATTTAATAATGCATGATAGACACATCAACTACAGTTAATTAGACATGGCAACTAAAGTTGATTTACATACGTGTTCGGGCTCATAGGATGGGGGTGAGCAGTTGCCACATATGATCAAGTGGGCCGTCGTAGCTGCGCCCAAACGTGTCGGCAGTTTTAATGTTCGCCCACACAAGATCGTGTGGGTTGTCTCCTGGGTACGACCACACGACTCATGTGGTCAGGTATTCATTATGCCACACACGTGGCAGTTATCGGCGGATGCCGGGCAACAAACGAACGAATGTGCTATATATATATATATATATATATATATATATATATATATATATATATATATATATATATATATATATATATATATATATATATATATCAAAAAAAGAATGTGCTATATACCGTTACTTTTTTTAGGGGGCTATATATTTTTTTTGAAAAAATGAGCCAGATATATTATCAAAGTTCAGCAGAAGTACAAAGCATCTCAAACATAATAAAAATTACATTGAGATTTCAAGACCCCCAAACAACCACTACTGCCGCCAAAACGAGCCGCCAACGCGCCGCTGTCGCCGCTTCCCTACTGGAGCCGGCTTGGCCTTGTCGATAGCAGCCGGGAAATCTTCGTGCATGTGCCCCTAAGGGCCAACGTCTTGGAGCCGCAATCATCACCGTTGAGCCTTTGCATAGATTTGAAGCACCTGACACCAAATTTCGCCACAAGAGAAACCCTAACTTCACCGTCCCAAAGACACGGGAGGAATCTACACTGAGCTCCGTCGACTACATCTAGTCGGGCAAACTCGAGGAGGATCAGAGCCCGGAAGACAAACTCAAAGAAGTAGCGCCTCCATCCGCCCGAGCACCGCACATGCGAGGACTAAAATACCCTAACCTAAACTACTAACCGGAGTAGAGGCACTGGGATTCCCCTCCCCGCCAGAGCGTAGGAAGAGGGGAGGTGAATCCACGGGCTTGCTGACAAAGTTTGCAGGAAAGAGTTTGCCCTAGCCACCTAGCACTACTGAAATTTTCGTATACGTTGGGTGCCAGGCTCTTCGCTGAGAGCCAAATCACGGGTACTCGGCAAAGTCATAGATGCCGATAGGTACTCTCAGCAAACACATGATTTTGCTGAGAGTAGACCTCGGCAAAACGAGAACACTCGGCAAAGGCACTATTTGCCGAGAGCCAAACAATCGCTGCACGACAAAGTTTCGCCATGTGGCACATCCGGTGGCGACCAACGGCACGGTCACGGTTGCAATTCTTTGTCGACTGTGACTCTAAGTAAAGATCAGGCTCTCAGCATACTTTAGTCCCACCTCGCCCAGACACAAGCAACAAGACCTGTTTAAATAGTCAGATAGTCTAGATGCAGTAAGCTTCAGTCTTTATTACACCCCTGTTAACGAGATGTACCATTACTTTCAATCTTCACCTATTCCGAGCAAAGAAGATTCACAGTGATAGGCCATCTTCCTGATGGATGCCGGGGATTTTGTTTAATTCAATTATTATTATTTTTGAGTCTTCCATCCATGTCAGGCCCCCGCATTTTTTAGTCTCTGGGTATCGAAAGGGAACGTGTTCAATCTGTGCAGGAAGTGCGGGTCCTGTTGTTCCGTTTACCTCGAAACTTCTCGTGCTCTCAAAGGAGGCCATCGCATGACACATGCCAGGCCCCCGCATTCGGACCCGCATGCAATATTTGAGACATTTATTGCTCGGCTAGGGTTTCATCACCGGAAATTCCAGATCTTAAAGGCGACACATGAAATCATGCCCGGAAGTGGCAAGGAAAATACTTTGTGATGTCCTTACGGCATGCATAGGACTTGTGTAGATGAGGGAGGGGCATGCCCTACCACCGGGGGGCGAAAGTACCTCGGTGGCATGCCTAATGCAACCGTCTAAATCCCCGAAAAATTGTACGATGCTGGAATTCCTCGAGAGCTGGCACAGTGTCATCACATGGCCCCTATAGGGTATGGTAAAAGTTTGGGCGTGTTTCGAATAAGACTCCCCTGAGACCACTTGTAAACCACACATCTTCGAGCTAGTGTGGGTATCGAGAGGGAACGTGTCCGGTTTGTGTAGGAAGTGCGGGGCCTATTGCTCCGTTGGCCTCAAAACTTTTCGTGCTCACAAAGGAGACTATCGCATGACACGTTCCAGGCCCTCACATTTTTTGGACCCGCATGCAATATTTGAGACATTTATTGCTCGGCTAGGGTTTAATTGCCGAAAATTGCAGATCTGCAAGGCGGCACGTGAAATCATGCCCGAAACCGACATGGAAAATCCTTTGTGATGTCCTTGCGGCATGCGTAGGCCTTGTGCAGACGAGGGCAGGGCATGGCCTGCCACCGGGGGCGAAAGTACCTCGGTGGCATGCCTGATGTAACCCTTTAATCGTCGGAAAATTGTAGGATGCCAAAATTCCTCTAGAGTTGGCATGGTGTCATCACATGCCCCTGTAGGTGTGGTAAAATTTTGAGCGTGTTTCAAATAAGCCTCCTCTGAGGACGCTTGTAAACCGCATCATCTCCGAGCTAGTCTTTGGGTATTGAGAGGGAACGTGTCAGATTTGTGCAGGAAATGCAGGTCCTATTGCTCAGTTGGCCTCGAAACTTCTCGTGCTCTCAAAGGAGACCATCGCATGATACGTGCCAGGCCCCCACAATTTTTGGACCCACGTGCAATATTTGAGACATTTATTGCTCTACTAGGGTTTCATCACCGGAAATTGCAGATCTGTAAGGCGGCACATGAAATCATGCCCTGAAGCGGCATGTGATGTCTACTACGCAACTTTATTCTTGTAGACTCGTGTTGGGCCTCCAAGCGCAGAGCTTTGTAGGACAATAGCAATTTTCCCTCAAGTGGATGACCTAAGGTTTATCAATCTGTGGGAGGCATAGGATGAAGTTGGTCTCTCACAAACAACCCTGCAACCAAATAACAAAGAGTCTCTTGTGTCCCCAACACACCAAATACAATGGTAAATTGTATAGTTGCACTAGTTCGGTGAAGAGATGGTAATACGAGTGTAGTAATGCTAGTAGATATTAATTTTTGTAATAGAAACAAAAAACAGTATGGTAGCAAGTACCAAAAGGTAGCACAAACGGTATTGCAATGCTTGAAAACAAGGCCTGTGTTCATACTTTTACTAGTGCAATGTCTCAACAGTGATAATATAATTGGATCATATAACCATCCCTCAATGTGCGATAAAAAATCACTCTAAAGTTCTTATCTAGCAGAGAACATAAGAAGAAATTGTTTGTAGGGTACAAAATCGCCTCAAAGTTATTCTTTCCAATCAATCTGAGCTATCCCTATAAGTGTCACAAACAACCCTAGAGTTCGTACTAAAATAACACCATATGATACACATCAACCAACTCTAATGTCACCTAGATACTCCAATGTCACTGCGAGTATCCGTGAGTTGATTATACGATATGCATCAAACAATTTCAGATTCATAATACTCAATCCAACACAAAGAACTTCAAAGAGTGCCCCAAGATTTCTACCAGAGAAACAAAGACGAAAACATGCATCAACCCCTATGCATAGATTACCCCAATGTCACTTCGGGAATCCACGAGTTGAGTTCCAATACATACATCAAGTGCTCTCAAATCCATAAAAGTATTCAATCTAATAACAACGAAATATCAAAAGTAAAACTCAATCCATCACAACAGGATAGAGAGGGAGAAACACCATACACTACAAAAAAAGACACATCCGTGACATTTTGGGATAAACGAAATTTTTTCTGTCATACTTATGACACTTCTATGATGATAATTATGACAGAATCTGATATCATCATAGATGTGGTGGGATCATACGTCTATGACAATAAATCATGACAGAAAATTGGCTTTTCATCCTGGGCGGGCCTGAGATGCACCTGCATGACATTCTTTGGGCCGTCCATGACAGAAAAAATTGGGGTAGAAGCGAGGGCAAGGAAATTTTTGGGGAGTTCCCGGTTACGATGGGTGGTCGGGGCCGAGCGATGCACGGAGGTTTGCACATTTCTCTCATACACATACGCGCGTATGTGCCGAGGCGTTGCGCTCTAACTGAACCCGAGTGAGGCATTCGCCTACTGAACCCGAGCGATTGCACTAGCTACGTTACTAAACCCCGATCGATCCCTTGTTGTTAACTGAACCCGATCGAGCGGTTCAATCGCTACTGCTGCTAACTGAAGCCGATCGAACCTGTTGCATCTTGATGAACAGTGAGCATTATTGGGGGTTGGATGAACAGTTCCCGATGGGGGTTGGATGAACAGGACCCAGTGGGGTGTAGAGGCCGTTGCCGCTGGATGAACAGGACCCCACTCGATCGAGCCGGTTGGAGATGGATGAATAGGACCCCGTGGAGGGCTGGATGAACAGGACGACCCCGTGGAGGGCTGGTTGAATAGTAGCTGGTGGAAGGCTGGATAAACAATAGCCCGTGGAGGGGTGGTTGAACAGGACCCCGCCAAGAGGGCTGGTTGAACAGTAGCCGGCGGAGGATCGATGGAGGCTGGATGAACAGGAGCCCGTGGATGAACAGTCATAGGTGGAGGCTGGAGGAGGTCGACGGTGGATGAACAGTAGCCCGTGGAGGCTGAAGGAGGTCGGCGTTGGAGACGAACAGTAGCCCGTGGAGTCCCGTTTTGCGGTACGTCACACCCCTCCCGATGAATAGGACCCCCGTTTCGACCGTAGTGCTCTAACACAAGTCTGTTTCCTCCGTTTTATGGTACGCCACACCTCTCTCGATCAACAGGACCCCGTTTCGACCGTAGGCACTCGAACACAAGTCTGTTTCCTCCGTTTTGCGGTACACCAGACCCCTACCGATGAACACGATCCCGTTTTGACCCTAGGCGATCGAACACAAGGCCGTTTCCTCCATTCTGCGGTACGCCAGGCCTCACTTTGATCGGCTGTTCCGTCCAAGCCGGTTGCCTCCCGATGAACACGATCCATTCCGACCCAGTCTGTTGCCTCCCGATGAACAAGACGCGTTCTGACCCAGTCACTTGGCTCACGGTGAACACGACGTGTTGTTTGCTCCTTTCTTACCCAGCCGGTTAGCTGAAGATGAACAGGACAACGCCGCTGCCGTCCGTTGCTTCTCCATGTACACGAGCCCTGGCCGTCCGTATGTGCGAGTACGCGTTTCGAGACCCCGCTCATATGTACGTACGTGGCCGTATTTTTTGGCGTGTGGTTGTATGTATGTGTACACAGTTTAGACGGGAGAACCTGAACTGCTATGCGGGGGGCTCTACTATGACATGTGCCACTACTTACTCGGCCACGGTTCATCGTTGCAAAGCGACCGATTGACCAGTATGCTACGTACGCTTCAATTGGGTGAGTCCCAGCTGTCAGGGAGGATAGGACGCAATTCCTTGCATGCAAAGATATAGTTGCTGGGTCCCAGCTGTCAGGGGGGAATCATTTTTTTGCCCGTAATAAGGACGTGTTTCCTTGTGTGCAAAGATGTAGCTAGTGGATCCCAGCTGTCAGGGGGAGAAAACATTATTTTTAGGGTAAAAATGATGCAGTTGAATGCATGCGTCCATGGGCGTGGTGCTTCCCAATTGCCAGCCTCTCACATACAGTTATCTTCTGATGACTCTCGTTTGTTGACCACGTTGGCCACACCGTGCCGAGCGCACCAAGGCCGGTGGACGATGGCGAGGCCCCAGACTGGAATGATTTGGAGATGGGGAAGACGCGACAGTGGATTTGCAGATGGAGAGGAGTGGGAAACTTGACTGGTTCGGGTGCGCGGCAGCACCACCGCCCACGGGATACAAGAGCAATAACAGAGGTTGAAGAAGCAGCACGGCCGGCCACGAGAGGCGATAGCAGACGGTACCGCCGGTGGTGGTTTGGGCGGTTGAAGCATGAATATCCGAGATTGAAGAAGCACCACAGCCCTTAGATGGACATCCAACGACCACTGCTAATAGAATCGTGTGTTGACTACAAGTTCTTTTTGAGGGATGTGTGTTGACTATAAGTTGACAAAGCCTTGCGTACGCGTCAACTTAGTAGGCCCACAAATGACCATCACATCTGTGGCAGAGAACATGTAGCCCATTTGTGATTTTTATTTTTAATTATGATGAATTTACTTAGCCCATTTAGTGTTTGTTAAAATTACATCTCATTTGCTAGCCAGGACTTTGTTAATAATTTCAGCCAACCGCTCAAAAATAATCAACAAAATTTCCAACATTTTGATCGAATCCAAAATATTTTTTAACCCAAAATTTAGAGTCGGATTAAATAAAATTTCAAAATGAATTTGTATTAGGTAAAAATCCAACGAAATTTTGCGCGCGCAACAAGTAATGAAATTAAAAAATTTACCTTTTTCGAGAAGAATAACAAATGTACCTGTTAGGTGCGTTTTTTATATTTACAGCCAATTTTTTTAATTGCAACCCATTTATTATTTCTTAAAGCCCATTTTCTTGGCAAGTCCAATGCGGCCCGAAGAATACCAAGTTGACCTGGGTTGGGTATTCCGCAAAAAAAAGAATAACTAGGCTAGCCATTTTCATATTTAAATATTAATATCTGGGCTAGATATTTGGTCGATATAAAATAATAGCCTGGGCCAGACGGGCCACAGCCCGCCCAATTGATACCATGGTCCTCTGAACAACGACAAAAACATCACTCAAGAGAAACTCTGCTCAAACCTCAAAAATGGAAATACTACTCGAGCTGCTGGGTCCCAGCTGTCGACCGCTCCTTGTGCAATTCTCTCGTTTATTGACTATATAGGTTGACAATAGTGTGGGACCGTGATGTCAGGAAACCAGGAGGAAGCAAAAAAATTATAGTTGTATATACTAATAAGGAGGCACTTGCGTACATGCGGCTATGGCCCTGGTGGGATCCATTGTCGTCCTGTCCAATTAAATTCATCTCCTGATTCCTCTTGTTCATTGGCCGTGTTGAAATGCAAGACGACGGCGCCACGGCGAGCGCAACAACTCGAAGGATGACAGAGAGGTCCTAGCGGGTCCTACGGATGGTCTGATACATCGCCTGTTGCTCATTCAAGAAGCCAGGGTCATAAGGCCACATGTACGCAATGGCATTGTCGTTCTCTTTGGAGGCACTTATCCTCATTACGCCTAGCATTTAGTGGGCTGGATATTTACCTTATCAACTAGCAAATCCATAAGGGTTCTATTTGATTAGGCACCTGAATCAGACTGAATCGACTGTTTGTCAGGCTAGTGTTCTCCTATTCTCTCAAATCTATGAAGTAAGACATTAATTTTGAAATAAGATCGATTATGTTCATTTCTACACTGCCATTAATAGCGGGTTTGTTACATCTACAACCCAAATGGAAACCAAGCCTTTCGTGGTTCAAAAACGCGGAATCTCGTCTCAATCATCATTTGTCAGGACTTTTCGTGGTAAGTTCTTTGGCTTGGATAGGACATTGAGTTCATGTTGCTATTCGCGCATCCAGGGGGAGGAAACCATTCTCTTATAGGAAATGGTTGCGCTTCCCCCTTTGGAAGGCTGTGGGCGAGGAGGGATTCGAACCCCTGACACCATGGTTTGTAGCCACGTGCTATAATCCTCTAAGCTTGTTCGCCGGCGATCCGTCCTTCCGCGAGCTGGTGCTCGTTGAGGAGATGGAGGTTGCAGCATAGGTCCTCCTGTGCTGGTAGCTTTTCCACCATTAGGGCATCGAAGTGCGGCTGCACCTGCTCTATGGTGAACTCGACATGAACCGGCTTGGGCGGTGCCGCCGGCTCCTGGTCGGAAGTCACGTCCATCGTATGATTGTCGTCGCTCAAGTCAACGAGCTCGCTCGTGAGCTAGCACGTCTGGCTGCTGGACGCCTGGACCGCTGCAAAGCACGAGTCTGACCGCACTGGCCCACCCAGACCGCCTCCCTCACCGGCGCACGCTTTCCGCCCGAAACGGTCAGTGCCAGCAGTGCCGCTTCCTGGTGCAGGCGATTGCTCTGTGTTCAAACGACACAAGTGTCATTCGTCTGTCTGCCACCCACATTAATGATATGTGGTTGCCGAGGCAGCTACTCTGGCGCCACTCGTCCGTCCCTCTGCAGCCCACCATTGCTATATAAACTGTTGTGTCGGCCATAGCCGCAGTCATGCACCTCCGTTCCCTTTCTCCTGTCCACACCAATACTTCCCACCATGGCTTCCTAGCACTCCAGCGCTCTTCGGGATGGGAAGACGACGGAACAAAAGGAGATGGCAGCCATTGCTGCCGACTGGCCGGCCGGCAGGCAGCCGGAGGACGACGATGTCACAATCGAGAACGTGGTAGTCAACGATCTGGCACCAACCCCCTCCTCTGCGCCATCCTCGCTGGTGCATTGCATCATGACCATCAGCGAGGCCCATGCACAATACATGGACACGATGAGGCAGAAGCGTGAGGAGCAGTTCCGGAAGGCGCAGGCCGCTGCCGCCTACAACCAGCATCTCCTCCAAGAGCACCTGCAGGCGGAGGAGCAGAACGCCGTGGAGTGAGTGGAGCAGGAGGCGTTGCTCCAGTCGTACCGCTCCGCCCGCGAGAGCCGCCTCGCACACTGGCGGTACCGCATGCAGGTGGCAGAGGTTGCGGCCACCTACAAAGAGGACGATGAAGCGGGCGAGGCGCTGTTTGGCGAGACCGACGACAAGGCAGAGGACAATGCCGGCTCCACCGAGGCCCCGCCCCGTCGGCACCAATGTGGAGGACTTCATCGGCTTCAGAGAGGCCCTGCTCTGTCGAGGCCCCGTCCCGCCAACAATGAGGCAGAGAACATCGTTGGATCCACCGAGGCCCCGCCCCTCCCGCACCAAGGCAGAGGACTTCGCCGGCTTTGGCGAGGCCCTGCTCCACCAAGGCCCCGCCCCGCCAACAACGAGGCAGAGGACATCACCGGCTCCACCGAGGCCCCGCCCTGCGGGCAACGAGGGGGAGGATTTCCCCCGCTCCACCGAGGCACTGCCCCGCCGGCAACGAGATAGAGGACATCGCCGCTCCGTCGAGGCCCCGCCCCACTGCCAACGAGGCCGCGCCACATAGAAATCAAGGAAGAGTAGAACACGGTAGGTCGCCGCCGCTCGGGTCCAAGTAAGGCCACCGCTGCTACCCTTCGGTTGAAGCCAAGCTGTGCGGGTTGAGCATTGACGGCCAATTAGCTTCTTGGTGGCGATGTGGAGTCGGAGATGTGTGCTGGAGAATAATCTTGTGTTCGGCTCAGCCGGCCGGACACAGGAAATGGGCGCCGGAGATAATAGATTAGGTTAATTAAATATACCTCAAGTGCACCCCTTTTTAGTTGAAGAATGTATGAAATTAATGAAATTCAATAGGTTTATATGACGTGTACGAATGAATTTAGTTCGATTAGTTCGAATTCTAGTATCACTGGCATTGGATGAACATGCAAAACAATACGCCCTAGAATTATTCCCAGGGTGATCACCTCATTTGCAGCAGTTTCACATGTACTCCTTCCGGTTCTTTTTAGTCTGCATATAAGTTTTGTGTGAAGTCAAAGTATCTCTACTTTGACCAATCTTATAGAAAAAAGTATCAACATTCACAATGTAAAATCGACTTGAAATAAATCTAATATGAGAAGTAAAAAGGAACAGAGGGAGTACAAAAAGTTTGAGCTGCTTTTTAGCGTTCCTGTACATTGCAATCAAACACCCAGGCCTAGCAATTCAAAGAGCATTCAAAACAATCGATGATTATGCATCTCAGTGATTCACATGTCAGAGCCAATATTTACTTCACAACTAAAGAATAAAGAAAAATCGATCGATGTTGCTGACAGCAAAGGGTATCCCATTCGAAAATATCAAACGCATGTCTTATTGCTAACATCAATGAGCAAAATTTGATAGGGTTTTCGCATTCCAAAATGTCAAGTGCGTGTTGTTTTGCGTACATCAATGAGCAAACTTTGACAAGGTTTTCCCATTCCAAAATATCAAATGCCTATGATTGTGGAATGGGCAGGGTTTGTCGTCAGTTCGGACATTGACATGGCACCTCGTGCTAAATAAATCAGCTGTTCTTTTTGTGCAGTTCCACCAAAATCAACCAAATTCGCGCGTAGCTTGTATGATTTCGCCTTTATATGTTGCAACGCTTTGAACATATCGGCACCTCCTTTCTTGTGGTCAAAATGAATGATTCGAGAATATTCGATGTATTCCTGAACATTTTGTGCAGTTCCCATTGAAATCAAGCTGAACACCCCTGTTTGCATAAATACAAAAAAAGTGATTAGTATAAAGCAAACTGTACTATGAATTGACAGTTTAAACAGGCAACCTACATGATCCATGCAGAGAACACATTTAAAAAATGGAACTCACCGAAAGGAATCCTAAAACAACATTGTATTGGCCATCACAGCAACAAAGATGGAGATCCGTGAATGCTTCTGAGCTGAAGTATGTTTGTTCTTGTGGGCAATAAAACCATCCTTCAACTGCTCCCTTCTGATAAGAAGAGAGGCTTGGCTTCTTCATCCTGGCATAATCGGAACCAGACACATCACGTTCTCCATATTCTTCTTCAGAGGTGGATGATCCGGTTGTGCAATGCTCGAAAAAAAGGAAAGGAATTATTTAAAACAACACAGATGAAGCACTTCATGACAGTAGCTAAATAGTAGCACAACACCAATAGAGATGACAAAGCTCAAGCATATGGATGAAATTTGTGGGACGGTACCAATCTTTGTCAGGAGGCTTATTATGTAGAGCATACAGATGAAGCACTTCTCCGGAACCATCTGTTGTTATCTACTGTGGTTGTCATGCTTACTATATACTCCTCGATTAGTTTAATGTTTCCAACATCTTCTTGTGCGGTTCCACTAAAATAAATGTGATCTTCTAAGAAGATCCATGTTTGCACAAGTAGAGATAATTGCATATTACATTAAGAGTGGCATCAAATCAGTGGCAAAACAATTCCTTGTTCCAGCCATAGCAATAAATTAAGATGCAAAACTAGATCATAACTTGTGTCATCACAGTTCCACTGCTTCATTATAGCACCAAGAGTTGATTTTTGTTTTTTTTCAGATTGTTCTTCCCCTTCATCACTTGGTTCAATAAAACACAAGCTTCGCCTTCAATGTAAGATTTGGCATGTCAATTAGGGAGCCCAAGTATAGCACTAAACAACAACATTAATTTTCTAATGACAATAGCAAAATACAGGCCAATAGTTGTGAAATATCATTATCTTACCTCAATGGGATATTATGATGCACATACAGATTGAAATTCTTGTCTCCATTTGTGTAGTTCACTAAAATCAAGCAACATTACCGTATAAGTAGCACAACATATGAAAGCACACTGCACAATCATGTGAAAGAAGGCAAATGAAGTCTGGAAAAAGAGAGAAGGAAAAAACCAGACTGTCACATCACCCACAACCCCTGTTATTCTGCGGTGACGACAGCCTCACACCGCAGCTGAACTAGTCAACCCTTGTACTCCTCTCCTAGGCCTCGCATCCACTATCGTCTCTTCCCCGGCTCCGTGTCGTCCCCTTTCTCGGCCTCGCCGTCATCCACCGCCTTGGTGCTCTTGACACACCGTGGTCAATATGGTCAAGGAACGACTTCCATTGGAAGATGACTGTACGTGGAGAGGCTGACAGCTGGGTCCACGGCCGCAGCAAGGAAGTTCCTCCTTAGTACATGCAAAATAATGATTTCTCCACCTGACAGTAGGGACCCACCGGACGGGCCACCGTATTTCATGAAAAAAATGTTCCCCCTGACTGCTGGGACCCACCACCTACATCTTCACACGCAAGGAAGTGGGTCCATATTACGGGCAAAAAATATGATTCTCGCCCTGACGGCTGGGACCCACCAGCTATATCTTCGCATGCAAGGAAGTGCCTCCTTACCTCCCTGACAGCTGGGACCCACTCGGTCGAACCGTACGTAGGGTTGTCTGTCTGGTCGCGAACGTGTACATACATACTGGTCGATCGGTCTGTCTACAGGCTGCACCGATGAACGTGGCCGAGTAAGGAAGGGAACGTGTCGTAGTAGAGGCACGGACGTAGCATGTCATGCAGTTCCGTCTATATCGTGTACACATACGTACAACAAGGGTGCAAGAAAGTTAATACGGCCACGTACGTACATACGGGCGGGGTCTCGAACGCCTACTCGTGCATATGTACGGCCAGGGCTCGTGTACATGGAGAGGCAGCGGAGGGTAGAAACGGCGTCCTGTTCATCAGCAGCCAATCGGCTGGGTCAGAACGGAGAAACTACGTCATGTTCATCGGGAGGCAATGAAATGCGTCTTGTTCATCGGAGCCAAACGGCTTAGACGGAGCAGCCGAAACGAAGGCCTGGCGTACCGCAGAACGAAGGAAATGGCCTTCTGTTCGACCGGGTACGGTCGAAACGAAGGTCCTGTTCATCGGGAGGGGTGTGGCGTACCGCAAAACAGAGGAAACACACTTGTGTTGGAGCGCTATGGTCGAAACACGAGTCCTGTTCATCAGGAGGGGTGTGGCGTAACACAAAATAGAGGAAACAGACTTGTGTTGGAGTGCTACGGTCGAAACAGGGGTCCTGTTCATCGGAGGGGTGTGGCGTACCGCAAAACGGGACTCCACGGGGATATTGTTCACCCACCGTCGACTTCCTTCAGCCTCCACCTGCACTGTTCATCCACCCCCGTCTTCCACCTACCTCCACCAGCTACTGTTCATCCACGGGCTACTGTTTATCTAGCCCTCCACCTGCTACTATTCAACAAGCCCTCCACGGGGTCCTGTTCATCCACCCCCAACTAGCTGTTCGACTGTGGCAGCCTCCTCTCGGGGTCCTGTTCATCCAGCGGCAACGGTCTACTACTACTACCATGGGGTCCTGTTCATCCAACCCCCATCGGGAACTGTTCATCCAACCCCAACCACGTATGACTCGACTCGTTCAACCAACCCCCACGTTCACTGTTCATCAAGAGGCAGCAGGTTCGATCGGCTTCAATTAGCAGCAGTAGCGAAGGAATCACTCGGGTTCAGTTAACAGCAAGGGATCGATCGGGGTTCAGTAATGTAGCTAGTGCAATCGCTCGGGTTCAGTTAGAGCTGAACGCCTCGCTCTGGTTCAGTTAGAGCGCAATGCCTCGCACACACGCACGTACATGTACGAGAGAAATGCGTAAACCTCCGTGCATCACTCGGCCCCGACCACCCACCGTAACCAGGAACTCCCTGACATTTTCCTCTCCCTCGCTTCTACCACGATTTTTTCTATCATGGATGGCCCAAAGAATGTCTTGCAGTTGTGTCTCCATCCCATCTAGGACGAAAAGCCATTTTATGTCATGATTTTTTGTCATAGAAGTAGGATCCCACCACATCTATGTTAATATCGGGTTTTGTCACAATTATTGTCATAGAAGTGTCATAAGCATGATAGGAAAAAAATTGTTTGGCCCAAAATGTCACGAATGAGTCTTTTTTTGTAGTGTAATGGTCGGCGAGCAGAGCATCGGGAGGGTACCAACGGTTGGTGAACACTTGAGCTGGTCTGTAGAATTAAAAGTGATGGCATACTTGGACACCTGAGGGGACACGACGCCTCGAGCTTGGGAGGGCCGCGTTCACCTCACGAGCAAACTGCTTGGGATGCGATGGGAGGTGGGAGCCTGAGCGCCATCCAGGATGCAGGCAATGGCGCGAGGCTCCTGGAAGCCCCCAACCCCATCGTCTTGGCGGTGATCATCGTCTTGGGGGCGGTGGCAGCGGAGGGAGGCCGGTGTTGCCCTGAGGACGATCCTCACGAGGCTGGTCTCTCTAGGGGCCATCGCGAGGCTGGCCCTGCCAGCGGTCCTCACAAGGATGGTCGCGCCAGTCCTGGCAAGGGTCTTTGTCGTCCCCATCGCGACCTCCTCTGCGGCCGCAGCCACGGTCGTTGCGCTAGGTACGGCGGCCGAAGCGCCCATCATGGATCGCCCTGAGCTCTTAGTAGTCGTTTATGTTGTGGCTGTGGACGTTGTGGAAGACGTAGAACGGGTGACTGCCCTTGGAGGACTCGGGGTGGTCACAGCCGCGCTTCATCTCGGGTTCAGCCGTGAGCACAACTGGACCCTTGCACTTTACGTCCTTGGCTTGGCCTTCTTGTCTTCGGGATCAACCTCCGGAAGCTCCAGGAGGGAGAGGCGACCTTCCTCTGCCCTCGCACATCTGGTGGCTATGTTAAACATCTCCAGAGCCGAGCACAAATCCTCGTGCATGGCAATCTCCTCCTTCATCTTGACATCCTGGACGCCCTCAGAGAATGTCGTAATGATGGCCTCATTCAACGCCTTCGGGATTTTTAGGCGAACGTTGGTGAAGTGTTGTATGTACTTGTGCAAGGTTTCGCCTGGCTGCTGCTTGATGCGTCGCAGATCGCCTGCCCCGGGAGCACGGTCCCGGGTACCCTAGAAGTTGGCGATGAAGCGCTCGCAGAGCTCGTCCCAAGAGGAGATCGACCCTACTGGAAGGTTCAGGAGCCATGAGCGTGCGCCTTCCTTGAGGACCAGGGGGAACCAGTTCGCCATGACTTTGTCATTTCCGTTCACTGCCTCGATATTCAGCTCGTAGAGCTGGAGGAAGTCAGCAGGGTCGGAGGTGTCGTCATAGCACGGGGGCAGATCCGGCTTGAACTTGTTGGGCCAGACGACGTTGCACAGCTCTGGGGTGAATGCACGACAACCTGCCGTGCTCATTGGAGCCAGCCGCAGGGGGAGAGCCTGATCTTGACGCACGCGCGTCGCCGCCTCCGGCGGCACGCGATCTTGACGTGGCGGCGCTGGAAGCGCACACACTTCTCCTTGGGGTCGCTACACCACCTGGCAGCTTGTTTCATCACGCGCCGGTCACCTACGTGGCAGGTCGCGCTAGGGTGCTTCATGCTGGGGCTCGGGGACGAAGTCGCACTGAGGAGGTGGAGCAGGCGCGCCGTGGGCTACCTCGCCTGCCTGAGATGGGGGAGGCAGCGAGCGAGACGGCACAGGAGCCTCTTTAGTGGCACTGACGAGCTCGGCGATGCGGTCAAGCCAATTCTCGTAGAGGTCGTCGGCCGAACGATAACACAGAAGCTCGTGCGCCATGAGCAGCACAGCCTGTGCTTTCGTTGGCCGGTGACGAGCATGGAAAGATGACGCAGGGGCTGGGGTCAGCGACGGAGTGGCGGTGCGACCATCACGCCGCATGGAAGGCGGCAGCGACAAGCCCTGCTGCTTGTGGGCCGCGGGACCGGTGGTGGCGTAGGCCGCAGGAGAAGGGGAGCGGCGAGGGGCGCCGTTGCCCGCGTGCGCCATCTGAGCGACGCGAACGAGAAGAGCTGCCTGATGCTTGGCACGAACATGGCGAGCATTGGCCATTGAAACAACGGACAGGGAGCAGTTTGAATGGTGGAGAAGAGGCTTCAACACGCCCCTACCTGGCGTGCCAAGTGTCGGATTCAGGGCTCCGCATACCCAAGAGAAGGTCCAAACTTTGGGGCGTGTGGGAAGAACTCAACTCCTTCAGCCAACCAGTTCGTCGCCCCCATGGCCTAGCTCGATGAACAAGGAAGAAGATGGACATGGCAGCTTACCCAGGTTCGGGCCACCTTGCGGTGTAAGACCCTACTCCTACTTTATGGTGTATTAGCCTCACAAGGTGCTGAGAATGAACTAGTACAAGGGAAGAACAACCTCGCGAGGTCTGCTTTGGTGTGGATGCGAGCCGAAGGGATTCGACTGTTCTCTTGACCATCGACCATTCGAACCCCTACTATGGTGGTGGCTAGCCTATATTTATAGCGTCCTTGGTCCTCTTCCCCCAAAACTCAGGCGGGAAGGGATCCCACAGCGGCCAATTCGAACGGGGACAAGTAGTACATCTTATCCTGACAAAATGTGGTCTTCTCCTGCAAAGCTCCTAGTCATGACGCTGTGGTGGGCTCAGTGATGACATTCGTCCTGCTGTCCTGGCGGTCTTGGTCTTGTTGCACGGAAATGGAAACCTTTGGGCGATTCCTCGTGACCCCGTGCCTGCGCTTGCCTCCTTAGCACCAAAGAGGAAACCTGCTGCTCTGTGCCCGCCTGGCCTTGGTCGTCATGTCTTGCGTCACCGCAACCTCATGAGGTTGAGCACCTGCATAGAAATATCCACTCCTCAGGAGGCAGCCTGGGAAGGCCGCTCCCTCTGGAGGTCTTGATGTCGCCTGCCTCGGCTCGGCCCCTCGCGAGGGTCTTGTCTTGTTGGTGTCATAGATGGGTCGTACCAGGCCGTCGATGAAGCCACGCCGTGGGCCACAGGCATGCAAGTCTGGGTACCCTGTTTCCCAGAACGTCGACACCGCCAGCCCGCGTCGCCGCATCACCACGTCGCCAACGATGGAGCCGCCGCCCAGAGTCCGCCCCCGCCAGTGCCTGGAAACCCAGCTGCCGCGCAGAACCGCTGCCGCCTATGGGCACCGCACGGAGCCACTCCGCCCCGTGCTCGAGGAACCCTGGGAGGGGAAAGGCCAGGGGCCACCACCGCCAACTCGCCCGGGCCAGGCTTGCGGCGGGCGCCGGCGACGACGGCCAGGAGGAAAAGGTGAGGGAGGGTAGCTCGCGGAGGAAGGTGTGGGGTGCGACCAGTCGCCCGCGGGGGCGACGTGGTCGCGGTCTTGGAAGGGGGGAGGGAGAGATGCAGAGGTCGACTCACAATCGATCAAGCTTTATATTCCCTCAAATGTTCTATCCTACAGTCCGGTCATTATCTGGACACAAAAAAGAAAAAAGAAACACCCGACCGGACCCTCACTTTGTTCCCATATGATCGGGCTTTCCGCAAATCACCATATCCACATCAAATATGGGGAGGATATGGGGATATCCGGGTAGTCCTCCATGATCCTACTCCGGACCATCTTTTCTCTTTATTTATACTTTCTTCTCTCTTTCTCTCTTCGTCCCCACCAATCATATGAATTTGACCGGATAATTTGGAAAGGATGTAGGGAGCATGGTTAATTCATGCATAAATGAATGTTTGAAATAGACGTGTTCGATCATGTCCGCGGACGTTTGAGAATCGAAATTAGCCAATCCTGGTTGTAGGTGCTCTGACTAGTCAACGGCCACTCTTTGGATGCGTCCTTTTAGTGAAAAAACTTTGCGGGGAAACGAGTTAAACTCATAGAAGTCAGTTCCAACACGAAACTCCAACACGCCGCTTGTATTGCTTGTATTACATCATTGTGCCGTGTTCAGCACAGTAGTCAAATTGAATCGCATATTTACAAATTTATGAGTGGTGTGATGTATCTGTCTCACACGCCAAATAACAATGTGCCGAAACATCTGCCCACTTGACAGGTACTGGGAATGCATCCAAACCGAAAGAACGTCGAAACGTCCATCCACTAGATGATGATGGCAGGGGACGTTGAGACATCCATCAACTTGGCGATATTTGTTTTTTTAGGAAAGGTCATCCTAACTAGTTTATTGAAACTCAAAATAGGTTTACATCGTCTATGAGCTTGCCCACAACAATATCAGGAGACTCGTCCAACCAGCTATGTCTTATTACAATAACAAAAATAAGCTAGCATATGTCCTGCTTGATTACAAGATCTATAATAGTACTTAAAAATAACCTTCCCAATTGAATTACTAGTCTCTAGACATTCTGCGAAAATGGCCGCGGCAGCGTCCCACCAAGTTGTTTGACCAAGTTGTTTGTTCCGCGTTAAGCAAACACTTGGCGCGCGTAGCCTACCAGCAGATTTCGTCACGACCTCACTAGCGTATTATAGATGCGCTCTCCCACAAAAATCATAGCACTGTAGATGTACTGCTAGACTTGCTAGCTCCAAGTAAATTGCGCCTCTTCTCGCCAGCCATGTCTCTTCACATGATGCCGTTGGTGCTGCTCTTCTCGTTGCTGTTCCCAAGCTCCCATGCTCTGCCGGGGTCACCACCTTCTCCTCCGGGCCCGG
This sequence comes from Triticum aestivum, assembly GCF_018294505.1. NCBI lineage: Eukaryota > Viridiplantae > Streptophyta > Magnoliopsida > Poales > Poaceae > Triticum > Triticum aestivum. Next base: position 600,712,606 of record NC_057804.1, read on the forward strand.
CTGCCGAGGAGCTCGCGCTTCTCGCCTTCAAGTCCATGCTGACCTCTGACGGTGGTTCGCCGGCGCTGGCATCGTGGAACACGTCGAGCCACTTCTGCCTCTGGCCAGGCGTGGCATGCAGCCGCGAGAAGGTGGTCGCGCTGCGCCTCGGCTCGTCCAACCTCTCCGGCCGCATCTCGCCGCACCTGGGCAATCTGTCCGGCCTCGCGGAGCTGGACCTCGGTGGAAACCAGCTTGTCGGTGACATACCACCGGAGCTTGGCCGTCTCGGCCGTCTCCGCTCCCTCAACCTGAGCGCCAACTTGCTCACCGGAGCCATCCCCGCGGCCATTGCGGCGGGGTGCACCAACCTCACCTCGCTCATCCTGGGCAGGAACAGCCTCCGAGGTACGATCCCCGCCCAGATCGGCACCACCTTGAGAAAGCTCACCCTGCTGGACCTTTGCCGAAACAACCTCACGGGGCACATCCCTCCGTCACTGGCGGAGCTGCGCTCCATGCAGGTTCTGTCTCTGTGCTTCAACAACCTGTCCGGCGAGATCCCAGCCGCGCTGGGAAACCTCACCAGCATCCAGGAGCTAGGCCTCCATCACAATGGCCTGTCCGGAGCAATCCCGTCGTCTCTCGGGCTGCCGGGCGGCATGTCGTTTTTCAACCTCCAGTTCAACCAGTTAACCGGGGCGATCCCTACCTCCATTTGGAACCTCTCGTCTCTCGTTCTGTTCTCCGTCATGTATAACAGGCTAAGCGGCAGGATGCCTCCCGACGCATTCGCCGCCATGCCCCATCTCCACCAGATCCAAATCAACAACAACCAGTTCCATGGCCCTTTCCCGGTGTCCATAGCAAATGCTTCCAACATTTCTCTAGTTCAGCTCGACAGCAACCTTTTCGCCGGCATCATTCCCCGTGATATCGGCAGGTTAAGAAATCTCAGCATTCTACTTCTCGGCAACAATCTGTTTGAAGCTCATGAGCCAAGAGATTGGGGATTCATAACCGAATTAACTAATTGCTCCCAGTTAGGACTGCTGGGATTGGATGGTAATAAGTTTGGAGGTGTTCTTCCAGATTCACTCTCCAACCTTTCCACGTCACTGTATGATCTTCAACTCGGGTCCAACAAGATCACAGGAAACATTCCAGAGGGTATTAGTAACCTCATCAACTTACAAAAGCTCGACATGTCGCACAACTTCTTCACGGGAAGTCTCCCCTCTTCATTGGGAAGGCTTCCAAAATTGGCCAGTTTCTATGTCATTGCAAATAAGTTGGCCGGGCCGGTCCCGTCGGCCATAGGAAATCTTACTGAACTATCTGATTTGCGGCTCGACATGAACGCGTTCAGTGGTAGAATACCAAGCACACTTGGAAACCTGGCAAAGCTCTCCTCACTAGGTCTTTCAGCAAATAGTTTCATTGGTCCCATACCCAGCACATTATTCAGCATCCAAACACTCTCGATGGTACTTGATGTGTCACACAATAATATAGAGGGATCCATACCACAAGAAATCGGGAACCTGCAAAATTTAGCAGAATTGCATCTAGAGTCAAACAAATTATCTGGTGAAATCCCCACCACCGTTGGAGAGTGTCGATTTCTAAAAAGTCTTTATCTGCAAAACAACTCCCTGAATGGTAGCATCCCATCAACCCTGAATCAACTGAAGGATCTTGAAACTCTTGACCTGTCAAGCAACAACTTGTCAGGCCAGATACCCAAGTTCCTTGGCAACATCAGCATGCTCCAGTATCTGAACCTTTCCCTTAACCGGTTTGTCGGAGAAGTGCCGACCTTTGGTGTCTTCGCAAATGCTACTTCAATCTCAATCGAAGGCAACGTTGAACTTTGTGGTGGAATACCTACTCTGCATTTGCTTCCCTGTTCTTCTCAAATAGCACACAGGAAACACAAACTTTTAGCGGTTCCTATTGTTCTATCTCTCATTGCAACACTAGTCGTGCTTGTAACACTGTACAAGCTTAGCATGCGGCACAAGAAAAATAGAAGACAAACCCTTTCACCTACATCCATGAAAAGCCATCCAAAGCTATCTTATTCACAGCTGGTAAATGCAACAGATGGGTTTTCAGCAGCCAACTTTTTGGGTTCTGGATCGTTTGGGATTGTGTACAAGGGAGAGCTATATGACCAAGTAGGCAATAGAACAATTGTCGCTGTGAAGGTACTGAAACTTCAAACTCCCAAGGCACTCAAGAGTTTCGCCGCCGAATGTGAAGCACTTAGAAACATCCGGCACCGAAATATTGTCAAGATAGTCACGATCTGCTCAACCTTTGATACTAGAGGGCATGGTTTCAAAGCAATTGTTTATGAATTCATGTCCAATGGTAGCCTAGCTGGGTGGCTACATCCCGAGCAAACAGAGCCGAAGCAACTGAACCTGTGTGTTAGAGTGACCATACTACTTGATGTGGCTTGTGCGCTGGATTATCTTAGCTATCAAGGAGACTTCTTTGTACATTGTGATGTTAAGCCAAGTAATGTGCTCCTAGATGCTGAGATGGTAGCCCACGTTGGAGATTTTGGACTTGCAAGCCAATGCTGGGAATTTTCTGTCGAGGAGAACTCATCTCTCGAACTGTCAAAGAGCTCGATGGGACTTACAGGAGCAATAAACTCATCTTTCCAACAGTCAACGAGCACGATGGGGTTTAGGGGAACAATTGGTTATGCTGCACCAGGTTAGCCCAATAATTTTATATTTTCTACTCCCTCCGTCCCAAAATATAAGAACGTTTTTGACACGTGTCAAAAACGTTCTTATATTTTGGGACGGATGGTAGTGTCAAAAACGTTCTTATATTTTGGGACGGAGAGAGTATCTATTTACAAGCATTGCTTTTTCTTCATTGCTCCTTAGTCCTTCATAAAGCATGTTGCTGCAAAACGTATGATATGCAGATGGAATAATTTCTGTGCCTTCTGTGATTTTCTATATGGTTTTGTTATGATATCAATAATTACCTTAAATTAATATATGTGCCCTTGGTAACCTTTTTCTTAGAGAATGCACTTTGTAATTAATATGTCTAATTATCATCCACGTTCAATTAATGCAACAGAATATGGGGCTGGAAACAAGGTGTCAACAAACGGAGACATTTACAGTTACGGGATTCTTGTTCTAGAAACTGTAACTGGGAAGAGGCCCACAGACCTCATATTCAGACAAAGACTGAGGCTCCGTGAATACGTTGAGCAAGCTCTGGGTCATAGCATGATGGATGTTATCGACAAGCGGCTCCAAGATGAGCTCCAGACCGCGGATGATATTTCAAGGAAGAAAAAGATGGATTGTCTGACATCGCTGCTCGAACTGGGAATGTGGTGCTCTGACGAAACACCGACGCGCAGAATGCTAACTGGAGATATCGTCAGGCAATTGGAGGCCATCAAAGAATCCCTTTCTTAGGCAACACAACTTGTGATCGCTACGGCAGGCAAATCATAACGGTTTTCTTGTCTTCGGAGATGCAACATAACCTGTGCTAAATTTGAAGTGCTGGTATTAATAGCATGTAATCTTGTTTCAAAAATAATAATTTAATAGCATGTAAGCTGTACTGCTGTGTTAGTGAGTGCTCATTTTGGGTAATCTAGGGAGGTAATTATGCTCCATTAGCACCTTTTCTGAGAAAACTGTTTGGTGCTAGTATGACATTCCATCTGAACTCTTACGACTTGTGTCGGAGTTGCATCGAAGCTGCAGAAATTAAAAGACAGGGTATGCTACAAGTCGCATGTTAAGAGCAAATCTCACACAGGAAGTAGCAACTACAAGCACGCTATAGACCCTAGCTAGCAACGGGCAATGCTGTAAGAGATTCCCTTATATTTTGCCATCTTGGTATGCTGAATGAATGGCCCAGCAGCAAAAAACAACTGTGCATCAGCAGAGCATAATTTTATCTTACTTAAAGTGTAAATCATCATCTTATCTTACTTAAAGACAAAGAAACAATGATAGTTTTTGCTTGACTGCCAAGAAAAACTTGCACCAGCCGGGAATCGAACCCGGGTCTGTACCGTGGCAGGGTACTATTCTACCACTAGACCACTGGTGCTTCACACTGTATTTTTCTTCAATAACGTACTAATCCGTAAACAGTTGAACCCGTGCATTCGGAGTTTCGCAATGGCGAGCCTATGATTTTAATGTTTAGCTCAATCTCCTAGCTTTATTGATTAATAATAATGATTGGAATACAATTCGGATCATACGGTTGGCTGAATCAAGTTTGTCTACCTTGAACTAATGAAGCTGCAAATTCTTCCCCGCAAAAATAAAAATAAAAAATGAAGCTGCAAATCTAGCCTTTTTGTTTTTTAGGGTTAGCTGCAAATCTAGCATTTTTGTTTTTTAGGCTAGGTTCGGCGAGCCTCCGAAGTCTGCTGGCAAGCCAGAGCAAACATGGGACGAAGCTATCGAGGGATGGAGACCGGATGCATGCGTCCTGTCACCGTACCTGCATTTAAAAATTGTTCAATGTGTATATAAAATGTTCGTGATATATATGAAAAATGTACACTGTATTTGAAAAAACTAGACATCAAAAACATATATTTGAAAAATAACCATGTACTCCCTCCGTCCGAAAAAACTTGTCCCAACCTTGTCTCTCAAATGGAGCATCAAATTAGTGCTAGATACATCCATTTGAAGGAGAAGCTTTTTCGGACGGAGGGAGTATTTGAAAAATGTTATCCGTGTATAAAAATAATGTTTCAAATGTGTACATAAAATGTACAGTGTGTGTGTGAAAAATAGGCATATAGAAAACATATGTATGACAAAATATTAATCATGTATTGAAAAATGTTAAGCATGTGTAATAAAGTTTTCCTTGTGCATGCAAAATGTATAGTGTATATAAAAAAAGTAGACATCAAAATCATTTAACAAAAATATTGATCATGTGTTTAAAAAATGTTCAGCATGTACACAAAATATGTTTCAGATGTATATGAAAAATGTTTCATGTATTTAAAAAATGTAAAACGCATATAAAAAGTGTTCCTGATGTATACGAAAAATATAAAAATGTTTATTTCCATTAAAATAATGTTCACCCTGTATTTATAACAATGTTGCCTATGTATTCAAAAAAGTCTTTGAAAGATGTATTTAAGAAAAAAATATACATCGCGTATTCAAAAAATATTCAACATGTATCAACAAATTGTTTCACATGTAAACTAAAAATATACATTGTGTGCCGAAAAAATGTAGACACGTGTTGAACAAATAAGTACCGATGAAAACAGACAAAAAAATAAGAGAAAAGAAGAAAACCAAGAAAGAAACAAATTACTCCAAGAAAGGAAAAAGGAAACCAAAGAAACCCAATGGAAAAGAAAGGAAACAATGAAAACCGAGAAACAAAAAGAAAAACAAAAGAGCAATAAAAAACCTAAGAAAAAAGTAAATGAAAAAAAATGAAAACTTAGAAAAGAAACAAAGGAACCGAAGAAAATTATAGAAAAAAGAAAGGGAAAAACCAGTAAAAACCGAGAAAGAACAAAACAGATTAAAAAAACAAAAGAAAACAAAAGGCTTAAGAAAATCATGTAGAAATAAAGAAAATCTAAATAAAAACAAAATAAAATTATCCGAAGAGAACCAAAACCTAAAACGCCCGAATGAACCATAGCAACCAAGTGAGCCACAATGACCGAACACACAATACCGATCTGGCCCATTAGCGCGGACGCTGTTGCGGGGATAACATCTTGCTATAAGCGAGATATAGTTCCCGTGTGATGGATGTGTCTATCCATCACAACACTCATGGCAAGTATAAATGGAAATGAGAAAAACAATACTAAAGTTACCTCTTCTCAAAACACACACACACACACACACACACACACACACACACACACACACACAGAGAGAGAGAGAGAGAGAGAGAGAGAGAGAGAGAGATGAGTTGTACAATAAGAAGTGAGCAAATATGATTGATCGCGACCAAGAGCGTTGCACCGTGCAAGAGAGACACTACCTTCATTGCTTTAGTGGGCGAGATACAAACTTGTGCACTAAGCACCAACCTACAAGAACAACTAGCCGACTAGTCGTTTTAGTTTCCCAAGTATGCTATGACAAGTATGTATGACACCAAAATGATATATAATCCAAGATGATGAATGTTAAATGCTCATAAGCTCTCAGTGTATTTTTCTTTTGCCTAAAAGCTGTTCTATTTCTTCTTTATATGCTTATTTTTTCACTGTGCTTGATGCTTGAGCCAAAATACAAGACAAGAATATAAGATATGCACAGGAGTAGCTTATGACACACAAAATGATACCAAGATATATGCACACAATGAGCTATGCGATGATAGTGTATCACTACACTGCACAAGTAATGTAATTGGTAGGGATGAGCGTTGGGTAGAAGATTGTGCCGCTCCCACTAGTGGTCTCACGGATCACGCACTCATGGACGACGACCTCGCGTGCCGCCTCACCGGACCCAGCTACACCCGTGGCTCCATGGTTGCGTCTCCGTGCGCACCTCCGACAATTTGGAGCCTGATCGCCCCTTATCGTCTACTGCCCGCTGCTCGTCACCAGCAGGCTCCTTGTTGTTGGGCATGGACCCTCGTTGCCCATGGCTCTGATGTCAATTGTCAGCAGACGGCTGGCCTAGCTCATGATAAATCAATGTCCGTTGATGAATTCAAGGACACGGTGATTTGCGCACAGCCCACAAAACATGTTGCTTTTCTATTTTATCTTGACTCCTTTTACTCTGCTCGATGCAACAAACTGGCATGACTAGCTCACCACGACCTCGCTCTATCGAACGTGCCATCTCACGTCCACGAGGCAAGGCGTGCCGGGCAGGGCCTTGACTCAATCCACGATGCACACGACACGCATAGATTGCGGCTCATGCTCCTTATTTCACGTGCAAAAGGAAAAAAGACGGGTGAAACCGGAGCGCGGCGATGGAGCGGACGAGCACGCCTGCTCCCGCTAAGTGTACCAATGGAAGAAGGACATGTTGGGCTATGCTTTGAATGCGAGCGTAGACGCAGGTGCAGTATACGTACCGTGGAACAGTGCTATACGTCCAGGGTGCCGTTTCATCTGACGATGCCGTCACGGCACACCGTCCCGCATGTTCCCACGGTTCTGGACGGCAGACTCACATGAACAGCTGAGTTCGTTTGGTGCACGACAGCCGTGACGTGGGAGGAACATACACCGGTTATGCACTTGTGCTTAAAAGCTTGCGTTTAAAAAACTTGTGCTTAAAAGAAGCTAGCAACACATTTTCTCTGAAAAATAGAAAAGGCTGGGAGCACACTATGTAAAAAAGAGTGAGTGAACCAAATGCCCCGTTACTATTTTTCATTGGTGTATTTTTTTTAAAAAAATTTGGTTTTCTTTAATCTTTTTGTGTTAAAAAATGTTCATGCACGTCAAAAAATGGCCATGGATGTAAAAAATATTCCTGTTTATTAAAATGTTTCGTGTATATTAAAATTTGGCCATATTTCGTTTAAAAATGTGCATCATGTTTTCACAAAATTTCATCATTCAAATAAAAAAGATCAGGCATAAAAAATACTCATAGTGTATTTAAAAAGTATTCATCATGTAATTAGAAATGTCATTATGTGTTAACACTTTTTATACTTACATGAACATTTTTCTAAATTTTAACATTTTTTTAAAGAAGTGTTCATCACACATTAGACAAACTTTCTGCGTGTCTTTAGAAATGTTCATCGCGTAGTTTCAAAAAAAAAATTACCGTTCATTGAAAAGTGCTCATTTTAATGAAAAAATGTTCTTCTTGTCCTCACAAGTCATAATATCCATCGTGTACTTTTTTAGAGACCGTGTGTTCAAAAAATATTGATCGTGCATTTCAACAAAAAATGTTGGTTGTGTATTAAAAATGTACGTCACACATATTAAAAATTGATCACCGTGTTATAAAAAGTGCTCGTGTATGTATAATAAAATGTATGTAGTTTTTCACATGGAACCTATTTGTTGGGATCACAGTACCGACTTTCAGGATACACTATGTATTCAACATTTAAATCCAAGCAAGGGGTTGTAAAGCAAATCGGATCCGATAGAAACTCAAGTCCTGGACCAAACATACAGTATCACACCCTGCCGTCACAGCAATGTCTCACTCCGTCAGACCGATCATACATGCCCAATAGAGTACGCGGCCGAACGTGATGGATGAGCGGGCGGCGGCACTTCAATGCCAATGCAGTGAAAGAGAAGTCTACTCTGGCCGATGCGCCGCATTAAAGCCGGCTTCACGTCCCTTGCACTAAAATGGCACTAGTGCCGAAGGTACCATGATGTGTAATTTGTCATGGCAAAAAAAACTGTAGGTAAGTGAACACAGGCACCTAGCAAAAATGCCTAGATGAATGAGCACCTAGCAAAATTGCAATGATTCCCATCTTGGCATGACTTATGAAAAACTAAATTACCGTAAACTTTGCCATTGGTCTAATATACTCCAATGCTCCATAGAATACCAAAAACAAAAAAACTGCTAGGTAAAATAAGTGCCATGTTACCTACAATAAAACTAGCATGGTGTACTTAATAAATTGCCATCATGTAAAATAATTTAAAGTAAAGATTAACCATGCCCGAACAAATAAAGTTGTCATATTACAAAAGTAAACTTGCCACGGTCCAAATACAATTTTTCGATTGTCCAAATTACAAAATCTGCCATGGTAAAAAAATGTTTTCACTGCGCAAGAAAATAATTTTTCTAGGGTCTAATAATAAATTCATAATGACACAAAAGAAAGAAATTTGACATGGTCCAAAAAGGAATTTTGCCTCATTCAAAAAAATAATGGCAAAAATACCTTTGTAGATCATGGCAAATGTGGAAAAGAAGCAAAGGAATTTGCAAATGGCCACACTGGCAATTTTAGGAAAATTTGTTCTAGAAAAACACATGACAACCTTTTCAATTGCCATGCTATTTTTCAGTTGCCCACAGTTGAACTAGATGCGCTTGTAATTTCTTTTAGGACCTGAGTTGACGAATGCTCTACCACGCCACGCGGATGGCCGGTGACAGGTGTTGATGCGAGCCTGGTGTGCACCTTCGGCGGGAGGCAACACCGTGCAGCAGCTTGTTTGATTTTCTAACAGATTTGTGGAGGGAAATGCACCGCCTTCTGCAGTTATTAATTAGGGGTTCAGTTTCTAGCCGCTAGTACTGTCGCTATCGACGTGTGTGCAGCCGTTACGTAGTTATGTACGTAACTACCGTGTACAACCGACGATACAAGACACGGCCCTCATCCCATGCAAAAGAACGGCTGGTGATTCCGAGATTAGGCGTGCTCGTCCGCGCTTATGAATTTCCGTCCACTCCACCTACTAGTTTTGTTTCATAAGTGGCGAGCCAAGGAATAAGAATACCGCCCCCTGATCTGTAAAGCTTCCGCCTTCGTGCTGCTGCCGGCACGCCATCGGCACCAACGCCCCATATCCGAGCCGCTCCTCCTCCTCACTGCGCCGCAGACAACGAGGCCACGCCGGGGGGCGGCCCGCTAGGACCCAGATGGGGCCCGTCGGGCCCAGATCTGGGCCGGGGGCGCGACGTCAGCCACCCCGCACCACCATGCCGCCCCGCCGCCAAGGAGCATCGCCGCCACCACGTCCGCCGCCGGCCACCCCGCCGGCCACCCCACCGGGTCACCGGACCGCTGCCAAGCCGAGCGACACCACCGCCGCCCCCTGCCCCGGGACAGGAGGACGTGCACGCGGGGAGAGGAGATCCTGCCGTCGCCGGCACCCCCCGGGACGGAGCCGGGGACGCCCACTGGCGACGGCAGGGGAGAGGATGAGGGGACGACACCGAGAGCAGAGGCGCGGGGGCCGCCCCGGCCGCCTTCCAGGAAGGCGGCGTGAGGGCGGAAGGAGGGGCGGGGAAGGAAGGGCTGGGGAAGGGGGGCGGATCCGGGCCGCGCGCCGGCGAGGGCGGCCGGATCCTGCCGGAGACAGGCAGGGGAAGGTGGCGGCTGGAGGGGGTCGCGGGAGCGGGGGCCACGCGGACAGACTGTTCCAGTGAGGGGGACCGTCCCCCTGATCTGTATTTCAAAAGCGGATTCAGCGCTGCAAGAAATAGAAATTTTATTAAGAGTGAACCTCTAAGTGCTAGATCCTACAGATGATCTGAATTTCGCGGGCGCACGGGCACTCAAGTGTTGTCATTAGTAGTTGACTTATCTAGCAATAGAATGTCGGGATGGTAGCTCCAGCCTCTGCCAACATTATGAAAATTGTAACATCCTTTATAAAATACCTTGTTTGGACTTGAAAAGTTCAGATAGTACTGATGTAAATCGATTTTCGTGTCTGAGTTCCTTTTGTCCGTGATCTCTCTTCCTCGACGAGCACACATGCATGCACGTGTGAACTCCATGGTACTAAAATGCGGCAAGCACGGTGATGCTCTTGAGTACATGTTATCTTTTTGATGGTGTGGCTGCAATAGCATTAGCAACACATACAGCGAGGGCTCGCCAAAGACGGATGTGGCGACGGCGACCACGGGCACGTCCCGGCAGCGGTGGCCATGGAGAGGGTTGACAGTAGAGGAGGCGGAAACGGCGGTGGTGACCATGGCCGAGGGCCTGCAGTGGCGGAGGGCGGAAGCGGCAACAACGACTATGGCCGAGGGCCGGCAGCAACGGAGAGCGGAAGCCACGACGGAGAGCGGAAGCGGCAACAGCGACAATAACCGCCTGATAGTCTAACACGACCGTCCGCTCTCACGGCGTCTCAGGCCGTCACGTACGCACAATAAATATCCCCTCAACCACCACAGCTAATACCGCGTACGTCCCACATCCCGAGCCGAACGAACGCACAGCGATACAGAGAGCGCACGAGCTCGTCCACGCCAAGCGATTTTCGGGCGAAACCGGTCCTAGCTAAATCTTGGTTCAGGGTTTATCTGACACTCTCTCAAACCCTTGGGTGGGGCGACGGCGGCGAGCGTAATGCAGTATGGTGCTTTCCAGCCGTGTTAAAGAGAGAACAATGTGTGATAGGAGTAGCACACGAGAGTATGGTGCTATGCATATGCACCCAGTTTCAGAAAAATACAGTTATTGGGTATGACTGCACGCGCGCCTCCTCGGCAAAGGTACCCGCCAGCGATTTCACGCGCACTCGATCACCGCGCGCGGGAACGCGCCCCGGTACTGCATGCGCTGGCCGACTGCTCGTGTGATGCGCGCGATTAATGCAGGCGCAGGCCAAGCAAGCGTCGACGTTCTGACTCCGTGCTTTCCAGCGACCTCGCAAGCTCCATAAGAAGTTTAAGAACCTCAGAAGCTCCCACACCCGTTTGTCATTCTTCCCAGCGACGAAATCACTCGATCGATCCGTTCTTCCCAGGCTCGCCATGTCCGGCTCCCCCCTGTCCTCGAGCGGCGGCATGCCGTGGCAGACCGCTTCGGCCATCGTTGCCCGCCCATTGCCCGTCTGCGGCTCGCACGTCCTCAAGATCGACGGCTACTCCCGCACCAAGGGCCTCGTCAACGGCAAAGGTGTCTCGTCCGAGAAGTTCGTCGTTGGGCGCCATCGTTGGTACATGAGGTACTTCCCTGACGGTTCCTCGGCAGGCCAAGCTGGTTGGATATCTATCTACCTCTGTCTTGTGCACACTGATAGTGTCGATGATCAAGTCCACGCCCGGTGCAAGATCAGTTTGCTCGACCAGGACGGGGAGCCGGTGCCGTCGCGCGTCACGGACAGCCAAACATGCCACACCTTCTCCAGCAACACAGGGCCATGGGGCTGTCCTCAGCTCATCACCAGGAAGGACTTGGAGGAGTCACTTTACCTCAAGGATGATGTTTTCAGTGTCAAGTGCGAGATCACTGTGCCTAGGGAGATCTTCACGGAGCCCATCTCACTGCTGGTCAGCGCGCCACCGTCTGACATGCACCGCCACTTTGGCCGGCTCCTCTCCAGCGGCGACGGGGCAGACGTCACGTTCGAGGTTGGAGGCGAGACGTTTGCGGCCCACAGGTGTGTGCTCGCCGCCCGGTCGTCGGTGTTCATGGCGGAGCTGTTTGGGCCGATGAAGGAGAACACCGATGCTTCTGTACGCATCACTGACATGGAGGCTAAAGTGTTCAAGGCCATGCTCCACTTCATCTTCACAGACTCTCTGCCGCCCATGGACGATGAGCAGGAGGTGGTGGTCATGGCCCAGCATTTGCTTGTTGCGGCTGACACGTATAACCTCGAGAGGCTCAAGTTGCTCTGCGTGGAGAAGCTCTGCAATCACATGGACGCAAGCCCCGCGGCGACTACGCTGGCATTGGCGGAGCAGCACTCCTGTTGCGGGCTCAAGGACTTGTGCTTCAAGTTCCTTGCGTCCCCTGGAAATATCCTCAAGGCCGTTGTGGCGAACGACGGCTTCGAGCATGTGAGGACCAGCTGCCCGTCTGTGCTAAGGAGCTCGTTGCCAAAATTTCACCTTGATTTGAGACAGGCACCGCCCTCTTTAGCTTGATTATCCTGCAATTTCAAGTAGTACTAATGAATTAATTATGTATCAGGAATTAATGATTTAATGTACTAGTACTTCTATTTGTGCTGCCTTTCCATGGTAGATTATCAGTGGCCAAAACTATCAGTGCTATGCAAAGGTCGAACTTATCATGTCAGAATTGCTAAATCTCAGTTGATTGAGACTTAACTAAGTCTCGATCGATGCTATATTCGTGAGATTTTACATGGAGATTCATGTAAAATATTCCTTTTAACTTTTTATCTCCTTTTTATACCGAATTGCCTAATTTCATGCGGATGAAAACAATTCGGTTTCATTCGTGTTTTGAGCCGCGCGATCTGTGCTTGAGATTCGTGTTTTCCTCTTTTTGGTCCACTTGGACGTTGAGTTTCTTTTTTTTTGGGTTCACTTGGACACTGAGTTTTCTTATCGGTTCCCCTCGCTATCCCATGTCGGTCCACAAAGTCATATTGTGCGATTCCGTGATGTACCGGCAATAATCCATAGCTGCTTTAAGATTCGGTCCAAAAAACACTAATTTTCCCCTTTTTGCTATACAAATTGAATACCTAGTCTAATACAGCTGCTACTTAATGTTACAGCTCACTCTCTCTTTTCTCACACACATGCATGCATATGTTTTTTCGCTCTTCATTGCGAACAAATCCATGGACTTTTTTTCATCTTGACCAATTAAAAACATTTATATCTTTTAGAATTTAAGTTCATTTTCGAAATAATTTATATATTTGAACTCCCGGCGCCAAGACTTTTAGAAGTAAACCAATTTTGGATATATTTCAAACATGTTAAATTTCAACGTTTTACATTTCATATGTGAAATAAACCTGTTTCACTTGAAAAATGTGTTCTTTTGTGAAACAAGACAATGGAAGTGAAATGTCGGTTTTGAAAGTGAAAAAAAAAATATGAAACTGAAATGTAAAATTCTGAAACGATTATTTGGTAATGTGTAACCATTTATTTTCAAAAGAGTGAAATATGTTATTTCAAAAATGCGCAACTGAAATTGATGTGATTTTTGTGAAACAAGCCAGCGAAAAGTGCAATGTAGCTTCTGAATTGTGAACTAGCAACCACAGAAAGTGAAATTCTAATGCATCGTTGTGAAACTGATTTTTCAAAAATGTGAAACAATTTATTTCAAAAGAGTGAAATAGTTTATTTGATAAATGTAAAATTGAAATATTTTTTTATGAAACAAGCCAGTGAAAAATGAAATGTAGGCTCTGAATTGTGAAATAGTAACCATGGAAAGTGAAATTCTAATGTATCATTGTGAAATTGATTATTTGTAAATATGAAACAATTTATTTCAAAAGAGTGAAGCAGGTTATTTGAGAATTGTACAGTTGAAATAGGTGTTATTTTTATGAAACAAGCCAGTGGAAAGTGAATTGTTGGTTCTAAATTGTGAAATAGTAAGCATATACAGTGAATTTATGAAATTGATTATTCAGAACTATAAAATCAATTTATTTTTGCGAAATAAGCCAGTGAAAAGTGATATATTATTTTTGTGAAAAAGACAGTGAAAAGTGAAACGTTAGTTCTGAATTTTTGAATTTTTTTTCACTTTCCTGCCCATGTAGCTTCCTCTATCTCTTCCCCTCCTCGTCGTTTTCTCTTTGTCATTTCGCCCACGCAACCCTGGGACAGAGGTGAGAGCTCCCCCTCGGCGTCTCATGCAGTTGGTTGGTGGTGACTCGTCTGCGCTCTCCGTCCTGCCTCCGCGCTCTATCTCCTGGTCTGCAACATATCTTGGCCCCCGCACTCACGCCGGCCCAAAATTTTCCCGCCCATTGATTTTGTTCTTCTGATTCAGTATTTTCTCTCGATTTTGTCTTGTTCCTTAGATTCCGTATGTTAGTTCTTGGGGTTTTGATAGTCGAATATGTTGCTTGTGTGTGAGGTTGCGCGTTTCTGGGTCTGAATCGTGTCTGCCATGCGAGTTTAGGTTTCACTGTTAGTTTGATTGATCTGTAACTGCTATGTTGTTTTGTATTCGACTGGTTGTTTGATTAGATTGGCTTGGTTAGTTGTAGTAGTGTGCGATAGTGAGCAATTCAAACATGCCGGATTGCGCTGTTAGGTAGCGGACCTATGTGTTTATATCCCTAGGCTGTTATGTTGTATGTGTGTGGATGTAGGTTTATTACCCTGTTCGTAGTTGTGTTTCTGAAATTTTAGTGGCCCTGTTCTTGTCAGTGGATGTTTGCACTGTAATTCTCAATGGATTTAAGTGTATTTCCTATTGAATTTACGGTGTAATTTCTAGTAGATTCACACTGTAATTGTTAACGGATTTTTCACTATAATTCCCAATGGATTTTATAGTGTAATTCCTAATGGATTTTCCAGTATAAATATGTTATCAGTTATATATATTCTTTTTGTTTGTTGCTACTAGTGTGAGTGCCTTCTAGTGTCAATGTTTTTAGCCTGATTGTGTTCGTCCTTTTTCCGCTAATTTCAATTTTCAGTTCTTATGTTAATGCATATCAATATGTAAGCAAGCATCAGATCATAGTAGTTTAACTTCCAAAGTTACTTAAATTCAGTCCTTCAATCACACCTATTTAAGAACATGTAGAAAGTGTCTAAAACTAGTAGATCAAAGTTTCTTAACAGTGTTTAGTTTTTTAGTTCCCAAAGTTTGTGAAAATTGTCATATTTTCTCTCAACTGGAGCAATACTCCCCCTTGTATGTTTTTAACTAGTTTTCCCAAAATGGAATTGCTAACTTCCTAAGCATGTTTTGGCCCCTGTACTGTGTTTATTTCTGCAAATTCAGAAACCTATGATCTGGGCATCTAGTTTTCAGTTTTCCTATGATCCTAGACTACTAGTTCATGCGACCAGATCCTAGTTGTTCCTAGGGTTTCTCCTGGTTCATGCTTTTGTGCGATTACGTTCTTATTTTCATTCCGTGTAGATTTTGTGCTTAACTTAGCCTATGTAATGATCCACTACAGGTATCTTCTGTCTTCCAGATTTATTCAGGCAGGAGAGAGACGATAGGAGGTGATGAATGCACAGGAGGGGGGGGGGGGGTTGTTTACCTGTGATTTTTTTTTCTTCTCCAGCCATGTTTGTGTCCCAGATCATGGAGGAATCGCCCTGTCTGGTGGCGCTTCTCTGGGGTAAATTTAGTACCGTTTCAGTGGAATTACGGTGTAATTCTTTTGTGTCTTAAAGTGGAATTTACACTGTAAATCTTAGTGGAATTACAGTGTACTTTTAGTGGACTTACAATGTATTTTTAGTGGAACTACCGTGCTTTTAAATGGTTTATACACTGTAATTATTAGTCGTATTATTAGTGTAATTTTAGCCCTTTGTATAGTGGACTTTTTCACTATTCTGACTCTTTCAGCAAACTTTATCACAAAATGAACTCGACATGAAAGTATTTCACGATCTGACCCTTTTTAGCAACGTCATAGCCCGCGGCGTTTCTGCCCAACATAGCAACGCCGAGGCAGCTAGCGCTTCTGTCCAACAAAGAAACGCCGAGGTAGCTCGCGTTTTGGACCATGTAAGAAACGCCATAGGCTTTGGCGTTTCTGACCAAGAAAGAAACGCCATTCGTCTTGGCGTTGCGGCCCTGGTTATCGAGTAGTTTCTTACCTTGGCGTTTCTAAGAAGGCCGGAAACGCCGCTAGCCTTGGCGTTTCTGGCCCGGCGTCTCTGGCAGTTGAGGAGGAAGACCTTGACGAGGCAGCGAGTGGGTTGGGTGCTAGCGAAGAAACGCCAGGGCCTATGGCGTTTCTCATCTGGTCCGAAACGCGAGCTACCTCAACGTTTCTTTGTTGGATAGAAGCGCTAGCTACCTCGGTGTTGGTATGTCGGGCAGAAACGCCGCGGGCTATGGCGTTTTTAAAAAGGTTAGATCGTGAAATACTTTTATGTTGAGTTCATTTTGTGACAAAATTTGCTAAAAGGGTCAAAATAGTGATTTCGGCCTTGTATAGTTGACTCACAGCAACAACAGCGGTATTTTTCAATATTTTAGTGCTCCAGAGTGTTATTCGGGTGTGTGGTTAGATGTCATCATTTTCGGTCATTTTCCTCCTCTTGTAGTTAGCTTAGTCCACCTTTTGTTAGCTTTTAACCATTTTAGCTGCTTTCTGTATAGTTTTGAATAGTTTGGGTTGTGGATCGGTTTTATAGTTGGGATAAGTATATTTTTCGTTCTCAAATCACTAGTAGAAAAATACCTAATAGTCCCGGTTCATGAGGGCCTTTAGTCCCGGTTCATGAACCGGGACTAATGGGCCGTTACTAATACCTCCACCCATTAGTCCCGGTTCAAACTAGAACCGGGACTAATGTGCCTCTACGTGGCTCTGTGCGCCGAGCCCAGTCAGGGGGCCTTTGATCCCGGTTGGTGGCACCAACCGGGACCAAAAGTCCATGTTTTTTTTTGGAAATTGGCTGCTTTAGGGGTTTTGGGGGTTATTTTTAGGTTGTTATATTAGCTAGCTAATAGAGAGAAGTGTCCTCTCTTATATCTTCGTTCTTGGTTTACCAACGCTGCTGCTATATATGTTCATTTTACCCGCTGATATAATAACTCATGCATGCTCGCATACATCAGCATATATAATAACAAGTACTCGTCCTACTAATCATGCATCATCATACAACTTCTACTCGTTATTAATAATAAGTCATACGACCATCATCCTCATAGTCATCGAACCCAACCCTACATAATTGTTCTTAACACATGATCATCAGTATCAGGTAGGACCTAAACACCCTTAAGGTAAAATAGCATAAAACAATATAGACCCTGACTCTCCATTATGAAGAATGGCGATCATCCTGTCTCCAATTTTTGCCCTTCGCTGAATGTTGCTTCCAAGAAGCTCCTTACGACTGTCCATACATTTTTTTCCATTCTTTGATTCTCATGTCTCCACTTATTTTAGAAACCCGGTATGGACAGTTGAGATTCGTAGGACGACCTGGTTGTATGTTCAAAACATGAAGGCTACCGTGTGTATACATCAGATGAGGCACACAATCATTCGGGATTATCTGTTGAAAAACATAGTAATAACTTCGTAGTTAGCAATGATATGATGTACTAGTTTTAGAAGTGTGCAAAAAGATGCACGGATGTTGTAATAGTACAAAAATCTTACCAGGGTATCTCCATGGTAGTTACCGTAGTTCAACACGTGCACTAGTGGCACGTATTGACCATAATGTTGAGGAGTTCGATTGTAGACATTGTAATTCTCAAGATCAGTACAAAATGCGACCAGATGATTTTTCTCCTGATAAGTTAGTTCGGAGCCTTCGGTGTAGTAGGTTCTGTCTACCATCTTTCGCACATTCTTTTAAGAATGAAAATAAGCTGTCAATGGAGAATAAGTTGTCAACTATTCTGAAATAAACAATATAAATTACTTAATAACTATGTTAAGCTCACATGGGGGAAGAATTGGAGGTGTATCCACAAGGACGAAAATCGTAGGTCTCTCTTGCTCGATTGTAGGATCACCAAGATCCATGGTAACAAGCATACCCTCATCAAAACCATACATCTTGCAAAGTGCTTCCCAATTTTTGCAACCAAAATGGGTTACACTCTGAGCATTGTACAACTTTACTTGAAAATCCACACCATGATGGGTACTTAGGATAATTTTTTTGGTTTCGAAACTTTCATGGTCTTCAAAACTCATCCTCTCCAAGACATAGCGTCTTGCAAAGCATGGGATAAGCTAGTCGAATTGGAAAAGATGAAAAATATTGTCATGATTAAAATAGTTGAAGTCATGAGTAATTACGAAAAAAACTATTATCGTCGGTTGCGTACCGTATGAACATCGAAGGTCTCCTCGAGCTTAATGCTGAAGCGACGATCTTCGTCCAGCACAATGAACCTGTCGCAGATACCTCGGTCGTCGTGGCACCAGTCGCACTCCCCCGGGCGGTTTTCGTCGTCCGATGAGTACGACATTTCCGGCCTACGTTCATAATTCAAATATTAAACTAGATCATTATTATTAATCACGGGTTGACTATCGATGATCGATGTACGTAGCTCCTCCTTTCATTCCCGAATGCATTATTATATCAAATTGTCTAGCACACGGGAATGAAGGAGAACTTATCCAATATGAGCATTCAATAAGCAAAACCAAATCATAAAATAAGCAAAACCAAATCATAAAATAAAGTATAGTATTCAAATTAGCATGCATTCAATAATTATAAGCAAAAGTACATCATCTCTTGGTGTCCGTACATCGTCGAATATTATCACTAATACAACTAGAACTATAGCGCCCGACGGGTATCGACGCGAGCGGTGGACACCCAAAGATAAGGAACCATCACAGGATCATAGCTCCAGTGAGATCCCTGAAGAACCTGCCAGGTATTGTCGAATCTGCCCTCCAATGCAACCATGTAGCGACGGACGTGCTCGTCCTCCTCGCTGACACGGTGACGTACCACCACGGCGGTGTCTGGATGCCTCACCACCGTCACTGGCCCACGCGACCGCCACCAAACAAGGATCGGGTCAACAACGGGCTGCCTCCTCACCAACCTACATCCCTCGGAAGGTAGCACCTCCCAATACCAGCCCGGTGGAGCCCAGTCCCGAACATGGCCCTGATCAAGCAGGCCTCCACCGCCGAGTCGACGACGACGAGGATGCGGGATAGGCATCGCCGACGTCAATGCGGCAACTACTTCTATATATAGTTAAATAAAAGTAGTTTTATTAATTAAATCAACTATCTAGTTCAACTACTAAGCACTTACTATAAATAAATAAGTAGTACTTACTAAAAACAAACTACTTCTATATATAGTAAAATAAATTAGTTTATTAAATCAACTAGCTAGTTCAACTATATATAAACTACTTCTTTTTTTTCCTTTTTCTAAATACTACACATCTAATCTAACAAAAAAATCTAATTAATCTAACAAAAAAATCTAACATAATATAAACAAATTAATTACTACACATCTAATCTAAACAAAAAAATCTAATCTAACAAAAAAAACTATGAACTACATATCTAAATTACTACACACATCTAATCTAACAAAAAAATCTAATTAATCTAACAAAAAAATCTAACATAATATAAACAAATTAATTACTACACATCTAATCTAACAAAAAAAATCTAATCTAACAAAAAAATCTATGAACTACATATCTAAATTACTACACACATCTAATCTAACAAAAAAATCTAATTAATCTAACAAAAAAATCTAACATAATATAAACAAATTAATTACTACACATCTAATCTAACCAAAAAAATCTAATCTAACAACAAAATCTATGAACTACATATATCTAAATTACTACACATCTAACCTAACAAAAAAATCTAATTAAATCTAACAAAAAAATGACGGTGACGGCCGGCGAAGGCGACGGCGAGGTGTACGGCCGGCGACGGCGGCGGCGAAGGCGACGGCGAGGTGCGGAGCGGGGCGGCGACGGCGAAGGCGACGGCGAGGTGCGGAGCGGGGTTGATCGGGGCGCGGCGCGGGCGGGCTGGGCGGGGCGCGCGGGCGGCGACGGCGCGGGGCGGGGTTGGGCGGGGCGGCGCGGGGCGGCGTGGCGTGACGGGGCGCGGCGGGGCGCGGCGGGGCGGCGACGAGAGTGGAGCAGGAGAGATCGAAAACTGCTAAGTCCTGTATATATAGCAAGAGCATCGGTCCCGGTTGGTGGCTCCAACCGGGACTAATGCCCCCTTTAGTCCCGGTTGGTGTCACCAACCGGGACCAAAGGCCTCTTTTCAGCAGCCCAAAGGGCGGGAAACGAAGGCCTTTGGTCCCAGTTGGTGGCACCAACCGGGACTAAAGGGGGGGCATTAGTCCCGGTTGGTGCCACGAACCGGGACTAAAGACCATGTGCTGCCCGCGTCGCGGCACGAAAGTTTAGTCCCACCTTGCTAGCTGAGGGAGCTCGAGAGTGGTTTATAAGCCCCAGTCCCGCTGCCCTCTCGAGCTCCTCTCAAATGCAGGCTTACGGGCCTAAACGCACTATATGTGCCTGTGGGCCTATTGGGCCTATTGCGGGCCTGAATCCTGGCCCATTGTTGGGTTTCTAGTCGTATTCAGGCTGTGGTAGCCCTTTAGGTGGCACTTTTTTTATTTTTATTTTATTTTATTTTGATTCTTCCTGCAGCTATTTTTTTAGTCCCACCTCGCCAAGCGAGAGGCACTCGCAACTGTTTATAAGCCCTGAGTGCAGAGACGATGACGAAGAGACCTAATGCTCCTGCATGTTGGTTAGCTTCAAGCCTTGAGGAATACGGTAGACTGCACAGAGCTATGTGCAGTGCAGTTGACACTATTCCGAAAGGCTTGTGGCAAATTAACAAGCATTGCGCCTCTTTTTTATTTTTAACGACTTATTACATTTGAGAAATAAAAAGAAAAAAATAAATATAGCTAAAAAGAAAAAAAACTATATAGAAAACTACTCAGAAATGAATTGAAGCAAAAAATAGTTGTGATTAACTGTACTAAAAAAGGAGCATAGATGCTTATTTTTAATGACTTATTACAACTCAGAAATAAAAAGAAAAAATAAATATAGCTGAAAAGAAAAAAAACTATATAAAAAGATACTCAGAAATGAATTGAAGCAAAAAATAGTTGTGATTAACTGTACTAAAAAAGGAGCATAGATGATTATTTCTAATGACTTATTACAACTCAGGAATAAAAAGAAAATAAAATAGTTGTGATTAACTTTACTAAAATATGAGCATAGATGCTTATTCTTAATGACTTATTACAATTCAAAAATAAATAGAAGAAAAATAGTTATGATTAACTTTACAAAAAAATAAGCATAGATGCTTATTTTTAATGACTTATTACAACTGAGAAATAAAAAGAAAACAAATAAATATAGCTGAAAAGAAAAAAAACTATATAGAAAACTACTCAGAAATGAATTGAAGCAAAAAATAGTTGTGATTAACTGTACTAAAAAAGGAGCATAGATGCTTATTTTTAATGACTTATTACAACTCAGGAATAAAAATGAAAGAAAATAGTTGTGATTAACTTTACTAAAATATGAGCATAGATGCTTATTTTTAATGACTTATTACAATTCAAATATAAATAGAAGAAAAAATAGTTATGATTAACTTTACTAAAAAAATGAGCATAGATGCTTATTTTTAATGACTTATTACAACTCAGAAATAAAAAGAAAAAAATAAATATGAAAAGAAAAAAAACTATAAAAAGCTACTTAGAAATGAGCATAGATGCGCTTATAGAGGAAATTCAAATTAAATTCATAACAAATTTCAAGAGAATTTCGTATGAATTTAGCCGAAATTCCCTATATAAGGGCATCTATTTTCATTTTCAGAGGAGCTCAATAAGGCAGAGAGGGAGGGGCTTATAAACCGGTCTGATTCCCCTCCGGTTGGTGAGGTGGGACTAAACTTTGGCCATAACGAGGACCAACCCTTTAGTCCCGGTTGGTGGAATGGACCGGGAGTAATGGTCGTCCTTTGGTCCCGGTTTAGGCCACCAACCGGGACCAATGGTGGTGGGCCAGGAGCGAGGCACATTGGTCCCGGTTCGTCCCACCAACCGGGACCAATAGGTCCAGACGAACCAGGACCAATGGCCCACGTGGCCCGGCCGGCCCCTGGGGCTCACGAACTGGGTCCAATGCCCCCATTGGTCCCGGTTCTGGATTGAACCGGGACTAATGGGCTGGACCGGCCTGGACCATTGGCCCCTTTTCTACTAGTGAACTCTGGCGATAGTATAGAAATCGTTCCTCAACTCTGAAACCAGTAAAACCCAGTCCCTCAACTATTTAAACCGGATACTTTTCGTCCCTAGCTGCACTTTAAGTGGTATTTGTATGACGTGGATCTGGTTTTGACTAAAACTGTACACGTGGCTGGTTTTGACCGCCATGTCACTTAAGTGATCCCGGCTCTCTGTCTCTCCCGTGCATTCTCTCGATCCCCTCTCACCCACAAACCCTAAACCTAGCTGCGGCGGCGGCCGTGACTCGCTCATGGGCTGCGGCGGCGGCGGCGGCAGTGACAGCGGCCGGCGGTGAGGTGGCACTTCGGCGGTGGGGCAGCGTGGCCTGTGAGGCACGGCTGTTGCTGGCTAGCTGGGCTCGTAGGCCACACCGCCCCGCCGCCGAAGTGCCACCTCACCGTCGGCCACCGCCACTACTGCCGCCGCCGACGCCGCAGCCCATGAGCGAGTCATCGTCGCCGCCACTGCTAGGTTTAGGGTTCGTGAGTGAGAGGGGATCGAGAGAATGCCACGGGAGAGAGACAGAGCCGGGGGTCACTTAAGTGACGTGGCAGTCAAAATGAGGCCATGTGTACAGTTGTAGTCAAAACCGGATCCACGTCATATCAAAACCACTTAAAGTGCAGCGAGGGACGAATAGTATCCGGTTTAAATAGTTGAGGGACTGGGTTTTACTGGTTTCGGAGTTGAAGGACGATTTCTATACTATCACCAGAGTTTGAGGACGAAAAATATACTTATGCGTGGACCTGTTTAGAAACGATTTGCAGGACAGAAAGAACAAGGGATACGGGATAGGTGACACTTGGCATTCTTTAGTTCGCTGAAAAATATGACTGGAAGTGAAGTAGATTTCATATGTTCTGTCCACTTGACTAAGACTTGGTTAAACCCCATGTCATCCCGCCACCTGATTTTTACTATGGGTCCACCCCCTGATTTTCTGTTAAACCCATGTAATCTCATAACAAAACTGCTGCCTGTAGGCGTAGCATTGCTCCACAATGCATTTGGTGTGCTCCAACGTGCGTGACTAAGATTTTGGATTCTAAATGCGAAAATCCTACACTTACAAATATAAGCTAGTAAAGTTGACTTACGTGTCCTTCTCGCATTCAATCCCCCCCCCCCCTAACTTCAGGGTGGGTCCGTCCCCTCGAATCAACAGCTGCCAAGTAATCTTTTGCGTTAATTTTCATAACAATTATTTGCAGGTGTAGCAAAGCTCTTCTAAATGCATGCCGGTCCTAAGATTTTAAGGGCCCGAAGCGAAACGAGAATCCGGGACACCTTTATATATTACCTTTTCCATTTTTTCCTATTACTTTTAGCACTGCTTTTTGTATGTATGAAATTTTCATAGATAGGTGATGATTAGTTTATTTTTTGTTAGATTCTAGGATATGGGTTAATTAGTTATATGGATGATATAGGTTGGTATGGATCCTGGCTAGGTTAATTATAGTATGGATGACTTAGATCCGTCTAGCTAGACATATAGGTTTAAATTTAGGGTTCCATTGGATCGATCATAGATTACGATTTTTTTGATCATAGGTTAATTAGTATGGATGATATGACATGGATGTAGCTAGATAGATTTAATTTAATATGGATGATGGATTACATGGATGTGTACTAGAGTTTATAGCAATTGATAAAAAAATGATATGGATGATCTCGGATGTTTTATTTATTATGATAGCATTTTATAGTTCGTATAGATATAGGCCAATTCATCTGTAGTAGAGTTTAGCAATAGTTTGTAACAGAAAAGGAACATGGAATAGAAAGAAAGGAAATAAGAAAAAGAAAAATAAGTTACTTGGTAGCAAATAAAAAATTGGTTAGAAAAATATAAGCCCGGACTGTTTTTGCTATAGAAGTTCCATACGATCTTGGATTAAAATGATCCAAAAAGAAAAATCGCTGGCCTTGACGAGACGAAGGGTTTGCATGTTGATCTCTCTTTTCATCTGAGAGAATCTTTAAGGACGCAACCATACAAGCCAAAACCTGATGTTAACCGTTTGGTGTGTGCGAACTGAGTATTGCTTAGATTTTCAGGTTCCTTGGCCCACAAAGTTTCAAGTCCTAAACGTAGCACTGATACTTGTATTTTTTTAAATTTATTTTAAGCTTTCGGCGATGTTCAACTTCATTAATTTTAAGATATTGTGTCGGCTCAATATCTCGAAGGCGTTCTTAGGAGTAGAGTGCACATGGGTGCGTTCATACGACTATAGTCCGGCCGGCCTAAGGACGTACGGCGCGAACGGGTCATATCCTTGCTCTCTCCTCCGACCTCTTCGTGCGTGCATGCTACGGGCCACTGTGCACACGACACATGCGCCGGGACTGGCGCCAGCGTTACGCCGGGGTGACGTTTCGTTCGGGTGTGGGCGTGGGTGTGGGTGTGGTCGGGCCGGCGTGTGCAGCACAGCAGACGGCCTATCTTCATCGATCCCGGCCGCGTGCCTTGTTTCTCTGGCAACGAACGAGCCTCGCTCGCTCAGCGACGTCCGTGCACGCCTTCTTATCCATCTACCTCTACTGGCAACGATGGTTCGCCGCGAACGGACGTGAGAACAACCCGGCCGGCCGGGGCGAGGGGAGGGGATCGGTTGTTGGACCTGCAGGTGACGGCGATGCCCTGCTACCGTCACCATGCCTTTTTGGGCTTTGAAGGAAGGCGACCCAAGGAGCGCCCAACCGCCCGTGTCCTGCCGCTGTACGAGTGGGTACTGGTAGGTGCATTCCAGAGTCTTTTCACGTAAGTTTCCTGGTCCTTCACGGTCAAGGGTTTTTTTTCCCGATAAAACTTCCTATCTATCCATCTACTGTCAAAGTAGTATAGAAGACACTAGGAGTATACAAAAAATTTAAAGGCCCATAGCCCATTTAGGGACAACCACAATCACTGGGGCGAACCAAAAACGCCCGCCATCAAGCGTCAATGCCCCTTCTTCACCGGAGCCAGGCAGACCTTGTTGTAATAGAGAGTAAGAAAGTTGTTATGCAGAGGTCACTTATAATAAGTGCATTAGAACAACAACCGTTGCTGATGAAGAAAAACGTAGATTAAGATCTAACCTGCAGACACACATACGCCCAAGCGGATCCACTGGAGACAAACACTGACCAAATTCCACGAGATCCGCCAGAGACACTCCTCCATACACCCCCTGACGGTGCAGTCCCACCCCCGATGATGCTGGACGCACCGCCGGACGGGGGCCAGGCGAGAAGAATATTGTCCTATTTTCAGGGAGCCGCCGTCTTGCCTTTTTAAGCAGGACACGAACCCTAAACAAACAGAAAAAGACACCTAAAATATAGTTAGAGCCCTCCTAATGGTAAGGATCGAGATCCACCATGCCTCCATGGCCGAAGGCCACAACAGACGGGATACACCTGCGGCAGCGCCAACAGGAGGCGAGCAGCCCTAGCCGCTTTCGAGTCGCTAGAGCACAACAAAGGAGTACGCATGTGTAAATTAAAGTTTTGGCGGTGTTCACGAAAGTATGTTTTTTACCATAGAACTAGCGATGTGTATTTTCTGCAAGTCCGGTACATTTGATCTTGCGGAATTCCGGTTTGTAACCTCGTATGACCGTTCCTTCGAATTCATTGAGTTATGTTTTGGTCCTCGTATGACCTATCTTTCGAATCCATTGAGTTATTTTTTGGACTTAGGGACCTCTTCCCAGCACTATGGTGAAGATCGAGTAGTCCGTCATCATGCGCTTGAGGGAATCCATCCCCACCCATTGTCTGTTCATCGCTCATGATTCCTATCTTTTGGAACAGATGAGCTAATGGGCTCTCTAGAACATTTATTGACATCCCTCTGATTCATAATAAGTGCATATATAGTTTTTGAGAAGTAAAACTTTGAAAACTATAACTAAACTTAAATTTATAGAAAAAAATATTTATATCTACTCCTTCTGTTCCTAAATATAAGTCTTTTTAGAGATTCCAATATGGACTACATACGAAGCAAAATGAGTGAATCTACACTCTAAAATATGTCTATGTACATCCGTATGTTGTCTATATTAAAATCTCTAAAAAGACTTATATTTAGAAACTTAGGGAGTAGAATACTAAATACACAAAATATAAAATGAATCTAATGATATATGGTTGGCATTCTATATGGAAATTCTTTCTCCAAAAACTTGGTCAAAGATTGTTGACCTGTATTAGGTTTAGAAGGAATTTAAGAGGAGTCTCGGCATTAGCTTCGCAAGAACTTCACGATCTTTGTGCTAAGTACTGCAGTCTTATTTGATGTATCTTATGCTTAGGGCCGTACATGTACCTGGACTTTAACTAACTCAGGTCAACTTTCTATTAAATCCATGTATATTATGCTTAGGGCCGTACATGTCGGATGTTCCTTCACAAAAATTGATTTGTTAAAATTTCACTAAAATTAAAGTGTTTTTGTGGCTCATATGTAGGAACAGTACTTTATTTTTCGGGAAACTGTCGATCTATTTATCTTCAATCATGGCAGTACAATGAACACAAGAAATAATAAAAATTACATCCAAATTCATAGACCACCAAGCGACAAATACAAGCACTGAAGCAAGCCGAAGGCGCGCCGTCGTCATCGCCCCTCTCTCGTCGGAGACGGGTACAACTTGTTGTAGTAAACAGTCGGGAAGTCGTCGTGCTAAGGTCCCATAGGACCAACGCCCTAGAACAGCAACCGCCGCCGCTGAAAATTTTAGATCGAAAGGATCCGGCCTGAAGACACATGAACAAAGACGAACAAAGACCGGATCCAAGCGGATCCACCAAAGACAACCACCGACCAAATTTCGTGAGATCCGCCGGAGACACACCTCCACACGCCCTCCAACGATGCTAGACACACCATTGGGACGGAGGCTAGGCGGGAAGAACCTTATTTATCTTCAAGAAGCCGCCGCCGTCTCATCTT
Source organism: Triticum aestivum (assembly GCF_018294505.1). Lineage (NCBI taxonomy): Eukaryota > Viridiplantae > Streptophyta > Magnoliopsida > Poales > Poaceae > Triticum > Triticum aestivum. The sequence goes on from NC_057804.1 coordinate 600,739,960, forward strand.
CTTGAGCAAGACACAAATCCTAACAAAACTTGAAGAAGCACCTGAAAATGTAGCCCCTCCGCGGGCAACGGCCGGGATCCACCGCGCACCATGGCCCTAAGGCCACAGGAGAAGTAGGAGATCGGCAGTGCCGCAGAGGGGAGGCAGAAACCCTAGCTGCCTTTTCTTGGAGGAGGGACAAAGGGAGGAGACACAAGTAGCGTACGTGTTAATTTTGTAGGAACAGTACATTGACTAAAGATAACCCGTCTAAGAGAGGTGGATAAGAAATGAAAAAAAATTGTTTCGACCCTAATAAGTGCCACACGTGTGGCTCGAGCACATGACAACTTTGAACATTTTTTATGACAAGTTTAGTGACGTGAGGATGACAACCTTTTTTTCCGATGGCAAGTTTAGTTTTAAATTTTTTGGATTTGTTTTTTTCTTTTCGGATGTCAACTTTAGTTGTAAAAAACGTCAGGCCGGAGTGCGTCATGCCACACGTGTAACACTTATCATTTGGGTATCGTTTATGTGATCATAAAGAAACAGTAGATCACTTTTTCCTAGCCATAGAGCAATATATGAAGGAAAAAGTGCTAGTCTTTTCTCAAGGAAGCAGATATCAACAATGGTGCTAGTCTTTTCTCAAGGAAAAGAATGGCATGTGCCGAGGGAGGATGTACCACGTAGGAAAATCCCTGATGCGTCCTTCTAACGAGGAGGGGTTGGAGCATTAATTGGGAGATACCTAATCTCCAGACACGGAGTAGTGATAAACACAACGCCTTGGTCGTCTCCTCCGCCAGCTTCCAACAGCTATCGGTCTGCTGCTCTGCCTGCACCGCCGCGCCGATAGGATAGCTGAGCTGAAGAACGGCATTCTTGTTTGGCAGCTGAGCGTGGCATGTCGAAGGCGCCGCGCGGCCCCAGGAAGGCGGTGAGGAGAGGCCCGTGGTCGACGGAGGAGGACGCCAAGCTGATGAACCACGTCGCCAAGCATGGCCTCGGCCGCTGGAGTGATATCCCCAGGCTAGCAGGTACATACGGTACTAATTCCCCGTCCGGGCCGACTGTGTAGTGTTAACATTGCATTTACTATTTCTATTTTATCATGCTCTAGTTGTGCAACTGCAATAGGCATTGAGAGGTGCGGCAAGAGCTGCAGGCTGAGGTGGTTAAACTACCTCCGGCCGGACCTGAAGCGGGCAGCGCTCTCCCAGGAAGAGGAAGATCTCATCATCCAACTCCACTCCATCATTGGCAACAGGTACATACTACTCCTACTCTCTTTTTTCCGAGAAGATGGGATGACTCTCGGCCTCTGCATCGATGAGCAAGTTGTTCATTTCATACGTTCAAAAGAAAAAGTTGTTCATTTCATCATTGATGAGGAAATTATTGGCAGCTGGACTCTCATCGCGGCGTGCCTGCCGGGGCGGACGGACAACGGGGTCAAGAACTTCTGGAATGCCTCCATCAAGCACAAGCTCCGCCGGCGTGGCATCGACCCGGACACCCACGAGCCGATGGTCGACGAGGGTAGGAGGAACGGCGACGCCCAGCACATCCTGCCATCCCACCTTGCGGCAGGTAGCAACACGTGCAGCCATGGAGCCGTGCCGCTGCCGGACTCCATCACTCGCTACATGGGCACGGACCCGCTGCAGCTCCAGCACGGCGTTGTACTTGTACAGCCGGTGGTGTCGAGCTCCAGCACGGTGGGCTCTGACCCGTCCAGCTCCGGCTCCGACACCGGCGAGCAGTGCAACAACGGCGCAGACAGTGGCAGTCAGCTGTTCGACCTGACGGCGAGCAGTACTACTACTACCGAGTCGGGCGGGCAGCACGAACCACACCTGCTCCCATCGCCGGCTGGTTGGAGCTGCTCCGCGAGTACCTTGACTGGCTCGGTTTCGTATTGGTTGTAGTATATAGTTACTTATACGGTGCTGCTATCGACAAGATTAGCCGTGCAAATTGATTTTTTTTGCGAAAAAAAGATGTGCAAATTGATTAATCTGTGTTTGTCGCTGTTGTATAGTGTTGTTCAAAAACGTACTGGGCTGAGGCTGGAAACGGGCAGGGTGTGGCCTGCGGGCTTCTTACAGTGGTTGTGGCCTCTGGCTTGCAGTCCTTTCCATTTTCCTTTTTTTATTTTTTTATTTTCTGTTAGGTCCTCCACGTAAATAGTTGTAGTATTTTTCTTTCTTCTTTTACCTTTCCTATCTTACAGTGGAATCTTAAGGACGCAACTCACTATGTGTGTGTACACGGGTACTTGTCCAGCTTTTCCCCTGTTCTAAAGAAAAATCTACCTTTTTCCTTTTTGTTATCCTTTTTCATTTTAGTGTATTTATTACTTTTTATTTTGTTCTATTCGGTTGTTTTATTTTTATTTCTATTTCTGTTTTATTTTGTCTTACTTATTTGGAGATACATCTAATGTTTTGTAGCACATAATTTTGTGACACACATGAATAATTTTTATTCTCATTTGTTGCTGTATTTTTTTACATGGATTTTGTTACTTACTTATTTATATGTTGCATTTCTATCATTTATTATTATTTATTTATTTATTACCCAAAACAATTATCATGTTTATATGCCCTATTTTTTCCTACATCAGGTTGATAGAGAAGCATTTGATTTTTCTTTTTTTTTGCCTGAAACGGAGATGTAATTACTGAAGGGGATTGCTAATACTCAGTTGGTCGAGTTTTAACAAAGTCTGAGTCAATGTCCTGGTCGTTGGATCGTTTGATGCTTCAAGATTTGTGCACCACCGTTTTTGTTTTTCTTTAGTTTTGTTCTCCTTTCTGGTGTTGGCCAGTTAAGTTTAATGCGTTGGGCTCAAGTTGGTTGGGCGGGGACTTTTCTTGTCTGGTTTGCCTATTTTTTCTTTTGTTTCTTAAACAACAATTTTGTCTGTTTTTTCTTTTATGTATTTTTACTATTTCTTTTATTTTCTTGTAAGTGCCATTTCGCATTATTTTTTTGCATTGGTTTTCCACCTTTTCTTATTTTATTCTTTAATTCACTGTTTATTGCTTTTAAAATATATTGCTAAAGGCATGATTCTTGCGACATTTTTACATTTTATTATTTTATTAAATAATAACTTCTATTTTTGCCATTTGGTTGCACAATCGCCTCGACTGTAATTGCATATCTTCAACACTACGACAACTCAATGTTGTTTTGTCGAGGGGCAAGGGGCAGTTGCATGTCTACCATTAGATATGTAACTGCAAGTGCCATGCCCTACTACAACTGCATGTCTTCAACGCATTGCAACTCAGTGTTGTTCGGGCAGGGCAGGGGTAGTTGCCTGTCTAGTACTAGGCACGCAACGGCAAGTGTCGTGACCAGATGCAATTACATGTCTTCAAGGCGACTGCAACTCAGTGTTGTTTTGCTTGGCGAGGGGCAGTTGCATGTCTACTATTAGGCACACAACTGGAAGTGTCGCGCCCAGGTGCGACTGCATGTTTTCAATGCAACTGCAACTTTGTGGTGTGTTTTTTGTCGGGAAGAGGGCTAGTTGCATATCTACTACTAGGCATGAAATTGCAAGCATCGTGCCCAGATGCAATTGCATGTGACTACAACTCAGGGCCAGTTCTTTTGCCAGCTTAAAAAATAAGCAGCCACCTCCCCAACTTTTCCCATAAGCCGCCTCTCTTGTTCATTGGGGCTTCTAAACTAGTTATGTAATAACTAATTTAGAAGTCTCAACAAATTTTAGGGGCGGCTTATTTCTTAAGCTGGGGAGAGGTAGCTTATTTTTTAAGCCGCCCAAAAGAACTGACCCTTAGTGTTGTTTTGTCGGGGGAGGGGCAGTTGCCTATCTGCTACTCGGCACTCAACTGCGAGCTCTCGAATGCAACTACTACCTCCGTTCCTAAATGTAAGTCTTTGTAGAGATTCTACTACGAACTACATACGGATGTATATAGATGCATTTTAAGTGTGGATTCATTCATTTTGCTCCGTATGTAGTCTATCCAGTGGAATCTCTACAAAGACTTATATTTAGGAACGGAGGGAGTATGTGTTGTTTTTGTTGGGGGGGTGGGGGGGGGTCAGCTAGTTGCATGTCTACCACTAGACACGCAACTGAAAGTGTCACACCCGACTGCAACGGCATATCTTTGATAAGACTACAACTATGTGGTGTGTGTGTGTGGGGGGGGGGGGGGGGTAGGCCAGTTGCATGTCTACCGCTAGGTACACAACTTCAAGTGCGACCCCCGATTGTAGATGCATGTCTTTGATAAGACTGCAAGTATGTGGTGCTTTGTTAGAAGGAGTAGGCTAGTTGCATGTCTACCATTAGGCACGCAACTACAACCGCCACCTAGGCTGAAACTACATGTATTCGATAGGACTGCAATTATGCCATGTTTTCTCGGGGGTAGGCCAATTTCATGTCTACCACTCGGCAAGCAACTGCAAGTGTCACCCCTTGCTACAACCATGTGGTGTTTTGTCAATGGGAGTAGGCCAGTTGCATGTCTACCACTAGGCACGCAACTTTAAGTGTCACCTCGACTGCAACTGCATGTCTTCACTAGGACTACAACTATGCATTGTTTTGTCGGGGGTAGGCCAGTTGCATGTCTACCACTAGGCACGCAACTACAAGTGTCACCCTCGACTGCAACTGCATGTCTTTTGTAGGATTGCAACTATGTATTGTTTTTGCAGGGGCGAGTAGGCTAGTTGCATGTCTACCACTAGGCACACAACTACAACTGTCACCCTTGACTGCAACTGCATGTCTTTGATTGACTGCAACTCATTGATGTTTTCCTGGGGCAGGGGTAGTTGCATGTATGCCACTAGGCACGCAACTATGAGTGTGACCCTTGACTGCAACTACATATCTTCAGTGCGACTGCGACCGTGTGGTATTTTGTCGGTAGGGAGTAGGTCAGTTGCATGTCTACTACTAGACACACAACTGCAAGTGTCACCCAAAACTACAACCGCATGTCCTCGATGCAACTTCAACTCATTGTTGTTTCTTTTCTTTTTCTTTTTTCATTCATTCTTTTTGCTTGGTTTTCTGTTTTTCCATTTTTTTTCTTTTCAAAAACTTACAAATATCATAAAAAAGAGCATTTGTCAAAAAAATTGGAATTTTCAAATATGTTCAAAAATTTGAAAATTCGTTACCACTACTTCAAAATTTTCACATTTCCAAAAATGTTTTACAAATTCAAAAATTTGTTCACGATTAAAACAAATGTTTGTGTTTTTAAATATATGTTCTGAATATCAGAAGGTGTTCTATTATGATTTTTTTGCAAAAGGTTAGAAAATGTTCTCATTCAGAAACATGTTCTTGTTTCTCAAAAAGTGTTCATGTTTTTAAAAACAATTATTTGTGTTTTCATAAAATATTTGAATTTTAGAAAGTTTGTTTTTGTGTTAAAAATTGTTCGGGATTTTAAAAATTCTTTAGGTTTTCAAAAATTGTTCGGAATTACAAAATGGTCACATTTTAAAAAAATGTTTGCAATTTTAAAAATTGTCATTTTTCAGAAAATATTCAACATTTAAAAATTGTCACAACTTTTGTTCATTTGAAATTTTTCAAAAGTGTTTTCGAATCTCAACCGTATTGTGCGTTCTTATATAGTTCACGCTTTGCATGATCACTAGCAACCATGAGGCCAACTAGCTAGCTCCACCCGTTTTTAGTGTGAGGTCGCGTTACAAAAAAGGGGTTGCTTTCGCGTGGACCTCCGGCTGGGTGTACTCGTTTCCTTCGCCAAACGGGGTGAAGCCCAGCACTCGTTTCTCAACACAGCACATAACTTAAGCCCACACCAAAGAAAAATACAACCCGGCAGCCCACATGATAAACATGCCAAATCTAACATGGATGACGTCAGCGGGAGCTCCTATTTGCCGCGAAACCCAGGAATCGAACCAGCGAGCTACTATTAAGGAGAGAACAACTCTGCCAATCGCACTAAATCACTTGTAATGAAATATGTGTAGCGTGAATTGTAAAGAACCAAAGAGAAGCAGCGTAACTCAACATAACTCAAATAAATTAAGAAACACATAAATTATTAAATTCCAATTTCTTTTGAAAATGCGAGTAGTTTCTTGAAAAAGCGAAACAATCAATTAAAAAATTAAAAAAATTCTGAAAAAGGGAACAAATTTCGGAAAAACACGAAATTTGAACCTCCATTTTTTTTGTTGAAAAGACGAACAAGTTTATAAATTAAGAACATTTTTTTATAAAAATCAACAAAATCTAAAATTGCAAACTTTTTTCAAAATACAAACAAAATTTAAAAGTAAGAACATTTTTTGGAAATGTGAACATTTTTTGAAAACGCGAACAAAATTTTGAAACTCCAAACATTTTTCGACACGATTTTTTTGGGAAATTATGAACATTTCTTAACAAGGCGAACATTTTTTGAAAATGTGAACAAAATTGTAAATTTCGAACATGAACAAAATTCCAAAAACATTTTTTTGAAGAGATGAACAAAAAAAATTCAAATTCCAAAAATAAATTGTATACGTGAGTATTTTTTTCAAAATTTGAAAAATGGAAACTCCTGAACACAATTGGAAAATGTAAACATTTTGAAAAATTTGCGAACATTGTTTGAAAATCCCAAACAAAATTAGAAACAGACACATTTTTGAAATTCTGAACAAATTTTGAAATGGAAACACTTTTTGAAACTACCGAACAAAATTGGAAAACAAGAACATTTTGTCAAAATTGCGAATGAATTTTAAAAGAAGAAGATTTTCTCAAAATGCTGAACCAAATTTGAATAGCGAACATTTTTTTAGAAAATGGGGAATATTTGAAAGGTGAAGTTTTTTTCTAAATATGCGAACATTTTTATAAAAACTGGAGAATTTCTTTTTGAATTTGTGAACAAAAGATAATAATAGGAACATTTTTCTAACTTCTGAACATCTTTTTGAATTTTTAAACAAAATTTGAAATTCTCAAGAACAAGAAAGAGAAGAAAAAGGATTTACAATGAAAAAAATGAAGTAAAGATACAAAAATAATGAAAAAGAAAAGGTTTTTTTAAACCCGAACATTTTCTGAAATAATTTGAAAACGTGAACAATATTTGGAAACAGAAACATTTTTTGGAATTTCCAAAATTTTTGTAAATGCAAACTTTCTCATAAATATGTGAAGAATTTTCAAGTAACACGAATATTTTTTGAAATAAAAACGAAGAAGAAAAAAAGAAAGAAGAAGAAACAGAAAAATAGGAGAAAATAAAAAGAATCAGGAAAAAAGGTGAGACAACAAAAACCAGTTCAGGAACCTTCTAGAAAGTTCCCTAAACCGGAGAAAACCAGTTCAGGAAGCTCCTGGAAGGTTCCCAAAACCGGGATGGCAGAAGCGGTGCATGGGCCGACCCAACTCATCCCTCCCTGGCGAACTTCTGTGCGAAAGCTGGACAACTTGACGCAACGTGCGTCAAGTATGATTTTCCGACGTCAGCCGACCGAGACTTCGCAAAGTCTTCGTCGACTGAGATCTAAACAAGGTATATCCTCTTTGGCGCTTATGTGCTGGTTCGCCAAGGGGCGCCAGCACACGTTTCTAAATGGGTCAGCCCGTTCTGTTCCTTTTTCATGTTTTTGGAATGAAAAAGTGTGCAGTGACGGGGATTCGAACACGCGTCGTGCCTCTTGCTAGCGCACGGCTATAGCCACCAAAACACCCGCCCGCGAGTGATTAGCTTGCTCGTTTTCTCCTTTTTTACTTTGTTCCTCAGCTTGGTTTTCTTTTATTCTTTTTCTTTTTCTTTTTTCTCTTCTTTCTTTGTTTTCTTTAGTGCGCCTTTTTTACATTCGATGAACTTATTTCAGAATCGATGAACTTATTTTCAAATTCGATGAATATTTTTTAAAATTGGATTAACTTTTTTTAAATTTGATGTACTTTTTTCCCAAATCGATGAACTTTTTTTCAAAATCCATGAACTTTTTTTCAAAATAGATGGACTTTTTCAATATTTGATGAACTTTTTTCAAATCCTATGAACTTTTTTTCAAATTTTCGATGAATTTTTTTCAAAAACGATGAACTTTTTTAAAAAAACATTGATGAAATTTTGTTAAAAAATCATGAACTTATTTCTCAAATTAGTGAACTTTATTCAATTTTCTTGAACTATTTTTGTTTCACCTGAACTTTTTCGAACTCACGAAATTTTCTTAAATTTGTGATCCTTTTGAAATTTCATGACATTTTTCATTATTTGTGAATATGCGACCTATTCTTTTTGGAAAAAAATCCACAAACTTTTGTAAAACTAGATGATACCCCGCGCGTTGCTGCGGGACAAAAATGCTTAAATACATATTCATAGATTAGAGACAACAATTATAGGATATTGAGCAACATCGAAATATAAAGAAAAATATATTCTAGGGGCCTCGTGGATTGCTGCGAGTGCAAAAAGAATGCTATATATGTCTCATATATACAAAGGAAAATATATTAAGAATATAGATAAAAAAATTGTTCAAATACTCGTGAAATGTGGCTTGGTGTTACAATTTGTCTTGATCCCTAGCACTCCATGTATATGAAAAATCATTCTCATTGATGTGTAAATTTTCTGTTATCTATTAGAAAAAACCCTTGGTTGGAAATTGTGAATCGTTACAACTAACCACAATCATGAATTGGGAACTGCATGATGGTTCAAGCATAAAATGACACCCATGCATAAAAACGCAGGGATACATTTAGTCATAATCCCTTGCACTCTAGGTGAAAATCATCCTCAGAAATGTGGAAGTTTTCTGTTATCTTTGAAAAGGAAAAGTTCATTAAAAAACATGGAATTGATATAGCTAACCAGAACAATTAATTTGGAACTACATTAACCACAAAATGACGGTCTTTAAGTTTGCAAGTTCGTATTTCAAATAACATGAAATTGACTTAATGACAATAATAATGTATATTTCAATATGGAAGTATTAAAATAAAACTAAGTAAAACTAACTGAAGCGTGTTTCACTTGTGAAGCATGATGTATCCTAAAGCATCAAGCAACTACATCTACATTGAACACTTCAATTACAGAGAGAATCTCCAACAGAATCAATGGGAAAAAAAAATCTCAATTCAGTTATGAGGTTTCAGAAATAAATAATAAATCAGTGGCCATCAATGTTAATTGCATGGAACCACTTGCAAAATTTTCCCTCTTGCTGCGTGGACGAAAACCAATCTTGCATTTAGTTCTGTAAGTAATAACAAATCGAAATAAGATGTGAACATTATATCACATTCAAACAGGAAATAACTCTTTAAAATTCACAGCACTGACCTGGGCTTCTAGAGCCGATTCTTTTTCGATAAGCATCAAAACAACATATCTACTGAAATATTTGCCAAATTCTGCTAGAAATAAATAAGTGCAAGAGAATAAGCATCGAACAAAGAATAGGGTGCATTTTGCAAGGCATGAAGGGGAAAAACACTAGTGCAGAACCGGGCTATAGCACCGGCTCGTAAGGGCCTTTAGTCCCGGTTATGTAACCAACATTAAAGGGTGGAGACTAAAGGTCCCCCCTTTAGTACCGGTTCTGCACGAACCGGGGCCAAAGACCCACCACGTGACACGAGCCCACGCGGTGATCTGGGGCACCTTTAGTAACGGTTGGTAACACCAATCGGTACTAAAGGATATTTTTTTGATTTTTTTCGAAAAACTGTTTTTTTTTCGATTTTCAAATTTCTGAATTATTTGAGGATTTTGTCTCTAATCATCGCTCATCATTGCTCTAATCAGCCCTCATCATTCCAAATCGTCTAACTTGCCGACCGGTCACCCATCCTCTCACTACTCCAGCCTGAGCACGCTTAACTTCTGAGTTCTATTCCCCCTAGTTTCCAAGTCTGCACGTGTTGTTTACCTGACAATAGTAAGCTATCAATCCTATTAACCCTGAGGAATTTAGTTTGAGCATGAAGTCACATATTTCACCGTTTTAGTTTGAAACTATTGTTCTAAAAAATAATTATTATTTAGTAACCGAGATATTTCTTGAATAAGTAGTTTGACCACAGTTTGACCAGATTTGACCATAGTTTGACCACAATTTGACCAAAAGTCAAACAAACTAAAATAACTATTTATTAACACTAATATTTCTTGAATAATTAGTTTGACCATAGTTTGACCACAATTTGACCACATTTGACGAAAATTTAAAAAAACTGAAATTTTAGCATATGTTTTTTTCCTTTTAGAATTTGAGGATTCTGAAAAATTGCAAACAGGACAAATGCCGTCAAAATTGGATGCGGATTTTCGTGCTGACTTTTTTGATATATTATGCGGGTTTTTTTGACATCGTATGCAAAAGATATGACCGTTTTACATTTTCATAACACTTTTTTGCAAAACATGTCTAAATTTAAGTTTTTTAATTTTCCTAACTAGTAAATGTAGTAACATAACTACATCTCGAAGGATTTTAATTTTTGAAATTTTTATCATTTTCTTTTGCTTTTTACAAAACTGAAAAGACGATCCACAGGGGGGTAGAGTTTGAAAATGGGCCCTTTAGTCCCGGTTTGTGTCTCCAACCGGGACTATAGGTCAGACTCCTTTAGTCCCGGTTCGTGGCACAAACGGGTACTAACGGTTAGCCCTGTAGTACCAGTTTGTGCCATGAACCGGGACTAAAGGTGCTCGTGGGGCCCCGGCCTGACGCTAACCTGCCACCATCCCTTTAGTACCGGTTCGTGGCACGAACCGGTACTAAAGGTTCAACACGAATCGACATTAATGCATAGCCGTTCGAATCGGGACTAATGGTACCATTAGTACCGGGCCAAAATTGAACCGAGACTAATGTGTCTCACATTAGGTCCTTTAGTACCGGGCCAAAATTGAACGGAGACCAAAAGTGAACCGACACCAAAAGTGAAAGAGCATTTTCATGAAGTCCATGTGGATGTGTGAGGAGAACATGGACCTTATAGCCTGGACACGAGAGTGTCGGAACAGTGTGGAGCCGATGAATAGATGTAGGTGGAATCGGAACGACCTACCACACAGAAGTATGCCAGGAATGCTATTCTAAAGTAAGCGCGGAGGTGCTCACCTTGTTAAGCTAATGTGGTAGTCCCGAAAGTGGAATCCCTTTGGAAGTCCTGTCTGCTGATTGAGGCGGATTCCCCACCTCTCCTTGCCCTGGCCGCGGGAGCATAGAAATGACGTGCGGAGGCCTCAACGGGTGTGCTCTTCTTCGATGATCTGGGATTCTGCTGTCCGGCAACGGTACGGCGGCCCGTCATGTATTGCCACAATGAGAGAGACATCAGAGGCGAGCCGAGGCAAGCTGGCTGGTGTGCGGGAGAAGGATCAGAGCAGAGCACTGGCGTGCACAACGACATGTCTGCCTCGATGATGTGGGTGCTCGACAACGGGACCGTGTCCTGACCCGCGCCCAGAGCGGCATCGGAACAGAGGCAGACCAGCGATGGTGAATGAGGATGGTGCACAGACAGATTTGTAGATGCGAAGGCGGTGGACGCGCCGTTGCTTTTACTTTCGGTAACAGAGGGCCGAGTAATGAGGGCAATGAATGTCGTTATTTCATGTGCAGCTGCGACTGGGAGAGATTCGGCCGCGCCAGTGGAAGAGATAGTGGCGACGATTAGATACAGCGGAGAAGATGACGATGAGCGACCAAGTGCCGGCAGTTGACACTTGACCCCCATGGGCTATACAGCCCATGTCCAGCAGCAAAACACCCATGGGCTACAACGCCCACGTGCACTTAATATAGGGCTTCGTATACAACCCAAGCGTTAGACATCCGACATCATTCAGATATAGTTGATCCAATAAACAGAGAGACATTTCTCAAAAAAAGAAAAAACAGAGAGATGGACGAAAGCTCGATATGGTTTTCGGTCGGTTCGGTACCCTGGTAAAACGCACGCATATGCATGTTTAGAGCTGCTGATGTGGATGGGCTGCATGTCAAGAGAAATATGATAGTGGGCATGAACTATTTAGGTATTATAGATATATAAACTTTCATTTTTTGGAACCACGCAGCCTATATTGTACATAATCACTATCCAGGTGCTAATGGCAACAAGTATTATTTAGCTCTAGTGGTTAACAGAGTGCGTTTAGAACTCATAGACGTGAGTTTGAATCCTGAGTGCGGCATCTATTTTTACGATTTTTGTTCGCTGGTGTAACGTGTTCGTGGGCTGGCCCAGCGAAGCGCTGCTACGAGCGCCAAGTTGATTAGTTGGCGTTGAAGGCGCGGAGTAGGAGCTCCCACCATAAACAAACCCTTACTTTGTCTAAAAAAAGAAACCCTTACTTATATTAGTTGGTGCTTTTTCGGAAAAAATAAAGGCTGGTGCTTGAACTGACAGAAACATTGTGGTCAACGGCGGCAAGCAATCCATTACCTCCGCGCGTGCGCGCATATCCGTATTGTTAAGAATTAAGAACAGCCGTGGAATAAGAATAATCTCTGTTTTCCCTCTAAGGCCTCTTTCAATACATATGTGCTTTTAGATGAGGTGCTAAGTGATTAAAGAATGTAGCAACTAATCTCTCAATACATTGGCGCTAAGTTTTTCTCACATACTCCATCTGTCCCATAATATAAGAACGTTTTTGACACTACACTAGTGTCAAAACGTTCTTACACTACACTAGTATAAAAAATGTTTTTATATTATGGGACAGAGGTAATTCGGTACACCCCCTACTAAATGTATAAATGGTAATATGGACATTTGCTAAATCGTACCCACTTTTCTATGTATGATGGGTCGCCCTGGTTTACATAGACCCGTCGTAACCAAGTGGGATAGCTGACTTGTTGTGCCTAGTTATATTTTTTATTCTTCTTGTTGGCATCTTCTCAGTCTAGTCTTCTTCTTTTTTTTCATGCGATTTTTTTGTTTCTTTATTTCTTCTTCTTTTTCTTTTTTCTTTTTCGTTTGCTTAAATTCCTGAACTAAACTTTTAAATGTGTGAACTTTTATTTAAATGAATGAATGTTTTTCGACCCGCAATGTCCAGCTCGAGTGGCTACCAATGGTGCTTTGTAGGTTGAGGTCGGATGTTCGACTCCACACCCCACTTTTTAAAAAGATGTGAACCATCCAATCAAAGCCATATGGATGAAGTGGAGGCAAGCTTCTGGCGTTTTTTGTGATAAGAGAGTGCTACAAAAACTAAAAGGCAAGTTCTATACACTACAAAAAAAATACACTTCCGTGATGATACGTGTTTGTCACAGTAGGTCACGTTTTTTGTCATGCATGTACATCCATGACAGAATCAAGATAGTCATACCTGTGCTGTCGTAGAAGTGTTCCATGACATTACCAAAATTATCATCACGGAAGTGACCACTTCCATGACGATAAATCGCGCGTCACAGAAGTGCTTTCGTCAAGGGTGACCGACACGTGACATCCACCGTAACTGAACGCCATTAAGCTATTCGGGGCGGGTTTTGGATCCGATAACCCATTAACAGCCCCGACCAATGGGGATTTTCCACGTGTAAAATCATCATTAGCTGGAGGAAACACGTGTCGGCTCATCGTTGGGACAGATGTCATCCACTCATTGGACAAAAGGCGCCTATGATACGTCGACACGTGGCATGGACCAACAGAGGCCCATTCCTGTGAAAAGGCCGGCCCGTTTGCCTTGGTCAAAAGGTGGCGCGCCGGCCCATGGAAAGCCTGTTAACGGCATCTTCGCATATAGCCCATTTACAGCCCGCTAACCCAAGGCCCGTTACGCCATATCCGAATTAGGCCCAGTAGCGTCATCTGGGCCATCCAATATGATTCCATCCCGTTTTCACTTCTGGCCCATGTATGATCCATGACGTCTTTCAGCCCATATGAGGCCCTATGTAACTCTTGGCCTATTAACGGCCCGTGGTGAAACTGGCCCGCAATGAACAGTGTATCACTTTACACCCATTAACGGCCTGTGGTGAAACTGGCCCGTAATGAACAGTATATCACTTTATACCCATTAAGGGCCCGTTATTCAGTTGGGCCATTTCCAGCAAATGTTATCTTTCGGCCTTCTCAGAGCCCATTTATTCTTGGGCTCATTTCCATCATTCGTTTACTTACGGCCCGTTACTGTCATTTTCTGCTTGTGGGCCAAATTCAGCCCGTGGTTACATCGGCCCGTTTGTGGTCTGTTAATACGTTGGGCCGTTTTCATAGCGTCATCAAATACGGCATGTTAACGATGGCCCATTATGGTCATACGGCTCGTATAAGGCCCATTGATGATACGGCCCGTAGAAGGCCCATTGTTTCTACGGCCCATAGAAGGCCCATTGTTTCTATGGCCCGTAGAAGGCCCATTGTTTCTACGACCCGTAGAAGGCCTACTGTTTCTACGGCCCGTAGAAGGCCCACGGTTTCTACGGCCCGTAGGAGGCCCAGTGTCACTACAGTAAATATTAGCCCATGGTTATTGTGGCCTAGTTTTAAAAAGAACTACATTGACTACAAGCAAACAAATAAACAAGACAACAAAGAAATAAATAAGCAAGCAACTTATGCTAGGCTATCACGACTGTTACACATATTACATCCACTGGGCATCAAAGTTCGCCACCAGTGCAAATATAGGGAACAAAGCAGCATATCATATACACTGGTTGTCAAAGTTGGCGACCAACACAAATAAACGCCGCAGCAAAACAAATCCAGAACTGAAACCACTTCAGAAGATCTCAAGAAACAATATCCTGGGTACCCATAATGCTGGCAAGATGCTTAGCAAGCTTATTAACTTTCTCTTGTTTGGCGCTTAAATCCTCCAGCGCTTGTTGTTGCATCAGAAAATATGCATCTGAATTTTGCAGGGACTTCCTCAGTCCTTCAGCTTCCTGTCACAGCACATCTCATTGATGTCTTTCAACTTGAAGTTGAGACTGAAGAAGACGAACTGATTCAGGCAACGAGTTCGAAGAGCTTGTGCTAGCAGTAGTGGCCAGTAACTCGAACACTACATCAAGACAGGACTTTTGGGTTCCCTCACTGTCGTCAAGATAGTTTTTATCAGCTTTCTTGGAGACCAACAGGGATGTCTCACTATCTTGAACCTTATCTGAATTACTTCCTTTACCATTGGATAACGCGGTATTGTTCTCCAATATTTTGTCCGCATTCTAAAAGAGAAACAAGCAGACACATCACATGTTTACCATGTTGTATATGAAACTCATTTTGGTAAATGAGTTCAGTAGTAAAGTGGACAGGATAACAACATGAAACAAACATATATCTATGTACCATGGTCACTTTATGGTCTATATCATTCTAGTTTTCATTGCCAAATCAAGATAGAGACACAGTTCAAATAATATTTGTTCAAGACAAAGCAGAATAGACAGAATATAAGTGTGGGTAACTATAGAGCAATAACAACACTTGTAATGTGCATGACATGAGAACATAACTGTTTATTCAATTGAAACTGAAATCAACATAGAGCAGATTACAACAGCAAACCAGTTAAAGAAACAGGTTTAAAACATACCTGTTGCGCCATTGGAGTTTCAATTCCATCCTTCAAATTTGAAAATAGTTGGTATGAGTAAATACAGTAATGCAAGAGCAAAGGAGTATGAACCATAGCTACAGAACCTGACCTGAGAACAAATCTTCTTCTCCTTTAAGCTTTGAGTTGGGATTCGGAGTGGTGGTCCTCGTGCTTTGGGCACTGCAGTTCCCTTACTAACCGCTCGTGTTTGGGTGCTCTGTGGTGGAGACGGTGTTGTGTCAACTGGAACTGGGTTACTATCTGCCAGGGTTGGGGTTAGAAGGGGTGTAGCTGGTTCTTTGTCCAACTTGGTAGGGTTACAATCTGCGAGAGTCTGGGTTATGTGTGGTGGATCTGGTCCTTGGGCAAGTACAACCGTGGTTCCATCTGCATCAACTGGTAGCACTATCTTTTCTGAAGACCGTGTTGTTACTCCCTTAGATACTGCCATCACGCTCTCCAATTCAAATGGCTGATAAACAAGAAAAGTAATTGAAAGTATAGACATTGTATGATAGACAGGTGCAATGGATAGTAGGGAATAAAAGAGGGCATGAAATAATTCATATTTATGTTGTCTAACCAAATAGGATAGCATGACACAATTTCACATATATGATGGCTAACTAAACAGGATAGCATGACACAATTTCACATTATGATGGCTAACTAAAAAAGATGGAAAGACATAGTTCAAAATATGAGACTATGTAAACAGGATGACATGACATAACTATATAATGTGTTTATTAAATAGGTTGGCATGCCATAATTCCCATACATTCATGGATAGAATGCCATAATTCTAAATATGATGACTGTAAACACTAAACAGGATGAGATGATATAACTATATGATGTCTTTATTAAATGGGTTGCCATGCCATAATTCAGATAGATGATGTGTATGTACTATGTAAACATGATGGCATGATATAATTCAAATATATGATTTATATAGTAAGCAAGTAAGCAGATGGCAATCTATATATGATGTAAAAACTAAGCAATGCAAGACAACATGCATGACATGGGTAATATAACCCTGCCAAGTTTGAGCATAGACCTCAGGGGGGAAATAGGACTGGTCATCAGTCTCTGAATCCTCCTCTGAGGAGCTCTCTGTAGCCAGCAAGATGTCTGCTTCAGCAGGTAGCATTGTCTGCTCTGAGTACCTTGTTTTCACTCCAGATACTTCCATCACCGCTTCAAATGGCTGATGCACAGGAAGAGTAGTTGAATATACAAACATTGTCGACAAATGGAACACCTAATACAAAAAAATGATAGCATGATATAATTCACATACATGATGATTTGGCTAAACAGCATGGCATTGCATAATTCACATATATAATGCCTTTGCAACAAGATAGCATTGTATAATTCACATATATAATGTCTTGCAACAAGATGGCAATGCATAATTCACATATATGGTAATTAGACACTGAACAGGTGGCATTCACACAAAGCATGTCTAAACTAATCAAATGACATAGCAATGCGAGACACCATACGCACGATATGAGCAACATAACCCTGCCAAGTTAGAGCATACACCTCGGGGGGGGGAATAGGACTGGTCATCTGTCTCTGAATCCTCCTCTGAGGAGCTATCCGTAACCAGCGAGATATGCGCTTCGTCAGATAGCATAGTCTGCTCAGAAGACCTTATTTTCACTCCAGAATTTGCCATCACTGTGTCAAATGGCTGATGCACACGAAGAGCAGTTGAATGTACTAACATTGTTGACAAATGTAATATGTAATGAAAAAAAGGATCGCCTGATATAATTTACATATAAGATGACTGGCTAAGCAGGATGGCATTGCAAAATTCACATATATGATGCCTGGCTAAACAAGGTGGCGTTGCATAATTCACATAAACGATGAATAAACTAAACAGATGGCATTCGCACAAAGGATGTCTAAACTAAGCAAATGACATATTTGATGTATAAAGTAAGCAATGCAAGACACCATATGCATGATATAACCAACATCATCATGACAAGTGAGAGCGAAGACCTCAGGGGGTAAATAGGAGTTATCTTCTCCTTCTGAATCCCCCTCAGAACAGATATCTTCCTCTCGATTACAATCCGAAATGCGTGGAGGGGGGCTGCCTTTGCGCCTACCATGGAGCGACGTCTGCATGAAATTATATTGCCACGCAAGGCTCGTCTCTTTTGCTCTACATGTTCAGTTCCATTGTTTACAATAACTGTCATGCATAGGAATAAAACATAGTGAGATTATGTAAGGAGTGCATGCAGAAATCCAGAGTGATGGTAGCAACCTGTGGATAGACCCAAAACCAATAATAGCAGGCAGATAATGGCTTCAGTTAATAAATACAGATAATGGCTTCTTTACTGTTTGTTTCCCACCCAACATGAAACTCATAGTAGACACCGGAGATTAACCAGATAGTAGATAGATACTATTGATAGCGGCCCCGATATGTACCCCACAACCATTTAAAAACTCAAGTTTGACCATTGGTTTGGAGATGACTCAGAGTCTAATCGGTGAACAGGACGATAAAGTAGCATGTAATATTAAGCGATGCATAACGTAAGCAGACACAAAAGAATGCGACCTCTCTTGCGGACCCGTGTAGTCCTCGAGGTCATCTGCTCGGTTGATGATGGTAATGCAGTTTTCATGGCTGCCAGCGGCGGGGAAGAAGATCTGAGGCGGCGAAAGACAGTCTGGAGGCCGGATCCCTGCTGTGCTGGACCCTTCTATCGTTGGAGCAGCTGAGCTGGGGTGGACGACGGCGCAGTAGGAGCGGGACAAACCACGCAAGGTTTTCTTTGACAACTATCTGTAAGAGAAGTAATTCTGTAAGGGCTCGTTTGAATTGGAGGATTCCAACAATGCAGGGATAGGAAATAGACAGGAATAGGATAGAATGCACGTGCAAAACAGAGAATTTAAAAACACAGGATTTCTGCCAATCTGGGTGTTTGATTCACAACAATTGGAAGATCACAGGATGCAAAGAAGCATGGTGAGATTAAGTCAAACCACAAGAAAATGTACGGTTATAATGCTATTATGCTACTATCTCTTAGTCTTGTGCTTCATGAATAGGAATTTGAAAAGGAGGACAAGTGAAAATTAAAATTCCTACATTTTTTCTTTCAAGGAGACACTAAAGGAACAAATCCGTGTGCTCAGTGGACAATATATATAACATGTAGAGTAAAAAAGAGATGCAACAAGTGTACAACCTCTTTGGCGAAGCCATGTCGATCTCAGCGTGATTGGGTTGGCCGGTGAGGATGCTCCGGCTGACTTTGCTGTCGGAGGAGGGGAAGAAGATCTTAGGCGTCTGGAGATGGAGCCCGAGGTACTGCTCCGCTGTGATGGAGGGTTTCGTCGTTGGAGCAGCTCCGGTGAGTTGTACGACGCCGAGGCTGAAGCAGGACAAGAGAGACAACGAACAACGTTAACCTGAGTGGAATTCTAATAGCATCTCCAATACATGACGTAAAATACATAACCACAAAGTGCTAGATGTAAAATACATCAGCCGCTCATCTCTGAACTTAACTGTCGAAACTGAACTTAACTGTCGAAACTGAACTAACTGTCGAAACTGAATTTTGTCGAAACTGAATTTTGCTGTCGAAACTGAACGCACTAGCAAGGTGAGGCTACACGTCGGTCGACTGACTTTTTCATCTCTGGTCAGTCGATTTTGCAGCCGTTGGATACGAAATCAAGGGCCTGCGGTTCATCTTCAACCTCCACCCCCCTGAGCCGCCAGCCACCACCGGCCAAACAGCAGCCCCCGCCGCCCGCGGCCGGCGGTGCCCCCCGCCCGCCCCGAAAACACTCCCCACCGCCGGTCCGCCGCCGCCCCGGCCATCCCTCTAGGCCCCCCGTGCCGAGCTTTTTCTCCGGCGATCCCCACGCCACCGCCCCGCCACCCCCGCCCCGGGCGACCACCGCCCCCATCCTGAACCCTAAGATAGATAGTGGGGTACCTCTCCGGCGAGCCCCCCTCCCCGCTGCGGCTGGTTCTTCCTTCACCCCGGCGAGCCCACCCCTTGAAATCGACTGACCCAAAAGTCGATTCAGTCGACTGAAGTGTAGCCAAATCGGAGCAGCATCGCAAGCAAGAGCAAGAGCGAGAGCAGTAGCGCGAGCAAGAGCAATAGCAAGAGCAGACCAGGCAGGGGACCGAGAGCAAGAGCAGAGCAGCAGCGCGAGCGAGAGCTAAAGCAGCAGCAGCTCCTACTGATGTGGACGTCGCCGCCAAGGGAGCGACGCCATGGAGGAAGTGGCCGGCGACGCCGCCGTGGATGGAGCCGCGCCGTGTCGGCTCGGGACCGAGCGCCGGCAGCACCGTGAGATCGAATCAAGAAGAAAATGCGGCGATTAGTGTACAACCTCTTTGGTGGCGCCGATTAGGCCGCAGCTTCATCCGAGGAAACGGTGATGATGATGCTCTTCCGGTGGTGCAGGTGAAGACGGCGGTGTGGGAATGGAGGTGGCGCGAAAGACGAGGGGAACGTCGGGGCAGCTCCTTGGAGGTGGAGGACGGGGTGGCTGAACCGGCGGGACGATGAGATCGACGACGGATCCTCATCCGGTACGGTGGATGAGGGACGTCGAGGTGTTGCTGTGGACGACGTCGTCGGGGAAGAGGCTCCGGCTGGGTGGCGGACGGAGCAGGGTGTGGGGTTTCGTCGCGGGTTTTCGCGGCCTCGGTGTACGAATGGGTGGGCGGATGGGATGGCAGTGGGGAACCATGGCTTAGAGACGCGCTTGTCCGAAATGTGGGGTAAGTTACGAAAGTACCCCCCACCGATTTGAGGCGGTTCTTTCGGTTCAGGGGTACCACGGGCATTTCGCGTGTCGGGATTTCACAGGAGGTGGGAGTTTTCGCGCGCGTTGTAATTTCGGAATAGCAAGGCGCGGGTTGAGATGGAGGGAGTTGTCGGAGCACAACGAGACAAAGATATATCTTAAATATTTCGGGCTAACAAGGCGCGGGTTGAAATTTCCGGACAAGCCTAACGTGTACTGTACCAAATCAATGCGCACTACAAATGTCATTCAAAACTTTGAATTCATGTTATGTTCAATTAAAATATTTCGCTACGTGTATAATGCATGCAACCTACTACTCAAATGAACGTTTTAGTGCATTCCAAACGTATATACTACCGCTTCAATATGAACTAAATTTGAATAAGATCTACAGTAATGATTGTTGTGAAGTCAAAGCATTTGAATTCGTTTCTCTGTTTTAATAAGATCTACAATCATCATTATTGTCAAGTTAAACCATCGTTTGTGTATTATCTTCACAGCACACCACATGATTAGTCTCGAGTTACATATGAACTATGTGTACTATATGAACTCGAACTAGATTTTTTGAATCCACTTTATTTTGATTTCAAATCACATTACATTTCTAGCTCTAGCTAGATCTTCATAATCTAAACCATGTCTCATATGTATAATGTGTTTATCACATTATGTATGGTGCCCCGCCCCCTACGCCTACAAGTATTTAGATGTGAGTTGCAAACACCACACATTACCACAAATTCAAATAAAATGTGAGAATGTTCGATATATAGTATTGTTTAGATTGCTCGATATTTAGTTGTAAGCTGCAAACGCCGCACATTATCACAAATTCAAATAAAATGTGAGATTGTTTGATGTATAGTATGGTTTAGATTGTTCGGCATTTAGCTGTGAGTTGCAAACGCCATGCATTATCACATTATGGTATAACATGTGCACAGCACGTGTATCACCGCTATATTCATGCATGCAATGTTTAAAACACTATGATCTCCTATTCAAATATATGAATCCGCTTTCATATCAAATTATGATCTTTGTTAGTCTCTTACACCCACACAATCCTCTAACCTTTGTAGCTACCACTAACTTTCTCTCGTGCATGCACACGCCCTCCTCGCCCTCCCCCTCCCTCGGCATTCTATCCACCGGGCACATTCATTTTTTTCTTTAGGTCGTTCTCCCAGAGTCTCCACAACTCCTTTCCGACACACACCGATCGATAAACCTCTCCAGCGATGCCTGCCTACAGCATACACACACAGCTTCAATCTCCTCCTTTATGTGTCCTTGCCTCGTGTCTCTCATATG
Organism: Triticum aestivum; assembly: GCF_018294505.1. Taxonomy (NCBI): domain Eukaryota; kingdom Viridiplantae; phylum Streptophyta; class Magnoliopsida; order Poales; family Poaceae; genus Triticum; species Triticum aestivum. The sequence goes on from NC_057804.1 coordinate 600,761,697, forward strand.
GTCAGACACACGTGTAAACTCTCGCCCCTCTTTTCATCGATCTCACAACCGCACACTCCTCCCCCTATCTAGCTAGTAGTTGGGCCTCTCGCACCACCTCCTAGCTCCATTCTCTCTGTCTATCCGTCTCGCTGGGCCTTATTTGCCTCTAACAAATGGACGTACACCGACCGATCTCTCGCTATACATATAGCCAGCTAGGTCCTTATAACTCGTTTTTACCCACACATCGATCGATCTACCTCATTAGTTGTGTCTCTCCCTTCCTCCGACAAACAACAATTGATCTACCGATCTAGTTAGGTTTGCTTACCAAACACATGGTTCCCCTTCATCATCCATGGATGCGTCCCGACAGATCTATCACGCACAGGCACACACAGAAACACATCCCCACTCTTATTGATAACATTGCAGTTCCACCCTCAGTTTGTCTAGTAGGCCTCTCCCAACATCTCCGAGAAGCAACTCCATCACCCATCCAGCACTCTACCCCTCTCCCTCCCTCTCCCTCCCTCCCTCTCTCCTCTCTCTCTCTCTGTCCCATCATATTTCCCGTCCTTCAGTTATGTATGGATGTCGACCGATCTCCCTCAAGACATAGCTGGGTCTCTCCTTCTCAACACATATACGAGTCGTTCTACCTCTATAGTTAGGCCTCTGCCTACCCCTCCCCCACCCCCTCCCCCCCACACACACCGATACATCAAGCGCTCTAGTCATGTCTCCCTGCCACACACAAACTTGACATGTGCCCTCTAACGTTCCGGTAGGCCAGTCGCCCTATATCTTTGACTTGCACACACACACACACACAATTTCGATGGCTCTCTTCATCGATCTCGCACCCACCCACTTGATCCTCTCTTCGACTCTATCGATAGCTATGACCCCTCCCTCTCTTCTCGTGGATTGCCCGACCCTCTATGTATGATATGGATAGGCCTCCATTTCACACACATTGCATGCAAAATTTTGTTTGAGATGTCATCGACACATATTCCCACAAATAATTCACGAAATCAACCCCCACCCCACCCCACCCCACCACAAAACAAAAAACACTCACGAACGCGGTTTGTATCTCTCACACACACCCACGTAGGTGGGGGACGTGCACGAAGAGAAGAGGTGCATGCACGGCGCACGTACTCCCGTCTCTTTCCCAACCACACCCGCGCGGGTACACGGTGGAGCTCATTTCTGTACGAAAAAGGCAGCCCACGTGGTAATTTGGCACGTGTACTGGTTGTCCACTTGGTGGAGGGAGGATCGTCTACCACGGGTGAACAAACAAATTGCGACTTGACGCGTTATGTTAAATTAAAAAAAGAGGCAAACCATGTGGGGCCTACCTTAGAGGCAAGGCTCTATACACTGGAGTACTTTTGATGTGTCCCGTCAACTCGCAGAACAAGGAGAAGCTTGCTTAGTACGCCGTCTCCCCCGCCCACGGGCGCGGTGGCTCGCAGGATGAGGTGAAGCTTGCTCCTCCCTCGCCCATGCGCGCGGTGGCTCGCAGGACGAGGAGAAAAATTTACTACTCCCTCCGTTTACTCCTCGTCCCTACTACCTTGGTTATAGAGATTATATCATATTGTTTGGAATATATATGTCCTTTAGTAGATTTCAATATGAACTACTAGTACATACTCCAAACACTGATGTATATAGACGTATTTTAGAGTGTACATTCACTCATTTTGCTCCGTATGTAGTAGCACTCTCCCTCGCCCCTCGACCCTCGCCCACGTGGTGGACGTGCAGCAATTCATTCGGTCTCATATAGCCAGAACGATATATACTGCACTACCATTATTGCTCGACTTCCCGAAGAGGCGAAGAGCCAATCGCAAGGTTAATATTTTGGAGATGCCAAGCGCAAGGTTATAGGAGAACGAGTAGTAGGTGCCGCGTCATTTATAAATAATTTTTTTCTTCAGTGGCACGTACGCAATATGATAGGTTCATATGGAGAGAAAAGGAAACCGCTCCACTATATACATAGTCAGGACGGGCCAGCCTACACGGTTGCTTGCTGGGGTTGCTCTCTTCACACTCTCTCGCACAAAACGACTGTGGCCACATCTCTAACATCCCGGCGGATCACGTCCGCTTGGGGAAGGGGTGGATGCTTAGTGTAGATGCGGTGGCCGTCGCCGACGGCGAAAACCCACTGTCGGCACGTCCCGATCAGGGGTCCCCGCCGTTCTCTCTCACAAAGCCGGTGAGGTTGCCTTCGTCCCTTGCTCACTGCCGCGACGTGGGCAGTTGCCGCCTCCCGCCGCCCTCCTCAAGGTTGAGCTACGTCCCTCAGGTACAACTCCCTTTACAGCCGGCTTGCACCACTGCTCCAGCTGCCCACATCACTCCCTGTGGATATTTCTCTACTTCTTTGCCCCGCACATACCTGATACCTCTACTGGCTTCTACGTACTGTATTTGTGATGAGTTTATGTCTCATCAACTAGTCCTAGTAATCTTATTCTAATCACGCTTCTTCAATTTCTTTGCCACAGGGATGCTCATCTCGATTTTGGTGAAACTGCACAAAATGATCCGATGGTCAAAAGGTTGCAAACTTCATTTATTAGGAAGCTCGAACGTTGCCAGCAAATTGAAGCCTGGTCAGGGTTCACGGTTCAAGGGCTAGGGACTGCATGGATCGTTTTTTTCTTTAGCTGCCTCTGTTCCAAAATAAGTGTCAACTTTAGTAGTAGTACAACTTTGTACTAAAGTTTGCACAAAGTTGAGACACTTATTTTGGAACGGAGGGAGTACATATTTGCTATGATCTGTCAATCATTGAGATGCAATAGCATGCATGTTAGTCTCCTTTGTATTTGATGAAATGTTGCAACGGGCAACCTTGGACGCAAGATACATGTAACAGGAGCTGGAAGCTTCATAGCATTGTACAAATTTATCTCGCTGATAAATTACAGTACGTACTAGTACTATACTAGTACTTCCTCCGTTCCTAAATATAAGTCTTTGTAGAGATTTCACCATTAACCACATGCGGATGTATATAGATGCATTTTAAGTGTAGATTCATTCATTTTGTTCCGTATGTAGTTCACCTAGTGGAATCTCTACAAAGACTTATCTACTAGTAATAGCTAGCCCCCACTACTAGGAATTCTCTATCCTCTCCTTGAGCCACATCATCAAAATTGACGTAGCCGTTAGATGAAGTAAATCAGTCATAATAGCCGTCTGATCTAGACGTTGAGAGGCTCCGCACTAAGCCACATGCAAGCATGCAGAAATACCGTGGCACATGCATGTGAGTGGGTTTTAAATCACATCAACATGTCTGCATGCAAGCATGCACCGGTAGCATGCATGTAAGTGAGCTTTTAAGTCCCATTAACATGTCAAAAAGAAAAATATAATCCCATTATGCAGTAGGAGTTGGCTGATCTTTTTTCCTTACGTGGGATGATCTAAATGATGATGGGAGTTTATTTAGTTTGGCTACCACATTTGTCATGCGGTTATAGATTTTTTTAGTTCTATGAAATCGATAATTTTGCGCAGAGAGATATACCGCTGTTCCGCGGCAACGCGCGGGGACTCATCTAGTAATATTTAGGAACGGAGGGAGTACTATGTAAAGAGTTAGGTGTCGCACGGTGATAGTGTGAGGTGGGCCATGTAATCACTGAGCCTGCGTGTTTTCACTGCTCTTGCACTCCTCCGCTGTAAGAATGGAGAAAATTGTAATCTACTACCTCCTTTCGCCGAAAGCGTGGGACATCCAGCAGTCCTACCACCTCAGTAATAAAGACCAATGAGCCGTCAAATCACATAGACCCAGCAGTAAGTTGGACGGACGAAGCAACCATCACTCTTGCGCCAGTGAGAGGTCGCGTCCGCTCTGCCCGGGCATGAATGCGGCACCGATTCTTTGGAGCGGCGCTGACCGTTTCGGGCGGGAAGCGCGCGCGGGCGATGGAGGGGCTTTGGGTGGGCCAGGCTGGTCAGGAGCGGGCGTGGCAGCTGTCCGCATGTCCCTACCGGACACGCCCGGAAACGAGAGGATGCACCGACTCTCGCGGCTAAAATCGTACACTACACACCATATCTCTGTAGGAGTAGGTCGATCTGTCGCACTCTCTAACACACACATGCTGTTAAACACACACACGCACACGCACGCACCTTGGTCCCGTTGCACCTTCTAACGTGACTTATTACACCTAGACGGAGGGAGTAGTAAGTATACGAGATACGGTGGCACACTGACTTAAGTCGAATACAAGTGCCCAAAATTTGTGTGCATGTTATAATAAGGATTCACTTAAAATAGTACGTGAGCGAACAGAGGGATCAATTGGACAGTGTTCCCGAGCAGTAGCGAGATGTGTGAGGTAGTAAGATACACCGCTGGCGCTTTTAATTTTTCTTATTAATTTGTTTGTTTCACCCTCTGACTGGTGGGACCCAACGTACTACGTGGAGAGAGGTAAGGTGACTAAGGCTGCATTATTTCTGCACCACTGTGGATAGTCTTACCACCAAAGCCACATGACACGATTATGATTGAAATCCTAATGACTCCCACACACACACAAAAAAACACGGCATGCCTGTCACACGAATGCAGGAATGTATAAAAGGTTATTTTCCTCTCGTTGAACATAACGGGAGGGTTGTGTAGCTGGTTAGCCTGTTCGCTCATCAAACTTGAGGTCTCGGGTTCGATAACTACACTTGAGCATAATTTTTGCCAGGAGGATTATTTGACTGGTCAAAATGTTTTCTAGGTTTGCACGCTTCACACTCTCTCTCCAGTATATATATACACGCTGGAGCCTCAACGCTTGTAGTTGCTCTCTTCACACTCTCTCACCCTCTCCCTATCTAAACAAGACTTCGTTGGCCTCTCTCTGCCCTCACTGCTGCTCAAAGAGCCGGCAGGATCCGTCCGCCGGGAAGGGAAGGAGGCTTAACGCTGTCATCGTCGGCGAGGGAGGGAATCCACTACCGGCGCTGCTGTTCACTTTCCACCCAGCGGCGACGCGGGAGGGCCTCCGACCCCTTCTTCTTCGCCGCCGTCCCGTCGCCCACCGAACCACGCCCCAAGAACCTTAAGGTATATTTTACTTACTCCACATGCATTGCTCTAGCTGCATGTATACCATGAATCTAGGACGTGGTTCAAAGAGGAAAGGAGTGGGGGAAAGTAGTGGGAAAAGTTGTATATAGCATGAATCTGGGACGTGGTTCAAAGAGGAAATGAAGGGGGAAAGTTGTATAGCATGAATCTAGGACGTGGTTCAAAGAGGAAAGGAATGGGGGAAAGTAGTGGGGAAAGTTGTATCGCATAAATCTAGGACGTGGTTCAAAGAGGAAAGGAAGGGGCGAAAGTACTAGTTCAAAAAGGAAAGGAAGGGACTAGGCTGTAGAGTTTGAGCAGGACTAGATTTGTTGCGCTCACATAGGGAAAGGTGTCTAAAGATAACAAAACTGGGACCAACACAAATATGCTCCTTGGTTGTTTGTTCTTTGTTGCAACAGACTGTGCATGACCACAGTACATCGGTAGATGCACATGGTGTTGGTGCGTCCACTGTCCCGTGCAACTCATTAGCTATTGTTAATCTAAGGCCCTGTTTGGTTAAAAACTCCCTAGTCCCTACCTGCTTGGTTCCAGGGACTAAACATGGACTAGAGGTTATTAAATGACATGATAAAAGACCATGTTACCCCTAGTAATGAACTAATAGAAACAAGGTGCGATGCGTGGCAGGGGCAACTGTTGGAAAAAGTCCCAAAAAGACTCCCTCGGGTCTTCTTTCTTTAGTCCCAAATGCCCACTTTTAGTCCCGGGAAGTCCCTCCTGTTTGGTTTAGATGTGACAGACACGGAGTTTTTATAGTCCCTACACCAAAATGTCCCTGTAAACAAACACCTTCTAATAATGCCGCTGGAAAATTGATGCAATGCCACAGTTAAAAGCAAATTACATGTTTAACGAATTTTATTGTTAATATAATCTCTATGTTAATATTAATCAATGCCACCGTTTGAGAAATGCTACTGTCTTGCTTTCTTTCCCATTTAGATAAGGTAGATGCTTCTTTTTGTTGGCTTCTGTGTCATCCACCGTTATTGACCACTAATTGTTTCCTTTGCACCTCTGTGTAAACAGGGTTATCTACTTCACCTCGTTGCCATTGTGACCTTTTGTTGCACTGCACAAAACACTTTTGTTTTAAGAGTGTTTTGTGCAGTTCAACCAAAATGTCACACCGACAATGTTGCTTGATTGCTTGATCTTAGTGGAACTGCACAAGAGGAGATCTTACTTCCTATCCGTTAAGGCGAATTTGGTTCAGATCTTCTTCTTGTGAGTTATTTGAATTCCGCATCATGAGAGGTCAGTAGTAGCCTTCTTTCACATGATTCTGCAGTGTGCTTTCATATGTTGTGCTACTTGTACGATAATGTTGCTTGATTTTAGTGAACTGCCCAAATGGAGACAAGACTTCCAATCTATATGTGCATCGTAATATCCCATTGAGGTAAGATAAGGATATTTCACAACTGTTGGCCTGTATTTTGCCACTTTCATCAGAAAATTAATGTCATTGTTTAGTGCTATATATACTTGTGCTCCCTAATTGACATGCCAAATCTTACATTGAAGGCGAAGCTTTTCTGTTATTGAACCAAGTGATGAAGGGGAAGAACAGGCGGAAAAACAAAAATCAACTCCCGGTGCTGTAATGAAGCACTGGAACTGTGATGACACAAGTAATGATATAGTTTTGCATCTTAATTGTTTTGCCACTGATTTGATGACACTCTTAATGTAATACGTAATTATCTCTACTTGTGCAAACAGGAATCTTCTTTGAAGATACCATATATTTTAGTGGAACTGCACAAAAAGATGTTGGAAACATTAAACTAATCGAGGAGTATATAGTAAGCATGGCCACCACAGTAGATAGCAATAGATGGTTCCGGAGAAGTGCTTTATCTATATGCTCTACACAATAAGCCTCCTGACAAAGGTTGGTACTCACCCACTAATTCATCCATATGATTGTGCTTTGTCATCTCTATTGGTGTTGTGATACTGTTTAGATACTGTCATGAAAAAGTGGTATTGTCCTTGAGAAGTGCTTCATCTATGTTGTTTTAAATATTTCCTTTCCTTTTTTTCGAGCAAATAGGGATGCTAGCATTTAGTTGTCCTCTTGTCTTTGCACAACAGGATCATCTTCCTCTGAAGAAGAATATGGAGTACGTGAAGTGACTAGTTCCGATTATGCCAGGATGAAGAAGCCCTGTCTATATTCTCATCATAAGGAGCAGTTGAAGGATGGTTACATTACTCCCCACAAGACCAAACTAACTTCAGCAAAAGGACTGACAAATCTCCATTTTTTTGCTGTGATGTGCGAGTATAATATTGTTCTAGGATTCTTTCTGGTGAGTTCCATTTTTCTAAAAGTGTGCTCTACATGGATCATGTATGTGCCTGTTGAAACTGTCAATTCATAGTACAGTTTGCTTTATACTAATCACTTTTTTGTATTTGTGCAAACAGGGGTGCTCAGTTTGATTTCAACAGGAACTGCACAAAATGTTCATGAATACATCGAATCATTCACTTCCACCACAAGAAAGGAGGTGCCCATAAGTTCAAGGCGTTGCAACATATAAGGGCAAAATCATACAAGCTACGCACGAATTTGGTTGATTTTGGTGGAACTGCACAAAAAGAACAACTGGTTTATTTAGCACGAGGTGCCATGTCAATGTCCGAACTGATGGCAAACCCTGCCCATTCCACAATCGTAGGCATTTGATATTTTGGAATGGGACAACCTTGTCAAATTTTGCTCATTGATTTTAGCAAGATATGCGTTTGATATTTTCGAATGGGACGCCCTTTGCTGTCAGCAGCGGCGATCAATTTTTCTTTATTCTTTAGTTGTGAAGTAAATATTGCCTCTGACATGTGAGTCGCTGAGATGCATAATCATCGATTGTTTTGAATGTTCTCTATGAATTGCCAGGCCTGTGTGTTTGATTGCAATGTACAGAAACGCTAAAAAGCTGCTCAAACTCTTTGTACTCCTTCTGTTCCTTTTTACTTTGCACATTGTGAAAGTGCATACTTTTTTGTATAAGATTGGTCAAAGTAGAGATACTTTAACTGCAGACAAAACTTGTATGCAGACTAGAAAGGACCGGAGGGAGTACATGTGAAACTGCTGCAAACGTGGTGATCACCCTGGGAATAATGCTAGTACGTATTGTTTTGCATGTTCATCCAATGCCAGTGATACAGGAATTCGAACTAATCAAAATAAATTCATTCTTACATGGTCGGATTTCATATAAACAAGCCGGATTTCATTACATTTCATACATTCTTCAACTAAAAAGGGGTGTTTGTGGCCGCATGCATCTCCCAGATGCAGAGGCCGGGGGTCATCCTCCTTTTCTAAAAAAACTAAAAAGGAGTGCGCTGGAGGTATAATTAATTAACCGAAGCTACCCACCTGTGTCCCGCTGAGCCAACAGAAGCTTCAGTGACTTAACTGCAGGTGCAGTTGCGTAGCCCACGTGTCAGTCAGCCAACTGCGCCAGCAGTTAAGTCGAAGCAGCGTTCTTCTCCAGGGCAGCTCTCCGACTCCCATCGCCGCCAAGAAGCTAACCGGTCGTCAATGGTCAACCCGCCTAGCTTGGCTTGAACCGGAGGGTAGCAGCGGTGGCCTTACTTGGACCCGAGCGGCGGTGACCTACCGTGTTCTACTCTTCCTCGTTTTTTGTGTGGCGCGGCCTCGTTGGCAGCGGGGCGGGGCCTCAGCGGAGCCGGCGATGTCCTCTGTCTCGTTGCCGGCGGGTGGCGCCTCAGCGGAGCAGTGGAAATCCTCCCCCACGTTGCCGGCAGGGTGGGGCCTCGGCTAAGCCGGCGATGTCCTCTGCCTCGTTGTTGGCAGGGCGGGGCCTCGGCGCAGCCGGCGGTGTCCTCTGCCTCGTTATTGGCGCCGCGGGGCCTCTGCGGAGCAGAGCATCGTCGACGCCAGCGGAGCGACGACTCGTCGGAGCCGGCATTGTCCTCTACCTCGTCCCCGGTCTCGCCAAACAGCGCCTCGCCCGCTTCATCGCCCTCTTTGCTAGCCTCTTTGTAGGCGGCCGCGGCCTCCGCAACCCGCATGCGGTACCGCCAGCGCTCGAGGTGGCCCTTGCAGGCGGAGCGGTACGAGTTGAGCAGCGCCTCCTGCTCCGCCTGCTCCGCGGTGATCTGCTGCTTCGCCTGTAGGTGCTCCTGGAGGAGATGGTGGCTGTAGGCGGCGTCGGCCTGAGCCTCCCGGAACTTCTCCTCACGCATCTGCCTCACCCTGTCCATATATTGGGCACGGGCCTCGCCGATGGTCATGGTGCAATGCACCGGCGAGGATGGCACGGAGGAGGGGGTTGGCGCCGGATCGTCGACTACCATGTTCTCCATTGGGACGTCGTCGTCCTCCGGCTGCCTGCCGGCCAGCCGGTCGGCAGCAATGGCTGCCATCTCCTTGTGGTCCGTCGTCCGCCCGTCCCGAAGAGTCCTGGAGCGCGAGGAAGCCATGGTGGTCAGTAGTGGTTTGGACAGGAGAAAGGGAACGGATGCAGATGACTGCGGCTATGGCCGACACAGCAGTTTATATAGCAATGCTGGGCGGGCGGAGGGACGGACGTGTGGCGCCGGAGTAGCCGCCTCGGCAACCGCGTATCATTAATGTGTGCAGTAGATGGACGGACGGATGACACTTGTGTCGTTTGAAGGCGGAGCAATCGCCTGCACCGGGAAGCAGGGCGGCCGACGCTGACTGTTTCGGGCGGAAAGCACGCGGGCGAGGAGATGACTTTACTTGCATAGGATGACAATGGGGACCCACCAGGTCCATAGCCTGACGTATGCAAGTGCCTTCTTATTATATATATATATAACTATAATTTATTTTGCTTCCTCCTGGTTTCCTGACATCACGGTCCCAACCATTGTCAACCTATGCACTCCCTCCTTTACGGTTTATAGGGCTTATCTCAAAATTTCAGTTTTTCCATTTTATAAGGCTCAATTTGGTTGTTTTCCATCACATGTTCAGATTCCAAGGTGCATTAAATCATTGCATGCAAGTATTAAGAGAAAATTGACCAATGCATGTACTTTATGCATGCACGCATTGCAATTAATGCATTGATAAACATAATTTTTTGAGGATAACAAGAGCATTAATTAGGTGCTTTTGCAAAACTACAAAAAGTATTCCATCACTCGCCATCTACCTTGACTGGTGATATTTTTGAATTGAGCATTATAAACCGGAAAGGAGGGAGTAGTCAATAAACGAGAGAATTGCACAAGAAGCGACCGACAGCTGGGACCAAGCAGCTTGAGCAGTATTTGTGTTTTTGAGGTGTGAGCACTGCAGAGTTTTTTGATGTTTACCCCAGATATTAATTTTTCTCCTCTGAACAACAATGAAAACATTGCTGCAGGTATTAACTGGGCGGGCTGTGGCCTGTCTAGCCCAGGCCAGATATCCAGCCCAGATATTAATTTTTTTCAAGCTGAAAATGGCTAGCCCAGCTATACATTTTTTGAGGAATACCCACGCAAGGTCAAGTTGTTATTCTTCGCCCCGCTGGGCTGCAAATCTTTCCTAGGAGGGATGCATCAGGCTTAACAAGAAAATGGGCTTTAAGAAATAATAAATGGGATGTAATTATAAAAGCTGGGTAGTAACTATAAAAAATGCACCAAACAGTGATTACTTTATAAAATATTATTTTAGGAATATTGAAAATTTTAATTTCATTAATTGTTGCGAGCACAATGTTTCGTTGGATTTTTATGTAATATAAATTTATATTGAAATTGTATTTAATCTGACTAGAAATTTCGGGATAAAAATATTCGGATCCCATCAAAATGTGGGAAATTTTATTGAATTCTGTTTTGAATGGTTGGTTGAAATGGGATGTACTTTTAACAAACTGTAAATGGGCTATAGTAAATTCTATTAGAATTCAAAAATGGGCTACACATTCTTACAAATCTCAAATGGGCTATAAGTTCTCTGCCACACACTTCTGGCCTTACTAAGTTGACGTGCCCCCTAAAAAAACAGAGTTGACGCGTATGCAAGGCTTTGTCAACTTATAGTCAACACACGGTTCTAGCAGCAGTGGCCGTTGGATGTCCATCCAACGGATGTCGTGCTTCTTCTTCAATCTCGGATATTCTAGCTTCACCCACCCAAAAATGATTCCTCCCCCTGACATCTGGGGCGCACCGTTTTGGAAGCTGACCTGTGGGCCTACTAAGTTGACGTACCAAGGGCTTTGTCAAATTAGTCAATATAAACGATTCTAGCTGCAGTGACCGTACGATGTCCATCCAACGGCCGTCGTGCTTCTTCAACCTCTGGTCTTCTTGCTCCAGCCTCCCAAAGCAGCACCGGTCGTGCCGCCTGCTCCTGCCTCCCGTGGCCGACTGTGCTGCCGCAGAGGCCTCACCGCCCCCTACTACTCCCACCGCTGGCCAGGCCATCCCTCCACTCACCCACACCCCCTGTTATTCTGCGGCGATGGCAGCGCAGCCGAACCAGTGAACCCTCGTACTCCTCTTCACGTGTGCATCCAGTGCCACGTCTTCCCCGGCTCCGTGTCGTCCCCTTCCTAGGCCTCGCCGTCGTCCACCGCCGTGGTGCTCTCGGCGCGGCGTGGTCAACGTGGTCAAGGAACGACTTCCATCAGACGTGGACTGTACGTGGAGAGGCTCACAACTAGGTCCACGGCAGCCGCAAGGAAGTGCCTCCTTATTACGCGCAAAATAATTATTCCTCCACCTGACAGCGGGGACCCACCGGACGGGCCACCGTATTTCGTGAAAAAAATGATTCGCCCCCTGACTGCTGGGACCCACGAGCTACATCTTCGCACGCAAGGAAGTGCGTAAAAAAACGATTCGCCCCCTGACTGCTGGGACCCACCAGCTACATCTTCGCACGCAAGGAAGTGCGTCCGAAAAAAAACGATTCGCCCCCCGACTGCTGGGACCCACCAGCTTCGCACGCAAGGAAGTGCGTCTGGGCAAAAAAAACGATTCGCCCCCCTGACTGCTGGGACCCAGTAGCTACACCTTCGCACGCAAGGAAGTGCGTCCGGGTAAAAAAGACGATTCGCCCCCTGACTGCTGGGACCCAACAGCTACACCTTCGCACGCAAGGAAGTGCGCACGGGCAAAAAAAACAAAACGATTTGCCCCCCTGACTGCTGGGACCCACCAGCTACATCTTCGCAGGCAAGGAAGTGCCTGCCAGTCGGGACCCACCTGGTCGAAGCGTACGTAGCGTTGTCATCCTGGTCGTGAACGTGTACGTACATACTGGTCGATGTAGAGGCGCGCACGTGTCGTAGCAGAGGCGCACACGTAGCATGTACACGTACGTACAGCGGCCAGGGTGCAAGAAAGAAAATACGGCCACGTATGTGTACATACGGGCGGGGTCTCAAACGCTTAGTCGCGCATACATACGGCGAGGGCTCGTGTTCATGGGGAGGCAACGGAATGTGTCGTGTTCATGGGGAGGCAACGGAATGCGTCGTGTTCATGGGGAGGCAACGGAATGTGTCGTGTTCATGGGGAGGCAACGGAATTCGTCGTGTTCATCGGGAGGCAATGGAACGCGTGGGAGCCAACCGGCTTGGACAAAACAGGCGATGGAAACGAGGCCTGGCGTACCGTAGAACGGAGGAAACGGCCTTGTGTTCGACCGGCCACATTTGGAACGGGGTCTTGTTGATCGGGAGGGGTGTAGCGTACCACAAAACAGAGGAAACAGACCTCCTACGGTCAAAACGGGGGTCCTGTTGATCGGGAGGGGTGTCGCGTACTGCAAAACGGAGGGAACGGACCTCCTACGGTCGAAACGGGGGTCATGTTGATCGGGAGGGGTGTGGTGTATCGCAAAACAGAGGAAATGGACCTCCTACGGTCGAAACGGGGGTCCTGTTCATCGGGAGGGGTGTGGCGTACCGCAAAACGGGACTCCACGAGATACTGTTCATCTCCACCGTCGACCTCCTCTAGCCTCCATGGGCTACCGTCGACCTCCTCCAGCCTCCACGGGCTCCTGTTCTTCCAGCCTCCACCGCGCGCTACTCAACTGACTACTGTTCATCCAGCCCTCCACCGTCTACTGTTCATCCAGCCCTCCACCGTCTAATGTTCATCCAGCCCTCCACACCACGGGGTCCTGTTCAACCACCCCTCCACGGCCACCCCTCCACCGTCTACTGTTCATCCAGCCCTCCACACCACGGGGTCCTGTTCATTCAGAGGCAACGCCACCGCTCACTATTCATCCAACCCCCCCGCAACACTCACTGTTCATCCAATCGATCGGCTTCAGTTAGCAGCAGTAGCGAAGGAATCGCTCCATCGGGTTCAGTTAACAGCCATCGATCGATCGCTCGGGTTCAGTAACGCGTAGCCTGCAGTGCAATCGCTCGGGTTCAGTTAGAGCCCAACACATCGCTCGGGTTTAGTTAGAGCCAACGCCTTGCACACACGCGCATATGTGTACGAGAGAAACGCGCGTCGCTCGGCCCCTGACCTCCCACCGTAACCTGCAACTCCCCGAAATTTTCCTACCCCTCGCTTCTACCACGGTTTTTTCCGTCATGGACGGCCCAAAGAATGTCATGCAGCTGCGTCTCCGGCCCGCCCAGGACGAAAAGCCTATTTTCTGTCATGATTTTTTGTCATAGAAGTAGGAGCCCACCACATCTATGATGATACCGGGTTCTGTCACAATTATCGTCATAGAAGTGTCATATGTATGACAGAAAAAAAATTCATTAGGCCCAAAATGTCACGGATGTGTCTTTTTTTTGTAGTGATAGGACAGTGATTTGACCCATAATGTTGTATGGCGCTGAGTGTTGGGCGACTAAAAGGCGACATGTTCAACAGTTAGGTGTGGCGGAGATGCACATGTTGAGATGGATGTTCACTACTAGGGAAAAGCTTAGCAATAGCGTGCCTTTTTGGCCTATCTGCACTACTGAAAGGCGCTACATCTAAATGTTAGCAGTAGCGTTTGTTGACACGTGCTACTGCTATATCTACTTAGTAGTTGCGCGTGCTGCAACAGCCGCTACTGGTAATTACTAGTAGCGCTTCTCACTGCCCGCGCTACTACTATTATTTTGTATTCTATTTCTTTTTAATTTTAGGTCATATTCATACACCTTTATACAAGTTTTCATACAGTAGTAATTTAGAGATTTTTTTACTTATAATGAGTTACTAAATCACTAGCTGAAAGAACCATGGATTAGTTTCAAATGGATGGATCCTAAGTGACCAAGTCATGGATTATCACGATAATCCATGACTTGATCACTTAGGATCCATCCACTTGAAACTAATCCACGGTTCTTTCACCCAATGATATAATACCTCATCATCATCATCATCATCATCATCATCATCATCATCATCATCATCATCATATTAATATAAGAGGAAAGTATCGTTTTCCCCCTCAAATCCTGTCTGATGGACCGATTTCCCCCCAAAGTCTAAAACCGGATCAATCAGCCCCTAAACTCTCCAAAACCGGATCAATTTTCCCCCATGGTGGTTTTGTACCAGATTTAGGTGGTTTTGACTAGTCTCCTTGCTGACTGGACAATGCTGACTTGGCGAAAACTGGGGCCGGTCTCAGAGGCCGGGCACGCACGCGGCCTCACAGAGGAGGGCCGGCGGCCACGGCGGGAAGCTCCAGCGGTGGCGCATCCGCCACGGCGAGCAGGGAGCTTGGCGACATCAGGCGTTGAGGGGCCATCAACGGGGCGCGGCTCGCGGGGGCGCAGGCGGGCGGCACCAGGGCGCGGGCGAAAATGCGGCGGCCGACAGCGGGGTGCGGGTGCGATAGGGGAGCTCCGGCAGGAGCGGGCGCACGGCGGCAGGCGCGAGTGGCGCCCGGGCGTGGGTGCATGCGGGAGCTGAGCACCAGGCACGGCGGCAGGGCGGGTGCCGGTGCCGAGCATATAGCGGCGGACGGGCGATGTAGAGTCAGCAGCAGAGGGAAGCAGCAAGCGAAGGCCGCAACAGTCGAGTAGAGACGGCGGCAAGGCAGCATCAGGAAGAAGCAGGGCACGTCCGGAGCCTACGCGCGCGCGGGGAGCTCGATTGGGCGAGGGTGAGGCAGGGCATGGCCGGCGCACGGGCGACCAAAGGAGTGGACATCGCGGGGCAGGGGCACGGCAGCGGATGAGCGTGGGGCGTGCGCTGCCAAGTCAGCACTGTCCAGTCAGCAAGGAGACTAGTCAAAACCACCTAAATCTGGTGCAAAACCACCATGGGGGAAAATTGATCTGGTTTTGAAGAGTTTAGGGGCTGATTGATCCGGTTTTAGACTTTGGGGGGAAATCGGTCCATCAGACAGGATTTGAGGGGGAAAACGATACTTTCCTCTTAATATAAAAACTCTTGCATCATATCATAACCAACAACACTAGCTAATAATCATCATAGTTATTACCACCAACACTATTTAATAATCATAGTCATAGTGTAACTATCTAATCACCACCAACACTAGCTAATAATAATCATCATAGTCATCACCACCAACATTCATTATTCTAGCTAGCTAATCACTCCTGCTGCTCTCTCTCGGGTAAAATAGCATAGAACATCTGTAGCACTCCTGATTCATCATATTGGTGCATGCAGATGAACCTGTCTCCTAATTGTGGGCTGTGCTTCTGATTGCTTAGTACTTCTCTGGGATCCTTCACAATTTTGCTCCAGTCTTTGAATATTAAGACTTGATCGCTTTTAGAAATCATGAATGCACTCATGTGCAATGTAGGATGTCTTGGCCGTTGTAACATCCCAAATTTTCAATTTAGAATGTTATACACTAGATCATCAATGCATATCATATTTTTCTTTGCTTTTGGTTAGATCCTAAAAATTCTACGCAACTCAAGGACCCTCGGAGAGAGTTGGGAATTTCGTTATTTTCATATTTGAGTTTTTCTCGAATTTTGAAAATAGGATCATTTGATTTTATTTATCTTATCTTCAATTATTTCGATTATAGAAATATGAGAGAGGGAATAAAATGACTTTCCCAAAATAAAGAAATATTGAGAATTTAATAAAAAATTAGGAATAATAAAGAAATATTGAGAGTTTATTTTGGAGTTTTTAGCTATTTTATTTGATAGGAAAAATTGCACGTTTTCAAAACTGCATTTTAGGGCCAAGAAAATGTTAATCTCGTTCTAAATATTTTATTTAGTCAGTGAAACTTTGTTTTGGCATTTTTAGATTTTTTTTCTAGAATTTATTTCTGTTTGGCGGAATTATTTAAAATAAATCCTCGCGCCCGACTGGGCCGAAGGCCCAGCCGAGCCAGGCCGGCCCGTCCCGCGCCGCCGCCTCCGTGCCGCGTGCCGCCGCCGCCGACCCGGACTTGGAGTCCGAGCCGGACTCCACCCCGCCGCCGCCACCTTGCCCCCTTCCCCAAGCCGAGCCGAGGTAGCCGCCCCGCCGTCCCGGTTTTTTCTAAAAAAACCAATCCAGTTTAAAAAAAAAGCTAGATTCGTTTTTTAGATCGGTTTTTAGGGTTTATTTTATTTAGCGAGCGTTCGCCTGTTCGTTCGTTTTAAAGAATGAATTCACCGTTTAGTTTCAGTTAACGAACGTCCGTTTGTTAATCCGTTCGTCAGTTTTTCTTTTTCTTGGATTTTTCCGCGGTTATTTTTTGATCGCGATTTCTGATCCGATATTCGTTTTAGTTTAACTTTTCGCTCATTTATCAGAATCGGACGATTCAAGTGCCCAGAGTTTCGTCTCGAAACCCTCTTTCTGTTTAATCAACTCGAACAAGATTTTGATTCTATAAAATTTGACTTAGATCCAGTTTAGTAAATGAAGCTTGTTTCTTTCGCCGTTTGATTTTCATTGCTTTGTTTGTTTTGATTCTTTTTGCCAACCGGAGTTCTTAAGTTGAACTTTATGGTTAGATCTCTTATTTGAGTTTTACCTGTGCATTAGATGAGTACTTACTGTATGCTTGTTATCTTGTTTGTTGTGATAGAGTATCCGGATTGCGCCGCTTGCTACTTCGAATCTCTAGGTTTCACGGATCATCAGCAAGGCAAGTAACACTTTGATCATACCTCTTTACTACCCAGTTTATTTGCATTAGATTCAATCCTCAAACAATTGCATGATTAGGATCTGATTAATATGTGGGTTTTGGGAAGTAGATGAGGTAGTACCTATTACCTGTTTTATTATCAAACCTTTGGGAGTTACTACTACGTTTGCTTATATTGCCATGTTATGCTAGTAGACGTGGATTGGGTGAGTGATATCCATGACAGATATGAGATTGTTAATTAATGGTTTATTTAAGGTGGCAACTTTAATATAGATCTGGGTGGATTGAGGCACCTGGGTATTCCAGGATTGCCTGTTTTCTTTGGACCACAACCCAGGCTCAAAGGGATCATGAGATTATTCATGCTAGAAACTTCCGTGTGCAGCCACAAGCTACTATGGGCTCTAGCATAGTTGATTAAGTTGTGTGAACTCTTACAGTGGTAGACTAGCAGATGTTGGGGAAAGTAGGTGTAACGGTCTACCCATCGTAAGGTGTAAACGCTTCTGAAAGACTATGTCTTGGTCATCCGTTTCTCAAACACCATGTAGTGCGAGAAATCCAACGGAGGAGATCGAGTCTTGTGGGGAAAAGTGCGCAAACCTCTGCAGAGTGTACAAACTAATCATGATTAGCCGTGTCCCCGGTTATGGACGTTTTGAGTATCTAGTACTTGGATTATCATGTGAATCTCATCATGTTACTTTAATTAATGTTGTTGGGTTTTAATGATGATACTTAATTGGGATTGAGAATGCTGTCAACCATTCTCAATGTTTAAGAACCACCATGATAGTTAAATATTCCTTTGCAGTAGGGAAAAATTGGCTTTATGCAAAACTGTAACCATAGAGCTTTCCACCAGCCATATTATGCATGTAGTGTAGCCTTATCCTTTCATTATTCTCTATGTGTTATGTTGCCAGCATATTCCATGTGCTGACCCATTTTCGGGCTGCAACGTTCATGTTGCAAACTTTTCAGACGACGAGTAAGATGCCTTAGGATCGTGGTCCTATACTCAGTGATGCCGTTGGAGTTGATGGACTCACTTATCTTCCAAGCCTTCCGCTGTTATCGTTATTAGATGGCCTTAAGCCACATTTATTGTAATAAGTTCTCTTTTGAGACATTTGATGTAATAAGTGTGTGATTGCTACTCTGTTATAAATCCTTCAAGTACTGTGCGTTCAGCATTACCGATCTAGGAATGACACTGATGCACAAAGATCAGACTGTTTGAGGTCTGGTCGCTACAGCCGTAAGCTAACCATGGACATGCGACCTTTAGCCTCGATCCACTCAGGCACAACTATCATCGGGAGTCATTGTTGAAGAACATCGTAGTAACATACTTAACAATAAAGTTTAGCTTAAAAAATAATGTATGCAAAATATGCACTGAGGACAAATAGTAAAAATCTTACCGTCTTTCCTAAATAGATGTGACCATAGTTTAGTACAAACACTATTGGTCCCACGTTTTGAGTACTAAGATTTTCAAGTTCAGGAAAATAATTTGTCTTGACAGTATGAAGATCCTCAAGCCATGAAACATAATGACTTATCTCATCGCAGTTTAGTTCAGCCCCAGGACAGTAGTAGGTCATGTCTACCAAGCGTCGGACATGTTTGCCTGAATGGAAATAAGTTGTCAATAGAAATTAGTTGTCAACTATTTTTGAATAAACAATATCCAAGACATACATATGGTTGAGAAACTCACATAATGGTAGAACTGGAGGCGACTGCACATCGATCCAGATGTCGATATTACCTTCAATATCATCTTCCGGACGAAAATCAAAGGTGATGAGCGTATCAGGCTCAATTGCATAAGCCTTACATAGTGCTCTCCATTTTTTGCATTCAAAATGGGTGTAGGTGTCTGAATTGTATAATTTTGCGGCAAAAGTATAACCATGCTCGGTCCTCAAGTTAACTCCTTTTACCTCCACAGTTTCCATAGTACTGAAACAACCTTATCCAAGACATACATTCTTGCATCGCAGGGGATACACTAGTAGAACAGTAAAAAAATTTAAAATTATAAGTTGAAGCAAAAGAAGTAGAAGTCATGCTTAACTATGAAAAAAGACTTGTCGTTGTCACTTACTGTATCCACTTCAAAGGTGTCATCCAGCTTGATGCTGAAGCGCCTACCACCAACTAGGTGAGGCCTGTCGCAAAGGCCGCGCTCGTCTTCGCAATATTCGCACATACCGAATTCCTTTTCGTCGTCAGACACTTCCTATGTTCATAGTTGAAACATTAATTAAAATCGACTGAAGGCAACTACTAGGAAATGAAGGAAATATGCCCTAGAGGCAATAATAAAGTTATTATTTATTTCCTTATTTCATGATAAATGTTTATTTTTCATGCTAGAATTGTATTAACCGGAAACTTAGTACATGTGTGAATACATAGAGAAAACAAAGTGTCACTAGTATGCCTCTACTTGACTAGCTCGTTTAACAAAGATGGTTATGTTTCCTAACCATAGACATGTGTTGTCATTTGATGAACGGGATCACATCATTAGGAGAATGATGTGATGGACAAGACCCATTCGCTAGCTTAGCATTATGATCGTTACAGTTTCATAGCTACTGCTTTCTTCATGACTTATACATGTTCTCAGACTATGAGATTATGCAACTCCCGAATACCGGAGGAACACCTTGTGTGCTATCAAATGTCACAACGTAACTGGTTGATTATAAAGATGCTCTATAGGAGTCTCCGAAGGTGTTTGTTGGGTTGGCATAGATCGGGATTAGGATTTGTCACTCCGTGTATCGGAGAGGTATATCTGGGCCCTCTCGGTAATGCACATCACTATCAAACTTGCAAGCAATGTGACTAATGAGTTAGTTGTGGGATGATGCGTCACGGAACGAGTAAAGAGACTTGCCGGTAACGAGATTGAACTAGGTATGATGATACCGACGATCGAATCTCGGGCAAGTAACATACCGATGACAAAGGGAACAACTTATGTTGTTATGCGGTTTGACCAATAAAGATCTTCGTAGAATATGTGGGAGACAATATGAGCATCCAGGTTCATCTATTGGTTATTGACCGGAGATATGTCTCGTTCATGTCTACATAGTTCTCGAACCCATAGGGTTCGCACGCTTAATGTTTGATGACAATTTGTATTATGAGTTTATGTGATTTGATGACCGAAGCTTGTTCAGAGTCCCGGATGAGATTACGGACATGACGAGGAGTCTCGGAATGGTCGAGAGGTAAATACCGATATATTGGAAGACTATATTCGGACATCAGAAAGGTTCCGAGTGATTCGGGTATTTTTTGGAGTACCAGAGAGTTAAGGGAATTGACCGGGGGAAGTAGTGGGCCTTAATGGGCCATACGGGAAAGGAGAGAAGGGCCTCAAGGGGTGGCTGCATGCCCCCCCATGGGCTGGTCCAAATTGGATTAGGAGGGGGCGGCGCACCCCTCCTTCCTTCTCCCCTCTTCCTCCTTTCCTTCCT
Source organism: Triticum aestivum (assembly GCF_018294505.1). Lineage (NCBI taxonomy): Eukaryota > Viridiplantae > Streptophyta > Magnoliopsida > Poales > Poaceae > Triticum > Triticum aestivum. Next base: position 600,782,407 of record NC_057804.1, read on the forward strand.
TCTCCTAGTTGGAATAAGAAAGGGGGGGCCGAATCCTACTTATACCGGGAGTCCAAGTAGGACTCCCCCCTTTGGTGCGCCCCCTCTAGGTAGGCCTTCTCTTCTTCTCTCCTTCATATACGTGTTTAGGGGGCACCCCAAAGGCACTCCAATATTTGTCTTAGCCGTGTGTGGTGCCCCCTCCACAGTTACCTACCTTGGTCATATCATCCTAGTGCTCAAGCGAAGCCCCGCGCCGGTAACTTCATCATCACCGTCGCCACGCCGTCGTGCTGATGGAACTCTCCCTCGGACTCAACTGGATCAAGAGTACGAGGGACGTCATCAAGCTGAACATGTGCTGAACACGGAGGTGCCGTACGTTCGGTGCTAGGATCGGTCGGATCGTGAAGATGTACGACTACATCAACCGCGTTGATATAACGCTTCCGCTTTTTGTCTATGAGGGTACATGGACACACTCTCCCGCACGTTTCTATGCATCACATAGATTGATCTTGCGTGATCGTAGGTAAATTTTTTGAAATACCACATTCCCCAATAGTGGCATCCGAGCCAGGTCTATGCGTAGATGTTATGTGCACGAGTAGAACAAAATGAGTTGTGGGCGATAATAGTCATACTGCTTACCAGCAACGTCTTACTTTTATTCGGCGGTATTGTTGGATGAAGCGGCCCAGACCGACATTACATGACCGTGCTCATGAGACTGGTTCTACTGACGTGCTTCGCACACAGGTGGCTAGTGGGTGTCTGTTTCTCCAACTTTAGCTGAATTGAGTTTGACTACGCCCGGTCCTTGTTGAAGGTTAAAACATCACACTTGAAGAAAAATCATTGTGGTTTTGATGCGTAGGTAAGAACGGTTCTTGCAAAGCCCATAGCAGCCACATAAAATTTGCAACAACAAAGTAGAGGATGTCTAACTTGTTTTTGTAGGGCTTGCTGTGATGTGATATGGTCAAGACGTGATGAGATATAAATTGTTATATGAGATGATCATGTTTTATTTAAAGTTATCGGCAACTAGCAGGAGCCTTATGGTTGTCTCTTTATTGCATAAGATGCAAGCACCATATAATTGTTTTACTTTCTCGCTATGCGATAGCAATAGTTGCAAAAGCAATTGTTGGTGAGACGACCATGTGATGACACGTTGATAGAGATCAAGATGATGGAGATCATGGTGTCATGCCGGCGATGATGGAGATCATGACGGTACTTTGGAGATGGAGATCAAAGGCGAAAAATGATGATGGCCATATCATGTCACATATTTTGATTGCATGTGATGTTTATCTTTTATGCATCTTATTTTGCTTAGTACGGCAGTAACATTATAAGATGATCCCTCACTAAATTTCAAGGTATAAGTGTTCTCCCTAAGTATGCAGCGTTGCGACAGTTCTTTGTGCTGAGACACCACGTGATGATCGGGTGTGATAAGCTCTACGTTCACATACAACGAGTGCAAGCCAGTTTTGCACACGCATAATACTTGGGTTAAACTTGACGAGCCTAGCATATGTAGATATGGCCTCGGAACACTGAGATCGAAAGATCGAGCATGAATCATATAGTAGATATGATCAACATAGTGATGTTCACCATTGAAAACTACTCCATCTCGCGTGATGATCAGACATGGTTTAGTTGATATGGATGACGTGATCATTTAGATGACTAGAGGGATGTCTATCTAAGTGGGAGTTCTTAAGTAATTTGATTAATTGAACTTTAATTTATCATGAACTTACTCTTGATAGTATTTGCAAACTATGTTGTAGATCAATAGCTCGTGATATAGCTCCCCGTTTTTTTGATATGTTCCTAGAGAAAAATAAGTTGAAAGATGATAGTATCAACGATGCAGACTTGGTCTGTGATCTGAGGATTATCCTCATTGCTGCACAGAAGAATAATGTCCTTGATGCACCGCTAGGTGACAGACCTATTGCAGGAGCAGATGCAGACATTATGAACGCTTGACAATGCTCGGTATGATGACTACTTGATAGTTTAGTGCACCATGCTTTACGTTTTAGAACCGGGACTTCAAAAACGTTTTGAACGCCACAAAGCATATGAGATGTTCCAAGAGCTGAAATTCGTATTTCAGACTCATGCTCGTGTTAAGAGGTACGAGACCTCTGACAACTACGTTTCCTACAAGATGAAGGATAATAGCTCAACCAGTGAGCATGTGCTCAGATTGTATGGGTACTACAATTGCTTGAATCAAGTGGGAGTTAATCTTCTAGAAAAGATAGTAATTGACAAAGTTCTCTAGTCACTATCGCCAAGTTACTAGAACTTCATGATGAACTATAATTTGCAAGGGATGACAAAAGAAACTCCTGAGCTCTTTGCCATGCTGAAATCGGCAAAGGTAGAAATCAAGAAAGAGCATCAAGTGTTGATGGTTAACAAGACCACTAGTTTCAAGAAAAAGGGCAAGGGAAAGAAAGGGAAACTTCAAGAAGAATGGCAAGCAAGTTGTCACTCCCGTGAAGAAACCTAAAGCTAGACTCAAGCCTGAAACTGAGTGCTTCTACTGCAAAGGAAATGGTAACTGGAGGTGGAACTTCCCTAGATACTTGGCGGATAAGAAGGATGGCAAAGTGAACAAAGTTATATTTGATATACATCTTATTGATGTGTACTTTACTAATGTTTATAGCAACCCCTTGGTATTTGATGCTAGTTCAGTTGGTAAGAGTAGTAACTTGAAATGGGAGTTGCAAAATAAACAGAGACTAGTTAAGGGTGAGGTGATGATGTGTGTTGAAGTGATTCCAAGGTTGATAAGATCACCATCGCACACTCCCTTTACCTTCGGGATTAGTGATGAACCTAAAATAAATGTTATTTGGTGTTTGCGTTGAGCATAAATATGATTTAATCATATTTATTGCAATACAGTTATTCATTTAAGTCAAAGAATAATTGTTGTTCTATTTACATGAATAAAACCTTCTATGGTCATACACTTAATATAAATGGTTTATTGAATCTCGATCGTAGTGATACACATATTCATAATACTGATGCCAAAAGATGCAAAGTTAATAATGATAGTGCAACTTATTTGTGGCACTGCTATTTAGGTCAGATTGGTGTAAAGCGCATGAAGAAACTCCATGCTGAGGGGCTTTTGGAATCACTTGATTATGAATCACTTGATGCTTGTGAACCACGCCTCATGGGCAAGATGACTAAGACTCCGTTCTCGAAACAATGGAGCGAGCAACTGACTTATTGGTAATAATACATACTAATGTATGCGGTCCGATGAGTGTTGAGGCTCACGGCGGGTATCGTTATTTTCTCACCTTTACAGATGATTTGAGCATATATGGGTATATCTTCTTGATGAAACATAAGACTGAAACATTTGAAAAGTCAAAGAAATTTCAGAGTGAAGTGGAAATCATTGTAACAAGAAAATAAAGTTTCTATGATCTGATCGCGGAGACGAATATTTGAGTTACGAGTTTGGTCTTCATTTGAAACAATGTGGAATAGTTTCGCAAATCATGCCACCTGGAACACCACATCGTAATGGTGTGTCCAAACGTCATAACTGTACTTTATTAGATATGGTCCGATCTATGATGTCTCTTAATGATTTAACACTATCGTTTTGGGGTTATGCATTAGAGACAGCTGCATTCACGTTAAATAGGGCACCATCTAAATCCGTTGGGACGACACAATATGAACTGTGGTTTGGCAAGAAACTTAAATTGTCATTTCTTAAAGTTTGGGGTGGCGATACTTATGTGAAAAAGTTTCAACCTGATAAGCTCGAACCCAAATCAGAGAAATGCGTCTTCATAGGATACCCAAAGGAAACTGTTGGGTACACCTTCTATCACAGATCCGAAGGCAAGATATTCGTTGCTAAGAATGAATCCTTTTAGAGAAGGAGTTTCTCTCGAAAGAAGTGAGTGGGAGGAAAGCAGAACTTGATAAGGTAATTGTACCATCTCCCGAATTGGAAAGTAGTTCATCACAGAAATCAGTTCCAGTGATGCTTACACCAATTAGTGAGGAAGTTAATGATGATGATCATGAAACTTCAGATCAAGTTACTATCAAACCTCGTAGGTCAACTAGAACACGTTCCGCACCAGAGTGGTATGGTAATCTTGTCCTGGAAATCATGTTACTAGACCATGACAAACCTACGAACTATGGGCAAGCGATGATGAGCCCAGATTCCGTGAAATGGCTTGAGGCCATGAAATCTGAGATGGGATCCATGTATGAGAACAAAGTGTGGACTTTGGTTGACTTGCCCAATGATCGGCAAGCCATAGAGAATAAAAATGGATTTTCAAGAGGAAGACAGACACTGATAGTAGTGTTACTATCTACAAAGCTCGAATTGTCGCAAAAATGTTTTCGACAAGTTCAAGGTGTTTACTACAATGAGATTTTATCACTTGTATCAATGCTTAAAAGTCTGTCCGAATCATGTTAGCAATTGCCGCATTTTATGAAATTTGGCAAATGGATGTCAAACCTGCATTCCTTAATGGATTTCTTAAAGAAGAGTTGTATATGATGCAACCAGAAGGTTTTGTCGATCCTAAAGGTGCTAACAAAGTATGCAAAGCTCCAACGATCCATCTATGGACTGGTGCAAGCATCTCGGAGTTGGAATATATGCTTTGATGAGCTGATCAAAGCATATAGTTTTATACAGACTTGCGATAAAGCCTGTATTAGAAAAAGTGAGTGGGAGCACTACAGCCTTTCTGATGAGTATATGTGAATGACATATTGTTGATCAGAAATAATATAGAATTTTCTGGAAAGCATAACGGAGTATTTGAAAGGAGTTTTTCAACGAAATACCTCGGTGAAGCTGCTTACATATTGAGCATCAAGATCTATAGATCAATACGCTTGATAAGTTTTTTCAATGAGTACATACCTTAAGAAGATTTTGAAGTAGTTCAAAATGGATCAGTCAAAGAAGGAGTTCTTGCATGTGTTGCTAGGTGTGAAGTTGAGTAAGGCTCAAAGCCCAACCACGACAGAAGATAGAGAGAGAATGAAAGTCATTCCCAATGCCTCAGCCATAGGTTCTATAAAGTATGCCATGCTATGTACCAGACCTATTGTATACCCTGCCCTGAGTTTGGCAAGGGAGTACAATAGTGATGTAGGAGTAGATCACTGGACATTGGTCAAAATTATCCTTAGAAGACTAAGGAAATATTTCTCAGTTATGGAGGTGATAAAGAGTTTGTCGTACAGAGTTACGTCGATGCAAGCTTTGACACCGATCTGGATGACTCTGAGTCTCGACCTGGTTACATATTGAAAGTGGGAGCAATTAGCTAGAGTAGCTCCGTGCGGAGCATTGTAGACATTGAAATTTGCAAAATACATATGGATCTGAATGTGGCAGAACCGTTGACTAAACTTCTCACATCAGCAAAACATGATCACACCTTAGTACTCTTTGGGTGTTAATCACATTGCGATGTGAACTAGATTATTGACTCTAGTAAACCCTTTGGGTGTTAGTCACATGGCGATGTGAACTAATCACATAAACATGTGAACTATTGGTGTTAAATCACATGACGATGTGAACTAGATTATTGACTCTAGTGCAAGTGGGAGACTGAAGGAAATATGCCCTAGAGGGAAAATTATTATTTATTTCCTTATTTAATGATAAATGTTTACTATTCGTGCTAGAATTGTATTAACCGGAAACTTAGTACATGTGTGAATACATAGACAAAACAAAGTGTCCCTAGTATGCCTCTACTTGGCTAGCTCATTTATCAAATATGGTTATGTTTCCTAACCATAGACATGTGTTGTCATTTGATGAATGGGATCACACCATTAGGAGAATGATGTTATGGACAAGTCCCATTCGTTAGCTTAGCATTATGATCGTTACAGTTTCATTGCTACTGCTTTCTTCATGACTTATACATGTTCCTCAGACTATGACATTATGCAACTCCCGAATACCGGAGGAACACCTTGTGTGCTATCAAACATCACAACGTAACTGGTTGATTATAAAGATGCTCTATAGGAGTCTCCGAAGGTGTTTGTTGGGTTGGCATAGATCGAGATTAGGATTTGTCACTCCGTGTATCGGAGAGGTATATCTGGGCCCTCTCGGTAATGGACATCACTATCAAACTTGCAAGCAATGTGACTAATGAGTTAGTTGTGGGATGATGCATTACGAAACGAGTAAAGAGAATTGCTGGTAACGAGATTGAACTAGGTATGATGATACCGACGATCGAATCTCGGGCAAGTAACATACCAATGACAAAGGAAACAACTTATGTTGTTATGCGGTTTGACCAATAAAGATCTTCGTAGAATATGTGGGAGACAATATGAGCATCCAGGTTCATCTATTGGTTATTGACCGGAGATATGTCTCGTTCATGTCTACATAGTTCTCGAACCCATAGGGTTCGCACGCTTAATGTTCGATGACAATTTGTATTATGAGTTTATGTGATTTGATGACCGAAGCTTGTTCAGAGTCCCGGATGAGATCACAGACATGACGAGGAGTCTCGGAATGGTCGAGAGGTAAATATCGATATATTGGAAGACTATATTCGGACATCAGAAAGGTTCCGAGTGATTCGGGTATTTTTTGGAGTACCAGAGAGTTAAGGGAATTGACCGGGGGAAGTAGTGGGCCTTAATGGGCCATACGGGAAAGGAGAGAAGGGCCTCAAGGGGTGGCTGCACGCCCCCCATGGGCTGGTCCAAATTGGATTAGGAGGGGGTGGCGCCCCCTCCTTCCTTCTCCCTCTTCCTCCTTTCCTTCCTTCTCCTAGTTGGAATAAGAAAGGGGGGGGCCGAATCCTACTTATACCGGGAGTCCAAGTAGGACTCCCCCCTTTGGTGCGCCCCTCTAGGTAGGCCTTCTCTTCTTCTCTCCTTTATATACGTGTTTAGGGGGCACCCCAAAGGCACTCCAATATTTGTCTTAGCCGTGTGTGGTGCCCCCTCCACAGTTACCTACCTTGGTCATATCATCCTAGTGCTCAAGCGAAGCCCCGCGCCGGTAACTTCATCATCACCGTCGCCACGCCGTCGTGCTGATGGAACTCTCCCTCGGACTCAACTGGATCAAGAGTACGAGGGACGTCATCAAGCTGAACATGTGCTGAACACGGAGGTGCCGTACGTTCGGTGCTAGGATCGGTCGGATCGTGAAGATGTACGACTACATCAACCGCGTTGATATAACGCTTCCGCTTTTTGTCTACGAGGGTACATGGACACACTCTCCCGCACGTTTCTATGCATCACATAGATTGATCTTGCGTGATCGTAGGTAAATTTTTTGAAATACCACATTCCCCAATAGTGGCATCCGAGCCAGGTCTATGCGTAGATGTTATATGCACGAGTAGAACAAAATGAGTTGTGGGCGATAATAGTCATACTGCTTACCAGCAACGTCTTACTTTTATTCGGCGGTATTGTTGGATGAAGCGGCCCAGACCGACATTACATGACCGTGCTCATGAGACTGGTTCTACTGACGTGCTTCGCACACAGGTGGCTAGTGGGTGTCTGTTTCTCCAACTTTAGCTGAATTGAGTTTGACTACGCCCGGTCCTTGTTGAAGGTTAAAACATCACACTTGAAGAAAAATCATTGTGGTTTTGATGCGTAGGTAAGAACGGTTCTTGCAAAGCCCATAGCAGCCACATAAAATTTGCAACAACAAAGTAGAGGATGTCTAACTTGTTTTTGTAGGGCTTGTTGTGATGTGATATGGTCAAGACGTGATGAGATATAAATTGTTATATGAGATGATCATGTTTTATTTAAAGTTATCGGCAACTAGCAGGAGCCTTATGGTTGTCTCTTTATTGCATAAGATGCAAGCACCATATAATTTTTTTACTTTCTGGCTATGCGATAGCAATAGTTGCAAAAGCAATGGTTGGTGAGACGACCATGTGATGACACGTTGATAGAGATCAAGATGATGGAGATCATGGTGTCATGCCGGTGACGATGGAGATCATGATGGTACTTTGGAGATGGAGATCAAAGGTGAAAAATGATGATGGCCATATCATGTCACATATTTTGATTGCATGTGATGTTTATCTTTTATGCATCTTATTTTGCTTAGTACGGCAGTAACATTATAAGATGATCCCTCACTAAATTTCAAGGTATAAGTGTTCTCCCTGAGTATGCAGCGTTGCGACAGTTCTTTGTGCTGAGACACCACGTGATGATCGGGTGTGATAAGCTCTACGTTCACATACAACAAGTGCAAGCCAGTTTTGCACACGCATAGTACTTGGGTTAAACTTGACGAGCCTAGCATATGTAGATATGGCCTCGGAACACTGAGATCGAAAGATCGAGCGTGAATCATATAGTAGATATGATCAACATAGTGATGTTCACCATTGAAAACTACTCCATCTCGCGTGATGATCAGACATGGTTTAGTTGATATGGATCACGTGATCATTTAGATGACTAGAGGGATGTCTATCTAAGTGGGAGTTCTTAAGTAATTTGATTAATTGAACTTTAATTTATCATGAACTTACTCTTGATAGTATTTGCAAACTATGTTGTAGATCAATAGCTCGCGATATAGCTCCCCGTTTTTTTGATATGTTCCTAGAGAAAAATAAGTTTAAAGATGATAGTATCAATGATGCAGACTTGGTCTGTGATCCGAGGATTATCCTCATTGCTGCACAGAAGAATAATGTCCTTGATGCACCGCTAGGTGACAGACCTATTGCAGGAGCAGATGCAGACATTATGAACGCTTGACAATGCTCGGTATGATGACTACTTGATAGTTTAGTGCACCATGCTTTACGTTTTATAACCGGGACTTCAAAAACGTTTTGAACGCCACAGAGCATATGAGATGTTCCAAGAGCTGAAATTCGTATTTCAGACTCATGCTCGTGTTAAGAGGTACGAGACCTCTGACAACTACGTTTCCTACAAGATGGAGGATAATAGCTCAACCAGTGAGCATGTGCTCAGATTGTATGGGTACTACAATTGCTTGAATCAAGTGGGAGTTAATCTTCTAGAAAAGATAGTAATTGACAAAGTTCTCTAGTCACTATCGCCAAGTTACTAGAACTTCATGATGAACTATAATTTGCAAGGGATGACAAAAGAAACTCCTGAGCTCTTTGCCATGCTGAAATCGGCAAAGGTAGAAATCAAGAAAGAGCATCAAGTGTTGATGGTTAACAAGACCACTAGTTTCAAGAAAAAGGGCAAGGGAAAGAAAGGGAAACTTCAAGAAGAATGGCAAGCAAGTTGTCACTCCCGTGAAGAAACCTAAAGCTAGACTCAAGCCTGAAACTGAGTGCTTCTACTACAAAGGAAATGGTAACTGGAGGTGGAACTTCCCTAGATACTTGGCGGATAAGAAGGATGGCAAAGTGAACAAAGTTATATTTGATATACATCTTATTGATGTGTACTTTACTAATGTTTATAGCAACCCCTTGGTATTTGATGCTAGTTCAGTTGGTAAGAGTAGTAACTTGAAATGGGAGTTGCAAAATAAACAGAGACTAGTTAAGGGTGAGGTGATGATGTGTGTTGAAGTGATTCCAAGGTTGATAAGATCACCATCGCACACTCCCTTTACCTTCGGGATTAGTGATGAACCTAAAATAAATGTTATTTGGTGTTTGCGTTGAGCATAAATATGATTTAATCATATTTATTACAATACAGTTATTCATTTAAGTCAAAGAATAATTGTTGTTCTATTTACATGAATAAAACCTTCTATGGTCATACACTTAATATAAATGGTTTATTGAATCTCGATCGTAGTGATACACATATTCATAATACTGATGCCAAAAGATGCAAAGTTAATAATGATAGTGCAACTTATTTGTGGCACTGCTATTTAGGTCAGATTGGTGTAAAGCGCATGAAGAAACTCCATGCTGAGGGGCTTTTGGAATCACTTGATTATGAATCACTTGATGCTTGTGAACCACGCCTCATGGGCAAGATGACTAAGACTCCGTTCTCGAAACAATGGAGCGAGCAACTGACTTATTGGTAATAATACATACTAATGTATGCGGTCCGATGAGTGTTGAGGCTCACGGCGGGTATCGTTATTTTCTCACCTTTACAGATGATTTGAGCATATATGGGTATATCTTCTTGATGAAACATAAGACTGAAACATTTGAAAAGTCAAAGAAATTTCAGAGTGAAGTGGAAATCATTGTAACAAGAAAATAAAGTTTCTATGATCTGATCGCGGAGACGAATATTTGAGTTACGAGTTTGGTCTTCATTTGAAACAATGTGGAATAGTTTCGCAAATCATGCCACCTGGAACACCACATCGTAATGGTGTGTCCAAACGTCATAACTGTACTTTATTAGATATGGTCCGATCTATGATGTCTCTTAATGATTTAACACTATCGTTTTGGGGTTATGCATTAGAGACAGCTGCATTCACGTTAAATAGGGCACCATCTAAATCCGTTGGGACGACACAATATGAACTGTGGTTTGGCAAGAAACTTAAATTGTCATTTCTTAAAGTTTGGGGTGGCGATACTTATGTGAAAAAGTTTCAACCTGATAAGCTCGAACCCAAATCAGAGAAATGCGTCTTCATAGGATACCCAAAGGAAACTGTTGGGTACACCTTCTATCACAGATCCGAAGGCAAGATATTCGTTGCTAAGAATGAATCCTTTTAGAGAAGGAGTTTCTCTCGAAAGAAGTGAGTGGGAGGAAAGCAGAACTTGATAAGGTAATTGTACCATCTCCCGAATTGGAAAGTAGTTCATCACAGAAATCAGTTCCAGTGATGCTTACACCAATTAGTGAGGAAGTTAATGATGATGATCATGAAACTTCAGATCAAGTTACTATCAAACCTCGTAGGTCAACTAGAACACGTTCCGCACCAGAGTGGTATGGTAATCTTGTCCTGGAAATCATGTTACTAGACCATGACAAACCTACGAACTATGGGCAAGCGATGATGAGCCCAGATTCCGTGAAATGGCTTGAGGCCATGAAATCTGAGATGGGATCCATGTATGAGAACAAAGTGTGGACTTTGGTTGACTTGCCCAATGATCGGCAAGCCATAGAGAATAAAAATGGATTTTCAAGAGGAAGACAGACACTGATAGTAGTGTTACTATCTACAAAGCTCGAATTGTCGCAAAAATGTTTTCGACAAGTTCAAGGTGTTTACTACAATGAGATTTTATCACTTGTATCAATGCTTAAAAGTCTGTCCGAATCATGTTAGCAATTGCCGCATTTTATGAAATTTGGCAAATGGATGTCAAACCTGCATTCCTTAATGGATTTCTTAAAGAAGAGTTGTATATGATGCAACCAGAAGGTTTTGTCGATCCTAAAGGTGCTAACAAAGTATGCAAAGCTCCAACGATCCATCTATGGACTGGTGCAAGCATCTCGGAGTTGGAATATATGCTTTGATGAGCTGATCAAAGCATATAGTTTTATACAGACTTGCGATAAAGCCTGTATTAGAAAAAGTGAGTGGGAGCACTACAGCCTTTCTGATGAGTATATGTGAATGACATATTGTTGATCAGAAATAATATAGAATTTTCTGGAAAGCATAACGGAGTATTTGAAAGGAGTTTTTCAACGAAATACCTCGGTGAAGCTGCTTACATATTGAGCATCAAGATCTATAGATCAATACGCTTGATAAGTTTTTTCAATGAGTACATACCTTAAGAAGATTTTGAAGTAGTTCAAAATGGATCAGTCAAAGAAGGAGTTCTTGCATGTGTTGCTAGGTGTGAAGTTGAGTAAGGCTCAAAGCCCAACCACGACAGAAGATAGAGAGAGAATGAAAGTCATTCCCAATGCCTCAGCCATAGGTTCTATAAAGTATGCCATGCTATGTACCAGACCTATTGTATACCCTGCCCTGAGTTTGGCAAGGGAGTACAATAGTGATGTAGGAGTAGATCACTGGACATTGGTCAAAATTATCCTTAGAAGACTAAGGAAATATTTCTCGGTTATGGAGGTGATAAAGAGTTTGTCGTAAAGAGTTACGTCGATGCAAGCTTTGACACCGATCTGGATGACTCTGAGTCTCGACCTGGATACATATTGAAAGTGGGAGCAATTAGCTAGAGTAGCTCCGTGCAGAGCATTGTAGACATTGAAATTTGCAAAATACATATGGATCTGAATGTGGCAGAACCGTTGACTAAACTTCTCTCATCAGCAAAACATGATCACACCTTAGTACTCTTTGGGTGTTAATCACATTGCGATGTGAACTAGATTATTGACTCTAGTAAACCCTTTGGGTGTTAGTCACATGGCAATGTGAACTAATCACATAAACATGTGAACTATTGGTGTTAAATCACATGACGATGTGAACTAGATTATTGACTCTAGTGCAAGTGGGAGACTGAAGGAAATATGCCCTAGAGGGAAAATTATTATTTATTTCCTTATTTCATGATAAATGTTTACTATTCGTGCTAGAATTGTATTAACCGGAAACTTAGTACATGTGTGAATACATAGACAAAACAAAGTGTCCCTAGTATGCCTCTACTTGGCTAGCTCGTTTATCAAATATGGTTATGTTTCCTAACCATAGACATGTGTTGTCATTTTATGAATGGGATCACACCATTAGGAGAATGATGTTATGGACAAGACCCATTCGTTAGCTTAGCATTATGATCGTTACAGTTTCATTGCTACTACTTTCTTCATGACTTATACATGTTCCTCAGACTATGACATTATGCAACTCACGAATATCGGAGGAACACCTTGTGTGCTATCAAACGTCACAACGTAACTGGGTGATTATAAATATGCTCTATAGGTGTCTCCGAAGGTGTTTGTTGGGTTGGCATAGATCGAGATTAGGATTTGTCACTCCCTTATCGGAGAGGTATCTCCGGGCCCTCTCGGTAATGCACATCAGTATAAGCCTTGCAAGCAATGTGACTAATGACTTAGTTGTGGGACGGTGCTTTACGGAATGAGTAAAGAGACTTGCCCGTAACGAGATTGAACTAGGTATGATGATACCAACGATCGAATCTCGGGCAAGTAACATACCGATGACAAAGGAAACAACGTATGTTGTTATGCGGTTTGACTGATAAAGATCTTCGTAGAGTATGTGGGAGCCAATATGAGCATCCACGTTCCTCTATTGTTTATTGACCGGAGATATGTCTCGGTCATGTCTACATAGTTCTCAAACCCGTAGGGTCCGCATGTTTAACGTTCGATGATGATTCGTATTATGAGTTTATGTGATTTGATGACCGAAGCTTGTTCGGAGTCCCGGATAAGATCTCGTACATGATGAGGAGTCTTAAAATGGTTGAGAAGTAAAGATCCATATATTGGAAGGCTATATTTGGACATCAGAAAGGTTCTGAGTGATTTGGGTATTTTTCAGAGTACCGGAGAATTACGGGAATTCGCCAGGGGAAGTAGTGGGCCTTAATGGGCCATAAGGGAAAGTAGAGAAGGGCCTCAAGGGCTGCCCCCTCCCACATGGGCTGGTTCGAATTGGACTAGGAGGGGGCGGCACCCCCCTCCTTCCTTCTCCCCTCTTCCTCCTTCCCTTCCTTCTCCTAGTTGGAATTGGAAAGGGGGGGGGGCGAATCCTACTTGGACCGGGAGTCCAAGTTGGAATCCCCCCTTTGGCCCACCCCCTCTAGGCCGGCCTCTTCTTCCTCCCCCTTTATATACGTGGGCAGGAGGCACCCCAAAGGCACTCAAAGATTTGTCTTAGCCGTCTGCGGTGCCCCCCTCCACAGTTACACACCTCGGACATATCGTCGTAGTGCTTAGGCGAAGCCCTGCGCCGGTAACTTCATCATCACCATCGCCACGCTGTCGTGCTGACGGAAATCTCCCTTCGACTCAACTTGATCAAGAGTGCGAGGGACGTCATCGAGCTGAACGTGTGCTGAACACGGAGGAGCCGTACGTTCGGTGCTAGGATCGGTCGGATCGTGAAGACATACGACTACATCAACCGCATTGACATAATGCTTCTTCTTTTGGTCTACGAGGGTACATGGACACACTCTCCCGCTCGTTGCTATGCATCACATAGATAGATCTTGCGTGATCGTAGGTAATTTTTTTGAAATACTGCGTTCCCCAACAGGAAACTCAACACATAGATCACTATTACTCAATATCACTGTTCAAAAAACTCTTTCGATTTAGCGATTAATATTCCGATTTATCGCTAATCGGGGGGTTACCGATAAGATTATGCCTTATCTTCACCATTTATCTTTTGAAATGATTTATCGCCCCGACAAGCGATTTATTGGTAATCTACTGATAAATCGGACCTATTCATAGCACTACGTTTGCAAAAAATATGTTTATTTATGTTTTGTGGACCTTGTTACGCAATAAGTACGGTTTCCCTATTTCGTTTGTCAATGTACAGGGATTCAAAGGATAGGAATCAAGGTAACCCTTCTGTCCAATATTGTTTTGGTGTTGAATATAGCGTATTTTAGTGTTGGGAACCTGAGATTTATAAAACATATCCGATTAATAGTTGACCGATAAAATAGATTAATCGGCCAATTTCCGATTAATCTCTAATCCCTAGTAGACCGAGACGATAACGATAAGAGGTATCCTCAACATTGCTCAATATGCAACGGGTTAACTTTATGTCTGTTGAGTCTTCCTTCCTAAAGTCTCATCTCACATATATGGTGGGCACTCCCTCTTTGATATTGCGACCGTCGGTGATGGTCACTACTCCTCCTTTCTCTAGTGCATTACAAATATCTAGCACTAGGAAAATAAGGAGAAATGAGCCCCATGACAACAATAGGCATTCTTCTTCTCTCATATATGGTGGACACTCCATCACCGATTTTTCGATCGTCGATGATGGTCGCTACTCTTTCTTCTCCTAGTGCATAACAAAGGTCTAGCACAAAGAGAAGAAGGAGAAGCGACCCCCACGACAACAGTCGGCATTCTTCTTCTCTCATATATGGTGGAGACTCTCCCTCACCGACTTTTTGACTTTCATGTCGTTTAATTCTCTTTCTAGCAAATCCGGGGCACTCGGTATTTCCTACATATTCTAGCACAAGTCATGCTTAAATTCACGGAAAAATCCGGCATGACCTTTGCTAAAATAGGACATATGGAGAGCCTGAAATTTGCCAGAACGGAAATGAATCAACACTCCGGCAAAACATAGGTCACTCAGATTTTCCCTGCGATACAAAGATGTCCATACACATACAACGATGCTTAACTTGCAATTCCATCCGAATCAATTATCATAAGCATTCACACATGAGCTCACCGACTCAATACCATAGTTCTACTCTATTCAACACACCGAGTAGAGAAGGAGGAGATGGACTTTTAGCTCACCGACTCGGGTGTAGAGGAAGTAGCTAGAGGTAGCCCCGATGACAATCACTCCAAGGAGACACACCTCTACAAAGCCTGCATATTCCACCGAGTGAAAACTTTAGATCATCAAATCTCATATAGCATTCTTTGATGACAAAGTGATAATGACATAAAAATAATTAAATTTTCCAATACATTTATATATTGAAAAACAAAATTAGAAAAAATTTCTATACCTATTCACTAGTTTTCTATCCTATTCAAAAAACTATTTTATACTCAAAAAAACTATTCCCTAGTTTTCTATTACTAAATTTTCTAGTTCTAGCCCTAACAAACTATGTCTAAAACATCCTAGTTCTAGCCCTAACATTTACTAAAAATACCTTAGTGAAACCCTAAATTATCTTATATATAAACCTAACATAACTAAATTAAGCACTTACTAAATAAACTACTTCTATTGAGTACTTACTAAATATCACTTACTAAATAAACTAAATTAAGCACTTACGAAAAATAGTAAATAAACTACATTATCAGTGAGGATAGATGGAGGGAGGAGGAGGAGGGAGGAGAGAGGAGGAGGGAGGAGGGGATGAGGGCGGTGGGAGGAGGAGGAGGAGGAGGGAGGAGGGACGAGGGTCACAGACGGAGGAGGGAGGAGGACGCGACCGGAGGAGGGAGGAGGACACGGCTGGAGGAGGAAGGAGGGCGTGGCAGGAGGAGGGAGGGAGGGAGGAGGAGGGTCGCCACATACCGAGGAAGGATAAACAAGGGCGGTGATGGCAATGCGGCGGTAGGGGAGGGCCGTACGTCAGCGGCGGCGGCGGACGGCGTGCGTGGGAGAGTGAGAGTGGGAGTGAAGAGCGGGAGAGAGAGGGTTTGTTGGGGAGAAGATATGATGGGTTTAGTAGTAGCGCGTGTTAAGGGAAAGCGCTAGTGCTAAACTACTTGGCAGTAGCACGTTTCAGGGGTATGCGCTACTACTACACTTTGCCTGGCGGCAATGGTTTGGCAATTTTAGTAGTAGCGCCCTTTGCCTTGTCGCGCTACTTGAAGGAAATATGCCCTAGAGGCAATAATAAATTTATTATTTATTTCCTTAATTCATGATAAATGTTTATTATTCATGCTAGAATTGTATTAATCGGAAACTTAGTACATGTGTGAATACATAGACAAAACATGTAGTCCCTAGTATGCCTCTACTTGACTAGCTCGTCAATCAAAGATGGTTATGTTTCCTAACCATAAACATGTGTTGTCATTTGATGAATGGGATCCCATCATTAGGAGAATGATGTGAAGGACATGACCCATCCGTTAGCTTAGCATTATGATCGTGTTAGTTTCATTGCGACTACTTTCTTCATGACTTATACAAGTTCCTCAGACTATGAGATTATGCAACTCTCGAATATCGGAGGAACACTTTGTGTGCTACCAAACGTCACAATGTAAAAGGGTGATTATAAAGGTGCTCTACAGGTGTCTCCAAAGGTGTTTGTTGGGTTGGCATAGATCGAGATTAGGATTTGTCACTCCGTGTTTCGGAGAGGTGTCTCTGGGCCCTCTCGGTAATACTCATCACTATAAGCCTTGAAAGCATTGTGACTAATGAATTAGTTGCAGATGAAGTATTACGAAATGAGTAAAGATACTTTCCGGTAACAAGATTGAACTATGTATTGAGATACCGAGTAACATATCGATGACAAAGGGAACAACGTATGTTGTTATGCGGTTTGACCGATAAAGATCTTCATAGAATATGTAGGAACCAATATGAGCATCCAGGTTCCGCTACTGGTTATTTACCGGAGACGTGTCTCGGTCATGTCTACATAGTTCTCGAACCCGTAGGGTTCGCACGCTTAACATTCGATGATGATTGGTATTATGAGTTTATGTGATATGTTATACCGAAGATTGTTCGGAGTCCCGGATGTGATCACAGACATGACAAGAAGTCTTGAAATGGTCGAGACATAAAGATTGATATATTGGATGACTATATATGGACACCGGAAGTGTTCCGGAGATGTTTCGGATAAAACCGGAGTGCTGGAGGGTTACCAGAACCCCCCGGGGAACTAATGGGCCTCGATGAGCCCTAGTGGAGAGAGAGGGGGGCCCGCCAAGGCAGGTTGCGCGCCCCCCACTGAGTCTGAATAGGACAAGGAAGGGGGGGCGCCCCCTGCCTTCCCTCTCTCCCTCTCCTTCCTTCCCCCTCCCTTCCCCAAGTTGGAAACCTACTAGGAATATGATTCCTAGTAGGAATCCTACTTGGGGCGTGCCCTACAGGGGCCGGCCGACCTCCCCCTTGCTACTTTATATACGGGTAGGGGGGCACCCTAGGACACACAAGTTGACAATTGTTTTAGCCGTGTGCGTTGCCCTCCTCCATAGTTACACACCTCGGTCATATCGTTGTACTACTTAGGCGAAGCCCTGTGCCGGTAACTTCATCATCACCGTCACCACGCCGTCGTGTTGACGGAACTCTCCCTCAGCCTCAACTGGATCAAGAGTATGAGGGACGAGTCCAAGATGAACATGTGCTGAACGCGGAGGTTCCGTACATTCGGTGCTTGGATCAGTTGGATCGCGAAGACGTTCGACTACATCAATCACGTTAACTAAACGTTTCCGCTTTCGGTCTACAAGGGTACGTGGACACACTCTCCCCTCTCATTGCTATGCATCACATAGATAGATCTTGCGTGATTGTAGGATTTTTTTTTGAAATTTCCGCGTTCCCAAACAGTGGTATCAGAGCCGGGCCTATACGTAGATGTTATAAGCACGAGTAGAACACAAAGAGTTGTGGACGATAATAGCCATACTGCTTACCAACATGTCATACTTTGATTCACGGTATTGTTGGATGAAGCGACTCAGACCGACATTACGCGTACGCTTACGCAAGACTGGTTCTACCTACGTGCTTTGCACATAGGTGGCTGGTGAGTGTCTATCTCTCCAACTTTAGTTGAATCGAGTGAGGCTATGCCTGGTCCTTGTTGAAGGTTAAAACATCACACTTGACGAAAAATTGTTGTGGTTTTGATGCGTAGGTAAGAATGATTCTTACTAGAAGCCCGTAGCAGCCATGTAAAACTTGCAACAACAAAGTAGAGGACGTCTAACTTGTTTTTGCAGGGCTTGCTGTGATGTGATATGTCAAGCATGATGGGATATAAATTGTTGTATGAGATGATCATGTTTTATAACAAAGTTATCGGCAACTGGCAGGAGCCATATGGTTGTCGCTTTATTGTATGCAATGCAATCGCCATGTAATTTTTTTACATTATCACTAAGCGGTAGCGATAGTCGTAGTAACAATAGGTGGCGAGACGACAATGATGCTACGATGGAGATCAAGGTGTCGCGCCGGTGATATTGGAGATCATGACGATGCTTTGATGATGGAGATCATGAGCACAAGATGATGATGGCCATATCATGTCACATATTTTGATTGCATGTGATGTTTAGCCTTTATGCATCTTATTTTGCTTAGAACGTCGGTAGCATTATAAGATGACCCCTTACTAAATTTCAAGGTACAAGTGTTCTCCCTGATTATGCACCGTTGCAACAGTTCGTGCCGAGACACCACGTGATGATCGGGTGTGATAAGCTCTACGTTCACATACAACGGGCGCAAACCAGTATTGCACATGCAAAATACTCGGTTAAACATGACGAGCCTAGCATATGCAGATATGGCATCGAGACACTGAGACTGAAAGGTCGAGCGTGAATCATATAGTAGATATGATCAACATAGATGTTCACCATTGAAAACTACTCCATCTCACATGATGATTGGACATGGTTTAGTTGATTTGGATCACGTGATCACTTAGATGATTAGAGGGATGTCTATCTAAGTGGGAGTTCTTAAGTAATATGATTAATTGAACTTTAATTTATCATGAACTTAGTACCTGATAGTATTTTGCATGTCTATGTTGTTGTAGATCAATGGCCCGTGCTACCGTTCCTTTGAATTTTAATGCGTTCCTAGAGAAAGCTAAGTTGAAAGATGATGGCAGCAACTACACGGACTGGGTCCATAACTTGAGGATTATCCTCATTGCTGCACAGAAGAATTACATCCTGGAAGCACTGCTAGGTGCCAGGCCTGCTGCAAATGCTACTAATGCCGTTAAGAACGTCTCGCAGAGCAAAGCTGATGACTACTCGATAGTTTAGTGTGCCATGCTTTACAGCTTAGAATCAGGACTTCAAAGACGTTTTGAACGTCATGGAGCATATGAGATGTTCCAAGAGTTGAAGTTAATATTTCAAGCAATTGCCCGAGTTGAGAGATATGAAGTCTCCAACAAGTTCTACAGCTGTAAAATGGAGGAGAATAGTTCTGTCAGTGAACACATACTCAAAATGTCTGGGTATCATAATCACTTGACTCACCTGGGAGTTGATCTACCAGTTGATTATGTCATTGACAAAGTTCTTCAATCACTGCCACCAAGCTATAAAGGCTTCGTGATGAACTATAATATGCAAGGGATGGACAAGACTATTCCCGAGCTCTTCGCTATGCTAAAGGCTGTGGATGTAGAAATCAAAAAGGAGCATCAAGTGTTGATGGTCAATAAGACCACTAGTTTCAAGAAAAAGGGTAAAGGAGAAAGGTAACTTAAAGAAGAACGGCAAAAAGAATTCTGCTCAAGAGAAGAAACCCAAGTCTGGACCTAAGCTTGAAACTGAGTGCTTCTACTGCAAAGGGACTAGTCACTAGAATAGGAACTGCCCCAAGTATTTGGCGGATAAGAAGGATGGCAAAGTGAAAGGTATATTTGATATACATGTTATTGATGTGTACTTAACTAATGCTCGTAGTAGCGCCTGGGTATTTGATACTGGTTCTGTTGCTCATATTTGCAACTCGAAATAGGGGCTATGGATTAAGCGAATATTGACTAACAACAAGGTGACGATGCGCGTGGGAAATGGTTCCAAAGTCGATGTGATCGCGGTCGGCACGCTACCTCTACATCTAGCATCGAGATTAGTTTTAGACCTGAATAATTGTTATTTGGTGCTAGCGTTGAGCATGAACATTATATCTGGATCTTGTTTAATGTGAGACGGTTATTCATTTAAATCAGATAATAATGGTTGATCTATTTATATGAGTAATATCTTTTATGGTCATGCACCCCTGCTGAGTGGTCTATTTTTGTTGAATCTCGATAGTAGTGATACACATATTCATAGTGTTGAAGCCAAAGGATTGAAGTTTAATAATGATAGTGCAACTTATTTGTGGCATTGCCGTTTGGGTCATATCGGTGTAAAGCGCATGAAGAAACTCCATGCTCATGGACTTTTGGAATCACTTGATTATGAATCACTTGGTGCTTGCGAACCGTGCCTTATGGGCAAGATGACTAAAACTCCGTTCTCTGGAACAATGGAACGAGCTACTGACTTGTTGGAAATAATACATACTGATGTATGCGGTCCAGTGAGTATGATTCTCGTGGTGGGTATCGTTATTTTCTTACCTTCACAGATGATTTGAGAAGATATGGTTATATTTACTTAATGAAGCATAAGTCTGAAACATTTGAAAAGTTCAAAGAATTTCAGAGTGAAGTGGAAAATCACCATAACAAGAAAATAAAGTTTCTATGATCTGATCGTGGAGGAGAATATTTGAGTTACGAGTTTGGTCTTCATTTGAAACAACATTGGATAGTTTCACAATTAACGCCACTTGGAACACCACAGCTCATGGTGTGTCCGAACGTCGTAACCGTACTTTATTAGATATGGTGCAATCTATGATGTCTCTTACTGATTTACCGCTATCGTTTTGGGGTTATGCTTTAGAGACAGCTGCATTCACTTTAAATAGGGCACCATCAAAATCCGTTGAGACGACGCCTTATGAACTGTGGTTTGGCAAGAAACCGAAGTTGTCGTTTCTTAAAGTTTGGGGCTGCGATGCTTGTGTGAAAAAGCTTCAACCTGATAAGCTCGAACCCAAATTGGAGAAGTGCGTCTTCATAGGATACCCAAAGGAAACTGTTGGGTACACCTTCTATCACAGATCCGAAGGCAAAATCTTTGTTGCTAAGAATGGATCCTTTCTAGAGAAGGAGTTTCTCTCGAAAGAAGTGAGTGGGAGGAAAGTAGAACTTGATGAGGTAATTGTAACTTCTCCCTTATTGGAAAGTAGTTCATCATAGAAATCAGTTCCAGTGATTCCTACACCAATTAGTGAGGAAACTAATGATGATGATCATGATGCTTCAGATCATGTTACTACCACACCTCGTAGGTATTCCAGAGTAAGATCCGCACCAGAGTGGTACGGTAATCCTATTTTGGAAGTGATGTTACTAGACCATGATGAACCTACGAACTATGAGGAAGAGATGATGAGCCCAGATTCCCCGAAATGTCTAGAGGCCATGAAATCTGAGATGGGATCCATGTATGAGAACATAGTGTGGGCTTTGGTGGACTTGCCCGATGGTCAACAAGCCATAGAAAATAAATGGATCTTCAAGAAGAAGACCGACACTGACGGTAATGTTACTGTTTACAAAGATCGACTTGTTGCGAAAGGTTTTCGACAAGTTCAAGGAGTTGACTACGATGAGACTTTCTCACCCGTAGCTATGCTTAAGTCTGTCCGAATCATGTTAGTAGTTGCTGCATTTTATGATTATGAAATTTGGCAAATGGATGTCAAAACTGCATTCCTAAATGGATTTCAGGAATAAGAGTTGTATATGATGCAACCGGAAGGTTTTCTTGATCCAAAAGGTGCTAACAAAGTGTGCAAGCTCCAGCGTTCCATTTATGGATTGGTGCAAGCCTCTCAGAGTTGGAATAAACGTTTTGATAGTGTGATCAAAGCATATGGTTTTATACAGACTTTTGGAGAAGCCTGTATTTACAAGAAAGTGAGTGGGAGCTCTGTAGAATTTCTAATCTTATATGTAGATGACATATTGTTGATTGGAAATGATATAAAATTTCTGGATAGCATAAAGGGATACCTGAATAAGAGTTTTTCTATGAAAGACCTTGGAGAAGCTGCTTACATATTTGGCATTAAGATATATAGAGATAGATCAAGACACTTAATTGGACTTTCACAAACCACATACCTTGATAAAGTTTTGAAGAAGTTCAAAATGGATCAGTCAAAGAAAGGGTTCTTGCCTATGTTACAGGGTGTGAAGTTGAGTCAGACTCAAAGCCCGACCACCGCAGAAGATAGAGAGAAAATGAAAGTCATTCCCTATGCTTCAGACATAGACTCTATCATGTATGCAATGATGTGTACCAGACCTGATGTATGTCTTGCTATAAGCATAGCAGGGAGGTACCAAAGTAATCCCAGAGTGGAGCACTGGACAACGGTCAAGAACATCCTGAAATACCTGAATAGGACTAAGGATATGTTTCTCATTTATGGAGGTGAAAAAGAGCTCGCCGTAAATGTTTACGTCGATGCAAGCTTTGACACTGATCCGGATGACTCTAAGTCACAAACTGGATAGATATTTTTATTGAATGGAGGAGTTGTCAGTTGGTGCAGTTCCAAGCAGAGCGTCGTGGCGGGATCTACGTGTGAAGCGGAGTACATTGCTACTTCAGAAGCAACAAATGAAGGAGTTTGGATGAAGGAGTTCATATCCGATCTAGGTGTCATACTTAGTGCATCGGGTCCAATGAAAATCTTTTGTGACAATACTAGTGCAATTGGCTTGGCAAAGGAATCCATATTTCACAAGAGAACCAAGCACATCAAGAGATGCTTCAATTCCATCTGTCATCAAGTGTCGGAAGGGGACATAGAGATTTGCAAGAGACACATGGATCTGAATGTTGCAGATCCGTTGACTAAGCCTCTTCCATGAGCAAAACATGATCAACACCAAAGCTCCATGGGTGTTAGAATCATTACTATGTAATCTAGATTATTGACTTTAGTGCAAGTGGGAGACTGAAGGAAATATGCCCTAGAGGCAATAATAAAGTTATTATTTATTTCCTTAATTCATGATAAATGTTTATTATTCATGCTAGAATTGTATTAACCGGAAACTTAGTACATGTGTGAATACATAGACAAAACGTATAGTCCCTACTATGCCTCTGCATGACTAGCTCGTTAATCAAAGATGGTTATGTTTCCTAACCATAGACATGTGTTGTCATTTGATGAATGAGATCACATCATTAGGAGAATGATGTGATGGACATGACCCATCCGTTAGCTTAGCGTTATGATCATGTTAGTTTCATTGCTACTGCTTTCTTCATGACTTATACAAGTTCCTCAAACTATGAGATTATGCAACTCCCGAATACCGAAGGAACACTTTGTGTGCTACCAAACGTCACAATGTAAAAGGGTGATTATGAAGGTTCTCTACAGGTGTCTCCAAAGGTGTTTGTTGGGTTGGCATAGATCGAGATTAGGATTTATCACTCCGTGTTTCGAAGAGGTATCTCTGGGCCCTCTCGGTAATACTCATCACCATAAGCCTTGAAAGCATTGTGACTGATGAGTTAGTTGCGGATGAAGTATTACATAATGAGTAAAGAGACTTGCCGGTAACAAGATTGAACTAGGTATTGAGATACCGGCGATCGAATCTCGGGCAAGTAACATACCGATGACAAAGGGAACAACGTATGTTGTTATGCGGTTTGACCGATAAAGATCTTTGTAGAATATGTAGGAACCAATATGAGCATCCAGGTTCCGCTATTTGTTATTCACCGGAGACGTGTCTCGGTCATGTCTACATAGTTCTCGAACCCGTAGGGTCCGCACGCTTAACTTTCGATGACGATTGGTATTATGAGTTTATGTGATATGTTGTACCGAAGATTGTTTGGAGTCCCGGATGTGATCACGGACATGACGAGGAGTCTCGAAATGGTCGAGACATAAATATTGATATATTGGACGACTATATTCAGACACCAGAAGTGTTCCGGAGAAGTTTCAGATAAAACCGGAGTGCCGGAGGGTTACCGGAACCCCCCGGGGAACTAATGGGCCTCGATGGGCCCTAGTGGAGAGAGAGGGGCCGGCCAGGGCAGGCCGCGCGCCTCCTCCCCCTGAGTCCGAATAGGACAAGGAGGGGGGAGGCGCCCCCCTTGCCTTTCCTATCTCCCTCTCCTTCCTTCCCCTCCCTTCCCTAAGTTGGAAACCTACTAGGAATGGGATTCCTAGTAGGAATCCTACTTGGGGCGCACCCTACAGGGGCCGGCCGGCCTCCCCCTTGCTCCTTTATATACGGGGGCAGGGGGCACCCTAGGACACACAAGTTGACAATTGTTTTAGCCGTGTGCGGTGCCCCCCCTCCATAGTTACACACCTCGGTCATATCGTCGTAGTGCTTAGGCGAAGCCCTGCACTGATAACTTCATCATCACCGTCACCACGCCATCGTGCTGACGAAACTCTCCCTCGGCCTCAGATCAAGGGTATGAGGGACGTCTCCGGGCTGAATGTGTGCTGAACGCGGAGGTGTCGTACGTTCGGTGCTTGGATCGGTTGGATCGCGAAGACGTTCGACTACATCAACCGCGTTAACTAAACGCTTCCTCTTTCGGTCTACAAGGGTACATGGACACACTCTCTCCTCTCATTGCTATGCATCACATAGATAGATCTTGCGTGATCGTAGGATTTTTTTTTGAAATTACCGCGTTCCCCAACACTACTGCTATATCTGTAGCTGCATCACCTTATGTGGATACGCGCTGCTGCTAAGTACCAACAGCGCTTCTTTTTAACCCCCATTACTGCTAAGGTTCTGTGTATAAGGTTTTCCCTAGTAGTGGTGTGGCCACACAAGGAAGAACTAAGTCCAAATGATGATATACAAGATAGAGTTGGGGTAGCACCAATTGAAGAGAAGCTTGTTCAACATCATCTTAGATGGTTTGGGCATATCTAGGCAAGTCTCCAGAAGCTCCAATGCATAGCGGACGGCTAAGTCATGCTGATAATTCAAGAGAGGTCGGGGCAGACCAAACTAAAATGGGAGGAGTCCGTAAAGAGGGATCTGAAGGGTGAGAATCACCAAACAACTAGCAATGGACATGGGTGCGTAAAAGCTTGCTATCCAGGCGCCAGAATCATGACTTAGTTGCGAGATCTTATGAGTTTCACCTTTAGCCAACCCCAACTTCTTTGGAACTCAAGACTTTATTGTTGTTATTGTAATTAATGTTTTTCAATTTTGCAAACTTTTACCAAATTCGTGAACTATTTTTGGCAGATTCATAAGGTTTTTTCAAATTGATGAATTTTTTTGATTTCGTGAACTTCCGTCAACTTCGTGAACTTTTTTTTGTCAATTTTGTGAACTTTTTAAATAAAAATCATGTATATTTTTTGAAATAAATGAATTTTTTTCAATTTCACAAATTTTTTGTCACATTCATGTAGTTTTTTCAAATCAATGAACTTTTTCTGTACTTTTTTTAACTTGTGAACTTTTCTTTAATCCATTATATAGCCAAACATGGTGGGAGTAAAACCACAAATGGCATGGTGTGTTGCTTGCAGATACATACATGCAGGCTGCAACAAAAGGCATAGAACAAGTCTATGCTTTGCATGCAAGTGATTAGTTTGGCTCATGGAATCGACCGCAGGCGCGCGCTGGTCTTTACATATGGCAGAATTTTTCCAACACCAAAAGTTTTTTTTTTCGGTTTTGGTATCGGTTCGGTCTTTGGTTTGTCCGTTTTTGCCCACCCCTAGCTCCAAGGAGGAAAAACGTTCTTGAAATTAAAAATCATTCATCGATCAGAAAAAAAATCATGAATTTGACAAAAAAGTTTACGAATTTGATAAAAAATCATCCATTTGGAAAAGGTTCAAGGATTGAAAAAAATGTTAGACTTAAATACTCTTTTCACAGGAGGCCGCCCGATTGGGCCGATGCATTGTTGCACGCAGAAATAGGGAAAATAAAATAAAATAACAGTTTTAAGTACCTGTTTAAATTATGATTTAAATACTCTTTTCCTTGAAACATGGCATGAATGCCTACCATGGGCATGACAACCCACTAACAAAAGTTGAGGTCATTTCGTGAATGTCAAAAAAACACCATGTTCAACGAAGCCTCCGTGTTAGAGCACGCTATTTACCGACATCCTTGAAATGGGCCCAATTGGTTTCCATTGACTTGTATGACCAATTCAAGAAACTATTCAAAGTTGTTTTGTTTTTTAAATTTTTTGTATTTTCTAGAGTTTTCTCGATCAAAAAACACAAATAAATGGCCAGGCATGTCACAACTTGCATATGGTGTCAGAAATCGTTCAAACCTGACATGGATGTCTACCATGGGCATGTTCACCTGCTTGTAAAAGTTGGGGTCACTTGAAGGATGCCCAAAAATAGATCATGTTCAACGGAGGGTGTTTGGGTAGGCTAGAAGGCTATGTCAAGAGCACATTACTTTTTGACATCCTTAAAATTGGACCAATTTTTCCCATTGTCTTGTACGAAAAATTTAAGGCATCATGCCAAGCTATTTTGTCATTTTCTTGAGTTTTCTCTGTAAAAAAAGTCCGATAAATGGCTCGATGTGTCGCAACTTGCATATGGTGCCGGAAATTGTTCAAACCTTACATGGATGTCTACCATAGGCATGCCCAGCTGCTTGCAAAAGTTGGGGTTATTTTAAGGATATCCAAACATATACCATATGTTCAATCGAGGGTGTTCCAATAGGCGAGAAGGCTCCGTCTGAGAGTGTGTTGTTTCCCAAAATCCTAGAGATGACCCCAATTTTTTTCATGGCCTTGACTGACCAATTCAAGGCACCATGCCAAGTAATTTCGGTTTCGACAAATTTTGCATTTTTCTGAGTTTTCTCGGTTAAAAAGGTCGATAAATGATCGAACATGTTGCAACTTGCATACCGTGTAGGAAATTGTTCAAACGTGGCATGGATGACAACGATGGGCATCCCCATCTGCTTGTAAAGTTGGGGTCATTTCAACAATGTCCAAATCTAGGCCATGTTCAATGGAGAGTATTCGGGTTGGCTAGAAGCTCCATCTAAGAGCGTGTTGTTTCATGACAGCCTTCAATGGCCCCAATTTATTTCCACCATCTTCTATGACCAATTAAAGGAACCGTTCCAAGTTTTTTGAGTTTTTGATAACTCTTGCATTTTCTGGAAATTTCTTGGTGAAAATTGGCCTGTAAATGGACGAATGTGACACAACAAGCATACGGTATCAAAATTCGTTCAAATCTCACGTGAATGCCTACCATGGGCATGCCTACCTACTAGAAATGGTTGGGGGTCAGTTCATGCATGACCAAAAATAGACCATTTTCAATGGATGACGTTAGAAGGGTCAAACTTTTTCCATGAGCTTATATGATCAATTAAATGCATCGTGCCAAGTAATTTTGGTTTTCAACAAATTTGACATTTTCTGCAGTTTTGTCAGTCAAAAAGGGTAATAAATGGCCAGACATGTCAGAACTTGCATATGGTGTTGAAAATTGTTGAAACCTGGCATGGATGCCTAACATGGGCATGCAACCTTCTTGCAAAAGTTTGGGTCATTTTAAGAATGTCTAATACTAGACCAGTTTATCAGGGTGTGTGTGAATAGTCTAGAAGGCTTAGTCTGAGAGCACGTTGTTTCTCGACCTCCTTGAAATGACCCCAATTTTTTCATGGCCTTTTTTGACCAATTCAAGCCACCATGCCAAGTTTTTTTTGACAAATTCTGCATTTTCTAGAGTTTTATCGGCCATAACAGGTCAATAAATAGCCAGACGTGTTGCAACTTGCATACACTATCGAAAATTATTCAAACCTGGCATGGATGCCTGATACGTTGATACGTTTCCAACGTATCTATAATTTTTGATGTATTCATGCCATGTTTATAATATTTCTACATGATTTGGTATGATTTGGTTAGAACTAACCCGGACTATGCTGTTTTCAGCAGAATAATCGTGGTGGTGTTTTTGTGTAGAAATAAAAGTTCTCGGAATGCGCTGAAAATCAAAGGAGATTTTTTCTGGAAAATATAAAAAATACTGGAACAAAAACTTATCGGATAGGGTGGAGGGATCCCCCCTGGGGCACACGAGGGTGGAGGGCGCCCCCCTGGGATGCGCCCCTGTGCCTCGTGGACTCCTCGTGGGTCGTCCTAACTTGTTCTCGACGCCAAACCTTCTATAAATACCCAAACTTCCAGAAAGAAACCCAGATTGGGAGTTCCGCTGCCGCAAGCCTTTGTAGCCACCAAAAACCTCTCGGGAGCCTGTTCCGGTACCCTGCCAAAGGGGGAATCCATCACCGGTGGCCATCTTCATCATATCGGCGCTCTCCATGACGAGGAGGGAGTAGGTCACCCTCGGGGCTAAGGGTATGTACCAGTAGCTATGTGTTTGATCTTTCTCTCTCTCTCTCTCTTGTGTTCTTGATATGGCACGATCTTGATGTATCGCGAGCTTTGCTATTATAGTTGGATCTTATGATGTTTCTCCCCCTCTACCCTCTTGTAATGTATTGAGTTTTGCCTATGAAGTTATCTTATCGGATTGAGTCTTTAAGGATTTGAGAACACTTGATGTATGTCTTACATGTGCTTATCTGTGGTGACAATGGGATATCACGTGATTCACTCGATGTATGTTTTGGTGATCAACTTGCGGGTTCAGTGACCTTGTGAACTTATGCATAGGGGTTGGTACACGTTTTCGTCTTAACTATCCGCTAGAAACTTTGGGGCAGTCTTTGAAGTTCTTTGTGTTGGTTGAATAGATGAATCTGAGATTGTGTGATGCATATCGTATAATCATACCCATGGATATTTGAGGTGACATTGGAGTATCTAGTTGACATTAGGGTTTTGGTTGATTTGTGTCTCAAGTTATTATTTTACTACGAACTCTAGGGCTGTTTGTGACACTTATAGGAATAGCCCAATGGATTGATCAGAAAGAATAGCTTTAAGGCGGTTTTGTACCCTACAATAATCTCTTCGTTTGTTCTCTGCTATTACTGACTTTGGAGTGACTCTTTGTTGCATGTTGAGGGATAGTTATATGATCCAATTATGTTATTATTGTTGAGAGAACTTGCACTAGTGAAAGTATGAACCTTAGGCCCTGTTTCGAAGCATTGCAATACCGTTTGTGCTCACTTTTATCATTATTTACCTTGCTCTTTTTTTATTTACAGATTACAAAAACCTATATCTACCATCCATATTGCACTTGTATCACCATCTATTTGCCGAACTAGTGCACCTATACAATTTACCATTGTATTGGGTGTGTTGGGGACACAAGAGACTCTTTGCTATTTGGTTGCAGGGTTGTTTGAGAGAGACCATCTTCATCCTACGTCTCCCACAGATTGATAAACCTTAGGTCATCCACTTGAGGGAAATTTGCTACTGTTCTACAAACCTCTGCACTTGGAGGCCCAACAACGTCTACAAGACGAAGGTTGTGTAGTAGACATCAAGCTCTTTTCTGGCGCCGTTGCCGGGGAGGCTAGGTAAGAGGCACTAACACCCCGTCAACTAAGCTCTTTTTTGGCGCTGTTACGGGGGAGGTTAGTGCTTGAAGGCATATCTTTAGATCTTGCAATCGAGTCTTTTAGTTTCTTGTTTTGTCACTAGTTTAGTCTATAAAAGAAAACTAAAGAAATGGAATTGAGGGTGCCTCATATGCTTCATATTTTTAATATCTTTCGTGAAAATGATGGAAAGGAAAATTGTGCCAAAGTATTAGAAGAAGAATGCATTAGAATG
Organism: Triticum aestivum; assembly: GCF_018294505.1. NCBI lineage: Eukaryota > Viridiplantae > Streptophyta > Magnoliopsida > Poales > Poaceae > Triticum > Triticum aestivum. Next base: position 600,812,683 of record NC_057804.1, read on the forward strand.
TTTGGTACTAAAATTTTGAATGATGAGCATTATTGCAATGTTGTTAGTATGAATTCCTTGAATATCCATGATGCTAATGATATGCAAAGCCACAAGCTTGGGGATGCTATGTTTGATGAAGAAGATATTTTTAGTCCCCAAAGTTTGGTTGCCAATATTTATTATGATGAAATCATGCCTCCTATTTATGATGATTATAATGATGAAAGTGGATATGGAGAGGTCATGACTTTATTTAGTGATGAATCCACTATTTTGGAAGAGGTTCCAATTGATTATGAGAACAAAGTTGTTGTCTATGATGATTATTGTGATGACACATATGCTATAAACAATAATGATAAGCATGAAATTTGTCATCTTGAATTTAATTTTCAATTGGATTATGCCTCACGTGATAGTTATTTTGTTGAGTTTGCTCCCACTCCTATTCATGAGAAGAAATTTGCTTATGTGGAGAGTAATAAAAGTTCTATGCTTGTGCATCATGAAAATAGTGCTTTAGATAGTTATATTGTTGAATTCATTCATGATGCTACTGAAAATTATTATGAGGGAGGAATATATATGCTTGTAGGAATTGCAATAATATCAAGTTTCCTCTCCATGTGTTGAAAATCTTGAAGTTATGCTTGTTTTGCCTTCCTATGCTAGTTGATTCTTGTTCCCATAAGTTGTTTGCTCGCAAGATTCCTACGCATAGGAAGTGGGTTAGACTTAAATGTGCTAGTCATATTCTTCATGATGCTCCAATTATGTTTCAGTTCTTATATTTTATGCGAGCATCATTGAAATCATCATGCCTAGCTTAAAAGGCATTAAAGAAAAGCGTTTGTTGGGAGACAACCCAACATTTACCCCTACTGTTTTTGTGTGTCCACATGATTAAGATACTGTAGTAATCATGTTTTGTAGCTTTTGTTTCAATAAAGTGCCAAGTAGAACCTTTGGGAAGACTTGGGTGAAAGTTAATGTGATCTTGCTATAAAAAACAGAAACTTTGCGCTCACAAGATTAGCTGTCATTTTTTACATAAGAGTGATTTTGAGTTGATTATTTTTGAATAAGATTTATAGACAAATTCCTCATGTCAACCAATTTATTTCAGAATTTTTGGAGTTACAGAAGTATTCTAGAGTTACAGATTACTATAGACTGTTCTGTTTTTGACAGATTCTGTTTACTATGTGTTGTTTGCTTATTTTGATGAATCTATGGAGGTGTTTGGTTCACCCTACTGTAACGTAATCTGATTACATCGTTAACAGGTCCCGCTAAATCATGTTTGTTTCCCTTGCTCTGTAATCTGATAACATGGTATGAAATCCTAGCCTAATACAAAACCGATACCGCTGGAAATCTGCTGTAACAGAAACCGCTACAGCCATATCTTCTCCGCATGAGATGCGATCGCATGAGCTATGCGGCCTCCTTCCACCTTCCTCATGTGCCGCAAGGAAGCTTCACCGGCGTTGAATACATGCCTGTAGCGCCAGTCATGGTCTTGTCCAGCTGACGGCGGCATCGACGCCGGCGCGTTGCTCCTCAGCATGCCTGTGGCTCCTCGCCTCAGCCTTCAACCTTGACGGCAGGTCGCCGCTTGCCGGCTGGCGGCGGAAGAGGCCACCACGTCTCTCATTCGTACTCTTACCGTCCTGGGCCTTGTACTCCGCCGCCATATCCAACGGTGGCTCGCCACTGCCGTTCCCGGCCTGCCTATCCATGTTCACTGGTGTGAAATCTTGAGCAACCCCCAGTATTGATTGACGTTATAGTAGGTAACCAAGCAAATTTCAAGTTTTGTCCATTCCGTTTACATTAACACCGTAAATTCATTACGTTTACGTTTGCGGTACCAAACACCTCCTATGAGTAGTATCGGAGGGTATGAACCATAGAGAAGTTGGAGTACAATAGATATTAAACCAATATGAATTTAGAATGAGTTCATAACAGTACCTAAGTGCTGATTTATTTTCTTATACTAACGGAGCTTATGAGTTTTCTGTTGAGTTTTATGTTGTGAAGTTTTCAAGTTTTGGGTAAAGATTCGATGGACCATGGAATAAGGAGTGGCAAGGGCCTAAGCTTGGGGATGCCCAAGGCACCCCAAGGTAATATTCAAGGACAAACAAGAGCCTAAGCTTGGGGATGCCCTGGAAGGCATCACCTCTTTTGTCTTCGTTCATCGGTAACTTTACTTGGAGCTATATTTTTATTCACCACATGATATGTGTTTTACTTGGAGCGTCATTTTATTTGATTTTGTTTTGCTTGCTGTTTGAATAAAATACTAAGATATGAAATTCTTAAATGTTAGAGAGACTTCACATAGTTGCATAATTATTCGACTACTCATTGATCTTCACTTGTATCTTTTGGAGTAGTTTGTCGTTTGCTCTAGTGCTTCACTTATATCTTTTTGGAGCATGATGGTAGTTTTATTTTTAAAGAAATTGCTGAACTCTCATGCTTCACTTATATTATTTTGAGAGTCTTAAACAACATGGTAATTTTCTTTGGTTATGAATTTAGTCCTAATATGATGGGCATCCAAGAGCGATATAATAAAAACTTTCATATAAAGTGCATTGAATACTACGAGAAGTTTGATTCTTTATGATTGTTTTGAGATATGAAGATGGTGATATTAGAGTCATGCTAGTAGAGTAGTTGTGAATTTGAGAGATACTTGTGTTAAAGTTTACGATTCCCGTAGCATGCACGTATGGTGAACCGTTATGTGATGAAGTTGGAGCATGATTTATTTATTGATTGTCTTTCTTATGAGTGGAAGTCGGGGACGAGCGATGGTCTTTTCCTACCAATCTATCCCCCTAGGAGCATGCGCGTAGTACTTTGTTTTGATAACTAATAGATTTTCGCAATAAGTATGTGAGTTCTTTATGACTAATGTTTAGTCCATGGATTATACGCACTCTCACCCTTCCACCATTGCTAGCCTCTCTAGTACCGTGCACATTTCGCCGGTACCGTACACCCACCATATACCTTCCTCAAAACAGCCACCATACCTACCTATTATGGCATTTCCATAGCCATTCCGAGATATATTGCCATGCAACTTTCCACCGTTCTGTTTATTATGACACGCTCCATCATTGTCATATTGCTTTGCATGATCATGTTATTGACATCGTATTTGTGGCAAAGCCACCGTTCATAATTTTTTTAGATGTCACTCTTGATTCATTGCACATCCCGGTACACCGCCGGAGGCATTCATATAGAGTCATATTTTGTCCTAAGTATCAAATTGTAATTATTGAGTTGTAAGTAAATAAAAGTGTGACGATCTTCATTATTAGAGCATCGCCCCATGTCAGGAAAGGATGATGGAGACTATGATTCTCCCACAAGTCGGGATGAGACTCCGGATAAAAAATAAAAAAAGAGGCCAAAAAACAAAAAAATGAGAGAAAAAGAGAGAAGGGGCAATGCTACTATCCTTTTACCACACTTGTGCTTCAAAGTAGCACCATGATCTTCATGATTGAGAGTCTCATATGTTGTCACTTTCATATACTAGTGGGAATTTTTCATTATAGAACTTTGCTTGTATATTCCAATGATGGGCTTCCTCAAAATGCCCTAGGTCTTCATGAGAAAGCAAGTTGGATGCACACCCACTTACTTTCTTTTTGAGCTTTCATACACTTATAGCTCTAGTGCATCTGTTGCATGACAATCCCTACTCACTCACATTGAAATCTATTGATGGGCATCTCCATAGCCCGTTCATATGCCTAGTTGATGTGAGACTATCTTCTCCACAACCACCATTCTATTCCATCCATAGTGCTATATCCAGGGATCACGCTCATGTATTGCGTGAAAGTTGAAAAAGTTTGAGAACATCAAAAGTATGAAACAATTGCTTGGCTTGTCATTGGGGTTGTGCATGATTAAATACTTTGTGTGATGAAGATAGAGCATAACCAGACTATATGCTTTTGTAGGGATAACTTTCTTTGGCCATGTTATTTTGAGAAGACATGATTTCTTTGTTACTATGCTTGAAGTATTATTATTTTGATGTCAATATTAAACTTTTGTTTTGAATCTTATGGGTCTGAATATTCTTGCCACAATAGAGAAGATTACATTGATAAATATGTTAGGTAGCATTCCACATCAAAAATTCTTTTTTTATCATTTACCTACTCGAGGACGAGCAGGAATTAAGCTTGGGGATGCTGATACATCTCCAACGTATCTATAATTTTTTATGTATTCATGCCATGTTTATAATATTTCTACATGATTTTGGTATGATTTGGTTAAACTAACCTGGACTGACGTTGTTTCTAGCAAGAACTACCGTGGTGTTGTCACTACAAGAAACCTGTTAATCCATGACGGATTTCTGATGACGTTCTCGGAAACTGTCACGGGTCGACTAGCCGAGCCTAAACTTTTTTTTCTAAACCATCCAGACCGTCACAGACTGCTCGTGCTGATGTGTCATGCTTCTCTCGATCCTGTGTGTTGCCGAAGATGCTTTCCTATTGGTTGATACGACCCTCCCATGGAGCACGCATAAGCACCATCCATTCCCCGAGATCCAACGGTGGGCACAACTGCCCCTCTCTCTCCTTGCTTCTCCACCCCGAGCCGCCGGCTGCTCTTCCACCTAGAGGAACAAAGCCCCCCGGTCCCCCCGGTCTTCTCTCCCACCTCCCGTGATCTCCGTCGTCCCACCTCCCACGATTCATTTGCAGGTCGAGGAAAGGACATCGCCCCACCACACCTGCCGGATCTGCTGAGCCAGCGGCCGGATCCGCCGAGCCAGCGGCCGGATCCGTTGATTCACCGGCCGGATTCGCCGAGGCAGTGGCCGAATCTTGATCTTCTAGTCGTCCCCGCCTTCTCCTTTGTCGGCGGTAGGCAGCAGAAACATGCAAGGCGCGTGCGACTGCTCCAGCCAGAGGAAGGCGCGAGGTGCGACGCGACGGCGCGTGGTCGAGCCAGGCACGACACGGGAGGGCACCACCTCACTGGGGTGCGACTACGGCAGCCAACATCGGCGCCCAAATCGTATCCACCGAACCCAAGCGGGGGCTCCGGTGGGCTTGCGATTCTGCGTTCAATAGGAGAGCATGCGCGAGAAAGAGCGCTGCTCGTGTCTTCCAGCGAACCCCAAAGAGAGCAAAGGAGGAGATGACCAAGGGCGAGGTTCCGTTGATCGGCATCGACCTTGGTACAACTTACTCCTACGTCAGCGTGTGGCAGAAGGTCGAAATCATGGCCAACGACCAGGGCAACCGCATACCACACCACGCCCTCCTACGTCGCCTGAACCAGCTCGCAATGAACCCCACCAACACTGTCTCCAGTACGTGCATCCATCTGGAATTTCTTCTAGTGGGCGCAGTTGTTGTTCTATTCCCATGCACAGGATATGATTAGTTGGGATTGGAATTATGGTTATTTGATAATCCGATGTAGCTGTTGTCGAAACCCCTGTTTCTCAAATTTACTACAGATTCATTAGTAGTTCATATCTGCATCTCCACTCTCTGTTCCGATATTTGTTTTGCTATGTTATGTTGTCAAATTAGATACTTCAGAATTAAGTTGGGATGCTTCCTTAGGATTGAAATAATGATGTAGTATTAGATTCTGTCGTTTCAGATTGAAGTTGAACATAGCTTAGTTTGGCAGCACCGTTTTTGAAAAACCATAGTAATCTGAAACCTTAGTTTTTAAATGTGTGGGAAATGGATACTTAAGTTGCTAAATACCATATTTTTCCTCAGTTTTGATAAAACCATCGATGTGTTTGGCAAGTGTTGTTTTGACTTGCTGCGCCTTGCTCAACTATACTCATGGAGTTGATCTGCATGTAGAAACGACGCCCAATGCATGCATCATGTCATGCACGTCAAATCCCCTCCTAGCTAGCCGGGGCAAAATTGTTTTGTGCGTGTACAGGCGCATAGCCTATATGCGCGTAGAATCGATTGGTAGGTAGCTTTTAGCCTGCTGCATACAAGTGCTCCAACGACCAATGGATATACTCCAGGAGCAAGTTTTTTTAAATCATGCGCTACTCGTGTAATATGCAGCCATCATTCCAATAGAAGCGTGCAAGATCTTCAGAAGAATGTAACATGCACGCCATCTCTGTAGAGAAACTAACTACCAAACCTGAAGCACCTAATAATCAGCAACACTTTGTTGAAAAGATAATATATAGAGGGATCAGAGGCGGCAATCGCATTTTATCAACTTTGGATGTAGACAAGCCCACGAGTTCTCTCAGTTCAGTTTAGAAAAAAGAGGTCCCGACCTCTTTTCTATATATTGCAAAAAAACCATAGTATGATAGATACCTTGTTATGTGAAAGTACAATATTTGTTTTATCCAAACACCTCAAAGTATTTAATACCAGAGTTATTCAGAAACAATAGTATTTAAAAAAAATTGCAAAAATACTTTGCATCCAATCACACTATGTGAAATTACCTTAGGATCAGAATTACGCTATTGAATGATCCATATTTCGAATTGAACATTAGTTTCAATGCATTATTAGGTCCTTTCTAGGTTTAATATTCCCAAATTATTTCCAACTTAGATATCTGGTAAGCACATGGGCAAGATTGTGGTTTGAAGACAAATCTACTGCCCTCCAACTTTTTGTCTGGAATATTTTTTCGGAAACTATACTTCAAAACTAAAAGTGATGGATAACTTGATTTAATGCACAGATCATAGTACAAAGTTAAGCTGGCAACGAGGTATCCCTTTCCATCCATCATCCCTGGTTTACACATTTGGTCCAGGATCGGACTCGCCTACTCTGAACAATAGTTTTCTGTTCTGAATTTCATCAGTCTCCTTAAATTTTGGCTTGTGGAATTTCAATCTGAATGCTTGTTCCACTGATAATTTTGGTTGCTATTTAGGTTTAGTTGGGTTATATTCAATACTCATGCTACTGAACAATTTGCCTAGGATGTTACTGTCATGCCCAATATGCGATACTATCCTAAAGAGACTCGAAGGTCCCACCAAGGATAGAACCGCATATTGAAACGATTTTGCAAGGTGGATATCATTACATCAACATTACACAATAGATGGGGATACATACAAAAGGCATACAATGCCACACGAATACAACATCACAATACATAAGAGCACCATCCGACTACGGATGAAACACAAACAGAAACTCAAACGACATCCACCCTGCTAGCCCAGGCTGCCAACCTGGAACCTAACCCCTGATCAAAGAAGAAGCAGAAGAAGAACTCCAAGACAAGCAAACATCGCTCTCGTGTCATGATCATCGCATAACCTGTACCTGCAACTGATGTTGTAGTAATCTGTGAGCCACGAGGACTCAGCAATCCCATTACCATGGGTATTAAGACTAGCAAAGCTTAAAGGGAAAGGAAGGGGTAAAGTGGTGAGGTTGCAGCAGCGACTAAGCAAGTATGGTGGCTAACACACGCAAATAAGAGCGAGAAGAGAGCAAGCGAAACGGTCGTGGAGCTAGCAATGGTCAAGAAGTGATCCTGAACTCTTACTTACGTCAAACATAACCTAGAAACCGTGTTCACTTTCCGGACTCTGCCGAAAAGAGACCATCACGGCTACACACGCGGTTGATGCGTTTTAATTCAGATCTGGTGTCAAGTTATCTACAACCGGACATTAACAAATTCCCATCTGCCTATAACCGCAGGCACGGCTTTCGAAAGTTTATACCCTGCAGGGGTGTCCCAACTTAGCCCATGATAAGCTCTCGCGATCAACGAAGGATATAACTTCTCCCAGGAAGAGCCGATCAGACTCGGAATCCCGGTTTACAAGACATTTCGACAATGGTAAAACAAGACCAGCAAGACCGCCCGATGCGCCGGCAATCCCGGTAGGAGCTGCACATATCTCGTTCTCAGGGCAACACCGGATGAGCAATCCGTACAACTAAAATCATACCATAGGCTAGCTTCTAGGGTTTAGCCTCTCTGATCTCGTGGTAGATCTACTCTTGTACTACCCATATCATCAATATTAATCAAGCAGGAGTAGGGTATTACCTCCATCGAGAGGGCCCGAACCTGGGTAAAAACATCGTGTCCCTTGTCTCCTGTTACCATCCACCTAGACGCACAGTTAGGGACCCCCTACCCGAGATCCGCCGGTTTTGACACCAACAAATGGCAATGTGGCTTCAGTGATGTACCTCTGATGGTTATTGTAATTGAATCAAACAATTTAATGGAAATTTGTGGGCTCGGCAAAATTAACTGGGCCGGTGATCAAATGGGTTGCCACCTCAGATTCATGGAGGCTGCTACGTTAGATGATGACGTGGAATGCATCTTAACATCGTTATGAGCGCGTCCGTTAAATACTCACCTGTGACGGTCAAAATCCGTCATGGATCCATGACGGCCAATATCGTCATGGACTGTGTGGTGGACAAATTATGACGCGATATACATGATGGATTTCAAATCCGTCATGGACACCCTTCCATGATGGTTTTGAGCACATTTGTGACGGTCTGAATCTGTCATGTATTAACAAGTTTCTTGTAGTGTGTTTTTGTGCAGAAATAAAAGTTCCTAGAATGTGCTGAAAATCAACGGAGATTTTTCTTGGAAAATATAAAAAATACTGGAACAAAAAGTTATCGGAGAGGATTCCCATGGGGCCCACGAGGATGGAGGGCACCCCCCTGGGGCGCGCCCTTGTGCCTTGTGGACTCCTCGTGGCTCCCCCTAACTTGTTCTCGATGCCAAACCCTCCTATAAATACCCAAACATCCAAAAAGAAACCTAGATCGGGAGTTCCGCCGCCGCAAGCCGCTGTAGCCACCAAAAACCTCTTAGGAGCCCGTTCTGGCACCCTGCCGAAGGGGAATCCATCACTGGTGGCCATCTTCATCATCCCAGCGCTCTTCATGACGAGGAGGGAGTAGTTCACCCTCGTGGCTGAGGGTCTGTACCAGTAGCTATGTGTTTGATCTCTCTCTCTCTCTCGTGTTGTTGATATGGCACGATCTTGATGTATCGCGAGCTTTGCTATTATAGTTGGATCTATGATGTTTCTCCCCCTCTACTCTCTTGTCATGGATTGAGTTTTTCCTTGGAAGTTATCTTATCGGATTGAGTCTTTAAGGATTTGAGAACACTTGATGTATGTCTTGCATGTGCTTATCTGTGGTGATAATGGGATATCACGTGATTCACTTGATGTATGTTTTGGTGATCAACTTGCGGGTTCAGTGACCTTGTGAACTTATGCATAGGGGCTGGCACACATTTTCGTCTTAACTCTCCGGTAGAAACTTTGGGGCACTCTTTGAAATTCTTTGTGTTGGTTGAATAGATGAATCTGAGATTGTGTGATGCATATTGTATAATCATATCAACGGATACTTGAGGTGACATTGGAGTATCTAGGTGACATTAGGGTTTTGGTTTATTTGTGTCTTAAGTTGTTATTTTACTACAAACTCTACGGCTGTTTGTGACACTTATAGGAATAACCAAATGGATTGATCGGGAAGAATAACTTTAAGGTGTTTTCGTACCCTACAATAATCTCTTCGTTTGTTCTTCGCTATTAGTGACTTTGGAGTGACTCTTTGTTGCATGTTGAGGGATAGTTATATGATCCAATTATGTTAGTATTGTTGAGAGAACTTGCACTAGTGAAAGTATGAACCCTAGGCCTTGTTTTGAAGCATTGCAATACCGTTTGTGCTCACTTTTATCATTAGTTACCTTGTTGTTTTTATATTTTCAGATTACAAAAACCTATATCTACCATCCATATTGCACTTGTATCACCATCTCTTCACCGAACTAGCTAGTGCACCTATACAATTTACCATTGTATTGGGTGTGTTGGGGACACAAGAGACTCTTTGCTATTTGGTTACAGGGTTGTTTGAGAGAGACCATCTTCATCCTACGCCTCCCATGGATTGATAAACCTTAGGTCATCCACTTGAGAAAAATCTTCTACTGTTCTACAAACCTCTGCACTTGGATGCCCAACAACGTCTACAAGAAGAAGGTTGTGTAGTAGACATCATACGTCTCCAATATATATATAATTTATGAAGTATTCGTGCCATGTTTAAAACAATTTTATATGATTTTGGTATGATTTGATTAGAACCAACCCAGACTGACGTTGTTTTCAGCAGACCTACCGTGGTGTCGTTTTTTGTACAGAAATAAAAGTTCTCGGAATGGGCTGAAAAAGTACGGTGATTTTTATGGTCCAAAAGAGACCCCCGAAGCGCCAGAGCTGGGCCAGGAAGTGATAGAGGAGGCCACAAGTCTAGGGGCGCGCCCCCCGGCTTGTGGGCCCCTCGGGCACCTCCTTGACGTGAGACCGACACCAATTTTTTTATAAATACTCAAAACCCCAGAAAGAACCCTAGATCGAAAGTTCCGCCGCCGCAAGCCTCTGTAGCCATGAGAAAACAATCAGGACCCGAGGTGGCATTGGGGTAATCTATGCATAGGGGTTGATGCATGTTTTCATCCTTGTTTCTCCGGTAGAAATCTTGGCGCACTCATTGAGTTCGTTGTGTTGGATTGAATATTATGAATATAAAGTTGTTTGATGCATATCGTATAATTGACCCACGGATATTTATGGTGACATTGGAGTATCTAGGTGACATTAGGGTTGATTGATCTGTATTATATGGTGTCATTTTAGTACGAACTCTAGGGCTGTTTGTGACACTTACAGGAATAGCTCAAAAAATTGATCCGAAAGTATAACTTTGAGGTGGTTTCGTATCGTACAAGCAATTTCATCTTATATTCTTCGTGATAGTAACTTTGGAGTGACTCTTTGTTGCATGTTGAGGAATTGCCGCATGATTTAATTATGTTATCATTGTTAAGAGAATTTGCACTAGTGAAAGTATGAACCCTAGTCCTTGTTTTCAAGCATTGCATTACCTTATTTTGCTCACTTTTACTACTTGCTACTTTGCTGTTTTTATATTTTCATATTACAAAAACCTATATCTACTATCCATGTTACACTTGTATCACCATCTCTTCGCCGGACTAGTGCACCTATACAATTTAGCATTGCATTAGTTGGGTGTGTTGGGGACATAAGAGACTCTTTGTTATTTGGTTGCAGGGTTGTTTGAGAGAGACCATCTTCATCCTATGCCTCCCATGGATTGAGAAACCTTAGGTCATCCACTTATAGGTGAACTATGCCAATATATTATTTGACGCTACTTTGAGTGTCATGGTGTAGTGTTTCAATAAAGAACAATGTGTATACTGCTCACCATTTTCAAGATCCTGTTTTGTATTTTTTTGTAGCTCCAATCATAATGTATTTCATCTTTTGACTTTATGCACATATAAATACATCCATATGATCGTGTGTGATTTTTTACAGTTTTCTAAAACTTCAAAATGTGGTTTCGAATTTTTGTTAAAAAATTAAAAGCTCAATGGAGCTTGTCCTCCATTTAGCATTTTTTTATCGATAAGGGCTTGTTTAGATAGGGAGTAATAGCATCCAATTTTAACTTAACTTGTTTTCTTAAGAAAATGGAAAACCAGTTTTGAGAAGAATTCAGTTCGGAACACGCCTATAGAAAATATTGTTTGCACTCATAACGATTTATACATATTCATATCTAGCCATGATTAGCACTATTTTCATGCATCTAGGAACACATGGAAACCCATCTACCTAAAACATGGTTAAGGTTGGTTGAGGACAGTAGATAAACGTTTTCTTCCGTCAATAAGTGAAAGGCAACGCTCCTATCGTCTCCTTGAAAAAATAATCTGTATGCAGGCTAATTACACTAAAGAAGGTATACCACATGCTGCCGCAGCAAGCAATGTTCCTCTTGCGCCGGCCGGCCAAACCCTAGGTTCCTGTTCCTCAAACGTCCTCACCGGCGGTAGGAATGGCGCAGAAACTCAGACACCTAGGGCACGTTTGGTTACCCGCAACCAGGCCCGCGTGGGATGTGTGCGGCCTTTTGGTTGCCTGAGCCGCATGCGTTTTGTGGCCCACACGAAACTTAAAGCAGGCCGGAGCCTGGCCCGGCGGAAACTGCCGAATCGGCAGTTTCTCGCGAGCTTGGCTTGTCATAGCCACACGTGCGGGGGTGGGGGGGGGTTGCACGCCTCGGGCAGTGCGGAAGACGGACGCGACGACTCATAACTCCCCCCTCCCCCACTCTCCTATCACCGTCCAGCCCGCACTGTTCCCACTGCTCCCTATCCACCTCACCGCCTCTCCTCCGATGGCTCCGTCTCACCCACTGCCGCGCCGTCCTCTGACCCCTGTCGACCAAAAAAATAATTCATCCACTCCAACTTCTAATTCAAAATCCTACTTGTTTCATGTGTACAATCAAACATTCATGAAATCCCATAGTATTGAAGATCGCATTCCATTCCGTTCATGTGTTTTCTATTCCCACGTTCTGAAAGTCCTACGAATCAAAGAGAGGCCCTAAATACATAGCCGGGGTGGTAGGCCGGGCATGGAATTGTTCTAGGGTTGTGTACAACCTCCAACGGCTATTGGGGTGTCGGGCCTTGATCGTACGTTGGCTGGGGTTGTGCCGCACGCCGGGCATGGACTTGATCCAGCATGTGCGTGCATCCTCCGGCGGCACTTGGGGCATCGGGCTTTGCTGAACGCCCATGGCCTCCCTCATCGGCGTGGAGGGCCTCAGGCATGGTGGTGATCCAGATCTTGGTCGGCCTAGTGACGGTGGCTGTAGACGTTGGTGGTGCAGTTACCTCTTGTGGCTCTACAGTGGCGGTGGCCACCGAAAGATCTTAGGGAGGGTTCATCTCTCCAGATTTGGTGGTTGACTTCGGCGATGAGATGCAAACTATCGATGACGGCTTGACGTAGAGGGATGGTTGTACAGTGGAGGCGGTTGCATCGCATTTAGCTATTTGGTCATGGGAAAGTGGTGGCGAAAACACACGAGTTACTTGACTTCGATGGTGATGCTTCTCAAGCACCTGGTATCGACCTCTACGGTGAAAGCCCGGGTCTAACCTAACTCGGTTATACCTGGCAATGGCGATATTTATACATCGTTACCTTGTTGAAGGCATTGCTCGGATATGATCGAATCGTTTCTTCAAGGTGAAAACCTAGATTCTGCCCTTGAGTGGTTGGATCAACTGACGGCGGGGATTAAGCGTTTCTCCCTTCCTGAATATGTTGTTGTTGAAGAACCTCATAGTCTGTATGGTGCCATGAGATGGTTGGTGCAGATATGGTCTTTTCTGTAGTTTTGTCGATCACAGATTGTCACGCCCAATATGCGATACTATCCTAAAGAGACTCGAAGGTCCCACCAAGGATAGAACCGCATATTGAAACGCTTTTGCAAGGTGGATATCATTACATCAACATTACATAATAGATGGGGATACATACAAAAGGCATACAATGCCACACGAATACAACATCATCTTACATAAGAGCACCATCCGACTACGGATGAAACACAAACAGAAACTCAAACGACATCCACCCTGCTAGCCCAGGCTGCCGACCTGGAACCTATCCCCTGATCGAAGAAGAAGCGGAAGAAGAACTCCAAGACACGCAAACATCGCTCTCGCATCAAGATCATCGCATAACCTGTACCTGCAACTGATGTTGTAGTAATCTGTGAGCCACGAGGACTCAGCAATCCCATTACCATGGGTATCAAGACAACCAAAGCTTAAAGGGAAAGGAAGGGGTAAAGTGGTGAGGCTGCAGCAGCGACTAAGCATATATGGTGGCTAACATATGCAAATAAGAGCGAGAAGAGAGCAAGCAGAACGGTCGTGAAGCTAGCAATGATCAAGAAGTGATCCTGAACTCCTACTTACGTCAATCATAACCCAAAACCGTGTTCACTTCCCGGACTCCGCCGAAAAGAGACCATCACGGCTACACACACGGTTGATGCGTTTTAATTCGGAGCTGGTGTCAAGTTATCTACAACCGGACATTAACAAATTCCCATCTGCCTATAACCGCAGGCACGGCTTTTGAAAGATTATACCCTGTAGGGGTGTCCCAACTTAGCCCATGATAAGCTCTCGCGATCAACGAAGGATATACCTTCTCCCAGGAAGACCCGATCAGACTCGGAATCCCGGTTTACAAGACATTTCGACAATGGTAAAACAAGACCAGCAAAGCCGCCCGATGTGCCAACAAATCCCGATAGGAGCTGCACATATCTCGTTCCCGGGCACACCGGATAAGCGAAGCGTACATGAACCGGCGTAATCCAAGTTGCCAAGGAATGGTCCCACACGGTGCTCTAGTTTGGACCAACACTCGGAGGAGCACTGGCCCGGGGGGTAAAATAAAGATGACCCTCGAGAGCGTGACTCCCAAGGGAAAAAGGGCTAGGTGAGGCAAATGGTAAAACCAAGGTTGGGCCTTGCTGGAGGAGTTTTATTCAAAGTGAACTGTCAAGGGGGTCCCATAAATCACCCAACCGCGTAAGGAATGCAAAATCCGGGAACATAACACCGGTATGATGGAAACTAGGGGCGGTAAGAGTGGAACAAAACACCAGGCATAAGGCCGAGCCGTCCACCCTTTACCAAGTATATAGATGCATTAATAATAATATAAGAGATATTGTGATATCCCAACCAAAATCCTGTCCACCATGGAGCAATCTTCAACTTCACCTGCAACTAGCAACGCTATAAGAGGGGCTGGGCGAAGCGGTAACATAGCCAAGCAATGGTTTGCATAGGAAGGGTGTCAAAGGTTAGCCGTTTATGGCAATTTGGGAGGCTTGATTAGCAAAAGATAGGTAGCACAGTAAAGCGATAGAATGAAGCAACTAGCATAGCAATGATAGTAGTGAGATCCAGGGTAGCAGTCATCTTGCCTGAAATCTCGCAAGGAAGAAGAACGAGTCCATGAAGGAGCTGAAGCCATGAAAACGAGCCAAGCATAGACGAACGAATCCTCACGATCGCAACGATACGGGAACTATCGATAAGAAGCACACAACATGGTAAACACACCACACAAGAACAAGACATGATGCTCAACCAAGTATGATGCATGACAAAGCTACATGAAGCTACTCATGGCAAGAGATGATGCAAACAAGAGCAACACATCAAGGCAAGTTTAAATGAGGCCGGGAACAACATATAACAATTCCGGTAAGTCCTCATATGCAAATTTCGAAATTGGTCCACATCTGAATAAACCTTATGTTCAAGTTGTTAAACAGCAAGTTAAGATGCACCAAGATGATCTACACAAGATTCTAGTCAAGTTACGTATAAAGTTCATTTAGTTCGGAGCTACTGCCTAGAAGATATGAGCAAAACAAGTTAAACATGGCATTGATGCGAAATGCATCCAAACATCAAGCAAACACCTCAAAACATGTATGCAACATGATAATATGAAACTATATGCAAAATCAAGCAAGTTTCATATAGAGCACACTCAAAACGGAGCAACGGTTCAACACATACACTCTATACAAGTTATAGCAATAATCTGTCCAAAACAGCAACTAGGCATATTGCAAGCATCAAAACAATATGCTACAGCACCTCAACATGAGAACAAAAGGCATGGACATGATGTACAGGTAAAGCATAACAAAACATGAACGCTGAGCTATCTCCAGAAACTACTAGAACATGCTCAAACACACATGGCAAGATTGCAAATAATAACAGTTTCAGGCTTAACAGAAAATAACATCGGGTTGCAATGTTTAGAGCTATCAAACAACATGTTACAGGAACTTATCATGGCAATTAAAGGCATGGCATGAATCTACTATCGGCATAGAACAAAAGTCCTTTACTGACCATGAGCCAAAAAGGATCAGAAGATATGATGGCACCCATGTAAACATACCAAGTTATAATACAGATTCATACATGGCAGGAACAACAATAAGTAGGCATGTAGATGAGCTTGTACTACTCACCACAGAGCAATACATGACATGGCAAGGAAACCAACAGTAAGAATACATGTTTGTGAAGCTAAGCATGGCAATAGCAAGTTCATAGGGTACATGGAATACTAGCAACAATCATGGCAACAACTGAACTTAATGTTAACAGGCTGACAACAACATTATTTAGCAACTTTGGAGCAAGGAAACAACAAGCTGCAGCACGCTATAAATGTAACAAGGGGCATGTATGGATAGAGAATGACATGTATAACAAAACACCCTTAGTGAACATCTCCATATTATACATAGAATGACTTGTAGCAGCAGGTTTACATAGCATCACGAAATAACAGATTCAGCCTAGCAAAACAGTAACAGCAAGTACACTACTTAACAAGCTCGATTCACTCACCACAAGTCATTGCATGACAAGATAAGTATAGAATCAGCAAAAAGACATGTTTATGAAACAAACCAATGCAAGAACAAGTTCATAGCATGCAAGGATCAACTACAACAACCTTGGCAAAAATTGAATAACTTGTAAACAATCTGCCAGGAAACATTTTGTAGCAAAAGTAGAGCAAGCAAATGACATGCTAGACTACTCCATAATTGCAAACAGGGGCATTAATGGATATAGCATAACCATATGTTCAAAACATCCTTACTGAAGTATCTCAAAATATGCATGGATCTCTCTGTAGCATCAAGTTTACATGGCATCAAAATAATAGCAGAACAGGGACTAAAATCAGCAACATCACGAAGCCTAGTTTGCATGCTTGTTCTAGTCACCACAATGATCACAAAAATACATGGCAGACACCACTGTAAAGATGGCATGACATAGATCAAAACACATGTAGACATCAACCTCATAGGATGCACACATCAAACATGGCAAAAATGACAAATGAACATGTTCTGTTAAGAAACAGGAACTAACATTATGAAGCACTCTTGCATCAGATATTCAGGCATCTATATGAGCTCAAATGAACATGATGCAATGCAAAGAAATGAAGTACTCGTCGAGGCGAACAATTTGACATACTACACGCACGAAACGGAGCAGTATGCATGGAGTTATGATGCGATGAACATGGCACAAAAATGTAAGATAGTCAGGGACTTGGTCAAATTCGCAGATCTGAAAAAAAAACATATGTTGGGCCGAAATGCACTTGGGCCAAAATTGGAAAAGTGGGGCAACAGTGGCTCACCACGGGCTGTGGCTCGGTCGGAGCTGGGCCTGGAGATGGGCTCTGGGGCCCGCAGATCTGGGTTGGGGCGAGGCTGGCCCATCAAGGGGGTCGCTCGACCTCCTCCTCTGCTCGAAACAAGGAGAGGTCATGGCGACGGCGCCAGCGGCTGCGGCTGGGCCTCCGGCGAGGCGCGAGGGCAGCGGGGAGGCCGTGAACGGGCGGCAGAGGAGGAGATCCGGGCGGCGGTTGCCGGGTCCGGCGAAGACGACACTCGCGACAATGATTTCGAGGCGGCAGACGGCGCACCTGCGAGGGGAGAGAGAGAGAGATGCCATGAGGGAGAGGGAGAAGGAAGGAGAAGGAAGGAGAGGGCAGCGGGGTCCTGCCTGGCGGGGAGCACCCGTGGTCGACGGCCGGCGCGAGGGACGGAGACTCCGGGCAATGGGGACAGACGGGAGGAGCACGGCGACGAGCTCAGGATCGAGTAGACGCGCTCGGGGACGAGCCACGAGCTGCGGCGTGCGGGATCCGGGCCGAGCGGGCCACGGATGGGCTCCGCGGGCTGGCGGCGCGGGGACGGCGGCGAAGGACAAGTGGCGCTCCCTGATTGGCGCGGGGAGCGGCAACGGACATGTCTGGTCCAGATCGGACGTGTCCGGCGGGCGAGAGGAGCGGGGCTAGGGTTTCGGGACCCGGGATTTCGGGGGAGAGGGTGTTTAAATAGGTAGAGGGAGCTAGGAGGCTCCAAATGAGGCACGGTTTTCGCCCACACGATCGTGATCGAACGAACGAGAGCATGGAGGGGGTTTAGATGGGTTGTTGGGTCACTTTGGAGGGGTTGCTGGGCTGCAAGAGAAAAGGGGGTTTCGGGCTGCGCGGTTAACCGTTGGAGTACCAAACGAACTCCAAATGGCACGAAACTTGACAGGCGGTCTACCGGTGCTATACCAAGGCCGCTTGGCAAGACTCGGTCCATTCCGAGAACCTTTAACACCCGCTCACAAAGAGAGACAAAAGGGGGACGCCGGAGGGCATAGGAGTGCCGGATTGCAAAATGGACAACAGGGAAAATGCTCGGATGCATGAGACGAACACGTATGCAAAATAAGATGCACATGATGACATGATAAAATGCAACACACAAGCAAATGACATGGCAACGACGGAGAATCACTGACAGACACCTGGCGCATCGAATCCGGGGCGTTACAACACTCCTCCACTAACAAGAGATCTCATCCCGAGATCTTAGGACCGAGACGGAAGGGAAAAGGGATGAGGTGAAACAATAACTCAAGAGAAGAAGCAAAGAATCGAGAGCACTCGAGAAGAAGAGAGGAACGGCAAGAATGACGGGAATCGAAAGCTCACGGAATTAGATAGACTATGAAACCACTCCGGTTAGAACGAGATAAGAAACGGATAAGACTGAAAAGGATTTAGGCAGCACTCCGGCTGAAAATGGAAGGAATAGAACACGAGCTAGAGAGGATGGAATGATACTTGATGAAGACATGACACAAAACCTCCGGAAAGAATTGAAAGAGTTGAAAGAAAAGAACGGAGAAGAAAAATGACAACTTGTTCCATGAATGAAATTGAAAGCATCTTTCGAAGGAAGGTTTAAACGGAGTTTTTGAGAAAATCAACAACGAAAAGACTAAGCTTGCTGTGGTCTTATCGGTAATATCTCAAGATCATAAGGTGATAACCTGCCACAACCGGAAATGATTGGATAGCTGAGAAGAACGAAGAAATGCAAAAAACCACTTCAAAAGAATACGGAGAATTAATTACACTTCAAGATGCGAGAAGAAAAGATACTTGAGCTCCACCAACAAGAATCTTGATGAACTCTTGAAGAATGAATTAAATCATGAAGAGCCACCATGAAGAACTCTGGTGACAAAAGAATGATGAGATAGAATGAAGGAAGAAAGAATAAGATGAGCCTTGCGATGATTTAGATGGAGGTTCCGACGAAATGGCCGAGGAAATTTGAACTCCGGAAAAGAAAAGATGGAGAACACTTGGAACTAGAATTTATTCACCGAGAACAAACTCCGAAGGAAGGAATTACTCACTTGGGTGAAATAAGAATAAGATTTATGGTATGCTTATCCTTCATCAAATTAAATTGATGACAAGCAATGGATTTTACATACTACTTATTCTTCTTGAAAAAGGATTGAGAAGTGACATATCGCAAACTTGAGACGGTCTTCATGAACCACCGGTAGGATTAGAAAGAACGAATGAATTAAAATGATAGTCAAGGAAAAAGAATCTTGAACGAACCGTCGTTAGAATTCGGAAATGACTGACGAAAGAGGATGAATCACCGGGAAGGATTAGAAGAACCAATATCCTCGAGGGGATTTAGATGCAAAAGGACAACGAGATCATGAGTTGATTAAAGAACAGTTGAAGGAAGCACCGGAATAATTGGATCACGGTAACTGAAATGTGAGGATGAAGAATTCTCCTGGAATGATGGCCTCTGATGAAAAGAAATGGAAAAACAACTCCTGACATACTCCGGATGGATGAAAAGAATATCTGACAAATGGAATAATTCACGAGGGTAACAAGAAACTAGAACCACGAATCTTCGGGAGAATGAAACAAGATTTAGGGGAAAAACTCTTCTTCGGTCTTCAAATGACGACGAGAAACACCACCAAAATAACTGAGATACTCTGGGAGAATGAAAAGCGAAGGGGTTGAGCCAACAATGAAAGGAATATGAACGAGATCTTGGAGTAGGCATGTGACTGATGAAATCCATTCTTACGTCACACTTTGAAAAGAATTGAGAACAACTCCGGGGAATTGGGAGAGTCAGGTAAGATCCTGGAAAAAGACCTGTGGGTTAGGGACCACTGAAGAGATAACACCGTCGGAAAGGATTGTTGAAGAGATAGATGATGCACCGAAACAATTGAAATATTTGAATGAGGTGACAACCTCGAATTAATTGGAACACAGATGAATCTTCTGAGATGTCTTGAACACTCCGGAAGGATAAACTGGCGAGAGGCGAACGAGCAGGGAAAAACACTTGAGCTGAGGGAAAGAATATAATCACTACCGAAGATGGAATTGAATCCACCGGAGAAGAAAAGAGATAAAGAATGTCCACCGAGACGAGAATTCACCGGTTGAGATAATTTACGAAAGACTGAAGAGGTTTCGCACGAATGAGATAGATGGTCGAGAGAGAGTCAGACTCCGGGAAGAAAAGGGTGGGAGGGCAGTAAAACAAAAGCAACTTGAAAGGAGAAACGACGAATATCTTGAAGAGAAAAACACCAGTTGAAATCATTGAGGAAAGAAAGAAAAGGCTTCGCACGAGTAGGATGGATACTCGATTACGGACTCCGACTCCGAGAAGAAAAGGGTGGGCGGGTGGGAAAGAAAACAGCTGAAGATAGAGAAACAACTTCGTTGAGAGCGAACTGAGAA
The DNA here is from genome assembly GCF_018294505.1 of Triticum aestivum. Classification (NCBI taxonomy): domain Eukaryota; kingdom Viridiplantae; phylum Streptophyta; class Magnoliopsida; order Poales; family Poaceae; genus Triticum; species Triticum aestivum. The sequence continues at coordinate 600,833,321 of NC_057804.1, forward strand.
TTGATCTTGCAAAGATGAAGAGGCTCGAGTCAACTTGACGAGAAATGCACCGGATAAAAAGAGCTGAGAACCAACGACCGAAAAACCAACTGTGTGATCCTAAAGAAAAATTTGAAGGGGAAGAGGAGTAATTCAAAACACCTACATCAAGAATCCTTACCAGAGCGACGAAGGGGGCTGAGGAGTAAAAAGAATTCCTACTCTCCGATATAACTAGACTCCGAAATCAGTTTTCTTCTAGACTCAACAACGGCCAAACTACATGATCAATCAAGGGGGGCTCCTAAGGTCGGTCGAGGCTCTGATACCAACTTGTCACGCCCAATATGTGATACTATCCTAAAGAGACTCGAAGGTCCCACCAAGGATAAAACCGCATATTAAAACGCTTTTGCAAGGTGGATATCATTACATCAACATTACATAATAGATGGGGATACATACAAAAGGCATACAATGCCACACGAATACAACATCATCTTACATAAGAGCACCATCCCACTACGGATGAAACACAAACAAAAACTCAAACGACATCCACCCTGCTAGCCCAGGCTGCCAACCTGGAACCTATCCCCTGATCGAAGAAGAAGCGGAAGAAGAACTCCAAGACACGCAAACATCGCTCTCGCATCAAGATCGTCGCATAACCTGTAGCTGCAACTGATGTTGTAGTAATCTGTGAGCCACGAGGACTCAGCAATCCCATTACCATGGGTATCAAGACTAGCAAAGCTTAAAGGGAAAGGAAGGGGTAAAGTGGTGAGGCCGCAGCAGCGACTAAGCATATATGGTGGCTAACATACGCAAATAAGAGCGAGAAGAGAGCAAGCGGAACGGTTGTGAAGCTAGCAATGATCAAGAAGTGATCCTGAACTCCTACTTACGTCAATCATAACCCAAAACCGTGTTCACTTCCCGGACTCCGCCGAAAAGAGACCATCACGGCTACACACACGGTTGATGATTTTTAATTCGGATCTGGTGTCAAGTTATCTACAACCGGACATTAAAAAATTCCCATCTTCCTATAACCGCAGGCACAACTTTCAAAAGATTATACCCTGCAGGGGTGTCCCAACTTAGCCCATGATAAGCTCTCGCGATCAACGAAGGATATACCTTCTCCCAGGAAGACCCGATCAGACTTGGAATCCTGGTTTACAAGACATTTCGACAATGGTAAAACAAGACCAGTAAAGCTGCCCGATGTGCCGACAAATCCCGATAGGAGCTGCACATATCTCGTTCTCAGGGCACACTGGATAAGCGAAGCGTACAGGAACCGACGTAATCCAAGTTGCCAAGGAATGGTCCCGCACAGTGCTCTAGTTTGGACCAACACTCAGAGGAGCACTGGCCCCGGGGGGGGGGGGGTAAAATAAAGATGACCCTCAAGAGCGCAACTCCTAAGGGAAAAAGGGCTAGGTGAGGCAAATGGTAAAACCAAGGTTGGGCCTTGCTGGAGGAGTTTTATTCAAAGCGAACTGTCAAGGGGGTCCCATAAATCACCCAACTGCGTAAGGAACGCCAAATCCGGGAACATAACACCGGTATGACGGAAACTAGGGGCGGCAAGAGTGGAACAAAACACCAAGAATAAGGCCGAGCCTTCCACCCTTTACCAAGTATATAGATGCATTAATAATAATATAAGAGATATTGTGATATCCCAACCAAAATCTTGTCCACCATGGAGCAATCTTCAACTTCACCTGCAACTAGAAACGCTATAAGAGGGGTTGAGCGAAGCGGTAACATAGCCAAGCAACGGTTTGCATAGGAAGGGTGTGAAAGGTTAGGGGTTCATGGCAATTTGGGAGGCTTGATGAGCAAAAGATAGGTAAAGCAGCAAAGCGATAGAACGAAGCAACTAGCATAGCAATGATAGTAGTGAGATCCAGGGTAGCGGTCATCTTGCCTGAAATCCCGCAAGGAAGAAGAACGAGTCCATGAAGGAGATGAAGCCATGAAGACGAACCAAGCGTAGACGAACGAATCCTCACGATCGCAACGATACAGGAACTATCGAGAAGAAGCACACAACATGGTAAACACACCACACAAGAACAAGACATGATTCTCAACCAAGTATGATGCATGACAAAGCTACATGAAGCTACTCATGGCAAGAGATGATGCAAACAAGAGCAATACATCAACGCAAGTTTAAATGAGGCCGGGAACAACGTATAACAATTCCGGTAAGTCCTTATATCCAAATTTCGAAATTGGTCTAGATCTGAATAAACCTTATGTTCAAGTTGTTAAACAGCAAGTTAAGATGCACCAAGATGATCTACACGAGATTCTAGTCAAGTTACATATAAAGTTCATTTAGTTCGGAGCTACTGCCTAGAAGATATGAGCAAAACAAGTTAAACATGGCATTGATGTGAAATGCACCCAAACATCAAGCAAACACCTCAAACCATGGATGCAACATGATAATATGAAACTATATGCAAAATCAAGCAAGTTTCATATAGAGCACACTCAAAACGGAGCAACGGTTCAACACATACACTCTATACAAGTTATAGCAACAATCTGTCCAAAACAGCACCTAGGCATATTGCAAGCATCAAAATAATATGCTACAGCACCTCAACATGAGAACAAAATGCATGGACATGATGTACAGGTAAAGCATAACAAAACATGAACACTGAGCTATCTCCAGAAACTACTAGAACATGCTCAAACACACATGGCAAGATTGCAAATAATAACAGTTTCAGGCTTAGCAGAAAATAACATCAGATTGCAATGTTTAGAGCTATCAAATAACATGTTACAAGAATTTATCATGGCAAAGAAAGGCATGGCATGAACCTACTAATTGCATAGAACAAAAGTCCTTTAGTGACCATGAGCCAAAAAGGATGAGAAGATATGATGGCACCCATGTAAACATAGCAAGTTATAATACATATTCATACATGGCAGGAACAACAATAAGTATGCATGTAGATGAGCTTGTACCACTCACCACAGAGCAATACATGGCATGGAAAGGTAACCAACAGTAACAAGACATGTTTGTGAAGCTAAGCATGGAAATAGGAAGTTCATAGGGTACATGGAATACTAGAAACAATCATGGCAACAACTGAACTTAATGTTAACAGGCTGACAGCAACATTATTTAGCAACTTTGGAGTAAGGAAACAACAAGCTATAGCAGGCTATAAATGCAACCAGGGGCATGTATGGATATAGCATGACATGTATAACAAAACACCCTTAGTGAACATCTCCAGATTATACATAGAATGACTTGTAGCAGCAGGTTTACATAGCATCACGAAATAACAGATTCAGCCTAGCAAAACAGTAACATCAAGTACACTACTTAACAAGCTCAATTCACTCACCACAAGTCAATGCATGACAAGATAAGCATAGAATCAGCAAGAAGAGATGTTTATGCAAGAAACCAAGGCAAGAACAAGTTCATAGCATGCAAAGATCAACTACAACAACCTTGGCAAAAATTGAATAACATGTAAGCAATCTGTCAGGAAACATTTTGTAGCAAAAGTAGAGCAAGCAAATGACATGCTAGACTACTCCATAATTGCAAACAGGGGCATGAATGGATATAGCATAACCATATGTTCAAAACATCCTTACTGAAGTATCTCAAAATATGCATGGATCTCTCTGCAAGTTTACATGGCATCAAAATAACAGCAGAACGGGGACTAAAATCAGCAACATCATGAAGCCTAGTTTGCATGCTTGTTCTAGTCACCACAATGATCACAAAAATACATGGCATACACCACAATAAATATGGCATGACATAGATCAAAACACATGTAGACATCAACCTCATAGGATGCACACATCAAACATGGCAAAAATGACAAATGAACATGTTCTGTTAAGAAACAGGAACTAACATTATGAAGCACTCTTGCATCAGAGATTCAGGCATCTATATGAGCTCAAATGAACATGATGCAATGGAATGAAATGAAGTACTCATCGAGGCAAACAATTTGACATATTACATGCACGAAATGGAGCAGTATGCATGGAGTTATGTTGCGATGAACAGGGCACAAAAATGTAAGATAGTCAGGGACAGTCAAATTCGCAGATCTGAAAAAAAAACATCTGTTGGGCCGAAATGCACTTGGGCCAAAATTGGAAAAGTGGGGCAACAGTGGCTCACCACGGGCTGAGGCCCGGTCGGAGTTGGGCCTGGAGATGGGCTCTGGGGCCCGCAGATCTGGGTTGGGGCGAGGCTGGCCCATCAGGGGGGTCGCTCGACCTCCTCATCTGCTCGAAACGAGGAGAGGTCATGGCGACGGCGCCAGCGGCTGCGGCTGGGCCTCCGGCGAGGCGCGAGGGCAGCGGGGAGGCCGTGAACGGGCGGCAGAGGAGGAGATCCGGGCGGCGGTTGCCGGGTCCGGCGAAGACGACGCCCGCGACGACGATTTCGAGGCGGTAGACGGCGCACCTGCGAGGGGAGAGAGAGATGCCATGAGGAAGAGGGAGAAGGAAGGAGAAGGAAGGAGAGGGCAGCGGGGTCCTGCCTGGCGGGGAGCACCCGTGGTCGACGGCCGGCGTGAGGGACGGAGGCACTCCGGGCGACGGGGACAGACGGGAGGAGCACGGCGACGAGCTCGGGATCGAGCAGACGCGCTCGGGGACGAGCCACGGGCTGCGGCGGCGGGATCCGGGCCGAGCGGACCACGGATGGGCTCCGCGGGCCGGCGGCGCGGGGACGGCGGCGAAGGACAGGTGGCGCTCCCTGATTGGCGCGGGGAGCGGCGGCGGACATGTCTGGTCCAGATCGGACGTGTCCGGCGGGCGAGAGGAGCGGGGCTAGGGTTTCGGGACCCGGGATTTCGGGGGAGAGGGTGTTTAAATAGGTAAAGGGAGCTAGGAGGCTCCAAATGAGGCACGGTTTTCGCCCACACGATCGTGATCGAACGAACGAGAGCATGGAGGGGGTTTAGATGGGTTGTTGGGTCACTTTGGAGGGGTTGCTGGGCTGCAAGAGAAAAGGGGGTTTCGGGCTGCGCGGTTAACCGTTGGAGTACCACACGAACTCCAAATGGCACGAAACTTGACAGGCGGTCTACCGGTGCTATACCAAGGCCGCTTGGCAAGACTCGGTCCATTCCGAGAATGTTTAACACCCGCTCACAAAGATAGACAAAAGGAGGACGCCGGAGGGCATAGGAGTGCCAGATTGCAAAACGGACAACGGGGAAAATGCTCGGATGCATGAGACGAACACGTATGCAAAATGAGATGCACATGATGACATGATAAAATGCAACACGCAAGCAAATGACATGGCAACGACGGCGAATCACTGACAGACACCTGGCGCATCGAATCCGGGGTGTTACACAGATCTAATCACTTTGGGTTTTTTCCTCGTCTATACATATCTTTGGTCTTATATGACTTTGCTATTTGTTGACATGTTTTTGTGTGTGTTGATGTTTGATGTGTGCATCCTAACTATGTACAAACTGGGTATGTGTTCATCGCGATTGTATTTTCTTGAGTCTTCATTTGAGCCAATAAAATACATCATTTATAAAAAAAAACTCACATGCTGCCTTTTTTTTTGTTTGTCAGACTGCCTTGTGTGTTTTTGGTTAAGGGTGTTCTGGATCGAACTCAAGTTTTAGACCAGCTCAAATATCAGAACTGTAACGGTCAAGGTTATGCATGGTTCATCTTTAAATCTGGCTTACTTATTTACCCTAAGAGCCCAAAGGGAAAAAGGAAAACGGATGCGGGATCCCCCATGATCGATAAAATGTCCAGGGTATGCCTATGTCTCACTTGACGTGAGAGAGTAGGAAGTCTCGCCTCAAGCAGCTGCTACTATATGTGCCAAATGCAAGAGATACTTGGCCGATTCATGTGGATGCCGTCGTCACAGGCTACACTGCTAAGTCATGGTCAAGGCAAATGGTATAGTCCCCGATATGACATATGCAATCACTCAATAAGGCCAGTGGCGAGCACACTCAAAACTCTAGGCCAGGCCAATGCGAACCAAAGGCCGTCAACGCTTTTTTTCTTCCCTTTTTCACATTTTTCAATACATTTTCTGCTTTATTTTTTTTCCTTTTTCTTGTATTTCAAAATACATTTAATATTAAAAATCACTATATACAAAAAGTTAAAAAAATGTTAATCACGCATTGGAAAAATGTTAAACGTGTATCGAAAAGTGTTTTTAATGTATATGGAAAATCTACAATGTTTATGTAAGAAGTAGACATAAAAAGGTTTTAAAAATGCAAATTATGTAATTGGAAAATGTGAAATATTTATATATAATGATCTGAATATATACAACAAAAATGAAAAATATTTATTGAAAGCGTAGACATAAAAAATATGTTTAGAAAAATATTAATCATGTATTTGAAAAGTTAAACATGTATATAATATATGCTCCCAATGTACACGAAAAATCTACAACATTTATGGAAAAGAGTAGACATAAAAAAATATAAGTTTTCAGAATTGTAACTCATGTATTTGGAAAATGTTAAACATATATTATTTGATGCTACTTTGAGTGTCGTGGTGTAGTGTTCCAATAGAGAACAATGTGTATACCGCTCACCATTTTCAAGATCCTGCTTTGTATTTTTTTTTTGTAGCTCCAATCATAATGTACTTCATCTTCTGACTTTATGCACATATAAAATACATCCATATGAACGTGTGTGATTTTTTACTGTTTTCTGAAACTTCAAAATGTGGTTTCGAATTTTTGTCAAAAAATTAAGAGCTCAATGGAGCTTGTCCTCCATTTAGCATTTTTTTTATCGATAAGTGCTTGTTTAGATAGGGAGTAATAGCATCCAATTTTAACTTAACTTTTTTTCTTAAAAAAATGGAAAACCAGTTTTGAGAAGAATTCAGTTCAGAACACGCCTATAGAAAATATTGTTTGCACTCATAAAGATTTATACATATTCATATCTAGCCATAATTGGCACTATTTTCATGCATCTGGGAACACATGGAAACCCATCTACCTAAAACGTAGTTAAGGTTGGTTGAGTACAGTAGATAAACCTTTTCTTCCGTCAATAAGTGAAAGGCAACGCTCCTGTCGGCTCCTTGAAAAAAAATCTGTATGCAGGCTAATTACACTAAAGGAGGTATACCACATGCTGCCGCAGCAAGCAATGTTCCTCTTGCGCCCGCCGGCCGAACCATAGGTTCCCGTTCCTCAAACGTCCTCACCGGCGGTAGGAATGGCGCAGAAACTCGGACACCTAGGACGCGTTTGGTTTCCGGCAACCAAGTCCGCGCAGGATGTGCGCGGTCTTTTTGGTTGCCTGGGCCCCATGTATTTTGTGGCCCACACGGAACTTAAAGCAGGCCGGAGCTTAGCCCGGCGAAAACTGTCAAATCCACAGTTTCTCGCGAGCCTGGCTCGGCGCGGCCACGCGTGCGCGGGGGAAGGGGGGAGGGGGAGGGGGGTTGCACGCCTCGGACAGCACGGGAGACGGATGCGACGACTCAAAACGCCCCCCCCCCCCCAATCTCCTGTCACCGTCCAACCCGCATTGTTCCCACCGCTCCCTCTCTGGCTCACCGCCTCTCCCTCTCCTCTCCTCCGATGGCTCCGCCTCGCCCACCGTCGCACCATCCTCTGACCCCCGTCGACCAGCGCATCGCCAGCATCCAGGAGCGCTGGCTGGCCGGGTTCCAGAACTCGGGCAGTGACCTGGCGTCGGCGCAGCGAGTGCCGTCCACCATCTGTTGTCGTCCACCACGAGGACCGGCCAATGCGGTGTTGGCCGTTCCTGCTCCGCCGCCGATTCCAGACCTCGTGCTCCTAGGCTCGGCGCCGGTGTCGTCCATGGAGCCGCCGCTTCTTGGGACCCCATTCGGCAGGGGGGTTTGCTTGACCCCCGTCCAAGGGTTTTTTCCTGTCGGCGCGCCGTCCTCCTGGACCTCCGGCGTGGCCATGAGCACGGGGCCGGTGCCTGATACGTCTCCAACGTATCTATAATTTTTTATTGTCCCATGCTATTATATTACCTGTTTTGGATGTTTATGGGCTTCACTTTGCACTTTTATATCATTTTTAGGACTAACCTACTAACCAGAGGCCCAGCCCGTATTGCTGTTTTTTTGCCTATTTCAGTGTTTCGAAGAAAAGGAATATCAAACGGAGTCCAAACGAAATGAAACCTTCAGGAGCGTGATTTTTGGAAAGAACGTGACCCAGAGGACTTGGAGTGCAAGTCAAGAAGCTTCCGAGGCGGCCACGAGGGTGGAGGGCGTGCCCCCCTACTAGGCGTGCCCCCTATCTCGTGGGCCCCTCGGGCGTCCACCGACATACTTCTTCCTCCTATATATACCCACGTACCCCGAAAACTTCAGGAGCGACCACGAAAAGCTATTTCCACCATCGTAACCTTTTGTATCCGCGAGATCCCATCTTGGAGCCTTCGCCGACGCTCCACCGGAGGGGGAATCGACCATGGAGGGCTTCTACATCAACACCATAGCCTCTCCGATGAGTTGTGAGTAGTTTACCACAGACCTTCGGGACCATAGTAATTAGCTAGATGTCTTCTTCTCTCTCTTTGAATCTCAATACCATGTTCTGCTTGATCTTCTTGGAGATCTATTCGATGTAACTCTTTTTGTGGTGTGTTTGTCGAGATCCAATGAATCGTGGGTTTTTGATCAAGTTTATCTATGAGAACTATTTGAATCTTCTCTGAATTCTTTTATGTATGATTAAGTTATCTCTACAAGTCTCTTCGAATTATCAGTTTGGTTTGGCCTACTAGATTGATCTTTCTTGCAATGGGAGAAGTGCTTAGCTTTGGATTCAATCTTGCGGTGTCCTTTCCCAGTGATAGCAGGGGCAGCAAGGCACGTATTGTATTGTTGCCATCGAGGATAAAAAGATGGGGTTTATATCATATTGCATGAGTTTATCCCTCTACATCATGTCATATTTCTTAATGCATTACTATGTTCTTATGAACTTAATACTGTAGATGCATGCTGGATAGCGGTCGATGTGTGGAGTAATAGCAGTAGATGCAGGCAGGAGTCGGTCTACTTTTCACAGACGTGATGCCTATATACATGATCATGCCTAGATAATCTCATAATTATTCGTTTTTCTATCAATTGCTCGACAGTAATTTGTTCACTTACCGTAATACTTATGCTATTTTGAGAGAAGCCACTGATGAAACCTATGGCCCCCGGGTCTATCTTTTATCATATAAGCTTTCAACCTACTTTTATTTGCATTTTTACGTTTCCAATCTATATTATAAAATACCAAAAATATATTTATCTTATCATACTATCTCTATCAGATCTCACTTCCGCAAGTGGCCGTGAAGGGATTGACAACCCCTTTATTGTGTTGGTTGCGAGTTCTTTGTTTGTTTGTGTAGGTGCGTGGGACTTTTGAGGAGCCTACTACTGGATTGATACCTTAGTTCTCAGAAATTGACGGAAATACTTACGCTATTATTGTTGCATCACCCTTTCCTCTTTAAGGAAACCAACGCAAGCTCAAGACGTAGTAAGAAGGATTTCTCGCGCCGTTGCCGGGGAGGTCTTCGCTCAAGTCAAGACATACCAAGTACCCATCAGAAACTCATCTCCCTCGCGTTTACATTATTTACCATTTGACTCTCGTTTTCCTCTCCCCCACTTCACCCTTGTCGTTTTATTCGCCCTCTCTTTTCCAATCTCCTTCTCTCTCTTTCGCTTGTCTTTTTCTGTTTGTTTGTGTGTTGGATTACTTGTCGCCATGGCGCAAGATAATACCAACTTGTGTGATTTCTCCAATACCAATAATAATGATTTCCTTAGTACTCCGATTGCTGCTCTTAATGATGTTGAGTCTTGTGAAATCAATGCTGCTTTGCTGAATCTTGTTATGAAAGATCAATTCTCTGGTCTTCCTAGTGAAGATGCCGCTACCATCTAAACAACTTTGTTGATTTGTGTGAGATGCAAAAGAAAAAAGATACGGATAATGATATTGTTAAATTGAAGTTATTTCCATTGTCACTTAGAGATCATGCTAAAGTTTGGTTTTCGTCTTTACCTAAAAATAGTATCGATTCTTGGAACAAGTACAAAGATGTTTTTATCTCTAAGTATTTTCCTCCCGCTAAGATCATCACTCTTAGAAACGATATTATGAATTTTAAACAACTTGATCATGAGCATGTTGCCCAATCTTGGGAAAGAATGAAATTGATGATTTGCAATTGCCCTACTCATGGTTTGAATTTATGGATGATCATACAAAATCTTTATGCCAGATTGAATTTTGCTTCTAGAAATCTTTTAGATTCGGCCGCGGGAGGCACGTTTATGGAAATCACCTTAGGAGAAGCTACAAAACTCCTTGATAATGTCATGGCTAATTATTCTCAATGGCACACCGAACGATCTACTAATAAAAAAGTGCATGCTATAGAAGAAATTAATGTTTTGAGTGGAAAGATGGATGAACTTATGAGATTGTTTGCTACTAAGAGTGCTTCTATTGATCCCAATGATATGCCTTTATCTACCTTGATTGAGAATAATAATGAATCTATAGATGTAAATTTTGTTGGTAGGAATAATTTTGGCAACAATGCTTAGAGAGGAAACTTTAATCCTAGACCGTTCCCTAGTAATTGCTCTAATAATTATGGAAATTCCTACAATAATTCTTATGGTAATTTTAATAGATTGCCCTATGATTTTGAGAATAGCATGAAAGAATTTATGATCTCTCAAAAGAATTTTAATGCCTTGCTTGAAGAAAAATTGCTTAAAGTTGATGATTTGACTAGGAACGTTGATAGACTTTAGCTTGATGTTGATTCTTTGAAACTTAGATCTACTCTTCCTAAGCACGATATCAATGAGTCTTTCAAAGCTATGATAAGTTCCATTGGCGAGTGCAAAGAAAGAACCGCTAGATTGCGTGCTAAGAAAGATTGCTTTATAAGGGCGTGTTCTTCTAGATTCCATGAAAATAATGATGACGATCTTAAAGTTATTGATGTGTTCCCTATTAGATATTTGTTTTGAAATATGAATCTTAATAATGATGGGACTGTATATGAGTCAACTTTAGTTAAAAGGCGTCCCAATAATTCGGAGTTTTTAGATCTTGATGCTAAATTTGGTAAAAGTGGGATTGGAGAGGTCAAGACTTTAAATAGCATTGAACCCACTATCTTGGATTTCAAGGAATTTTATTATGATAATTGTTCTTTAGAAGGTTGTATTTTCTTGTTGCAATCCGTTGTGAATTCTCCTCATGCTTATAGTCAAAATAAAGCTTTTACCAAACATGTTGTTGATGCCTTGATGCAATCTTTTGATGAAAAACTTAATTTGGAAGTTTCTATACCTAGAAAACTTAATGATGAGTGGGAACCTACTATAAACTTTATGTGATTTGGGTGCTAGTGTTTCCACGATTTCGAAAACTTTGTGTGACATTCTAGGTTTCCATGATCTTGATGATTGCTCTTTAAATTTGCACCTTGCGGATTCCACCATTAAAAAGCCAATGGGGAGGACCAATGATGTTCTCATTGTTACAAATAGAAATTTGGTGCCCGTAGATTTTATCGTTCTTGATATAGATTGCAATCCTTCTTGTCCTATTATTCTTGGTAAACCTTTCCTTAGAACGATTGACACGATTATTGATATGAAGGAAGGGACTATTAGATTCCAATTTCCATTAAGGAAAGGCATGGAGCACTTTCAAAGAAATAAAATTAAATTACCTTATGAATCTATCATGCAAGCTACTTATGAATCAAGTGTCAAAGATGGCACTACTTAGATCTATCCTCGCTTTTATGCCTAGCTAAGGCGTTAAACGATAGTGCTAGTTGGGAGGCAACCCAATTTTATTTGTGTTTTTTGTTTTTGTTTCTGTTTAGTAATAAATTTTGTATCTACCTTCTGTTTAGATGTGTTTTCTTGTTTTATTTAGTGTTTGTGCCAAGTAGAACCTATAGGATAACCTATGGTGATAGTTAATTTGATTCTGCTGAAAAACAGAAACTTTGCGCTCACGAGAAAAAATTCAATAAATCACAGAAACGTGCTTTTGCGTTGATTCATTTTGCTGTAGATAAATAGACAAATTGTCTAAGAGGTCCTATTTTGGTAGGATTTTTAGAGTTCCAGAAGTATTCGAAAGTTACAGATAGCTACATTGTTCGGTTTTTGACAGATTCTGCCTTTCGTGTGTTGTTTGCTTATTTTGATGCATCTATGGCTAGTATGTAAGGGTATGAACCATAGAGAACTTGGAATACTGTAGGTTTAACATCAATATAAATAAAGAATGAGTTCATTACAGTACCTTATGTGTTGGTCTTTCTTTCTTTCACTAAAGGAGCTTATGAGATTTCCTATTGAGTTTTGTGTTGTGAAATTTTCAAGTTTTGGGTAAAGATATGATGGACTATGTGTTGGAAAACATAGTAATTTCAAAAAAAAATCCTACGCACATGCAAGATCATGGTGATGCATAGCAACGAGAGGGGAGAGTGTCTCCATGTACCCTCGTAGACCGAAAGCGGAAGCGTTAGCACAACGCGGTTGATGTAGTTGTACGTCTTCATGGCCCGACCGATCAAACACCGAAAACACGACACCTCTGAGTTCTTGCACACGTTCAGCTCGATGACGTCCCTCGAACTCCGATCCAACCGAGTGTCGAGGGAGAGTTCCGTCAGCACGATGGCGTGATGACGATGATGATGTTCTACCGATGCAGGGCTTCGCCTAAGCACCGCTACGATATTATCGAGGTGGAATATGGTGGAGGGGGCACCGCACACGGCTAATAGATCTCAAGGATCAATTGTTGCCTCTATGGGGTGCCCCCCTGCCCCCGTATATAAAGGAGCAAGGGGGGAGGCGGCCGGCCAAGGAGGAGGGCGCGCCAAGGGGGGAGTCCTACTCCCAGGACTCCTCCTTCCCTTGTTGGAGTAGGAGAGAAGGAAAGAGGGGGAGAGGAAGAAGGAAAAGGGGGCTGCACCCCTTGTCCAATTCGGACCAGAGGGGGGCGCATGCCTCCTTCCTTTTGGCCTCTCCCCTCTATTCCCGTATGGCCCAATAAGGCCCATATACTCCCCGGGAATTCCCGTAACTCTCCGGTACTCCGAAAAATACCCGAATCACTCGGAACCTTTCCGAAGTCCGAATATAGTCGTCCAACATATCGATCTTTACGTCTCGACCATTTCGAGACTCCTCTTCATGTCCCCAATCTCATCCGGGACTCCGAACTACCTTCGGTATATCAAAACACATAAACTCATAATATAACTGTCATCGAACTTTAAGCGTTCGGACCCTACGGGTTCGAGAACTATGTAGACATGACCGAGACACGTCTCCGGTCAATAACCAATAGCGGAACCTGGATTCTCATATTGGTTCCCACATATTCTACGAAGATCTTTATCGGTCAAACCGCATAACAACATATGTTTGTTCACTTTGTCATCGGTATGTTACTTGCCCGAGATTCGATCGTCGGTATCACAATACCTAGTTCAATCTCGTTATCAGCAAGTCTCTTTACTCGATATGTAATACATCATCTCGCAACTAACTCATTAGTCACATTGCTTGCAATGCTTATAGTGATGTACATTACCGAGAGGGACCAGAGATACCTCTCCGATAATCAGTGACAAATCCTAATCTTGAAATATGTCAACTCAACAAGTACCTTCGGAGACACCTGTAGAGCACCTTTGTAATCACCCAGTTACATTGTAACGTTTGGTAGCACACAAAGTGTTCCTCCGGTACTCGGGAGTTGCATAATCTCATAGTCATAGGAACATGTATAAGTCATCAAGAAAGCAATAGCAACATACTAAACGATCAAGTGCTAAGCTAACAGAATGGGTCAAGTCAATCACATCATTCTCCTAATGATGTAATCCTGTTAATCAAATGACAACTCATGTCTATGGCTAGGAAACACAACCATCTTTGATCAACGAGCTAGTCAAGTAGAGGCATACTAGTGACATTATGTTTGTCCATGTATTCACACATGTATTATGTTTCCGGTTAATACAATTCTAGCATGAATAATAAACATTTATCATGAAATACGGAAATAAATAATAATTTTATTATTGCCTCTAGGGCATATTTCCTTCAGTCTCCCACTTGCACTATAGTCAATAATCTAGTTCACATCACCATGTGATTTAAAAACCAATATTCACATCTATGTGTGATTAATACCCATAGTTCATATCGTCATGTGATCAACACCCAAAGGGTTTACTAGAGTCAATAATCTAGTTCACATCGCTATGTGATTAACACCCAAAGAGTACTAAGGTATGATCATGTTTTGCTCGTGAGAGAAGTTTAGTCAACGGGTCTGTCAAATTCAGAGCCGTATGTATTTTTCAAATATTCTATGTCTACAATGCTCTGCACGAAGCTACTCTAGATAATTGCTCCCACTTTCAATATGTATCTAGATTGAGACTTAGAGTCATCTGGATCAGTGTAAAAATTTGCACCGATGTAACTTTTACGACGAACTCTTTTATCACCTCCATAATTGAGAAACATCTCCTTAGTCCTTGATACGTCTCCAACGTATCTATAATTTTTGATTGTTCCATGCTATTATATTACCCCTTTTGGATGTTTATGGGCTTTATTTTACATATTTATTTCATTTTTGGGACTAACCTACTAACCGGAGGCACAACCCATATTGCTGTTTTTTCCTATTTCAGTATTTCGAAGAAAAAGAATATCAAACGGAGTCCAAATGGAATGAAACCTTCGGGAGCGTTATTTTTGGAACAAATCTGATCCGGACAGCCTGGAGTGCAAGTCAAGAAAGCTCTGAGGGCCCCACGATATAGGAGGGCGCTCCCCCCCTGTAGGGCGCGCCCCCTGTCTCGTGGGCCCCTCGGGCGTCCACCGACGTACTTCTTCCTCCTATATATATCAACGGACCCTGAAAACATCCAGGAGCAACACGAAACACAATTTCCACCGCCGTAACCTTATGTATCCGCAAGATCCCATCTTGGAGCCTTCGCCGGCACTCTGCCGGAGGGGGAATCGACCACGGAGGGCTTCTACATCAACATCATAGCCTCTCCGATGAGTTGTGAGTAGTTTACCACAGACCTACGGGTCCATAGTTATTAGCTAGATAGCTTCTTCTCTATTTTTGGATCTCAATACAATGTTCTCCCCCTCTCTTGTGGAGATCTATTCGATGTAATCTCTTTTTGCGGTGTGTTTGTCAAGATCCGATGAATTGTGGGTTTATGATCAAGTTTATCTATGAATTATATTGGAATCTTCTCTGAATTCTTTTATGTATGATTGAGTTATCTTTGCAAGTCTCTTCGAATTATCAGTTTGGTTTGGCCTACTAGATTGATCTTTCTTGCCATGGGAGAAGTGTTTAGCTTTGGGTTCAATCTTGCGGTGTTCTTACCCAGTGACAGAAAGGGTCGTAAGACACGTATTGTATTGTTGCCATCGAGGATAACAAGATGAGTTTTATGTCATATTGCATGTGTTTATCCCTCTACATCATGTCATCTTGCTTAAGGCGTTACTCTGTTCTTATGAACTTAATACTCTAGATGCAGGCAGGAGTCGGTCGATGTGTGGAGTAATAGTAGTAGATGCGGGCAGGAGTCGGTCTACTTGTTATGGACGTGATCCCTATATACACGATAATGCCTAGATAATCTCATAACTATGCGCTTTTCTATCAATTGCTCGATAGTAATTTGTTCACCCACCGAAATACTTATGCTATCTCAAGAGAAGCCTCTAGTGAAACCTATGGCCCCGGGTCTATCTCTTATCATATTTGCTTTCAATTTACTTTTATTTGCATCTTTACTTTATGCATCTATATCACAAAATACCAAAAAAATATTTATCTTATCATACTATCTCTATCAGATCTCACTTTCGTAAGTGACCGTGAAGGGATTGACAACCCCTTTATTGTGTTGGTTGCGAGTTCTCAGTTTGTTTGTGTAGGTGCGTGGGACTTTTGAGGAGCCTCCTACTGGATTGATACCTTGGTTCTCAAAACTGAGGGAAATACTTACGCTACACTTTGCTGCATCACCCTCTCCTCTTCGGGGAAAACCTGTTGGGGAACGTAGTAATTTCAAAAAAATTCCTACGCACACGCAAGATCATGGTGATGGCATAGCAACGAGAGGGGAGAGTGTTGTCCACGTACCCTCGTAGACCGTAAGCGGAAGTGTTAGCACAACGCGGTTGATGTAGTCGTACGTCTTCACGATCCGACCGATCCAAGTACCGGACGTACGGCACCTCTGAGTTCAGCACACGTTCAGCTCGATGACGATCCCCGGGCTCCGATCCAGCAAAGCTTCGGGGATGAGTTCCGTCAGCACGACGGCGTGGTGATGATGATGATGTTCTACCGGCGCAGGGCTTCGCCTAAACTCCGCGACGATATGACCGAGGTGGAATATGGTGGAGGGGGGCACCGCACACGGCTAAGGAACGATCCGTAGATCAACTTGTGTGTCTATGGGGTGCCCCCGCCCCTGTATATAAAGGAGGGAGGAGGGAGGCCGGCCGGCCCTTGTGGGCGCGCCAAGTAGGAGGAGTCCTCCTCCTAGTAGGAGTAGGACTCCTCCTTTCCTACTCCTACTAGGAGGGGAAAGGAAGGAGGAGAGGGGGGAAGGAAAGAGGGGGGCGCCGCCCCCCCTCCTCCTAGTCCAATTCGGACCAGAGGGAGAGGGGGCACGCGGCCTTCCCTGGCTGCCCCTCTCTCTTCCCACCAAGGCCCATGTGGCCCATTAACTCTCCGGGGGGGGGGTTCCGGTAACCCTCCGGCACTCCGGTTTTCTCCGAAATCACCCAGAACACTTCCGGTGTCCGAATATAGTCGTCCAATATATCAATCTTTATGTATCGACCATTTCGAGACTCCTCGTCATGTCCGTGATAACATCCGGGACTCCGAACAAACTTCGGTACATCAAAACTTATAAACTCATAATAAAACTATCATCGTAACTTTAAGCGTGCGGACCCTACGGGTTCGAGAACTATGTAGACATGACCTAGAACTATTCTCGGTCAATAACCAATAGCGGAACCTGCATGCCCATATTGGTTCCTACATATTCTACGAAGATCTTTATCGGTCAAACCGCATAACAACATACGTTGTTTCCTTTGTCATCGGTATGTTACTTGCCCGAGATTCGATCGTCGGTATCTAATACCTAGTTCAATCTCGTTACCGGCAAGTCTCTTTACTCGTTACGTAATACATCATCTCGTAACTAACTCATTAGCTACATTGCTTGCAAGGCTTATAGTGATGTGCATTACCGAGAGGGCCCAGAGATACCTCTCCGACAATCGGAGTGACAAAACCTAATCTCGAAATACGCCAACCCAACATGTACCTTCGGAGACACCTGTAGTACTCCTTTATAATCACCCAGTTACGTTGTGACGTTTGGTAGTACCCAAGGTGTTCCTCCGGTAAACGGGAGTTGCATAATCTCATAGTTACAGGAACATGTATAAGTCATGAAGAAAGCAATAGCAATATACTAAACGATCAAGTGCTAGGCTAACGGAATGGGTCATGTCAATCACATCATTCTCCTAATGATGTGATCCCGTTAATCAAATGACAACACATGTCTATGGTTAGGAAACATAACCATCTTTGATTAATGAGCTAGTCAAGTAGAGGCATACTAGTGACTATATGTTTGTCTATGTATTCACACATGTATCATGTTTCCGGTTAATACAATTCTAGCATGAATAATAAACATTTATCATGATATGAGGAAATAAATAATAACTTTATTATTGCCTCTAGGGCATATTTCCTTCAGTCTCCCACTTGCACTAGAGTCAATAATCTAGATTACATAGTAATGATTCTAACACCCATGGAGTCTTGGTGCTGATCATGTTTTGCTCGTGAGAGAGGCTTAGTCAACGGGTCTGCAATATTCAGATCCGTATGTATCTTGCAAATCTCTATGTCTCCCACTTGGACTTGGTCCCGGATGGAATTGAAGCGTCTCTTGATGTGCTTGGTCCTCTTGTGAAATCTGGATTCCTTTGCCAAGGCAATTGCACCAGTATTGTCACAGAAGATCTTCATTGGTCCCGATGCACTAGGTATGACACCTAGATCGGTAATGAACTCCTTCATCCAGACTCCTTCATTTGCTGCTTCCGAAGCAGCTATGTACTCCGCTTCACATGTAGATCCCGCCACGACGCTTTGTTTAGAACTGCACCAACTTACAGCTCCACCGTTTAATAAAAACACGTATCCGGTTTGCGATTTAGAATCGTCCGGATCAGTGTCAAAGCTTGCATCAACGTAACCATTTACGACTAGCTCTTTGTCACCTCCATATACGAGAAACATATCCTTAGTCCTTTTCAGGTATTTCAGGATGTTCTTGACCGCTGTCCAGTGATCCACTCCTGGATTACTTTGGTACCTTCCTGCCAAGCTTATTGCTAAGCATACATCAGGTCTGGTACACAGCATTGCATACATGATAGAGCCTATGGCTGAAGCATAGGGAACATCTTTCATTTTCTCTCTATCTTCTGCAGTGGTCGGGCATTGAGTTTGACTCAACTTCACACCTTGTAACACGGGCAAGAACCCTTTCTTTGCCTGATCCATTTTGAACTTTTTCAAAATTTTATCAAGGTATGTGCTTTGTGAAAGTCCTATTAAGCGTCTTGATCTATCTCTATAAATCTTGATGCCCAATATGTAAGCAGCTTCACCGAGGTCTTTCATTGAAAAACTTTTATTCAAGTATCCTTTTATGCTATCCAGAAATTCTATATCATTTCCAATTAATAATATGTCATCTACATATAATATTAGAAATGCTACAGAGCTCCCACTCACTTTCTTGTAAATACAGGCTTCTCCAAAAGTCTGTATAAAACCATATGCTTTGATCACACTATCAAAGCGTTTATTCCAACTCCGAGATGCTTGCACCAGTCCATAAATGGATCGCTGGAGTTTGCACACTTTGTTAGCACTTTTGGATCAACAAAACCTTCTGGCTGCATCATATACAACTCTTCTTCCAGAAATCCATTCAAGAATGCAGTTTTAACATCCATTTGCCAAATTTCATAATCATGAAATGCAGCAATAGCTAACATGATTCGGACAGACTTAAGCATCGCTACAGGTGAGAAAGTCTCATCGTAGTCAACCCCTTGAACTTGTCGAAAACCTTTTGCAACAAGTCGAGCTTTATAGACAGTTACATTACCATCAGCGTCAGTCTTCTTCTTAAAGATCCATTTATTCTCAATGGCTTGCCGATCATCGGGCAAGTCAACCAAAGTCCATACTTTGTTTTCATACATGGATCCCATCTCAGATTTCATGGCTTCTAGCCATTTTGCGGAATCTGGGCTCATCATCGCTTCCTCATAGTTCGTAGGTTCGTCATGGTCAAGTAACATGACTTCCAGAATAGGATTACCGTACCACTCTGGTGCGGATCTTACTCTGGTAGACCTTCGAAGTTCAGTAGAAACTTGATCTGAAGTTTCATGATCAATATCATTAGCTTCCTCACTAATTGGTGTAGGTGTCACAGGAACCGGTTTCTGTGATGAACTACTTTCCAATAAGGGAGCAGGTATAGTTACCTCATCAAGTTCTACTTTCCTCCCACTCACTTCTTTCGAGAGAAACTCCTTCTCTAGAAAGGATCCATTCTTAGCAACGAATGTCTTGCCTTCGGATCTGTGATAGAAGGTATACCCAACTGTCTCTTTCGGGTATCCTATGAAGACACATTTCTCCGATTTAGGTTCGAGCTTATCTGGTTGAAGTTTCTTCACATAAGCATCGCAGCCCCAAACTTTAAGAAACGACAACTTTGGTTTCTTGCCAAACCACAGTTCATAAGGCGTCGTCTCAACGGATTTTGATGGTGCCCTATTTAACGTGAATGCGGCCGTCTCTAAAGCATAACCCCAGAACGATAGCGGTAAATCAGTAAGAGACATCATAGATCGCACCATATCTAGTAAAGTACGATTACGACGTTCGGACACACCATTTCGTTGTGGTGTTCCGGGTGGCGTGAGTTGCGAAACTATTCCGCATTGTTTCAAATGTAAACCAAACTCGTAACTCAAATATTCTCCTCCACGATCAGATCGTAGGAATTTTATTTTCTTGTTACGATGATTTTCTACTTCACTCTGAAATTCTTTGAACTTTTCAAATGTTTCAGACTTGTGTTTCATTAAGTAGATATACCCATATCTGCTTAAATCATCTGTGAAGGTGAGAAAATAACGATATCCGCCACGAGCTTCAACATTCATCGGACCACATACATCTGTATGTATGATTTCCAATAAATCTGTTGCTCTCTCCATAGTACCGGAGAACGGTGTTTTAGTCATCTTGCCCATGAGGCACGGTTCGCAAGTACCAAGTGATTCATAATCAAGTGATTCCAAAAGTCCATCAGTATGGAGTTTCTTCATGCGTTTTACACCGATATGACCTAAACGGCAGTGCCACAAATAAGTTGCACTATCATTATTAACTCTGCATCTTTTGGCTTCGACATTATGAATATGTGTATTACTACTATCGAGATTCAACAAAAATAGACCACTCTTCAAGGGTGCATGACCATAAAAGATATTACTCATATAAATAGAACAACCATTATTCTCTGATTTAAATGAATAACCGTCTCGCATCAAACAAGATCCAGATATAATGTTCATGCTCAACGCTGGCACCAAATAACAATTATTCAGGTCTAAAACTAATCCCGAAGGTAGATGTAGAGGTAGCGTGCCGACTGCGATCACATCGACTTTGGAACCATTTCCCACGCGCATCGTCACCTCATCCTTGGCCAGTGCTCGCTTATTCTGTAGTCCCTGTTTCGAGTTGCAAATGTTAGCAACAGAACCAGTATCAAATACCCAGGTGCTACTGCGAGCTCTAGTAAGGTACACATCAATAACATGTATATCACATATACCTTTGTTCACCTTGCCATCCTTCTTATCCGCCAAATACTTGGGGCAGTTCCGCTTCCAGTGTCCAGTCTGCTTGCAGTAGAAGCACTCAGTTTCAGGCTTAGGTCCAGACTTGGGTTTCTTCTCTTGAGCAGCAACTTGCTTGCTGTTCTTCTTGAAGTTCCCCTTCTTCTTCCCTTTGCCCTTTTTCTTGAAACTAGTGGTCTTGTTAACCATCAACACTTGATGCTCCTTCTTGATTTCTACTTCCGCAGCTTTTAGCATTGCGAAGAGCTCGGGAATTGTCTTGTTCATCCCTTGCATATTATAGTTCATCACGAAGCTCTTGTAGCTTGGTGGCAGTGATTGGAGAATTTTGTCAATGACACTATCATCAGGAAGATTAACTCCCAGTTGAATCAAGTGATTATTATACCCAGACATTTTGAGTATGTGTTCACTGACAGAACTATTCTCCTCCATCTTGCAGCTATAGAACTTATTGGAGACTTCATATCTCTCAATTCGGGCATTTGCTTGAAATATTAACTTCAACTCCTGGAACATCTCACATGCTCCATGACGTTCAAAACGTCGTTGAAGACCCGGTTCTAAGCCGTAAAGCATGGCACACTGAACTATTGAGTAGTCATCAGCTTTGCTTTGCCAGACGTTCTTAACATCGTCAGTTGCATCAGCAGTAGGCCTGGCACCCAGCGGTGCTTCCAGGACGTAATTCTTCTGTGCAGCAATGAGGATAATCCTCAAGTTACGGACCCAGTCCGTGTAATTGCTACCATCATCTTTCAACTTTGCTTTCTCAAGGAACGCATTAAAATTCAACGGAACAACAGCACGAGCCATCTATCTACAATCAAACATAGACAAGCAAAATACTATCAGGTACTAAGTTCATGATAAATTTAAGTTCAATTAATCATATTACTTAAGAACTCCCACTTAGACAGACATCTCTCTAGTCATCTAAGTGATCACGTGATCCAAATCAACTAAACCATAACCGATCATCACGTGAGATGGAGTAGTTTTCAATGGTGAACATCATTATGTTGATCATATCTACTATATGATTCACGCTCGACCTTTCGGTCTCCGTGTTCCGAGGCCATATCTGCATATGCTAGGCTCGTCAAGTTTAACCTGAGTATTCTGCGTGTGCAAAAACTGGCTTGCACCCGTTGTAGATGGACGTAGAGCTTATCACACCCGATCATCACGTGGTGTCTGGGCACGACGAACTTTGGCAACGGTGCATACTCAGGGAGAACACTTCTTGATAATTTAAGTGAGAGATCATCTTAAAATGCTACCGTCAATCAAAGCAAGATAAGATGCATAAAGGATAAACATCACATGCAATCAATATAAGTGATATGATATGGCCATCATCATCTTGTGCTTGTGATCTCCATCTTCGAAGCACCATCGTGATCACCATCGTCACCGGCGCGACACCTTGATCTTCATCGTAGCATCGTTGTCGTTTACGCCATCTATTGCTTCTACGACTATCGCTACCGCTTAGTGATAAAGTAAAGCAATTACAGGGCGTTTGCATTTCATACAATAAAGCGACAACCATATGGCTCCTGCCAGTTGCCGATAACTTCGGTTACAAAACATGATCATCTCATACAATAAAATATAGCATCACGTCTTGACCATATCACATCACAACATGCCCTGCAAAAACAAGTTAGACGTCCTCTACTTTGTTGTTGCAAATTTTACATGGCTGCTACGGGCTGAGCAAGAACCGTTCTTACCTATGGATCAAAACCACAACGATAGTTCGTCAAGTTAGTGTTGTTTTAACCTTCGCAAGGACCGGGCGTAGCCACACTCGGTTCAATTAAAGTGAGAGAGACAGACACCCGCCAGCCACCTTTAAGCACGAGTGCTCGTAACGGTGAAACCAGTCTTGCGTAAGCATACGTGTAATGTTGGTCCGGGCCGCTTCATATCACAATGCCGCTGAACCAAAGTATGACATGTTGGTAAGCAGTATGACTTATATCGCCCACAACTCACTTGTGTTCTACTCGTGCATATGACATCTACGCATAAAACCAGGCTCTGATGCCACTGTTGGGGAACGTAGTAATTTCAAAAAAATTCCTATGCACACGCAAGATCATGGTGATGGCATAGCAACGAGAGGGGAGAGTGTTGTCCACGTACCCTCGTAGACCGTAAGCGGAAGCGTTAGCACAACGCGGTTGATGTATTCGTACGTCTTCACGATCCGACCGATCCAAGTACCGGACGTACGGCACCTCCGAGTTCAGCACACGTTCAGCTCGATGACGATCCCCGGGCTCCGATCCAGCAAAGCTTCGGGGATGAGTTCCGTCAGCACGACGGCGTGCTGACGATGATGATGTTCTACCAGCGCAGGGCTTCGCCTAAACTCCGCGACGATATGACCGAGGTGGAATATGGTGGAGGGGGGCACCGCACACGGCTAAGGAACGATCCGTAGATCAACTTGTGTGTCTATGGGGTGCCCCCGCCCCCGTATATAAAGGGGGGAGGGGGGAGGCCGGCCGGCCCTTGTGGGCGCGCCAAGGAGGAGGAGTCCTTCTCCTAGTAGGAGTAGGACTCCTCCTTTCCTACTCCTACTAGGAGGGGAAAGGAAGGGGGAGAGGGGGGAAGGAAAGAGGGGGCGCCGCCCCCCCTCCTAGTCCAATTCGGACCAGAGGGAGAGGGGGCGTGCGGCCTTCCCTGGCTGCCCCTCTCTCTTCTCACCAAGGCCCATGTGGCCCATTAACTCTCCGGGGGGGTTCCGGTAACCCTCTGGCACTCCGGTTTTCTCCGAAATCACCCGGAACACTTCCGGTGTCCGAATATAGTCGTCCAATATATCAATCTTTATGTCTCGACCATTTCGAGACTCCTCGTCATGTCCGTGATCACATCCGGGACTCCGAAGAAACTTCGGTATATCAAAACTTATAAACTCATAATAAAACTGTCATCGTAACTTTAAGCGTGCGGACCCTACGGGTTCGAGAACTATGTAGACATGACCTAGAACTATTCTCGGTCAATAACCAATAGCGGAACCTGGATGCCCATATTGGTTCCTACATATTCTACGAAGATCTTTATCGGTCAAATCGCATAACAACATACGTTGTTCCCTTTGTCATCGGTATGTTACTTGCCCGAGATTCGATCGTCGGTATCTAATACCTAGCTCAATCTCGTTACCGGCAAGTCTCTTTACTCGTTACGTAATACATCATCTCGTAACTAACTCATTAGCTACATTGCTTGCAAGGCTTATAGTGATGTGCATTACTGAGAGGGCCCAGAGATACCTCTCCGACAATCGGAGTGACAAAACCTAATCTCGAAATACGCCAACCCAACATGTACCTTCGGAGACACCTGTAGTACTCCTTTATAATCACCCAGTTACGTTGTGACGTTTGGTAGTACCCAAAGTGTTCCTCCGGTAAACGGGAGTTGCATAATCTCATAGTTACAGGAACATGTATAAGTCATGAAGAAAGCAATAGCAATATACTAAACGATCAAGTGCTAGCACTACAAGAAATATGTCAACTTAAGACCTTCTGTCAGTGACCCTGGAAGAAATGGTCATAAATTTATGACCATTTTAGACCAATTGGTCAAAAGCTGTCTAGGGGGCTCCAAACCCTAAACCATTGCGACCATTTTGGTCAGAAAGGTCATAATTTCCTTACACGAAATGGTCATAAAGCAAACAGCGCTAGTCCGCTGCCTTATTTCTAGTTGTTAACGACCAATATAGATGGTCATAGCCTTGTAAATTGTGGTGGGTTGCTATGACTAGGCGCCACCTCATCAGTTTTGCCTATGTGTCATGTCCATGTGGCAGTTTTGCCCTAGGTTGTGAAGCAACCTATATTTCTGTAATTCCCAAAATTCCCCAAAAAATCTCATAAATTCTTTGGGTCATATCTTTGTCAAATATGTAAAAACCTTCCTTGCCTAGTTCAAAAATAATTCAAAAATATTCATTTTCCTATTCTGTTCAAAACAACAGTTTGTGAAGGAAGTACCACTTTGGCATCTCCAAATACTATCCATTTTCTACAGTGCTTTCCTATGCCCAAATAACCATCCTCCACCAAATACTAGCTCAATACATTCATTATTTTGAGCCGAGCTTCAACATTCGTATTTATGTCCAGTGTGGTAGTTTGCAAAGCAAGTACCACCTAGGCTCCTCCTTTTGAGCTGAAAATTTGTGAACACGGTCTTCTTAGTAACTGATCATCCTCAGCCAAAACTCACGCCCATTATCCATGTACATTTCCCGTACCACTAATCAAACACTTGGCTGCTAATTCATGTTTGAGCATCGATCGGTCTCCTCGTGAGAATCTTATGTTGTAATTTTCTTCCTAGCACCAACCTGGGGAGTGCCCAACCCACTAGACATGCCTAGGCCGCGCAGAACACATGGCAACGTCACGGTCGCGCGGTGACCACGCGGCGGGCATGCGAGTTTACGCGCTCTAGAGTTGGGGCCCTCGGCCGCCGCCCAAACCTCGACGTATCGCCACCAAACCATGTATTTATGATTAAATAGGTCCTTATGTAACTATAAATGATTTTTGGAAAAAATAAATAGAAAACTATGAGGCAACTGCAGTTCAAATTTGACCCGCTTCCAGCTGAATCGGCGGAAATTTGTCTTTTTCACGAGAGGTGGATCAAAAAAAATTACACCCAACCATTTTGTCAAATGTGCATTAAATATGGCCTAGTATTTTATAAAAATGATTTGGTCCAATTTTGCAACAATTATTTGGTAGTTCCTTCACAAAAAAACCTCCTTTCGGGCACTCGAAAAATGGAAAATGGTTTTTTTCGTCCAACGAAAATGAAAGCTTCCTTAGACAACATTATTTGCCATTCCAATATGCACTCTTGTGCACAATATGAGATCATTTGAACAAACTATGCCATAGATGTGGCCATAAGATTGATCATTTGGCTTGAAAGCCATTGATCTCCACACATGATAGCTCGTTTCTGAGAACACTTTTTTATAATAATTGCCGTATTACAAGTTTGTTATTTTTCCTGGGAACTTGGCCACATATGATGACACAATGCGAAGGTTTCCCAATTTTTTGATTTTTTTTGAATTTTTTATGCCCGTTTCAAAATGCGGTCAAAACGGCGGGAATGACCGTTCCTAGCTAGTGGTTGAATCTTGGATTTTTTTGGTGTTTCTCTGATTAAATAGGTCCTTATCTAACTATAAATGATTTTTGGAAAAAAATAAATAGCAAACTATGAGGCAGCTGCAGTTCAAATTTGACCCGCTTCCAGCTGAATCGGCGGAAATTTGTCTTTTTCACGAGAGGTGGATCAAAACTTTTTGCACCCAACCATTTTGTCAATTGTGCATTAAATATGGCCTAGTATTTTATAAAAATTATTTGGTCCAATTTTGCAACAATTATTTGGTAGTTCCTTCACAAAAAACCTCCTTTCGGGCACTCGAAAAATGGAAAATGGTTTTTTCGTCCAACGAAAATGAAAACTTCCTTAGACAACATTGTTTGCCATTCCAATATGCACTCTTGTGCACAATATGAGATCATTTGAACAAACTATGCCATGGATGTGGCCATAAGATTGATCATTTGGCTTGAAATCCATGAATCTTCACACTTGATAGCTCATTTCTGAGAACACTTTTTTAAAATAATTACCGTATTACAAGTTTATTATTTTTCCTGGGAACTTGGCCACATATGATGACACAATGCGAAGGTTTCCCAATTTTTTGATTTTTTTGAATTTTTTATGCCCGTTTCAAAATGCGGTCAAAACGGCGGGAATGACCGTTCCTAGCTAGTGGTTGAATCTTGGAAAACTTTTGATGTTTCTCTGATTAAATAGATACTTACGTACCTAGAAATGATTTTTGGAAAAAATAAATAGCAAACTATGAGGCAGCTGCAGTTCAAATTTGACCCGCTTCCAGCTGAATCGGCGGGAATTTGTCTTTTTCACCAGAGGTGGATCAAAACTTTTGACACCTAACCATTTGGTCAATTGTGCATTAAATATGGCCTAGTATTTGAGAAAATTGATTTGGTAAAATTTTACAAAAAATATTTGGTAGGTTCTTCACAAAAAAACTTATTTTGAGCACTCAAAAAATGGAAAATTGTTTTTTCATGCAAAAGAAATAAAAACTCCCTTTGTCAATGTTGTTTGCCATTCTAAGATGTAAACTTGTGAAAAATATGGCATCATTTGAACAAATATTTGATAGGTCTTTCACAAAAAAAACTCATTTTGAGCATTGAAAAATGAAATGAAAAATTTGTATGTAATCAATCATGACCAATTTATATGGTCAAAAAATTGGCAACTTGTTTGGTGCGCTCTGATTGGTCCATAGGCATATCACGCGGATCATGCCTCAACCACCGTTGGATGCTTCTGGATCCAACGGCAGCCTTACCCCCTCACCCTCTCACCCAAACCCTAACTTCCCCGATCCACTCTCCCCCTCTCGCCCCACAGCCGCCACTCCGTCTCAATCTCTGGATCCCCAACCACCCAGCCGCCGCCGTCCTCCGTCCTCTCCCCCAACCCCGATCGCCGACAACCCCTCCCCTCCCCTTCTCTCCCACGGCCGCGCTCATCCCTTCTAGATCGCAGCCTCCACCTCCTCCCTTCTAGATCGCGGCCGCCTCCTCCCCAGATCCGTCTCGATCCGGCTCCCCCTCGACTCGAGCCGCCTCCTCCCACCTCCTGCCTCCTCCCTCTCACTCCTCCGCCCGCCCGCACGCGCCCGACCGTCCTCTCCCCCGCGACGAGCGCCGCGCCAAGGAGCGGGGAGGGCAGCCAGGCGGCCGGAATGCCCGCGCAGAAGCGCCCGCACCCGTCGCTCGACGCGGACGACGGCCACGTCCAGGAGGAGGAGGCTGCCGCTGTCGCCGGGGCCGCCGGCTCCGGCACGAAGGGCGGCAGCGCTGGCGTCCAGAGGGCGGCCAACAGGTGGACGGCCTCCCTTTCCCCATGCTGGTTTTTCGCTTCGGTGTTTGTTTGTGCTCGATCCTGATTTGGGCGCGCTTGTTTTTCCTGTCGGGCATCGCGAGCACGCTGGACGGCGGGAAGGGCCGCATCAAGGAGGCGGTGGAGGCCACCAAGGACGGATGACCCGGGGCGTTGCACGCCGCTGCCGGCCACAGGAGGATGCCGATGTGCGTCTACCTGGTCGAGAAGCTTCGCGTGAATGTCAATGCGGGAGACAACAAAGGTGCTCTATTCGGCCTCCTCCTCTGGTTTCGGAAACTGCAGAACACCAGCGTGCCTACAAATTGAAATTGGTGCCTCACAAGTGGCATAATCAGTAGGATGAAACTGACTGCACCGATGCTTTATATTTGCTGCATCAATCATAGCGCCACATGTGTGTTCTCTTCATTTTAGGAGTAGGAAGTGATGCCCCTTGCTTGTTTAGAAGCATATGATGTCTGTCACCAACTTGATCTAGTTTTATTAGTGTTATCCATCTGAACAAGTTACTGTTATCCAAATGATTTTGCCTGCAATAACCTAATCCACGTGAACATCAACAATGTCGTAGATGTTGGCTTGGTTATTCCAGACATTTATTTTAGTTGGAATTAGAAACATCTAGTACAGACTATTCCTGGTGCAGCTGCAGGACTGCACCTTGTTGCATGTTGATTGATTCTTCTTTCGTTTTTGCGAATTTGATGCTTGCTAGTATTTTTTTTGTGTTCCTGCTCGGTTGATGTACAGTTTGTGATAGAGTAGGAAGGATTGCGTACTTGTTAACTGCTTGCCTCATTCAGTTAGTATCATCTTGCACTGTGTCTCTTATTTTGCATTGAGATTGAAATCACACGAGGTAGCTTTTTGCACCATACTCAGGTATACAAATGGTCTTGGTGCGAGGTCTTGAATCATGCTCCCGTATTTGTTTGGTGATTATTTTGGATACATGTTCTTTTTCTACAGAAATATGTTGTGGTTCCTTGCTGAATAAATAAGTAACCAGTATAGATAATCATTTTAAAGTACAACTCTTGGAATTACTGTTTTCCTTGCTGTAAAATTACCTATTTGTTGTTTACTTGTTGCTATCAGTTAATCATACTTTATTCCTTTTATTGAGCTGCTCTGCCACCTCCCCTGGCGTCTTCATGGGGCGCTCGACAGTAGGCAGGTCATGGGTGTGACGGACCTGCTGCTGCCGACTGTCTTCCTCGACCACTTCCCTGAGCTGCTCCTGCCACCGACCCTCCTCAACTTCGCCCTGCTGTTGCTGCTGGTGAGACAATTTCCTCGATCTGTCGCTTCTTCCTCCTGCCAAGTACATATGTGATGATTCTGTAACTGCTCTAGTTTGGCTGTAGCTGTAACTACTGTATTCTGGGTGTGATTCGATAAAAGCTATGTGGTTTGGGGTTAAGGAGATCGTGTAGCATTTGAAGCTGTAAAAGCTATGTGGTTTTACTAGTCATCAGTATTATGCTTATCAGCTTTAAAATTCTGAGACATCATGTATTGTTTTCCTTTGCTTATTTATAATTGTGTAGCATTTGAAGCTGTAAAAGCTATGTGGTTTTACTATTCATTGGTATTATGCTTATATTCAGCTTTAAAATTCCGAGACATCATGTATTGTTTTCCTTTGCTTATTTATAATATATATGATTGTCTTTCTTATTTTCATGTGTTCTGCTTGCTGCTTGATCCATTCGCTCGTACCCTTGCTGGTTTGGCTTGAGTTATGTTTGTCTTTCTTATTTTCATGTGTTCTACTTGCTGCTTGATCCATTCGCTCGTACCCTTGCTGGTTTGGCTTGAGTTATGATTGCACTGTTTTCTTCCATAGGTTGAGACCAACGAGGCATGGCGGATCAAGCCTCTACCCCCCACCCTGCGGACCACACCATCCTCCCTAAGGGGAAATACCAGGCCAAGTAAGTGCTCTCTTCGTCTCCACGCCCATTTCTAGAAGTTTCTGTATGCT
Organism: Triticum aestivum; assembly: GCF_018294505.1. Classification (NCBI taxonomy): domain Eukaryota; kingdom Viridiplantae; phylum Streptophyta; class Magnoliopsida; order Poales; family Poaceae; genus Triticum; species Triticum aestivum. Next base: position 600,863,454 of record NC_057804.1, read on the forward strand.
CGTGCTGGGTTTGTGTGAAGCCCTTCTGTTTGAGTGAGATCTGAACTGCTATTGTGATAATGCAGAGTTGCTGTCTATTTCTCCATGGATATTTGAGTTTCTTCTTTTTGTTTATTCTGTGTGGTGTTAGTCCGATGGTTTATTGCAAGATGGCTGTATGGATAACTCAGCTTTGTGTGTTTATGGAATTTCCTAGAGGGTTGATAAAACTGTGAGTCTGTCAGCTTGCTTGGAACCAATTGTTATGTGTTGCTTTGTGTAGTGCTGATTTTGCGCTGATATGAACTTACAACAGTATTTACATTGTAGTGTTTTCTGCATGTTGTCGTATCACTAGTTCCATGCTGCCTACACATTTGAGTCTATTACTTATTTTTGTTTTTATCCTTGATTAGTATTAATTGTTGTATTGTAGACTTAAAATTGTGGTGGTTCCTCTTTTACATAAGCTCAAGTGTGAAGTGTGAAGCCGTGTAGTGTGAAGCCAAGTGTGGAGGCGTGAAGTCCAACTCAGTAAAGAGTAGCATATTGTAGAATATCTGTGTTGTAAAGATTGTAATAAATTTATTTAGTGGTATATTTGATGAAATTTATGTGTTCTTTTTTATTATGTATGTGTGATCTGAAAACTTGTGAAATGGAAACTTGACCAATGGGTCCACTTATGAAAGTAATCTGTCAAATTTGTACATTTCTGATATGTGGGACCAATTTGAGAGATGATCATGACAAGTGGGACCCATCTGACTAGTGGGACCAGCTTGAATATATAATGGCTGAAAATAGAAAAGCAATAAATAATAAAAGGCCATGGGCCAACAATAAAAAAGGCTAAAACGTTGGGCTTGGCCCATGAAGCGGACCAGAATTAACAAGGAAAAAAAATCCTAAAAGGCTGAATTAATGGGCTCGGCCCATGTTAAAAGCCGAATTGGACCGGGCTGAATCTTGTGCCACGTCAGATTGCCACGCTGGATGCCCACGTGGCCTAGGGAGGTTGCTAGTGACCAAAACACCACAATAGGCTTATTTTGGTCGTAAACATCTACGACCTTCTCACAGAGAAGGTCGCTATAGTCAGTTTATGACGGCCAGCTTTTGACCTTCTGTTTTTGGTCACAAAAAGGTCGCAAATGGAAATTTGTGACCTTTCAGTGACCAATAGTCAAGGTCACAAGTTGACATATTTCTTGTAGTGTAGGCTAACGGAATGGGTCATGTCAATCACATCATTCTCCTAATGATGTGATCTCGTTAATCAAATGACAACACATGTCTATGGTTAGGAAACATAACCATCTTTGATTAATGAGCTAGTCAAGTAGAGGCATACTAGTGACTATATGTTTGTCTATGTATTCACACATGTATCATGTTTCCGGTTAATACAATTCTAGCATGAATAATAAACATTTATCATGATATGAGGAAATAAATAATAACTTTATTATTGCCTCTAGGGCATATTTCCTTCAAAACCAACGCTAACTCAAGACGTAGCAAGAAGGATTTCTGGCGCCGTTGCCGGGGAGGTCTTCGCTCAAATCAAGACATACCAAGTACCCATCACAAACCCATCTCCCTCGCATTTACATTATTTGCCTCTTGTTTTCGTCTCCCCCACTTCACCCTTGCCGTTTTATTCGCCTCTCTTTCCCAATCTCCTCCTCTCTTTTTGCTTTCCGTTTTTCTGTTTGCTTGTGTGTCGGATTACTTGTTGCCATGGCACAAGATAATACCAAGTTGTGTGACTTCTCGAATACCAATAATAATGATTTCCTTAGTACTCCGATTGCTCCTCTTAATGATGTTGAGTCTTGTGAAATCAATGCTGCTTTGCTGAATCTTGTTATGAAAAATCAATTCGCCGGCCTTCCTAGTGAAGATGTCGCTACTCATCTAAACAATTTTCTTGATTTGTGTGATATGCAAAACAAGAAAGATACGGATAACAATATTGTCAAATTGAAGTTATTTCCGTTTTCACTTAGAGTTCGTGCTAAAATTTGGTTTTCGTCTTTGCCCAAAAATAGTATTGATTCTTGGAACAAGTGCAAAGATGCTTTTATCTCTAAGTATTTTCCTCCTGCTAAGATCATCACTCTTAGGAACGATATTATGAATTTTAAACAACTTGATCATGAGCATGTTGCCCAATCTTGGGAAAGAATGAAATTTATGCTTCGCAATTGCCCTACTCATGGTTTGAGTTTATGGATGATCATACAAAATTGTTATGCCGGTTTGAACTTTGCCTCTAGAAATCTCTTAGATTCGGCCGCGGGAGGCACATTTATGGAAATTACGTTATGAGATGCTACAAAATTGCTTGATAATATTATGGCAAATTATTCTCAATGGCACACTGAAAGATCTTCTAGTAAAAGAGTGCATGCTATAGAAGAAATCAATGTTTTGAGTGGAAAGATGGATGAACTTATGAAGATATTTGCTACTAGAAATACTCCCCTTGATCCAAATGATATGCCTTTGTCCTCCCTGATTGAGAATAATAATGAATCTATGGATGTGAATTTTGTTGGTAGGAATAATTTTGGAAACAATGCTTATAGAGGAAATTTTAATACTAGACCGTTCCCTAGTAATCCCTCTAATAATTATGGAAATTCCTATAATAATTCTTATGGTAATTTTAATAAGATGCCCTCTGATTTTGAGAATAGTGTGAAAGAATTTACGATTACTCAAAAGAATTTTAATGCCTTGCTTGAAGAAAAATTGCTCAAAGTTGATGATTTTGCTAGGAACGTTGATAGACTTTCGCTTGATGTTAATTCTCTTAAAATTGAATCTTCTTCTCCTAAGCATGATATCAATGAGTCTCTCAAAGTAATGAGAATTTCCATTGACGAGTGCAAGGAAAGAACCGCTAGATTGCGTGCAAAAAAGGAAAGCTTTATAAAAGCGTGTTCTTCTAGTCTACATGAAAATAATGACGAGGATCTTAAAGTTATTGATGCGTCTCTAATTAGATCTATGTTTTTCAACATGAATTTTGATGATTATGGGAGTGATGATGAATCAACTTTGCCTAGAAGGCGTCCCAAAAATTCGGAATCTTTAGATCGTGATGTTAAATTTGGTAAAAGAGAGATTGGAGAATCTTCAACTTCTAATATTGAACCTACTTTATCGGATTTCAAGGAATTTGATTATAATAATTGCTCTTTAAAAGGTTGTATTTCCTTGTTGCAATCTGGTGTTAATTCTCCTCATTCTTATAGTCAAAATAAAGCTTTTACCAAACATATCGTTGATGCCTTGTTGCAATCTTATGATGAAAAACTGAATTTGGAAGTTTTTCTATACCTAGAAAACTGAATGATGAGTGGGAACCTACTATAAAGATTAGAATTAAAGATTATGAGTGTTTTGCTTTGTGTGATTTGGGTGCTAGTGTTTCCACGATTCCAAAAACTTTATGTGATATTCTAGGTTTCCATGATCGTGATGATTGCTCTTTAAATTTGCACCTTGCAGATTCCACCATTAAAAAGCCTATGGGAAGGATCAATGATGTTCTTATTGTTGCTAATAGAAATTTGGTGCCCGTAGATTTTATCGTTCTTGATATAGATTGCAATCTTTCTTGCCCTATTATTCTTGGTAGACCTTTCCTTAGAACGATTGGTTTGATTATTGATATGAAGGAAGGGAACATTAGATTCCAATTTCCTTTAAAGAAAGGCATGGAGCACTTTCCAAGAAAGAAAGTCAAATTACCTTATGAATCTATCATGTGTGCTACTTATGAATCAAGTGCTAAAGAGGGCACTCCTTAAATCTATCTTCGCTTTTATGCCTAGTTAGGGGCGTTAAACGATAGCGCTAGTTGGGAGGCAACCCAATTTTTCTTTATGTTTTTTGTTTTTGCTCCTGTTTAGGAATAAATCTTGCATCTACCCTCTGTTTAGATGTGTTTTTATCTTTTAATTAGTGTTTGTGCCAAGTAGAACCTATAGGATAACCTACGATGATAGTTGATTTGATTCTGCTGAAAAACAGAAACATTGCGCTCACGAGAAAAAAAATTCAATAAATCAAAGGAACGTGATTTTGCATTGATTCTTTTTTCTGCTGATCAATAGACAAATGTTCCAGTACGTCCTATTTTGGTAGGATTTTTAGAGTTCCAGAAGTTTGCGTTAGTTACAGATTGCTACAGACTGTTCTGTTTTTGACAGATTCTGTTTTTCGTGTGTTGTTTGCTTATTTCAATGCATCTATGGCTAGTAAATTAGTTTATGAACCATAAGGAAGTTGGAATACAGTAGGTTTAACACCAAAATAAATAAATAATGAGTTCATTGCAGTACCTTATGTGGTGGTTTTTTTTTTGCTTTCACGAACGGAGCTTATAAGATTTCCTGTTGAGTTTTGTGTTGTGAAGTTTTTAAGTTTTGGGTAAAGCTTTTATGGACTATGGAATAAAGGGTGGCAAGATCCTAAGCTTGGGGATGCCCATGGCACCCCAAGATATTCAAGAGTAGCCAAAAGCCTAAGCTTGGGGATGCCCCGGGAAGGCATCCCCTCTTTCGTCTTCGTTCATTGGTAACTTTACTTGAAGCTATATTTTTATTCGCCACATGATATGTGTTTTGCTTGGAGCGTCGTGTATTATATTAGTCTTTGCTTTTTAGTTTACCACAATTATCCTTGCTGTACACACCTTTTGGGAGAAGCCTATTTGATTAGAATTTGCTAGAATACTCTATGTGCTTCAATTATATCTTTTGAGCTTGATAGTTTTTGCTCTAGTGCTTCACTTATATCTTTTAGAGAACGATGGTGATGTCTTAATTTTGAAGAAATTGCTAGTCTCTCATGCGTCACTTATATCATTTTGAGAGTCTTTTAGAACAGCATGGTATTTGCTATTGTTACAAAGTTGGTCCTAGAATGATGAGCATCCAAGTTGGGTATAATAAAAACTATCATAGGAAGTGAATTGGATGCTATGATCAACTTGATACTTGATAATTGTTTTGAGATATGGAGGTAGTGATATTAAAGTCATGCTAGTTGGGTGATTATGAATTCAAAGAATGCTTGTGTTGAAGTTAGCAAGTCCCTTAACATGCACGTATGGTTAAAGTTGTGTAACAGATTTGAAACATGAAGTGTACTTGGCTTGTGCATCCTTATGAGTGGCGGTCGGGGACGAGCGATGGTCTTTTCCTACCAATCTATCCCCCTAGGAGCATGCGCGTAGTACTTGATTTCTGATGACTTCTAAATTTTTGCAATAAGTATATGAGTTCTTTTGACTAATGTTGAGTCCATGGATTATATGCACTTTTACCTTTCCGCCATTGCTAGCCTCTTCGGTACCGTGCATTGCCCTTTCTCACCTTGAGAGTTTGTGCAAACTTCGCCGGTGCATCCAAACCCCGCGATACGATACGCTCTATCACACATAAACCTCCTTATATCTTCCTCAAAACAGCCACCATACCTACCTATTATGGCATTTCCATAGCCATTCTGAGATATATTGACATGCAACTTTCCACTGTTCTTCATTATCATGACACACTTTACTTTTGTCATATTGCCATTGCATGATCATGTAGTTGATATCGTATTTGGGGCAAAGCCACCATGCATTATTTTTCATACATGTCACTCTTGATTCATTGCAGCATCCCGGTACACCGCCAGAGGCATTCATATAGAGTCATATCTTGTTCTAGTTTCGAGTTGTAATTCTTATGTTGTAATCAATGAAAGTGTGATGATCATCATTATTAGAACATTGGCCAAAGAAAAAAAAGAAAAAAGAAGAAGAAAGGCAACAAGAAAAAAAGAAAGGCCCAAAAAAAGAAAAAAAGGGAAATAAATAAATATAAAGGGCAATGTTACTATCTCTTTTTCCACACTTGTGCTTCAAAGTAGCACCGTGTTCTTCATGTAGTGAGTCTCATATATTGTGCTTCAAAGTAGCACCTTGTTTTTCATGTAGTAAGTCTCATAAGTTGTCTTTTTTTCATACTAGTGGGAATTTTTTATTATAGAACTTGGCTTGTATATTTCCTACGATGGGCTTCCTCAAATGCCCTAGGTCTTCATGAGCAAGCAAGTTGGATGCACACCCACTAGTTTTCCTTTGTTGAGCATTCATTTGTAGCTCTAGTGCATCCGTTGCATGGCAATCCCTACTCCTTATGTTGACATCAATTGATGGGCATCTCCATAGCCCGTTGATTATCCTCGTCAATGTGAGACTTTCTTTTTTTGTCTTCTCCACACAATCCCCATCATCATATTCTATTCCACCCATAGTGCTATATCCATGGCTCACGCTCATGTATTTGTGTGAAGGTTGAAAAAGTTTGAGATTATTTAAGTATGAAACAATTGCTTGGCTTGTCATCGGGGGTATAGAAGTTGGGAACATCTTTGTGTGACGAAAATGAAGCACAGCCTAACTATATGATTTTGTAGAGATGAACTTTCTTTTGCCATGTTATTTTGAGAAGACATGATTACTTTGATTAGTATGCTTGAAGTGTTACTATTTCTTATGTCAACATGAACTTTTATTTTGTATTCATTTGGATCTGAGCATTCATGCCACAATGAAGAAAAATACATTATGAATTATGCTAGGTAGCATTCCACATCAAAAATTCTCTTTTTATCATTTACCTACTCGAGGACGAGCAGGAATTAAGCTTGGGTATGCTTGATACGTCTCCAACGTATCTATAATTTTTGATTGTTCCATGCTATTATATTACCCCTTTTGGATGTTTATGGGCTTTATTTTACATATTTATTTCATTTTTGGGACTAACCTACTAACCGGAGGCCCAACCCATATTGCTGTTTTTTTGCCTACTTCAGTATTTCGAAGAAAAGGAATATCAAATGGAGTCCAAACAGAATGAAACCTTCGGGAGCGTTATTGTTGGAACAAATTTGATCCGGAGAGCATGGAGTGCAAGTCAAGAAAGCTCTGAGGGTCCCACGAGATAGGAGGGCGTGCCTCCCTGTAGGGCGCACCCCCCTGTCTCGTGGGCCCCTCGGGCGTCCACCGACGTACTTCTTCCTCCTATATATATCCACGGACCCCGAAAACATCCAGGAGCACCACGAAACACAATTTCCACCGCCGTAACCTTCTATATCCGTGAGATCCCATATTGGAGCCTTCGTCGGCACTCTGCCAGAGGGGGAATCAACCATGGAGGGCTTCTACATCAACACCATAGCCTCTCCGATGAGTTGTGAGTAGTTTACCACAGACCTACGGGTCCATAGTTATTAGCTAGATGACTTCTTCTCTCTTTTTGGATCTCAATACAATGTTCCCCCCCCCTCTCTTGTGGAGATCTATTCGATGTAATCTCTTTTTTGCGGTGTGTTTGTCGAGATCCGGTGAATTGTGGGTTTATGATCAAGTTTATCTATGAATAATATTGGAATCTTCTCTGAATTATTTTATGTATGATTGAGTTATCTGCAAGTCTCTTCGAATTATAAGTTTGGTTTGGCCTACTAGATTGATCTTTCTTGCCATGGGAGAAGTGTTTAGGTTTGGGTTCAATCTTGTGGTGATCTTACCAGTGACAGAAAGGGTTGCAAGACATGTATTGTATTGTTGCCATCGAGGATAACAAGATGGGGTTTATATCATATTGCATGTGTTTATCCCTCTACATCATGTCATCTTGCTAAAGGCGTTACTCTGTTCTTATGAACTTAATACTCTAGATGCAGGCAGGAGTCGGTCGATGTGTGGAGTAATAGTAGTAGATGCAGGCAGGAGTCGGTCTACTTGTTATGGACGTGATGCCTATATACATGATCATGCCTAGATAATCTCATAACTATGCGATTTTCTATCAATTGCTCGACAATAATTTGTTCACCCACTGTAATACTTATGCTATCTCGAGAGAATCCTCTAGTGAAACCTATGGCCCCCGGGTCTATCTCTTATCATATTTGCTTTCAATTTACTTTTATTTGCATCTTTACTTTATGCATCTATATCACAAAATACCAAAAAAATATTTATCTTATCATACTATCTCTATCAGATCTCACTTTCGTAAGTGACCGTGAAGGGATTGACAACCCCTTTATTGCGTTGGTTGCGAGTTCTCAGTTTGTTTGTGTAGGTGCATGGGACTTTTGAGGAGCCTCCTACTAGATTGATACCTTGGTTCTCAAAACAGAGGGAAATACTTACGCTACACTTTGCTGCATCACCCTCTCCTCTTCGGGGAAAACCAACGCTAGCTCAAGACGTAGCAGTCCTCACTAAGGATGTTCTTGACCGATGTCCAGTGATCTACTATTAGATCAAAATTTTGTTCCTTTGCCAAACTCATAGCAAGGTATACAATAGGTCTGGTACACAGCATAGCATATTTTATAGAACCTATGACTGAGGCATAGGGAATGACTTTTCATTATCTTTCTATTTTCTACCATGGTCGGGTTTTGAGTCTTACTCAACTTCACACCTTGCAACACAGGCAAGAACTCCTTATTTGACTGTTCCATTTTGAACTACTTCAAAATCTTATCAAGGTATGTACTCATTAAAAAATCTTATCAAGCGTCTTGATCTATCTATATAGATCTTGATGCTCAATGTGAAAGCAGCTTCACCGAGGTCTTTCTTTGAAAAACTCCTTTCAAATACTCCTTTATGCTTTCAAGAAAATTCTACATTATTTCTGATGAACAATATGTCATTCACATATTCCTATCAGAAAGGCTGTAGTGCTCCCACTCACTTTCCTGTAAATACAGGCCTTTCCAAAAATATGTATAAAACCATATGCTTTGATCAACTCATCTAAGCGTATATTCCAACTCTGAGATGCTTCCACCAGTCCATTGATGGATCGCTGGAGCTTGCACATTTTGTTAGCACCTTTAGGATCGACAAAATCTTCTGGTTGCATCATATACAACTCTTCTTTAAGAAATCCATTAAGGAATGTAGTTTTGACATCCATTTGCCAGATTTCATAAAATGTGGCAATTTGCTAACATGATTCGGACAAACTTAAGCATCGGTACGAGTGAGAAAATCTCATCGTATTCAACACCTTGAACTTGTCGAAAACCTTTCACAACAAGTCGAGCTTAGTAGATAGTAACACTACTATCAGTGTCCGTCTTCCTCTTGAAGATCCATTTATTTAACCAGAGGCCCAACCCGTATTGTTGTTTTTTTGCCTATTTCAGTGTTTCAAAGAAAAGAAATATCAAACTGTCCAAACGGAATGAAACCTTCGGGAGAGTGATTTTTGGAACGAACGTGATCCAGGGGAGTTGGAGTGCAATTCAAGATGCTTCTGAGGCGGCCACAAGGGTGGAGGGCGCGCCCCCCCCCCTACTAGGCGCGTCCCCCTATCTCGTGGGCCCCACGGGCATCCACCGACGTACTTCTTCCTCCTATATATACCCACGTGCCCCGAAAACTTCAGGGGCGACCATGATAAGCTATTTCCACCACCGTAACCTTCTGTATCCGTGAGATCCCATCTTGGAGCCTTCGTCGGCGCTCCGCCAGAGGGGGAATCGACCATGGAGGGCTTCTACATCAACACCATAGCCTCTCCGATGAGTTGTGAGTAGTTTACCACAGACCTTCGGGTCCATAGTTATTAGCTAGATGGCTTCTTCTCTCTCTTTGAATCTCAATACCATGTTCTCATTGATCTTCTTGGAGATCTATTCGATGTAACTCTTTTTGCGGTGTGTTTGTCAAGATCTGATGAATTGTGGGTTTATGATCAAGTTTATCTATGAGAAATATTTGAATCTTCTCTGAATTCTTTTATGTATGATTAGGTTATCTTTGCAAGTCTCTTAGAATTATCAGTTTGGTTTGGCCTACTAGATTGATCTTTCTTGCAATGGGAGAAGTGCTTAGCTTTGGGTTCAATTTTGCAGTGTCCTTTCCCAGTGACAGCAGGGGCTGCAAGGCACGTATTGTATTGTTGCCATCGAGGATAAAAAGATGGGGTTTATATCATATTGCGTGAGTTTATCCCTCTACATCATGTCATCTTTCTTAATGCGTTACTCTGTTCTTATGAACTTAATACTCTAGACGCATGCTGGATAGCGGTCGATGTGTGGAGTAATAGTAGTATATGCAGGCAGGAGTCGGTCTACTTGTCACGGACATGATGCCTATATACATGATCATGCCTAGATAATCTCATAATTATTCGCTTTTCTATCAATTGCTCGAGAGTAATTTGTTCACCCACCGTAATACTTATGCTATCTCGAGAGAAGCCACTAGTGAAACCTATGGCCCCCGGGTCTATCTTTTATCATATAAGCTTTCAATCTATTTTTATTTGCATTTTTACGTTTCCAATCTATATTATAAAATACCAAAAATATATTTATCTTATCATACTATCTCTATCAGATCTCACTTTCGCAAGTGGCCGTGAAGGGATTGACAACCCCTGTATTGCGTTGGTTGCGAGTTCTTTGTTTGTTTGTGTAGGTGCGTGGGACTTTTGAGGAGCCTCCTACTGGATTGATACCTTGATTCTCAAAAACTGAGGGAAATACTTTTGCTACTATTGCTGCATCACCCTTTCCTCTTCAAGGAAAACCAACGCAAGCTCAAGACGTAGCAGTGCCGGTGCCGCAGACTGTCGCCAGGGCCGGCTCCTCCTCTGCTCCGCCACCGCTCTCCTTCCCACTGGGGTTTTCACCCCGGCCTCGGTTCGCTGCGGTTGCGCAAGCTCTGATGAGTCAAACCCCCCAATGCTTGCTTGTAGATGTAGATTAGGGGTTTATTTTCTTAGGCATGTGCTAGTAGTTAGTGGATTCGATCGGATTAGATAGGATTCAAGTAGGTCCGATTGGATGCGATCCCAATCGAATCCAATCGGACCGATCTATTCTTGTTTCCTACAGTGTGTGTCCTAGGATAATTTTTTTCTGCTACTACTAGTGTGTCCTAGGATCTGTGTTCATGCTAGTAGTTGTGTTCATGCTAGGGTTTGTGTTGATTGTTATACGTGCATGTAGTAGGACCATTTTACGATGATGCCAAATGTGCATGGGTGCACATGGGTGCTATTGGCACTTGTTGTTGCTATTTTTAGTTGTTTCCATGCTTAGGATAGTGCACTGATGAGTGGCAGTTGTAGAAAAGCAGATGCCACTGATCAGTGGCATTTGCTCATGGGCAAGTACCACTGATCAGTGGCACTTGATGTTGGGCAAATGCCACTGATCAGTGGACTTGCCCGACAGCAAGTGCCACTGATCAGTGGTACTTGCGCATGGGCAAGTACCACTGATTAGTGGCACTTGCTATTGGGCAAGTCCACTGATAAGATCAGTGGACTTTCCCAACAGCAAGTGCCACTCATCGGTGGCATTTGCTCATACAAGTGGCACTTGCTGTTGGGCAAGTCCACTGATAAGGGGCATTTTCCCAACAACAAGTGCCCATTTTGCAAAGAGTTTGTGCACTAATACTTGTCATCTTACCTGACAAGATATTGAAGAGTGACTGGGATGTGGCGGGTGGAGGAACTCAGGTGGTGGCCGGAGCTGAGCGCGCCGAGGATTTCATCCCCACGAACAGGTGGCTCGGGACGGTGGACCTGCCTAGCAGGATCGCCTTCATGAGCCTGCCTCGTTCAAGGGGACGATCTCTGAGGCAGGGCCATGAAGAGGGGGCCCGGGAGCCATTGCGCTTCTACTAGCAAATCAAGGACAATGAGGACCTCGCCCTGCTCGTCGTCCCTCGCAAGTTCATGGACGTGATGAACACCTGACTGGTCATCAAGCGGCTCCCACACGTGGTCAGGCTGTCGACGAACAAGTGGTGCGTGTTCTGGGTGCAGGTCCAGAACTTCGAGGGGCACATGGTGCTTGGCCGGGGCTGAGACTACTTTTGCCGCTGCCACCGGGTTGTCCCCGACGACCTCATCATTGTGCGCATCTCAGGACTCGGACTGAAGGTTCAGATCTACAACCATGACTCCTCGATCATGTGCAGGTTTTGTTGCAGCAGGCACAATTGTGTTGGTGACATTGAGCATGATATGTAGTTAAGTAAGGTGTTAGTGTTGATTTTTTATGGTGTATGGCTAGACTTATGGTACCTGTGCTGGGAACTTGTTAATATTTTGGCCAGGAGCAGCACCCTGGCGTGGAGCAGAGAAGGAGGATGCCCCTGCTGATAATCTAAGCAGTTTGTTGCCATTTCTTTGCTTGCTTGCTTGCTTTGTTTGCTCTTGCTTTGTTTATGCTTTTGTGTTGATCATGTGGTGCTCATTTCTTTGAATGGGGTGAGAAGAACACAACTGCTGTTTGCAACCAAACACCTGAAGTTTGCATCTGCTCACACCCTAAGCACAAAAACGGCAACCAAACAGCTAGGGGTAAGTGTCCCTCCATGTGATGCAGGCAACCAAACAGGTTGCATCTGCTGCATATGAGGTTGGATTTCAAGAACCAAGTTGGCTGGAGATGGACATGAAATGCATGTACTGTTGCAAACAGGAACCAAACACGCCCCTGGTGTATACACATGGCTAGGAGTAGGGTTTTGGGAGGTGTCATGTTGATGGAGTCGGTGGCACCGTGTCATTGTAGTATGTCCAAGCTTCGCCCCCTTGTGACAAGGTCTTCGTGCCGACGAGTGTCCGGGGATCATAGAGTTCTTTTTTTAGAAAAGGAGGAGGACCTCCAGCCTCTGCATCTGGACGATGCATGCAACCACTTTATTAATTATTCACACAAGACCTTACAAAGAAATACAACTGTAAGACTAAAGCCACCGTCTAGCCAACATTTGTCGTTACTCCTATTCGACTGATGAAGGGATGCTGATAGTCTGGGCCTAATAACAAACAGGCCTCACAGCCAAACCTAACATCTAAGACCTGAGGTCCCAATCAGGACACCTAGCTAGTATGGGGCACCCACCAGTCTGGCGCACACCTCAACCAGGACGCCTGCCGGGTATGAGGTCGTCGCAGCCACCTGCCACCAATCCATCCTCAGTGTTGTACTGTTGCATCTACCTTGCCCAGTCCAGCTGCCGTCGACGCCACCACGATGCCAGACAACGCCACCATCTAGCCCTCGTCCATCATCACACACCCACCGGCAAGACCCCGCTGAGACCCGCCATTGTCGACGTGCCAGATGCCACGTCGTTCCTCCTTCGTGAACACCACCTGCTGCCACTGGTCACATCCCCTCCACCTTAGTCCTCTCACGAACACCCAAGCCTCCCCAAATGGTGCCTTCATGAAGGGTACGACGCACAAGTCATCGCCGACATCCAATCTCGCGGATTTTGGACTTTCGTCCGGGAGGGGGGTCAGGAGACGGAATTAACCACATGGTACCACACACCAACTTCTCCTAGCCAAATGGTGCCCCCATGGAGGTAATGACACCGAGCGCCGCCGCCGCCGCATCCGCAAGGGATAACAGGAATTAACCTTGGGTCGGAGAAGAGGGTGTGGGGAGAAGGGATCTTGCCGATGCCTCCAGGGAGGGAAGCAGCGCCTGCAGGCGGTGTCACCGACGTGGATGGCCAAGCCACCAAAGGTATCCCAAACCCGACTCACACCACCGTGCCCAGCCACCATCAGCCCGGTGAAGATCACCGACGCGAGATCCGTCGGGAAGTGGACCAGATGGAGAACTTCAGATCTGACGCAAGGAGCAAACCGCCAGCCGCATAACGAACATTGCCGCCGACACCAGCACCAACGATGGACGAGGCCCGCCTAGGCCCATCGGCCCTACAGGCCCGCAGATGCCAGATCTGGATCCTGCAGGGGCCAGGCTCGTCGGACGTCGCCTCTGAGCCCCATGGCCGGCCGGACTAGCCACCATAGGGCAGAGGGATGTTGACGAGCCGTCGCCTCGCTGCCGAAGGTGCCACTGCACCGGGGAAGACCACCGCGGGCCAAAGCCCAGATCACACCCTTTCCCAGGGCGAAACGGCCCCGCCGCCGCCGTCCTTGGCTGCGGCACGGACTTGGCCGGCGCCAGCCTCAAGCGGCGGCGAGGGATCATAGAGTTGTGTATGTCCTTTGTAGCAACAAGGTTAGTGGTTGTCCTTCTAGTCATCGAAAGATTTTGATCATCGCCTTCATCTATGCTACGATGGTGTGAGATCCAGCATCATCGCGAAGCAAAATGAAACCCCTATACCTTGTTGATTCTTGTTCCTCTTCTAGGCGGAGGACTCAACGTCACCAGAGCGCAATGATGGCGGCAAGCGAATTTGGTGTGCCAACCTCACCTTTTCTACAGTCAGTGATAGATCTAGGACTGGTGTCGTATAGGCTTTATCTCGTCTACAATGACGGCTGCCCTATGGGCTACATCCGAGTTCTCAAAAAACCTGATGCCACAAGGACGCGGCTCTAGTGCATGGTGTGTTGGAGGGTTGTCTTGTCTTCCGGTGGCAAGGATGGACAAAGGGCAAGCCACGACCAGGTTCGGCATAGAAGATCCGAGGGGGCGTGTTTGTAATTCTGATTTCTTCAGTGCCATTTCGGCGTCATGCGGGACACGTGCCCCATTCACTGCGTTCTAGCATTTCCCTGTGTGCTCTGTATTTTGACCTAATAATGATACATGCTGACTTTTTTTTGCGAAGAATGATATATGTTGACTGGTTTGGTAATAGAAAGGACAAAGCAATAGAAACGTGGCCACTGGCACACATGTGAAGATCGAGCATCTATGATCCATTTGTTTGCTGATGCATAAATATATGATGGAAACGATGCATACATCGCATTAACACAGCAATTTGAGTGGGATACAGATTGTGTTCGCGATGTATGCATCAAAAACAGTGGAGCCAAACCGCAGGAGTTCACCGTATTCAGACTTGAGAGGCTTCGGACTGCCACGCCACCACTCACGCTGGTGCGGTGATCTCACCATGGCATTGCAAGAACGGTGCAGGATGTCGTTGATGACAACTAGGCCTCGTTTTAAAGCGGGAGAGCACCCAAAAGCGGAGCAGGAAAGCACTAGAACGCAGCTAGGGGTACCTCATCTCGGATATCCTCGCGAGATGCCGCGCGCAGCCGGAAAAGGCGATCGAGCGACGGAAAGCGCAGGCGCAGCAAAAGGACACATCAAAGTTGGTGGCATGGCATCGATCACCCCCGTGACAAAAGCCGCATATCCTCAGGATGATACCCTCAACTTCCCATGTTCCATCTGCCACACAGTTCCCTGGCAAACTTGCAACATTTGCTCCCTGAACTGTCCCAGATTTGCAAACACCAGCAAATCTTAGTCTACTTTGACACATAATAGGACTACTAGATATGAAGAGATTTGCAATCCGGACTGGAATTGAGTTTGAGGCAGAGTTCATGTGGGTCGATGCAAAACTGTGGTTTCAGGTACCAATGGAAAAGGCGTGACTAAACAAACGGGTTCTTTTTCAGCAAAGGCAGAAAGCCCCTGGAGGTCTCGTAGAGGCAGCAACACTTGCAGATAAAAGCACCCAATGGGAGCTTCCTCTTCTCCCCCTCTCACGCCCGGTCCTGCCCACGTACGGCCGGCAGGGCCGGGCAGGGCACACTCCGTTATCCAATCCGGCGTCCGTGCACGCAGCGCACACCATGTAGGCCACAAGATCTCAGATAGCTTATGTCACGGTGGTGGCATAAGCTACCAGTACCAGCTGCATGCCTGTGCTCTTCTTCACTTGGAGGCTTGGAGTGTGCCCTCGGCCATGGCCCATGGGCGCGTAAGTAGCACCCGATGGATCCGGCGTTGGCTAGCCATCTCCATCCTCCATCAAGCTGCAGCTAGCTAGGCTACTTGGGTTCTTGAGGAAGATCTGGGTGAAACGGCCATGGCCGGCCGGCAGGGCCTCGTCCACGGCGGCGGCGGCGGCAACTTTTCACCTCTACTAAGGTAGGGCAACTTCTATCCTTTGGCAATTGTAACTTCTTGATCGGGGGCGTGATGATCTCTCTCCTGTGAGTACCGGTGACAGATCATAGCATGGTGCGAGTCTTCAGCGTCGTGTAACTACTAGTAGCTAGCTATACCAAATTGATATGAAGCTAGCTAGTGGTAACTAGCATGGGTGTGTGTGTATGATTCTGCTTGAATACTTCGATTCTGCTATCTATGGGCAGTTTACTTGTTGAGTTTTGTATCTGGTAATATATCTCTTTCGTTAACCCCGGCCCTAGCAAGTTGTCGACTAGTGTACAGTCGATAAATCAATATAATTTGATGTGTGTGCACAGAAGATTGTGTTTGTAAAATACTGATTCTTCTCCGTGGACGTTGATGTACAACAGTTGGTCAGCGTCGATCGATGGATGCAGGTTCTATTCTTCTGTTGATTTTGGATTCATACCAATACTTTTCTAGTAATATACTCCATCATCATAGTACTCTCCCGGCCTTTGTTCAATCAATTTGTCAGGCTTAGATACTCCTCCCTCCGCCCCAAAATAAGTGTCACTGAATTAATACAATTTTAGTGCACAACTTTAGTGCAAAGTTATACTAAGTTGGCAACACTTATTTTGGGACGGAGAGAATAATCATTTTTTTAATAAAGGGTGGACTTTACTGACTCAAAATGAAGCATCAAGAGGATACAAACATAATGAGAACACACCCGGTCTCTGCATAGCTAGGATGCACACGACCAACACCAACGCACGCACACAAAAGCACGCCGGCAAATAGCAAAGCCATATAAGACCAAAACTGTGCGTAGGCGAGGAAAAAGAAAAAATGCCTCAAAGCGATCAGATCCGCGATCGGCAAACTATAACAATGACCATATCTGCACCGACAATCTAATGACACCACGCGGACGACGAGGTTCTTCAACAACAACGTCTTCAGGAAGGGAGCGACACTCAAGTGTCGCCGTCACCGGATCCAGGCACCCAAGGCTAGAATCTAGGCTTTACCCTGAAGAATCAGTCTGAGCATTCCGAACAATGTCTTCAACAAGGTAATGATGTAAAACATCGTCATTGCCAGGTATACCTAACTCGGGCCAGACCTAGACTTTTACCCTGGAGCTCGAGACCGGGTGCTCAAGTAGCACCATCATCGAAGTCATTCATGGTTGTCGCCACCACTTCTCCACGATCACAGCAGTTACATGCGATGTGACCATCACCGCCGCACAACCATCCCTTTGCATCAAGACTTCGTCCATAGATTGCATCTCGCCGCCGAAGTCAACCATCAGATCTGCAGAGATGAAACTCACAGAAAAATCTTTCGATGGTGACCGCAATCAGCAAGGCATGGGCTGCAGCTAGTCAACGGCCGTCTCTGCACGCATGTGCACATCTCAAGAGGCCACTGTGTGCAGCATCCATGCAATCGTACTCCTAGCCAAGGACACCAAACCAGATCGGAAGACCGAAATAACCGGCTAGCAACCAGATCGTGAGGTACCAAGCCATGGACATGATCCAGACCAGAAAGCCGGCAATCACCAGCGAACGAGATCGGGAGGCCGGCAAACGCACAGCAGCGACGGAGGCGGCCAGATCAGGAGGCGGCCATCAAGGAGAGAATAGTCATAGTATCAGCCTTTAGAAATTGTCAAGGAAAAGGGGTGACTGCTTATTTGTATGTCTATATATCAGACCCCACACCATATCATTGCGTTTCATTTTCCAAACTCCACTTCTTTTCATATAGCAACAACCCTTGATCAAAGAGACCGTCCGATTGAATCCAGCAAGGTCAACATCGTTATAAGCTTGACTGCTTGATTATGGCCACTCTCTTTGTTATGAAATACTATAAGGTGCATTATTATTTTTGAAGTCAAACACTTCTACTTCTATGCTTGATCAAGTTTGTAGAAAATTAGACGATGGCCAACGCGATTGCTGCCGGAATCTTGTGAAAAATGAAATGCTAAATAAACTAAAACAATGTAAGAGTATTTTAGATGACGAGGTGGCAGCTTTGCACGAATAAATTAATGCACATAAATTTTGAAAATGTGTTCCCTGGAATTTATTTGAATTTATTCCATCACCGTCTGTTACCTTGCGGGCCCCCCTGTCCGACATGTCATGGGGCAACGGCGCTAGTTGGCCGGTTAGGCGGGGTCAGATAGATTATAGATCTGAATGACACACTTACTGCACTTTAAGGATCTAGATGTCAATTTTCATAATGTGAGGACCTACATAACACCACTAAAATAGTTTAGGGACCAATAACGCATTTCACTCAAAATAGAGACCAAAAGAAAACAGCAAAGAAAAACGAAATGCAAAAAACAAAAAACAAAAAACAAAAAAGGCTCACCTCCATTTTCCTTTACCTTACACCTGACATGTGTAGCCCAGGACAACACCAAAAAATGGAAGAGACCAACCGGAAACGAAAAACATATTGATTCTAAAGGACAATGAAAAAAAAAACTACCACTCAAAAGCTCAGTCTGGCTAAACTAATTCTCAAAACCGCAACTTTTATTGAATTGAACAAATCGATTACACACTTTCAAAAATGTGATTTCGCACACGTTGAACGGAGCAAGCATGTACTGCTACTAGTACATAAATAGTCGGTCACAAACTTACTGTCATACACTCATATTAGTTCTTCCTTTGAACGACCTGGAGCTTGACACCGTTCTTGAAGTTGGTGACGATGGAGAACTGCAGCTGCAGTGGGGACTCCATGCTGGTCGAGTGCCTGAAGACGTAGCGGCGGTAGAGGTGGATGACGGTGAGCTTGAGCTGCTGGAACGCGAACTTCTGCCCCGGGCACGCCCGCGGGCCGATGCCGAAGGGGATGTACGCGTAGGGGTGTCTCCGCTTGCACTGCTCGCTCTCCGGGTCGAAGCGCTCCGGCCGGAACGCTTCGGGCTCCGGGAACTGCTCCGGGTCCCTCCCCAGCACCGCCGTCGCCAGCCACACCCACGTCCCCTTGGGCAGGAAATAGCCTCCGATCTCGACGTCGGCGGTCGCCTCCCTCGAGACCACCGGGGAGCCGGGAAAGTATCGCATGGTCTCCTTGACGACCTGCTCCAGGTAGGGGAACTTGGTGCGGAGGTCGTCGGCGTCGGGCACCACGTCCTTGGGCCCGAACGCGTCGATCTCCTGGAGCAGCTTCCCCTCCACCTCCGGGTGCGCCGACACGAGGTACACCAGGCTCGACAGCGTGAAGGACATGGTGCCGGAGCCCGCGAGCAAGTGCTCGTACGTGAGCGCGCTGACGTAGTCCGGCGTGAAGAGCTTCCTCATGGCGTCGCTGGTGTCGATGCCGTTGAGCAGCACGGAGAGGAAGTTCTTCTGGCCCCGGTCCGCCTGAGCCGCCCGCTCCGCCACGATGGTGTCGAGCTCGCCGCTGAGCGCCGTGTTGGTCTCGTCCATCCGCCGGTCCATGGAGCCCGGCACGCGCAGCATCAGCTGCCGCAGCGGCTTCTGGAGCGCCGGCAGGAACGTGCCGACGAGCATGGACAGCGAGCCCGACAGGTCCATCTTGAGGGACGTGGTGGCGTACAGGTGCTTCTGGATGAAGTCGCGGGGCGCGTCGTGGATGATCTTCTCGGCGTCGTCGGCGGCGTCCTTGGTGAGCCCGAAGTCGACGCCAAAGGCGGCCTGGCCGATGACGTCGGTGAAGAGCCTGATGGAGATGTCAGAGAAGGTGATCTCCTCGCCGGGGCAGAACAGGTTGCCCGCCTGCTCGATGTAGGGCTGGATGGCCGGGATGAGGCTCGCCAGGTGCGATGGCTGGTAGATGGAGATGATCACGTTCCGCATCGCCTGCCATGTCGAGCCCCTGCACATACACGCATGCACACCGTTAATTACTTCTACTTAATTACGTACACAAGAACTGCATGCACACCGTCACATAAGTAGTTGACAATTTGTAGTAGTACGTACTTGGTGAAGAGGAGGCTCTTGTAGTGGATGGGCGAGCTAGCGATGGTGACCGGCACGCTCCTGTCGACGATGCTCTTGAACTTCTTGATGCCGGCCTCCCTGCACAGCTCCGGGTCGGCGACCACCACCAGCGGCTGCCTGCCCATGTAGAACCTGTAGATGGGCCCGTATTTCTTTGCGAGGACGCCGAACGCCTGGGAGCCATGCTTGTCCAGCAGCGGCAGGTGGCCGACGAGGCCGTAAGCGAGGGGGCCCGGCACACTGCGCAGGCGCCATGACGGCGCGTAGAAGTACACTGCGAATGCGCCGGCCGCCATGGCCGCCACCGTGAACAGCATCGCCGGGAAGGATGCCAGCGGCGAGCCCACCTGGCTCCACAGTAGTGCTGTTCCCGCCCCCTCCATTGTTGAAGTTGCTTAGCTAAGCTTGGTGAGTCTTATCCGGCCGTGGCCTCTTTCTTGCTTGGAGACAAGTGGATGAAAAAGATATACTGGATCGCGTGGCCATGGGAGCACTTATATACACATACGGCGTAGTACGCAGTATGATTGCCAAATTGGACTTTTCTCTTTGGGAGCATGCGGCCAATAAATGGGAATTTCTTTTTGTTTTGAGGGTCAATAAATGGGAATTTCGGGGAAAGAGACGCATGGAAATTTCCATGATCAGCTGCACGTGGTCGTAGAAGAGAGAAAGAGCGATGTTCAAGTCATCAGGCCCTACGAATGCGGTCGTAACACGTCGTGACTCGCGAGTAAAGAGTGGTTTTTCTATTCTATCATGCATGTGAGATTCGCGTGTCACATTTTTTGGTTTCTGGAAGCTTGTCTTGTTTAAGATCATTACGGAATGCTGAGTTGGTTTTATGTTTCAAGGTGTACCATCATACAGTATTTCGTTATGTATTAGCAAATATGCTGTGAAAGAAATGCACTATTATATGTTGGTATACGGTGCCAGTGGCGGAGTTTGAAAGAAATCTTAGGAGGGACGAAGCTACAACCTTTTTCATACCAAATTGTAGAACTATCCCAAATTATATGGATTGAATCAATTATATGTGAAGTGTCGATCTTGCGTACCATAAAATTTGCAATTCTTTAAAAGGGACTGCATAAGACTTAGTTTCAAGTCTGCTCGTCGCACATCATCGCTCTGATTAGGTGGATATTGCCAAATATGTGTACACAATGCTGGATGCCGTTCCAAGAATTTAATCCCTGTCCGAGTTTGATGCCATTGTTCTTTACTAGCAAAAATGCCCGTGCGTTGCGACGGGAAAAAAATTACATGCCCATCCACCACTCACCTTGCGGCGCAACTGCCAGTTGGATCATTGGAGGAAGTGTTCTACTAACCATCGTAGAGCCTTGCTGGTTAAATCCTTATTGTCCAGGGCAGCACGGATGATTGTCTGTGTGGCTAGTGGCATGCCATCTGGAGTGATAGCCACTCCATGACCGAACCTGCCCTCTACGGTAGACTCAGCACCACCGCTTGCCCGCGGATGTTGGTGGCATCTTCCTATCATGGCCGTGCTCGATAAAAACTTTTTATAGTAGGAATATTGAATTTCATCACGTGATAGCTGGCGGTGTGTTTATACATCATACACATCATAGTGAGTCTGAACTTCTGTTGATGGATCCCCTTCGTTCTTCTCGGAATTGTAGATGAATTGCTCGCTCTAATTTGATTCGATCCTAGACGAATTTACTAAATATTGGACGAAACCGGGCGAGCAAGGACCTCTTATTTTTCTTATTACTCTATCCCTCTGTGTGTGAGTAATACATACTCCGTTTTTATTTACTCCGCGTATTAACTTTGATCAAAGTCAAGCTTTGTAAACTTTGATAAAGTTTAGAGAAAAAATATTAACATATACAATAACAAATCAATATCATTACATTCATTATTGAATGTACTTTCACATCATATAGATTTCTTATGCTAAATGTTTATATTATTTTCTATAAACTTGGTCAAACTTTGCAAAGTTTGATTTCAGTCAAATTTAATATGCAGACTAAATAAAAACGGAGGGAGTAACTAAATAGGTCAAAAAGACCTACGCATTTACTAATTTCTAGAGTTTTCTGTATTTAAGTAGCACCTTTCAACAGTAGCATTATATATTAGATGAGGTATACTACTTTTTTTCATCTCAAAGACAAAAAAGTATCATTATACTGCGATTACTGCCAAGCTCGTGGATCGATCAGAAAACCAGCCCGGTGCTCACCAACACAGCCAACGCCCTTGCCATCACTAATTTTCTACTTTATCCTCCCAACACAACCAACGCCCCCAGCCTACCACGCCGCTCCTCGGTGCTTCTAGATGGAGGAGCACCACAGGTTGCTCCACCTTTGTCGCCTCTCAAGTCCCAACCCACCTCCGTCGCCTCACCTAATCCCCACCAAAGCTCCACCCTCGGCGAGCCAAATCAAGGATGACCAGGGCAAGTTCCTGCCTCCACCGCATCAGAGGCTTCACCGCGGGTCCGTGGGCCCGCTGGTGCTGCACGCCGCTGTTGCCTTTCTGCTGACGGGCCGCTGTTGCCTCTCCCTGTTTCCCCTGCAAAGCTTCCCCTATGTGTCCTCACCCTCTGCCGCATCTCAGTCTCCCGGGGCACGCTCTCCCTGTCCTTCTTCCCTCGTTCTTCCACCTGAGAAGGCGCCTCACCAGCGCCCGGCCTCGCCGTCGCGCCTCCCCACGCCTGCGCACGCTCCGCCCCGCTGGTGCGCCGCTCGCCGGAGCCGAGCACCGCCGCCGCCCTACCCCGCTCCCCCCTGCTCCCCTTTCCTCTTGTCTCTCTCTAACCTCTCTCTCTCCCATGGACGCCTGGAGCTCCCTCGCCGGCCGATGCGCCGCCTTGCCCCGCGGCCTACAGATGCGGCCGGCCACCCCGCCGGAGCCGAGCGCCACCGCCGCCCTAGGTGAGCAGCGCCGCTGCCCTACCCCGTTTCCCCTCGCTCCCCCTTCCTCTTGTCTCTCTCTAACCTCTCTTTCCCCGCCCCAGGTGAGCAGCGTCGCTGCCCTGCCCCGTTTCCACCCCCCGGCCTACAGATCCGGCCGGCCTCCATTGCCCTTGTCGTTCCCGTGCCCGGATCTGGCCGGAGTTCACCGCCACCGTGCCCGCCCGTGTCGGCAACGTGGCAGCCTCCTCCGCCGCCGCGACGCCTCGGTCCACCGCGGCCTTCAACGCCCACCGCGACGCCTCTGTACGCCGCGCTCTACAACGCCAGTCGCGACACCTCGCCCCATTCCTGGGCTCTGGCGGCGCTCACGTTCGCTGCGACGCATCCCCTGCCTTGCTTGTGCGGTGTCGACGCCGGCGACAAGCGGTTCAGTAGAGGCAGAGTGTTTTTTGCAAAAAAACAAACGTTATCTACAATTTAAGTAGGACTGCGCATTAATTTCGGGAAAATAGGGGGACTTTTTTGCAAAAATGACAGCGACGGACGACCAGAAGCATTAGCTGCTTTATTAGTAGGGAAAGATGACTTTGATATTCAAA
This sequence comes from Triticum aestivum, assembly GCF_018294505.1. Lineage (NCBI taxonomy): Eukaryota > Viridiplantae > Streptophyta > Magnoliopsida > Poales > Poaceae > Triticum > Triticum aestivum. Next base: position 600,886,893 of record NC_057804.1, read on the forward strand.
CTGGAGCAACAAGAGAGTTGACCGGTCATTCCGTCAATGTTAGTTCATTAATTTCACACTCACATCTATTTCTTTTGTATAAAATGAATCAGTTGTGCTCCCGTTCTCACCATCGCTAGCTTGGATTCTTTAGACTAGCCACAATGGGTAGTAACATACACTAGTAACATACACATATTCCTAAACTATTTTACTACCTTCATAGTGAGTAGTAACATACACTAGTAACATACACATATCCCTAGACTATGTTACTATCTTCATAGTGGGTAATAACATAAGTGTAGTAACATGCAAAGCTTCATTTATTAGGTTATAGACTCATATTACAATGAGATATGTGATGTTACAGTAACTAGCTAAGTTATTATAACTATCTCTCTCATCATTAACTCACTGTCACATAAGCAAATTTGCTGAGTTGGACTTGATGGTACTGCTGAAGTTATTTCCACTGTGGCTAGTCCTAGGCTGTAAACAACAAATTTATTTAGTCCAAAATATCTGACCTAATTAGAACTCTCCCCCACCAATTAAGATGCAGCAGGAAACTATTATTAGTCGAATTGGTTAAAATTACCGACGGGAGATGGTAAGTAGACTGTTGCTCAGAGCAACTCTAGCAGACCCTGCAAAAGGCCCCGACCCGAAAAATAACCGCCAAAATGCGGGTCGGCGCGGAAAATCCCGCCCGAACAGACTCCGCATCCGCGTATGACCCGGAATTTTTTTTGCGGGGCGTGGCAAAAGATCTTCCCCGACCTCTATTTTCACGGGGCGGGAGCACGACCCGAGCTCGACCCTATCCGCAACGAGATTTGGCGGGAGGGACATTTCCGCGCGGCCGTTCCCGCTCCTCCCACCCTCCACCACCATTGCCCCAGCCACCTCCTGCTCTGGTTCATCTTCCCCGACGGACTTTCGCCGCCATGGATGACACCTTGCTGTCCTCCGGCTTCGTCGAGGTCGCGCACTCCCAATCCCCTCGGGTGGATCTCGTCGCCGGCCATGTTGGCCCTGCCGTCGCCCAAGGCGCCACCGCGGCTGCCCGCAAGCGTCAGGGCAACGTGCTTGTGCAGGGCGGGAACCCGGCTGCCCACACCGACAGGGCCCGCGCTCCGGGCGCCAACACGGGTGCGCGATCCCGGCCGGCGGCGGCGAAGGTCGCCAAGGTCTCGTCCGCAAAGCGGAGGAAGATTCCGGCTACAAAGCGGCCGACTACTTCATCCACTCCCTCCAGCCCGGAAAGTGGTTCCCCGGTGACCCCGCTAAACGGTGATGCTCCCACTGCAGGCGATGGGTTCGACGAAATGGGCGCAAGGTATGACTCGGTCATCCCCTCACTCTTCAGTCATGGAAATTTCCTTTGCTTTCGCGGTAGCTCGTGACTTGTTGTCGTTCGCTATAGCGGTGGTTCGAACAATGCAACTCCCGAGTTCGTGAACTTGTTGGACACCAACGTCATTGACATCGATGAGGCCCCATTCGCCGCATTTGAATACAATGAAACGGAGGGCGGCGTGGATGATCATGGGGGTGAATAAGAATTGGAGGAGATCGATGAGATGGCGTATGAGCAATCGCAAGCAAAGAGTGAAAAAATCCAAAGATCGAAGAACTACACGATCTTGGAAGATCAAATCTTGATCAAGGCATGGAGTGCGGTGTCTCTTGGTATATGCACGGGTACTTCTCAAACCCCCAATAGGTATTGGCAAAGGATCGAAGGTCAATATTTCCGCATGATGGCAAAGTATCCCAATAGGACTCCACGCACCTTTCTGTCACTCCAAGGGCGTTGGACGTGATCAAGCCCATTTGCAGCCGCTGGGCAGCTTGGTTGGAGCAAGTATGCAATGCACCTCCAAGTGGAACCGTGGAGTCCGACTATGTGAGTTCATTTTACCTTTGTTCAAGTTGTGCACATCACATTGCATCTCAAAATGATTGCATCATATGAAACATTTGCATCGTTCTATTTGTGTAGGACAAAATTACCCAACAAAAGATACAAAGACATGGAGGCTTCGGAAGACAGATTCTTCAAACTAGAGCATTGTTGGGAATTGCTCAAGAATTGCGACAAGTGGGCGTTGATAGAGAAAGAATCCCCACCGAAGAGAGGTTCACTTACAAACATGGATGAAGATGAGGATGATGATGGCCCAAGGAACTTGAACAAGCCCGATGGCGACAAGAAGACTAGGGAGAAAATGAAGAGAGAGCACGAAGCGTCGAGCTTGAGGGAGAAGATTGATGCCATGGTGCAATCAAATGAGATGATGTTATTGAAGTCATTGGAGATCAAGAAAGAGTTGGCTGAGAAGAAGGCATGGGAGAAGCAAGAGAAATGGCAATTGCTCAAGGAGGAGGGGCTGCGCAAAGTGGCCATTGAGGAGAGAAGAGTACGTGCCGCTGAGAACAACGCCACATCCATGTTGCTCGCCGAAGATAACAAGATAATGACAATGAACCGCAATGACATGGAAGACCTCACCAAAGAATGACATGATATGGCAAAAAGAGAAATGTTGAAGAGGAAAATGGTTGCGTCGGCCAGTGCGTGTTACAGTGCGGGAGGTGAATTCAGTGCGGGGTTTGGAGCCAATGTCGCCGATGCGTTCAGTGCATCAGCCGATGCTTTCGGTGCGGGAGTTGGAACAAGCGCCGGAGGTGGATTCGGTGGTTCTGATGATCTCCATGGACTCGATGGCACAAGTGAAGATCGACCAAGATGATGCCGGACGTGGTCGCTACTTTTGCAAGTCCTTTTGCATTTGTCCTACCAAAACTATGCTTTTATTTCACGCGTGAACTATGTTTTAGCGTTTGAATTTGAACTCATTTGTCGGAATGACTATCAAATGTGTTTATTGGGGTTTTTGGTTTGCGGGTCGACGCGGCGCTGCCCGAGCAGACCCCGCAAAACGAACCCGTAAAATCGCATATTCACCGAATATACTTTTTTACGGGTCCGTTTTGCGGGGTCTGAGTCTGACCTCGCCTGCGCCGGCCTGCATACACACTTTTCCGTGAACTGCAAAACACTTATGCGGGTTCGCATTTTGCAGGGTCTGCTAGAGTTGCTCTTTGTAGCTCACCTTGCGGAGTGCCGGTGTCGCCCTGATGCTGAGCGGGGCCATGACGAGACGTTGAGGCCTCTGGCAATCTGAGACGGTCGGGAGAACGGACCCTGTGGCGGCCGACCCATCGTGCCCCACGCCCGAACGCATCTGCCCCAGCCCCAGCCTGTCACCGTTAGCCAACGCCAAAGTCCGCGCAAGAGGCGAGACAAGAAGAACAATGTTTTTTTAGGTATTAGAGCATTTACAATCAGACCTGGCAAATCCGGTCCCCTATATGTTCATGGACGCGCCTAGGCATGCCGCACGCCTACAGACGCATCCGGACGACCCTCATATTTCACTTCTGGCATCCACAGATCTCAAATCAATGCACGTCGATCATACAAAGCCATTATTGCACGTAAATAAATAATATTGGTACCGAACATAAATAGTGTTTACATAATTTTGTTTTAAATGCACAACTCAAACATTAGCTCTTTGGTTTCCATTCTAGGTCCATATACGCTCCATAAGATCATTGGGTAGCTGTGCGTGCACCTGGTGATCTTGAAGATTCTAATGCATCTATAGAAAGTTCATAAGTTGAGTTGCATCTTGATCTTCTGGGATTTCAACTTGTTGTCCAGGTGCTTTAAAATCATTGATTTGGGCTACACCATCAACCTCACCTCGACAATCATATTGTGCAAATAACACACCATGTCATGAGTTGACACAAAGTTTCTGATTCCCACATCATTGCAGCCCCACGAATAATTCCCCAACGAGCTTGAAGAACACCAAATGCCATCTCCACACCCTTACTGGCCTCTTGCTGCATTGTTGCAAAGTTGCTCTATTTATTACCATGCGGTTCGGATATGGTCTTCACAAACGCCGCCCACTAAGGATAGATGTCATCGTAAGATAGTACCATGTTGTAGTCTCGGTCGTTGCCGTTGTAGTTGCACAATGGTGATTCTCCATTGCAAAGCCTCCTGAACACCGGAGATCGTTGAAGCACGTTGATATCACTGTGAGAACCCTGCATTCTAAAGAAAGCATGTCAAATCCATAAGTCATGTGATGCCACCGCTTCTGTATGATGGTGGCCTCTTTTGTGTGACCTTGATACATTCCCGAAAAATCTTTGGGGCAGTACTTCCATTGTCTATGCATGCAATCAATTGATCCGAGCATTCCTGAAAACCCCCTGGCCTCTCTAATGGCCAACAACTTCTCTGTGTCATGCATATTTGGTTCTCTGAGATACTCAGGTCCAAACACCTCCACCACGGTGCAGGCAAACTTTGTAGTAGTCTTCGTGCATGTGCTCTCCCTCATCCTGACCATCTCACCAACGACATCTGCAGCAGTACCAAGTGCAAGCATTCTCAGAGCAGCCGTGCGCTTCTACTTTGCAGAGCAAGAGAGTTGACCCCAACAATCCCTTGTGAGTTTGAAGTAGTCATCGTGTGTCTCTACTCCCTCCACAAGGCGGAAAAATAATGGTTTCCACATGCAAAAACAGCGACGAAACCATGGATTATTCGGGAAGTAGGCTTCAAAGCAAACTAGTCCTTCTGCAGTAGCCAAGCTCCAGACACCCTATCCTGATTGATCACTCTTCTCCCTTTGATCGAGCCCTTGAAGTTAAGAATATGCTCCACTTGCGGTTCATTTCCTCTTGCATGCTCATGAGCGTGAGCATGTCCACTTCTTCATCCGAATCACATGAATCGAAGAACTCATTTTGAATCATTTGATCAAGCTCCATCGATCCATACTCCTCGTTCGATGAAGCACCAGCATCCATCATTTTCCCTAATAAAATCACAAAAATCCGATGAGATAATGTGTTGAACACATCAAGCGCAAGGCGGAGCCAGAGAGTTGCCAGACATACCGCGGCGGCGTCCGGGCCGGCGACGATGTCCCCCGCGACAAGGACGGGAGAGGGGACTGCTCTGCCGTAGCTGGCGACGCAGAGGCTAGGAACGGCTGAAACGCGCCCGGTGGCGGAGCTACGAGACATACGACGCGGAGGAGCTAGAAGAGAGGTGAGAGCAAATGGATCCAACATTCCCTGTCTCCAGCGCTCGCCCGCAACCCCTAGCCATGGCTACGGTTTCGACCGCGGCATCATATCCAACGCTGCACATCTCCGGCGGCTCCTCTCCGTCCACACAACGCCTCTCCAGCAGCTCCTCTTTGTCCATGGCGCTCCCTTGGAAATCACCTTGCATGCTGCGCGGTGCTGTCGCTGTCCAACATCCAGCGGCGGGCGACCAACCCCTGGGCCGCCGTCGGCAACGCCTTATTCTCTACCAAGGTTAGCTCCCCATCTGACCTAGATCACACTAACCCGTCCCTGATGCCCCCAACCCACCTCTCTTGATTTTGTCTGATCCCCCTGTGCGTGCGTGCAGGAAGTATTTGAGAGCCCCGTTGTTTGTGATCTGTTTATGAGTACTTGGCATTCAAGGAGCGGCCTGTCGATGAGCAGTAAGTTTTAGCATGAAATCTTAGCAGTTGTAGGTAAATTGTTCATTCTACTTGTAGTGAATAACCTTATGAATTCATTCTCTCTGTCTTGACAAAAGTTCCAGCAGGAAATTTATGCTTGAGCTTCATTGACCCACTACTCCGCATTTTGTTTTTGGGTTCAGAGTCTGTTGCTGACTCGCCGGATTGATCACATTTTTTTAATGGCGGATGTATTTGAGGGAGGCAGTGAGTAATATACGAAGTTACAATCATATTGATGAGTTTTTTTTTCCCAATCGCTATATACCAAGTTACAATCTTATTGATCCGTCAATCCCCTTTGTTCCTGTATAGATAGTACTTCATGATGCACGTCTATTTCGACAGTCGCTTCACCTCTGTTCCTAGTCCAAACTGTAGTGTCGATTGCCTAGTGTGTCTACTGCCCTCTATAAGTATACGGGTGTGTTGAGTGTGCGTGCTGACAAGGTGGCGCCAGCTGCTATCTGTGCAGCAGCCGGTGTGCTGTGTGTGCGCTTCCTCTCTGAATCTTTAACACTAAATTTTCTCTGAATTTCTTCTGTATCTTGTACACTGTAAGGTACCAAGTAGAGATAAAACTGCAGGGTACCAAGTAGGGACAAAACTGCAGGGTACCAAGTAGAGACAAACTATTGCACTGTGGTATGTGGCCTTCTATCAAGATCTAATTCAATTTAGATTTTCCCCCTAGGTCTCGGTGACATGATTTCTGCTACTGTATTAATATGTCAACATGTTCTATTTAGAGTTTTCCCTAGGCATTTCTTTTTCTATCCTTGTTGTCTCCTACGGCCCGGTGAATATGTATTCCAGAAATTTGTTTAATCCGAATCTAAGAAGAAAAATTACATTGTTACATTGTATCAGTCCTACAGTAAGAATGCAGAGGTTTAAACCTGTTTATTTGTGTACTACGCACATGTGTTAGTGAGTCAATTTAGAGTAGTAGTACTACCATTGGTCCTCCACATACTAGTACTAGTACCAAGGCCACGTGTTCGCTCACTCTATATCAACCCAGAGGCACAAAACGAGCTAGCACTTGCCAACACAGTGACACAATGCATTTTTTCTTCAACTCCTTTGCTCTATCACTAGGCTGCCCTCCTCAATAGTGCTCCTGACAAGTGATCCTAAATCTTCTTTCTTGATTTTATTCCTCTCTTTTTTATGATAACTTAACACTCTAATTTTCTGACTATGATCTCTTGCTTCCGGTATGCAGGTCTAGGTAGCTTCATAATAGCCATGACGCACAATAGAGCTTCAGAGGGCGATCGCGATGGCCGTTGTGGAACTGAACCGCGATCAACCAAGGGTTAGTTCTCTACTGAGCGATTCGGCATATTTTGATTCCACTACTATGACTTCTCCGTTATTTCCATTCGCTGACTCAGTTGCTACTGAAATGCACCTATTTAGTTGATCTAGTTCAGATTTATGCATTTTCACCAGGGTGTGATTCTGAACTAATTTGTTTGTGCCCCATCGATCTTGGTGGTTAATTTTATCATCTCACGCACTCGAATCAAAGTAAACCTATACATTCTAACCACCATCTCAGTACCTCTTAACAGAACCATTTGCCTCTTATTTCTATAGATCTATTAGTGACCATGGCTCTTAGTTATTTTGCATGCCATTTGGGGTTAACTTGGCATGTAAGTGTTGTTCACTATTGTCAGTGCCTTGATAAATATTTAGTTTCATGTGTAAACTTGTTGAGGTATTAACATTAGAATCTTACACCAGCTAGGTCGACGAGCGGTGGCTCCGCGACATGGATATAGTTTGTTGGTGATGCCATTTTTTGTTGGATTTATATGGCCCCAAATGTTGCTGCTATAATACTTGAGTTCTAGAATGTATGTTCTATTATGTTGTCACTTATAGGTTAACTTGATTAGACTTTCATTTGACACATTTCTATTTGGATTAATTTGTAGCAACCTCATGTTTATTGTTGTTTTATACTAGATACTTTGTAATTCTGATTTGTAAGCACAATATATTTAAGGATTTTGGAAAGCATGTAATTTGTTTTTTAAGTTTCTTTTACTATCTATTCATATCTACAAATGTCTAATGTTGTTGTGAATATGGTAGGTGTGTTTGGGTAGCAGGCTACTTGGTGATGTCCATCAGAATCCGCCATGACATCAGGAGTCAATATATGTAGTTGCCATCAGGAGTCAACGACAAGAACACGAGTGACAACCTTAGTAGTTTACATGTTTTGTTGATGTAAATTGGATTGACCCAGTTCCTAATCCTTGCTGTGTGATATATTGTGTCAATATATGTTGTATATTATCATTTCATGGAGGATATGATAAATTGCTTTGGAAATATTGTACTTTGGAAATATTTGTGTAACATATGGTACTTTGGAAATATTGTTCTGGTCCAAAATTCGCTCTATGATTTACAGGACACATTATGCTGAAGGTGTATTTGATCAAAACTGGGCTGAAAGAAATGGATGGGACCAAATTTAAATTTATCCTAAATCCATGACGGTTTCTGGGACGAAAAATAGTGTCCACGTAGGTTGCCACGTCATTCCACGTGGCATTGGTCCATGACGGTCTGTTCCGTCACAGCCTAGTTTGGGCTTGGGCGGGCCTGAGGCAGTTCCATGACGGCCAAGAACCGTCATGGAAGCTATGATGTCAAATTATGACGTGATATACATGACGGATTTTAAGTCCGTCATGGATGGGCACGCATGACAGATTTTGGCTGATCTGTGACAACTAAGGACCATCACGTATTAACAGATTTCTTGTAGTGATGGCGGGCACGCCCGGGCGCCCCATACCCACCCCATATTTTGGCTAGATATGTGGGGTGACGATCGGCCTGAGCGTTTGAGACCCGTTTGAGGCCGATTGGGGTGCCCGGCTGCAGATGCTCTTAGAAAAACAGAGCTGGCCAGTCGCTGCTAGCTGGTGGCCTCATTACCATTTTTTTAGATAATTAGTTATGGGCTGCAGTGCTACTGGGGCCGGGGGGGGGGGGGGCAACTCGGGTTCGCCCCCGTTAACCTCCGCCCTTTCCATGCAGCATTATGAAACAAGAAAAGTATCATAACAAAGGATCATGTAGTTCTCCAAAACAAAATAAACTTTACCAAAATTCAAAAACTTAGCACGGATTGGAAGGCAATGATGGATGAGGCATATCACATAAATGATAGAATAACATTTCTCATCACGAATAGGGTTGGAAGTGATCAGATGGATAGATTTTCAAAAGGGAGAATGCTATGATTACATAATGCAGTTTCCTCTCGGGTAAACATCGTAATCTACATTTCTGATTTTTCTTTTCTGATGCATGCAAGGAGTATGTTACATAAAGGTCATCTTGCATGCGGGCATAGGAAGATAACCGTCATAAACCACACAACACTTGCAAAGTTGTGCACTGAATTCATATACGCTTAGTTTGATGTTGAGATTTTCTCATCTGATAAATCTATGGTACCTAAAAAAATTTCAGGCATCAGTTGAATTCACAGCGAGGCCAAAGGCAGGTTTGACATCACAAGTGGGTTGGGGGGGGGGCAACATGGCCGGGCCGTTGCTAGAAGGCGGACCATAGAAGGAACAACTAGAGGTTGAAGAAAGAATGAGAGCCAGTCCATTTTGATCCAACGGTCCTTGAATTTGGCTGGCGCAAATAACATTTTCAGGCACATGATGAATTGGTACTCTCTAAAAATTTAGCTCGCTATCAATCAGTGGATTGACATAATGTCACACACACTATTCTCAAAAGAGAAAAAGCAGTCACACACGTAGTTGATTAGTTTCACACTTCAGCCTGCTAAAATGGTATGTCTTTCCTCGCAAAATAATAATGTAATAATTGGGAATGTCCTTGCGAACCAATATGTGATTGGATGGTTAGGAGTAACAGTGGTATTCTCAACATACCAAAGTTTAAGTCCTAGACCTGAAACTAGTGCTCGCATTTTCATGGATTTATCATATTTCCGTCGACTACGAAGGCGTATATGGCGACTTTATGAATCTCAAAATGATGTGTCGGCTCAGTCTCTCGAAGGTGCTCATAGGGGTAGGGTATGCATGCATGCGATCATTATCGTGGGAATGATTCCGATATGATTTGGAATGTCTTTCTGCAAGCAAGAAAGTGGGTCATTCCTTGAAAGAGACGCTGTACATTTTAATACCAAGAATATTGCACGTGATATGATTGTACAACAAAAAGTAAGTAACAATCCAAGTGCATGCATACGCACGAAACCAATACATATACCAATATTAATGTACTAGCAAAAGAGCCCATGCAATTGTAACAGAAGAAAAAATAACACACGCTTTTAACCCAATAACCATCTCTCAAGATCACAATAGGTCCACATCCTTTATTTTAGCAAGGCATTACATTTGTGTTGCCGTTTATCCTCCTTCTCACCCTTACCAGGTGGCCTTAGTGTTCACAAAAACCAAAACATATTTGAATATGGTTAATCCTAAGACGTCTCTCTCTCTCTCTCTCTCTCTCTCTCTCTCTTGTGATGAGAAATTTGTTGTTTTTCTGCTGCGTTTTCCAGAGGCGTGCATGTGTGGTTATCGATGTTTTTTCCCGTCTCTATACACTAGTAGAAAAGGGGGCAATGGTCCAGGCCGGGTCAGCCCATTAGTCCCGGTTCAATCCAGAACCGAGACCAATGGGGGCATTGGACCCGGTTCGTGAGTCCCGGGGGCCGGCCGGGCCACGTGGGCCATTGGTCCCGATTCGGCTGGACATATTGGTCCCGGTTAGTGGGACGAACCGGGACCAATGCGCCCCGCTCCTGGCCCACCACCATTGGTTCCGGTTGGTGGCTTGAACCAGGACCAAAGGCTGCCCTTTAGTCCCGGTTCGTGGCACGAACCGGGACCAATTAGTTGCCTATATATACCCCTCGCCCGCGAGCAGAGCACTCCTAGTGCTCTGTTTTTCGTGGCCGGCGAGGGGAGAGCTTTGTGGTGCTCTAGCTCACCTCCTATGCACACGAGGTGTTCGATGGAATGTCCGAGGCACACTACTTAAGCTTTCTCCTCTCCAAGCTCGACCTCCAAGCTCCATTTTCCTTAATATTTGTCTAGGTTTAGCGGTCCGTCACGTCCCGTCCCCGTCTTCACCGCCGTCGATCGCCCACGCCGATCTCGTCGCCGGCACCACCGTGGTGAGCCTCTTGTTCTTATCTTCTTTCTGAAAGGAAAAAAAATTCTTACTTGTATGTTTATATAGATACTTGTATAATTTTCTTACTTTTATTATTGCATCTTATATAGTGTGATGGTTTTGGTATCCACCCCCGTCGGTCCTCGTCCTGTCTATGATTCGGATGTGGTATATATTATCTTTTCATAACTATTGGTTCATCTATTGTTTATGACAATTATGCCGACCAACGTGACATAGATTTTATTTATCTAGGAGGTTGTTGAACCGGAAATTCCAACCGACCCTATTGTCGAGAGGTTAAATTTAGTTGAAGAAGAAAACAATTTCTTGAAGGAAAAAATTAGAAAAATTGAGGAGGAGAAGATGATATTGGAGTTGCATGTTGCGGATGTCGTGGATGATCACAAGATCAAGATGGATGCAATGCGCTTGAAGATTAGAAAGATTAGAAAATATGCCATTCATACCGAGGCTTGGTATCATTATGCCGTTGGATCAGTTGTTACATTGGTTGCGATTATGATCGCATTTGTTTTCGCATTGAAATGTTTTACATAGTTTCAATGTATGGTTTAATTAATTTAGATGCTCTGCAGAGCTTTATGTTGTTAGATGAGAACTATGTATGTACTTTGGTTTTAATGTGATGATGAACTTCTATTAATTTGGTCACTTAATTATCTATTCATGATGTTCTGTAATGATTTTTGACACACTTAATTATATATAATGCACGCAGATGAACCGGCAATGGATGTACGGTTCAAGACACACCTCCGAGTACATTAAGGGCGTGCATGAATTTCTCGAAGTGGCTGAGGCAAACAAGCAGAATGGTTTTATGTGTTGTCCATGCCCTATATGTGGGAATACGAAGTCTTACTCTGACCGGAAAATCCTTCACACCCACCTGCTTTACAAGGGTTTCATGCCACACTATAATGTTTGGACGAGGCACGGAGAAATAGGGGTTATGATGGAAGACGGCGAAGAAGAAAAGTACGATGACAACTATGTGCCCCCTGAATACGGTGATGCTACTGAAGATCAAGAGGAACCAGACGATGTGCACGATGATGCTGCAACAGGCGAAGCTGCTGAAGATCAAGAGGAACCAGACGATGTGCCCGATGATGATGATCTCCGCCGGGTCATTGTCGATGCAAGGACGCAATGCGAAAGTCAAAAGGAGAAGCTGAAGTTCGATCGCATGTTAGAGGACCACAAAAAAGGGTTGTACCCCAATTGCGAAGATGGCAACACAAAGCTCGGTACCGTACTGGAATTGCTGCAGTGGAAGGCAGAGAATGCTGTGCCTGACAAAGGATTTGAGAAGCTACTGAAAATATTGAAGAAGAAGCTTCCAAAGGATAACGAATTGCCCGACAGTACATACGCAGCAAAGAAGGTCGTATGCCCTCTAGGATTGGAGGTGCAGAAGATACATGCATGCCCTAATGACTGCATCCTCTACCGCGGTGCGTACAAGGATCTGAACGCATGCCCGGTATGCGGTGCATTACGGTATAAGATCAGACGAGATGACCCTGGTGATGTTGACGGCGAGCCCCCCAGGAAGAGGGTTCCTGCGAAGGTGATGTGGTATGCTCCTATAATACCACGGTTGAAACGTCTGTTCAGAAACGGAGAGCATGCCAAGTTGATGCGATGGCACAGTGAGGACCGTAAGAAAGACGGGAAGTTGAGAGCACCCGCTGACGGGTCACAGTGGAGAAAAATCGAGAGAAAGTACTGGGATGAGTTTGCAAGTGACCCAAGGAACGTATGGTTTGCTTTAAGTGCGGATGGCATTAATCCTTTCGGGGAGCAGAGCAGCAATCACAGCACCTGGCCCGTGACTCTATGTATGTATAACCTTCCTCCTTGGATGTGCATGAAGCGGAAGTTCATTATGATGCCAGTTCTCATCCAAGGCCCTAAGCAACCCGGCAACGACATTGATGTGTACCTAAGGCCATTAGTTGAAGAACTTTTACAGCTGTGGAATGGAAACGGTGTACGTACGTGGGATGAGCACAAACAGGAGGAATTTCACCTAAAGGCGTTGCTGTTCGTGACCATCAACGATTGGCCCGCTCTCAGTAACCTTTCAGGACAGACAAACAAGGGATACCACGCATGCACGCACTGTTTACTTGACACCGATAGTATATACCTGGGAAGCTGCAGGAAGAATGTGTACCTGGGCCATCGTCGATTTCTTCCGACCAACCATCAATGTCGAAAGAAAGGCAAGCATTTCAAAGGCGAGGCAGATCACCGGAGGAAGCCCGCCATGCGTACCGGTGATCACGTACTTGCTATGGTCAATGATTTACACGTAATCTTTGGAAAGGGTCCCGGCGGACTAGCTGTTCCGAGTGACGCTGGGGGACACGCACCCATGTGGAAGAAGAAATCTATATTTTGGGACCTACCCTACTGGAAAGACCTAGAGGTCCGCTCTTCGATCGACGTGATGCACGTGACGAAGAACCTTTGCGTGAACCTGCTAGGCTTCTTGGGCGTGTATGGGAAGACAAAAGATACAGCTGAGGCACGGGAGGACCTGCAACGTTTCGCACGAAAAAGACGGCATGCCTCCAAAGCAGTATGAAGGTCCTGCCAGCTATGCTCTTACCAAAGAAGAGAAGGAAATCTTCTTTGAATGCCTGCTTAGTATGAAGGTCCCGACTGGCTTCTCGTCGAATATAAAAGGAATAATAAATATGTCAGAGAAAAAGTTTCAGAACCTAAAGTCTCATGACTGCCACGTGATTATGACGCAACTGCTTCCGGTTGCATTGAGGGGGCTTCTACCGGAAAACGTCCGATTAGCCATTGTGAAGCTATGTGCATTCCTCAATGCAATCTCTCAGAAGGTGATCGATCCAGAAATCATACCAAGGCTAAGGAGTGATGTGGTGCAATGTCTTGTCAGTTTCGAGCTGGTGTTCCCACCATCCTTCTTCAATATCATGACGCACGTCCTAGTTCATCTAGTTGACGAGATTGTCATTCTGGGCCCCGTATTTCTACACAATATGTACCCCTTTGAGAGGTTCATGGGAGTCCTAAAGAAATATGTCCGTAACCGCGCTAGGCCAGAAGGAAGCATCTCCATGGGCCATCAAACAGAGGATGTCATCGGGTTTTGTGTTGACTTCATTCCTGGCCTTAAGAAGATAGGTCTCCCTCAATCGCGGTATGAGGGGAGACTGACTGGAAAAGGCACGCTTGGAAGGGACTCAATAATATGCAGGGACGGATATTCTTGGTCTCAAGCACGCTACACAGTTCTACAGAACTCTACCTTGGTGACCCCGTATGTCGATGAACACAAGAACAGTCTGCGCTCCAAACACCCGGAGCAGTGCGACGACTGGATTACATGTGAACACATCAGGACTTCCAGCAGTTGGTTGGAAGCACGTCTCAGAGGTGACAACACTGTTTGTGATGAGCTGTACTTGTTGTCCAGGGGACCATCTTCGACTGTATTGATTTGGAAAGGATACGAGATAAATGGGAATACATTTTACACGATTGACCAAGATCAAAAGAGCACCAACCAAAACAGCGGTGTCCGCTTTGATGCAACAACCGAGAGGGGAAAGGACACATATTATGGTTACATAGTGGACATATGGGAACTTGACTACGGACATGATTTTAAGGTCCCTTTGTTTAAGTGCAAATGGGTCAATCTGTCAGGAGGCGGGGTACAGGTAGACCCACACTACGGAATGACAACAGTGGATCTGAAAAATCTTGGGTACACTGACGAACCGTTCGTCCTAGCCAATGATGTGGCACAGGTTATCTATGTGAAGGACATGTCTACCAGACCGAGAAAAAGAAAAGATAAGGAAGCGAATACATCATACGATGAGCCAAAGCGCCACATAGTTCTTTCAGGAAAAAGGGACATCGTGGGAGTGGAGGGCAAGACAGACATGTCTGAAGATTATGAAAAGTTTCATGAAATTCCTCCCTTCAAAGTCAAGGCTGACCCCAGCATCCTGATAAGCGATGAAGATTATCCATGGTTACGGCGCAATAAGCAAATGACACAAGCGAAGAAAAAGTGAAGACTTTCTCCCGCAACTATTATGATGATACCATGCCAACTTTGTAACACACGAGTATGATACCATTGTCCGTTTTGTACATGCACATGCTATGTGGGTGAATTTATGATACCATGCCAACTTTCAACTTTTTCATAGTTCATTTGAAATGCTTTAATGTCTTATGGTTCGGCCCTCGTAATAATTAAAAATAGCAACAATAAGTATTTTGTTGTAAGTAGAAACAAAATAAAATAAATAAAGCAAGAAAGAAAACAAAAAACAAAAAAAGTGTTTTCAAATTTGAAAACTAATGGCACTAACAGAAAGTTTATAATTTTCTAAAACTAAAAGCAAAAAGAATTAAAAATAAAGCAAAAAACAAAAGAAAATAAATAATGCAGAAAACAAAACAAAAAACAATTAAAAATAGAAACAATAAGTATTTTGTTGTAAGTACAAACAAGATAAAATAAATAAAGCAAGAAAGAAAACAAAAAAACAAAAAAAGTGTTTTCAAATTTGAAAACTAATGGCACTAACAGAAAGTTTATAATTTTTCCAGAACTAAAAGCAAAAAGAATAAAAAATAAAGCAAAAACAAAAGAAAATAAATAATGCAGAAAACAAAACAAAAAACTAGAAAATAATTAAAAATAGCAACAATAAGTATTTTGTTGTAAGTAGAAACAAAATAAAATAAATAAAGCAAGAAAGAAAACAAAATTTTTTGCCTCCTACTGGGCCCCCACGGCCTGAATACGACTAGAAACCCTACCATGGGCCAGGATTCAGGCCCGCAGTAGGCCCAACAGGCCATCAGGCAAAGCAGTAGCATATAGGCCGCAAGCCTACGGTGGAGAGGAGCTCGAGAGGGGTGCGGCAGTGGGGCTTATAAACCACTGCGCGCCCCTCTCAACTAGCGAGGTGGGACTAAACTTTGGCCCCGACGCGGGCAGCACAGGGCCCTTTGGTCCCGGTTGGTGGCACCAACCGGGACTAAAGGGGGGGCATTAGTCCCGGTTGGTGCCACCAACCGGGACCAAAGGTCACCGCTTCCCGCCCATTGGGCTGCTGAAAAGAGGCCTTTGGTCCCGGTTGGTACCTTGGTACCAACCGGACTAAAGGGGGCATTAGTCCCGGTTGGAGTCACGAACCGGGACCAATGCCCTTGGTATATATACAACACTTAGGAAAATTTGACGAACACATCGCCAGTTGCCGCCCGACGAGCCGCCAGGCTGCCCAGATCGACGCCGTCCGCTGCCCCGACGCCGCCCGCCGCCCAGACACCGTCCGCGCACCGCCCCGACGCCGTCCGCGCGCCCCCGACGCCGCCCGCCGGCCGCCCCCGCCGACGCCGTCGTCGTCGCCCGCGCCCGTCGTCACCGTCACCCACGCTCGTCGTCGCCGGCCACGCCCCTGCCCCGGCCCGCCATACGTGGTCGTCGCCGACGCCCTAGCCGCCGCCGCCGTCGCCCTCGCCGGCCGCCCCCGTTGTGAGCCGCCGCCGTCGAGGCTCTGTGTTCAGTGCTTTTTCATACATACATGTGTATTTTTTTGTTCATTGCATTTTTTTCATATATATAATTAATGTATATATGTATGTGGTATAGCTATATGATGAATGGATGTGGCTATATGTATGTATGAATATAATGTTCATATCATTTTTTTGTTTATATATGTTTTTTCATATATGTATTAATTTTTTATTTAGGTTGTTAGTAGATATCGATTTTAGGTTAGTGCATTTTAATTAGGTTAGTGTAGAGGAAAAAGTAAAATAAGGAAAAGGAAGAAAAGAGGAAGAAGGAAGAAGGAAGAAGAAGAAGAAAAAGAATGAGAGGAAAAAGGAAAATAAGAAGAGGAAGAAAAGAGAAGAAGAGGAGAGGAAAAGAAGAGGAGAAATAAATAAGAAGAAGAAAAAAGAAGAAAAAGAAGAGGAGAAGAAGAAAAAATAGAAAAAAATTCTATTTTTTCTTCTTGTCCTCTATTCCTTTCTTCTTCTTATTCCTTCTCTTCCTTCTTCCTCTTTTCTTCCTTTTCCTTAATTATTTTCCTTTCTCGAGGGAGAAGAAGAAAAAGAAGAGGAGAAGAAGAAAGAAAGGAATAGAGGAGAAATAAATAAGAAGAACAAAAAAGAAGAAAAGGAAGAGGAGAAGAAGAAAGGAATAGAGGAGAAGGAGAAAAAAATAGAAAAATTCTATTTTTTCCTCTTCTCCTCTATTCCTTTCTTCTTCTCCTCTTTTGTTCTTCTTTTTTTCTTCGATCTTCTCCTCTATTCCTTTCTTCTTCTCCTCTTTTTATCTCTTCTTCGTTTTCTTATGTTTTATCGGGTCCGTCGCCGTCAGCCTGCTCGTCTTTCGCCCTCGCCGCCCCCTCGAGATAACTTCGACATGAGGGGCGGTCCATATATATACCCCCTCTCGACCGTGATAACCTATACAACGGCAGCACCCCCCTCGGCCCTCTCGCTCGACCAAAACTCTCGAGGCCACCCAAATTTACCAAGTTAAAAGAGTGTTGTCGGCGAGGCCACCCCAAACCCTTGAAGCGTTGTGTCGAGGCGATCCCAAACCCTAGAGAAGCAGCGTCGAGGCCACTAACATGATTCCTTATTGTGATTAGCTAGCTAGTTCTACGTTTGTCACTAATATATATCCATCTGTACCATGTTTTGAATAATAATTGACATGTTGTAAATATTTGCAGAAACTATGGAGCACTACCGAGACGAAGCAACAGAAGCGATGTTGGGGGAGATGATCGCAGAAGGAACTGATGTTGTTGCGTCATTTTTCATCGACGTCGTTGGTGAGGAAGGACTGGGTGAAGAAGAGGGCTATGTTCATGATGGCTCCGGCCCATTAATGCCGGTACAAGAAGAGGGCTATGTTCATGATGGCTCCGGTGATGACCCAATGGAGGTACAAGAAGGAGACCGTGCTGACTGCTCCGGTGACCGAACCGAGTCCGGCCAGGTATATATATATTAGTTAAGCCCGTGCTGACTAGTTAATTGATGCATTCATTGTTTTGGTATATGTACACATATTAATTACTCTCGTCTTTCTTCCTTTTAATTTCTAGCCCTCCGGATCGAGCACAACTTCGGTAAGGAGACGAGGCCCGAAGAAAAAGTTGAGCTCGGATGAAAGGTTTGAGATCATAGAAATCGCGCCCGACGGCGAACCGATTGAACCCATCCGGACAAAGAACGCATTTTCTGCTCAGTGCGGGGTTCTTGTTAGGGACAAGATCCCGATCAGCATCCAGCAATGGTATAAGCCTAAGGACGACCCTGAGGTGTCTTATGTCAATGATATGCAGAAAGAAGATCTTTGGACTCAGCTGAAGGCAAATTTCACCCTACCGCCAGAGGAGGATCCGGAGAAGCCAGTTAAAGAGCAATTAATCAAGTCTTGTGCTCTTAAGAAGATGGCAACCCTATTCAGGAGGTGGAGGAAAGAGTTGAACCATTTTGTCGAAAAAAAGACACCAGAATTCATCGGCAAATATGAGAAGATCAAAGATCACTGGCCCGCATTTGTGGCCCACAAGACATCGGAAAAGAGTAAGAAGATGTCGGCGACGAACAAGCAAAATGCTGCGAAGAAGAAGCTTCACCATCGCACGGGGTCAGGTGGCTACCTCAAAGCCCGGCCTAAGTGGTCCAAGGCTGAGAATGATCTGCTTGAAAAAGGGATCGAACCAGAGACAATGAGATGGCCAGACCGTTGCCGGACTTGGTTCTTCGGGGCTGGCGGAACCTTGGACCCTGTATCAGGGATGTGCCGTTGGACGGACGAGCAACTGGAAATACCAGTCAAGAACCTTCGACACTATATCAATGCAGCGCAGAAAGGGACGTTCGTACCAGACAGGGAGAAGGACGAGCTCACAATGGCCCTCGGGAATCCTGAGCACCCTGGACGGACACGAGGCACGCCAGGCTCCATTCCGTGGAAGGTTGGTTTTCCGGACGCAGGGGGTTACAAAACCCACGAGAGGAGGAAGAAACTGGAGCAGGGCCAACTGCAGGCGCTGCACGAAAGGGTAATGGGGCTAGAGGAACGAGAAGAGGAACGAGAAGCAGCAGATCGCAGCAAACGACCTGCCGAAGCTTCCCCCGAAGCTACCCCGCCATCTCAGCGGAGAAGCAGCGTGGCTTCCACCGAGCTGCTTCAGCCGGAGCATGTCTTGACGGCTCCTGCCAGCTATCCCGTGGATGCTATCACGGAGTCTCAACATTGCCACATTATGGCGCGATGGATGAATTTGAAGGTCAAGGCGGCTGTTGGCTCTGTTTATCCTAGTGGATCCGGAGCAACTTATCACTGCCGGCCGATTCCAGAAGGATATGCTAAGGTGATGGTGGATGAAATAACGGAGGGATTTGAGGACCTCGTGCTTGACCACCCTACCGGTGAAGGGGAGACTAGGCTGGGTTCTGCTCTGAAGACTCCATGCCTATGGCGGAAGGAGCTCATCAACCTTCCGAACTGGACGCCTCCGCCTCCTCCTCCTCCTCCGGCGAGTCAGGGCACTCCGCCTCCTCCACCGCCTCCTCCTCCGGCGAGTGACGATCAGGGCACGCGTGGCGGCACTCCGCCTCCTTCTCCGGCGCGTGGCGGCACTCCGCCTCCTTCTCCGCCTGCGCCGGCGCTCCCGAGCAGCCAGCAGCCTCCTCCTTCTCCGCCTCGCCAGCAAGGGCGGAAGAGACCCGCCGCCGCCCCGGCTGCTCCGGCGCGTCGTACTCCTTCTCCTCCGCCTCGTAAGCAAGCACGAAAGAAGACAGACGCCGCAGCCGCTCCGTCTGCTCCGGCGTCTAGCAGCACAACCAGAGGCGGGAGGCAATACAGATACGGTCCACCTCTCAAGCCTCTAGAGAAGTTACCGTACGAGAGGACCGAGGAGGAAAACGATACGATTGTGCGGACCCACGTGAAGGAGTTCTTTGAAGGGGTGAAAGCAAAGAGACATCCACCTCCGGAGGAGAAGGTAGATCCGGTGAAAGCAAAGCGCACTATCGATGCCCTGAGGAAACCACCAAAGTCTCCGCCGAGAACCAACTATGAGCGCATTACTGAACAGACATATCTCCAAGCCCAGCGGTCGGGAACTACTGTCAGTGCTAAAAGGTTAAAAGAACGAGCAAAGGGGAAAAAATTGCCCAGCTCGGCGAACAAGCACAGCAATCGTGCCCCCCGCTCAATGTGTCTAATGCTCCGGGGACGGTGGCCGGTTATGGCAATCTTGCAGATTACCTGCCTGACGATCAACTTCCTGATTTCTTGGAGGTGGACGAACACAGATACGAGTACGGGAAGCCTCTCGTCAAAGATGAAAAATCTCTGACAATAATGATGCGAAGATTTCATAATTGGTACATGGAAACCTGCAGAGAGTCTGAGGGTACGAATGCTTTGTATCTGAATATTAAAGAGGAGCACGACCTCGTTGCAAATGATCTGTTGACTGTTCCATTTGATGAGTTCTTCGCGTTCTTCAATCAAAAGGCCCTCGATAAACTAATGGTCTTTTGCTACTGTCTGTAAGTACTATTTCTGTCATTAAGTCTCTATATATAGCTCGGCTCTTTCATTTCATGTATTTATAATTAATTATCCTCGATATATTATGCAGATTGAAGATCGTCGAGTGCAAAAAACAAGAAATTTATGATATTGGATTCATTAACACAAATATCATAGATGAATTTCTGGTTAAAAAGGACGTCATAGAGGCCGAGGACAACGTGCTACAATCGTTGATCAAAAATCAAAACAAAGATACCATACTCTTTCCTTACAACGGCAAGTGAGTGTTACTGTCGTGTGCATATTCGGTTTCCCTTATTACTCGAGCGAGGTTATAGTAATGTAATTGATGAGTTATGCATGCGTGCACAGGTACCACTATATTCTTCTGGAGATTAAGCTTGAGCGTAGACTAGTAACCGTCTTAGACTCGAGACGGAAAGATCCCAAATCCTATGCGGACATGACTGAAATGCTCAGCAAGTAAGTTCAATCGATCATTATCGCACCATATCGGCAACTTTTTGTTCATTTCCTGATATCTCAAGTAATAATAATTATTTTCTTTGTCTTGCAGGGTTTGGAAACAGTTCACCGCACAAGCTCCGGGACTGCCGAAGGAGCTGCGATATACATACCCGAAAGTAAGTACTACTGGCTAGCTAGTTGCGCGCATCTCCCGTTGATTCTATAGCTATACTTTCATCAATGCCATTTATAATGCTTCATTATCAGTTTGATTGACCTCTATTTCTCGTAAAGTGCTTGTGGCAGGAAGAAGGGAATGATTTCTGTGGATACTACGTGTGCGAGTTCATCCACAACGCGACTTTGAAAAACAAGCGGGGCTACTCTCAAAGACAATATGAAGTGCGTAAGCAATAATATTCACAATTTCATTTTATTACACCATCATTTCTGTTGAGTTTCATTCATATATATGTATTAATTAACCCCCTTCTTCAAATTAGACGTGGCAGATGTGGAATGAACTCCTAGAACCAGATCGCATGAAAGCAATTCAAGAGGAATTGGCGGGATTCTTTCTTGACCACGTCATCAATAAAGCCGGAGAATACCATGTGGAAATTGATTTCAATTGCTAGGGGATTGTAATTAAGAGATCTTATACATATTGTACATGTATGTAGCCAGTAGCGTCAGATACATGATATACGAAAACTTGTTGTTCGACCAATCTCTCGAAGAAGGAGAGGTCGATCGATCACTTCTCTCGGTATGCATGACGAACTTCTGTACTGAATGGTTCTCTCGATCACTTATGTATATATAGTACGTAGCGTCGACCAAGCACGGACATAAGAGAGAACACTTCTCTCTATTAATTAGCTAGCTAACACAATATATGAAACACCTAAATTAACCCCCCAAAACCCCCAACCCCCCTCCTTTCAAAAGAAAAAACAAAAACCCCAGCCACTGGAATGCTGACGCGTGGATGCCTTTTGGTCCCGGTTGGAGCCACCAACCGGGGCCAAAGGCCACCTGACTGGGCTCGGCGCATAGGGCCACGTGGAGGAACATTGGTCCCGGTTCGTGTTTGAACCGGGACTAACGGGTGGAGGTATTAGTAACGACCCATTAGTCCCGGTTCATGAACCGGGACTAAAGGCCCTTACGAACCGGGACTATTAGGTGTTTTTCTACTAGTGATATGGTTCTAGTGGTTGTTTATTTACAATCCCGATCACTGCAGGTAGGAAAGAAAAACGGATCGTGCGCTATAGATTATAAGTTTGCTTCCAAAGTAATATTTAACTGGTAAAAAAATCATACTCAAATTTTACACATTTTTTAATCAAACTTCGTATATGACATGTTGAAATCAGAGTTACAGTTTAAAAGATATAGATAATTTAGAAAAGCATTTGTTTGACTTAAATTTGATCCACAGGTGAATTACCTAAAAATTTAGTGTGTGTGTGTGTGTGTGTGGGGGGGGGGGGGGGCGAAAAATGTAAAATAACGGTCAATCTGTGACTTAAGTGTGTACTGTGGATTACTTAACAGAAAGTATAGAGGTTTTCTGCAAAATTGCTTGACTACTCCCTTCATTTCTAAATAGAAAACTTTTTGAAGCTTACAATACAGACTACATACATATATGTAGACATATTTTAAATTGTAGACTCACTACGTTTTGCTTCGTATGTAGTCTGTATGAAAATCTTTAAAAGGTCTTATATTCAGGAATGGAGGGCTATTAAGTCGTGGATTATGCAGAGGTGGCAGACTTCAAACGTAGGACTAAACCTAGATTATCATGCAGACTTCAAACTCTGTATTTCCCTTTCTTGCTTTAAGACCGTCGTCCACCATACCAGTTTGAACGACATGGTCAGTTCAAACGCATATAAAGCGTAGCAGCCAATGCGATTTATCTGGGGATAGATAGCAGCTAGGAACGTCAGGTTCAACCACATGCTGACCGTTCCGGGTCAACATTGTAGGCTCGTCCGCATAATTGACGGTAGTACGTCTCCAAGGGCAGCGTCCAGACATTGACTGGGTCAATGAATCACTGACACAGGGGGTAACGAGTAGGGTGATGTGTTGATCCTGAAATTGACGCCACCAGATCAACTGATGACGAAGTGCTGAGGATAATTCAGTTTCAGCCTTTCAGGTCCCGAAAAATGAACAAGTAGGGAGCACACATTTAATAGTTTCAAGAAAAAACGCTTGTGCGCTGCAAATGTTTTGGCTCCAAGTGCCCGAGCTGTACTAGTGCATTTCGGTATCAAAACACACTAGACATGTACGCGCGCTTCGCTGCGCCGCTCTTCAGTGCGACATCTTTTCTTGCACAAAGCATATTCACTTGCTCTCAAATAACAGCCCAATGAGAGAACTCAGAGACAAATCTGGATCTTCTTATTTGTTGGCATGAAAGAAATCATGGACTTCTCCAATAATAAGCACCAGCACGGTTGACTCCTATGACTGAATTCTGAGTTATCTTTATGCATCCATCAAAGTCTCGTCTTCTGTTCAACACTCAATATCTTTATGCAACCATATCAATTCAGATCAACCAAATTCCGCTCATTGGCTCTCAATCTCCCCTATGAATTTCCCCCAAAAGGGCCCCATTATTCCTCCATCAGAAGCACACGTTAGCAAAACACATCAATCAATAACATCATTTCTCCTGATTTTCTTCTCCCATGAATCTCCAGCACGCACGCAGCACACAAGAACAGTACAACAGGTCGGTAGCCACCCCAGTGATACAGCGGCAGCACGGCCAGTCCGACTCCACACCACACAAGCGCGCACGAGCTCCGTTGATACAGCCAGCACGGATGTCCTCACCACACCGTTCCTCCCTGCGCTCGTCCATGGCGCCAGTCGCCTCGACTGCGTCAGCGCACCTCCTCGGCTACCGGCTATTCAGCCCTCCCCGGTAACTCCGCCCAGATAGCGGCTGCTCCCTGCACTCTCGCCGCGTCCACCTCGGCTGGTTCCTATTCGGCGCCCGTTGCGCCCGATACAGGCATCGGCGCAAACGGGCGCACACCCCCCGCCGCACCCCCGCGCCGCCTGGGCCGGCCCGTTTCGTTTTTTTCCCATTGAAAAAAGAGCAAAAATTAACTTGGTCTAGCAAGGGTTCCAACACTGGAAAGCTTGATTGAAAGTGGAGCGCACTCATCATCAGGATAACAACGCGCCTATGCCCAAAAACTTCTTTCTTTTCATTTTTAATCTTATCTAGGTCGTTCGCTGGTCAGCTTCTGGTCATTTTTTTTCTTGTTACTTTTTCATGTTTCTTTTCTCATTTCCTTTTCTTTTTTTCTTTCCTTAAATGCACCAACTTTTTATCAAACTCGTGAATTATTTTTCAATTTCTATGAACATTTTTCAAATTCAATGAACTTTTATCAAAATCGATGTACTTATTTTCAAATTCGATGAACTTTTTTCAAATTCAATGAACTTTTTGTCGAATTCGTGAACTTTTTTTCAATTTGAATGAACTTTTATCAAAATCGATGAACTTATTTTCAAATTCAATTAACTTTTTTCAAATTCAATGAATTTTTTTCAAATTCAATGAACTATTTTTTAAAATCAATGAACATTTTTCAAATCCGATGATTTTTTTCCAAATTCGATGAACTTTTTCCACATTCGATGAACTTTTTTCAAGTTTGATGAACATTTTTTCCCAAATTCCATGAACTTTTTTTCCAAATTGATGAACTTTTTTTCAAAATCAATTAACTTTTTGCAAAATCGACGATCTTTTTTTCATTATCGATGAAACTTTTTAAAATTTTGTGAACTTAAAAAAAAGGTGAACTAGTTTTCAAAATCGATGAACTTATTTTTCAGAATTAATGAACTTTTCAACTAATTTTCAGATTTTACGTTAATGTTTTCACTGTATAACGGTTAAGTAGCACTTTTTCCTAGCTATAGAATAACAGAACGTGTTTGGTCCAGTGGTTCTTGCGTCAGACAAAGAATGTTGTGATCCTGAGATCGAAACCCAGCTGACGCAATTTCTTTCATGTTCATTTTTTCGTGTCGTGGTTTTCGGTCGAAGCTCACCTGGGCCGGCCCAGTAACGTGCGCTTCGAGCGCCAGAACGCGAAACCGGCGCTGAAGGCGCCGGTTAGGAGCTCTCTCCACCTCGTCGCCATCACCGGCTCCCTACGCCCCCGCACCTCGAAGTTGTTGAATTATGGATGGGCTCAGGCCCATATAAGACAATAATCCCTGATTCATCTCTAAGGCCCATGCATGTGTACGGCAAGTGGTGGGAAGTGTGGGAAATTTAGTCTCATACTGCTACAGTAAGAAGAGTGAGACCTCTTTAGAGCATGGTTAGTAGTATAGCCAGCTGCTGGCTATAAGCCAGTGTCATGTCATCTACAGCCCATCTTATAGTCAACATGTACAATACTAGATCGAAAGAGTGTACTAATTTTTTATTATGTGGCCCACCTTTCATTCTCACAAAGTGTCTAGGAGCACGCGCTAGAGTTGACTCTTCACGAAGAGCCTGCTTACCTTCCCTCTTCTCTTCTCTTTCCTCCAACTAAGCAGAAATATACTAGTTTATTCCTTATAGCCCGCTGACTCGGCTCTATTGTACTTGCTCTTATAAGGGCTGCTCTACCACTTGCTATTGGGAGCTTGAGAATAGGAGTTGTACACGCGTGCTCCTTCTCCTCCGCTGCCCGCCACGCCATGCCACGACGCGCGGGGGTTGCGGGAATGAGCCGAGCGAAGGCGTTGGCCAGTGGAGTGAACCCTAACTCAGTTCACTCACTCCCTCTCGTACAACCCGTGCCGTTGAGATCCTGTCCGGGAGAACGGCAATAAGGTTTTTGGGGAGCATCTCGACGCGACTGCTCCCGATCCGTCCCCAGCTTCGTCCTCCTCTGCTTCCACCACTTCTCCTGCATCAACACCATGGCTGCCGCCGCCGCCGCCAAGAAGAAGGCCATAGACGAAGCCGAGGCTGCTGTTACTGTTGACTCGTGGATTAGTCTAATTGGAAAAGTGCTAATATTTCCAACAATCCAAAAACCTTATTTTAGGCACTTTTTGATTCAAAGCTTTGCTGCGACACTGAAACCGGAAAAGTTTACTGGGACACATTTTAAGCGTTGGCAGACAAGGACCACCTTGTGGCTCACAGCAATGAACGTGTTCTGGGTTGGTGTTGTGTCTCCCACAGAAACGATTGTTCCTGAACAGGAAAAGACGTTTAGGGAGGCGACCACCATCTTTGTAGGAGCCGTTCTTACTGTGATCGGGGACAAGTTGGTTGACGCATATCTCCATATGCGCGTTGCCAAAAACTTATGGGATGCGCTCGAAGCTAAGTTCGGCGCAGCCGATGCTGGGAGCGAACTGTATGCCATGAAGCAGTTCCATGATTATAGGATGGTTGATAACTGTTCTGTATTGGACCAGGCTCATGAGATACAGTGCATCTCTAAGGAGCTGGAGCTCCTAAAGTGAGAGTTACTGGACAAATTTGTCGTGGGTTGCATTATTGCAAAACTCCCTCCTGGATGGAGGAACTTTGCTACTTCTCTCAAGAACTTGAGACGTGAATTCTCTGTTGAGGATGTCATCGGTCATCTCAGTGTTGAGCAGAACTCGAGAGCAAAGGACTCACACGTGAAAGGGGCAAAGGGTTCTTCTAGCGCCAATGTGGTACGGAAGAACTTCCACAAGTTCAAGGGAAAGAACTCTGTCCAGCAGAATACTACCTTTAATAAGAAGGGTAAGAAGAAATACAAAAAGAGAGATGGCTGCATTACTTGTGGTTCAGAGGAACATTGGGAAAACAAGTGCCCAAACACGTACAAGAAGTCAGGACAGGACTCCAAGTCTGTGAATGTCACTCTGAGCAACAATGACGCGGCATCTGGGTATGGTAATCTGTTTACCATACTTTTAGTTTGTCAGTCCACCGATTGGTGGGTTGACACTAGGGCCAATATTCATGTGTGTGTTGATGTGTCTTTGTTTTCTTCTTACTAGGTCGCACGAGATTGTTCCGTCCTGATGGGGAATGGCTCGCATGCTTCTGTTCATGGTGTTGGCACGGTAGATCTAAAGTTTACTTAGGGAAAGATCGTGCAACTGAAGAACGTGCAGCATGTCCCTGCCATCAAGAAGAATCTCGTTAGTGGCTCCCTTCTATGTAAAGAAGGGTTTAAGTTAGTATTTGAGTCTAAGAAAGTAGTCGTATCTCGGTATGGACTATTTGTTGGAAAAGGATATGATTGTGGTGGTTTGCTGCGCCTTTCCCTGGAGGATTTCTGTAATAAAGTCGTGAACCAAATTCATTCTAATGTGAACGAATCTAAGGTTTGGCATTCATGTCTTTGTCACATAAATTTCGGTTGTATGACGCGGCTAGCTAAAATGGACTTAATCCCGAGTTTCACTTTAGCCAAAGGCTCTAAGTGCCATGCGTGTGTGCAAGCTAAGCAACCTCATAAGCCTCACAAGCTTGCGAAGGAGAGACACCTGGCACCGTTAGAGCTCATACATTCAGATCTCTATGAGATGAATGGTGTGTTTACTAAAGGTGGAAAGAAATACTTCATGACTCTGATTGATGATTCCACTAGATTCTGCTATGTGTATTTGTTAAATACTAAGGATGAGGCTCTACACTAATTTAAAGCCTATAGCGTTGAAGTTGAGAACCAACTTGAGAAGAAAATAAAACGAGTCCGGTCTGATCGTGGTGGAGAGTACTTTTCTAATGAGTTTGATTTATTCTGTGCGGAACATTGTATTATTCATGACAGGACGCCTCCCTACTCACCCCAGTCAAACAGGGTTGCCGAACGGAAAAATCGCACTCTAACTGATTTGGTTAACGCCATGTTAGATACATCGGGTTTATCCAAGGCATGGTGGGGGAGGCTGTATTGACATCCTGTCATGTCCTGAATAAAGTTCCCACAAAGGATAATGAAACTACTCCCTATGAGCAATGGGAAAAGAAAAGAACTACACTCTCTTACTTACGCACTTGGGGCTGCTTGGCGAAAGTCAACGTGCCGATAACCAAAACGCGCAAGTTGGGACCAAAGACTGTGGATTGCGTTTTTCTTGGCTATGCCAAGCATAGTGTTGGCTATAGATTTCTAGTAGTGAAATCTGATATACATGACGTGAAGGTCGGTACAATCATGGAGTCTAGGGATGCTACATTCTTTGAGGATATCTTTCCCATGAGAGATATTCAAAGCACTTCTAGACTGGAATCTGTTGAGACTCCTGAACCTATCATTCCGATGGAATATTATGAACATAAAAGTGATGAGAGTTCCACGGAGGATGACGAGGAAGCTCCTGTTAGGAGGAAAAGACAAAGGACTGCAAAGTCCTTTGGTGATGATTTCCTCGTGTACCTCATGGATGATGATACTCCTAGTTTCATTTTAGAAGCTTATGCATCTCCGGATGCTGACTACTGGAAGGATGCGGTCCGTAGTGAGATGGATTCCATCTTGGATAATGGGACATGGGAGATCACTGATCGTCCTTATGGTTGTAAACCATTGGGATGTAAGTGGGTGTTCAACAAGAAGCTTAGGCCCGATGGTACTGTTGAGAAGTACAAG
Source organism: Triticum aestivum (assembly GCF_018294505.1). Lineage (NCBI taxonomy): Eukaryota > Viridiplantae > Streptophyta > Magnoliopsida > Poales > Poaceae > Triticum > Triticum aestivum. The sequence continues at coordinate 600,915,434 of NC_057804.1, forward strand.
GCTAGGCTTGTGGCCAAGGGATATACCCAGAAAGAAGAAGAGGATTTCTTCGACACTTACTCACCTGTGGCTAGACTGACAACCATTCGAGTGTTACTCACTCTGGCTGCCTCGCATGGTCTTTTCATTCATCAGATGGGCGTTAAGACGACTTTCCTTAACGGAGAGCTAGACGAGGAATTTACATGCAACAGCCAGATGGCTTTGTAGTAAATGGTCAGGAAAGAAAGGTGTGCAAGCTAGTGAAATCCTTGTATGGCCTGAAACAAGCGCCTAAGCAATGGCATGAGAAGTTCAACACTACTCTGACATCTGCTGGCTTTGTTGTGAACGAAGCTGAAAAATGTGTATACTATCGCTATGGTGGGGGCGAAGGAGTTATACTCTGTCTGTATGTCGATGACATACTAATATTTGGGACCCACCTCAAAGTCATTGAGGAGGTCAGGGCTTTTCTATCTCATAACTTTGAGATGAAAGACCTGGGCGTGGCTGATGTTATCTTGAACATCAAGCTACTAAGAAACTCTGAGGGTGGAATTACACTTTTGCGATCCCACTATGTCGAGAAGATTGTGAGCCGTTTTGGATATTCGGACTGCAAACCTTCTGCAACACCATATGATCCTAGCATGCGGATTTGAAAGTTCAAAGGCAGGGATGTAGATCAATTGAGATATTCTCAAGTGCTTGGTTCACTGATGTACCTAGCATGTGCTACTCGTCCTGACATCTCATTTGCTGTGTGCAAACTGAGCTGGTTTGTTTCCAATCCGGGAGATGTGCATTGGCAAGCTATTGAGCGAGTGATGCGTTACTTGCAAGCTACGGCAAACTATGGGATTCACTATTCTGGGTGCCCGATGGTACTTGAGGGGTATAGTGATTCGAATTGGATATCTGATGCTGATGAGATGAAAGCCACAAGTGGACATGTCTTCACACTTGGTGGTGGTGCTATTTCCTAGAAGTCTTGCAAGTAGACGATCTTAACCAGATCGACTATGGAAGTAGAACTCACAGCATTAGACACATCATGCGTCAAAGCAGAATGTCGCTTTTGATGGATTTGCCGGTGTTTGATAAACCAGTGCCGACTGTCCTTATGAACTGCGACAATCAAACGGTGATTGCCAAGGCTAAGAATTCAAAGGACAACATAAAATCCATAAAGCTCATAAGACGAAGATTGAAATTTGTCAGAAAATCAAGAAACTCTGGAGTGATAGCATGGATTATATCCAGATGGCTAAGAATCTGGCAGACCCTTTTACGAAAGGGCTATCACGGGTTGTGATAGAGAATGCATCAAGGGAGATGGGTATGAGACCCACGTAAGTTGCCATGGGGGTAAACCAACCTATGTGATCGGAGATCCCGTGAATTAGGACCTGTGAAAACAATCCAGCGGTCAACTGAGGAGAGTATACTTAATAAACCCACTCCGTTGGAGATGCAGTACTACTCTCAATTCTGTAAGGCAGGCTGGCTTTTGTCTTAATGTGTTCCAAAGCTTGTGTAAGCAAGATGCTAACCTACAGAGCATTCTTTGGAGGAACACACCTATGTGAGCCCGACTGCTGGTCACAGTCTATGAGATTGGGGGATCTCTAGGAAGCTCATGAGAAGGTACGGAGTATGACTAATAAGCTCCACCCGTGGGTTTAGCCTTTGGCAGGCAAGTATCAGCTGACAATGGGTGAAACTTCTACACGCCAAACTGACAATTCAAGGCATAGTCCATTGTTCAGTTGTGAAGAAGTCTAATCCCATTGCTCTAGGTGGAAGTTTAACTTAACAATCTCCACTGAAAATTCTGGTATATCAAACATTGGTTGGAACAGTTGACAAACTTATGTGCCTCGAGATCTGGTGGGGGATTGTTGGATTGTGGATGGGCTTAGGCCCATATAAGACAATAATCCCTGGTTAATCTCTAAGGCCCATGCATGTGTACGGCAAGTGGTGGGAAGTGTGGGAAGTTTAGTCCTATACTGCTACAGTAAGAAGAGTGAGACCTCTTTATAAGGGCTGCTCTACCACTTGCTATTGGGAGCTTGGGAATAGGAGTTGTACACGCGCGCTCCTCCTCCTCCGCCGCCCGCCTCGCCTCGCCACGCCTCGTCATGACGCGCGCGTGCGCCGCGGGTTGTGGGAATGAGCCGAGCCGAAGCTTATTTTTGCCGCTCAGGAATGGTTAATTAATTGTTAATTAATTAATGAGTCGCTTATGGAAGCGCCACTGTCCGAGACGTTGGACCATGGGCTATTCGCGGACTCAGTCATGGGCCTGGCCCATGCCCATCTACCCGACGGCCTATATAAGAAGGGGCTGGCCAGTGGACTGAACCCTAACTCAGTTCACTCACTCCCTCTCGTACAACCCTAGTCATCATCTACTGTTCCTCTCTCTGTGCTGTTTCCGGCGATCCCATCCCGACGACCGCGTGCACGGTTGGTCGGGAGAGCTGGTGCCTCCGGAACCCTGTCGTTCGAGATCCTGCCCGGGAGAACGGCAATAAGGTTTTTGGGGAGCGTCTCAACGCGACTGCTCCCGATCTGTCCCCAGCTTCGTCCGCCTCTGCTTCCACTACTTCTCCTGCATCAACACCATGGTCACCGCCGCCGCCGCCAAGAAGAAGGCCACGGATGAAGCCGAGGCTGCTGCTGCCGCCGCTGAGTTGGCTAGCCAACCGGGGGGTATGATCTGTTCATCCCTCATTTACTCGTGCTTGTGCTAGTCATATATGTGCTTCTCATAGATGGTTTTCTTCTATGTTCTGTACGTGCTAGTATGCTTAGGAATCGGTATGAGATGCATACCTTATTTGCCATGCCTACTGTTGACTCGTGGATTAGTCTAATTGGAAAAGTGCTAATATTTCCAACAGAAGCCACGTGCATCCATTGCCCAGCCACCATTGCCTCCCTCCTAGCCAGCCCCCCCTCTCTCTCTCGATCTGGAAAAATCTGGGCGAGAAACAAATAAACCTACTGGGCAGAGTTGTACGGGGAAGAGCTTCGGCGCCCCGAGTGATTGGGCAGTGAAGAGAGACGAACCACGCGTCGAAACCCTCGCCCACGACCAAACAGGAAGAAGGTGCCGAAAAGCCGCAGGCCAGTGCCGCACCCACTTCGTTCTTCAATGATGAAGCAAAGCATCGCCCCCAACAGGCCATACGACCGCCACGAGTGCCTGCGGATGGGCTCAACGCAATACAGAAACGGGCGACCCAATTACATGCAGGGCCCAGCCGCCGCCCACAACCAGATGCACTGGAAGGCTGCATTTTTTGGGAGCTTAGTATCTGTACTTATACTGGAAGATTCAAAAAAAGTATCTGTACTAATGTTGTAAAAGAGAACCAATAAAATGAAACTTCCAAATTCCATTTTGGATGTTTTTTTTGCTTGGGCCAAATCACTTTGCTCTACCATGCTCATAATTATTCATGCAGGAACAGAGGCTATGCCTTAGTTCCTTGAGCTTTCACCTTTTCGACAATCAATGATGTATATGAATTATATGCCACAAAAAGTGTATTAAATCCATACTCCAAGGATAATTTTTTCTTCTAATATATTGCTTGTATTATAATCATCAAACTGACGATCTAAGGATATGAATGGGCATTATAAACCGGAAGGGAGGGAGAAAAACTTCCCACTTAAATAATGAATCTGATAGTTAATTCAAGTAATTAATGTTGATGCGATGACAATTACGAAGTTTTCACCCAACTAGGAAGGAATATATCATAGCAGATCTCATCAAGATCCAACTATGTTATTCATAAGTACAATAGAAAATAAAGTTCTCTAATACAGTACCTTCCAGCCATGCTAGCTGATATAGCCCTCAGCTTAGAGTGGATCTTGCTAGCTGGGGACCCTAGCATGAGTCTGCACACCAGCCCTTGAGCAGACTTGATCCAACATAGGACCTAAGTATATGGATCTTCGCATTGGCAATAACTATGCGTGTTAGGGTTGACTTCTCGATGGTGCATTTGGTCTTGCCTCCTTTCCGTGATAGCGCGCGGCAGATGCTCTCCTCGGAGTGTCTTCACATCCTTGATCTCAAATGAATCCATGTGCACCTCGTCAATACGATGAAAGTCGAGAGCATCGGTGATGTCGAATCTCAGAATAAGCATGCACGAAGTCTGCACGCTTCTGAAGGTTGTTTACTAGTATGTTCACATGTTTTATATTTACTGCTACTTAGTTTTCCTGCTGTTTCTAGTGCTAACGTCTTTAGCTTCGCATTGATTGCATGCTTAGAGTAGCTTTACTTCTGTTTTGCTTCGCCTCTTCGAAGGCATTGCTTGTTTTGAAGACTTCCATTAAAATATCTCATTCACCCCCCTCTGGTCGATAACTAGCACTTTGAGGGTTTCAAATGGAGTGGTGATTCTTTTCTACCCATAGGTCCCTTGTTTCCTCTCTTAAGGGAAATGATAGATTATTTATCCTTGTATATAATTACAAATCATGTGGGGCATGTTAATCACAATTGATATTGCTGATGCTTTGTGATAGTTGTTACTGGTTTGTCAGAGCCATTGGTGCCACTCTAGTGTGATGCTCATTCTCTTCATTTTTTGGGATCCGCCCAATGCTATCCATATGTCCTACGATGTTTTTCATGATATGTGCATGTCTGATTCAGATCTAACAGATGAGATGTTGATTATGAATCCTATAGGATGAGGTAAAATGTTGCAACAATCTTTCATTATCTTCAACTCATGTTTTAGGTTTGCAAATTGCTTATACGTTGGGTTGTTCAGTATTTAATCAATTATTTTTTTGCTTTTGGGGAAAAACAATATGATTTGTAATACAATGTTAGCTGCAAATTAAACATCTGCACTCTTGTTGAACTGTGTCATAGTGATAGCTAGTACCTAGTTGAAGTTACTTGTCTCATTTTCGGTAGTACATATGATGGATCGGTGCACTCATATTTCTTTACAATGAAACTTTCTAGGGAGTTGAGTCACCCTCATGGATGTTTTGTTCCTATGTAAATCGGTAAATCTCAACATCAAATTGACATAAGTCATCTGTTCAAACTTGTTTAAATGTTTAGCGTTCAAAGAATGCTAGTTCTTGTTTGCAAACTACACACAAATGATACTTTATCATACTGGTACATATATTGTCGTGTGCTTCAGTTTTGTAAGTCTCCTGCTTGTACAAGTATTGGAATTTGGCTGAAACTTTGTAGCTCAATTGTTTTAGGTATGGTGCTTCCATATAGTGGAATTGTCAGTTCTGGTGTTTTCATATAGTGATGTTGTGGTACTGAAGCTTATAGTGCTTCTACTTCAATTGTTTTAGCTGTGTTTTTCATTTCATTTTGGGCATAAGTTAGAGTAGCAAGGGGTATAACTATTATTAAGTTGTGGTGCTTAATGTTTTGTTTGTCTTGAACTAGGTGTTTTTTCTCATGCACTAGTTCTGCACTTTTGTTCAAATATAAGTACAGGTCATTGTTGATCACATTTCATTGTTGCTACTTTTTAAGTTCACTTCATCTTGATAAAAGGCTCCTTCTCCTCACCAAACATGAGAGTTACTTTTTAAGGTTTCTTTAATCTATGTTCCGCTGCCTCATGCATTAATGATCAGGTTGTATGCTACTAAAAGAAATGACTTGGCTGTATGTATCTTCTTCTTTGGGACAATTTTGTGGGGGCTACACAATCTAAAAGGTTCATCATTTTGTCAAGGATTGATGAGTTGGTCGGTCCAACATTGACTGTCGTGGATGTGTATAATATTCAATTGACGTGTCGTTTCTACTGCTTATATAGTTATATCTTTTTGCTGCTGAGATGCAAGCGATGCTGCTGGTTTTAGAATTGGATGCGACAAAGCTAATTAACATGCAAACTGCAATGGCTCTTTCTTTGTACACATTTAATTTTTATGACATTCGGATTGTGATTTTCCCTTTTTCCGTGGGTCGTGTTGGCAAGGAGATGCTCTCTATTGCATGTATGAAGATGATGCTAATGGATTTGGACCCATGCTGATCGAACTTAGTGAATGCAGCGCCAACACTCGATCACCCGAGGAGACAAGGAAGTTGTACCGAAGTTTCATAGACGCTTACTTTGGCGTCCTTACTGATAATGGTTACCAACACTCTCTTGTTGAATGGGATCAAGATGCGTTGTTGCACTGCATCATGGTGCTAGACACTGCATAACAAGGGCTTGTATTCTTGACAATAGTAAATCACCAAGCGAAAAACTAGGAACCTCATGAAACATGAGAGTTGTTACTCGCTCATGCCACAAACATGGCTCTATGTTCGTTTTCTCGTTGTTTTCTTGTGTACCTCACACTACAATATTGCTTCACAAAATAGACATATTCTTCTAAACAATATATTTCTAAAGTTCATGTGTTTTTATCTGCGTGGTTAGATTTTTTTTTCATCTGTAATGGAAATTGTTCATGCCTAACTATCTTTCAATAATACGATGAAATTCCCTATAAGATGAGCACTAACGTAATGTATATGGAACCTAAGTACTAACAATATTTCAAGCAATGCCTTAGAAACATTGTGGGACACACGATTTATCCACTTATTTAGAATCATGGAACAAATTTTCAATCCTAGAACATTGCACAATCCAACAAAATAATTAAATGGAATTTAAAATTTATTTTTGATCTTATTTGAATCCAAAAACATATTTTAAACACCTTGAACATTGTTTGAATCCAAAAACTTAATTTTTTTTTGAATTTCAAGAACATTGTTTTTTTACTTTAGAACAAAGTTACAATCCTAGATCATTTTTGAATTCAAAAAACATGTTTTGTATATTAGAACACAATTTGAATTGAAGAGCATATTTTGAAATATTTGATTTTTTTTTTGAATTTCAGGAACTTTTTTTAATCCTAGAAACATATTTTGAATGCCTTGAACATTCTCAAGAACATTTTTATTTTACAAAAAACCGGGATCCTCAAACAAATGTTTTAATTCCTTGAAAACATTTTGAATTCAAAAAACTTTTTTGAATTTTAGAACAAAATTTGAAATGTAGAGCATATTTAGAATTACTTTGAATATTTTATTATATTGAAGAACATAAATCCTAGAAAGAATTTTGAATTCCTTGAACATTTTTTAATTTCAAGAACATTATTTGATTTTAGAACAAATGACACCTTACAACATACTTCAAATCCCAAAAACTTATTTAAAATTTAGAATTTGGATTATAGAGCTATTGAGGAACGTAGCATGCAATTTACTCTCACGCAAGATCTATCTAGGAGATGCATAGCAACGAGAGGGGGAGAGTGTGTCTACGTACCCTCATAGACCGTAAATGGAAGCATTTAACAACACGGTTGATGTAGTCGAACTTTTTCTAGCTCTGACCGATCAAGTACCGAACATATGGCACTGATACGTCTCCGTCGTATCTACTTTTCCAAACACTCTTGCCCTTGTTTTGGACTCTAACTTGCATGATTTGAATGGAACTAACCCGGACTGACGCTGTTTTCAGCAGAATTGCCATGATGTTGTTTTATGTGCAGAAAATAAAAGTTCTCGGAATGACCTGAAACTCCACGGAACATCTTAGAAAAAATAATAAAAAATCCTCGCCAAACATGAAGACCAGGGGGCCCACACCCTGTTCACGAGGGTGGGGGGCGCCCCCCTAGGGCGCGCCCCCCTACCTTGTGGGCCCCTTGGTGGGCCTCCGACGCCAACTCCAACTCCATATATTGGCTTTCGGGGAGAAAAAACCAGAGAGAAGAAATCATCGCGTTTTACGATATGGAGCCGCCGCCAAGCCCTAATCTCTCTAAGGAGGGCTGATCTAGAGTCCGTTCGGGGCTCCGGAGAGGGGGATTCGTCGCCGTCGTCATCATCAACCATCCTCCATCACCAATTTCATGATGCTCACCGCCGTGCGTGAGTAATTCCATCGTAGGCTTGCTGGACGGTGATGGTTTGGATGAGATTTATCATGTAATCGAGTTAGCTTTGTTAGGGTTTGATCCCTAGTATCCACTATGTTCTGAGATTGATGTTGCTATGACTTTGCTATGCTTAATGCTTGTCACTAGGGCCCGAGTGCCATGATTTCAGATCTGAACCTATTATGTTTTCATGAATATATGTGAGTTCTTGATCCTATCTTGCAAGTCTATAGTCACATACTATGTGTTATGATCCGGAAACCCCAAAGTGACAATAATCGGAACCACTCCCAGTGATGACCATAGTTTGAGGAGTTCATGTATTCACTATGTGCTAATGCTTTGTTCCGGTTATCTATTAAAAGGAGGCCTTAATATCCCTTAGTTTCCAATAGGACCCCGCTGCCACGGGAGGGTAGGACAAAAGATGTCATGCAAGTTCTTTTCCATAAGCACGTATGACTATATTCGGAATACATGCCTACATTACATTGATGAATTGGAGCTAGTTCTGTGTCACTCTATGTTATGACTGTTACATAACGAACCACATCCGGCATAATTATCCATCACAGATCCGATGCCTACGAGTTTTCCATATACTAGTTCTTGCTTATTTACTTTTCCGTTGCTACTGTTACAATCACTACAAAATACCAAAAACATTACTTTTGCTGTCTTTACTTCTGTTACTGTTACCACCACTATCATATTACTTTGCTACTAAACATTTTGCTGCAGATACTAAGTTTCCAGGTGTGGTTGAATTGACAACTCAGCTGCTAATACTTGAGAATATTCTTTGGCTCCCCTTGTGTCGAATCAATAAATTTGGGTTGAATACTCTACACTCGAAAACTGTTGCGATCCCCTATACTTGTGGGTTATCAAGACCTTTTTCTGGCGCCATTGCCGGGGAGCATAGATCTATTCCTTGAGTTACATGGGATTTATATCTGCTGGACACTATGAAGACCTTGAAAGACACTAAGACAACAATTTATCCCTCAACTACGAGGGGAAGTAAGGAACTGCCATCTAGCTCTGCACTTGATTCACCTTCTGTTATGAGTAAGCTAGCGACACCTAAACCTGCTACTGCTATGAACTCTGATATGTTGCATGTTATTGATGATGCCACTTCTGCTATGCATGATACTTATGATGAAACTACTTCTATGCTTGATACTATTGTGCCCCTTGGTAAATTTCTAGATGAGCAAATTTCTAGATCTAGAGAAAGAGAAGTTATTGAATCTAAATACAATGATGAGAGTGATGATGAAAATATGCCTGCTATTCCTGAGGGTTATCTTTTTGATGCGGAATCCTCTGCAGCTATTTTTGTTTGCCAGGATAGATACAAACTTAAGAGGTTGCTAGTTAAATGGAGTAGAGAATCTTTTAGAGATAGAATGAGACCCGACCCTGCTTTTGCTACTTCACCTATCTGTGTTCCCGATAAGGATTATTATGAATTTTCTGTAGATTCAGATATAATCACTTTGGTTGAATCTGATCCTTTTTATGGCTATGAATCTGAAACTGTTGTGGCACATCTTACTAAGTTAAATGATATAGCCGCCCTGTTTACTAATGATGAGAGATCGCGCTACCTTTATTTACTCAAAATATTTCCATTCTCATTAAAGGGTGATGCTAAGATATGGTTTAATTCTCTTGATCATGGCTGTGTGCATAGTTCCCAGGATATGATCTACTACTTTTCTGCTAAATATTTCCCTGCTCATAAGAAACAAGCTGCCTTGAGGGAAATATATAACTTTGTGCAAATTGAAGAAGAGAGTCTCCCACAAGCTTGGGGGAGACTTCTGAAGTTACTTAATGCCTTGCCTGATCATCCTCTTAAGAAACCTGAAATACTTGATATCTTTTATAATGGACTAACCAATGCTTCCAGTGATTACGTGGATAGTTGTGCTGGTTCTCTTTTTAGGGAAAGAACACTGGATGAAGCTGAAATTCTATTGAATAATATGTTGACAAATGAAAATAATTGGGCACCTCGTGAGCCAGCTCCAGAGCCAATTATTGAGCCTATTCCTAAATCAACTCCGAAGAAGAGAGGTGTTCTATTTCTCAGCCCCGAAGATATGCAAGAGGCAAAGAAATCTATGAAAGAAAAAGGTATTAAAGTCGAAGATGTTAAGAATTTACCTCCTATTGAAGAAATACATGGTCTTAATTTACCGCCTGTTGAAGAAGTATATGATCTCAATACTTTATTCACTGAAGAACCTCCTGATCCCAATATCCCAACACAGGTAGTAAAGGTAAATTCTCTCTATAGATATGATAAAGTTGAAGTCCCTCCTACTAAAATTGCTAGTCAGCGCTTGGATGAGTTTGATAACTTTATGTTTAAGCAAGATGGCTTTAATGCTTATTTTGGTAGACAATTAAAACAAGATGCTTATATGATTAAACGCTTGGGTGATTATATGGCTGATATTAGAGGTGAACTTAAACTTGTTAGCAAACATGCTTCTATGGTTACCACTCAAGTAGAACAAGTACTTAAAGCTCAAAAAGAAGTTTTGATGAAATGAATAGTAAGAAAAATGATTATGATGTTAGAGTGGCTACTAGAACTGGTAGAATGACTCACGAACCTTTGTATCATGAAGGCCACCCTAAGAGAATGAGCAAGATTCTCAGAGAAATGATATTGATGTACCTAGTTATTCAAGAAAGAAGAAAAAGAAGAATGATAGTACTTTGCAAACTTCTAGTGAACCTATTGCTGAGCCACCTGAGAATCCAAATGATATTTCCATGTCTTATGCTGAAACACAATCTGGTAATGAACATGAACCTAGTGAAAATGTTAATGATGATGTTCATGATAATGCTCAACCTAGTAATGATAATGATGTAGAAGTTGAACCCGCTGTTGTTCTTGATAACCCACAATCAAGGAATCAACGTTATGATAAAAGAGACTTCGTTGCTAGGAAACATGGTAAAGAAAGGGAACCATGGGTTCAGAAACCCATGCCTTTTCCTCCAAAACCATCCAAGAAAAAGGATGATGAGGATTTTGAGCGCTTTGCTGAAATGATTAGACCCATCATTTTGCGTATGCGATTAACTGATGTGCTCAAAACAAATCCTTATGCTAATTATATGAAGGATATTATTACTAATAAAAGAAAGATACCTGAAGCTGAAATTTCCACCATGCTTGCTAATTATACTTTTAAGGGTGGAATACCAAAGAAACTTGGAGATCCCGGAGTACCTACTATACCATGCTCCATTAAGAGAAATTATGTTAAAATTGCTTTATGTGATCTTGGAGCCGGTGTTAGTGTTATGCCTCTCTCTTTATATCGTAGACTTGACTTGAATAGGTTGACACCTACTGAAATATCTTTGCAAATGGCTGATAAATCAACTGCTATACCTGTCGGTATTTGTGAGGATGTGCCTGTTGTGGTTGCAAACGTCACTATTTTAACGTACTTTGTTATTCTTGATATTCCTGAGGATGATAGTATGTCTATTATTCTTGGAAGACCTTTTTTTAATACTGCAGGGGCTGTTATTGATTGCAACAAAGGCAATGTCACTTTTCATGTTAATGGCAATGAGCACATGGTACACTTTCCGAGGAAACAACCTCAGGTTTATAGTATCAACTCTATTGGAAAAATTCCATCGATTATATTTGGAGGTTTTGAATTTCCTCTCCCTACTACCATGAAAAAGTATGATATACTTATTATTGGGGATGTCCATATCCCCGTTGAGGTAACATAGTGTTATTCGAAATTTCTCCGGTTCCATGTTAATCGGAATGAGTTTGTTAACAACACTTGATCAACCTTGTTAGTGGATTCTTTTTGATGAGCATGAGATGGATGAAACTAGAAGCACAACCTTCTGCACCCTCTTTATATTTTCTGTTATTTAGTAGAAATAAAGTAAAATAGTATTTTTTTTGTCTGTTTCCTGATTTATCCGTGCAATATAAAACTATCCTGAAAATAAAAGTCCTCAGAATGCCATGCCAATTTAATATGATTTTTTCGGGAATATTTGAGAATTTTCTGTGCAAAAATTACCGCGGGGGGAGCTGCCACCTGGCCACGAGGGTGGAGGGCACGCCCTACCCCCTGGGCGCGCCCCCTACCTCGTGGGCCCACGGTGGCCCTCCTCCACTTATCCCTGCACCCATCTTCTTTCTCTGCTTCACACAAACATGAAAAACCAACTCAAGCACGAGTTCCAGCCCTTGTTGCTGTGATTTTTGATCTCCTTGCTCAAAGCACCTCTCGCAAAACTGCGTGGGGAGATTGTTCCTTGGTATGTGACTCCTCCATTGGTCCAATTAGTTTTTGTTCTAGTGCTCTATTCATTGCAAATTTATGCTACATAGGTGACCATGTTCTTGAGCTTGCATGTCAAATTCATATGGTCCCAAGTAGTTCTAATGCTTGATTTAGGCTCTAGGCACTCGTGGGAGTAGTTGCTATCAATTTTATTGAAGTTAGTTCACTTTTATTTGAAGTTACTAAAAATTCAGATTGTTTCAGAAATAATGAAGAGACTTTTGAGGGGCTCGTCGAGCCAAAGCTCGAAGGAAAAACAAAAGGAAGAAGAACAGAAGCCCAAATTTAATTTGCCTCGCACCGCGGAGGTCTGGCCGTGTAAATGGCCTTCCGATGACTTCTTGAGGAGAGCAGGGATTTATGAAGATTTCTATTTATTAATTGATAATGCTGGCCTCACCGACTTCCTCCGTGACCAACGTCATCAGTATCTCTTACTCACAAATACTTTTGTGCAAAACTTCTACTTTTTCCCTAAGAATTCACCTCCATCAGTAGAGTTTCATTTATATGACGTTGTTAAGAGGATGCCATTAGCTGAATTTTGCGAGGTTTGCAAAATACCCTTTGAGGGCACCTTGGATGAACCACACCATAATGAAGTAGAAGCTTTTATTAACACTATCACGGTGGGAGAAACCAGGAAGGTTTCTGATGCAAGAATTACTAGCATACATTTTCCTGTTTTACGCTACTTTGCCTTATTTGCTAGTCGTTGCTTGATAGGTCGCGGAAACTGTGGAAACCTTAGTGTTCCTAATGTTATCATTTTGTTCCATGGTTTATATCGCAATAACTCTGTTAGTATGGGTGGAATTGTTGCTAGACGGTTAAGTCTGAACCGTACTAAGGGCCCCGTCTTTGGAGGCATTTATGCTTCACGCCTAGCTGAATATTTTGAAACACCTATTAGGCATGAGGAGGAAGAGGAAACATCGCTGCCCCGTGCTTATTTAGATTATAGGAGTATGCTAGCACATGACTTTCTTGTTAAAAGTCGTGAAGGGGAACTCAAATATAAATTGTACTTTGATAAACATCACCCTGAGACTATTACTTTGCCCGCTCCCTCTTTGTTTAACTTGTCTGCAGGTCCTCACATCGTTCCGTGGAAGGCCATTCAAGCCTATCGAAATCCTGCACCCGCCCCGGAACCTGAGCCACAAGATGAGCCTCCACGACAGTTTGTTTATTCTTGGGATCCAGAGGTGGATGCCAGCCAGTGGCAGTTAGAGTCTTCTTCTTCATCGCAGTATGACCCCAGCATTACCTACGGGTATCCGCCAGGCCATCCCTGGCAATAAACCAACTTAGGCCAAAAGCCTAATCTTGGGGGAGTACATATTTCCCACCGACATTACATTCATGTTCACACACACTCATTGCTAGATGTCGGTATTCATACTCTTTCACTGTAATATCCATGCTAGATTACTTTCTTTTTCCTACTTTCTTCTTGTGTGTTTAATAAACCTTAAGAAAAACAAAAAAAATAGTAGTAGTTTATTTCTTTGCTGTAGGACTAAAAAGAAAACCCAAAAATATTTCCTGTTCTTCTTTTGCTTGTTGGGAGCTTTCCCGTGTAAATAGTTTTTATTTCCTTTCTTTTTCTTTGGGGGTCAGTAGGAGAAGACCATGATTAAATTCTTGAAGTGGCTCTTATATGCATGATTGTTTATTTAACTTAGAGCCCATATTACTTGTCTTCTCCTGTTTATTGAATGCTTGCAGATTCTAGCTTAGTCCAATGCATGTGCACTCTTATTACTATTCACATCGTTCGGTCGTGCAAGTGAAAGGCAATAATAATGATATATGATGGACTTATTGGGATGAGAAAAGCTGGTATGAACTTGACCTCTCTTGTTTTTGTAAATATGATGATTCATCATTCCTGAGTTAGTTATTGTGAATTAAACATATTTGCAATGACATTTAGAGATTATAGTTGCTTGTGCCATGCTTGATTAGCTATGAGTTATAATGGTTTACCTTGCGTGCCAACATGCTATTATAATGATTATGATGTGGTATGATGGGATGATATCCTCCTTTAAATGAATTGACTGACTAGACTTGGCACATGTTCACGCATGTAGTTGAATTAAATCAACATAGCCTTCATGATATTTATGTTCATGGTAGATTATATCCTACTCATGCCTGTATTCGGTGTAAATTAATTTTAATGCATGTTTACGACTGTTGTCGCTCTCCCAGTTGGTCGCTTCCCAGTCTTTTGCTAGCCTTCACCTGTACTAAGCGGGAATACTGCTTGTGCACCCAAACTCCTTAAACCCCAAAGTTGTTCCTTATGAGTCCACTATACCTACCTATATGCGGTATTTACCTGCCGTTCCAAGTAAATTTGTATGTGCCAAACTCCAAACCTTCAAATGAAATTCTGTTTTGTATGCTCGAGCAGCTCATGTTTCAACTAGGGCTGCCCTTATCTTCCATGTTAGGCGGTTATCCTCAAGAGGAGTGGACTCCGCTCCTCATTCACGAGAAAATGGCTGGTCACCGGGATGCCCAGTCCCATGCTTTATGCAAACTAAATAAAAATAATTGCAAACAAAACTCCCCCTGGGACCCGTTGAATGTTGGAGGCACTCATTGTTTCGAGCAAGCCATGGATTGATGCCTGTGGAGGAGGGGAATATAAACTTTACCATTCTGTTTGGGAACTGCCTATAATTTGTTTAGCATGGAAGATATCGTCATCTCATAGTTGTTGCATTGACAGCAAAAGTATGCTGCACAAAATGTTATTCAATCTCTATTTTAAAACCGAGCTCTGGCACCTCTACAAATCCCTGCTTCCCTCAGCGAAGGGCCTATCTATTTACTTTTATGTCGTGTCATCATCATTCTTATTAAAAAGCACCCGCTGGAGAGCACACTGTCGTTTGCATTCATTATAATTGGTTTACATTGGGTATGACTTGACTGGATCTCTTTTACCATGAATTACAATGTTTAGTCAGTCCTTGATCTTTAAAGGTGCTCTGCATTTATGTTTTGCAGTCTCAGAAAGGGCTAGCGAGGTACCATTTTGTTATATCATGTTATGATTATTTTGAGAAAGTGTTGTCATCCGAGTTTTGTTATTATAGCTCGCTAGCTGATTATGCTATTGATATGAGTAATTATGAGACCTTTATGTTATTGTTAGTATGGTTAGTCCATAATATTTCCTGAAACTTGAATGATGGCTTTTCATGTTACAACAACAAGAGCAAACATAGTTTGTAAAAGTTTTTCTTTTTCTTTTTCAGTTTGTCAACTGAATTGCTTGAGGACAAGCAAGGGTTTAAGCTTGGGGGAGTTGATACGTATCCGTCGTATCTACTTTTCCAAACACTTTTGCCCTTGTTTTGGACTCTAACTTGTATGATTTGAATGGAACAAACCTGGACTGACGCTATTTTCAGCAGAATTGCCATGATGTTGTTTTATGTGCAGAAAATAAAAGTTCTCGGAATGACCTGAAACTCCACGGAACATCTTAGAAAAAATAATAAAAAATCCTCGCCAAAGATGAAGACCAGGGGGCCCACACCTGTTCATGAGGGTGGGGGGCGCCCCCCACCCTAGGGCGCGCCCCCTACCTCGTGGCCCCCTGGTGGCCCTCCAACGCCAACTCCAACTCCATATATTGGCTTTCGGGGAGAAAAAACCCAGAGAGAAGAAATCATCGCGTTTTACGATACGAAGCCGCCGCCAAGCCCTAATCTCTCTCGGGAGGGCTGATCTGGAGTCCGTTCGGGGCTCCGGAGAGGGGGATTCGTCACCGTCGTCATCATCAACCATCCTCCATCACCAATTTCATGATGCTCACCACCGTGCGTGAGTAATTCCATCAACCATCCTCCATCACCACTTGCTGGACGGTGATGGGTTGGATGAGATTTATCATGTAATCGAGTTAGCTTTGTTAGGGTTTGATCCCTAGTATCCACTATGTTCTGAGATTGATGTTGCTATGACTTTGCTATGCTTAATGCTTGTCACTAGGGCCCGAGTGCCATGATTTCAGATCTGAACCTATTATGTTTTGATGAATATATGTGAGTTCTTGATCCTATCTTGCAAGTCTATAGTCACCTACTATGTGTTATGATCCAGCAACCCCGAAGTGACAATAATCGGAACCACTCCCAGTCATGACCATAGTTTGAGGAGTTCATGTATTCACTATGTGCTAATGCTTTGTTCCGGTTCTCTATTAAAAGGAGGCCTTAATATCCCTTAGTTTCCAATAGGACCCCTCTGCCATGGGAGGGTAGGACAAAAGATGTCATGCAAGTTCTTTTCCATAAGCACGTATGACTATATTCGGAATACATGCCTACATTACATTGATGAATTGGAGCTAGTTCTGTGTCACCCTATGTTATGACTGTTACATGACGAACCACATCCGGCATAATTATCCATCACTGATCCGATGCCTATGAGTTTTCCATATACTGGTTCTTGCTTATTTACTTTTCCGTTTCTACTGTTACAATCACTACAAAATACTAAAAACATTACTTTTGCTGTCTTTACTTCTGTTACCGTTACCACCACTATCATATTACTTTGCTACTAAACACTTTGCTGCAGATACTAAGTTTCTAGGTGTGGTTGAATTGACAACTCAGCTGCTAATACTTGAGAATATTCTTTGGCTCCCCTTGTGTCGAATAAATAAATTTGGGTTGAATACTCTACCCTCGAAAACTGTTGCGATCCCCTATACTTGTGGGTTATCAGGCACCTCCGAGTTCTGCACACGTTCATCTCTATGAGGTCCCTCACCCTCTTGATCCAACAAGGTGTCAGAAAGTAGATGAGTTCCGTCAGCACGACGGCGTGGTGACGGTGATGGTGATGTGATCTGCGTAGGGCTTCGCCTAAGCACCGCGGCAATTGATGCTGTGTGTTCTAGGCGCCCCCTCCCAACGTATATATAGGTGGGAGGGGGAGGGGAGCAACAAGTGCACCCCAAGTAGGAGGAATCCTATTTCGGGTCCTCCCCAATTCGGCCTCCCCCTTCCATATTTGCCGAAGGGGGAAAAGGGAAGAGGAAGGAGAGAAGGAAAGGGGGAGGGGGCAAACCCCCTCTTTCCCTTCCCCCACTCGGCCTCCTTCCATGTGGGGGGGGGGGGGCACCCCTTGTGGGCTGGTGTGCTCCCCTCTTATGGCCCATATCTTTCCCCCGGGGGTTGCAGTAACCCCCCGGTACTCCGATAAATACCTAATACACTCCAGAACACTTCCGGTGTCTGAATTCTGTCATCCTACATATCAATATTTACCTCTCGAACATTTTGAGACTCCTCGTCATTTCTGTGATATCATCCGGGACTCCAAACAACATTCGGTAACCAAATCACATAACACATATAATACAATATCGTCATCAAACGTTAAGTGTGCGGACCCTATGGGTTCGAGAACTATGTAGACATGTCTGAGACACCTCTCCGGTCAATAACCAATAGCAGAACCTAGATTCTCATATTGGCTCCCACATTTTCTACAAAGATCTTTATCGGCCGAACCGTTATGACAACATACGTTATTCCCTTCGTCATCGGTATGTTACTTGCCCGAGATTCGATCGTCGGTATCTTCATACACCTAGTTCAATCTCGTTACCGGCAAATATCTTTACTCGTTCTGTAAATCGTCCTGCAACTAACTCATTAGTCACTTTGCTTGCAAGGCTTCTTATGATGTGTATTTCCGAGAGGGCCCAGAGATACCTCTCCAATACTCGGAGTGACAAATCCTAATCTCGATCTACGCCAACCCAACAAACACCTTCAGAGATGCCTGTAGAGCATCTTTATAATCACCCAGTTACGTTGTGACATTTGATATCACACAAGGCATTCCTCTGATATCCCGAAGTTGCATAATCTCATGGTCGAAGGAATATGTATTTGACATGAGGAAAGTAATAGCAATAGAACTGAATGGTCATAATGCTAAGCTAACGAATGGGTCTTGTACATCACATCATTCTCCTAATGATGTGATCCCGTTTATCAAATGACAACACATGTCTATTGTTAGGAAACTTAACCATCTTTGATTAACAAGCTAGTCTAGTAGAGGCTTACTAGGGACACGATATTTTGTCTATGTATCCACACATGTATCATGTTTCCGGTTAATACAATTCTAGCATGAATAATAACCATTTATCATGAAATAAGGAAATATAAAATAACAAATTTATTATTGCCTCTAGGGCATATTTCCTTCAGTCTTCCACTTGCACTAGAGATAATAATCTAGATTACATTATAATGATTCTAACACCCATGGAGTCTTGGTGTTGATCATGTTTTGCTCGTGGAAGAGGCTTAGTCAATGGGTCTGCTATATTCAGATCCATATGTATTTTGCAAATCTCTATGTCTCCCTCCTTGACTTGTTCACAGATGGAGTTGAAGCGTCTCTTGATGTGTTTTGTTCTTTTGTGAAATCTGGATTCCTTTGCTAAGGCAATTGCTCCAGTATTGCCACAAAAGATTTTCATTGTACCCGATGCACTAGGTATTACACCTAGATTGGATATGAACTCCTTCATCCAGACTCCTTCATTTGCTGCTTCCGAAGCAGCTATGTACTCCGCTTCACACGTAGATCCCGCCACGACACTTTGCTCGGAACTGTACCAACTGACAACTCCATGATGTTTACTACACAATCTTCTTCTTGTAGACATTGTTGGGCCTGCAAGTGCACAGGTTTGTAGGACAGTAGCAAATTTCCCTCAAGTGGATGACCCAAGGTTTATCAATCCGTAGGAGGCGTAAGATGAAGATGGTCTCTCTCAAACAACCCTGCAACCAAATAATAAAGAGTCTCTTGTGTCCCCAACACACCCAATACAATGGTAAATTGTATAGGTGCACTAGTTCGGCGAAGAGATGGTGATACAAGTGCAAAATAGATAGTAGATAAAGGTTTTTGTAATCTGAAATAATAAAAACAGCAAGGTAGCGAGCAATAAAAGTGAGTGTAAATGGTATTGCAATGATAGGAAACAAGGCCTAGGGTTCATACTTTCACTAGTGCAAGTTCTCTCAACAATAATAACATAGATAGATCATATAACAAGCCCTCAACATGCAACAAAGAGTCACTCCAAAGCCACTAATAGCGGAGAATAAACGTAGAGATTATGGTAGGGTACGAAACCACCTCAAAGTTATTCTTTCAGATCTATCTATAAAAGAGTTCGTACTAGAATAACACCTTAAGACAAAAATCAACAAAAACCCTAATGTCACCTAGATACTCCATTGTCACCTCAAGTATCCGTGGGCATGATTATACGATATGCGTCACACAATCTCAGATTTATCCAACCAACATAAAAGTACTTCAAAGAGTGCCCCAAAGCTATTACCGGAGAGTCAAGAACGTGTGCCAACCCCTATGCATAGGTTCCCAATGTCACGAAACCCGCAAGTTGATCACCAAAACATACATAAAGTGTTCTCATAAAAGACTCAATCCGATAAGATAACTTCAAAGGGGAAACTCAATTCATCACAAGAGAGTAGAGGGGGAGAAACATCATAAGATCCGACTACAATAGCAAAGCTCGGGATACATCAAGATTTTGCCATAGAGGGAACACGAGAGAGAACACGAGAGAGAGAGATCAAACACATAGCTACTGGTACATACCCTCAGCCTCGAGGGTGAACTACTCCCTCCTTGTCATGGATAGCGCCAGGATGATGAAGATGGCCACCGGTGATGGGATCTCGCGGATACAGAAAGTTGCGGCGGTGGAATTAGGTTTTTGGCTCCGCCTGATATTCCTTTTCCTCGAAACACTGAAATAGGCATAAAACAACAAATCTGGGCTGGGCCTCCGGTTAATAGGTTAGTCCCAAAAATAATATAAAAGTGGATAATAAAGCCCTCTATTGCCTAAAACAGTAGATAAAGTAGCATGGAGCAATCAAAAATTATAGATACGTTGGAGACGTATCAAGCATCCCCAAGCTTAATTCCTGCTCATCCTCGAGTAGGTAAATGATAAAAAGAATTTTTGATGCGGAGTGATACTTTGGCATAATTTCAATGTAAATCTTCTTAATTGTGGTATGAATATTCAGATCCGAAAGATTCAAGACAAAAGTTCATATTGACAAAAAGGTAATAATACTTCAAGCATACTAATCAAAGTAATCATGTCTTCTCAAAATAGCATGGTTAAAGAAAGTTATCCCTACAAAATCATATAGTCTGGCTAAGCTCTATCTTCATCACACAGAGTATTTCATCATACACAACCCCGATGACAAGCCAAGCAATTGTTTCATACTTTAGTAATCTCAAACTTCTTCAACTTTCACGCAATACATGAGCGTGAGCCATGGACATAGCACTATAGGTGGAATAGAATGGGGGTTGTGGAGAAGACAAAAAGGGAGAAGATAGTCTCAAATCAACTAGGCGTATCAACGGGCTATGGAGATGCCCATTAACTGATATCAATGTGAGTGAGTAGGGATTGCCATGCAACGGATGCACTAGAGCTATAAATATATGAAAGCTCAACAAAAGAAACTAAGTGGGTGTGCATCCAACTTGCTTGCTCACGAAGACCTAGGGCACTTTTGAGGAAGCCAATCATTGGAATATACAAGCCATGTTCTATAATGAAAAATTCCCACTAGTATATAAAAGTAACAACATATGAGACTCTCTATCATGAAGATCACGGTGCTACTTTGAAGCACAAGTGTGGTAAAAGGATAGTAGCATTGTCCCTTCTCTCTTTTTCTCTCATATTTTTTTTATTTGGGCCTTTTCTCTTTTTTTTATGGCCACTCTTTTTTTTTATTTTGTCCAGAGTCTCATCCCGACTTATGGGGGAATCATAGTCTCCATCATCCTTTCCTCACTGGGGCAATGCTCTAATAATGATGATCATCACACTTTTTTTTACAACTCAATAATTACAACTCGATACTTAGAACAAAATATGACTCTATATGAATGCCTCCGGCGGTGTACCGGGATATGCAATGAATCAAGAGCGACATGTATGAAAATTATGAAGGTGGCCTTGCCACAAATACGATGTCAACTACATGATCATGCAAGGAGCAATATGACAAAAGTAATGTGTGTCATATGAACGGAACGGTGGAAAGTTGCATGGCAATATATCTCGGAATGGCTATGGAAATGCCATGATAGGTAGGTATGGTGGCTGTTTTGAGGAAGGTATATGGTGGCTGTAAGATACCGGCGAAAGGTGCGTGGTATTAAAAAGGCTAGCAATGGTGGAAGGATGAGAGTGCGTATAATCCATGGACTCAACATTAGTCATTAGAACTCATGCACTTGTTGCAAAAATTTAGAAGTCATCAAAAACCAAAGCACTACGTGCATGCTCCTAGGGGGATAGATTGGTAGGAAAAGACCATCGCTCGTCCCCGACCTCCGAGCTGCGTAGCATCGCGTGGCCCGGAAAGTTCAAGCCGGACCTGCCTCCTCGCTACGACAACACTGCAGACCCCGCAGAGTT
Source organism: Triticum aestivum (assembly GCF_018294505.1). Classification (NCBI taxonomy): domain Eukaryota; kingdom Viridiplantae; phylum Streptophyta; class Magnoliopsida; order Poales; family Poaceae; genus Triticum; species Triticum aestivum. Next base: position 600,937,313 of record NC_057804.1, read on the forward strand.
CCTCCAGCTCTACGACCTGGGCATCAAAGCCGCCAACGGGGACGAAAAGGTCATGGCGAATTGGTTCCCCATGGCGCTCAAGGACGGTGCCCACACCTGGCCCCTAAACCTAGCTCCTGGCACGATCTCCTCCTGGGACGATATGCGCACCCGCTTCATCGCCAACTTCCAAGGTACTCGTGACCGCCCCCCGGCCATGAGTGACCTGCGCCGCATCAAGCAACAGCCAGGAGAGACCCTGCAGAAGTACATCCAGCGCTTCAACAATGCCCACCTCAAGATCCCCAGGGTGACTGAGGAGGCCATCATCTCAGCCTTCTCCGATGGCGTGCGTGACATCAAGATGAAGGAGGAGCTAGCAATCCATGAAGACATGTGCACATCACTGGAGTTGTTCAACTTGGCGACCAAGTGCGCCAGGGCTGAGGAAGGGTGCCTCTCCCTCCTCGAGATCCCGGTTGCCGACCCAGAAGAAAAGAAGCACAAGGTCAAGGACATGAAGCGCAAGGGGGCTACCGTGATCGCAGCAGAGCCAGACACCAAGCGAGGCAGGGATCAGCCTGAGTCATCCAAGGGCAGCCGGTACTGCATGTACCACGACCTACACACCCACAACACCAATGAATTTCAAGAGCTGAGGGCTGTGCGAGATGGGCGTATCAGCCGACGCCTCGACCGCAACGACCGGGGCTATGGCCGAAGAGGAGGAGGAGGTGGAGGACGATGGGAAGATCGTGGCCCTCGCCAAGGGTAGCGTGACCAGCCTCGTGAGGACCGCTCGCAGGACCAGCCTCGCGAGGGAGGTTGGAGAGAACAGCCTCGTGAGGACCGCCTTCAAGGCAACGCAGGCCTCCCTCCTATGCCACCACCGCCAAGGAGGAATGAAGACCATCACCAGGACGAGGGGACTGGGGGCTTCCAGGAGACGCGCGCAATCGCTTGCATCCTGGGCGGCGCTCAAGCCCCAGCCTCTCAGCGCATCTTCAAGCAGTTTGCTCGCGAGGTGAATGCAGTCCTCCCCAAGTTTGAGGCCACGCGCCCTCTCAGGTTGTCTGCGTGCGCTATCACGTTCAGTTCAGCGGATCAACTCAAGTGCGCAGCAAGGGCCGGAGTCCTCCCGATGCTTTGTTCCCCAGTCATCAGCAATGTGCAAGTCACCAGGACCCTCATTGATGGCGGAGCCGGACTCAATGTCTTGTCTGTCGAGACGTTCAACAATCTCCAAGTGCCATACGATCAGCTTCAGCCGACCAAGCCTTTCTCAGGAGTCATTGATGGTTCCACTGTTCCAATAGGGCAACTTCGCCTTCCTGTCACCTTTGGGCAGCGCAACAACTACCGCACCGAGCTCATTGACTTCGACGTCGCCCACATTCGCCTGCCATACAATGCCATCCTCGGGTACCCAGCTCTGGCCAAGTTCATGGCAGTGACTCACCCTGGCTACAATGTCCTCAAGATGCAGGAAGCGGTGGAATCATCGCTGTGCCTTGCGAGGAGAGGGATGCAGTGTGTTCTGTTGAGCGTGCCTTCCAGGCCGCGGCAAACGAAGACCCAGATCACAGGAGCGGCAGGCTCCCCGAGGCGGTCCCTAAGAAGAAGAAGGCTTCACCTGGCCCGAGCACTCACGAGGCAGGCGCCTCCGGAGGCGTTGCGTCAGGACCCGCGCCCGGCACCCTCCTCGGGCAGGGCTCGGGGGCTCTCTCCTGGGGGGCCACCGACCTCGCCAAGGTCACGAGGGAGGTGCTCGGGCCCCACATGGAGGCGTGCTTCAAGGCGCGCTTCTCTTAGGAAGGTATGAGGCAAGGAGGGCCAAACCCTCAGGAGTTCATCGCGAGAAACATTCAGGAGCTACGGGAGTCAAGAGTCATGTGCCGCAGTCACCGCCTACCCGCCATAGCCCCACATCCCGGTGAGGACGGTGGGCTGCGTGTCTGCATCGACGTACCGGGGCTCAACCGAGCCGCATCTCAGGAGCGCCTCTGGCCTTCACGCGTGGGGAGTTGTGAGGGTCCACCTCACAGCTACGTTCGCATGCCCTTCGGCCTGCCGAACGCGGCTACTGCCCACCAGCGCCTGATGAGGAGCATCCTGGAAGCTCAGGTGGCCAGGCACCGCGCGTTCCTGGAGGAGATGGAGATGGACCTTGAGGAGCCGCCTGGACCTCCAGAGCCTCCCGAGGCTCAGGGCTCCGGAGGCTCGTGGGGGTTGGCTTCTTCACCACGCGTCGTTAGCTACTCCGACACTCGCTCTGCGATGGTATCAGGTGACATCTTTTCAAGTTCTATCTTTAGCTGGGAGCGCCCGCAGGGCTGCATCATTCCCAGGTCGCGTGGGTCCATCCCCGCGGCGTGTATCCTTTTTGCTTATGCTCTTTACCTACCTTGTTGGTGGCGCCCCTCGGGCTGCATTATCCACTACTAGGAAAAGGGCTATAGATGGAATTGACACTAATGGCGCACCAGACATGTGGTGCGCCATTACTATATACTAATGGCGCACCATGTGTTGGTACGCCATTAGTGTCCAAATACTAATGGCGCACCACATCGCGGGTGCGCCATTAGTATTTTTTTTAAATTTTTGTCAAAACTACTAATGGCGCACCGTGGGAGTGGTGCGCCATTACTAGTTGAACTTGTAATGGCGCACCATGCCACGGTGCGCCATTAGTAACTTGGCCACCACTTCCACCGAATGCACCCCTCCGGTGGATCGCCTTTTCAGTTTTAAAAAAATAAAAGAAAATGATGAAAATGTCAAAAAAATAAAAGAAAATAAGTTTCCCATGTGATATGTGGTCTAGTTGTTGGGAAAATTTGCAAATATGAATTTCGACTTCATTTGCAAAATCTCTTGAGAATTTGTAAAAATGGGCATAACTTTTGCATACTAACTCGGATGAAAATGTTTTTTATATGAAAAATCATCTACTCGAAAAGTTACATCCGAATTTAATCGGGGGAACCCCGTTAAACATTGTCAAAATCCTCAAAAACCTAACAGAAAAAAGATACGGGGCTTTTTAGATCTGGAGAGGCAAAAAAATTCAAAAAAATTCGAACTCACTAATGGCGCACCTGCCCATGGTGCGCCATTAGTATCTTCCCGCCTTCAAAATTTAAAATAAGTCAAAATAATAAAAAAAAAGTTATTAATGGCGCACCTGCCCATCGTGCGCCATTAGTATCTTCCCGCCTTCAAAATTCAAAATAAGTCAAAAAAACAAAAAAAAGTTACTAATGGCGCACCGGCCCATGGTGCGCCATTAGTATCTTCCCGCCTTCAAAATTCAAAATAAGTCAAAAAAATAAAAAAAAAGTTAGTAATGGCGCACTTGCCCACGGTGCGCCATTACTATGTCATATATGGCTGGGCGCACCTCCTCCACTCCATCTCCTCCTCTCCTCTCCTCCACTCCATCTCCTCCTCTCCTCTCCTCCACTCCTTCTCCTCCTCTCCGGCGACCTCCTTCTCCTCTCCGGCGACCTCCTCCTCCTCTCCGGCGACCTCCTCCTCTCCGGGAACCTCCTTGTCCCTCCTCTCCTCCCCTCCCCTCCCCTCACGGTTTCTCCTCCCTCCTCTCCGGTGAGCTCCTCCTCCCTCCTCTCCTCCCATTCCCTCATGGTTTCTCCTTCCTCCTCTCCGATGCTTCGGTGAACTCCTCTCCGGTGACCTCCTCCTCCTCTCCGGCGATGTAGGCGAGCGCCTCTCCGGTGACCTCTTCCTCCTCCTCTCCGGCGAACTCCTCTCCGGCAAAAGAACACGGCAAAAGAACCTACAAGATCCAAAAACAGGAACAAAATTTGAAATAATATCATGCCAAAAAACGAGCAAAAAAAACTAGCAAAAAATGGGCAAAAAAATCACGATCCAGATCCAAATTCAAAATTCAAAAATAGCAATGGCGCACGGTGGGGGTTAGATGGTGCGCCACTACTATTTTCCCGCCTTCAAAGTTCAAAAATACTAATGGCGCACCGTGGCCTATACTAATGGTGCACCAGTGGCCTATACTAATGGTGCACTATGGCCTATACTAATGGCGCACCAGTGGTGCGCCATTAGTATACCAGATACTAATGGCGCATCAGTGGTGCGCCATTAGTAAAAATTACTAATGGCGTGCTAGTAATGGCGCACCAGTGATGCGCCATTAGTAGGCAAAACTGGTGCGCCATTAGTAGGCCTTTTCCTAGTAGTGATCCCCAAGCTGCTCGGGCCGAACCCAGTGGCATTTACTTTTCCCGCATCTATCTAAATGGATTTGCTCCTCCAAGCTTAACCTGGTCCCCATGATTATCATCTACTGCTTATTGCGGACCTCTCCACGCGCATGCAAAGTGCTTGCACGTTAAAAGGGGGGCACCTGAGCATCGCGACTCATGGGCTCTTACTGGCTCTCCAACCCTCACCCCCTGGCCTTGACCCACGACATCACGACCTATCATAACAGCAGCGGCTGAGCTCCCTCGAGGGCCGGGACCTCAGGATGTAGAGCATTTGCATTCTAACCACCCTGCAGGAACACACCATTGATAAAGGCCCAGAGCCAGGCGCAACCCGCCTCGAGGTAGGGCTTCGTGAGTCCCGCGCCGGCTCACGGGTGCCCAGATACACCTCTCCTAGCCCTACCGTGCCGGCCACGTGTCAGGGCTGTTGGTGATCTGGGAATGGGGGTACCCAGACTTGCCTGCCTGCGGCCTGCGGCGTGGCTCAAGGAGTGGCCCAGTGTGGCCCATCTTCATCAACACAAACTCAAGACCCTCGCGAGGGGCCAAGCCTCGCGGGGTGGACAACAGGAAGCTTCCTCAGGGGCAACCTCGTCAGGCTGGCTCGCGAGGAGGCGGAGAGATCGAGGCAGGGCACCTACGAGGTGCCCATGACGCAAGCCATGACGACCGAAGCCAGGCGGGCGCCGGCCTGCGCAGAGTCCTTGTTTCCTCTTTGGTGCAAAGGCGGCAAGCGCAGGAAAGGGTATCAAGCAAAGGCAACCATTTCGGTGCAACACGACCAAGACCAGCAGAACGGCAGGATGGAGGTCATCGTGGAGCCCAGGAAGGCGTCATCGTCAGAGTCTTTGGCAGGCGAGGACCAACTTTAGTCAGGATAAGTGTACTAGATGTTCCCCTTCAAAATGGCCAATTATTGGCACCCTCCCGCTCAATATTTGGGAAGAGGGCCAGGGCCTCGCTCTATAAATAGGGCTAGCCACCACAGTAGAAAGGGATCCGGATTCAATCCTTCCCAAGAGGCATCCCCTCCGCAAGAACTCCTCCCCTCGCGAGGCAGTTCTTCCCATGTATTGTTCATCATCAGCCCCTGAGGCAATCCACCACACCACAAACTAGAGTAGGGTATTACACCACAATGGTGGCCGGAACTAGTATAAACCTCGTGTCCCTTGTGTTGTTCTTCGTGTAGTTTAGATCCCTTGCAAGGCGACGAGACGTGAGTAGGTAGAGTGAGTGATCTCCACGTGCACCCGAGAGTTTGAACCTTAAGGGTCTGTCAGAACCCGAAATCCAACATTTGGTGCACCAGGTAGGAGTGCGTCGGAATCCGCCTTCCGCCGCCTCGTGTTTCGCCGTCCGTCGCGTCCATGTCTGACGCTCGTCAAGCCCGCGCCGAGCGTCGGGCTGCTGTCGCGGCCCATGTTGCCTAGACGGCCCCCGTCAGAGGGGCTCCCCATCGTTGCCTGTCGCCTGCCGTCCATGCCGCCATCGGCCCGGCGGGGAACGAGCAACAGGCGTCGTCCCTGCATCCTTCGGTGTAGTGAGAAGGCCACACCGCCACCCCGTAGCTAACTCCAGCCGGTTCGTCGTCCCACGCCCATCGCGCTCCTGCGGACGCGCTCGCTGCTCTGCTCCTGGCGCGAGAGCTCCTGCACTACCGTCCCATCTACGACCTCTACGACGAGTGGCTCGCTTGCATCACCGAGCTCGTCAGCGCCGCTGGGAGCTCGCCTGCGCCATCCCTCTCGCTACACCGCCCCCCGCCCTGCGCGGGCAACGCAGCTCCGGAGGCGCCTCAGCCACCTCCCCCTCAAGAAGGCGCCCTGGCCCCAAGGCGCGCGGCCCCAGGACAGGACCCGCTCCATCCGGCGCCCGCGCAGCAGGAGAAGAGCTGCCAAGAGATCCCTCGTCCTTAAGAAGCTGCCCCTGTGCTCCCTACACCGGCACGTCACGACCGCGCTCCTGCTCCAACGCACCAAGACCCCGCGCTGCTCCTGGCAGCAGCGCGCAGAGACCTCCAAGATCAAGCTCTCCGTCACCAAAGGCCTCCTGTGGCCACTGCAGGCTGCTGTGCCTTAACCGCCGAGCTGCGCAGCGTGGCCTGGCCAGGCAAGTTCAACCCAGATCTGCCCCCACGCTACGACGGCACGGCTGACCCTGCGAAGTTCCTCTAGCTCTACGAGCTGGGCATCGAAGCTGCCAACGGGGACGAGAAGGTCATGGCAAACTGGTTCCCTATGGCGCTCAAGGACGGTGGCCGCACCTGGCTCCTGGACCTGGCTCCTGGCACGATTTCCTCCTGGGACGAGATGCGCACCCGCTTCATTGCCAACTTCCAAGGCACTCGCGACCGGCCCCCAGCCATGAACGACCTATGCCGCATCAAGCAGCAGCCAGGAGAGACCCTGCAAAAGTACATCCAGCGCTTCAACAACATTCGCCTCAAGATCCCCGGGGTGACTGAGGAGGCCATCATCACAGCCTTCTCCGACGGCGTGCGTGACATCAAGATGAAAGAGGAGCTAGCAATCCATGAAGACCTGTGCACATCCCTAGAGCTGTTCAACTTGGCGACCAAGTGCGCCAGAGCTGAGGAGGGGCACCTTTCCCTCCTCGAGCTTCCGCCTACCGATCCAGAAGAGAAGAATCCCAAGGTCAAGGACGTGAAGCGCAAGGGGGCTGTTGTGCTTGCAGCAGAACCGGACACCAAGCAAGGTAGGGATCAGCCTGAGTCATCCAAGGGCAGCCGGTACTACGTGTACCACGACCTCCACACCCACAACACCAACGAATGCCAAGAGCTTAGGGCTGTGCGAGATGTGCATGCCGGCCGACGCCCCGAGAGCAACGACCGGGGCTATGGCCGAGGAGGAGGAAGAGGTGGAGGATGATGTGAAGACTGTGGCCCTCGCCAAGGGTGGCATGACTGACCTCGCGAGGACCGCTGGCAGGACCAGCCTCGCGAGGGAGGTTGGAGGGTTCTGCCTCATGAGGATCGCCCACAAGGAAACGCAGGCCTCCCTCCTCTGCCACCTTAGCCGAGGAGGAATGAAGACCATCATCAGGACGAAGGGGCTGGTGCTTCCAAGAGACGCATGCAATCGCTTGCATCTTGGGCGGCGCTCCGGCCCTAGCCTCTCAGCGCATCTTCAAGCAGTTTTCTCGCGAGGTGAATGCAGTCCTCCCCAAGCTTGAGGCCACATGCCCTCTCAGGTGGTCGGTGTGCGCTATCACATTCAGCTCTGCGGATCAGCTCAAGTGCGCAGCCACGGCAGGAGTCCTCCCAATGCTTTGTTCCCAATCATCAGCAATGTGCAAGTCACCAGGACCCTCATCGATGGCGGAGCAGGACTCAATGTCCTGTCCGTCGAGATGTTCAACAATCTCCAAGTGCCATACAATCAGCTTCAGCCAACCAAGCCTTTCTCAGGAGTCACTGATGGTTCCACAGTTCCGATAGGGCAAGTCCGCCTTCCTGTCACCTTTGGGCAGCGCGACAACTACCACACCGAGCTCATTGACTTTGACGTCGCCCACATTCGCCTGCCATACAATGCCATCCTCGGGTACCCAGCCCTGGCCAAGTTCACGGCAGTGACTCATCATGGCTACAATGTCCTCAAGATGCCAGGAAGCAGTGGATTCATCACAGTGCATTGTGAGGAGAGAGGTGCAGTATGCTCTCTAGAGCGTGCTTTTCAGGCTGCGTCAATCGAAGACCCATATCACAGGAGCGGAGGACTTCCCAAGGCAGTCCCTAAGAAGAAGAAGACATTGCCTGGTCCGAACCCTCGGGAGGGAGGCCCCTCAGGATCCGCGCCCGTTCAAGGGATGCCTCCTTCTGTCGCATAGGAAGGCGCGCCCGGCACCCTCCTCGGGCAAGGCACGGGGGCTCTCTCCTGGAGGGCCATCGACTTTGCCAAGATCATGAGGGAGGCGCTCGGGCACCACTTGGAGGCGTGCTTCAAAGCATGTTTCCCTCAGGAAGGAGCAAGGCAAGGAGGGCCAAACCCTCGGGAGTTCATCAGCGAGAACATTCAGGAGCTGCAGGAGTCAAGAGTCACGAGTGGCAGCCGCCGCTTACCCGCCGTAGCTCCCCATCCAGACGAGGACGGTGGGCTGCGCGTCTGCATCGATGTACGAGGGCTCAACCAAGCCGCCTCTCAGGAGCGCTTCTAGCCCTCACGCATGGGACGCTGCGGAGGTCCACCCCACAGCTATGTTCGCATGCCTTTTGGCTTGCCGAACGCGGCTGCCGCGCGCCAGCGCCTCATGAGGAGCATTCTGGAGGCTCATGAGGTCAGGCATTCCGTGGTCCTGGCGGAGATGGAGATGGCCCTTGAAGAGCCGCCAGCGCCCCCGGAGCCTCCTGAGGCTCCTGGGCCTGGGGGCTCATGAGGACCGGCTTCCGCAGCACATGACGTCCGCTACTTCAGCACTCCTTCGTCTCCAACATCATCAGGTGACATCCTTCGAGTTTCATTTTCAGCTAGGAGCGCCCCTAGGGCTGCATCATTCTCAGGCCGCGTGGGTCCGTCCCTACGGCATGTATCCGTTTTGTTCATGTCTTTAGGTTACTTTGTTGGGGGCGCCCCTCAGGCTGCATTATCCCCAAGCTGCTCGGGCCTGACCCAGTGGCGTGTATCTCTCTCGTGTTTATTCAGGTCGTGCATTTGACCCACCATGATAATTACTGGATGCCTGTGGCGACACACTTCTTCCCTCATGCCAGCCGCTTGCACGTTAAAAGGGGGGGTACCTGAGCATCGCGACTCATGGACTCTTACTGGCTCTCCAGCCCTCACCTCCTGGCCTTGTCCATGGCATCCTGACCTGGCATACCAGCAACGGCTGAGCTCGCTTGAGGGTCGGGACCTGAGGACGTAGAGCGTCGGCATCTAACCAAATTTGCAGGGGAACATTACAAACAAAGGCCCAGAGCCATGCGCAACCCGCCTTGAGGTAGGGCCCTGAGGGAGTCCTGGACTAGGGGGTGTCCGGATAGCCGGACTATCATCATCGGCCGGACTCCAAGACTATGAAGATACAAGATTGAAGACTTCGTCCCGTGTCCGGATGGGACTTTCCTTGGCGTGGAAGGCAAGCTTGGCGATACGGATATGTAGATCTCCTACCATTGTAACCGACTCTGTGTAACCCTAGCCCTCTCCGGTGTCTATATAAACCGGATGGCTTTAGTCCTTAGGACGAACAACAATCATACCATAGGCTAGCTTCTAGGGTTGAGCCTCCTTGATCTCGTGGTAGATCTACTCTTGTAACACACATCATCAATATTAATCAAGCAGGACGTAGGGTTTTACCTCCATCAAGAGGGCCCGAACCTGGGTAAAACATCGTGTCCCTTGTCTCCTGTTAACCATCGGCCTAGATGCACAGTTCGGGACCCCCTACTCGAGATCAGCCGGTTTTGACACCGACATTGGTGCTTTCATTGAGAGTTCCTCTGTGCCGTCGCGATCAGGAAGGATGCCTTTTCTCGTCTTTATAGACGGCTCCGTCGCCAAGGGAGCCTTGGCCGCCGGCCAAACTATCCGGCTAGGTGGTTTCCTTATGACCGCCTGTTCGGCCACCGCTCCGACGATGACCTCTCAGGTCATCAAAAGCGATCTTCACGTCAGCTCGGAATTTGCCGAGCAGCTAGATCCGATGGAGCTCTCCTCCGTAAACAAGCTCTTGGATCGCATCGCCGCCCTGGGAGTCGCTACCGACTACGATCAGATTGGGCTTAAAACCGATCTGAGAGAAATTAACTCTCCCTAGGCTACCCACCACGTTGTTGTGGTAGAGGAACAATGCGGCGACTCTTCTTCTATGTTGAAAACCAATTATGTCCGGATTCCCAATCCCTCCATGCCGGATCCCCGCGGAGGGATGGACGCCAATCAAATACTGAACCTAAAGTCAGGCATCGGACCAGATTCGTTGGAAAGCATCCAACAAACCAAGCTTCCAAATCTGGAAGCTTCTTGGCCTTTGAGCCTCTGATCAGGCGGGGTTCCGAACTTAATTCCACCCGCCCACCCAAACATAAGAGATGTATCTCAAATACGGCAAGAGCCTGATGAAACAGTACGTCATTACTGGGCCAGATTCCTCCTGGTTATGAACAGGATAAAGGACTGTCGTGAAGAAAGCACGATTTCAATTTTCTGCAACAATTGCATAGACAAGGGAATCATAAACGCCATCAGTCGTCGTGAAGTTACATGCTTCGCCGACCTAGCGACCATTGTACAAAAATACTGCGCGATGGAGAGTGCCTAGAAAACCGAAACTAGGTTTTGGGACAATCCGGCCCTGAATACAACCCCAGTACGAAATAAAAGAGTGCGTCATACTCAAGCACCTGGGTTAAAAACCAAAAAGCAAAAGACCCCTAAAGGGTACGGAACCGTACTGGAGGGATGGCTCAACGGACCCTGCAAAATCCACAGCACGGAGGGCGCCACTCCAACACATAGCCTTCGAGCATGTTGGATACTACGGCAGGTGGCCAAAAGTGGCGAAGGCTTTTTAGCCCCGGGTAACCAGCCCAGCAGTACCAGTACGGTATTAATAGTCTTCGATACTTTCACATCAAATAACATGCGGAAATGAACAATCCGCAGCCTCGCCGAAGTCTACCAAGTAGCAACAGCAAATCCATGGAGCGACACGGCTATCACCTTCAATGCCAGCGACGAACCTAAATTCCAAACAGCTAGAGCACCAGCCGCATTGGTCCTCAGTCCGATAGTGGACGGCTTTCGTCTTACCAAGGTACTCATGGATGGCGGCAGCGGATTAAACCTCATCTACGAAGAAACCCTTCAAAAAATGGAAATTGACTGGAGCCGCATTGAGCGAAGCAGCACAACCTTCAGGGGAATAATCCCTAGTCAAGAAGTACACTACACAGGAAAAATCACGCTAGATGTAGTGTTCGGCTCGCCGGACAATTACAGCTCCGAAGAGGTCACATTCCAAGTGGCCCCATTCGGCAGCGGATATCACGCCTTGTTAGGGCAAGAGGCATTCACAATCTTCCAAGCTATACCCCATTACGGGTACATGAAGCTCAAAATGCCCGGACCCAATGGAATAATCACTCTCGCTAGTGATCCAGATACAACACTCCGCGCCGAAAATAACACAGCCGCACTGGCCCTAGAGGCATTATCCGAAGCCCTAGCGGCAGAGGAACTAACTGCGCTGCGCTCCATGGTGGATAGGGACGATGTGATACGCGATAAGAGGTCCAAGTCCACCTCTTTTAAACCAGCAGACGAAATAGTCAAATTCCAGATCCATCCAACGGACCCCACAAAGACGGCCTCCATTGGGGAACAATTAAACCCTGATGTAGAAGCCGCACTACGAGAATTCCTTCGGGAAAATTGGGACATTTTTGCCTGGCACCCTTCAGACATGCCTAGAATCCCACGCAGGTTGGTAGAGCACAGCCTAAATATCCTAAAAGGATTCAAGCCACTCAAACAAGCTCTTAGGCGATTTTCCGAACCCAAAAGACAGGCAATGGGAGAGGAGCTAGCCAAACTCATAGAAGCCGGATTCATCAGAGATATAAAACATCCGGACTGGCTAGCCAACCTAGTAATGGTACCAAAAAAGGACAAATCCTGGCGCCTTTGCGTCGATTTCAAAGACCTTAACAAGGCCTGTCCAAAGGACCCCTTCCCTCTCCCTCGCATCGACCAAATCATCGATGCTACCGCAGGGCACGATTCATTGTGCTTCCTCGATGCATACTCCGGATACCATCAAATCAAGATGGCGGAAAAAGACCAGGCCGCAACGGCATTTATTACTCCATACGGACCATTCTGCTTCAACACAATGCCCTTCGGACTCAAAAACGCCGGCGCGACATATCAGCGCATGATTCAAACGTGTCTGGCCACCCAGATAGGCAAAACAGTCGAGGCATACATAGACGATGTGGTCGTCAAGACCAAACACGTCGAAACTCTAGTAGACGACTTGAGGGTGACATTCGACAACCTCCGAGCATACGACATTAAGCTCAACCCGGAAAAATGTGTCTTCGGCGTACTAGCCGGAAAGCTCTTGGGCTTCATTGTATCCGGTAGAGGAATTGAAGCAAACCCAGCCAAGATCCGAGCTCTGTCACAATTGGATATCCCAAAAGACCTCAAGAAAATACAAAAACTAGCCGGATGCGTGGCGGATCTAAGACGCTTCATCTCCCGTTTGGGAGAAAAGGCACTGCCCCTCTATCGCCTCCTCCGGTGCACTGAACATTTCGAATGGATGGATGCTGCCACGGCCGGACTCGAAGAAATTAAAGCCGTATTGGCAACAAATCCGGTCCTAGCCGCGCCCAACCTGGGCGAACCAATGTTATTATATATCGCAGCAACACATCAAGTTGTCAGCGCGGTACTCGTCGTCGAACAAGAAACAGAAGGGCACAAATTCCCTCTTCAAAAACCAGTGTACTACGTATCCACTGCCTTAACCCCATGCAAGTCCCGGTACCCACACTATCAAAACATAGCGTACGCGGTGTTCATGGCATCCCAGAAGCTGCGACACTACTTTCAAGAGTGTTCCATAATGGTGGCCTTCGAAGTACCTCTCAACGACATTATAAACAATCGCGATGCGACGGGCAGGATTGCAAAATGGGCCATTGAGCTCTTACCATTTGATATAACCTACAAACCACGGCGAGCTATCAAGTCGCAAGTTCTGGCTGACTTCGTCGCCGAATGGACCGAAGCCGAACTCCCTAAAGAGTACGGCGGATACTCCAATTGGATCATGCATTTCGACGGCTCAAAAATTTTGGCTGGCTTGGGCGCTGGTGTCGTCTTGACGTCCCCAACTGGAGACACAGTCCAATACATGCTTCAAATAATGTACACAGACTCCAACAATGCAGACGAATATGAGGCCCTTCTACATGGCCTCCGGATGGCAATCTCCATGGGTATTCAACGCCTAGAGGTGCGCGGGGATTCAAACCTCGCAATATCCCAAGTAAATGGAGACTTTGACGCCAAGGATCTGAAAATGGCAGCCTACCGCAACGCTGTCCTAAAAATGTCAGCCCGGTTCGAAGGACTCGAATTCCACCATGTCGCCCGGGATAATAACCAGGCAGCAGACGTGTTTGCACGCATCGGCGCAAAACGCAACACCGTCCCTCCAAACATCTTCCTGGAGCGGCTTTTCAAGCCATCCGTATTATGGGAAGAGGAGTCCGGAAATAACAATCCGGAACCAACTGCATCACCTAACGCAGAACATTCTGACATAGTCGGTGGCTCAGCCAACAAAATAACAGATTCATCCCACGAAATACTGGCAGTAATTGCCCCGTGGACAGAACCATTCCTAGCCTACCTAATCCGGCAGGAACTTCCCGAAGACCAAAATGAGGCCCGCTGCATAGTTCGGCGATCTAAAGCCTACAAGGTCCATGAGGGAGAACTTTATAAGAAAAGCACAACCGGAGTCCTTCAAAGGTGTTTCTCCAAAGAGGAAGGGCGAAATCTCTTGGCTGAAATTCATGCCGGACTTGGCGGGCACCACGCCGCCGCCCGGGCCCTTGTAGGCAAGGCCTTCTGTACATGATTTTATTGGCCGACCGCCCGGGCAGATGCTCAGGACTTAGTCCAACGATGCATCGGTTGCCAGCTCTTTGCTAATCAGAGCCACATGCCACCCACCGCCCTCAAAACTATACCCATCACTTGGCTGTTCGCGGTCTGGGGGCTTGACATGGTTGGACCCCTTAAAGGGGTAACCCACAAGCACAAATACTTATTGGTCATGGTGGACAAATTCACCAAATGGATAGAGGCCAAGCCGGTTAAAACGGCAGAATCCGGACCTGTGATAGACTTTATATCCGGGGTAGTACACCATTTCGGCGTCCCCCACAGCATCATCACTGATAACGGCACGAATTTCACGGGCGACGAGGTTAAACTATGGTGCAATAACATGGGCATCAAGCTCGACTATGCTTCAGTCTACCACCCTCAAGCTAACGGTCAAGTGGAATGAGCAAATGGTCTAATAATGAGCGGCATCAAACCCAGATTAGTGCGGTCCCTCACGGAATCTAACACGCACAGGGTAGAGGAGCTCGACTCCGTACTCTAGGGGCTGCGAACCACGCCAAACCGCACAATCAGATTCACACCATTTTTTATGGTATACGGCGCTGAGGCAGTTTTGCCCTGCGATATAATTCATGACTCACCTCGCGTGCGCATGTACGAGGAAAGAGAAGCCGAGTTGGATCGGCAGGACAGTTTGGATGCTTTAGAGGAGGAGCGCGACGTGGCAAAATCCCGTTCCGCATTCTATCAGCAGCAGGCTCGAAGATATCAAAGCAGAGAAGTACGGGCCAAAACTTACAATGTTGGCGAGCTAGTTCTACGCCTGCCGGACGAGAAAAAGGACAAACTTAAGCTCAAATGGGAAGGTCCCTTCATCATCGACCAAGTCCTTACCGGTGGTGCATACCGTCTACGCAAAGCATCTGACAACAGACTCGAGCCAAACCCATGGAACACAGCCCGTCTCCGAAGATTTTACGCCTAGCGCCGGACTCAGGGTTCGTCTCCTTCCTCCGTCCACCTTTCATATTTTTTTCAGTGTCTTTGTTTTCCCTCCCTTTTCCTCCCTCTTTCAGTACAAACCTCTTTAGGGCTGATCTGCGCTTTGTTCGCACTCACTCGATGTGCTACTCGCACTCGTTATACCTGGGGGCTTCTTTAACAGAAGCTTATTTATATGGGCTTCATGCCCAACACATGTGTCACACTTCCGCATGTGCCTTTTGATCACCATTATATGCATCGATATGACTTAAGTTTTGTCCAAGCCGGGTTGCCTGGCTCCTGTGCTTACCCCTACGTTCCCGATTGTTCGGCTAGGAGGTAAGGGGAGCACCTCTGCGATTGTTACTGCCGGGTGAGCCGGATGTGTACCTCAGACTGGGTGAAGCCGGAGGCTAGCGTTCTTAAGGGAATATTCGGTCGGTGACCTGAAAGATGATTTATTACTTACTTATTTATCTGCCCCCAGATGCTTTTTCTGCTATTTTCGCAGTCCGGACATGCACTTTAGGGCATGCCTCCCAGGGAAAGGAACCCCTAACGGAACTATTCTCCCTGGAAGATGTTTCTTACTAACCATGTAATATAACATAGCTAGTTGGGCACTTGTATGATAAAGCAATTATGACCCCTACGCCTTGTCTCCATGCATGCCCCGGTTCTTTTATAACCGTATGGGTATTCAGACACACTCCGGACTGTTGGGTCCCGAGGTCGAAGCGAAAAGTTCCGCAAAGACAAACGATCTACAATCCGGCTAGAAGGCATTTTACATGTCATTTTAAAATTACATCGTCAAGCTGACTGATTGTACTCCTCTTCAATCCCATCTAACAGGCTGTCTAATTTACAGTCCTATTGGGAATATTTAGCGGCCAACTCTACTTGGCCGTACATCAAGCTCACAGGGATCTCCTTCCCATCGGGCCCCGCAGGTCTGACCTCGGCCATGTGGTTTGGGTCAGCCTTCGGGTACCGCATCTTCACCATGGCCCAGGCCTCCCTGGCGCCTCGACGGCAGGCCGATATCTTCCATAGACGGAGACATCGCCGTACTCCCTGAAGCTTCTCGGCAAGCCCTCCAAGGCCCTCAGGTAGGGAGACGGAAGGCCATAAGGCCTGGACGTCGCCGCTCATCGCTTGCCGAACACGTTCGTGTAGTTGCAGCAGCTCGGGAAGAGGGTCCCCGGTGGAACTAGGCATCTCCTCCGCCGGACGACCCGTGAGCACACCTACAGACACATTTCTGTCAATCGACTTCCTCGCCGAACTCTTCTTTTCAAAAGAGTTTGCTCAAGCACTTACTATAAATGCCGCGACGAAGCCGCCGATTCTCCTTTACGGAGTTAGACAGCTGGACCCGAACACCTTTTAGTTCTTCGCCCAGCTGGGTGTTGGCATCTTGGAGTTTGTTCCTCTCCTGCTGCACCCTCATAAGTACCCTCTCGCCGGCCTTCAACTGGCGCAGCAGCTGTTGCTTGTCCGGATTTAGGCCGACACCCTCTGCAATATTATTGTCAGACTATATACACACACGCCGCACTTCATAAACTACTTCTTTTTTCAAAATATGAATTACCAGAGGGGGTCTCTGTGGCTCCGCCGGCAGCGGCTAGTGCGGCCTCAAGTTGGGCCTTGCATTCTTGAAGCTCCCGAGACAGGTGGGTATTCTTCTTAGTAAGATGCTACATAACAAATGATCCTTAAATCAGTTAGTTTAACTATTTTAAGTCTCGGGGGCTACTGGCATATATACCTAATAAAATTCCTCACCTGTATGTCCTTTACATACTGCTCCGTGGCTCAGGTTAAACCATCTTGAGCAGCACGGAGGTGCGCGTCTCCCGCATTAAAGGCATTTAACACCTCAGGGGAGAAACACGCGTCACGAAGAACTGTCCGACGGCGCCTGTGATTCATGGCGCTCTCCACCTCAGACCTGGTGGCGGACAACCTGTCGGCATCCTCCGTTGGAGGAGCATCCGGCTCGCGCCTTGCACTCGCCTCCCCCTCCGGACCAGGCGTTGGAGCTTGGCTGGCGGAGGCTTGGTGGGCACCTTTTCCGGACTCAGTCCGGCGAGCGCTCTTTCTCCTGGAAGAATCATGAGCATTAATATGCCTCCCAGGAGTCTTTCCCTTAAAAGACAAAGGTGCACCATACCTTTGCGGCGATGTTTCGATTCGCGCCGCACTCCTCTTTCGCCTGCTAGGCCACACTAACCTCATTTGGTTAGCCACCGCGGGCTCGGCTTCCCGCTGTGAAGGCACCTCCTGCGAAGCGCCATTGGTACACGGTGGTCAGGAATAAACACTAAAAAAGTAACGGTGTCAGGACTTCGGTCGTACTCACCTGGGAAGCCGGATATAAGCCGGGGTAGTCAGCCGTAATGGCGACTAAAGCATTGTCTATGCTGAGCTGGTGGAACACCCCGTCAATCAAATCCACCTTTATGTCCGGATCCTCTTCGGAGGCCGGATCAAGGGATCTTTCTGGATCCTCTGGTTGTGGAGCTGGGCTTTCTATGCCCTCCACATCCCGGCGTAGTTCCTGCGTCGAAATCATAAAGTAAGACACTTATCTTTGAAAGCACGGATCAGATATATAAGCATCCTCTTACCCAGCTCCGAGGTTTATTCATGGAGAATCCATTCAATGGATTCGTGCGGAGGAAGTCCTCCTCCTCCCCCTTGTACAAGCCGGACAGAATCTTCACCAGATCGGCGGCCGATCCCGGCCCCGTGCGGCCATGACGGGTGGCGTCGCTATCCCCGTTGAAATCCCACATGGGGTGGCCCCTATATTGGAGTGGCTGCACCCCTCGCATAATGCATGTGGCCATGACTCCAATCATGGTTAATCCGGAATGGGCTAGTAACCGTATCCGGCCCATCAGATAGTGGACGCTCCTGTCATCTTCCTGTTGAGGGCTCCGTGGGCGCCAACTCAGGCGTTTCTTCAGAGGAGCGTTGCTGAACTCCGGGAGGACGATCCGAACTGGATCTGGCAGCGGAGCGTCTTCCATATAAAACCACTCCGAAGGCCAGTCTTCGAACCCTTCTTCGGGGTTCTGGATAGATATCCGGTCCCGGTGATGCGCCATATTTCAGCTCCGCCCACTTGATATATCGACCCCTCGTAAGAACGGGGTACGAGGCAAAACAACCTCTTCCACAGCGCAAAATGGGGCTCTATGCCCAAGAACAGCTCGCAAAGAGCTACAAAACCCGCGATGTGCAAAATGGAGGCAGGCGTGAGGTGGTGAAGTTGGAGTCCATAAAACTCCAGGAGCCCCCGGAGAAACGGATGTATAGGAAATCCGAGTCCCCTTATTAAGTAGGGGACGAAGCATACCCGCTCTCCTTTGGAGGGATTGGGGACGCTCTCCGCCTGCTTCCCACCCTTGTAGGTGGCCAGTCCAGCTCGAACCGGAACCATAAAGGCCGGGGAAGGTATCCCTCTGCTTGGAGCTTCACTAACTCGCTATGCGGGACTGAGCATCTCCTCCAATCTCCTGGCTGGGGACTGGGAGCGTGAGAAGAGGAGCCGCGTCGACTGTCCATGTTGGAATGGATTTATTGTCAGACGTGCCTCGATGAGTACTTGCGGAAGGAGGATGGTGTGATTTGGATCTGGATCCACGCCTTTCTTATAGGCACCTTATTCGCGCAGCTAAGGGGTAAAACGTAAGAATACCCTGGCTTTTTGCATTCGTACGACACGTGGAAGAAGGCCATTATTGGATGTAGAAGCCAAGGAGCGCAACATTTATGAAGCAACCGGACACTATCCGGCAAACACATGAAGCACGAAGGAGAACTCACCTTGCAAACGCCGAAGACAACATACGCGCCGGACTCGTCGTCATTGAAGCCTGGTTTGGGGGCTACTAAGGGAGTCCTGGACTAGGGGGTGTCCGGATAGCCGGACTATCATCATCGGCCGGACTCCAGGACTATGAAGATACAAGATTGAAGACTTCGTCCCGTGTCCGGATGGGACTTTCCTTGGCGTGGAAGGCAAGCTTGGCGATACGGATATGTAGATCTCCGAGCATTGTAACCGACTCTATGTAACCCTAGCCCTCTCCGGTGTCTATATAAACCGGATGGCTTTAGTCCTTAGGACGAACAACAATCATACCATAGGCTAGCTTCTAGGGTTTAGCCTCCTTTATCTCGTGGTAGATCTACTCTTGTAACACACATCATCAATATTAATCAAGCAGGACGTAGGGTTTTACCTCCATCAAGAGGGCCCGAACTTGGGTAAAACATCATGTCCCTTGTCTCCTGTTAACCATCCGCCTAGACGCACAGTTCGGGACCCCCTACCCGAGATCCGCCGGTTTTGACACCGACAGGCCCTGTGAGTCCCGCGCTGGCTCACGGGTGCCCAAATACACCTCGTCAAGCCCTACCGTGCCAGCCACATGTCAGGGCGGGGCTGTACACGCCCCGGGGGCTCCTCCCGGAGGGGAGCCCCCTTCCACGCACTAGTGGAAGCACCATGCTCCACACTGGCTGACGACACTGCCGAGGAGCGGCTATGCCCGTACACATACGGAAGCGCTATGCTCCGCGCTGGTGATAAACAACTGAGGGTGGCCCCCAGCCGCATCAACCTCAAGGAGCCCAGAGCTCAGTGTCCGGCCCTATCGTAACGCCTCCCCTCGGGAGTGTCGCGTGAGGGGGCTGGGCACGGGGGCTACGCCTGGGTCACGCCCAGGCGCATGCCACCCAGCCAGGCCCCACGGCCCTTGTTCGTTGTGCGCCCCTCCCCGAGCGGAGCCAAGGTACGAAGGCCGTTTGAACGTCAAGGGGGACTCCTGAGCATCGCGACTCAGGAGCCTAACTGGTCACGTAGCCCCTCACCCCTTAGTTCCCAAAGGCTAATGGCGGTTGAGGTATGCGCGGGGCCAGGCCCTGCCGACGTATAACAGTAGATCCACTCCTACACCTCCCCTCCCTACTTGTTGTTCGCGCGTCAAGGGGGACTCCTGAGCATCGTGACTCAGGAGCCTAACTGGTCACGTAGCCCCTCACTCCTTGGTACCGTCCTGGTTTCCGGTCGGGGCTAACGGCGACAGAGGTATGTGCGGGGCCGGGCTCTGCCGACGTAGAACACAAGCAAGTAGGAAGGTAAAGCACAAATCTCAAGGAATTAAAAAGCAAATATTACAGTCCATAGGTTGTTTTCACAACACCAAACACAAGTTTAAACGCCTCCCCGAGGCATGATGCATGTTGCAGGAATTGAAACATGACAGGAGCTGCGAAGGGGTCACTTTCCGGTGGTGCCATCGTTGGTGGTGGGGTTGCGCTAGGTGGCTTTACCTCGCGGAGCCCCAGGGTTGGCGGCATCTCGCCCTGGCTTGGTGCTGAAGGCGCAGAACTTCGCCAGCAGGGCTTCGCTCGACCCTTCACCGCCTCAGCAGCTGACACGCGGGCCTAGCGCCGCGCCAAGGGGTGGCTTCAGACTCTCGGGATAAGTCATCCTCCGGAGCTACTAGCTATCGCTACACCAACCTTGCACCTAATGCAGCTCCGTGCTGGCAATGTTGCGCTCCTTTCTCACCGAACGATGGCTGCTTGAGTGCTAAACGGGCCCTCCTAAGCATCGCGACTCAGGGGCTCTTACTGGACCTCGGGCCGCTCACCTCCTGGCCTTGACCACGGCATCGCGACCTGGCATACTAGCGACGGCTGAAGCTTGCCTTGGGACCGGGACCTGTCGAAGCAGAGCATCAAGCCCTCACAAGGTTCGAAAGGAAGAACTAAGCTAAGACGGGACGAGCATCTCATACTGCTTCACGATAAGGATCACATTAACAAAAGAAACTACAGTCACCTTACAAGCCCCCGCGGGGTGTGTTCTTGGTTCCTCGCAGAGACAAAAGACGCGAATCCTAAGGAGTCCTAACTACAGGAACCGTGACGGCAGACGCCATCATCAACAGTGGGCTGCGCTAGGCTAGCGCCAACCTCATCCAGATCAGCCGCATCGATCGCCGGGCGCGCCGGCCCTGCTTCGGGCACGGCACGAGCTCGGAGGCTCGTAGCTGTCGTTGCTCTTCGCCGGGGTCAGGAAGAGCCTGGAAGAGTCGCTAGACCCTCCGACGCGCCCACTGCCACCGGAGGAGCTGCTGGAAGAGCGGGCGGTAGGCCTGGTCCTCGCCGCTCCACAGCTCCGGCCGTTGCCTCTGGGGCAGCACTCCAGCCGGCGTCCATCTTCGTCGAAGACCTTGAATAGAATCATGAAGGCGCCATCGTAATCCAGGTGGATCACGAGGGCCCCCTCCGATCGGCAGACCCGGGCGATCTCGCCCTAGCCTCTGGTCATGAAGACCTTGCCTGGAGCGATGACCTCGACCTCTGCTTCGGTCGCAGGGGCACTGCAGTCGGCGTGCTGCAGCCAGAGCTCAAGAGGCCCCCTTGGTGGGATCTCAAAGGCGAAGGAGGGAGGAAGGCGAATCTAAGATCGAGGAGGCATGGTGGCGTGAACACAAGCTCGCGAGAGGAGTCCTCGGCATGGACTCCAGGAGGAACGACGCGCACTACCGTAATCTGCCGGCGGCGACGGCACCTCTGGCGATGTCGCTCGTCGCCTGCGTCCTCAGGGACCTCGATCCGGGCCTACAAGGGCAATGGGTATCCAGGCGGCGGCCGCTCAAACCATGGCCTCGACACCTCCTGCCAAGTACCCCCTTCTCCGCGGCAGGGGACAGGCCGCTTCTTCGGCGGAAGCGGGAAAGGACCCTCTCGGGGGGCCTTCCCCTTCTCTTCTGCAGAAAATTGGCGGATTGGTGCCATTGGCGTAAGGTGGAGCAAGGGCGAGGAAGAAGAAGAAGGAGAGTAGCAGGAGGGGATGGACTGGAAGGGCTCGCGCTGTTCCGTACATATAGCCGGAGGAGGCCAACTGTCGGCCTCCACGATCACAGGTAATCATGACCTGTTTTGCATGCAGGGACTTGTCAAGTCATGTGGTTGCCAAGGCGTCGTGGGGAAGCGGGGATGCCCACATCCAATCAACCGCCACGCGGCGCCCAAGGCCGCAGGCTGTTGGGGCCCGTGGCGCTTCGCACTTGCCCCTTCGCTTCTCTGCTAAGCCAAGACCGGGCGCGCCTTGGGCCCGGGGGCTACTGTCAGCATTCTGGGAATGGGGGTACGCAGACTTGCCTGCCTGCAGTCTGCGGCGTGGCGCAAGGAGTGGCCCAGTGCGGCCCATTTTTGTCAACACAAACTCAAGACCCTCGCGAGGGGCCAAGCCTCGCGGGGCGGACGACAGGAAGCTTCCTCAGGCGCAGCCTCGTCAGGCTGGCTTGCGAGGAGGCGGAGAGATCAAGGCAGGGCACCTCACGAGGTGCCCATGACGCAAGCTATGATGACCGAAGCCAGGAGGGCGCCGGCCTGCGCAGAGTCCTTGTTTCCTCTTTGGTGGAAAGGGGGCAAGCGCGGGCAAGGGTATCAAGCAAAGGCAACCATTTCGGTGCAACAGGACCAAGACCAGCAGAACGGCAGGATGGAGGTCATCGTGGAGCCCAGGAAGGCGTCACCGTCAGAGTCTTTGGCAGGCGAGGACCAACTTTAGTCAGGATAAGTGTACTAGATGTTCCCCTTCAAAATGGGCAATTGTTGGCACCCTTCTCGCTCAATATTTGGGAAGATGACCAGTGCCTCGCTCTATAAATAGGGCTAGCCACCACAGTAGAAAGGGATCCGGATTCAATCCTTCCCAAGAGGCATCCCCTCCGCAAGAACTCCTCCCCTCGCGAGGCAGTTCTTCCCATGTATTGTTCATCATCAGCCCCTGAGGCAATCCACCACACCACAAACTGGAGTAGGGTATTACACAACAATGGTGGCCGGAACTAGTATAAACCTCATGTCCCTTGTGTTGTTCTTCGTGTAGTTTAGATCCCTTGCAAGGCGACGAGACGTGAGTAGGTAGAGGGAGTGATCTCCGCGCGAACCCCAGAGTTCGAACCTTAAGGGTCTGCCGAAACCCGAAATCCGACAAGGGCGGGGCTGTACACGCCCCGGGGGCTCCTCCCGGAGGGGAGCCCCCTCCCACGTACCAGTGGAAGCACCATGCTCCATGCTGGCTGACGACACTACCGAGGAGCGGCTATGCCCGTACACATACGGAAGCACTATGCTCCGCGCTGGTGATAAACAACTGAGGGCGGCCCACGGCTGTACCAACCTCAGGGAGCCCAGAGCTCAGTGTCTGGCGCCATCGCAATGCCTCCCCTCGGGAGTGCCGCGTGAGGGGGCTGGACACGGGGGCTGCACCCAGGCCACGCCCGAGCGCACGCCACCCAGCCAGGTCCCTCGGACCTGGTCATTGCGCGCCCCTCCCCGAGCGGAGCCAAGGTACGAAATCTTGTTTGCACGTCAATGGGGACTCTTGAGGATCGCGACTGAGGAGCCTAACTGGTCACGTAGCCCCTCACTCCTTAGTCCCATCCTGGTTTACGGTCGGGGCTAACAGCGGCTGAGGTATGCGCGGGGCCGGGCCCTGCTGACGTAGAACAACAAATCCACTCCTATGCCTCCCTTCCCTACTTGTTGTTCGCACGTCAAGGGGGACTCCTGAGCATCGCGAATCAGGAGCCTAAATTTCCACGTAGCCCCTCACTCCTTGGTCCCATCCTGGTTTTCGGTCGGGGCTAACGGCGGATGAGGTATGTGTCGGATTTCGGGTTCCGGCAGACCCTCTAGATTCGAACACTGGGGTGCGCGCGGAGATTTCGCCCACTACCTACCTGCACCTCACCGCCTCGCTAGGATCTAAGCAATCAAAGGAACACCACAAGAGACACATGGTTTATACTGGTTCAGG
This sequence comes from Triticum aestivum, assembly GCF_018294505.1. Lineage (NCBI taxonomy): Eukaryota > Viridiplantae > Streptophyta > Magnoliopsida > Poales > Poaceae > Triticum > Triticum aestivum. The sequence continues at coordinate 600,961,009 of NC_057804.1, forward strand.
CCACCATTGTGGTTTAATACCCTACTCCAGTGTGTGGTGTGGTGGATTGCCTCTTGGGTTGATGATGAACAATACAAGGAAGAACAGCCTCGCGAGGGGAGGGGTTCTTGCGTTGGTGGTTCTGGCTAAGGTTCGTTTCGTCGGTCCCCTGCCTTGAGAGTGGCTAGTCCTATTTATAGGCAAAGGCCCTGGGCCTCTTCCCAAATATTGAGCAGGAAGGGCGCCAACAATTGGCCATTTTGAAGGGGAACATCTAGTACACTTATCCTGACTAAAGTTGGTCCTCGCCTGTCAAAGGCTCTGGTGGTGACACCGGCTTGGGCTCCACCATGACCTCCTTCCTGCCATTGCGACGGTCTTGGTCTTGTTGCATCAAGATGGATGCCTTTGCTTGATGCTCTCGCCTGCACTTGCTCCCTTTGCACCAAAGAGGAAAGGGAGGACACTACGCGGGCTGGCGCCCGCCAGGCGCCCTTGGTCGTCATGGCTTGCGTCATGGGCACCTCGTGAGGTACCCCACCTTGATCTCTCCGCCTCCTCGCGAGCCAGCCTGACGAGGCCGTGCGTGAGGAAGCTTCATGTCTTCCACCCCGCGAGGCTTGGCCCCTCGCGAGGGTCTTGAGCTCATGCTGATCAAGATGGGCCGTGCAGGGCTGCCCCTTGAGCCACGCCGCAGGCCGCATGCAGGCAAGTCTGGGGACCCCCATTCCCAGAACGCCAACAGTAGCCCCCGGGCCCAAGGCGCGCCCGGACTTGGCTGAGCAGAGAAGCGAAGGGGCAAGTGCGAAGCGCCGCGGGCCCTAACAGCCTGCGGCCTTGGGCGTCGCGTGGGGGTTGATTGGACGTGGGAGGCTCTGCTCCCCATGACGCCTCGGCAACTGCGTGAACTGACAAGTCCCTGCATGCAAAGCGGGTCATGATTACCTGTGATCGCGGTGGCTAGCGGTTAGCCTCCTCTGGCTATAAGTACAGGACTGCGCCTGCCCTTCCGGTCCATCCCCTCTTGCTTCTCTTTCTTCTTCATGGCTCCGCCAAAGAGGTTCTCGGCCACGGAAAAAGGGAAGGCCCGCCAGGCGGGGCCTGACCCTCCCCTGCCCAAGCGCGGTCGAGGCCATCCCCGCAAACACCCTGCGACTCCCACGGCGGCTCCTCGCGGCCGTGGAGGTGATGCCCCGTGTGATGACGGGCCGCAGGCCGTCGCTGGGGGGCGCGCTATGGCCGCGCGACCCCCTAGGCCTCGCTCCCACTCGGCAGAGGTTCTGCAGGAGTTCGTTGTGTGGTCGGCGGAACCGGCCAGCACCCAGCTCCAACTTCCTCGCTCCCTCCTAGGTGAGCTTCTGGCTGGCGCCCTGGGTGGCCTCTGGCTTCAGGCGGACGGTTTCTGCAGCCGAGCCTCCTGGGCTTCGCTGGAGGTCTCTGCAGCCGGGAGCCTGGCCCTGACCCGCGGCTGGCAAACGTTTGCCCGCGCGCGTGGTCTGAGCCGGTGGTGCACCCTGCACTACAAGTTTGACAGTGATGCCACCCTCTACGTGAGGGTGTTCGAGGAAGATGGTCGCCGCGCTGGGTGCTGCCCTGAGAACGACGACCACGGCCGTGGACCCAGCCCCAGCGATGATGAAGACGACAGCGCGCGCGTGGTCGGCGGCGCTCGTAGCTCATCGAGCTTTGACGGCTCTTCTTCGGTCAGCGGCTCCTCCAGCGGTGGCCACGATCAGCCTCCGCGCCGCCGCGCCCGCCTGGAGGGAGGTAGCGGGTCCGCCTGTCATCGCGCCTCGGTGAAGGGCGAGATGGAGTCTTCCTGAGCTCCGGAGGCAGTTCGAGTTTCCGCCGCGAGTTGGTGTCGGGCGAGCCGCGCCTGTTTTGCTCTTTTTTTTCCTTTTCCTGCGCAAAAAGACAGTATTGTAGGGCCCCGCGAGGGTGTGCTTGGACTATTGCTGTTAATTATCGTACTGCTTCCGCTATTCCGGTATTGTGCCTTTGTGCCGCGCGCCTCCGCTCATAAATTACTTAGCTCGGGGGAGAGGCCGGTCGTGACCTTTGCTTCCCGAGGCCGAGGCCTCGTCGAATGCTTTGAGTCTGAAGAGGTAGCTCCCGGCCTCAGCTGCGGAGGTGACCGACCCAGGTCATGTGTTCATGTCGCACTGCCCGTGGGGCACGGACTGAGGGGTGCTCCTGTAGTGGACTCGGGTAGGGAAGCCTCGAACGATAAGGGCGGAAAACACTCGCGAGGGTGCCCGCGTTGCTCCCTCGCGAGACTTGCGCGAGAGAAATCTGGGCAGGAGAGCGAAAAAGGCAAAGAATCACAAGCCAAAGACGACAACAACTTCAATAAAACCTCGAATGGGGATGAACAAGCCAACTGTAGAAAGCAAATGAGAAAAGCCGCATCCGACACCTAATCTAGTCTTCGATGTCTTCTCACCAGCGCGGAGCTAAGTGCTGCCACTGGGCGTGGGAAGGAGCCCCAGGGCCTGAGGTCGGCGCTCCTGAGACTCCAGGGCGTGTACAACCCCAACTCATTATTACGTGAGAGTGTCACGGGCGGCGAGCTTCACAGGCATTGGCCTTCTTCATAGGCTTCGGGCCTTTCTCGGGAAGGTAAACTTCACAGGCGTTTGCCTTCTTCACAGGCACTGGGCCTTTTCCAAAATGTGGCAGCTTCACAGGCGTTCGACTTCTTCACATGCTCTGGGCCTTTTCCAAAATGCGACAGCTTCACAGGCTCTGGGCCTTTTCCAAAACGCAACAGCTTCACAGGTGTTAGCCTTCTTCACAGGCTCTGGGCCTTTTCCAAAACACGACAGCTTCACAGGCATTCGCCTTCTTCACAGGCTTTGGGCCTTTTCCAAAACGCGACAGCTTCAGAGGCGTTCGCCTTCTTCACAGGCTCTGGGCCTTTTCAAGGGTAAAATCTCTAGAGGTGCTAGATGTTCCACGCGTTCTGGACGTGTACCCCCTCCTGAGTCTCCAAGCATGCGGAGCCGGGCCTGGAAACATGAACAACGTTGAATGGGCCCTCCCACATGGGAGAGAGCTTATGCAGTCCCTCACTGGAGAGAACCCGCCTGAGCACGAGGTCCCCTACCTCGAGAGTTCTGGGGCGGATGTTGCGGCAGTGGTATCGCCGCAGCGCCTGTTGGTATTTTACTGCTCGGAGCGTAGCTTCCCGACGACGCTCCTCCCCCAGCACGAGGTCCATCCCCCTATGGCGTCCTACTGTGCCGCCAGGACCTGTGCGGAACGACATCTGACCTCGTCAGGGAGGACCGCCTCAGCTCCATAGACCAGGAAGAATGGGGTCTCGCCGGTTGGCTTGGTCGCGGTCGTGCGGATGGACCACAACATGGCCTGAAGCTCGTCGTACCAACCTCGGCCGCAAGCCTCCAACTTCTTCTTGAATGTCCTAGTCTTGAGGCCTCTCAGGACCTCCGCGTTGGCCCGCTCGGCCTAACGGTTGCTCCGGGGGTGCGCCACTGAAGCGTAGCATATCTGTGTTCCAAGGTTAGCACAGTATGTTTTGAAGAGGTTACTGGTGAACTGCGACCCGTTGTCGGTGATGATGCGGTTCGGCACCCCGAACCGGCTCACGATGCCCTTGATGAACTTGACCGCAGAACCTGCGGGGATGCTGCGGACGGCTTCCACTTCAGCCCATTTAGTGAACTTGTCCACGACGACGTAGAGGTAGCGATAGCCCCCTGGCGCCCGAGGAAATGGGCCCAGGATATTCAGCCCCCAGACTACGAATGGCCATGAGAGGGGTATAGTTTGCAGACCTCCAGCCGGCTGATGGATCTGCTTGGCATGGAATTGGCAGGCCTCGCAAGCCTTCACTAGTTTGACGGCATCATTGAACGCAGTGGGCCAATAGAATCCACTGCGGAACGCCTTGCCAACGAGGGTCCGCGACGATGAATGATGCCCACAATCTCCACCGTGTATATCCGCCAGCAGTTCCTTCCCTTGCTCCCTGGAGATGCAGCGCAGGGACACATCATTCGGCCGCCTCCGGTAGAGCTCTCCATCCCTGATGCAGTATGCTGTGGCCTGCCGCACCACGCGCTCCGCTTCCTCCTCCTTCTCTGGCAAGGTCCCTTGCGTCAGATAGCTCCGGAGCTCCGTGATCCAGCACCCCTCCTGAGGCTCCATCGTCAAGAGTAGACGCGCCCCTGAGGCCGGGCCACAGACCGAGGCAACCGAGGCTGGTGGCTGGGGGAGCTCCTCCTGAGGCTGCACCGCGCTTGATAGTGATGGCGTGGCGGAGGGCTTGAAGAGCCGCTCTTCTAAGACGCCAGACTCCTGAGGTAGCCGCCTGGATGCTCATTTGGCAATGTCTTCGGCCTCCTGATTGGTGCCACAGGGCACATGCTGCAACTCTAGCCCCCAGAACTGCTTCTCCATCCTGCGGACCTCCGCAAGGTAGGCTTCCATGTGCTCATCCCTCGGCTCGTATACTTTGTTGGAGAAGTTGACGAGGAGTTGTGAATCGCCCTTGATGGTAAGGCGCTTCACTCCTAGGGCGGCCGCGGCCCTCAGGCCTGCTATCAGGCCTTCATATTCTGCTATGTTGTTGGAGACCTTTTCTCCGTGCTGGAAACAGAGTTGCACGGCGTAGTAGAGCTTGTCTTGAGTAGGAGATATAAGCACCGCACTAGCCCCCGCGCCGTGCCTAGAGAACGCCCCGTCGAAGTACAAGACCCAACCGTCCGGCGCCTCGCTTCCCGGGGAGAGGGATCGATCCTCATTAGCCTTGAGGCCCGGCGCCTCCGTCCACTCTGGCACGAAATCTGCCAAGGCGGCCCCCTTGATGACTCTGGTTGTGCTGAATTCGAGCTGAAATCCTTGCAGTTCAATGTTCCACTCAGCGACTCTTCCAGCCGAGTTAGGGCTCCTAAGCACCCTTTCCAAAGGGTACGCTGAGACAACCCTGATGGGGTGGCCCTAAAAATAATGCCGCAGCTTGCGCGAGGCCACCAATAGCGCGAGGAGAAGTTTCTGAGGCATGGGGTACCGCGCCCTTGCGTCCCGCAACACTGTGCTGACGAAGTACACAGGATGTTCAACGAGGTTGGGAATGCCGGTGTCGATGGCACCCTCTGGAGACCGTGGCGCCTCCCGAGGCAGGGGAGCCCCCAGCGGCTGGTCGTTAGGGGGAGGGGTCTCCGCTGCCCTGAGTGTGTTCTCCAGCGGCGGCTGATCCTTCTTGGTTGTGGCAGTGGTCTCTGTGGGTCTTCCTTGTTCACGCTTCGCCTCGACCCGGGCAGATGCCGTGTCCTTGTATCGACGCTCCTCCCTAACCGCCACCAGGGCTGTGCTGGCAGAGTAGGGAGTGGCTGCGAGGTAGAGCACCAGGGGTTCCTGGGGGCGCGGGGCCACCATTACCGGAGGGTTGGTTAGGTACCTCTTGAGATCTTGGAACGCCTTGTTGGCCTCTTCAGTCCATTCAAAGGGTCCCCTTTTCTTCATCAGCTGGAAGAAAGGCAGCGCTCGCTCCCCTAACTTGGAGATGAAGCGTCCTAGTGTTGTCACGCACCCAGTGAGCTTCTGCATTTATTTGAGGGTCTTTGGAGGGCTCATGTCCTCGACCGCCTTGACCTTTTCTGGGTTAGCCTCGATGCCTCGGTGGGACACGAGGAAGCCCAAGAGCTTTCCTGAGGGGACCCCAAACACACATTTCTCTGGGTTGAGCCACAGGCTCACAGCGTTGAGGCTTGTGAAGGTTTCCTCCATGTCTTGTATCAGGGTCTTGGCCTCGCAAGACTTCACCACAATATCATCGACGTAGGCCTCAACATTCTTCCCGAGCTGCGGGCCCAAGGTGATGTGCATCAGCCGCTGAAAGGTTGCCCCCACATTGCGCAGCCCGAACGGCATGCATGTGTAGCAGTACACCCCACACGGGGTTAGAAAAGCCGTTTTCTCCACATCTTCTACCGCCATCTTGATCTGGTGATACCCAGAGAAGGCATCCAAGAAACATAACAGGTCGCACTCGGTGGTGGAGTCGACGATCTGATCGATGCGGGGGAGTGGAAACGGATCTTGCGGGCAAGCTTTGTTGAGGTTGGTGAAGTCGACACACATACGTTCCTTCCCCCCTTTCTTCCGCATGACGACTGGGTTGGCCAACCAATCCGGGTATCGGACCTCGCGGATGACTCCTGAAGCTTCCAACTTGCGGGTCTCTTGGATGATGAAAGCCTGCTTTTCCGTGGACTGCCGCCTTGCTTTCTGCTTCACGGGGTGGACATTGGGGCACACGTTGAGGTGGTGCTCGATTATGCCTCTAGGGATCCCCGCCAGCTAATTGGGCTCCCATGCGAATACCTTCTTGTTCACGCGCAGGAACTTGACCAGGGCCTCCTCCTGCTCGGGCTCTAGGTTGGCGCCTATGGTGAAGGTGGCGTCAGTGGATCCGTCCTCATCAACCAGCATCTGCTTGGTTTCTGCCTTGTCTTGGGTGAACAACTGCTTCTTCTTGGCCGGCGCAGCCCCCTTGGGCTCAGGGGCGTCCGAGTCGGCAGGCCGCACCGACACCGCCGCCTTAAAGGCGAGCTTGAGCGCTTGCAACGCATCCCCGGTGTCTCCGCACACGGTGAGGACGCCGCTGCTCCCGGGCATTTTCATGAGGTTGTACGCTGGGTGAGTCGCGGCCATGAATCGGGCCAGCGCTGGGTAGCCGAGGATGGCATTGTATGGGAGGCCGATGGGGGCGATGTCGAAGTCGATTAGCTTCGTGCGGAAGTTGTCGTAGGTGCCGAAGGTTACCAGGTGAAGGATCTGCCCCAGGGAGCTGGAGGACCCACCCCCGACGCCGAAGAAGGGCCGGCTGGGCCGAAGCCGCTCTGGTGGTATGTGGAGGAGGCTGAAGGCTTCAATCGAGAGCATGCTGAGGCCCGAGCGGCAGTCGATGGGAGTCCTGGTGACGGCCACCTGGTAGATGGTGGGGGTGCATAGCATCGGGAGCGCGCCCGAGTCGGCTAAGTTGGAGGGGTGGTCCTCCGAGCTGAAGGCCAGATCAGCCTTGGGTGCCGATCGACCTGAGGGAGCCCCCTGCCGCGTGGAGGCAGCTCCGACCTGGCGGATGAATGGCTTGACGTGGCGTCCCGAAGGCTGCGCCTACGAGCCGCCCAGGATGGGCCGTGACAACCGGGGCGCCGGTGCAGCGTGGTGGGCGAGGAAGAGGTTGCGCAGCTCTTCCCATGGGGCCACGGAAGCCGCCGGTAACTTGTCCGGCCACCGCACCTGTCGCAAGGCTGGGGCCAAGGCTCGGAGCCCCCTGGCCCCCGCGCTAGCGCTAATGACCGGAGTGGGCGGCGCACCGCTCATCGCGGGGCGAGCCGCGGTGTCGACGGAGAGCGGGTCGGCAGAAGGAAAAGCTCTGGCGCACCCCTACCTGGCGCCCCAAATGTCGGATTTCGGGTTCCGGCAGACCCTCTAGATTCGAACACTGGGGTGCGTGCAGAGATTTCGCCCACTACCTACCTGCACCTCACCGCCTCGCTAGGATCTAAGCAATCAAAGGAACAACACAAGAGACATAGGGTTTATACTGGTTCAGGCCACCATTGTGGTGTAATACCCTACTCCAGTGTGTGCTGTGGTGGATTGCCTCTTGGGCTGATGATGAACAATACAAGGAAGAACAGCCTCGCGAGGGGAGGGGTTCTAGCGTTGGTGGTTCTGGCTAAGGTTCGTTTCATCGATCCCCTGCCTTGAGAGTGGCTAGTCCTATTTATAGGCAAAGGCCCTGGGCCTCTTCCCAAATATTGAGCGGGAAGGGCGCCAACAATTGGCCATTTTGAAGGGGAACATCTAGTACACTTATCCTGACTAAAGTTTGTCCTCGCCTTTCAAAGGCTCTGGTGGTGACGCCGGCTTGGGCTCCACCATGACCTCCTTCCTGCCGTTGCGACGGTCTTGGTCTTGTTGCACCGAAATGGATGGCTTTGCTTGATGCTCTCGCCTGCGCTTGCTCCCTCTGCACCAAAGAGGAAAGGGAGGACACTGCGCGGGCTGGCGCCCGCTTGGCGCCCTTGGTCGTCATGGCTTGCATCATGGGCACCTCGTGAGGTACCCCGCCTTGATCTCTCCGCCTCCTCGCGAGCCAGCCTGACGAGGCCATGCCTGAGGAAGCTTCCTGTCGTCCACCCCGCGAGGCTTGGCCCCTCGCGAGGGTCTTGAGCTCGTGCTGATGAAGATGGGCCGTGCTAGGCCGCCCCTTGAGCCACGCCGTAGGCCACAGGTAGGCAAGTCTGGGGACCCCCGTTCCCAGAACACCGACAGTATGCGCGGGGCCGGGCCCTGCCAACGTAGAACACGGGCAAATAGGAGGGAAAATGCAAATTCTAAGGAATTCAAAAGCAAATATTACAAGCCATAGAGTGTGTCACAACACCAAACACAAGTTTAACTGCCTCCATGAGGCATGGTGCCTATTGCAGGAATTAAAAATAGGACAGAAGTTGCAAAGGGATCACTTTCCAGTGGCGCCGCCGCCTGTGGTGGAGTCACGCTGGGCGGCTCCGCCTCCTGAAGCCGCGGAACTGGCGGCGTCGCCTCTAGGCAAGATGCTGAAGGCACGGAACCTCCCCAGCAAAGCCTCGGCTTGGCCCTTCATAGCCTCAGGAGTGGCGGCGGCAAGGTCGCCGCTCACGGGTTCCGTCAGCCTGTCGAGGTCGATGTTGGGGTCGTGAAGGTAGATGTGGCTGAGGACGCGCGTCAGTGCTGCAGACGTCTAGGCACGCGCCTCGGCCTCGGCCGTAGGGCCAAGGCCGTCCACGGCATCTTCAAGCGCACGGACCAGGAAGGGAAGTAGCTCGGCAGGGCCGTCCCCCTCGCTAGCCAACGAGTCCTCTAAGCCGCTCTCATAGAGCGTCTTCAGCGCAGCGCGAGCCTTCTGCTCCAGCTCGGCGAAGGCCACTCGATCCTCGGCCAGGACCTTCGCCTTGCGGTCTAGCTCGGTCCTCTCCACCTTCAGTACTTGCTCCAGCATCTCCAACCAGCCATGGCGGTCAACAAGCTCGGCATCCCGGTCCTTGACGGCAGCCTCCCGAGCCTTCAGCTCCTCCTCCTTCTCCTAGCGGACGCGGACCTCCTTCGCGCGCTCGTCACGCAGGCCTTCCAGCTCGACCTCCAGTGCCTTGCAGTGGCCCCGGGCATCTGCGTCATCACCCAAGGCAGCAACGCGAGCGGCCTTGGCCTGGCGGGCGGCTTGCTTCTCCTCGTCGGAGGCAGACGCGGCCTGGCTCAGTGCCGCTCGGACAGAGGCGGCAGAGTGGGCCCAGCCAGAAGCTAGCTCCAAGCACCCGACCACCAGGCGAGGGTTCGTGCTCTGGAGATCCTCCCGTAGCCGGCTTAGTTCATTGGCGGCCTGGTCCAAGACAGCCGAGGAATCAGAAGATACGGGAGCTGGTGGAGCAGGTGGAGAGGACGGCAGTGTGATCACGACTTGGGAGGAAGGGGCCTCTAGGGCCTTGGGCATCTCAGCGGCAGCATCAAGCCCAGGCACCTCCAGGGTCAGCAGGGCCACGGGGGCTGACTCCTCGCCAGAGTGTCCCTGCCGGGCTCGCGAAGACGAGCAGGCAGGGGAGGCACGAGCCTCGATGCCTCCTGTCCCCGCAGACGAAGGCGCTGCCCCGGCAGACGAACCCACCTCAAGCAGGGCCGCAAAAGCCCCCTTCAACTTCTTTGCCGCAGGTGCCGGCCTGGTCAAAAGAGTGCAGACGTCAAGTCTCGGCGGCAGAAACAAAGCAGAGTGCGGATCGAGTACTTACTGGTCATCGCTCGCGGGCTCAAGCAGCCTCCGGCCAAACTTAAAGCCCAAGAGCCTGCAGCTGGGGTCAGCCTTGGGAGGCACGGAAGCAGAGGACGCGTCGGGAAGGCCAGAGCTGGCCTCAGACCACCCCGAGCCAGAGCGGATCCTGGGGGCACCAGCCCCGACCTGTCCTTCCTCAGGACCAGGGGAGAATCCACTCCTCCTCACCTGGCGCTGGCCTCGTCATCGTCCGGCATGGAGCGGAGGGCGCGAGACCTGCGCCGGGGAAAGGACTCCTCCGACTCCCCGCCAGTCGCCTCAGAGTCAAACTCTTCCTCCTCCTCCTCCTCTTCTTCCTCCTCACTCCCGCTAGAGTCGCTGGAGGACACATTCACCGTCGGCAATGCCGCCAGATCCCCGGGAGCCACCGCAGGCATCAGCCCCTCATCATTGAAGGTGGGCATGGTGTTCACCACCTGCTCCCAGTCACCGTGAAGAAACAGGGGGACGGGAGCTCCGTCTGGCCTCACCACGTCTCCCCCGACCAGGGAATGGAGGGCCATACCAGATCTTCATCGGCCAGGGCTGCAGAGCTCAGGCGAAGGGCAACATCCACTTCCCCAAGCCTCCACAATGGGAGCGAGTGCTCCCGGAGTGGAGCCACCCAGTGCTCCAGGAACTCCCTCAGGAGCGTGGCCCTGTAGAGGAACGTTGCAGAAAATTAAAATTTTTCCTACGGTTTCACCAAGATCCATCTATGAGTTCATCTAAGCAACGAGTCATGGGAGAGAGATTGCATCTACATACCACTTTGTAGATCGCGCGGAAGCGTTCAAAAGAACGGGGTTGAAGTAGTCGTTCTCGTCGTGATCCTATCACCGGAGATCCTAGCGCCGAACGGACGGCACCTCCGCATTCAACACACGTACGGTCAGCGTAACGTATCCTCCGTCTTGATCCAGCAAGGGGGAAGGAGAGGTTGATGATGATGGCTCCAGCAGCAGCACAACGGTGTTGTGGTGGTGGAACAGCAGCACTCCGGCAGGGCTTCGCCAAGCACGTGACGGAGGAGGAAGAGGTGTAGCAGGGGGAGGGGGCGCCAGGACTTCAGGGTGCGGCTGCCCCCTTCCCCCCTCCCTTTATATAGGCCCCCAAGGGGGGGGGGCGCCGCCCTGGGAGATCTAATCTCCCAAGGGGGCGGCGGCCAAGGGGGTGGAGTACCCCCCAAGGCAAGTGGGGCGCCCCCCCCCCCCACCCTAGGGTTTCAACCCTAGGCGCAGGGGTGGGCCTAGGGGGCGCACCAGCCCACTAAGGGCTGGTTCCCCTCCCCACTTCGGCCCTTGGGGCCCTCCGGGATGGGTGGCCCCACCGGATGGACCCCCGGGACCCTTCCGGTGGTCCCGGTACAATACCGGGTGACCCCGAAACTTTCCCAATGGCCGAAATACCACTTCCTATATAGTTTTCTTTACCTCCGGACCATTCCGGAACTCCTCGTGACGTCCGGGATCTCATCCGGGACTCCGAACAACATTCGGTATGCTGCATACTCATATTCATACAACCCTAGCGTTACCGAACCTTAAGTGTGTAGACCCTACGGGTTCGGGAGACATGTAGACATGACCGAGACGGCTCTCGGGCAATAACCAACAGCGGGATCTGGATACCCATGTTGGTTCCCACATGCTCCTTGATGATCTCATCAGATGAACCACGATGTCGAGGATTCGAACAACCCCGTATACAATTCCCTTTGTCAATCGGTACGTTACTTGCCCGAGACTCGATCGTCGGTATCCCAATACCTCGTTCAGTCCCGTTACCGGCAAGTCACTTTACTCGTACCGTAATGCATGATCCCGTGACCAAACACTTGGTCACTTTGAGCTCATTATGATGATGCATTACCGAGTGGGCCCAGAGATACCTCTCCGTCATACGGAGTGACAAATCCCAGTCTCGATCCGTGTCAACCGAACAGACACTTTCGGAGATACCTGTAGTGCACCTTTATAGTCACCCAGTTACGTTGTGACGTTTGGTACACCCAAAGCACTCTTACGGTATCCGGAAGTTACACGATCTCATGGTCTAAGGAAGAGATACTTGACATTGAAAAAACTCTAGCAAAACAAACTACACGATCTTGTGCTATGCTTAGGATTGGGTCTTGTCCATCACATCATTCTCCTAATGATGTGATCCCGTTGTCAATGACATCTAATGTCCATAGTCAGGAAACCATGACTATCTGTTGACCAACGAACTAGTCAACTAGAGGCTCACTAGGGACATGTTATGGTCTATGTATTCACACGTGTATTACGATTTCCGGACAATACAGTTATAGCATGAATAAAAGACAATTATCATGAATAAGGAAATATAATAATAACCCTTTTATTATTGCCTCTAGGGCATATTTCCAATAGGCCCCGGTCAGCTTCGCCGCCCCCAAATTGCTTGGCCTCAGGTCCGCATTCATCCTCTTCAGCACCGCCCTCGCGCAGGGGTCGACAAGCTCCGTGCGGGACCATGCATCAACAGCCTTGGGCTGCCCCGTAGGCAGCACCAGTCGGGGGTGGATGCGGCCGGCATCCACCATGACCCACTTGCTCCGGAAGCCTTCGATCCTCTTCCCGGGATTCGAGATGGCATTGGAGCCGGAGTATGCGATAAAACTCGCGCATGCGGAGATGGGGCCACGAGAAACCCGGAGGTAAAAGTAATGGCGCAACAAGGCCACCGAGGGCTTTACCCCAACGTGAGCCTGACAATAGTAGGCGAAAATCGCTAGGAGAAGAACAAAGTTGGGATGGATGTGCAGAGCTTGCAAGTTGTATAGGCGAAGGACAACAAGGAAAAACTCGGAAAAAGTAGGCACCTGACCGGCGATGATGGCGGGTAGAAGGTTCTACCCTTGTCTTCAGGCTGGTCGGAGCCGGCCCTGAACACGGTCGCTCCTACATTGCCCTGCGCCACCGTCCTCAGGCGCATGAGGGCGAGATTCCTCTCAGACACTTCGGGGAATCCAGAGCCGGCGAGTACCAGGCCTCTGTCAGGGTCTTGTGGGGCGCCATGGCTTGCCGGATGGGAAGTATTGAGGTAGATCTGGAGGATTTCGGAAGCAGGAAGGAGAAGGGCGAGAAAGGGGATCTGGAGCAAGGCAAGCGAGAACAAAGCAGGTAAGTTTGGCCCGAGCACCTCCTTTTGTCAAATGGGCGGTTGCCGAGGCGTCGTGGGGAAGCGGAGATGCCCACATCCAATCAATCGCCACGCGGCACCCAAGGCCGCAAGCTATTGGGGCCCGCGGTGCTTCGCACTTGCCCCTTTGCTTCTTTGCTAAGCCAAGTCCGGGCGCGCCTTGGGCCCGGGGGCTACTGTTGGCGTTCTGGGAACGGGGGTCCCCAGACTTGCCTACCTGTGGCCTGCGGCGTGGCTCAAGTGGGGGCCCAAAGCAGCCCCGCTTCATCAGCTCAAGCTCAAGACCCTTGCGAGGGGCCAAGCCTCGTGGGGCGGACGACAGGAAGCTTCCTCAGGAGCAGCCTCCTCAGACAGGAGGCGGAGAGATCAAGGCGGGGTACCTCCCGAGGGGCCTATGATGCAAGCCATGATGATCGAAGGCCAGGCGGGCGCCAGCCTGCGCAGTGTCCTTGTTTCCCTTTCGGTGCAAAGGGGGCAAGCACAGGCCAAGGCATCAGGCAAAGGTTACTATTTCAGTGCAACAAGACCAAGACCAGCAGAACGGCAGGATGGAGGTCATTGTGGAGCCCAGGGCAGCGTCATCGTCAAAGCCTTTGGCAGCCGAAGACCAACTTTAGTCAGGATAAGTGTACCAGATGTTCCCCTTCAAACTGGCCAATTGTTGGCGCCCTTCCCGCTCATTATTTGGGAAGAGGCCCAGGGCCTCGCTCTATAAATAGGACTAGCCACCACGAGGTAGAGGCATCTAGAAAAAGATCGATCAGAGAGATAGAGAAGCGACTAAACTCACCCAAGCAGTTCATCACACCAGCTCAAGAACAACCCCTCGCGAGGCTGTTCTCCCTTTGTACTATTCACCATCAGCCCCTGAGGCAATCAACCACACCACACACTATAGTAGGGTATTACACCACAATGGTGGCCTGAACCAGTATAAATCTCGTGTCCCTTGTGTGTTCATCTTTCTTGCTTAGATCCTTGTGAGACTTCGAGACGTGAGCTGGTAGGGGAGAGATCTTCGCGCACATCCCAGTGTTCGAACCTCAAGGGTCTGCCGGAACCCGAAATCCGACAAATATATAAGCAGCTTCATCGAGGCCTATCATTGAAAAACTTTTATTCAAGTATCCTTTTATGCTATCCAGAAATTCTACATCATTTCCAATCAACAATATGTCATCCACATATAATATTAGAAATGCTATAGAGCTCCTACTCACTTTCTTGTAAATACATGCTTCTCCAAAAGTCTGTATAAAACCATATGCTTTGATCACTTCATCAAAGTGTATATTCCAACTCCGGGATGCTCGCACCAGTCCATAGATGGAATCCTGGAGCTTGCACACTTTGTTAGGACCTTTACGATCGACAAAACCTTCAGTTGAATCATATACAACTCTTCATTAAAAAATCCATTAACGAATGCAGTTTTGATGTCCATTTGCTAGATTTCATAATCATAAAATGCAGCAATTGCTAACATTATTCAGACAGACTCAAGCATCGCTACGGGTGAGAAAGTCTCATCGTAGTCAACTCCTTGAACTTGTCAAAAACCTTTTGCGACAAGTCGAGCTTTGTAGCCATTAGCAATACCATCAGCACCATTCTTCTTCTTGAAGATCCATTTATTCTCTATGGGTTGCCGATCATCGGGCAAATCCACCAAAAAGTCCACACTTTGTTCTCATACATGGATCCTATCTCAGATTTCATGGCCTCAATCCATTTATCGGAATCTAGGCTCATCCTAGCTTCTTCATAGTTCGTAGGTTCGCCATGGTCTAGTAACATGACTTCCAGAACAGGATTACCGTACCACTCTGGTGTTGATAGTGTTCTGGTTGACCTACGAGGTTCGGTAGTAACTTGATCTGAAGTTTCATGATCATCAACATTAGCTTCCTCTCTAGTTGGTGTAAGCATCACAGGAACAGATTTATCTGATGAGCTACATTCAAAATTGAGAGAATGTACAATTAAGTTCTACTTTCCTCCCACTCACTTCTTTTGAGAGAAACTCCTTCTCGAGAAAGGTTCCATTCTTGGCAACAAAGATTTTGCCTTTGGATCTGTGGTAGAAGGTGTACCCAATTGTTTCCTTAGGGTATCCTCTGAAGACGCACTTCTCGGATTTGGGTTTGAGCTTATCAGGCTGAAGCTTTTTGACATAATCATCGCATCCCCAAACTTTAAGAAATGACAGCTTAGTTTTATTGCCAAACCACAATTCATACAGTGTCATCTCAACGGATTTAGACGGTGAACTATTTAACGTGAATGCAGTTGTCTCTAATGCATAACCCCAAAATGATAGTGGTAAATCAGTAAGAGACATCATTGATCGCACCATATCTAATAAAGTACAGTTACGATGTTCGGACACACCATTACGTTGTGGTGTTCCAGGTGGCATTACTTGTGAAACTATTCCACATTGCTTTAAATGAAGGCCAAACTCGTAACTCCAATATTCCCCTCCAGGATCAGATCGTAGAAACTTTATTTTCTTGTTACGACGATTCTCCACTTCTCTCTGAAATTCTTTGAACTTTTCAAATGTTTCATACTTGTGTTTCATTAAATAGATATACCCATATCTGCTCAAATCATTTGTGAAGGTTAAAAAATAACGATACCCACCGTGTGCCTCAACACTCATCGGACCGCATACATTGGTATGTATTATTTCCAATAAGTCATTGGCTAGCTCCATTGTTCTGGAAAACGGAGTTTTAGTCATCTTTCCCACGAGGCACGGTTCACAAGTATCAAATGATTCATAAACAAGTGATTCCAAAAGTCCATCTGCATGGAGTTTCTTCATGCGCTTTACACCGATATGACCTAAATGGCAGTGCCACAAATATGTTGCACTATCATTATCAACTTTGCATCTTTTGGCATCAATATAATGAATATGTGTATCACCACAATAGAGATTCAACAGAAATAGACCACTCTTCAAGGGTGCATGACCATAAAAGATATTACTCATATAAATAGAACAACCATTATTATCTGATTTAAATGAATAACCATCTCGCACTAAACAAGATCCAGATATAATGTTCATGCTCAACGCTGGCACCAAATAACAATTATCCAGGTCTAAAACTAACCCCGAAGGTAGATTTAGAGGTAGCGTGCCGACGGCGATCACATCGACCTTGGACCCATTTCCGACACGCATCGTCACCTCGTCCTTAGCTAATCTTCATTTAATCTGTAGCTCCTGTTTTGAGTTACAAATATGAGCAACTAAACTAGTATCAAATACTCAGGCGCTACTATGAGCATTAGTAAGGTACACATCAATAACATGTATATCAAATATACCTTTGTTCACTTTTCCATCCTTCTTATCTGCTAAATACTTGGGTCGGTTCCGCTTCCAGTGACCAGTCCCTTTGCAGTAGAAGCACTCAGTTTCAAGCTTGGGTCTGACTTTGGGTTTATTCACGGGAGTGACAACTTGCTTGCCATTCTTCTTGAAGTTCCCCTTCTTTCCCTTGCCCTTTTTCTTGAAACTAGTGGTCTTGTTAACCATCAACACTTGATGCTCCTTCCTGATTTCTACCACCGCAGCTTTGAGCATTGCGAAGAGCTCGGGAATATTCTTCTCCATCCCTTGCATATTATAGTTCATCATGAAGCCTTTGTAGCTTGGTGGCAGTGATTGGAGAACTCTGTTAATAACACTATCATCTGGAAGATTAAATCCTAGCCGAGTCAAGTGATTATGATATCCTGACATTCTGAGTATGTATTCATTGACAGAACTGTTCTCCTCCATCTTGCAGCTATAGAACTTGTTGGAGACTTCATATCTCTCAACTCGGGCATTTTCTTGAAATATTAACTTCAACTCTTGGAACATCTCATATGCTCCATGACGTTCAAAACGTCTTTGAAGTCCCGATTCTAAGCCGCAAAGCATGGCACACTGAACTATCGAGTAGTCATCACATCGAGCTTGCCAGACGTTTAAAACACCAGCAACTGCTCCTGCAGCAGGCCTTTCACCTAGCGGTGCATCAAGGACATAATTCTTTTGTGCAGCAATGAGGATAATCCTCAAGTTACGGACCCAGTCCGTGTAGTTGCTACCATCATCTTTCAAATTAGCTTTCTCTAGGAACACATTAAAATTCAGGGGAACGGTAGCACGGGCCATTGAACTACAACATAGATATGTAAATACTATGAGGACTAAGTTCATGATAAATTAAGTTCAATTAATCAAACTTAAGAACTCCCACTTAGATAAACATCCCTCAAGTCATCTAAATGATACGTGATCCAAATCAACTAAACCATGTCCGATCATCACGTGAGATGGAGTAGTCATCAATGGTGAACATCTCTATGTTGATCATATCTACTATATGATTCAAATTCGATCTTTATCGGTCGAACCGTTATGATAACATGTGTTATTCCTTTTGTCATTTGTATGTTACTTGCCCGAGATTCGATCATCGGTATTTACCTAGTTCAATCTTGTTACCGGCAAGTCTCTTTACTCATTCCGTAATACATCATCCTGCAACTAACTCATTAGTCACTTTTCTTGCAAGGCTTCTTATGATGTGTATTACCGAGAGGGCGCAGAGATACCTCTCTGATACTCAGAGTGACAAATCCTAATCTCGATCTATGCCAACCCAACAAACACCTTCGGAGATACCTGTAGAGCATCTTTATACTCACCCAGTTATGTTGTGACGTTTGATAGCACACAAGGCATTCCTCCGATATTGGGGAGTTGCATAATCTCATAGTCGAAGGAATATGTATTTGACATGAAAAAAACAGTAGCAATAAAATTGATCGATCATAATGCTAAGCTAACGAATGGGTCTTGTCCATCACATCATTCTCCTAATGATGCGACCCCGTTTATCAAATGACAACACATGTCTATGGTTAGGAAACTTAACCATCCTTGATTAACGAGCTAGTCTAGTAGAGGCTTACTAGGAACACGGTATTTTGTCTATGTATCCACACATGTATCAAGTTTCCGGTTAATACAATTCTAGCATGAATAATAAACATTTATCATGAAATAAGGAAATATAAAATGACAAATTTATTATTGCCTCTAGGGCATATTTCCTTCAAGAACACACTTCTAATTATTTTGAACAAATTTTGAGTCCTAGAACATATTTCGAATGCTTTGAACAGTTTTAGTATCCACAAACTATTTTAGTATTTTACAACCAAATTTGAATAGTAGAGCATTCTTTGAATGACGTGAACATGTTTTGAATGGAAGAACATTTCCTGAATTCCAAAAACATTTTCTGAATTTTAGAAAAAAGATTGAATTCTAGAACATAGTTTTGAATGCCTCGCACATATTTTCCAACATCGAATAACTAAAACATTTCTAGAATCAAATAACATATTTTCGAAAGTAGAACAAAATTTGAATTGTAGAGCATATTTTGAATGCATTGAACATATATTGAATGAATTGATGATATTTTGAATTAGAAGAACAATTTTTAAAGGTTAGAACAAAATTGGAATACTTGAATAAATTTTGAATGCCTTGAAGATTTTTTTAATTCCAATAACATTTTTGGATTTTTAGAGAAAATTTTGAATGCTAGAATATATTTTTGAGTGTAATGAACATATTTTGGAATTGTAAGAACATTTTTTGAATCTGAGAACATCTTTAAAATTTTAGAACAAACTTGGAATGCTAGAACATATTTTTGAGTGTCTTGAACATATTTTTGAATTCCAAGAACATTTTAAATCCATGAACAACTTTAGAATTTTAGAACAAAATTTGAATCCTGGATTTTTTGTGAAATTTTTAGAACAAAATTGTTGTAGACTATTTTTTGAAATTGTAAATATTTTTTTATCTTTAAAAGTGTTTTGTTGACTTGGAAATAGGAACATAAATAATTCTCTATTGACTTTAATACTTTCAAACTTTCTTCAATCTCCCTCAAAACTGTTTGTTGCCCCAATGGAAGGTGTTTCTCGCGCTTGAGATTGTTGCATGAGAAACTGGAACCAGCAGAAAAGCTATTGAAATGCTACGTGAGAAACAACGAACAAAAACCAGGAACAGAAAAGAACGAACTAGAAAAACATGATATAAAACGGAAGAAACGGATTCAGACCAAGTAGCATGCCAATTGGTCGTTGCATGCGAAAGCACACCAATTCGAGGAAGTGTGCGGAACGACACCAATTTGGGGACTGTATGCGTTGTGGATGGTGAGGAATGACACGAGAGAGAGAAAGCAAATTCTGGAAGCATATGGGATAATGAGGTCCATTGTGAGCCACATGGAGGAATGTCAAGCTATACATAGAAGGAAGGCCAAGGTGACGCAACCGTGGGTGGTTCAGAAGTGGCGGCCACCGGTCCCTAGTAGGCTTAAAGGATAAACAGTGCAATATTATAGTGTCATGACTTGCAAAGAGTACCCATAATCAAACTAAAGGAATTACCCTGGAGATTCATCGGACTATGCCCCAAGTCTTCCAGGGCACCCCTTATGGCCTGGGTAACACACGTGCTATGAGGGTGGGAGAAAGGGTTGAGATCCTGTGAGGGTGATCTAACTCCAGAAACCCGTCCTCGGTTCGGATTGCAGGCTGCAACTCGTCTGCACATGAAGCAGTAATTGCTGCTCGGCCATAGGTTCATGTCCGTTTTGCCATGTTTAGAAAGGAGGGAAATTCATTATGCAAGAGTTGCCACGATGAAGAATCGTCATCTTTACGGGTATTGCAGCTCCCCAAAGCTTCTTAGCATGACCAAGGTGTGGCCCTTCCGCCAACTTTGCATATAACGACTTACCGAAGAGCCCCCAACACATCAAGGTGCCAGGATTTCTCAGTCGGCTCCCACCTCCGAAGATAATAGATCCCAACTATTGGATTATGTTGGGGAAATGTTTCGATGAAATGTGATAGCCCAAGGCTACTGGTCTTCACCTCGGCCACCAAAATTTCTGAAACAACCGCGAGGGCATACGACAATTCTAACCACTTCCATATAGGTTCATTACCATGCCAAGCATCATTGGAGCCCATTCCAAAATGTGGATTCGAAGGAGTTAGGATGTACTTGGCCTAAGAAGATTCGCCCATAGTTCGGAAGAGTTTCGTAATTGGACAAGGACAATAAGAACTCCGAGCCCCCCCCCCCCCCCCCCCTCCAAGGCTTTTAGGTCGATAGATGACGGGCCACAAAAGCATACTTCCTTTGTCTACATAAGAGTGGGGGTCTGGCTATTCTATGACAAATTAACTCTCTTTTTTGCAGAAAACCCCTTCCTCCCCTCATTCAGCAATAGTGTTGCTTTGATTCACGTATACATTTGTGCATGCATCATTGCTAGCCGTGGTTACCTCGAGGCATGGGGCGAACGCAAAATTACCGCTTAGAAGCCAGACCTACACTTATTTTCAGAAAAGTGGTGGAGCGTAGACGTGCAGTCTTTTAGGGATGGACAGAGTATGATACCTGCTTTTTTTACAAACTTCTCCTCCTTTATTCATTCATAAATAATGTAGCATCGTTTACAAGTAGAGGGATAACCTCATCAGGGGCATCATCCATCCAATCACTCGGAGGAGAAAACTTAACTAACCTTACTAGTTCATGAGCTACTGCATTGCGCTCTCTATTACAATGATCATAAACGACATGGGAAAAGTCTAATGACATGAAATAATAGTCATCTACAATGTATGACCGACTGAAGAAGAGTAGCCTTGGATAAATGCATCCATCACCTTCACGCTATCCGAATTCACTTCAATCTTAGTGCATCCGGCCGGATTAGCGAGAAGGCCTAAGAATGACCCAAAAAGAGTAAATAGCACTAGCAGTCTAAGAACTTGCACCGTGGGTGCACTTAAGTCACACTACTTGCAAACCAGAAAAACCGGTCACAGAACTTGCGTTGCGGGTGGAATCAAGTCACACACGCCAGCTGAACCGCGCCACGCCCGGTTTTTTCTGTTTCGCTGTCACGCGCGGCGCACGTGAGGCCTATGGACTGCATTGTTTTTTTTTGCACAAAGACCCCTGGATCCAGGGCAAAAGGCGCATAGCCCCCCTTTCCTCTGTTCTCTGCATGTTCGTGTTCTTCGCCGATGGGAGAGGAGACAAGCGGCGCCGCTGGCGCGGCGAGATGGTCGGCGGCAAGTCAGTCATCGGCGACGACGGTGGATCCGGCGATGGAGTTGCCACTTCCGAGGACCGAAGCGCATGAGAGAATGATATATAGTAAGTTTTTCCACAATTTAGTTAGGGTTTTCTCCCTTCGGCAATAGATGATGATCACCGGAGCATCGTAGTAGTTTTATGACGTGAATCAGCTGTAGTAGTTAGGGTATGTTGGTATTCATCTACGATTTGTATCACATAATATTTTTGGGGATGGCAGCTAGGGTTAGTAGTGTCCTTTTTTGAATGTATTTATTGAATGCACTGTCCGTTGGTGAATGTAGGTTTTGAATCAATGAAATTCAGTGTGGAGGTGCATCATGGTGGGTTTTTTGTGGGGAAGGGAGTGAATTTGACATATTTGGATGAGAAGATATGTTGGTTTGACAACCTAGACAGAAGAACTCTCTGTAATGACTACATCTACTACATGCTAGCACAATTGAATTATCCTGATCATGTGAAAATTATGTATTGGTGCCCACCTGGAAAAACACTTGCAGATCTTGTGGAAATAAACCTAGAAGTTGACTGTTAGAAGATGGCCAAAGCCTCTGTTCACTCAAAGGTACTGGTTTTGTTTGTCAGACATATCAAAAAACCTGAGATGCAGGAGGAAGATGACATTGTGTTCAATGGTTGCCCTGTTCTACCCAAAGTTATATTGAGTCCACTTAGCAAGGACAAGATTAAGGAGATGAAATCAGAGAAATTGTCAGGTAGTTCAAACAATGCATCTAATAGAAAGAATTCAGAGCAACAATAAGATGCAGCTGGTACAGAGGAGGCAGAAAATTCAGATATATCAGAAAATTCAGAAGTTTCAGAAGAAGAGTATGAATGTGATTCAGACATAGATCCTACTTGGTATGACTGTGATTATGGAATGAAGGAGGATGATGAGGAGTATGACAAGTTTACATTAGTAATTACTAAAACAAAAGAAACATAACAATAACTGACATGCTCTTGTATGATGTGCAGCACATTCAGAACAAAACTATGAGGCCAAATCTGGACCCAACATAGGTTGAAGACAGCATGATACATATTTTATCACATGAGGTACTTGTGCCACAATTTCTCATTTTTCTATTCCTTAAAATTGCATTCTCATGAAAAACTGACATTACCATTGTTTCTTTGTATAGGGAACAACACAAGGAATTCCTGCTACCAGGATACACCAAATTCCAGAGGAAAGTGCATTTGTAGTTGAGCACAGGGCCGACATAGCAGCTAGAGGAAGAGGATTTGGAGGAGCTAGTGCTTCTGCACAAGCACTAGGCAGAGGAAGAGGAGCTGGAAGAGCTAGTGCTTCTGAACAATCACAAGGCAGAGGAAGAGGAGCTAGAAGAGCTAGTGCTTCTGCACAAGCACCAGGCAGAGCTAGAGCAGCTGGAGCTGGAAGAGGTACTGGTTCTACACAAGCACAAGTCAGAGTGAGAGGAACAAGAGGAAGAAGAGGTGGTGCCACAAGAAACAAGAAAACAAAAACAAAGGGACTGAAGTCGCTGCTACTTGGAGAAGGGTCTAGCAGAACCACACATGTTCCAGCAGACAAAGAATGAGATGGTTTACAATGCATTTGTTTTGGTATTTTGTAACTTAAGTACTACTATTATGTACTGAACTAGTTGGTGTGGTCTTTTGCATGCTATCAATCTGTGTAAACTTGTTGATGTAAGACAGCAAGCATATGTGAAAGTAGATTGGTTCAACTTGACTGGTTCAACATTGCTTTACAAATGTGTCCTGGTAATAGTTCGGTAGGAAGTGCATAAACAAATTGCAGAACATTGTTTTACACACAACACAATAGCCAACATTACAACATTATAATACTGAAGTTCACAAAACAGACTGGTTCATCATCCAAACATTACAAACTGACAATAACCAAACTGATAGAAACTGACAGAAACTGACATAACAGGGTACAAGTTCAGCTAGTTCAAATGACAATGACCAAACTGACAATACATAACTAAATTGATAAGTACTCCAGCTCCAGTGCTTCTCAATTAAGCTTGGCCATATTGACCAGGGCCAGTGCCATCTATCTTGCCACGCCATGTGCTGAAACTATGCTTGCGGGTAAGGTCTTCATCTTCATCAGGGAGAAATTGTACAGCCAAGCCTTCAGTTAGCAATGGGCCACGGTCGACGACCTCTTTGACATGCATAATCACTGGAAAATCTACAGTTGCACGCTCTGTGGGAGAATTTGGAGCCGGTGGTGAATGTGCATTCTCGTCGTCGGAGTCTGGCTTCCATGGCCCCGTAGGAGGTGCAGGAACAGACACGGTGAGCACCTTTGGCACACCAGAAGGGTTGCGCAGCCACGCGGTGACTGGCAACACCCACTTGTCGGTGGCCGGGAGCATGTCGATGAGCTCGCCGTCGACACCGGCGCGCACCAGGTTGACGGTGTGTGCATCCCAAGCCTCCTCCGGGAGCCCCTCCAAACTCAGCAACGTCTTGTACTCGAGCTTCCCCGGCTTGCCACGCGAGAAGCTTGACCAGCGCTGGAAAGAAATCCTGGTGCCACAACAACGAAGCTGCTCCGACGCGTGCACCAGACGACTGCAATCATCCGTCGAGTCGAAGCAAACGAAAAAAATGGAATGGTGGGCAAGTGACCTCCACCTTAGTTGACGTCCGTCGGACAGCATAGTGAGAATCCATCGCGGCCGCTAGTGCCTCCGGCGTCACCACGCTCCGCGGCTGTCCAATGATGGTGGCATACAGGACACGGCCATAGAAATCTCACTCGAGCGCCGCCATGCCAGCAGTGCGAGCGATGACAACCCGCCCGCGCTCCGGCCGCATCTCCGGCTCGCCCCACTGCCACACCTCTTGAGGAAACATACGCGAGTCCCGGATGTGAGGCCATGCCACGGCGGTCGCTGAAGACCTGCCATCGCTGACGCCGGCGGTGGCGCGGCTAGCCAGTGCCACGCTCTCCTCGCTGCCGCCCACACCTGCCATACTGCACGCCACGATGATGGCGGCACCACGGCTACTTCCAGCCACGGAGGAGGAACAACTACTGCCAGAAGGAACACCGCCACCGCTCGAGCTCCAGCTGCCGCCGCCCATCTGTCAGCGTCGCCGGAAGGTGTGAGAGGGGACGAGAGCTAGGGATTTCGTTTCGATTTGGGAACTAGGGTTCAATTCGGTTATAAATCTGGTGACTTTGCAATACGGCCCTCACACAATATTGGGAAGGACTTTTGTGCAAAAGAACAGAAAAAACCGGACGTCGGCGCGGTTCAGTTGGCGTGTGTGACTTGATTGCACCCGCAACGCAAGTTCTGTGACCGGTTTTTCCGGCTTGCATGTAGTGTGAATTAAGTGCACCCGCGGTGCAAGTTCTTAGACCGCCAGTGCTATTTACTCACCCAAAAACGACACCTAAAAATTGTGTTGCATGCCGTGGTTTAAGTAAAAAATTAGAAACGGATCATCTACAATCATGGACATCGACCACGGGCCAGCCTCTTTTGCTCAGCGCTGCTGCGCGAGACGGCGTCACTCTCATGGAAGGAAATGGATTTGCAGCGGTGGCAGGAGCTGCTGGTTCACCATAACAGGAGCGGTTGGGTGGCTCACAGCTCGGACAAGGCGAGCAGCTCGTCGAGGTAGTCCGCTCCAAGGTCCTCCAGCTCCAACACGCACGTTGACAACGACGATGCAGTGGCTGCCTCCTGCCTCGTCGCCTCTGCTGCCGTCGCCGTGGCTCTGGACATCCTCTTTTTGTTGGGTCTTCTCTTTCGGATGCAGTGCCGCCGCTTGAGCGCGAGAGCAGGCGAGTCCCCCGCGGCGGCGCAGCCGATGTCCAGCGTGCGCAGCGACTCCTGCACGAGCTTCACCGGGAAGTTGAGCACGGCGGCCGGGCCGCGCACAGAGAAGGCGGCCTGGTCGTAGGCGAGTGCGGCGGCATGTGGGGTGTCGAAGGTACCAAGCCAAACTCGGGCGCCATTGCGGGTGGAGTCCCGGATCTCCGCCGCGTACTTGCCCCACGGCCGCTTCCGCACCCCGATAAGCGGCGAGTCCGGCGTATCGCGTGAACTACTAGAGCTCCCCTGCGGTAACAACGACGGCGACGCGACAGGCACCGTCACGATCTCCTGCCAGGCTGAGGCCGCCGGAGGTGTTGTAGTGAAGGAGGTGGAGGTGGCTTCCATTGGGAAGGAGAAGGCGAACAGCTGGTGGTCGATCTCCGTGTCGGCATGAACTTGAGCTTGAGCTTGAGGAGGAAGCTGATGATGCGTGTAGTGTGTATTGGATGAGAAAGAAATGGAGGAGCCGTGGTAGCAGTGGAAGCCATCATAGGTAGGTAGCTCCATCTGTGAGTAGCATAGTTCCATGTGTGGAGCATCTACGTAAAGTGCACAGTACCTTATATACAGCGAGGAGACGAGATCCAAGGAGGGAGCAGAGACGCTTAATCAAGCCGCACAGACGGCAGACAAGCTTTGACTTATAACGACAGAACTGATGGAATACTAAAAGTCACTAGGCCAGTAGCTAGGCCGATAAACTTCTCCATCCATCAGGTGGAATGCGCAGATGCAAATGTTGACGTAGGGCGGCTGGATACGACAGAGCACTCGGGCGTCACCACGACGTACCTCTCCGTATCAATCGGTGGTCAATCTCTCTTCTTATTACTACTAGTAGGCACTCTTATCTTACTTTAACTGGTGCAACCCTATCATATGAATGCATGGTCAACAAGATCATCGTAGGAGTATTTCCTTGTTCCGTTGATCGGAAGCTATAGCACTTCAAAACTATGATGATGGTCGAGCGATGGATGTGCAGCTTTCAGTAGATATGTACTAACCTCAGTTCTTTTTACTCTGCATATAGTATAAGATTTCTAATCTCTAATGCCAAACTTCATATGAAAAAAATCAACATTCACAGTACAAAATCAGTATCATCAGGTTTTTTTTATAGAATACAAATTAATCTATCAATATCATTGGGGGGCGAGTATCGCAACCTCAACTCCTTTTTTCAGTCGCTTGGGATCGCTCACCGTTTAGCATGTCCACATACACATCAACAGAATGGTTCTGTCGAACGTAAGCATCGTCACATTGTTGAAACTGGTCTTACTCTTTTGGCCCATGCATCGGTTCCGTTTCATTCTTGGTGTGATGCTTTCACCACTGCATGTTTTCTCATAAACCGCACACCCCTCGTGTCTTGAACATGAAGACTCCCATTCAGGTTCTCCTTAATGAACAACCTGATTATACATTTTCAAGGTTTTTGGGTGCGCTTGTTGGCCGCATCTCCGTCCATATAACAAGCGCAAACTTGAGTTTCGTTTCAAGAAGTGTGTCTTTCTTGGCTATAGCTCCCTTCATAAAGGTTACAAATGTCTTCATGTTCCCACCAATCGTGTCTATATATCTCGGGATGTCGTGTTTGATGAGCATGTTTTTCCCTTTGCCAAACTTCCCATGTTCACTGCTGAACCACCATCTATGCATTCATCCTCTGTTGCCTCTGACCAATTTGATCATGTTGCATATTCTCCTATATTATTGCCTAACCATGGTGCAGGCACTGGGCATGGGGCTCGTTTGGAAATCTTGGAGGAGCCATCGCCCCCTTTGTCGGCTTCACCAGCAGCTTATGATGATCCGGCTGCGCCCCTGCATGGCCTCGGTCATCGTGCCCATGCACGTTCGACCGACCGCCCCGTGACACCGTGCGCCTCGGTGCCCCAGGCTTCTGGGCCGGCGCCTCTGGTCTCCGGGCCGCCTCTGGTCTCTGGGCCGCCTGCGTCGCCGTCTATGGCCACTGGGCCGGCCTCGCCACTTCAGCTTGCTACGCCGGCCCCGTCGCCCCCTCGGCCCGCCACGCCGGTCTCGCCTGGGCCGTGCTCGCCTGGCTCAGGCGCGCGCTCGCCTGTGCTGGCTGAGGCATCTCCGTCGCTGGACGAGGCGTCTCCATCGCCATCGCCGTCGCCGCCATCGCCGCTCAGTCCAGTATCGACTGAGTCCTCCCTGGCTCCTGTGGCTCCTGCCGCTCCTCAACGACCACATACGCGGAGCCGCAGTGGTGTTTTTCAGCCCAAACAACGTACTGATGGTACTGTTGCTTGGTTGGCGGCATGTCTGGCTGCTGCTCGTGCGGATCCGGCCTCTGAGCCTCGTACATATCAAGCTGCTCTGAGTATACCTCATTGGAGAGAGGCCATGGAGCAGGAGTACCATGCTCTTTTTTGTAACAAGACATGGACTCTTGTTCCGCCACTGCCCCGTGTTAATGTCATCAACTCTAAATGGGTTTTCAATGTGAAGAAGCATTCTGATGGGACTATTGAGCGCTACAAGGCGCGGCTGGTTGCCCGAGGTTTTCGGCAGCGTTATGGTCTTGACTATGAAGACACGTTCAGTCCCGTGGTTAAACCTACTACTCTCAGGCTTCTTCTCTCTCTTGCAGTTACTCGGGGTTGGTCTCTTCGTCAGCTTGATGTGCAGAATGCTTTCCTCAATGGTGTACTGGAGGAGGAGGTCTACATGCGGCAGCCTCCTGGTTTCTCTGATCCTGATCGTCCTGATTATCTGTGTCATCTCACCAAAGCACTCTATGGTCTGAAGCAAGCTCCTTGTGCTTGGCATTCTCGTCTTGCGACAACTCTTCGTGCTCATGCTTTTGCATCATCGGCTGCTGACTCTTCATTATTTCTTCTACAAAGGCCTAAAGTTACTATGATCTGCTGGTCTATGTGGATGATATTATACTTGTCAGTTCCTCTTCATCGGCTGTTGCTGCTCTTGTTCGATCTCTTGGTGCTGAATTTGCAGTTAAAGATCTTGGGAACCTTCACTAATTCCTTGGCGTGGAAGTTACTTCCGGTTCTGATGGTCTGGTTATGATGCAGAAGAAGTACTCTTTGGATCTGTTGCAGCGGGCTAGGATGCTTAAGTGCAAACCGACTACTACACCTATGTCTACCACTGACAAGATCACTGCTGTAGATGGTGAGCTTCTGACCTCTGCTGATGTGACACAGTATAGGAGTATTGTTGGTGGGCTTCAGTACTTGACGATCACACGACCAAATATTTCCTTTGTTGTCAACAGAGTATGTCAGTATCTCCAGGCACCTCGTGACACTCATTGGTCTGCGGTTAAGCGCATTTTGCGCTATATTCACTTCACGTTGTCCTATGGTTTGCACATTCGATTGAATCCCTCTAGGGTCATCTCGGCTTACTCTGATGCGGACTGGGCTGGCAGTCCGGATGACAGGCGATCCACGGGGGGTTATGCTGTGTTCCTTGGTTCTACCTTGATCGCCTGGAGTGCTCGGAAACAGGCTACTGTTTCGCGTAGCAGTACTGAAGCTGAGTATAAGGCTGTGGCTAATGCAACTGCAGAAATTATCTGGATACAGTCTTTGCTTCAGGAATTGGGTATACCCCAATCACAGTCTCCTATTGTTTGGTGTGACAACATCGGTGCTACATACCTATCTGCAAATCCGGTATTTCATGCCGAACGAAACACACTGAAGTTGACTATCACTTTGTACGGGAACGTGTATCTCAGAAGCAAGTATAGATCAAGTTCATCTCTTCCAAGGATCAACTTGCAGACATCTTCACCAAACCGTTGCCTCTACCACAGTTCGAGACTTGTCGGCGCAATCTTACCCTTCTAGATTCTTTAGGAAGTAGCTAAGATTGAGGGAGGGTGTTAGACTGTATAGTTCCCGTATATGTGTATGTATGATGTAACATTGTACCCCTTCATTATATATATGTGATAGGCCACCCCTAGAGGGTTGAGCCGGTTCCCCCAAACCTATTGTCTTACACGTGGCCTGCAGCAGGTGGGGACGTAACAAGGGGTGGCTCCGGCGACGGTTTCTGGTGGCGGGGTGTTCTGGCGTCACGCAGGTAGTGCGGGCGCTGGCCCCTCTAGAGGCCTTCTACGGCGGCGGGTGTGATCGATCCGACAGCTCTCCTTGGCAAACGGGTGGCTGCATCTTCCTCACATGGGTCCGGCCGGTGGTCGTGCTAGGGCGCTAGGGGTAACGCGGGGAGGCTGCTGGAGGGACGGCTAGACTGACTACCTGTCACCGGCACAGGGGTGCGCCGATCCGGACGAGCTTAGCTCCCCCCTTCCCTTTTCCAGGCCTACTGCCTCCTGGCTGTAGACCATTGTCCGGGGAGTGACGGTCACCAGCGGTACTGTTGGTGCTTGGGATCTACCGGTCGACTCAAAGCCTGTTCCTTCGTTGGTCTTCGAGTGTGTGGACGCAGGGCGGCAGCTTTGGTGGCGGGAGCTGCGGGCTCGTAGGCGGAGCTCGTGGCTCGGGTGCAGACGACTCACTATCATGGTCGCATGGGCGGTATGGGGGCAGGCTCTCGACGATCTACAGTGGTGGTGCGGCTGGCACTCTCGTGTAGGGTTGTACGTCAGGCGGAGGCGGAGGCGACGGGTGGTGGCTGGGGTGTAAACCTCGTCTGGCTCTGGCCAGACCGATGGCGGCGGCGTCCATGTGTCGTTCCCTTCTTGAAGGCTCCATTGTGGTGGCCCTGCGTCCTTCGTGTTACTCCGGATGAAAACCTCGATTCAGTGGATCGGGCAGTGGCGGCTCTGTGGTGTCGCTTCTTTCCTGGAAGCACCGCTTTGGAGGCCCTAGTTTGTCGAGTTTCGGCGTTTTCTCCTCGCGGTGACTCGTTCACGGTGGAGAGCTCCTTAGATCCTTAGCTATGCTCCATTTGTCTACTAGTTGTTTACTTTGGGGCATTTGGAGTAGTTCGTCACCCCCCTTGTATCTGCCTTGGGTGTGTGTGGTAGTGGGTGTTTGCGGTCTATGTCGATCGTTGCTTTATATATAAAGCAGGGCAAAAGTTTTTTTCGGTAAATGGACAGGATCGGAGGAGTGCATATGTAAACATCATTCAAAAGAACAGGGCTATCATAACTGTAGATATGTACTCCCTCCGTCCGGAAATATTTGTCGGAGATATCTCTATTTCTCCAACAAGTATTTTTCGGATGGAGAGAGTACGTTATGTAACTGAAGATTTGTTTTTTGCCGGGTACTATATAAACTGAAGATATGGAAGGATGCCACGTATATATAGCTGGATGGCAATGGGTCACCGAATCTAGCACATGAAGAACATATACATATGGAAAGGCGCATGCATATATGCGGCACTCCATGTGCATGCATGCATATGGACAGGAAGAAAATAGCCCCGGCAGCAACGATAAGCCATTAGTGTAAGCAGACACTCTGATCTAGCATTACTGCGCTTGCATCTTTTATGGTTTCATAGGACCCAGATACAGATAAGCAGGTGTCTGACACCTCGTATATGAACAACGCAAGCTTACACTAATCGTAGCAGGTGCCTGTGAAGGTTCACATACAATGAACCAGCACCTAGGCCCATAGTATACGCTTTGTTTAATTCTTTCTCGTACGATGCTTAGCAGGTAGTAGTCGCCACTTGCCAGCTATAAAGTAACACAACTTACTCGTCTTCTCAATCTAAGCCCCTGAGATTCAATAAAGAACTTGCGCCTTCGATGATATCCAGCAGGCCTGTTTGGTTGTTCGCGCCTTCGGTGCAGAGAGGGCGGAAACCAAACTTTTCATGGCTCTGTCGCCTACATAATATTTCCCTCGTTTCGTAATCATAATGCAGCATCTATATATTTTGCGCATGTTAAGTGGTCTTGTTTGTCTTTTCTTTGTGCATAATCGTGTTGGTGGGGTCGAGCTGGGCTACCTGTTGTTCCTATCGTTCTTTCTTTTCTTTGGGATAGCGTACTGGCATACTTTATTTCAACTTGAGGACAGAAATGTCGTTCATTACATCAGGAATAATAAAGCCAAGGGGGTTTGAATCCCCAAAAAAATCAGCATTTGTATCATAGGCGTGTCTCGCCAGATTGTGTGGCACCATATTAGCTTCCCTTTGACCGTGCTAAAAGGAGATAGCTCAAATTCTTTGTTCCTTCTGAAAACAGTATGCTAAAATGGCAATGTAAGAGCTCCAAACCTCGATGATGTCATTGCATGCCTGAATAAGTTCCAATGAATCTGATTGATGATAACCTGTGCCAGAATGGAGACCTCTCTGAAGACCAATCGCCTCAGCCGTGATTGCATCCAGCAAATGGTTAAGCACTGGAGCCGCGCGCTCGAGCCACTGCATCCCCTCGTTCATCTCGGACTACTGCACCCGAAGCATTATCATAAAATGTTGCATCTACATTCAACTTTTACTCATTTCTTGGAGGTTTTTGCCACAATATCTCATGTGGTTCTGAAGGTCTCGCTGCTCTGCTGCAGTTAACTGGAAGTGTGTGGTTTGTTCCTAGTGTTGACGTGTGGGCAGCGGTGCCGTCTGTGGGCATGCGTGGACGAGGGCTTTGGGTACCGATTTAAACAAGTGACATATATCCACCTTGGTCACTAGTTTTTTATAAATATAAAATACGGTCACCGATGGGGTTTAAGTTGCACGTAGGTACATCTAATGCCCCTTGTAGTGTTTTGAAGATTTTTGGACAAAACAGTTAAGGAACTAATGTGTTTACGAGTGCACACGGGAAGTAAAGTCCGTCAGAAGTATAGAGAAGATTGCTTGATCTTCTGAGAAGATTGCCTGGGCTATTGAGAAGATTGTCTGAGCTATCAAGGAGTTTGCCATACGTGTGGGAGACGACCCAAAAAAAATGTTTTGAAGAACAATTATCTCACTATGCTATTCGAGAAACAACTGACTGCATGCGACGAGAAGAATGAAGATGGCGAAAAGATGTAGTTGTTTTCTCTAGTTTCATTTTTCTCTATTGAGTCATAGGGTAAACCATATTGGGGGGGGGGGGGGGTCCAAGTTTTGTAGAGATTTAGGTATTTATTGTGTGCTCAATCATAAACTTATTTCTTCAAGTGAAGGCGAGAGAATTGTCTTCTTGCAGAGTGATTATTCTCTGAGTCCGAGACGAAGTTCTTCGAGACTTAGAGAAAGAATCGCTGGCAAATGAGTCGGCTTTGGTTAATCCTCAAGTAGAGTCGTTGCGTGTGTTTGAAACGACTGTTGTGCCACGTGTCAGTTGATCATTGAGTGGTGCATGCCCCTATTAGCCATTTCGCACCTTGGCATTGCTCCTTCTATAACTAACCACTCCAACCCAACTTTCAATGGCTGGCTACTCCATTTGAACCGATGAGAGTTTATATGAGCGACCCATCTAGCAAGAGAACTGCTAGATCCTAAGAAAATCCTAGAGCTAAAATATCTTAAGTGATTGATCACCACAAAGAACTAGATTGATACGAAGCTTGTGCCTTTTACTCTTGTGGGGTTGCACACCCACTAGACAGTTATGCGTCGGTCTGAGCAACAAGAGTCCTTGTGGGTTGCCCTGGATGAGTATGTGAAGGTTTAGAGATCGCCTTCAAGAATCTACCAAGAGTAAATCAACTGAAGTTTGAGGAATCTCACATCGAGGAGAGTAGGACGGAGGGAGGTTTGCTCCATGTGCAATCACAAATCCCTCCAACTAGACGTAGAACTTTGGCAGAAGTGTGAACTGGTCGAACAAATCGCCTATCGCCATCGAGCACCACACGTTTCCTCGCTACTTGCATTAGCTTTAGTTTTTCTCCATCTGAGTTATTCCTCTACCTCGAATTACTTTTTTGTGTTCAGTTCTTCGAAATTGATTGCATTTTTCTCTGTGTTGCTTACCATACTAGGATTTGTATTATCTCTCATAGTACTTAAGATATTATGTTTGTATGCTCGCATGATGTTTATCCCTTTCAACTTAGTTATTCATCTCTTCGTGTGTTCGATTAAAAGTTTCCCAATATGTTCTTTAGTTTTTCCTCTAATTATGTTACTTCTTTAGTTTCATCACTGCATAGTTTCTATCTTAGAGAGAATTTCGGTTGTGCTTCTTTGATATAATTTATGTGTTGCGAAGAATTTTAAATCTCCTATTCACCCCCCTCTAGTCGGTTTCTGATTCTACAATTGGTACAGCAGCAATGCAGTCCCTTTTCGTTGCACATTTTGGTATAACCACCTGTAGTTTTGAGAATGTCGACTACAATGAATTACAAGTCTGACGAGAAGATACTTGTCTTCGATTGGAAAGACTATCCCTTCTGAAAAAACAAGATGTGCATCCGCTTAAAGCCATTGATGAAGATATCTGGATAATTGTGAAATATGCTTATCTCACTGAGGACTCTCCCTATATCACTCCTACTGTGAGAACATACAAGCAGCTTGATTCTCAAGTTAATGACATTATCTGCAATCATCTCTCTATGGTGCAATTTGGTTAGGTTAGTTGTTTGAAGACGTCAAAGGAAATACGTGATATACTTGAGAAGGTGAATGAGGGTGTTTCCTCTTAGAAAGAATCTCGTTCGATAATCTTCAAAGGCACTTCAATCTCTTCAAGAGACTTGGCAATGAGTGTGTTCAAAAACATATGATTGTCTATGTGATATCTCTGGTAAACTTCAAGGACTTGGTGCAACTGATTATACATGATAAATGTTTATTGAGAGACTTAATGAAGGAAATATGCCCTAGAGGAAATATGCCCTAGAGGCAATAATAAAGTTATTATTTATTTCCTTATTTCATGATAAATGTTTATTATTCATGCTAGAATTGTATTAACCCGAAACTTAGTATGTGAATACATAGACAAAACAAAGTGTCCCTAGTATGCCTCTACTTGAGTAGCTCGTTAATCAAAGATGGTTATCTTTCCTAGCCATAGGCATGTGTTGTCATTTGATGAACGGGATCACATCATTAGGAGAATGATGTGATGGACATTACTGAGGGAGTATTGGATTAAGGGGTCCTCATACGGCCGGACTATTAACATGGGTCGGACTGATGGGCAAGACAGATGACTTCTTCCCGTGTCCGGATGGGACTCTCCTTGGCGTGGAAGGCAAGCTTGGCATACGGATATGTAGATTCCTTTCTCTATAATCTACTTTGTACAACCCTAGTCCCCTCCAGTGTCTATATAAACCGGAGGGTTTAGTCCATATAGGCAATCACAATCATAATCATATAGGCTAGACTTCTAGGGTTTAAGCCATTACGATCTCGTGGTAGATCAACTCTTGTAATACTCATATTCATCAAGATCAATCAAGCATGAAGTAGGGTATTACCACCATATAGAGGGCCCGAACCTAGGTAAACATCGTGTCCCCCGCCTCCTGTTACCATCGACCTTAGACGCACAGTTCGGGACCCCCTACCCGAGATTTGCCGGCTTTGACACCGACATTGGTGCTTTCATTGAGAGTTCTGCTGTGACGTCGAAGACATGATTGATGGCTCGCCTTGTTATTAAGGACAATATCACCTCCGGAGGAGCCCTGGCCTCAGGCCAAACCCTCCGTCTGGGAGGCTTTACCATGACTGCCCGTTCGGCCGTTAAGCCGACGATGACTTCTCGGGTCATCGAAAATCACCTCCGTGTCGACTCCGAATACTCCAAACGGATGGACCCGACGAAGTTGTCGTCTTTAAACGAACTCTTGGATCGCATCGCCTCCTTGGGGGTCACTACAGACTACGATCGGATTGGGCTTAAAATCGATCAGAGAGAAATCAAATCTCCACCGATCACCCATCAGATAGCGGTAGTAGAGGAGCAACAAAATGACTCTTCCTCTATATTAAGGACGAACTATGTTCGGATTTCCGAGCTCGAAGAGCCGGATACCCGTCCGTGGAAAGACGTGCCATGTCCTCCGAACCTAGAGTCGAACGATGGACCTGAAAAATCGGTTGATATCCCAGAGCCCGAACTATTAAAATTGGAAGTTTCTCAAACTCCGGATCCCAAATTGGGTCAGGGTTCGGATTCAAATCCACCCGCCCACCCAGATACACGCGATATTATGTAGATAGGACAGCAGTATGAGGAAACAATCCACCACTTTTGGGCCCGATTCCTCCTTGTCAAGGACAAGATCAAAGATTGCCGCGACGAAGACGCGGTCTCATTATTCTACAACAATCACACGGACGAGGGAATCCTCAATGCCATTAGCCGCCGTCGCGTATTACACTTTGCTAACTTGGCAACCATAGACAGAAGTACTGCGCAATGGAAAGCGCCTGGAAAACTCAGGCGGATCCTTGGGAGCCACCGGCTTCCACTCAACCCCTCTTCCGGGAAAAAAGGATGCACCCTTGTCGGTCGCCTGATCCAATAGTAAAGAAATTGAAGCCCATTACGGGGCGCAGAACCGTTCTGGAGGGATGGCTCGACAGGCCATGCAAAATACACACAACACCGGATACCATACCAACCCACAGCCTTAGAGCATGTTGGATACTCCCGCAAGTGGCCAAGAGCGGCGAGTATCTCCTCACCAAAAATACCGCAGAGCAACACCCCATGGAAGACGACGACCTCAGAGTATTGACGGTCTTCGAGACTTTCGCCTCAAACAATAGGCGCAAAAGGGCACTCCGCGGCCTCGCTAAAGTCTGCCAAGTCGCAGCAATAAACCCCTGGAACGACACAGTGATAAATTTTAATGTCGATGACGAACCAAAATTCAAGATAGTCCGGGCACATGTCGCCTTGGTACCCAGTCCGATCGTGGACGGCTTTCGGCTCACCAAAGTGCTCATGGACGGCGGCAGCGGACTAAACCTCATTTACGAGAAAACTCTCAATAAAATGGAAATAGACAGGAGCCGCATTGAGAAAAGTAGCATGACCTTCCGAGGAATCATTCCCAGTCGGGAGGCACGATGCGCGGGAAAAATCACACTCGATGTGGTATTCGGCACGCTGGAGAATTATCGGTCCGAAGAAATAACCTTCCAAGTGGCCCCTTTCAACAGTGGATATCACGCCTTATTAGGGCGAGATGCATTTGCACCCTTCCAAGTTATACCTCATTACAGGTACATGAAGCTCAAGATGCCCGGGCCCAATGGTATTATCACCCTTGCCAGTGATTCGGACATAGCATCCGCGCCGAAAATCAAACCGCAGCACTAGCCCTCGAGGCATTGTCTGAAGCCCTTGCGGCCAAAGAGTTAACCGCACTACGCTCCACAGTGGATAGGGATGACGTGATCCTGGACAAGCGACCCAAATCCACCTCCTTTAAACCAGCAGATGAAATAGTCAAATTTCAAGTCCACCCAATGGACCCCAAGAAGACAGCATCCATCAGAGCACAGCTGGACCCAATGATTGACGCCACACTGCGAGCGTTCCTACGCGAAAATTGGGACATATTCTCTTGGCACCCTTCCGATATGCTAGGGATAGCACCCAGACTGGCCGAACACAGCCGAGACATAATGAAGGGATACAAACCGGTGAAGCAAACACTGCGGCACTTTTCCAAACCGAAACAACAAGCTATGGTGGAGGAGCTAGCCAAGTTAATCGAGGCTGGATTCATCAGAGAAATAAAACACCTGGACTGGCTAGCAAACCTGGTGATGGTACCAAAGAAGGATAAATCATGGTGCCTATGTGTCGATTTCAAAGACCTCAATAAGGTTGCTCTAAGGATCCCTTCCCCCTCCCCCGCATCGATCAGATTATCAATGCTACTGCTGTTGGAAATATTCCCTAGAGGCAATAATAAATTGATTATTATTATATTTCCTTATTCATGATAATTGTCTATTATTCATGCTATAATTGTGTTATCCGGAAATCGTAATACATGTGTGAATACATAGACCACAACATGTCCCTAGTAAGCCTCTAGTTGACTAGCTCGTTGATCAACTAATAGTCATAGTTTCCTGACTATGGACATTGGATGTCGTTGATAAAGGGATCACATCATTAGGAGAATGATGTGATGGACAAGACCCAATCCTAAGCATAGCACAAGATCGTGTAGTTCGTTTGCTAGGGCTTTTCCAATGTCACGTATCATTTCCTTAGACCATGAGATCGCGTAACTCCCGGATACCGTAGGAGTGCTTTGGGTGTACCAAACGTCACAACATAACTGGGTGACTACTACAGGTATCCTCGAAAGTATCTGTTGGGTTGACACGGATCGAGACTGGGATTTGTCACTCCATATGACGGGAGATATCTCTGGGCCCACTCGGTAATGCATCATCATAATGAGCTCAATGTGACCAAGTGTTTGGTCACGGGATCATGCATTTTGGTATGAGTAAAGTGACTTGCCGGTAACGAGATTGAACAAGGTATTGGGATACCGACGATCGAATCACGGGCAAGTAACGTATGGATTAACAAAGGGAATTGTATACGGGATTACTTGAATCCTCGATATCATGGTTCATCCGATGAGATCATCGAGGAGCATGTGGGAGACAACATGGGTATCCAGATCCCGCTATTGGTTATTGATCGGAGAGTCGTCTCGGTCATGTCTGCATGTCTCCCGAACCCGTAGGGTCTACACACTTAAGGTTCAGTGACACTAGGGTTGTAGAGATATTAGTATGCGGTAACCCAAAAGTTGTTCGGAGTCCCAGATGAGATCCCAGACGTCACGAGGAGTTCCGAAATGATCCGTAGGTAAAGAATTCTATATAGGAAGTCCATTTTCGGCCACCGGGAAAGTTTCGAGGGTCACCGGTATTGTACCGGGACCACCGGAAGGGTCCCGGGGGTCCACCGAGTGGGGCCACCTATCCCGGAGGGCCATGTGGGATGAAAGGGGAAGGGAACCAGCCCCTGGTGGGCTGGTGCACCCCCCTTGGGCCTCCCCTGCGCCTAGGGTTGGAAACCCTAGGGGTGGGGGCGCCCCACTTGACTTGGGGGCAAGCCCCCCCTAGGCACTACTAGTCTTATTTTCTTGCCACTACTAGTCTTATTTTTCTTCGGCAGCATCGTGGGATGAAGCGGCCCGGACCGACCTTACACGTACGCTTACGTGAGACAAGTTCCACCGACTGACATGCAATAGTTGCATAAGGTGGCTAGCGGGTGTCTATCTCTCCGACTTTAGTCGGAGCGGATTTGATGAAAAGGGTCCTTATGAAGGGTAAATAGAAGTTGGCATATCACGTTGTGGCTTTTACGTAGGTAAGAGACATTCTTGCTAGAACCCTATTGCAACCACGTAAAACATGCAACAATAATTAGAAGACGTCTAACTTGTTTTTGCGGCATATACCTTGTGATGTGCTATGGCCAAAAGGTTGTGATGAATGATATATATGTGTGTATGAGATCATGTTCTTGTAATAGGAATCATGACTTGCATGTCGATGAGTATGACAACCGACAGGAGCCATAGGAGTTGTCTTAATTATTGTATGACCTGTGTGTCAATGATTAAACGCCATGTAATTACTTTACTTTATTGCTAAACCGTTAGCCATAGTAGTAGAAGTAATAGTTGGAGAGCAACTTCATGGAGACACGATGATGGAGATCATGATGATGGACATCATGGTGTCATGCCGGTGACAAAGATGATCATGGCGCCCCGAAGATGGAGATCAAAGGAGCTATATGATATTGGCCATATCATGTCACTATTTGATTGCATGTGATGTTTATCATGTTTTTGCATCTTATTTGCTTAGAACGACGGTAGTAAATAAGATGATCCCTCATAATAATTTCAAGAAAGTGTTCCCCCTAACTGTGCGTCGTTGCGAAAGTTCATTGTTTCGAAGCACCACGTGATGATCGGGTGTGATAGATTCCAATGTCCACATACAACGGGTGTAAGAAAGATTTACACATGCAAAACACTTAGGTTAACTTGACGAGCCTAGCATGTACAGACATGGCCTCGGAACACAAGAGACCGAAAGATCGAACATGAGTCATATGGAAGATACGATCAACATGGAGATGTTCACCGATGATGACTAGTCTGTCTCACGTGGTGATCGGACACGGCCTAGTTGACTCGAATCATGTATCACTTAGATGACTAGAGGGATGTCTAATCTGAGTGGGAATTCATTAAATAATTTGATTAGATGAACTTAATTATCATGAACTTAGTCTAAAAACCTTTGTAAAAATGTCTTGTAGATCAAATGGCCAACGCTCATGTCAACCTCAACTTCAACGCGTTCCTAGAGAAAACCAAGCTGAAAGATGATGGCAGCAACTATTCGGACTGGGTCCGGAACCTGAGGATCATCCTCATAGCATCCAAGAAAGCATATGTCCTAGAAGGACCGCTAGGTGAAGCACCCATCCTAGAGAACCAAGACGTTATGAACGCTTGGCAGTCATGTGCTGATGATTACTCCCTCGTTCAGTGCGGCATGCTTTACAGCTTAGAACCGGGGCTCCAAAAGCGTTTTGAGCAACACGGAGCATATGAGATGTTCGAGGAGCTGAAAATGGCTTTCCAAGCTCATGCCCGGGTCGAGACATATGAAGTCTCCGACAAGTTCTACAGTTGTAATATGGAGGAAAATAGTTCTGTCAGTGGGCACATACTCAAAATGTTTGGGGTGCACAACCGCTTGTCCCAGCTGGACATTAACCTCCCAGATGAGGCGGTCATTGACAGAATCATTCAGTCGCTCCCACCTAGCTACAAGAGCTTTGTGATGAACTACAATATGGAGGGGATGGTGAAAACTATTCGTGAAGTATTTTCAAAGCTGAAGTCAACGGAGGTGGAAATCAAAAAGGGAACATCAAGTGTTGATGGTTAATAAAACCACTAAGTTCAAGAAAGGCAACGGTAAGAAGAACTTCAAGAAGGACGGCAAGGAAGTTGTCACGCCCGGTAAGCCAGTTACCGGGAAGAAGCCAACGAATGGACCCAAGCCTGAGACTGAGTGCTTTTATTGCAAAGGGAAGGGTCACTGGAAGCGGAACTGCCCCAAATACTTAGCGGACAAGAAGGCCAGCAACACTAAAGGTATATGTGATATACATGTAATTGATGTGTACCTTACCACTACTCATAGTAGCTCCTGGGTATTTGGTACCGGTGCGGTTGCTCATATTTGTAACTCAAAGCAGGAGCTGCGGAATAAGCGGAGACTGGCGAAGGACGAGGTGACGATGCGCGTCGGGAATGGTTCCAAGGTCGATGTGATCGCTGTGGGCACGCTACCTCTACATTTACTTACGGGATTAGTTTTAAACCTCAATAATTGTTATTTAGTTTTAAATCCGAGAATAATAGTTGTTCTATTTATATGAGAGATATGTTTTATGGTCATGCCCCGCTGGTCAATGGTTTATT
The DNA here is from genome assembly GCF_018294505.1 of Triticum aestivum. Taxonomy (NCBI): domain Eukaryota; kingdom Viridiplantae; phylum Streptophyta; class Magnoliopsida; order Poales; family Poaceae; genus Triticum; species Triticum aestivum. Next base: position 601,001,434 of record NC_057804.1, read on the forward strand.
CTTGATGAATCTCGAACGTGATGTTACAGATATTCATAGTGTGAATACCAAAAGATGTAAGGTTGATAACGATAGTCCCACATACTTGTGGCACTACCGCCTTGGTCACATTGGTGTCAAGCGCATGAAGAAGCTCCATGCTGATGGACTTTTAGAGTCTCTTGATTATGAATCATTTGACACATGCAAACCATGCCTCATGGGCAAAATGACCAAGACTCCGTTCTCCGGAACAATGGAGCGAGCAACCAACTTATTGGAAATCATACATACTGATGTGTGCGGTCCAATGAGCGTTGAGGTTCGCGGAGGCTATCGTTATGTTCTCACTCTCACTGATGACTTAAGTAGATATGGGTATGTCTACTTGATGAAACACAAGTCTGAGACCTTTGAAAAATTCAAGGAATTTCACAATGAGGTAGAGAATCAACGTGACCGAAAAATAAAGTTCTTACGATCAGATCGTGGAGGAGAATATTTAAGTCACGAATTTGGTACGCACTTAAGGAAATGTGGAATTGTTTCACAACTCACGCCGCCTGGAACACCTTAGCGTAACGGTGTGTCCAAACATCGTAATCACACTCTATTGGATATGGTGCAATCTATGATGTCACTCACCGATTTACCGCTATCATTTGGGGGATACGCTCTAGAGACAGCTACATTCACTTTAAATAGGGCACTGTCTAAATCCGTTGAGACAACATCGTATGAATTATGGTTTGGGAAGAAACATAAGCTGTCGTTTCTAAAAGTTTGGGGATGCGATGCTTATGTCAAGAAACTTCAACCTGAAAAGCTCGAACCCAAGTCGGAAAAATGCATCTTCATAGGATACCCTAAGGAAACCATTGGGTATACCTTCTACCTTAGATCCGAAGGAAAGATCTTTCTTGCCAAGAACGGGTCCTTTCTGGAGAAAGAGTTTCTCGCGAAAGAAGTAAGTGGGAGAAAAGTAGAACTCAATGAAGTACTACCTCTTGAACCAGAAAGTAGTGCAGCTCAGGAAAATGTTCTTGTGGTGCCTACACCGACTGGAGAGGAAATTAATGATGATGATCAAGGTACTTCGGATCAAGTTGCTACTGAACTTCGTAGGTCCACAAGGACATGTTCCACGCCAGAGTGGTATGGCAACCCTGTCCTGGAAATCATGTTGTTAGACAATGGTGAACCTTTGAACTATGAAGAAGCGATGGCGGGCCCAGATTCCAACAAATGGCTTGAAGCCATGCAATCCGAGATAGGATCCATGTATGAAAACAAAGTGTGGACTTTGACAGACTTGCCCGATGATCGGCGAGCGATAGAAAATAAATGGATCTTTAAGAAGAAGACGGACGCCGATGGTAATGTTACCATCTATAAAGCTCGACTTGTCGCTAAGGGTTATCGGCAAATTCAAGGGGTTGACTACGATGAGACTTTCTCTCCCGTAGCGAAGCTGAAGTCCATCCGAATCATGTTTGCAATTGCCGCATCCTATGATTATGAGATATGGCAAATGGACGTCAAAACGGCATTCCTTAACGGCTATCTTAAGGAAGAACTGTATGTGATGCAGCTGGAAGGTTTTCTCGATCTTGAGAATGCTAACAAGGTATGCAAGCTCCAGCGATCCATTTATGGGCTGGTGCAAGCATCTCGGAGTTGGAACACTCGCTTTGATGAGATGATCAAAGTGTTTGGGTTTATGCAGACTTATGGAGAAGCCTGCATTTACAAGAAAGTGAGTGGGAGCTCTGTAGCATTTCTCATATTATATGTGAATGACATACTTTTGATGGGAAATGATATAGAACTTTTGGACAGCATTAAGGCCTTCTTGAATAAGTGTTTTTCAATGAAGGACCTTGGAGAAGCTGCTTACATATTAGGCATCAAGATCTATAGAGATAGATCGAGACGCCTCATATGTCTTTCACAAAGCACATACCTTGATAAGATATTGAATAAGTTCAATATGGATCAGTCCAAGAAGGGGTTCTTGCCTGTGTTTCAAGGTGTGAAATTGAGCTCGGCTCAATATCCGACCACGACAGAAGATAGAGAAAAGATGAGTGTCGTCCCCTATGCCTCAGCCATAGGGTCTATCATGTATGCCATGCTGTGTACCAAACCTGATGTAAACCTTGCCGTAAGTTTGGTAGGAAGGTACCAAAGTAATCCCGGCATGGAACACTGGACAGTGGTCAAGAATATCCTAAAGTACCTGAAAAGGACTAAGGATATGTTTCTCGTTTATGGAGGTGACGAAGGGCTCGTCGTAAAGGGTTACGTCGACGCTAGCTTCGACACAGATCTGGATGACTCTAAGTCACAAACCGGATACGTGTATATTTTGAATGGAGGGGCAGTAAGCTGGTGTAGTTGCAAGCAGAGCGTCGTGGCGGGATCTACATGTGAAGCGGAGTACATGGCAGCCTCGGAGGCAGCGCATGAAGCAATCTGGATGAAGAAGTTCATCACCGACCTAGGAGTCATACCCAATGCGTCGGGGCCAATCACCCTCTTCTGTGACAACACTGGAGCTATTGCCCTTGCCAAGGAGCCCAGGTTTCACAAGAAGACCAGGCACATCAAGCGTCGCTTCAAATCCATTCGTGAAAATGTTCAAGATGGAGACATAGATATTTGCAAAGTGCATACGAATCTGAATGTCGCAGATCCGTTAACTAAACCTCTTCCGCGAGCAAAACATGATCAACACCAGAACTCTATGGGTGTTCGATTCATCACAATGTAACTAGATTATTGACTCTAGTGCAAGTGGGAGACTGTTGGAAATATGCCCTAGAGGCAATAATAAAATGATTATTACTATATTTCCTTGTTCATGATAATTGTCTATTATTCATGCTATAATTGTGTTATCCAGAAATCGTAATACATGTGTGAATACATAGACCACAACATGTCCCTAGTAAGCCTCTAGTTGACTAGCTCGTTGATCAACTGATAGTCATAGTTTCCTGACTATGGACATTGGATGTCGTTGATAACAGGATCACATCATTAGGAGAATGGTGTGATGGACAAGACCCAATCCTAAGCATAGCACAAGATCGTCTAGTTCGTTTCCTAGAGCTTTTCCAATGTCACGTATCATTTCCTTAGACCATGAGATCGTGTAACTCCCGGATACCGTAGGAGTGCTTTGGGTGTACCAAACGTCACAACATAACTGGGTGACTATAAAGGTATACTACAGGTATCCCCGAAAGTATGTGTTGGTTTGACACAGATCGAGACTGGGATTTGTCACTCCGTATGACGGAGATGTATCTCTGGTCCCACTCGGTAATGGATCATCATAATGAGCTCAAAGTGTTTGGTCACGGGATCATGCATTACGGTACGAGTAAAGTGACTTGCCGGTAACGACATTGACGATGTATTGGGATACCGATGATCGAATCTCGGGCAAGTAACATACCGATTGACAAAGGGAATTGTATACGGGATTACTTGAATCCTCGACAACGTGGTTCATCCGATGAGATCATCGAGGAGAATGTGGGAGCCAACATGGGTATCCAGATCCCACTGTTGGTTATTGACCGGAGAGTCGTCTCGGTCATGTCTGCATGTCTCCCGAACCCGTAGGGTCTACACACTTAAGGTTCGGTGATGCTAGGGTTGTAGAGATATTAGTATGTGGTAACCTGAAAGTTGTTCGGAGTCCCGAATGAGATCCCGGACGTCACGAGGAGTTCCAGAATGATTCGGAGGTAAAGAATTCTATATAGGAAGTCCAGTTTCGGCCACCGGGAAAGTTTCGGGGGTCTCTGGTATTGTACCGGGACCACCGGAAGGGTCCCGGGGGTCCATCGGGTGGGGCCACCTATCCCGGAGGGCCACGTGGGCTGAAAGGGGAAGGGAACCAGCCCCTGGTGGGCTGGTGTGCCCCCCTTGGGCCTCCCCTGCGCCTAGGGTTGGAAACCCTAGGGGTGGGGGGCGCCCCACTTGACTTGGGGGCAAGTCCCCCCCTAGGCCGCCGCCTGTCGGTGTCAAAACAGGCGGATCTCGGGTAGGGGGTCCCGAACTGTGCGTCTAGGCGGATGGTAACAGGAGACAAGGGACGCGATGTTTTTACCCAGGTTCGGGCCCTCTCGATGGAGGTAAAACCCTACTCCTGCTTGATTAATATTGATGATATGGGTAGTACAAGAGTTGATCTACCACGAGATCAGAGAGGCTAAACCCTAGAAGCTAGCCTATGGTATGATTGTTGTTCGTCCTTCGGACTAAAACCTCTCCGGTTTATATAGACACCGGAGAGGTCTAGGGTTACATAGAGTCGGTTACAATGGGAGGAGATCTTCATATCATATCGCCAAGCTTGCCTTCCACGCCAAGGAAAGTCCTATCCGGACACGGGACGAAGTCTTCAATCTTGTATCTTCATAGTCCGGGAGTCCGGCCAAAGGTCATAGTCCGGCCATACGGACACCCCCTAATCCAGGACTCCCTCAGTAGCCCCTGAACCAGGCTTAAATGACGACGAGTCCGACACGCAAGTTGTCTTCGACATTGCAAGGCGGGATCCTCCTCCGAATACTCCATAGAAGATGTTGAACACAAGGATAGTGTCCGGCTCTACAAAATAAGTTCCACATGCCACCGGAGAGAGAATAATATCTGCACAAATCTAATCTGCTGACGTATTCCGTAGCGTGACATCATGCCACAACCAAGCCTTTATTCGAATCGTTTTACTATTCCACCTCAGTGCATTTAGCGAGGCGGTTTCCCTGGCACGTCTTGTCAAAGCAGAGATCGTGTCCCCTTATTCCGGGATTCTCATCAATACGAGCGTGGGTAACCCAACCGCGCCATTAACCATGGCGCTTGGGAGATAAGCGAGTTTTATTGGGCTGGTGGGGCGTATAGTCTCGGCCGCCCATATAAGGGGATAAGGATCAACCCTTTCCATTCACGCCTTCTTCCTCCCTCGCTTATCCATCCCTGCGCACTCGAACTCCAGTGCCCAAGTCCGCACTTCCCACCTCGACCTTTCTCCAATCATGTCCGGAGCGGGAGGCAGATGGATGGCCTCCTCCATCATGGAGGGGCAAATCAAAAGGTTGAGGAAGGCCGGATACTTGTCTGACGACATCGTGCACCGGCTTCCCAAGGAGGGGCAACTCGTTCCCACCCCTAGGCCCCATGAGAGGGTCGTGTTTCTCCCCCATTTCCTCCACGGACTGGGCTTTCCTCTTCACCCGTGCGTCCGGGGCTCATGTTCTACTATGGCCTGGACTTCCAAGATCTAGCCCCGAACTTCATCCTCAACATCTCGGCGTTCATCGTCGCGTGTGAGGCCTTCCTCCGCATCCAACCTCACTTTGGCCTATGGCTGAAGATCTTCAGCGTCAAGCTGAAGGTCGTGGGTGGACGTCAAGCAGAGTGCGGAGGCGCCATGGTGGGCAAGATAACCAACGTTACATGGCTCGAGGGCGCCTTCGTAGAGACCATCAAAGGATGGCAGTCGGGGTGGTTCTATATCACCGAGCCGCGTGACCCTGAATGGGCAGTGGCCCCCGAATTTCGATCCGGCATCCCCGCTCGGCTCACATCTTGGAAGGAGACGGGCCTGTTGTGGGGTAGTCTAGAAGAGGTGACCGGACTCCAAACCTGCGTCCGAGACCTGGTGAACAAGAAGGTTAAGCTTGTCGATGTAGTCCAGGTCATGCTCTTCCGCCGGATTCTCCCGTGTCAACGACGGGCCTTCACCTTGTGGGAGTTCGACCCAGCCCAGCACCAGGCTCTGTCCCGGCTTTTCAACACAAAGCACGAGGACTCTTGGAAGGTGCTATTCAAGAGCTCCGCACTACTAGGAAAAGGGCTATAGATGGAAATGACACTAATGGCGCACCAGACATGTGGTGCGCCATTAGTATATACTAATGGCGCACCACCTTCTGATGCGCCATTAGTGTTGAAACTACTAATGGCGCACCCTGCCCACGGTGCGCCATTAGTACCAAATTTTTTTTGAACTAGTGCGCCTGTCCAAACATACTAATGGCGCATCCACTGGTGGTGTGCCATTACTAGTTGTAACTAGTAATGGCGCACCAGCCAGATGGTGCGCCACTAATGTTATTTTTTTATTATTGTTTTTATTCCTTTTTTTGCAAAAGTACTAATGGCGCACCACCAGGGGGTGCGCCATTAGTAACCTGGATTACTAATGGCGCATTTGTTGCTGGTGCGCCATTAGTAAGTGGGCAGCAACAAGATATTTTGGACAGCCTCTCCTCCCACACTCACTTTCTCCCCACTTCATTCTCTCCACCGCCTCCTCCTTGTCTCGGGTGCCTCCTCTTTTTCACCTCATTTCCACCATAGATTCATTCAAATTAAGTGGTTAAGTTACCTTGTTTTGCTAGGTAAGTAAGGGGGGAAGCTATATTTATGTTGTTCTCCCTACAACAATGTGCACATGCACTTTTTATGGCCTAGCTAGATCTATGTATGTTCGTGGTGTTGCATATGTTTGTGGTGTTGCATATGTGTTTGTGTTTGGAGGTGTACCGGTATTTGAAATGCGATAGTTGCCAATATTTTGCCGGAATGTTGATTCATTTCCGTTTCGGCGAGAATTTTGGCATTAAGCATTCTTTTTGGTCCTATTTTTAGGGAAAGTCATGCCAAATTTTTTCTTGGTTCTAAAATATCGTTTTGCTCTACCCCGCAGGCGACCATGGTCCGCACGATGACCGAAGGCATCGTGAATAGGTTTTTGAGGTCCGCGAAGGCCGAGATGCTTCAAAAGAACGAGACGGAGATAAGATGTCCGTGTCGAAGATGCAAGCTGAATAGCCTTATTGCGGACCCGGATTCCGGGCAGGTGCGGGACCACCTGCTCTTGCGTGGTTTCATGGATGGCTATCGGTGGCAAGGTGATGAAGATGACTACGAAGTCGTCCATGGGGGCCGGGCAAGAAATGAGGAAGGGCAGCAAGACAACCACCGCGGCTCGGGGGGGCGAGAAGACGAAGAATCCCCAGGAGATGATCACGACGGTGATGCTGTACACAGTCATCATGTAGAAGATGCAGGACATGATGATGATGCCGGCGGAGCAGACGACGCTGGACCATCGATGGGCTGGGTGCAGGACCCTCATATTCAAGAGCTGCTTCTCAAGCAGACGGATAACGCAAGAGCTGCCGCCCGAGAGAAAGCCAAGATGGATCAACTTGAGTTAGACGCGGTTACTCCATTGTATGAAGGATGCAGGCCCGAGGATACCCGCCTGAAAGTAACGCTCATGGCTCTGGAGATGAAGGTAAAACACAAAATGACCGACGCATGCTTCGACGAGAACATGTCATTCTGGCACGAACGTCTTCCCAAGGGGAACAAGTGCCCGACCAGTTTGGAGGAGGCGAAGAAAATCGTGTGTCCTCTGGATTTACCGCACGTGAAATACCATGTGTGCATGAACAATTGCATCATTTATCGGGACGAGCACGCGGAGTCTACCATATGTCCGGTGTGCGGTGTCACTCGATACAAGAAGAGGAAGAAAGCTCCTCGAAAAGTGGTGTGGTACTTTCCGATCACTCCTCGTCTGCAGCGGTATTTCGCGGACCCTAAGGTAGCAAAGCTCCTGCGTTGGCACGCGGATAGGGAGGAGAAGAAGCGAGAAGATGACGCAAATGATCCGGAGATAGATAAAAAAGACAAGATGCTGAGTCACCCTAAGGATGCGAGCCAGTGGCAAGCGTTGAACTTCGAATACCCAGAATTTGGGAACGATCCAAGGAACATCATGCTGGGCGCGAGCACCGATGGAGTCAATCCGTTTGGCAGCCAGAGAAGCACACATAGCACCTGGCCTGTGTTCGTGTGGATGTACAACCTTCCCCCCTGGTTGTGCATGAAGAGGAAGTACATTCACATGAGTATGCTAATTGAAGGGCCGAAACAACCAGGGAACGACATCAATCTGTATCTGGGGCTGCTGAAAGAGGAGATTGACACGCTGTGGAAAACGCCAGCCAATACGTGGGACGCCGCAGAGAAAGAATATTTCCCTATGAGAGCCGCACTGCTCACGACGGTGCACGACTATCTCGGTTACGGATATCTTGCGGGGCAGGTAGTCCACGGATTTTCTGGATGCGTAAGGTGCATGGATGACACAACGTATCGCCAGCTAGATAGAGATCCCGGTCTTCGAAAACCGTGTTCATGGGACATCGAAGGTGGCTTCGCGACGATGACCCGTGGAGGAAACGCAAGGATCTGTTCGATGGTGAAACCGAACCCCGAAAACGCCCGTGTACGAGGAGCGGCGAGGAAATAGACAAGCTGTTGAAAAATTGGAAAGACTGCCCACTGCCGGGAAAGAAGCAAAAGGCGCCAGAGCCGCTGCTGAAGGTATGGAAAACGAGGTCTGTTTTCTGGGACTTGCCGTACTGGAAGATCCACCGTGTGCCTCACAGCCTTGATGTCATGCATATCACGAAGAACGTGTGCGAGAGTCTGCTTGGTACCCTGCTCAACATGCCAGAGAGGACCAAAGATGGGCCGAAAGCAAGGGCAGACTTGAAATCAATGGGCATCAGGCAGGAGCTTCACGCTATATATGATGATGATGATGATGATGATGATGAGGCGAAGCAGGACACAGAAAGTCGTCGCAAAGGCAAAAAGGCCAAGAAGACCGGAAATGACTACCCTCCCGCGTGCTTCACTCTAAGTCAGGAGGAGATCGAGCAGTTTTTCACCTGCCTCCTAGGAGTAAAACTTCCTTACGGTTACGCGGGGAAGATAAGCAGATACCTAGACCCAGCGAAGCAGAAGTTCAGCGGGATGAAGTCTCACGACTGTCACGTGCTGATGACGCAGATACTTCCAGTTGCAATCCGTGGGATCATGGACGCGCACGTCCGTGAAACGCTATTTGGCCTATGCAACTTCTTCGACGTCATCTCTCGGAAGTCGATTGGCGTGAGGCAACTCAGAAGGCTACAGGAAGAGATCGTGGTGATACTATGCGAGCTTGAGATGTACTTCCCGCCCGCATTCTTCGACGTTATGGTGCATCTGCTGGTCCATATAGTGGAGGATATCATCCAACTCGGGCCGACGTTCCTGCACAGCATGATGCCGTTCGAAAGGATGAATGGTGTCATCAAAGGATACGTTCGCAACATGTCACGTCCAGAGGGAAGCATAGCCAGGGGCTTTCTGACCGAAGAGTGCATCTCCTACTGCACGAATTATCTAGGCATCGAGAACCCCGTTGGTCTGCCCGTCAACAGGCACCTCGGCAGGCTCGCTGGATGGGGTCACCGTGAGGGTCGCCGCGAAATGCATGTCGACTTCGAGGGTCGACTCGCCGACTTTGAAAGAGCAAACCTAGTCGCGCTACAACACATAGACGTGGTCGATCCTTGGGTGGTAGAGCACAAAACCTTTATTAAGAAGACGTACAATGACCGAGGCCAACAGAGGACGGACGGAGATATACTCAAAGAGCACAACTCATGTTTCACGCGTTGGTTCAAGCAGAAGCTTCTGTCGTACCCTTTACATGAGGATTCTTCCGCGGAAGAACAACTCATATTCGCCTTGTCACAGGGCGCCGAGCACAACCTGATGACCTATGAGGCGTACGATATCAACGGCTACACATTCTACACCGAGGCCAAGGACATGAAGAGCGATGGTTATCAGAACTCCGGGGTAACGATGGAATCCTACACCGGTAACGACAAGGACAGATACTACGGAAGGATCGAGGAGATCTGGGAGCTGAGCTACGCTGGAGAGAAGGTCCCGATGTTCCGTGTCAGATGGGCCAAGAGCGTCCTAAAAGAAGACCGGTATTTCACCACCATGGTTATACCCGAAGCCAAATCCAAGACCGCGGGCGCAAACGTCACCGCGAAAAATGAGCCATGGGTACTGGCTTCCCAAGTGGACCAATGCTTCTTCATTACCGACCCGTCAAAGACCAGTCGTGTTGTCGTGAGGAGAGGCAAAAGGAAGATCATCGGAATGGATGGAGTAGCCAATGAGCAAGACTTCGACAAGTACGGCGACCCGAGGATCGAACATGACGACGATGATGAAGTAGCAGCATACACCACAAGAAGAAGCAGGACCACCCTACCTAAAGGACGTCCGTTCCACAGAAGAACTCCATTTGCGAAAAAGAAGGGCAAGAAGATTGTTAACAGATAGCTAGCTAAGATCGATTGTATTTAAATCGTAGCCTTCATTTCTCGATTGTATTTCATGGGCACTTTTTGAACTATCATGAATATTTTTAAATTTCATGGACACTCGATCTCGATCCCCCTCCATCTCGATCGCTATCCCACCTCGCCAGATCCGGTCCCCCTCGCCGCCGAGCACCCCCCGGTCCACCGGCCGCCGCCGCCGACCCCCCGCACCCTCGATTCCCCTACTCAACCGCCGCCGCCGACCCCCCGCACCCCTCCCCTACTCAACCGCCGCCACCGACCCCCCGCACCCTCCCCCGCTCCACCGGCATTACTGTTTGATGATATTTTTTAAAAAATTATTACTGTCTTATAAAAAAATTACTGTTATGATTTAAACAAGTTTGAACATATTTAAACACAAATAAGTATCAAACAACATTTTAAATGCATAAAAAATTTTTGTGGAGCCTAGGAATCGAACCCAGGACCTCCTGGTGTGAGAACTGGCACCTGACCAGTCGAGCTAGTAGAGGGGAGTTGATGTGGATAAGGTCAGGTGGGAGATAACCTGTTGGCTCGAGCGGAAATAAAAAAAATACTAATGGCGCACCAGGTCGAGGTGCGCCATTAGCATGTATATACTTATGGCGCACCGAGGGGTGGTGCGCCATTAGTATTGTGCCCCCCTACTTCGTATCCCCTCTCTCTCCCTCGCCGAGCCTCGCCCTCGATCCCTCTCTCTCCCTCGCCCTCGCCCTCGCCCTCGATCCCCTCTCTCTCCCTCGCCCGAGCCCTCGCCCTCGATCCCCTCTCTCTCCCTCGCCCGAGCCCTCGCCCTCGATCCCCTTCCCCTCTCCTCTCCCGACGCCGCCGCCCCGCCGCCCTCGACGCCGGCCAGATCCGCCGCCACCTCTGCTCGAGCTGCTCCCATCGACCACGCCGCTGCTCGCGTGCTTCTTCTCTCCCGCGACCCCGCCATTGAAGGTCTCGCAAGGTCCTCTTCTCCTCCCCCTCCCCCTTTGTTCGATTCGATTGTGCCGCCGTCAAGGTTCCCTGATGATGCTGGTTCCTCTCGCGCGCAGGCTGCACGCACCTCGGACCGCGTGTGCCTAGTTCTTCCCGGGACGCTGCCCCGACCCTACTACCCACGCCATCAGGGGAGCTCGTCAAGGTATCATCCCCCCCTCTCTCTCTCTGCTCTCTCCATCTCTCATGCTCTGGCGTGTTTTTTTCCTAAGGGACGAAACTATGTTCTCTTGTTGCTATTGCTAGGTGTTTTTGTCTGCCATGTACGTACATACCTAGAGTAGTTGATTAGATGCAGAATTCTTTGTTTGCTGAATTGCTGAATTGGAAACTGTATCATCTGGTCTGCGTGTGACACGCCATTTTAGCAAATTCTTTGTTTCTCTTGTTCCATTGATACAATATCAGATCATGTCGATGCATTGGTCTGTATCCAATTACTCTGCTTTGCACTCCCGGTTTTTATTGTATTAAGAGTATCAGTATCTAGCGGTCTGAGCATTGGTCTTTGGATTTAGCTTCTATCAACTGTGCTGTCTATGCTGCAAAATTTCAATATGCTCTGTCTATACTGCAAAGCTGGTAAACATGGAGTTTCCATACTTTATATCTTAAGTGAAACTGAGCGTACTATCGATCCTTGTTCCGATTTTATCAGTTTGACTTTTGGTTCAACCAAATGAGTAATCAGAGTTTAGTTGCTACTGTTCTGGTGTAAGCTATGGCCAATATATATAACAGATTCTTTCACTTGTGTCTGTACCAAGATCAAATGTGTGGGGAGTTTCTCTTTGTTGATATATTATTCCAAGAACAATTGTATCAAGCAAGAATATTGACTAAGGCATTGTTGCAGAGATTCTGAGAATTAGCAAACGATTTTGTGTACTGTCCTCTGTTCTTTCTTATTGGTGCGGTGATTGCTGAACAAGATCCCACCTGAACTTGCAGAAAAGAAGGACAAAAAGACTTAGTTGGTAACTGCTGAGGACTAACCTGATTTGCACCAATATTAGTCAATCAGAAAATGATCCATCATAGCTTTTGAACAGACTAGGGACAGTTAGGGACAACATTATGTCTAGCTAGGAACTGCAAATTAACAATAATTACAAGTAGGAGGGCCTAGTGACCCCGGGCGATAACTGAATGGTCAAATTCAAAGGTTGTGTTCATATTGGTCAAATCAAGTTATCTATGGAAATGCCACATTCTGCTGCAGCCAAACACTAAGCATTCATTGCTCCACTAGAGTTTCTACCTCTTATCTGATGAATGGTTTTATGAAAATGCCTTCATGGGTATATAGTCATGCAATCTGAATTTATGTTCAGCACTTGAAGGAAAAAACTATACACTCTTTCATCTGCCTGTTTGTGATTTGATAGTTGTAACTGTTCACCCGCATCTTGTATGTCATAGTGATGATTTACTCAAGTGGTAATTGGACACTAATATGATTCTGAAGTCATATGATAGTTGGTGTTTTGGTTTGTGATTAACATTTGACAATAATTAAATTGTTGTGAAGTAGTGAGACCCTGGAAATGTTACTTATATATGCATAATGCTCTTACTGCTCTGGAAGGATTGGACAAGTGTGCACGAACGTTTCAGATAGTTGGCCAAATGATATTTAAGCAAGTAGCACATTGCCTTGTCCACCTGGGATAATGATTTTGCAGGTACCCCGAGAGGCCCTTGAGTTTGCCGGAATGTCGATTAACTTCTGTTCCGGCAAATTCGGGTACTCCATATGTCCTATTTTCAGCAAAGGTCATGCTGAAATTTTCCGTGAATTTTAGCATGACTTTGCTAAAAATAGGACATATGGGGTACTTGTGACTAATGCATGGGCCGGGGTATCTTAGTAGTTAATTAAGTAGGATCAAGTGCCCCGGCGTACTTGTGACTAATGCATGGCTTTTAGGGTGCCTCGGTGTCGATAAAAACCGAAATGATGAAAGGTTAGGCTTTTAGGGTGCCTCGGCGTCGAAAAACCCTCAATGATAAAAGCTTAGATTTTAGGATGCCTCGGTGTCGACAAACCCTAAATGATGAGACCATGATCTTGTTCCTTGACAATAACCAACTTTTTGACCAAACTTTGTTTCTATTTAGAGAGAAACATGGCCCACAACGATGAGGCCGGGGGTTCGGGCGGCAAGGCATTCTGGGAGCTGTCCCAGGAGATGGAGGAACAACCTCACTTGTATGAGGCCGCCGCCTTCCCCACCGATCCTGAGACCACGGATGGTGCCGCCGAGGATGACCACACTGATGCCACCACTGATGGTGCCGCCGAGGATGCCACCACTGATGATGGCGGCGCACGCACAGATGGCAGCCAACCGAAGAGGCAACGGAAGGACCGGCGCCCGATCGTGCTCCGCACCCTCAAGGAGGAAGTTACTGAAGTGGACTCCAACGGGAATCCAACGGCGCCCGAACGAATAGTCAAGGGGTACTCGCTTCAGCTCGGGTGCATTGTCCGGAGCACCGTCTCGATCAACACCGAGAACCTGAGGCATCCTGACCGAGGGAATTTGCGCAACCTCCTCTTCACGAAGCTGCACGAACGATACAAGTTCCCCGCTGAATTTGAAAACACAAGCCTCAAAGGGAATAAAGTGAACAATGCTGCCCTCACGAAGATGAGCAAGGCCCTGTCTACTTGGAAAAGCAATGTGAAGAGAATGATCGAGAAAGGTGAGAGTTATCAGAAGATCAAGGAGAAAAATCCTTCGATCACCGAAGATGACTACAACGACTTCAAGATCAATTGCTCGAGCACCGCAAGCTCCCAATCAAGTGAGTGGGGGAAACAAATGCGGGAGCTGAACATAGGGGAACACACACTCGGTCCCGGCGGTTACAGAGTGGCGGAGCCTATATGGGACAAGGAGGAGGCGGACCGTGCCGAGCAAGGCCTACCGCCCCTCTTCGATAAATACGGTGACAAGCAGACCAGGAACTTTGTCAGGGCCCGGTACAAGAAGGACCCGAAAACAAAGGAGCTTACCACGGATCCGAAGACCAGGCAGCTTGAGCTTGTTCTGGTAAGGAATACACCCCCGCGTAATTAGCTCCATATGGTTGCATTCTAATTAATGAAGCCAAATTTCTAAATGGTTCACATTCCTTCCGCAGGCGACTGAAAGCAGTAGCGTGGGGTCGACTAAGAGCAACCCTTGGGACACCACTCTAAATAGGGGGTTGAATGTAATGAAGAACAAGGATAAGCTCAGTAAGCCGACGTCAGCTGGTCGTGTGGCCGGCAAAGGCTTGTCGACAAAATGGGGGTCATACTATACCGCTGGTGTGCGGAAGGAGAAAAAGACCAGCTCGGAAAGCCAGGCGCGAGAGGTTCAAGAACTCAAGGCACAGGTGGCGCGGATTCCGGAGATTGTCCAAGAGCAAGTGGAACAACGACTCGGAGCGACGATCACCGCCCTTGTGCCTACCTTGATCTCGGGGTTGAGTGCGTGGATTGCGGGCGGCCAACAGGGGCCGCCCCCGATTCCTAGCTTCACGGCCAGCAACTCGCATAATGCGATGGCGGGGCCATTGGTGCCTCCGGCGGAGGCGACATTGGTGTCTCCGACGCCGGCACGGGAGCTTAATGCACCCGGGTGTACGCCGGCCGGCACCTCTGCAGCAAGCGGCACCTCCGTCAACTGCACGCCCGCCGTTGGCGGTGCGTCGACATTAGCCGAGCTCGACGCCATCATCACGGTAACTAATTAAGCCTCTCTCGGCCGAGGACTTCATCTCCTTGCCTTTGACTGGGCATCCCTGACGCCCTACATGTTTTCGCAGGGCGCCGCCGACGTTCCGTGCACTCTCCTCCACTTCGTGAACAACGAGTTGGTCGATGTCGCCAAGGGCAAAATCGTTCAACCGGGCAACCCCTTGTTCCACGGTACCCAGATGCCACCCAACTTGTTTAGGGTTCAACTGGTTCGGGTGCTGCCAGGCTGCGACGACTTGTTACCTCCGATTCGACCCGTCGGGGCCGACGATGAAGACGTGATGACCCTCAGCGCCTGCCTGAGCTGGCCCCTGCTTTGGCCGAAGAGCCAGATTCGTTTGGGGGCGGGGGACACCACCCCAAAGACAACACCGCCAGTCGTGCCGGCGCCAAGTCGGCCCCATGGCAAGACCGCCGTAACGGTGCCGGACATCCCTATGCCACTGGATCCAAACATGCATATGGCACAGGATCAGAACGACGACGACGACGACGATGATACATTTGGCAACGTCGATCAGTACTTTGCCGATCATGGGTACGATGGCGACTTCATGGGGCCTCCTTCTCAAGAACCAAACCCAACAAAAGACGTGTGCGATCTAGCTGGTACCGCGGAGAAGCCAAGTTGCAACAGGCGCCGTCTGACGTTCAGCTCTCAGGAGACGCCTCCAGCTGCCGACTTCACCGAGCCTCAGATAGGCGAGGTGCGAAATATTATCAGCCCCAACACACTCAAGAAGGCGGTCTGTGAGCAGAACTCGGTCCCATTACAGGAGAAGAAGAAGGCACGCAAAAGAAAGACTAAGAAGGGTGCGAGCCAGCCGGCACCGAGTACGATCCGTGCTCAGGACGGGCCACCTTCACCGCAGGATATCTCGAGGAGGGTGCATGTGGCGGGTAGGGCGATGCTACCGACAAATATGCTCAATGCTGCAACCGGTGCTATGCGGAGTCTGCATGACAGTGTTCTTTCTTTGGAGAAGCGGCGTCTCAGGGAGAAGGATGTGGCATACCCAGTTTTCGCGGCCAAGGTGCCAGAGGGCAAGGGCTTTGTGGATAACTCCATCGGGCGTACGATCGTCCTGCGTTTTGATGACATCCACGCTATGTTGAACCTTCATCCGCTGCACTACACCTTCGTTCGGCTATTTTCGCTGAGTATGGAGATGCGGATCATTCGCGACAAGACCCCGGACATCGTGATAGTCGACCCCTTCTACATGCGTGCCAAGATCTTGGGCAGCGCTGGGGACCGGCAAGTCGCGAGTTCTTACCTCGAAGGCGTCATTCTGGCAAACCAAGATAAGGATAACTTCCTCGTGCCTTACTTTCCCGAGTAAGTCCTCCCCTCAACCGGCCCGTAACATATGAATTCTTACATTTCGATCGTTTTTCTTTTAACATTCCGTGTTTTCTGCAGTGACACACGTTGCACGCTCATCCTCCTAAGCCCCAAATATTCCATGGCCACGTATTTCGACCCGGACCGTCAGTCGAACGTAGACTACACAAATGTCAAGAAGGTTCTTGATGATGTTCTCCCCGGCTACGCCAAATCTGGAGGCACCTTCACCAGGCCTATTCGTAAGTACGGCAAGCACGTGTTCTCCCACAATACGACGTTCTGCTGCGTCAAGCAGCCGCCTGGCGGTCAGAAGGGTGCCTACTACGCCATCCATCACATGCGGGCGATCGTACGGGACCATCATCAACTTCTGCTACCGAGTAAACTCAAAGATTGGGCCGCGAGCGTGTCGGCAATCCAGGACGCGGACCTCCGACAAGAATTCTTTCGCATCCAGTCGGAGTTTGCGGAAATCATCCATCAAGATGTCCTTCGTACCTCGGGGCAGTTCTACCTCAGAAATCAACCGTCCAACAGTGACATCGACACAATGCTACAAATGCAGGCTGACAACGACCGTTATTTCATGACTCCCACGATAGACGGCGGCTTCATCCACGCTCCGGTCCCTTGAGTCGAGTCGAAAGCAGTGATGCTGTGTCTAGTTCTGAAACATCGATTGGCTCATGTTGTAATTAAACTTTAATGAACTTGTAGTATGTCTCTTTGGTTTCGAGAGTCGTTCAACTTAGATGTAATCGATGCTATTAATGTCTTGCTTTTCTCTTCCGATCGTTCTGTTGCATAATTATATATTGCTTATGTATTGTCTGTGAATTGGTACTAACGTTTCGTTTGGCTAGTGCATAGCGATGCCGACGTATGTCGTGTACAAGGGTAAGGTTCCCGGAGTCTACGATGACTGGGAGGAGTGTCGGAGACAGGTTCACCGATTCAGCGGTAACAGTTACAAAGGGTACACCACTAGGGCCGAGGCCGAATCTAGATACGCCCGCTATCTAGCGGGAGAGGGGAGGGAGCGTTGGAGGAACCGGATGAAGACGAGTTTCATCGTGATGATGCTCATCGTGATGACCGCAGCTCTCTTCTATGTGATGGTAGTTTAGATGATCGATATCGACTTGTAATGTGAAGACAAACTCGCTACTCGCGGTCTCGAGACTTGTAATATAATGTTCTATCTTTGTTCGGTCTTTTCAATTCGGAGACTAATATGATGAATTGTATTCGGAGACTAATATGATGAATTATATTCAAAGACTAATCTTCTATTGTATTCGATGAATCTGTTGTTGATGTGTGCTGTCTATATTTTGTCAAATTATACATTTTGTAACCTGTGCAAAAAACAGAAAATAAAAAAATAAAAAAAACCTAATATTCATACTAATGGCGCATCACATGACAGTGCGCCATTAGTATGACAAAGCATACTAATGGCGCATCACTGGTAAGTGCGCCATTAATATGCCATGGTTACTAATGGCGCATCCAGTGGTGGTGCGCCATTAGTATGCCAAAACACCTGGATATACATGGCCCCTGGGAGGCATACTAATGGCGCACCCTGGCCTATACTAATGGCGCACCCGCGGTGCGCCATTAGTATACCAGATAATAATGGCGCACCAGGTGGTGCGCCATTAGTAAAAATTACTAATGGCGTGCTGTTAATGGCGCACCACAGATGCGCCATTAATGGCCATACTAGGTGCGCCATTAGTAGGGGTTTTTCTAGTAGTGCCGAGGTCTCCCCACCCGTCACCGAGGATCGTGGATTCTGCGCCAAGCGCCAAGCCACCAAAGTAAGCTTGCCTTTAGTCTTTCTCGGGACACTTGATTTTCATGGTTTGATTCCATGCAGGATCTAAACTCCTGCTCCTTTGACAGGACTGGAAGAGGACATCCGGACAGCTTGACTGCCCGACCCCTTTGCCCGAAGGCCCAGCAGACGCGCGCTTGACGAAGCTGCTGGTTCCGGCACCTCACGTGGTGCCGGAGAAGAAGGTCAAGAAGAAGGCCACGGGGACCCGAAAGTGTTCCCGGCGCCTGGTGGTGTCGGATTCATCGCCCGACAACCCCGAAGCACCCTCCGCCTCTGAGGACGAGGAGGAGGAGGAGGAGGAGGAAGAAGCCTCTCCCCCTCCAGCGAGGGGAGGAAAGAAGAGGAAGGCCGCCCCAACTGGGGAGGCCGGAGGGTCCAAGAAGGGGAGGACCCTTCTGCCGGACTACGCCTCCGATGCCGAAGACGGCGGGGAGGAATGGCCATCCAGGGTCAAGCCCCTGGCAAAATCGTAAGTATCCGGATACCAGAATAACTTATGGTGCTCCTCTGATGTATGGTACCTTCTGACGCCGAATTCAATTATGCAGTCCGTCCCGGGCTCAACTCGGCGATTCGTCGAGCGGCTCCCTAGACTCGTCGGATGTGAATAGCGCTTTACTTCCTACGGCCTCCTCCCCTCTACCTACAGACGACGCCGAGGTGGAGTCCCAAGAGGGGCTAATGTCACATCCCTAGCTCTGGCCTGTCCTGTGCTTGCTTCCATCTGTGCATCATGTGTAAATTTTTAAAACTTGAACTGAGGAATTCAGAAGCCTCAAAAACTTAAATAAAAGAGGGGCAAAGAACCCTGGAAAATGCATTCAATGTTTTCAAAATGGCCTTAAATAATGTTGGTTATATTTTGGCAAGGGTTTTGCACCAAACCAAAAATAATGAACATTCTTGAGGAATATTTTGAGCACTGAATTTAAATCATTACTTTATTTGCATTTGGAACTATATTCATAACTTGTATAGAATATATTTCCAAATACCCTGAAAACATTTTATGTGCTTTTGGAAAAGTCCATTAAGCAGCATAAATATTTTCAGAGGAGTTTTTGGCATTGTTTGAATTATTTTTAAATTCAAAACAGTGGCAAAACAGATTAAATAAAAGAAAACAGAACTGAAATAGAAATAAAAGAGAGAGAGAGAAGGAAGTTACCTGGCCTCACCCGTGCAGCCCACCAGAGCCGGCCCAGCTCCTGTGCCTGGTCCAGCACTGTGCGGCCCAGCCCACCGCTGTCGCCACCGTCTTCAACCTCCTGCCAGTAGGCAGGAGGGCGTGTGCCCGACGCGCGCGCGCACGCACCGGCCACCTCATGCTTGCCGCTTGCTCCTGGACGTCGCTAGGTGCGCCACGCCACCCCCTCGGACCCCTCTCACTCTTCCTCGAGGCCCCGCCCCTCTGCTCCCTCTCTCTCGCCCGAACCCGAACGCAGCCATCGCCACCGACGAGAGCCACCGCGGCCACCGCCTCCCCCTCGCCTCTCCGACGAGCCCCCGAGCTCCGCGTGACGTCCCCGTCCCTACCACGGAGCCACAAGACGCCGGACGCCCTGGAGCGCCGTCACCGACGCCATCTTCTTTCTCTGCACCGACGGCCGTCGTCGCTTGATTCGCTGCCCACAGAGCGTCCCCGGCCTCGCCCTCGTGCTCGTTGGACTCGCGGTGAGCCGCTGACCCGTTCCCCTCTTCTTCCCATGCCGTTTGTCGCTCTAGCCATTGCTTCCGCCAGACCCGAGAGCTCGCCGCCGCCGTGCCTCATCACTGTCGTGGCCAGAGCCACCGTGGCTCAAAGCCGGGCACACCACCATGCTCCAAACCTCACCAGGAGCACGTAGAACCCACCAGCTTCCCCTCCCGAGCACCACAACGCCAAACCCGCAGGTGCCCGAACTCCGGCCGCCGCCTTGGAGCTCGCCGCCGTCGACTCAGGCCACCCCAGCTCCTCTGGCTTGCTCCATTGGATGCGCACGAGCTCGAGCTCCCTGTAGAACCCCTCCGCGCGTCGAATGGGCGCCGGAGCAGCCATTCCGGCGAGCCACCGCCGCGTCTGGTCGTTGCCGGCGGTTAGATGCCGGTGGATTAGCCCGGTTGACCAGGGATTTGACCCCCCCTGGGTCACCGACGTGTGGGCCCGTCCCTTGCTAACTTTTGGTTAATTTAATAACTATTTTAGTTAAGCCACTGACTCACTGACATGCGGGCCCCGCCCGGCTAACTAAGTTAGTTAGGGTTAATTTTAATTAGGTTAGTTAGTCCAGACACTGACACGCAGGGCCCACAGGTCAGTTTGACCTGGACGGCGCCCGTTGACCTGCTGACGTCACTATGAGGTCATGATGACGCAATAATTCCTTTCTGGAATTTAAATAAATCTTAAATGATTTAATAATTTCAGAAAATAGCTAAAACTTGTATAAATCATAGAAAATTAACCGTAACTCCAAATTAAATAATTTATATATGAAAAATTATCAGAAAAATTCAAGGAATCCATCTGTACCATTTCCATGCATGTTAGAACAACTTATCACTACTGTTTAGGACAATTCAATTAAATGGCATTTAAATAATCACATGTGGAGTTTGAATTTGAACCTAGGGTTCAAACCCACCCCATTTAACCTGTTGCTAGTTGCATTAGCTCAAAACACATTCATATTGCCATGTCATAGCATGCATCATATTGTGCATTGCATTGATTGTGTTCTTTCTTGTTTGCCGGTGTTTGTTCCCCCTCGGTAAACGTTGTACCGACGATGTGATCGTTGACACTGATGAAGACTCAATGTTATCTTCAGAAGTGCCAGGCAAGCAAAACCCCCTTGTTCATTCCGATACAATCCTACTCTCTCGCTCCTGCTCTCTTTTACTGCATTAGGACAACAACGACTTATTTGATACTTGCTGCGGTAGCTGAATCCTTTATCCTTTGCATGACCTGTCATTGCCACAGTAAATAGATGAAACCCACTAGCATGAGTAGGAGTTGTTTGAGCCCTGATGTGCCTACTCATTCATGCTTGTTTGTCATGCCTGCTACTGCTTAGAGTTGAGTCAGGTCTGATTCATCGGGGATGAATCAGAGGCGTGTGAACATGTCCTACTATGGGTGAACTAAGTGTGTGAACACGATTTGGTAAAGGTAGCGGTGAGAGGCCATGTAGGAGTACATGGTGGGTTGTCTCATTGCAGCCGTCCTCAGGAACTGAGTTCTGTGTTTGTGATCCATGATCAGTTACTACCACACATTGGGCTCCGGGCGCTCCAAGCTCTCTCGACTTATTAATCAACATGATCTCTGTCCAGGAGTTGCAACTAGTTTCTGGTGTTTGTAGGTAGTGTTAGTAGTCTACCAAGTGGCACCCGGTACAGGTGGGCTTGGGACAGACTAGGCACAGTGGCCCGGTGTACCAAGTAGCACCCGGTTGGTGGGCTTGGGAACCCTGCACACATCGTTTGGGGCCGTAAGCGACACCCCGGCCGGATCTCCTTGCGGATGGAACCCGAATAGGCGATAAACCTGGACTAGAGACTTGTTCGGTTAGTCAGGTCGTGGCCGACTCCCTCGCCCGGCTTCCGCTTGAAGGTTGCCGAGGTACATGACGTGTACAGGGCGATAAGTGGCGAAAGCGTGTGTGAAGAAGTACACCCCTGCAGGGTTAACATCATCTATTCGAATAGCCGGATTCCTCGGATATGGAAACTTGGACCCCTTGCATAGTTCATAGACAAGTGAAAGTGGATACTCTAAAATACGCAAGATAAGCGTGAGTGCTATGGATGGCGTTCTCGTAGGGAGACGTGAGCAGATCCATAGTGGTGTATTGGTTGGTGAATATGTGGACTCGTGTGCGCCACTTCAAAAGAGTTACTTGCAGTCATAGTTCAGGATAGCCACCGAGTCAAAGCTGGCTTGCTGCAGTCAAACCCCTCCACCCCCTTGTTGATAATGATGCATATGTAGATAGATCTGATGTAAGTCTTGCTGGGTACATTTGTACTCACGTTTGCCTATTTTATGTTTTGCAAAGAGACTTCAGTCTCACTAGTATTTCCGCGTGGTCTTCGACGTTTAGCTTGTTACCTCAGCTACGATCTTGTGCCCTCGGCAGGATCTGGTAGATAGTCAGGCTTCTCAGCCTTTTTCATTTATAGATGTCTGTACTCAGACATGATAGCTTCCGCCTGTGCTTTGATTTGTATGCTCTGAGTGTTGGGTCATGAGACCCATGTTTGTAATATCTCACTCCTCGGAGCCTTCTGAATAATTATTTGAGCTGTAGAGTCATGTTGTGATGCCATGTTGTATCTGCACATATCGAGCATATTGTGTGTATGTTGTTGAAATGCTTGGTATGTGTGGGATCTGACTATCTAGTTGTTTATCCTTAGTAGCCTCTCTTACCGGGAAATGTCTCCTAGTGTTTCCACTGAGCCATGGTAGCTTGCTACTGCTCCGGAACACTTAGGCTGGCCGGCATGTGTCCTTCTTCGTTCCTGTGTCTGTCCCTTCGGGGAAATGTCACGCGATGAATACCGGAGTCCTGTTAGCCCGCTACAGCCCGGTTCTCCGGAGTCCTGCTAGCCCAGTGCTACAGCCTGGATTCACTCGCTGATGACCGACACGTTCGATGCTGGGTCACGGATGCCTGTCCCTGTAAGTTAGTGCCACTTTGGGTTTACGACTAGCCATGTCAGCCCGGGCTCCTTATCATATGGATGCTAGCGACACTATCATATACGTGTGCCAAAAGGCGCAAACGGTCACGGGCAAAGGTAAGACGACACCCGTGGGAATACCGTGCGTGAGGCCGCAAAGTGATATGAGGTGTTACATGCTAGATCGATGTGGCATTGAGTCGGGGTCCTGACAGCTAAACCAGGAGGAGGTGGTCCCGGAGGCGCCACAAGGCGACCTCCCGGACTCCAGGCCCAAAGGGGGTAAAACCCCAGAGGGATCTAAGTCTGGCCCCGGGCCAGACACCGCTCTGGAACCAACAACGGTTCTAGAGTACGGCAGGCGGCACCTTTGTAAGAAAGGCGCGCCTACGACACCGGCGGCCTCCGTCCAACCGGAGACGCCGGACAATTTGCTGGAGGTGCTTAACGGCGCCTCCATCGATGAGGAGCACCGCACTGTTATGAGTGCGGTGATTCAGAAGGTTCAGTCCGCCAGGAGCGGACTGACAGAAGCCTGTACCAGCCTGCTAAGAGGTTTCGAGGTATGTAAAACATATAAAAATGCTACCGCATAGACAGTAGCCCCTGATGCTCAGTTCGGCGTTCGAAAAGAAAAGCCGAGCTAAGGATCTAAAAAGATATACGCAGGAGTCTAACATAAATATGTCAATATGGGAATGCAGGCTGCGCTGCTGACCTCTGCCGCACTGACTATGGAGGTTGATACATTGAAGAAGAGCCTCGAGCGGTCCGAAAACGAGCTCGGCCGTGCCAAGAAGCAGCTCGAGGACAAGGAGGGTATGTAATACCGTATGTAAATGTATATAGAAATACCTGCTTGCAAATAATGACAGGACCAACGTGAATATTGGAGGGACCACGACCGAGGTGGTGACCCTGAAGGAAGCGGTGTCCAAGGCCGAAAACAGTGCGGCCTTGGAGCGCATCGAGCGAGAGAAACAGGAGCCGCGGGTGGCGGAGGTGCGGCAAGAGCTCCAGGCTCTCGTGGAGAAACACGAGAGTTTGGAGCATGACTCGAAGACTCGAGAGTCCGAGCTCGCCTTGGCTCTTGAGAGTGCCAAAACCGCTAAGGCTGAAGCCCAGAAGGCCCTCCAGGAGATCGAGGCGATAAAGAAGATAGCGGTGGGTAAGGCATTCTTTATACAAAGCGAGCATGCATATAAAAGTGAATTATCTGTTACTTACTCGAATCCGGAGCTCTCCAGGAGCGTTCGCCGATCTGCCCCGTAGTGTGTCTGATGCTGTCACGTTCTACCGCGCCGAGGAGGGGAGCTCGACGGAAAAGGTGTTTTGGTCTCAATATGCTGAGGCCGGACATCCGGTGCCCCTGAGCGACCAGCTGAAGCAGCTGGTCGAGCTCCACAAGGTGGCCGAACAGGCCATGAAGGGCCTCAAAGTTTGGCTGTGGCCTGGAGAAGCCATGCCTGGGAGCTACTTCGGTCTGGTGCGGCGGCTGGTGGCGCTTGTCCATGGATTGAAGTCATCAAGCGCTCCATCTGTATTGAAGGTGCCCGTCGGGCCCTTTCCCATGCTAAAGTGCACTGGGGGAAGATGGACGCCGAGAAGCTTGTGACAGATGCGACACCGCCAGGCAAGGAGTATCGCAAGCCCGAGATGTATTATAAGGGCGTCCTGAAGGGTGCCTGCATTATAGCGGGTGAATGCTCCAAAGATGTAATTTTTCAGTAGACTCACATCGGTTATCCTGTACGCTGAAAACTTTGTTCATATGCTCTAAGCAATGCTTGTTAATTTAAAATATTACCTTTTGTGTGGTCGTTTATCAAATTTGAGAGATGCAAGTCATCGGCTTCTGCCCCCATGCCACGAGTGCTGGGGTGTTCGGGATAATCCTGAGCGCTCTTGTTCCCATTCTTGGGTCCATCTAGGGAGGCGCTCAGCACAACGAACAAGGCCATCGGGCTTATAGTGCTTTATCACTCTCACTTAGCCATAGAATTCTATAATTTTAAATTTCGGTGAAGCCCCTAGTATTCGGAAGACCGAGTTCGGGGCGCTATCCACGCCTGGGCCAGATAAATCCGGCTCCTCGCTTGAAGCAGCATAAGTCTTTAGGGACTCGAAAAACCTCGCGAATAGCGACCGGTCTCTCGCATTATCATGACGGTCAGTTTTAGCTTTCTCTACTGAGGTGTTAACCCAGCTCAACTGGGGCACAATCGCAGTAGTTCTCCCAGTGCTACCTTAGCCAACATTGCGGAACATAAGGTACCAAAACATGGGAGCCGGGCAAACCCAACTATTGACCCAACACATGATTCGGAGCCGATGCATATAGTGCTATAAGTTCGGGCTGCCGCACTCATGAGAGTGTTCAGTCTTCTCACACCGTGTTATGGGGTGCTTAAGCCCCTGCTGTATTGGCCGTACCAAAGTGTACGGTTGCAAAATGTCATGACTGAACATATTTGTATAAAAATAGATGAATACAATAATAGATAAGAGCTATGTATTGTTTATTAAAGGGGGCTGCTATGAAAAGCAGAACGATACAAATAGTGCGGTAAGCAAGAGATGGGATTATTTGACATATCCCCCTCCAGGGGCAAGCTGCGAGACTTTTAAGTAAAACGGGTATTTAGCTCGTTATAGAGACCACCTGGACATTTGACGTGGCTTGTACTCTCCATGGCTGTTGCATCGTTGTTCGGCGAGTGTATTGCCGGACAGGCCTTCCGGATAGTTGGGTCCTGAAAGTATATATAAAAAGGAAACGGCAGCATAGGGAGCCCCTAGTTGCCGTAGTTGTGCCCCTCCCCTTATGCCCATGGTATTTCCAGAGAGTAATTATGTACGCATGGTATCGCTATCGCCATCTGGCGAGGGCTGGGGTTGGGGCCGCACTGCTATGCTTGCTCGGAACATGCCAGTCGGTTTTGTTGTAGGTTACTTCAGGCGCGCTTGACGTTGTCCGGACGTTTAACACACGGATTGGGCAATTGCCTTGATAGGCTACTTTGGACTTCTGCCGCCAGGGCTGCCGTGTGCTCCTCCGTTCGGAGGGACCGTTCGGTGTTTCCATTTACCGTAATGACTCCGTGAGGGCCTGGCATCTTGAGCTTGAGATACGCGTAGTGCGGCACCGCATTGAATTTTGCGAATGCGGTTCGTCCGAGCAGGGCATGATAGCCACTGTGGAATGGGACTATTTCGAAGATTAACTCTTCGCTTCTGAAATTATCCGGGGATCCGAACACCACTTCGAGTAATACCGAGCCTGTACGGTTGGCTTCTACACCTGGTATGACGCCTTTAAAGGTTGTCCTTGTGGGTTTAATCCTTGAGGGATCTATACCCATTTTTCGCACTGTATCCTGATAAAGCAGGTTCAGGCTGTTGCCGCCGTCCATGAGGACTCTAGTGAGGTGAAAGCCGTGAAGGATGCTAGTGGGGTGGTCCCTTCGATCAAAAGTGATCGGGCAGGAGGACCATGGGTTGAACTTTGGGGTGACCGGCTCCAACGCATAGACGTCCTTGAGAGCACGCTTCCGCTCCCTTTTGGGGATATGGGTTGCGTATATCATGTTCACCGTCCGCACTTGTGGGGGGAATCCGTTCTATCCTCTGTTGTTCGGCGGCCGGGGCACCTCCTCGTCCTTGCTATGCAGCCCCTTGTCTCTGGTTTCGGCACTTAACTTGCCTGCCTGCTTGAACACCCAACAATCCCTGTTGGTGTGGTTGGCTGGTTGTTCGGGGGTGCCATGTATCTGGTACGAGCGATCGAGTATCCGGTCTAAACTGGATGGGCCCGGAGGGTTTCTTTTGAATGGCTTCTTCCACTGACCGGGTTTAGAGCCTCTGAATCCAGCATTAACTGCCGTATCCTCAGTGTTGTCGCTGTTAATGCGGCGCTTGTGCTTGTTGCGACGTGACCTGCCATTGTTGTCCTTGGTATCCGAATTGCCAGGGCTCTTGGTTATGTTATTGCTACGAGCTAGCCAGCTGTCTTCTCCCACGCAAAAGCGGGTCATGAGTGTCGTGAGGGCTGCCATAGATTTCGGCTTTTCCTGTCCTAGGTGCCGGGCAAGCCATTCGTCTTGGATGTTGTGCCTGAAGGCTGCAAGGGCCTCGGCATCTGGACAGTCGATTATTTGGTTTTTCTTGGTTAGGAACCATGTCCAGAATTGTCTGGCCAATTCCTCTGGCTGCTGGATTATGTGGCTTAGGTCATCGGCGTCTGGTGGTCGCACATAAGTGCCCTGGAAGTTGTCAAGGAACGCGGATTCCAGGTCCTCCCAGCAACTAATTGATTCTGCTGGCAGGCTGTTAAGCCAATGCCGAGCTGGTCCTTTAAACTTGAGCGGGAGGTATTTGATGGTGTGTAGATCATCACCACGGGCCATGTGGATATGAAGGAGATAATCCTCGATCCATACCGCGGGATCTGTTGTGCCATCTTATGATTCGATGTTTACGGGTTTAAAACCCTCGGGGATTTGTTGATCCATTACTTCGTCTGTGAGGCATAGTGGGTGTGCGGCGCCCCTGTACTGGGCTATATCGCGACGTGGCTCGGATGAGCTTTGTCTTTTGTGTTCGGCCTGGCCGTATTTATCATATCCGGCGTGACGGTTATCGTCACATGACGTGGGATGCCCACACGATCCATAGATCGATCTTGTTTGCCTTGCCTTATTCTCCAATATCTCTCGCAGGTCTGTTGCGTCTCCCCGCGCTCTGGTATTTTTTGAGCGGCGCCGGGGTGCGGCTTGGGTCGAGGGCCGGAAGGCCTCTCTGTCGCGGCCACGGGGTGGCCGATTGGGTGCATCGTACGTTGGTGATGTAGGTTTAGTTGCTTCCTCCTTTAGTTGGGGTAGCAGCCTGCGCTTTGGGTAGCTCTTGGAGGGGCGTTCGAGTTTATAATCTTCGGCCGCCAGGACTTCAGTCCATCTGTCGGCTAGCAAGTCTTGGTCAGCTGTAAGCTGCTGCTGTTTTTTCTTGAGGCTGCTTGCCGTGGCCATAAGCCTGCATTTGAAACGCTCTTGTTCAACGGGATCCTCTGGCACGACGAATTCGTCGTCGTCGAGGCTTGCCTCGTCTTTGGAGGGAGGCACATAATTGTCGTCCTCGACCTCCCTGTCCGCAGCTCTCTCATGAGGGCTGGCTCCTTCGTCCTCCTGCGCTGAATCCTGCTGGAGGGGGTTATCTTCGGCACTGTCCGGGGTGTTGTTGTCTCCGATGAAGGACTCGCCGTTTTTGCTTTGGTGGGATTTAGAGCGGCGCCGCTGACGTCGGTGCTTGGGTTGCTTCTTGAAGGGATCGTCCTCCGTTTTTTCATCGCCATCCCCTGCTTTGGGGGTGTCCACCATGTATATGTCATATGACTAGGTGGCTTTCCAGTGCCCTATAGGTGCTGGTTCTTGGTCGTCTCCTTCATCGGCGTCCATACCGTTGATGTCTTCGGAGTCGAAGTGGAGCATGTCGGTTAAATCATTGATAGTGGCTACAAAGTGGGTGGTGGGTCGGTTTTGAATTTCTTCATCGTCCGCATCCCAACCATGCTGACCATAGTCCGGCCAGGGCTCTCCTGACAAAGAGAGAGACTTTAGTGAATTCAGGATATCGCCAAAGGGTGAGTGCTGAAAGACGTCCGCGGTGGTGAGCTCCATGATCGGAGCCCAATCGGGTTCGATCGGAAGAGGTGCGGAAGATTCGGAGTTCGGAACGGAGTCCGACACCCTGGAGTCATAGGCCTCGCAAAGGACAAGGCTGGTGTTCGACTCTATCACCGTAGAGATTGTGGCTCCTAGGGCGGCGTCCAACCGTCCGCCCCCAACTGGCGCAGTCGGCTCCGAGCTAATGGTCGGAGCGGGCACCTGAGCGATGCTCTGGGCGTTGTCCGGCGGCAGAGCTAAATCATGCCCATCGTGACAGTGCGGTGCGCTCGGCCGTGGCTCGAATCCTTCGAAGATCAAGTCCCCGCGGATGTCAGCCGTGTAGTTTAAACTCCCAAACCTGACCTGATGTCCAGGGGCGTAGCTTTCGATCTGCTCCAGATGGCCAAGCGAATTGGCCCGCAGTGCGAAGCCGCCAAATACGAAGATCTGTCCGGGGAGAAAAGTCTCACCCTGGACCTCGTCGTGGTTGATGATCGAAGAAGCCATCGGGCCTAAAGGTGACACAGAGGAACTCTCAATGAAAGCACCAATGTCGGTGTCAAAACCGGCGGATCTCTGGTAGGGGGTCCCGAACTGTGCGTCTAGGCGGATGGTAACAGGAGACAAGGGACACAATGTTTTTACCTAGGTTCGGGCCCTCTCGATGGAGGTAAAATCCTAATCCTGCTTGATTAATATTGATGATATGGGTAGTACAAGAGTTGATCTACCACGAGATCAGAGAGGCTAAACCCTAGAAGCTAGCCTATGCTATGATTGTTGTTCGTCCTTCAGACTAAAACCTCTCTGGTTTATATAGACACCGGAGAGGGCTAGGGTTACATAGAGTCGGTTGCAATGGGAGGATATCTTCATATCATATCGCCAAGCTTGCCTTCCATGCCAAGGAAAGTCCTATCCGGACACGGGACGAAGTCTTCAATGTTGTATCTCCATAGTCCGGGAGTCTGGCCAAAGGTCATAGTCCGGCCATCCGTACACCCCCTAATCCAGGACTCCCTCACCCCCCCCACCCTTGGAGATGGGATCTCCAGGGCCAGTGCACCCCCCTAGGCCCCCTATATAAAGAGGGGGGAGGGCAGTCGCACCCCTAGTCCCTGGCACCTCCCTCTCCCTCTGCAACACCTCTCCCTCTCATAGAGCTTGGTGAAGCCCTGCCGAGATCGCTGCTACTTCCACCACCACGCCGTCGTGCTGCTGGATCTCCATCAATCTATCCTTCCCCCTTGCTGGATCAAGAAGGAGGAGACATCTTCCCCAACCGTACGTGTGTTGAACGCGGAGGTGCTGTCCGTTCAGCACTAGGACCATCAGTGATTTGGATCACGACGAGTACGACTCCCTCAACCCCGTTCTCTTGAACGCTTCCGCTAGCGATCTACAAGGGTATGTAGATGCACTCCTCTCTCTCATTGCTAGATGAGTCCATAGATTGATCTTGGTGAAGCATAGAAATTTTTTATTTTCTGCAACATTCCCCAACAACTGCAGGACAGGACTCACTGTGTTTCCTCGACGCATACACCGGATACCATCAAATAAAGATGAAGGAGTCCGATCAAGCTGCTACAACATTTATTACCCCATACGGGCCGTTCCGCTTCAACACTATGACCTTCGGACTCAAAAATGCCGGCGCCACCTATCAACGCATGATTCAAACATGCCTGGATAAACAGATCGGCAAGACAGTTGAAGTGTATGTAGATGACGTTGTCATCAAAACTAGGCACGTCAAGTCATTAATAGACGATATGCGTCTCACATTCGACAACCTTCATACATATGACATCAAGCTCAATCTGGAAAAGTGTGTTTTCGGTGTTCCCTCTGGAAAATTGTTGGGCTTCATCATTTCCAATAGAGGAATTGAGGCGAACCCAGCTAAAATCCGAGCTTTGTCACAGTTGTCTATGCTAACAGACCTTAAACAAGTCCAAAAACTAGCTGGATGTGTGGCAGCTTTAAGCCGCTTTATCTCTAGACTAGGAGAAAAATCATTGCCACTTTATCGCCTTCTCCGACGCACCAAACACTTCGAGTGGACGGACGCGGCAATAGCCGGACTGGAAGAAATAAAGGCTCTTTTAGCGAGCAACCCAATCCTGTCCACACCGAACGTCGACGAACCCATGCTATTATACATATCAGCAACGCACCAAGTCGTGAGTGCAGTGCTCGTCATCGTATGAGAAGAGGATGGACACAAATTCCTGCTTCAAAAGCCGGTATACTGCGTATCTACTATCCTCACACCATGCAAATCCCGGTGCCCTCATTACCAAAAAATAGCATACGCGGTCTTCATGGCATCCCGGAAGCTACGACACTACTTTCAAGAGTGCTCAATCACGGTGGCATCTGAAGTATCACTCAATGACATAATAAACAACTGCGATGCCACGGGCTGGACTGCCAAGTGGGCCATTGAGATCCTCCCATTCGACATAACATATAGACCGCGTCAGGCCATTAAATCCCATGTACTGGCCGACTTCGTCGCTAAATGGACAGAGGCCGAACTCCCTAAAGAGTACGACACATATTCCAACTGGGTCATGCACTTCGACAGTTTCGAAATGCTAGTGGGCCTAGGAGCGGGCGTTGTCCTAACATCGCCCACTAGAGATACAGTTCAGTATGTACTCCAAATCTTATACATAGACTCCAGCAATGCAGCCGAATACGAGGCCTTATTGCATGGTCTTCGGATGGCTGTCTCCATGGGCATACAATGCTTGGAAGTGCGCAGCGATTCAAACCTCGCAATATCTCAAATAAATGGAGATCTTGATGCCAAAGATCCGGAGATGGCGGCTTACCGCAACGCCGTTCACAAAACGTCGGCTCGGTTTGAGGGGCTCGAGTTTCATCATATGGCTCGAGAAAGTAATCAAGCGGCGGATGTCCTTGCTCGCATCGGCGCCAAGCGCGACCCTGTCCCACCTAACATCTTTCTCGAAAGTCTCTTCAAGCCGTCCGTGCTGTGGCAAGGGGAGAGCGGCAATATCAGTCCGGATCCGACAATAACCCCAGATTCGAAACACACCGATATCATCGGGGGCTCAGCCACCAAAATAACACCGTCGTCCCATCTTATCATGGTAGTCATTGCCCCATGGACCGAAGCCTTCTTAGCCTACCTTAATAGCCGAGAACTCCCTGAGGATCAGAATGAGGCGCGCTGCATTGTCCGGCGTTCGAAATCCTACAAGGTTCATGACTAAGAACTCTACAAGAAAAGCGCTATCGAAGTACTTCAAAGATCGATGTATCTCCGAGGAAGAGGGGCGGCAGCTCTTGGCTGAAATTCATGCCGGTCTCGTTGGTCACCACGCCGCGGCTTGGGCCCTTGTAAGCAAGGCCTTCCGTACAGGCTTCTATTAGCCGACGGCCTGGGCAGATGCACAGCACCTTGTCCAACGTTGCGTCGGATGCCAGCTTTTCGCCAACCAAAGCCATATGCCACCCACCGCCCTACAAACAATCCCCATCACTTGGCCTTTCAAGGTCTGGGTGCTTGATATGGTCGGACCCCTTAAAGGAGGAAGCCAGAAGAAAAAATACTTGTTGGTCACGGTGGATAAATTCACCAAGTGGATAGAGGCTAGACCAGTTAAAACGGTCGTAGTTGGACCAGTGATAGACTTTATATCCGGTGTTGTGCACCGTTATGGCGTTCCACACAGCATCATCACCGATAACGGCTCCAATTTCACAGCCGATGTGTCGGTGGGAACGACACCTATGGGATCACTGGAATCCCTACTACGGTCGGCGGGTGTGGGGTTGTGGAAAGAGTGGGTCTAAGAGCCAGCTCAAAGATCGTTTACCCAGGTTTGGGCCGCGAGGATGCGTAATACCCTAGTCCTGCTTTGGGGTATATTGGAGTATTCTTGAGCTAGCTATGGTGCGTGACTTGCTCAAAAGAGCCGAATCCCTCCCTAGTATGCCTTGGGCCTCCTTTTATAGGAAACACGGGACGCCACAGTGGCACACAGGAGGTGGAATGTGTACAGTAGCTGAGCTTATCGCCTGTCATTACGGGACAAGACGCATTAAATGCGCTCCTTAGGTGTCCCCTTGCTTTATAGGGGACAGGAACGAGGCCCATCCCATCCGTCGCCGCCTCGCCTTGCCTCGACACGCGTCTAGGCCAACGAGGCATGCATCGCCATGTAAGCTGGCAGGCTGCTGAGTTGGCGCGGTAGCAGTGTCTTCACGAAGATCTGCATGCCACCACGCAGATGCTTGTTGAGCTAGTCTAGAGGCCGCACGTCGCCACGCAGGTGCTCGCCTAGCTGGCTGGGCTGGCAGCTGCATGGGAACGGCGGTGGAGTCTTGGCAGGTGTGGGCCTGGCCGCGGCCCTGTTGCTGTCTTCGGCAAGGGTCTTGCCGGGGTCCCGGAAAGGGTCTTGCCGTGGCATCGCGGTCGTCCCCGGCAAGGATCTTGCCAGAGGTCTCGTGGATTTCCTTGGCGAGGATCTTGCCGAGGATCATCGTCTTCTGGTCCTCATCTGATCTTGCATGCTTATGACCTTCATGAAGATCTGCATGCCACCATAGAGGTGCCTCCCGAGCGTTGGTTCCGATGTGGTTGATGGCGTTGGAACCCTTGGGCTCAAGGGTGGCGCGCTTCGCTGGCGTTGGGCAAGTTGCCCCGGCAAGGCTCTTGCGGAGGCCACGGAGGCCGCCCCGGCAAGACCCTTGCTGGGGGAGTCCACCTCGCCCTTTTGCTTTTTGTGTTTCTAGTCTTGGCGCTGCCTTGATTATCTTGTGGCCCTGGCTTCCCTCCTCTGCCCTGCTAAGTGTGGCCGTGGGCGCGGCTCTCACTGCCCGTGCACATGTAAAGGGGTACAAAGGAGAGCCCCTACTTTTGTACACCGACAGGAGCCCCCGGGCCTGGTTCACACATAAGCATGGCGCATTGTTGGGCTAGGCCCAGAAAGGTGCGCGGGTAGGCGGGGCGGATTTTTACTGCGGTAACTCCCTCGCTCATTGTGCTTCCCCATGACCCGCGTTGAACGCGCGACGTGAAGGGTCGTGCATGATGTGGGGGTCACATGTGGGGCCCCTGCTACACGCAGGCATCACGTCGCAGTGAATAGTAAAGAGGCGGTCCGCGCCTTCCCCATAAAAAGGAATAACCGCAGGCGCGCTGCTCATTTACCCTCTATGCTTTCTCCAATCTGGGAACCGCCGTCCCTATCTTCTTCCTCCTCAAGCTCTCACTCTTGCTCATCGTTGTTGTGCCCTCATTTCTCTCGATCCTTCACCTCCTTCCAGACGCTATGGTGCCCAAAACCAGCAGGGGCAAGGGGGCGGCCAAGGATGCCATGGAGAGGGAGGCACCAGAGAGCGAGGCGTTGGTGCGGTGGGTGCAGTCCGCCTACTTCTCCCCGCCGACGATCGATGCAATTCACCTCAAGGACTTCTTCAGGCCTCTGTGGGGGACAGAGACGATGAGGCACCCTGCCACGCGCGTCGTCCCCGCCGATTGCACCAAGGCCGGCCGAAATCGGTACCCGTTTTTCGTTGATTTCTTCTCCTGCGGGCTCTGCCCTCCTTCCTTTGACTTCTCCAACGACGTCATGCGCACCTTCGGCTTTCGTATTTTGGATCTCATGCCAAACTCCATGGCGTGCATGGATTTCTTTTCTCACCTCTATGAGGGCTTTGCCGGGGTGCTCCCCAGCACAACGCTCTTCTTCCACTACTTCTACCCTCGCCTCCAACTAGGGGGCGCCATCTCCGGGATCATCTCATGGATCCCAAGGGTTGAGGAGAAAGGCACGTATCCAGAGGGTGCCCACAAGGAGAGGTCGGAGGAGTGGCGGGGCCGGTGGTGCTGGATCAAAGAGAAGAACCCGCCGGAGTTCTATTGGGTTCGTTAGAGCCCGCCAACCCACGGCGAGGACTGGAGCGACCTCGACGCCGATGACGGGAAGCTTTCGATCGCCACCACTAGGATACATCGCCTTACCATGGCCGGGCTCACCGTGGAGATGATTGGGATGAACTTCATCCGCCATCGAATCGCCCCGCTGCATAACAAGGGGAGGCCAGCCTGGGACTTCAGGAATGAGGCCGACATCATGAGGCTCTGCCCCGGCCTGAAGCATAATTTCATGATGATGGGACACACCCATTTCTGTCAGAGGCTCTTTCAGCTCTATGTGTTCAGTGACGGCAGGGTGGAGAGGACCGGCAGGGCCGCGAAGGCCGGCAAGGTCATCAAGGGGCCCCTGTTTGGGTTGCCGCCAGGTGTGTTCCCGCTGAGCAACAACTCTTGCCAGTCCGTCATCCTTGACATGATGCCGGTCTTCAATGCGCACGGCCTCGACCCGTCCTGGGCCGAGCCCCCGGCACGCGAAGTGCAGGAGTTCTTCGACAACTTGTCGGAGGGCTATGGTCATGACGAGCCGCTTCTCATCGAGGACACCACCCAGGAAGAGCTGGATTACATCACCGCCGGGGTGGCGGAGGTGGAGCTCGCCAGGGAGGCCGGCAGCGCTGGCGGCATGGAGGATGAGGTCGACGCAGCCGCGGAGGAGAGGGAGCTCGCCCAATGGGCGGGGTCTGCCGGGGAGGCCAGCGGCGTCAACACCGAGGCCCCCCTTGTTGAGGATGTGGTCGATGAGTCGACCGAGTAAGAGGCCGAGGCCAACGACCCTCCGGCCATGGGAAAGAAGCATGTCTTGTGGCGGACCAGCTCTGGCGAGCCAGTCCGGCCCGGCAGGACCGAACGGCGGCAAGGGGCCCAGGGGGAGTCCATGCGCCAGATGAGGGCCGCGACAGTGAAGAAGGCGGCAAAGACCGCGGTGGCGAAGAAGGAAGCGACTGCATCTTCTTCGTCCAAGCGTTGCCGGACTCCATCCCCTTCCCCTCCTCCTGCAGATGTCGACACGGAGGTCGTCTTCGATTTTGGGTCTCTCATCCCAAGGAGAAAAAGGAAGGTAGTGGGAGAGGAGGCGGAGGATGAGTAAGTGTCTAACCATCGTCACCTTCGTTCTTTCAGACCGTGCCGCTTTTCTTGACTTGTTTTCGTCTTTGCAAGGACAGGTAGACGATGGCCCAGAGGGTGGCAAAGAGGGCCAGGGCGTCGGCGGGCGACCAGCCCCCGGCGGGCGCTTCGCGCATGCCGATAGTGGAGATCAGCCCGGACAGCAGCCCCTAGCGCAGCCCTCGTCTCAGCCCCCAGCGTGCGTCCACCACTCACTCCTTATCAATGTGCGTTGGGGTACAATCCTTTGGCACTGAGCTTGCCGTGGCTGCAGGAGGAGGACGACAGCAGGAGGAGCCACCGAGGGCCACCACCAACATGCTGCCCCCATCAACCACGCCGCCCCGAGGGGCGTCCCCGGCAAGGGCGCCAAGCACCGAGCCCATGCGCACGAAGGAGGAGGAGGAGGAGGCGAACTTGGGCGTTGGTGGCTCCATCTCGGCAACATATGGGGCCACATCTTCCCAGCACGGCACGGGTAAGTCATTTGCTTTCTGGCCTCGTTTTGTTCTTGAACCTTGGTCTTGGCTTTGGCTCATTTTCCCTTCTCGGTATCCAGATCCT
Organism: Triticum aestivum; assembly: GCF_018294505.1. Taxonomy (NCBI): domain Eukaryota; kingdom Viridiplantae; phylum Streptophyta; class Magnoliopsida; order Poales; family Poaceae; genus Triticum; species Triticum aestivum. Next base: position 601,037,520 of record NC_057804.1, read on the forward strand.
CCCTCGGTGGACCGGGAGGACATCGACGCCGTCATCAAGGAGGTCACCAAGGATGCCGAGGCCGAGGCCGACAAGATCGCCGCCGAGGAGGCCGCCGAGACCGCTGCTAAGGATGCCGCCAAAGGGCCCGCCGGAGGGACCGACAAGGCTGCTGCCGAGGAGGACGGCAAGGGTGCCGCCGAGGAGGCCGAAAAGGGGCCTTCCAAGGACGCTGGCAAGGCTGCTGCCAAGGAGGAGTTGGTCGATGATCAACCCTCCTCCTCCGCCGCCTCTGGCTTGGCCGGGTACTTGAAGGTGGGCGACGACCTGTTCGTCCATTTTCCAGGGACAGCGAGCACCAGGGCGCCGGCCGAGGGGGAGGTTTTTGACGACAAGGCACTCGCCGCCGCCGGGCTCGAGGTTGTTGATGAACCGAGCGCCGGTGGTGGTGGTTCCCAAGAGCAGCGGCTTCTTCGGGCCATGGGCGCCAGCTTCTGGAAGCTCCAGGCGCTCCACCGCGCCCGTCTGGACAAGGTGAAGTCCAGGGTGGTTGTGGCAGACAAGGCAGAGGCGGATCTCGAGGAGTGCATCACTGAGATGCAGGCCTGCTTCCGCCAGGCCCAAGAAGAGCTGAAGTCTGTCCAAGATCAGTTGGCCGAGCGCAAGCAAGAGCTCATCTTGAAGCAGGCCGACGTCGAGAAGGCCCAGGAGGCGATGAGGGAACAGGCCGCCAAGGCTGAGGCCGCCCGGCACCAGCACCAGACCGAGCTGAACTCCTAGGAGGAGGACCTCGCCACTCGTGAGGTGGCGCTTGCCGTCACACTCCACGGCAAGGATGAGGAGGTCGAGAAGCTCGTCGCGCAGTGGACCTGGGAGATGGAGCAGAAGCACAAGGAAGCACTCGAGGCTCAAGCTCTGGTCCATGGAGCCAAGGTGAAGGAGCTGGAGGTGGAGCGGGTAGGCCTGAAGAATAGGGCCCAGGAGCTGGCGAAGGAGAAGGACACGATCAGCTGCGCCTTGACAGAGGCACAGGCCGAAGTCCTCGACAGGGCCGAGCTACTCACCCGTGCCAACGACTCCATCAAGGATCTGAAGCTGAAGCTGGAGGGTCTTGAGGGGACTCTTTCGGAGGTCAAGGCCCGGGAAGAGACCCTGACCAAGAGTCTGGAGAAGGAGAGGCAGCTGTGGAGGAATGATGCCGCCAACCACGAGGATTTTGTGAAGGGTGAAAACCTCTGGATCAGCCGCCTCGCCGACATCGCCGGCAGGATCACCACGAAGCTGGGCGCCATGGGAATGTCGAACATAAGGTACGCCCCAGAGCCGAACATGAGTCCCAACACCAAGCTGACTCTGTTCTTTGAGGGCGTCCTTGGAGCCTTGGAGCAGTTTCGCTTTAACAGTGCGAGCTCTCTGGCCAATGAGGCCCGACAGCTTTGCCGGGGTGCCCTGACCAAGGTCCTCACCAAGGTGGCGTACTGAAACCCCAACCTCGACTTTGACGCCATGCTAGAGAGCTTGCCGGAGGGTGTGGACCTTGTGCCGCTCGAGGAGCATATCAAGCCCATCATCAGCCGTGTCGATGAAATTGAGAGGATTGAAGGCCAACGCATGGGCTAGGCACCCTGTTGTGGAACTATCACGTGAGATGTCCTCATAGAAGGACATAGTCGTGGAGCCATCGCTACGGGTTAGCTTAAAGGGGTTAAACCGGACAAAGGACATGAGGGTTTTTATACTAGTTCGGCCCCTTCGATGAAGGTAAAGGCCTGCGTCTAGTTGTGATGGGATTATTGGGGTCTCGCTAACCAGGGAGCTAAACAAGCTATGCCTGGCTATCGAGTTGTTGTTTCTTGTCCCTGAACTGCCGCCGGGTCGTCCCCTTATATACACGGGTTGACACCCGGCTGGTTTACAGAGTCCCGAGGCCGACTCATACAAGTGTTTGGCTCGGTCTCTCCTTTCCTTATCTTACAACACAAGTTACATGACTATCGCGGTTTACCACTATGGGCCCTAATCCGCCTTTGGGCTCCGGGCCTCTAAGCTTCATAGTAAAGCGCCATCTTCTGAGTCTTCATGGGCTTCAATATAGTTGAGGGTGAACCGGCCCCTCCTGGGTGGTTTACACTCAGTACTTATATCCCCAACATTAGGCCCCAGATTGATTTGAACATGTTCATGTCAATTTTCAATACTTAGAAAAATCCTACAACATCATGGGATTCATTTCTCGTAGGCCGCCACGATGTCTTCTTCTATAGACTTTGTTAAACCGTCGTGATGTCATCCTATGGATAGAGCAACGGATCATCATGATTTCATCTCTGTAAAAAAAACAATAAAAAGATTCCCTTCATTTAATGTCATCCCGGAAATCGAGGCGACAGCTGCGCCACTTGCCCCTTTGGACTCCTCGATTCTCGCGTCTGTCACTTATCCCCTGCCTTGTTATAAATAAGCCTGACGGGCCCTCTCATTTTCTCCCCTTTCTTCTCATCTTCTTCCTCGCGACCTGAATGACCCCAGCGCCGTCGCTGACGTCGATCTTCGAATCTGCACCGACCAAGGCCGCTGCATCACCTTGTTTGTACCAGAGACCCTGCCACGCTCCTCCGCCGCTGAGTGGCCCTGGTACGTTTGCTTCCCTGTAACCCTAGATCTCCATTAGGGTTTCGAGTTCATCCATGTTCATCGTCGTTCATCAGTTCTTCTGTGCCCTTCTTCTAATCTTTTTACTGAGTGTACATATGTGCGCCTGATAGTTTTGAACTGCGGCTAGATCCATGTTGTTAGTTCACCATACCGTAGCATCTTACTGCCTCTGAATAGACTCCGTCTGAATCTTGTCTGTTCCTGTTAGCGCCATTGTAGGGCTCAGAAAAACTTTCTTTATTTATCCACGGTAGATCCAAAATTATACTGCCATGTTGTGAAACCTATTTCTGTAAACACTTAGTAAATTTCTGGCTCTTCTACGTAAGGGCGGTTTAACCTTTGATAGTCAATCCGCCATACATCATTAGTCCTCACTTAAACCGCCAACTTGACTTGAATAGCAATTGTCCGATTTAACACTGAGTAGTATACTTAAACCGTCGATCGTAAACCAGCTTTCATTTTTTCTTTCACAGTTTGCCTTTCCAAGATGACCAAACAATTCTCTGCTTGCAATTGGGTTCCGTCCAAGATCACTGAGACACAAATAGACGGATATGTCACCACTGGCGCTTTAGCCTAAAAAAGGATCCTTCATTGGCGAGTTCCAAACTCTGAATGCCCTCCTGAAACTCAAGATGGAGAGGTTATTGTATTTATGCAACACTTAGACCGGGGATTCAGTCCGCCCGGATCAAAATTCTTTCGGCATGTCCTTGCGAGCTTTCAACTCCATCTACAAGATATTGGACAGAATTCCGTGTCCAATATATGCAACTTTCAAGTATTATGTGAAGTTTACCTTCAAGAAGAACCATCTGTGGAGCTGTTCCGGGATTTTCTCCATTTAAACCGCCGCACGGAGTTCTCTGATGGTCCCAACACGGAACTTGGCGGGGTATCAATTCAGAAGAGAAAAGAAGCTGATTTTCCTCATGCAAAACACCACAGCCATCCTAAAGATTGGAACCAAACTTGGTTTTATTACCGGAATACTGCCCCTGATGGAGAAAATCCCTTGTCAGGTTACCGCCCTCACCATCTTAGCAACCTCCACCCGTTACCTCCATGCTTAACTGCCCAAGAACAGAAAGTTTATGCACCTCAACTCGCCAAGCTCCGGGCTCTCATGGCTGCTGGGTTTCTTGGGGCATTCTGCCTTTAAGCTGTCGCTCCGGCTTGATGCATGAATACAGTGGAGACGTTAAAGATCCTCAACGATATCATGAAATAGTAATGACAGACCTTGAAGTTACTGAATCCATGAAGAAGATGCTTGATGAACCGATCGCCGCCTGCAGCCAAACCGGGTTGCCACCTTTTTGTGCCACCAACAAACTGCCAGCGGTAAAGTTTAACTTAATGTTCATTGATTCGCCTGTGCTTTTAACAATGTGCTAATGATCCTTTGTTTTAAGTTGCAGGCCAACAGCTCCTTCTAGAAACAGACTAAACCGGCTAGGGCTCCTCGTGCAAAGAGCAAGGTCACCAAGAAAGCGGGCAAGAAGAAAACCACTGAATCTTCTGATCCGCTAGAAGATGTTGACGAATCAGATCCAGAGGTAGAACTTGATTCACTTGGTTCCTTTTTCATACACCTTATTGACAATAACTATTCCCAGGATGATGTAGCAGCCAGTCGTGCAGACCATGTTGAGGTAATCTCTGTTTCCTCCGATTCAGATCTTGTGCCGGTTCAAAGATTTCGCCATGCAGTTTGGAAAGTAAAATACTCTCACCCTCTTGCTTATCTGTACCCAAAATTTCCTTTGAAGACATAGCAAGCTGAAGAACATCGCACAACCCGGCACAGTGGCCAGCAAATCACCTCTTCCGGTTTACCAGATACGCCAAACCGGAAACGTCGTCCAGAGGTTACTTGTTCTCCCGAAAAACTTTATCCTTTAAGGGTTTCTTCAGAGACCCACTTAATCCGTCTGATCTGAATTACCACGCGCCTTCCAATTCGTCTGGCGGTTCATCAACCACCCAACTGCCTCCTCTTAAGACCGTCCCTGGGTAAGTATATTGCTCTTCATGTTTCTCCTGCATAGTTCGGTTTACCGTGCTAATCTTTGTTGTGATGTCATAGTGCCAAAGCCCGCGTGAGCAAGAAAGCTAAAACCAGTGCCCCTATTGGTGAAGTTGAACCGACGAGGACTGCTGAGGAGACCGGTAGAAATACCGATGCTATGGATGATTCCTCCCCACAAGGTGATGATACTGAAGCTAATCCGCCAGAAGCCGACCCGGCCATTCATATTGACCCGTCGAGCCCTCATGTTACTCCTCCAAACCCAACTACTGATCCATCGGGCCCAACTGCTGATCCGCCGAGCCCAACCAGAAGCACCATCAATCCGCCAAGTCCACCGAAAGGTGATGACGAGGACGTTGTTATTACTGGCACTGCTCACACCAGTCCTAGTAATCCGGTTATCTTGGCTAAACATACCACCAAGGAGGAATTCGCTGCTATGGGCAAGGGGAAGGGGAAGACAGATTGATACAACTTTGTCAACCTTAGCGCTGAAGAACTTCATTCGGGTTATTTAAACCACCTGTACACCAGCCGTGACCTTGAAGCCGGTTTGGTAAACCTGATGAAGGAGTGTTATGAGGTATGAACACTTTGAAACTTTATTCTGTATATCGTCTCCATTGTAGCCCACAAGGGTCGGTTTGTCTTCTTGAAGACAAACCGGGACTGTCTGTCCTTGTTTAATTGCCTTTCCTTATGACTGATCAAATGTGCATTAGCCCCCAAGTGCCAAGCTGAATACCTGGATTGAGCCTTGGGACTTGAAAAAATTTCCACTTTTAAAAGCAATCCACATTAGCCCCCAAGTGCCAAGTGTATAACTTGTTATGTGGTTGGGACTTTAAGAGATATATAACTGTTGTATCATCTGACTTTGCAGGCTGACATGAAGACGAAAGAGTCCCAAACCGCCGATCTTCAAGAAATCCTTAAGTTACAACAAGAAGAAACCTCTAAAGCCAAAGAAAAGCTCAAGGATGACTTTGTAACACCCACGATGCGGCTATATCTCCCACATGTCGAAGCACGACTTAGAGGCATAACCGCAATGTGGTTTTGTCGCACGAAGGGTCATCTACGTCGTGGTACTTGGCGCCCATGTGGTCTCTGAGAAACTTGACAGACCGGTTGCTCCGAGTCCTCGGTCCTCATGCTACTTGCCGAAACCCGAGGGGATCTTGGCGAGATCCAGAACAACAGAAAAGGCCTCAGTTGACAGTGTTCAAAAGGACAGAACGAACTGGTGCGCATGCGACGATAGCGGGGCTTGCGGACATGGTGCCCGCAGTAGCAGTGAGGGTTCAGGGCCATGGGAAGGCAGAACCAACAGGAGCAAGTTCAACTGGAGCTGCTGCTCGCAGGATGGAGATCGAGGCGCGACGGAGCTCCTGGTGGTCGCCGGCGGCGGAGGTACGGCGGCCCGCTGGTAGCAGGAGGTGAGGGCAGGGCTCGAACACGGACTCGAGGCAGAGGGCAAACGCAAACTGCGGAGGTGTGACAACAGAGGTCAAAGTGGAGGCTGATGCAGCGGGAACGATGGCTCGCAGGGTGTGCGTGTGGGAGGGAGAGGAAGGAGGCCATGAGCAAGGCAGGAGTGTGCTGGAGGCGGGCGAAGGTCGTGGAAACGAGGAGAAGGGAGAGGTGGCCGCGGCAAAGGGAGGCAAGGGCGATGTGCGGGGCAGAGCAGAGGGGGCGCGGGCGGCGGCTGCTATCGCGGGGCGGAGGCGACGAAGGTGGTGCTCCACTCCTCCTGGTGCTCCTCCGACGAGGAGAGTTGGCGGCGGGACGCGGTGGCGCAGGGTCGGGCGAGATGCCCTGGCGGCGGCGCTGGAAGGAGGATGAGGGGATCGAGATGGAGTGGCTGCAGGACGAGGGGACGAGGGAGAGAAGAGGGGTCGGGCCTAGGGTTAGAGAAACTGGTGGGCTGCGGGGATGAGGTGGCTGGCACTGGGAGGAGGCCGAGCTGCGGTAGCTGGGAGGCCCAGCTGGGCTGGCTCTCTCCCTTCTCTCTAAATAAAAAAACAGAGAGAAGAAAGAAAATAGAGAGAGGTTAGGGGTGGAGCTAGGGCAGGAGGGCAATTTTTCTTGGACTCACAAAAACGAGCGTGACCCAAGAAAATAGGAGTGTGCATGTGTGAGAGGTTAGAATTCGAACTCATTTGAATTTAATTCAAATGGTCTTGCATAGGAAGTAGGTGCTAGGGAGGTCCAAAAATGTTCGGATTTTTGGTGGAGCTCCGGAATATGATGAAAGAATATATGGCAAGGTTGGAGACCAAGAATTAAGATAACAAAGGCATGGGATATTTTGCAAGTGGGTTGCGGTGATTTCCAAATTAAAGAAATATTTAATATAGCTCCCTAAAATATTGGGAGAATATGTTATAAAGACAAGTCACAAGTGAATTCCCTCGATTTAAATGGATCGAAGATCCATACAATTTATTTAGAAGAGTTATAAAAATTAATGATATGATGGCATGATGAAACGATGCAATGCAAGAGATGACAAGATGCAATGCAACAAGCAAATAAAACACATGGCGAAACTCGGAATAGCTGGAAGTCTTCTGGAGCATTGTTCTCGGGGCGTTACAACACTCCACCACTACAAGAGGATCTCGTCACGAGATCTAGGATGGCACCGGAGGGAAGCGGAAGAGGAAGAGAAGAGGTAAAACTAAGTTGCTTCTTTGACGAACGAGTGAAACCACGAACCTTGAGAGGTTGAAAAGTTGAAAGAAAAAACACAACGGAGTTGAACACAATTGAGAGCAATGTGGTAGAAAATGGAAACAAGGAACACCATTTGAACCTTGGAGCTTGCAAAGCTTTGAATGACGAGTACAATGGACAAGAAGGAATTGGAACCACTCTGGTTGAAACGAGATAAACAAGGAACAAGGAAGAACAAATTCGGACAGCACTCCGATTGAAAAGAGACGCATGACTTGATAAGATGAAAAGAACTTGAAGATATGACACAACACTTCGGTTAAATGGATAAGCACGAAAAGAACACGATCCTCAATACGAGAAGATGAGTGAAGAGAGCAACATCACAAAGCCTCCGGAAGAAAGAATAGAAGATAAATCAATGGAATAAAGGAATGGAGAAGAAAATGACAACTTCTGCCGCAAATGATCTTGGAAAGCACCCTTCCAAGAAGTTTACAACGGGGTTGTTGGGAAAAACCAACAACAAAATGAATAAGCTTGTAGTGGGCTTATGGAAAACATCTCAAAATTATGAGGTGACAACCGGCCACTCACGGAAACAATTTCTTGCTTGAGATCAACGAAGAGATGAAAACTTCTTTCGCCGAGAGGATAGGAGAAAACCTGGATCATTGATAAGCAACACAATACAACATTCCTTAGGGAAGGCTTTAGGTGAAATCTATACCAAGATAACTCCAACGAAGAGATTGATGGATTTAAAATACCTCATTCTTGACAACATGTGAATCGCGAAACAAGAATGGAAATTTTCAAGAATGATATAACACCACCTTAAAAGATAAGGTAGAAAGAATTGCACTTCAAAATACAAGAAGAAGAATACTTGAACTCCTCAGAAAAAACATGTGTTGGGCACCATGTTTATTTTAGAGTATAGCTTGGCGGATCTTAACTTCGAGAGAAATCTTGAAGAACAATTGAAGAATGAAAAGAATCCTTGACGAACCACCATGTAGAGCCTCCATGGAGAACTCCAGTAATAAAAGGATGATAAAACGAAAGGAAAGTTGAAAACACAAAGTGAAGCCTTGCGATGATTTAGAAGGAGCTTCGCGACGATATAACCGAGAAAACTTGGAACTCCAAAAAAAGAAAAGATGAAGCATCTCTAACCGAGAAAAATGACATGATGAACAACACTAGAAAGAAGAAACTAGATCACTTGGGTGAAACAATAATAGGAATTATGTTATGCGTATCCTTCACCAATTTAAATTGATGACAAGCAACGGATTTGGCATACTACTTATTCTCGTAGAAAGGATTAAGAGAGATATAGCGTAAACTTGAGAAGGTATAGATGGAACCACCGGTGGGATTTGGAAACAATGAATGAATTGATATGATAAAGAAGGAAGTGAAATCTTGAACGAACCATCGTAAGAATTGAAAATGAAAGTAACAAAGGCACAAATCACCGGGAAGAATTGGTAAACGAATGAAGATACTTGAGGGGATTTAGATACATGAGAACGAAGAGATCACGAGCTGACTAGAACGATGCACCGGAAGAATTCGAGAACGAGAGCTGAAAGCTGAGACTGAGTAATATTCATAAATGATGGCCTTCAGAAGATCGAGAAAGGAAAGAAATTCCTGAAATGCGTCGGATGGGTGAAAAGAATTCTCACAATCGAAAACAATTATGAGAGGATGGCATCAAGCTAGAAACACGCATCTTTGGAAGAACGGGTAAGGATTTAAGAGGAACTCTTCTTCGGTCTTCAAAGCTGAGAATGACGATGAGAACCACCAAAATTGTTGAGGCACTTCGGAACAAAGATGAATAGAAATGATGAACCAACGCTGAAAATATTTTAAAAGCGATCTTGGAGAAAGAATATGACTGATGAAAATTCATTCTTACGTCAAACTTGGAAATGAATTTGAGAATCGCTCCTGATAATTAGAAGAGTCAGGTAAGATCCTGGGAAAAGACCTGTGGGTTAGGGCCCACTCAAGAGAAACACCGTTGAACAATTATTTGAAAGGGGGGATTGCGCCGGTTGAATTAAATGGCTTGAATGAGATAATAATCTCCAAATAGCTTGAACGGATCTTGATAATGGAGACACAAATCTTCTTAGATATCCTCGGCACTTCGGATATGAAGAGAGAGAGGTGAACGATTATGAGATGCACCGGCATGGGATAGCATTTGAATGAGGAAAAAGTATATGATCAACACCGAAAGCTTGAGTTAAATCCACCGGAGAAGAAAAGAGATGAAGAATAATAAACTTGAAGCTCCGTTAGTATCTTCCTGAGAATCACCGGATAAGAACATTGACGGAAAAGAATGGAGAGACTTCCCACAAATAAAAGGGATACATGATTAAGAAATCTGAGTCCTTGAAGAAAAAGGGTGGGAGGGCGGGGAAAAAAAGACAACTTGGGATGAACGAAACAAACACCGTTGAGAAAACTTAGAATTGATCTTGCGGATGGGGAGAATGATGGGATCATCTCGAAGAGAAGCGCACCGGTTGGAAAAGAATTAACATGACGACCTCGATGATCAAGAAGGATTAGTATTCACATAGCAATATGAGAACACCATTTAGGAAAGGTATGGATTCAACATTTGACTTCGAAGCAACTCGAATACCACAAATAAAACAAAACAAAGGATTTGGCTTGCAGAATAAGCCGGAACAAACATATGATAGAGATTTTGTCCGAAGTTTTCATGGTGGGGCCCACACGGGCTCGAGTGTACAGCGCCATCATGTACAAGGCAGTGCACATGACATACGAAGCATCCCCGAACCAGCATAGCGAAGGGTTCTTTAAGACACAACGAGAGCACTGTAGAAACGACCGTGGAAAGGCGGACCACTAGACGTTGAACCCCAATCTCATATCATGCATCTGTCGAAAAGATATTCTAGGAGCTACTTGAATTCCCACCTATAAAACTCCCGAAACTTTCTGGTTATGCAATCTGGTGTTGAGGATACAGGGGAAGCAATATATATCTCACCCAAAACTAACAATTCCTACATCCAAGCTGTATCCATTCGTCAACACATAACCAAGAAACCTTCAGAAATCATGTACCTCAACCTTCGAAAAGCATCCGTTATACAAGCTATGGCAATACTCCCGAACTGCCGCCCCAGTACTGGGTTGCGTCGAGGTTATCTCACCAACAACTGCATAAAAGAGATTTTCGATGTCGGCAAAACTCAGGTATTCCAGAACTGCAACGATAAAATTGTGATGACAACACCTCGGAGCTCAACTCCCCGGGTCAAAGCCACATAAAAGACAGGAGGCACCAAGAACAATGTTCTCATCACAAAACCATCGAAACGATTCCAAGATACCCGCGTGATCCTAAATTTTTTTTTAGTGAAATTTGAGGAGAGGAAAGTCAAAACATCTACGTCAGGAGACCTCACCAGAGCGACGAAGGGACTGAGGAGTAAAAAGAATCCTACTCTCCGATATATATAATCCTAAGACCCAAAACATTTTTGTTCTAGACTCAACAACGCCAGCAAACAATCAAGCAGGGGGCTCCTAAGTCGGGGATGGCTCTGATTACCAACTTGTAACACCCACGATGCGGCTATATCTCCCACGTGTCGAAGCACGACTTAGAGGCATAACCGCATTGTGGTTTTGTCGCAAGAAGGGTCATCTACGTCGTGGTACTTGGCGTCCATGTGGTCTCTGAGAAACTTGACAGACCGATTGCTCCGAGTCCTCGGTCCTCATGCTACTTGCCAAAACCCGAGGGGGTCTTGGCGAGATCCAGAACAACAGAAAAGGCCTCGGTTGACAGTGTTCAAAAGGACAGAACGAACTGGTGCGCATGCGATGATAGCGGGGCTTGCGGACATGGTGCCCGTAGTAGCAGTGGGGTTCAGGGCCATGGGAAGGCAGAACCAACAGGAGCAAGTTCAACTGGAGCTGCTGCTCGCAGGATGGAGCTCGAGGCGCGACAGAGCTCCTGGTGGTCGGCGGCGGCGGAGGTACGGCGGCGCGCCGGTAGCAGGAGGTGAGGGCAGGGCTCGAACACGGACTTGAGGCAGAGGGCAAACGCAAACTGCGGAGGTGTGACAACAGAGGTCAAAGTGGAGGCCGATGCAGCGGGAACGATGGCTCGCAGGGTGTGGGTGTGGCAGGGAGAGGAAGGAGGCCATGAGCAAGGCAGGAGTGTGGTGGAGGCGGGCGAAGGTCCCGGCAATGAGGAGTAGGGAGAGGTGGCCGCGGCAAAGGGAGGCAAGGGCGAGGTGCAGGGCGGAGCAGAGGGGGCGTGGGCGGCGGCTGCTATCGCGGGGCGGAGGCGACGAAGGTGGTGCTCCACTCCTCCTGGTGCTCCTCCGACGAGGAGAGTTGGCGGCGGGACGAGGTGGCGCAGGGTCGGGCGAGATGCCCTGGCGGCGGCGCTGGAAGGATGATGAGGGGATCGAGATGGAGTGGCTGCGGGACGAGGGGACGAGGGAGAGAAGAGGGGTCGGGTCTAGGGTTAGAGAAATTGGTGGGCTGCGGGGATGAGGTGGCCTGGCGCTGGGAGGAGGCCGAGCTGCGGTAGCTGGGAGGCCCAGCTGGGCTGGCTCTCTCCCTTCTCTCTAAATAAAAAAATAGAGAGAAGAAAGAAAATAGAGAGAGGTTAGGGGTGGAGCTAGGGAAGGAGGGCAATTTTTCTTGGACTCACAAAAACGAGCGTGACCCAAGGAAATAGGAGTGTGCATGTGTGAGAGGTTAGAATTCGAACTCATTTGAATTTAATTCAAATGGTCTTGCATAGGAAGTAGGTGCTAGGGAGGTCCAAAAATGTTCGGATTTTTGGTGGAGCTCCGGAATATGATGAAAGAATATATGGCAAGGTTGGAGACCAGGAATTAAGATAACAAAGGCATGGGATATTTTGCAAGTGGGTTGCGGTGATTTCCAAATTAAAGAAATATTTAATATAGCTCCCTAAAATATTGGGAGAATATGTTATAAAGAGAAGTCACAAGTGAATTCCCTCGATTTAAATGGATCGAAGATCCATACAATTTATTTAAAAGAGTTATAAAAATTAATGATATGATGGCATGATGAAACGATGCAATACAAGAGATGACAAGATGCAATGCAACAAGCAAATAAAACACACGGCGAAACTCGGAATAGATGGAAGTCTTCTGGAGCGTCGGTCTCGGGGCGTTACAGCCTTGTCAGCCGTGGAACAGCTTAAAGAGGGCTTCAAAACTGAACGCACCAACTGGGAGAATGAAAGGGCTGCGTTATTGAAGCGGGCAAAAGATGCTGAAGCAGCCCTTAAACCGGAGGAAGAAGAACTGGCGGGTCTGAAGCATCAAGTGGATTCCATGTCCGCTGTCGTGTTTGGTAAGTACCTTGGAACACCTGCTCTGTAGTACTATCGACTCCGCCGGTTTAACTTGAATTTCTTAAACCGCCACAGGCAATCGCATTACTCATCTTGGGAGAAACATGCGGATGATATTAAAAGCGGACTATATGTTGATTGAACAACTGTATACCGGTGCTCGACGGGTCATCTCTGCAGCTTCATACAACAGACCGGTACCAACACTGATCAAGGATACATTAACAAGATTATCCATGACACTGGCTCAGATAGAAGAGGTGAAGCGATCTGTTGCCAGGGCTGGTGCTTTACTGGCACTGACTCGGGCCAAAGCATGGATATATGACTTGGATCCGGTTGACATCGCCAAGGGATTTCTAGATGAACAGGCAGACGGATCAGCATTTGACAATGACACACTCAAAGCTCTTACAAAGGACATGCGTCCACTGTCAAGTCAACTTGCTGCAGAGGCTAACCTAATGGTTCATCGGTCTTTTTATGATGAGAGGAATCAGCGGGTTGATACAACTATGATAGAAGTGCAAAACCTTATCCCGCCAATTCGTAAGCACACTTACGCCCCTGATGTTGACCCGTCCGATCTGATAAGTGAAGAAGCTGTCTTTCAGGCTCTAACCCGGATTGATTGGACGACTGTTGACTTCTAGCCTCTGGGTGGAGAGGAGGAGGTTGAACCGGTGCCTGAAGATCCTTCCACTTCATGACAGACTTGGTTGTGCAAGAACAATCAGCATTTTGGGCCTCAAAGCGCCTTGTAATAGGCTAGTTAAAACTCTTTGATTTGTTGTGCTGATGCATAACTTTATTGAACCGCCATGATACATGCAACGTTTGATTATGCTTTGATAATGCGATTCTCAAGCCTGCATATAGAAAGTTTGTCCTGGCGGTTTACCGCTGGACGGGTCATAATGCCCAAGATAAAGCCTGATTGATAATCAAACCTTAAGAAATATGAAATAACTCATACATGTCATGTGATATCACTTTAGTTGGTTTACCAACTTTGATTGTAATAAGGGTGAAGACCCAAATCTTGAATTTGTATAACTCCACCATGTACTGATGGCATATAATAAGTCATGCCGGGTTACGATGAACACCAGATGATCAAAACTGGTGACAAGTAGTCAAAGCCAGGCCGGGTTAACAAACTCTGGTTTGATAATTACGTCTGTCAACTTGTAGTTGAGAACCAAGCCGGGTTAACAAACACCGGGTTAATATGATGACTGAAAAGCCATACCGGATCAAATATACCGGTTCAACATAGAATTCGTCAAAAGAAAATAGTGACAAACACAAATAAAACCGTGTAGTCGAGGCTTTTCGAGGGCTGCCAGGCCCAAATTCGAGGCTTTTCATGGGCTGCCAGGCCGCTGAGTTAAACCATTTGACAAAGCCTTTTAAGATGGGCCTCCAACTAACCAATCACCATTTTAACTTTGACAAGTTCAGGGTCTCAATGTGAGTAACTGTCAAACGTTCGGCGGGTCATGCCAGGATTACCTGGATAGGAGTGGCTTACTTGATGAAGGCAGGTTAACCCGGGTTTTTAGGTAAATATACCAAGCTTCCAAGCCATGGGTCGATACCCAGCTACAAGGGTCCTTTCAAACTCTTTGTTACTTTACACAAAGATCCCCCAAGTAACTTGATGAGCTGTGCTCATTGGGTGCCTATGTTTGAGTTGTGCATAGCATCCAGACTCTCTTTGGCCCCTTGGGTGTGAAGCTCCCAAGTTGTATTGTGGCATGATAGCCCGTTTAACAGGTAGCACTCCGATGTGTCAGCTGAAGCCCCCATGTAACTCAAAGGATATTTGAGAAAAACAGTAGAGGCCCTGCTTATAGCAAGGATGCTGGTTTATTTTATTGATCATAATATATACATTGTCGAAATATGTACATGAGAGAAGCCTATGGCTCAAGTGTAGTAAGGTCGTAGGAGAGCTATGTTCCACGGCCGCCGGGTCTCCTCCTCAGACCTGCGTGAGTTGTCTCGAATGTCAATGAGGTAGTATGATCCGTTGTACAGATTTTTGCTGACCACAAAGGGTCCTTCCCAAGGTGGGGATAACTTGTGCATGTCGGTCTGATCCTGGATGAGCCGGAGCACCAAGTCACCTTCTTGAAAGGTTCTCGTCTTAACCCGGCGGCTGTGATAACGCCGTAGGTCTTGCTGATAAACCGCCGAATGAGCCAAAGCCATATCCCGTTTTTCATCTAACAGGTCCAACGCCTCTTGGCGTGCTTGCTCGTTGTCCGCTTCAACATAATTGGCAACCCGGGGCGAATCATGACGAATATCACTTGGGAGGACCGCCTCTGCCCCATACACCATGAAGAAAGGTGTGTAGCCCGTCGATCTGTTGGGGGTGGTGTTGATGCTCCATAACACAGAAGGCAATTCTTCCACCCAACAACCCGGCGTCCGCTTTAAAGGAACCATAAGTCGTGGTTCGATACCATTCAAGATTTCTTGATTAGCTCTCTCCGCTTGACCACTGGTCTCGGGGTGCGCCACGGATGCTAAGTCAAGACGGATGTGCTCTCTCTGATAGAAAGGTTTGTGCCATTATCCGTGATGATGCTGTGTGGAAAGCCAAAGCGGAAGATAATCTTTTTGAAAAATTGAACCGACGTAGCCGCATCACACTTGCTGACAGGCTCCGCTTCAACCCACTTGGTGAACTTGTCAACCGCCACCAGCGGGTGAGTCTTCTTATCCTTGGAGCGCTTAAAGGGTCCCACCATATCAAGCCCCCAAGTGGCAAACGGCCAAGTGATGGGAATCATCCTTAATTCTTGAGCCGGAACATGAGCTCTGCATGAAAACTTTTGACAAGTGTCACACCGCTTTACCAGATCCTCCGCATCAGCATGAGCTGTCCACCAGTAGAACCCATGACGAAAAGCTTTAGCAGCCAGGGACTTTGAACCGGCGTGATGACCATATTCCCCTTCATGAATTTCCTGTAGGATCTCTTGGCCTTCTTCCGGAGAAACACAACGCTGAAATACGCCTGAAACGCTGCAGCAGTGTAATGCGCCACTGTGAATAACCATCGACTTGGAGCGCCGGACTATCTGCCGGGCCAGGACTTCATCGTCTGGTAACTCTCCCCGGTTCATATACGCCATATATGGAACCGTCCAATCCGGCACAACATGTAAAGCGGCCACCAATTGAGCCTCCGGATCAGGAACAGCTAAATCCTCCTCTGTAGGCAACTTAACAAACGGGTTATGCAAGATATCTAAAAAGGTGTTGGGAGGTACCGGTTTACGCTGAGATCCAAGCTGGCTCAAAGCGTCTGTTGCTTCGTTTTTGCGTCGATCGATATGCTCAACCTGATACCCTTTGAAGTGACCCGCCACAATATCCACCTCGCATCTGTAAGCCGCCATGAGTGGATCCTTAGAATCCCAAGTGCCAGAAACTTGCTGAGCCACCAAATCAGAGTCTCCAAAGCATCATACTCGGCTTAAATTCATCTCCTTAGACACATGGAGCCCGTGGAGTAGAGCCTCGTACTCAGCTGCGTTGTTAGTACAGGGGAACATTAACCGGAGGACATAACGAATTTTATCACCTCGAGGGGATGTAAGGACAACTCCAGCCCCCAAGCCCTCCAATTGCCTGGATCCATCAAAGTGAATAGTCATCTGGTGCTTGTAACTCGGTCCAGTCATTGATAAAGTCAACGAGTGCCTGAGACTTGATGGTCGTTTGAGGCACATACTTGAAACCATGTGGACCGAGCTAAATTGCCCACTTTGCAACCCGGCCAGTTGCCTCCCTGTTCTGAATTATATCACCCAAAGGAGCTGAACTGACAACTATAATGGGATGGCCTTGAAAGTATTGTTTGAGCTTTCGACTTGCCATAAAAACCCCATATACCAGCTTCTGCCAATGCGGATATCGCTGCTTTGACTCAATAAGCACCTCACTGATATAATAAACCGGCCGTTGAACCGGATACTCCTTACCAGCCTCCTTGCGTTCCACCACAATTGCCACACGGACAGCACGGGCATTAGCAGCCACGTACAACAACAAGGGCTCCTTGTCAACCGGAATAGCAAGGACGGGCGGTTCAGCCAACTGCCGCTTCAAGTCTTCAAACGCCGCATTAGCCGCATCACTCCAGACAAAGGTGTCTATTTTCTTCAACATCTGATATAGAGGGATCGCCTTCTCTCCCAAACGGCTGATAAACCGGCTTAGAGCTGCAATTCGACCTGCTAGACACTGAACATCATTGATGCACGCCGGTTTAGCCAAGGATGTAATCGCTTTGATCTTCTCCGGATTAGCCTCAATGCCTCTATTGGATACCAGAAAGCCCAGAAGCTTGCATGCCGGAACACCAAAAACACACTTGTCTGGATTGAGCATCATCTTGTAAACACACAGATTGTCAAAGGTCTCCTTGAGATCATTTATCAATGTATCCTTCTTCCTGGACTTTACCACAATGTCATCAACATAGGCATGAACATTGCGCCCAATCTGAGTGTGAAGACAATTCTGCACACAGCGCTGATAAGTTGCCTGGGCACTCTTGAGCCCAAAGGGCATAGAAACATAGCAGAAGGCTCCAAAGGGAGTGATGAAGGCGGTCTTCTCCTAGTCCTTAACTGCCATTTTGATCTGATGATAGCCTAAATAAGCATCCAAGAAACTCAAACACTCACAACCCGCCGTCGCATCAATGATCTGATCAATACACGGGAGAGCAAAAGGATCAGCTGGACAAGCTTTGTTCAAATCTGTGTAATCCACACACATGCTCCAAGTGCCGTTTTTCTTGAGAACAAGCACCGGATTAGCTAACCACTCAAGGTTAAACACTTGAACAATAAACCCAGCAGCCAACAGTCGGGCTACCTGTTCACCAATTGCCTTGCGTCTTTCCTCATTAAAGCGACGAAGAAATTGCTTGACCGGTTTAAACTTGGGATCAATATTGAGAGTGTGCTCAGCGAGTTCCCTCGGTACACCTGGCATGTCAGAAGGATTCCATGCAAAAATGTCCTGGTTCTTGCGCATGAACTCGATGAGCGCACTTTCCTATTTCGGATCCGGATTTGTGCTGATGCTAAACTGTTTGGACGAATCGCCAGGAACGAGTCAACAAGTTTAGTCTCATCAGCCGGTTTGATTGTCAGGTTCGGGTCATGCTCAGTCGTAGGCTTCTTCAGAGGGGTCATATCTGTCATATCAACATTATCTTTATAGAACTTCAACTCCTCTGTAGCACAAACCGACTCAGCATATGCCGCATCACCTTCCTCGCAATCCAAGGCGATGTTACGACTTCCGTGAACCGTAATGGTCCCCTTGTGACCCGGCATGTTGAGCTGCAAGTAAATATAACAAGGCCTTGCCATGAACTTTGCATAAGCCGGTCGCCCAAATAGTGCGTGGTATGGGCTCTGGGTCCTCACCACTTCAAAGGTCAATGTCTCAGATCAGGAGTCATGTTCATCACCAAACACAACCTCCAAAGCGATCTTACCAACAGGATATGCCGATTTACCTAGTACCACACCATGGAAAACAGTGTTGGACGGTTTAAGACTCTTGTCTGTCAACCCCATGCGACGGAAGGTCTCATAATACAGAATGTTGATACTGCTCCCTCCATCCATGAGTACCTTAGTGAATTTATAACCTCCCACCTGAGGTGCCACCACCAAAGCTAGGTGACCCGGATTTTCAACCCGGGGCGGATGATCCTCTCTGCTCCACACAATAGGTTGCTCGGACCACCGCAGGTAACGTGGCACTGCCGGTTCAACAGCATTAACAGCCCTCTTGTGAAGCTTCTGATCCCGCTTACACAAACTAGTGGTGAATACATGGTACTGCCACCGTTCAACTGCTTCGGGTGACTCTGATAACCTGACTGTTGTTGATTCCCTTGATTATTCTACTGGTTGTTACCACCATGGTTGTTCTCGTTGCCCTGATTATTCTGAAATCCAGAGTTTGAACCGCCGCCACCAGGAAAACCTGGACCTGAACCGCCTGATGGACCCTGATCATATCGGAAAAGATCAGAGTTTTTGAACTCCTTCATAATGTGACAATCTTTCCAGAGATGTGTTGCAGGAACCTCCTTGGTCCCATGCTTTGGGCAGGGCTGATTTAACAAGCGCTCCAGATTTATTCCGCTGCCACGCTGGGGCGGTTTACCCTTACGACGCTGCACATTAGCATTAGCCACAAAATCTGAGTCCGCTTTACGCTTACCATTATTCTCATGGCCTCCTTGGTTGTGCTGCTATCCCTTTGCACCGCCGTTCTTCTTTCCCTTCTCCGGTTTCTCCTCATCAGAATCGGGATCCTTGGTATTATCAGAATCGGCATATTTGACCAAAGCAGCCGTAAGGGTGCCCATATCATTGCACTGGCGCTTGAGCCATCCCAACTTCATTTTTAGTGACTTAAATCGGCAATTGCGTTCCAGCGTGATGATTGCTTGGCCAGCGTTAATCCGGTCTGAAGAATGCAAAACTTCTGAAACCCGGCGCACCCAATGAGTTGTTGACTCATTCTCCCCATGAACACAGGCGTCGAGATCCACAATGGACATAGGTTGTTTACATGTGTCTTTGAAATTGGCTATAAACCGGGCCTTCAACTGGTCCCATGACTCGACGGAGTTAGCTGGCAAGTTCTTTAACCACGTACGAGTTGTTCCTTCCAACATCATCGTGAAGTACTTTGCACAAGCCGCTTCATCCACGTCCAGCATCTCCATAGCCATCTCATAACTTTCCACCCACGCCTCGGGTGGCTGATTAGGAGTGTAATTGGGTACCTTATGTGGGCCCTTGAAGTCCTTAGGCAGTCGCACATTACAGAGAGCCGGAATAAGACATGGCACTCCCCAAGAACTGAAAGCAAGTCCGGTGCCTCAGTCAACTAACGCTGCTGGCTGAACCGGGGCGGGTTGATATCGACCCATATGTTGTGCTGCTAAAGCGGCCTCCCTTCATGCTCTGCCATTATCCACCACATCCTGAGCGTTCACATCACCACGCGCCGGATTAGGCCCTTGAGGGACGATGCGGCTCCGCGCACTGCTGGACACTTCCGGTTCATCTATATGCCTGCTATAGCTTTTGCCGGACATGGAGTTGAGTGAACCCTGTCTCGGCTATACGAGTAAGCTTGCTGCTCTGTCAGAGCCGTTTCAAGAAGATCCTTGGCCCGCCGTGTCTCGACCGTCGCCGGCTATTCACCCTCTATTGGAATAGCGGCCAACTGGGATGTTGCTGCTATCATATTGTCCAAAGGGGTAGAGAAGTGACCCGGCGGGGGTGTGGTATATCGTGGCAGGTTATCCGTGCGTCGAGGTGGACCCATCACCTGAGGCTGATCCGGCGCTCCAGTCCTTGGCTCAGTATTCCGGTTTACCGCTGCCGGGTTGCTAGTTCCTGCTCCTGGCGTATCGAAGAGGTTCATCGCGTTGTAATCCGCCGACAAGCGAGATTGATGTCTCCTCCTGAATACTTGATTCGAAGCGTTCTGATCCATCAAAAGTCGATAATTATCAGCTTGAATCCTCTGCACCAGGGCATCTAAAGCGGCCCGTTCCTCAGTCATCCGGATCTCTTCCACCGCCAAATCTTCCTTGGCTTGTGTTATCTGATCCTTCAGCCTTGCAATGTCCGCATTGTGCTGATCCTGCGTCGCCAGTGTAACTGCCGTGGTCAACAAGGTTGCCCAGGCATCCATCAAACCGGAGAGAACTTGAGCCGGACAGCGCGCGGAGCCTCCTGCCCCTGCTACCGGTCCAGACGCTGCCGCAGTAGAGTTTTGCAAGGTTGGCTGTGTTCCGGCCATGAAGATTCCAACATGGTTCGGTGGTTCAAGAAATTCCGGAATACTGGTGCCATCGGAATACCCTTCAAACACGCCATCCTGAACTTGGTACAGGGATTCGGTTTCACCAGCGGATGATTCGCCGTTGGAAGAAGAGACCATCTCACCCTCAGACACCGGTTCAGATCCGATCCCGTGGACACACCCCGCGAACGCACGCGTCATGGCAGGCTGAATCCGGGCGGGACTTGCACGCTGAGCCGTTTTGCCGAGGTTGGTGCAGCTGTCCGGCTCAGGACCCGGCTCGTCGATCTTGCCGATGAAGACGTGAATTCCGCCAAAGGGGACCCGGTACCCATACTCCATTGAGCCGGCCTCGGGACCCTAGCCTGCGTCGTTGATGTAGAGCTTGCCGCGATGACTCTTGGTCATCCGGCCCACTGCGTATCCTTTGAGTCCTTCAAAGCTGCCCATCAATAACTCGAAACCATCATGCGATAGCCCCACGGTAGGCGCCACCTGTCGTGGAAATATCATGTCAGATGTCCTCATAGAAGGACTTAGTCGTGGAGCCATCGCTGCTGGTTAGCTTAAAGGGGTTAAACCGGACAAAGGACATGAGGGTTTTTATACTAGTTCGGCCCCTTCGATGAAGGTAAAGGCCTACGTCTAGTTGTGATGGGATTATTGGGGTCTCGCTAACCAGGGAGGTAAACAAGCTATGCCTGGCTATTGAGTTGTTGTTTCTTGTCCCTGAACTGCCACCGGGTCGTCCCCTTATATACACGGGTTGATGCTCGGCCGGTTTACAGAGTCCTGAGGCTGACTCATACAAGTGTCCGGCTCGGTCTCTCCTTTCCTTATATTACAACACAAGTTACATGACTATGGCGGTTTACCACTATGGGCCCTAATCCGCCTTTGGGCTCCGGGCCTCTAAGCTTCATAGTAAAGTGCCATCTTCTGAGTCTTCATGGGCTTCAATATAGTTGAGGGTGAACCGGCCCCTCCCGGGCAGTTTACACTCAGTAGTTATATCCCCAACACACCACGTTTCTCATTGCCGCTGCAGGTTCAAGACCAAGACAATTTTTATCTTTACTTAGAACCGCAACAACAATTGATGTAATATAAATCTGCAGTACTTTGAAATGATGCATGTTATTTTCCAATATGATCTCTCTCTGTATGTCCACCCTATGTTAATTGGCTAGGCTAGCCGACGCGTAAACCCAGGCCGCTGCGCCTTGAGGACGGATCCTTAATAGCCTGACGGGTGTGCTTGATGCCAGGTGAACCACCTTACCGTTCTCAGCGCGGTTGTCTGAACTATTGAGCGGACTCGAAACAGAACGAGAGTGTTGCCAATAGCGGAAGGCTACCCTGTCGTTCTCAACGCAGCCGCTCGAACTATTGAGCCGACTCGAAACGGAACAAGGGTGTCGCCAATATTGGAAGGGCCCCGTTGCGTGCAGGTTTCTCACACAAAGGGAAACATC
This sequence comes from Triticum aestivum, assembly GCF_018294505.1. Lineage (NCBI taxonomy): Eukaryota > Viridiplantae > Streptophyta > Magnoliopsida > Poales > Poaceae > Triticum > Triticum aestivum. The sequence goes on from NC_057804.1 coordinate 601,059,634, forward strand.
TCCAAGGAGAATAATTGTATATAAAAAGAATTGCTCAAAGTTTTGCATGACTTAGCTTTTCTGTCACTGCGCGAGTGTTCACTGCATCCGGCAACGATGCCGCTTGTTCCGTCGCCTTCTTCGTTGGAAGCCATGGCGATAGAAGAACTGCTAGACTAGCTACTAGACCAGATTTTCACAATTGCGCCCCCTACCTGGCACGCCAAAGATGTCGGTGGGTACGACACCTATGGGATCACTGGAATCCCTACTACGGTTGGCGGGCGCGGGGTTGTGGAAAGAGCGGGTCTAAGAGCCAGCACAAAGATCATTTACCCAGGTTCGGGCCGCGAGGATGCGTCATACCCTAGTCCTGCTTTGGTGTATATTGGAGTGTTCTTGAGCTAGCTATGGTGTGTGACTTGCTCAAAAGAGCTGAATCCCTCTCCCGTATGCCTCGGGCCTCCTTTTATAGGAAAAAGGGGATGCCACAGTGGCACACAGGAGGTGGAAAGTGTATAGTAACTGAGCTTATCGCCTGTCATTACGGGACAAGACGCATTAAATGCACTCCTTAGGTGTCCCCTTGCTTTATTGGGGACGGGAATACTACCTCTTAAGCACTGTGTTGGTTTTCCCTTGAAGAGGAAAGGGTGATGCAGCAAAGTAGCGTAAGTATTTTCCTTAGTTTTTGAGAACCAAGGTAACAATCCAGTAGGAGGCTCCTCACAAGTCCCCCGTACCTACACAAACAAACAAGAACCTCGCAACCAACGCGATAAAGGGGTTGTCAATCCCTTCATGGCCACTTGCAAAAGTGAGATCTGATAGAGATAATAAGGTAAGATAAATATTTTTGGTTTTTATGATATAGATTGGAAAGGAAAGATTGCAAAATAAAGTAGATCGGAAACTTATATGATAAAAGATAGACCTGGGGGCCATAGGTTTCACTAGTGGCTTCTCTCAAGATAGCATAAGTATTAAGGTGGGTGAACAAATTACTGTCGAGCAATTGATAGAAAAGTGCATAGTTATGAGATTATCTAGGCATGATCATGTATATAGGCATCACGTCCGCAACAAGTAGATCGAAATGATTCTGCATCTACTAATATTAATCCACACATCGACCACTATCCAGCATGCATCTAGAGTATTAAGTTCATAAGAACAGAGTAATGCAGTAGGCAAGATGACATGATGTAGAGGGATAAACTCAAGCAATATGATATAAACCCCATATTTTTATCCTCGATGGCAACAATACAATACGTGCCTTGCTGCCCCTGCTGTCACTGGGAAAGGACACCGCAAGATTGAACCCAAAGCTAAGCACTTCTCCCATTGCAAGAAAGATCAATCTAGTAGGACAAACCATACTAATAATTCGAAGAGACATGCAAAGATAACCGATCATACATAAAAGAATCCATAGGATATTCAAATATATCTCATAGATAAACTTGATCATAAATGCACAATTCATTGGATCTCGACAAACACACCGCAAAAAGAGTTACATCGAATAGATCTCTAAGAAGATCAAGGAGAAATTTGTATTGAGATTCAAAGAGAGAGAAGAAGCCATCTAGCTAATAACTATGGACTCGAAGGTCTGTGGTAAACTACTCACAACTCATCAGGGAGGCTATGGTGTCAATGTAGAAGCCCTCCATGGTCGATTCCCCCTCCGGCAGAGCGCCGGCGAAGGCTCCAAGATGGGATCTCGCGGATACAGAAGGTTGCGGCAGTGGAAATAGGGTTTCGTGGTGCTCCTGGATGTTTTTGGGGTACGTGGATATATATATAGGCGAAGGAAGTCGCTCAGGGGAGCCACGAGGGGCCCACGAAGGTGGGGGCGCGCCCACCCCCTAGGGCACGCCTGGCACCCTCGTGGCCGCCTCGGCTGCTTCTTGACGTCCACTCCAAGTCTCCTGGGTTGCGTTTGTTCCAAAAAGATCGCTCCCGAAGGCTTCATTCCATTTAGACTACGTTTGATATTCCTTTTCTTCGAAACACTGAAATAGGCAAAAAAACAGCAATTCGGGTTGGGCCTCCAGTTAGTAGGTTAGTCCCAAAAATGATATAAAAGTGTAAAGTAAAGCCCATAAACATCCAAAACGCGTAATATAATAGCATGGAACAATCAAAAATTATAGATACATTGGAGATGTATCAAGGAACGAGGCCCGCCCCATCCGTCGCTGCCTCGCCTTGCCTCGACACGCGTCCACGCCAATGAGGCATGCAGCACCATGTAAGCAAGCAGGCTGCTGAATTGGCACGGTGGCAGTGTCTTCACGAAGATCTGCATGCCACCACGCAGATGCTTGCTGAGCTGGTCTAGAGACCGCACGTCGCCATGCAGGTGCTCGCCTAGCTGGCTGGGCTGGCAGCTGCATGGGAATGGCGATGGAGTCTTGGCAGGTGCGGGCCTGGTCGCGGCCCCACTGATGTCTTCGGCAAGGTTCTTGTCGGGGCCCCGGCAAGGGTATTGCTGTGGCATCACAGTCGTCCCCGGCAAGGATCTTGCCGGAGGTCTCGTGGATTTCCTTGGTGAGGATCTTGCCAAGGATCATCGTCTTCTGGTCCTCATCTGATCTTGCATGCTTATGATCTTCATGAAGATCTGCATGCCACCATAGAGCTGCCTCCTGAGCCTTTGTTACGATGTGGTTGATGGCATTGGAACCCTTGGGCTCAAGGGTGGCGCGCTTCACTAGCGTTGGGCAAGTTTCCCCGACAAGGCTCTTGCTGGGGGCGCGGAGGCCGCCCCGGCAAGGGTCTTGTCAGGGGAGTCCACCTCGCCCTTTTGCTTTTTGTGTTTATGGTCTTGGCGCTGCCTTGATTATCTTGTGGCCCTGGCTTCCCTCCTCTACCATGCTAAGTGTGGCCGTGAGCGCGGCTCTAACTGCCCGTGCACAGGTAAAGGGGTACAGAGGAGAGCCCCTACTTTTTTACACCGACACGATGAGGTGAAAACTTGGTGTGCTAATCTGGGCATTAAGCTCGATTACGCCTCTGTCTATCACCCGCAAACAAATGGTCAAGTCGAACGAGCCAATAGTCTTATTATGAGCGGCATTAAGCCCAGACTAGTGTGGTATTTGAAAGAATCAGACAAGCACTGGGTTGAGGAGCTCGACTCCGTACTCTGGGGGCTGCGGACCACGCCCAATCGCACTATCGATACACACCTTTCTTCATGGTGTACGAGATACGTCCATTTTGCATCATGCTTTTATATCAATATTTATTGCATTATGGGTTGTTATTACAGGTTATGTTACAATACTTATGCCTATTCTCTCTTATTTTACAAGGATTACATGAAGAGGGAGAATGTCGGTAGCTGGGATTCTGGGCTGGAAAAGGAGCAAATATTAGAGACCTATTCTGCACAACTCCAAAAGTCCTAAAACTCCATGAAAGTCATTTTTGGATTTAATTAAAAATACTAAGCGGAAGAATTACCACAAGGGGCCCACACCTTGGCCATGAGGGTGGGGGCGCGCCCTACCCCGCTAGGCGCGCCCGCCTACCTCGTGGGCCTCCTGGCAACCCTCCGGTGCCCATCTTCCGCTATATGAAGTCTTTTACCCTGGAAAAAATCATAAGCAAGCTTTTGGGACGAAACTCCGCCGCCACGAGGCGGAACCAATCTAGGGCTCTGGCGGAGCTGTTCTGCCGGGGAAACTTCCCTCCGGGAGGGGGAAATCATCATCATCGTCATCACCATCGATCCACTCATCGGGAGGGGGTCAATCTCAATCAACATCTTCACCAGCACCATCTCCTCTCAAACCCTAGTTCATCTCTTATATCCAATCTTTGTACCAAAACCTTAGATTGGTACCTGTGAGTTGCTAGTAGTGTTGATTACTCCTTGTAGTTGATGCTAGTTGGTTTATTCGGTGGAAGATCATATGTTCAGATCCTTAATGCATATTAATACCCCTCTGATTATGAACATGAATATGATTTGTGAGTAGTTACATTTGTTCCTGAGGACATGGGTGAAGTCTTGCTATAAGTAGTCATGTGAATTTGGTATTCGTTCGATATTTTGATGAGATGCATGTTGTCTCTCCTCTAGTGGTGTTATGTGAACGTCGACTACATGACACTTCACCATTATTTGGGCCTAGAGGAAGGCATTGGGAAGTAATAAGTAGATGATGGGTTGCTAGAGTGACAGAAGCTTAAACCCTAGTTTATGCGTTGCTTCGTAAGGGGATGATTTGGATCCATATGTTTCATGCTATGGTTAGGTTTACCTTAATTCTTCTTCTGTAGTTGTGGATGCTTGCAATAGGGGTTAATCATAAGTGGGATGCTTGTCCAAGAAAGGGCAGTACCCAAGCATCGGTCCACCCACATATCAAATTATCAAAGTATAGAATGCGAATGATATGAGCGTGATGAAAACTAGCTTCAAGATAATTCCCATGTGTCCTCGGGAGCGCTTTTCTCTATATAAGAACTTGTCCAGGCTTGTCCTTTGCTACAAAAATGATTGGGCCATCTTGATGCACCTTATTTACTTTCATTACTTGTTACCCGTTACGAATTACCTTATCACAAAACTATCTGTTATCGATAATTTCAGTGCTTGCAGAGAATACCTTACTGAAAACCGCTTGTCATTTCCTTCTGCTCCTCGTTGGGTTCGACACTCTTACTTATTGAAAGGACTACGATAGATCCCCTACACTTGTTGGTCATCAAGACTCTTTTCTGGCGCCGTTGCCGGGGATTGAAGCACCTTTGGTAACTGGAACTTGGTAAGGAAAATTTTATATAGTGTGCTAAAATTTACTGTCACTTGTTACTATGGAACATAATCCTTTGAGAGGCTTGTTCAGGGTATCTTCACCCCGATCAGTAGAGCAAAGAGTTTCTCCTCAACCTACTGAACCTACTGAAAATGTTTACTTTGAAATTCCTTCGGGTATGGTAGACAAACTGCTGGCTAATCCCTTTACAGGAGATGGAACATTGCGTCCCGATTTACACCTAATCTATCTGGATGAAGTTCCTGGATTATTTAAGCTTGCAGGTATGCCCGATGATGTTATCAAGAAGAAGGTCTTCCCTTTATGTTTGAAGGTTGAGGCATTGACATGGTATAGGCTATGTGATGATATGGGATCATGGAACTACAAACGATTGAAATTGGAATTTCATCAGAAGTTGTGTCCTATGCATCTTGTTCATCATGATCATAATTATATATATAATTTTTGGCCTCACGAAGGAGAAAGCATCGCTCAAGCTTGGGGGAGGCTTAAGTCAATGTTATATTCATGCCCCAATCATGATCTCTCAAGAGAAATGATTATTCAAAAAAATTATGCTCGGCTTTCTCTCAACAATCGCTCCATGCTCGACACTTCTTGTGCTGGTTCGTTTATGATGAAGACTATTGAATTCAAATGGGATTTATTGGAAAGAATTGAACGCAACTCTTAAGATTGGGGTATCGACGAATGTAAGGAGGCAGGTACAACACCTAAGTTTATTGTGTTAAATATTTTATGTATACCGATGCTTTTCGTGGATTTAGCACGAAATATGAACTAGACTTTGAGATAGTAGCTTCTTTCTATGAATCTCTTTCTACTCATGTTGAACTCCCTAAGGAGAAGTGGTTTAAATATAATCCTCCCACTGAAGTAAAGGTAGTTGCACCTATTACAGTTGAAGAAAAGACTGTCACTTATAATGATCCTATTGTTCCTACTACTTATATTGAGAAACCACCTTTCCCTGTTAGGATAAAGGATCATGCTAAAGCTTAAATTGTGGTTCGTAAGAGTAATACTACAACATATACACCACCTGAGCAAATTAAAGTTCAACCTAGTACTGCTATGGTTAAAGATCTCTTGGCTGATAATATTGATGGGCATGTTATTTATTTCTGTGATGTAGCTGCTAGAATTGCTAGACCCGATGCTAAGAAACATAGACCTGTTGTAGGCATGCCTGTTATTTCTGTTAAAATAGGAGATCATTGTTATCATGGCTTATGTGATATGGGTGCTAGTGCTAGCGCAATACCTCATTCCTTATACAAAGAAATGATGCATGATATTGCACCTGCTAAGATAGAAGAAATTGATGTTACAATTAAGCTTGGCAATAGAGATACTATTTCACCAATTGGATTGTTAGAGATGTTGAAGTCTTGTGTGGGAAAGTTAAATATCCTGCTGATTTTCTTGTTCTTTGGTCCCCACAAGATGACTTTTGTCCCATTATATTTGCTAGACCCTTCTTGAACACTATTAATGCTAAGATAGACTGCGAAAAGGATGTTGTTACTATTGGTTTGGGGGATATATCTCATAAGTTTAATTTTGCTAAGTTCCGTAGACATCCCCATGATAAAGAATTGCCTAGTAAGGATGAAATTATTGGTCTTGCTTCTATTGTCGTGCCTCCTAATGATTCTTTGGAACAATATTTGCTAGACCATGAAAATGATATGTTTATGAATGAAAGAAGGGAGATAGATGAAGTATTTTTTAAACAGGGACCTATTTTGAAACACAACTTGCCTGTTGAAATCTTAGGGGATCCTCCACCACCCAAGGGTGATCCCGTGTTTGAGCTTAAACCATTACCTGATACTCTTAAATATGCTTATCTTGATGAAAAGAAGATATATCCTGTTATTATTAGTGCTAACCTTTCAGAGCAGGAAGAGGGGAGATTATTGAAAACTCTGAAGAAGCACCGTGCTGCTATTGGATATACTATTTATGATCTTAAGGCCATTAGTCCCACTTTATGCCAACACAAAATAAATTTGGATAAAGATGCCAAACCAGTTATTGATCACCAAGGACGATTAAATCTTAAGATGAAAGAAGTGGTAAGAAAGGAAATACTAAAGCTCCTGGAGGCAGGTATTTATCCCGTTGCTGATAGTCAGTGGGTAAGCCTTGTCCATTGTGTCCCTAAGAAGGGAGGTATTACTGTCGTTCCTAATGATAAAGATGAATTGATCCCACAAAGAATTGTTACGGGTTATAGGATGGTAATTGATTTCCATAAGTTAAATAAAGCTACTAAAAGGATCATTACCCTCTACCTTTTATTGATCAAATGCTAGAAATATTATCTAAACATACACATTTTTACTTTCTAGATGGTTACTCTGGTTTCTCTCAAATACCTGTGTCAGCAGAGGATCAAGAAAAGACCACTTTTACTTGCACTTTCGGTACTTTTGCTTATAGACGTATGCCTTTTCGTTTATGTAATGCACCTGCTACCTTTCAAAGATGCATGATGGCTATAATCTCTGACTTTTGTGAAAAGATTTGTGAGGTTTTCATGGATGATTTCTCCATCTATGGGTCTTCTTTTGATGATTGCTTGAGCAACCTTGATCGAGTTTTGCAAAGATGTGAAGACACTAGTCTCGTCTTGAATTGGGAGAAGTGCCACTTTATGGTTAATGAAGGTATTGTCTTGGGGCATAAAATTTCTGAAAGAGGTATTGAAGTTGATAAAGCTAAGGTTAATGCTATTGAAAAGATGTCGTGTCCCAAGGACATCAAAGGTATAAGAAGTTTCCTTGGTCATGCCAGTATTTATAGGAGGTTCATTAAGGACTTCTTTAAAATTTCTAGGCCTCTGACTAATCTCTTACAAAAAGATATTCCTTTTGTCTTCGATGATGATTGTGTAGAAGCATTTGAAGTACTTAAGAAAGCTTTGATTTCTGCACCTATTGTTCAGCCACCTGATTGGAATTTACCCTTTGAAATTATGTGTGATGCTAGTGATTATGTTGTAGGTGCTGTTCTAGGACAAAGAGTTGATAAGAAACTAAATGTTATTCGATATGCTAGTAAAACTCTAGACAGTGCCCAGGGAAATTATGCTACTACTGAAAAAGAATTCTTAGCAGTTGTATTTGCTAGTGATAAGTTCAGACCTTATATTGTTGATTCTAAAGTAACTATTCACACTAATCATGCTGCTATTAAATATCTTATGGAAAAGAAAGATGCTAAACCTAGACTTATTAGATGGGTTCTCCTGCTACAAGAATTTGATTTGCATATTATTGATAGAAAGGGAGCTGAGAACCTCGTTGCAGACAACCTGTCTAGGTTAGAGAATGTTCTTGATGACCCACTACCTATTGATCATAGCTTTCCTGATGAACAATTACCTATCATAAATGCTTCTCGTACTACTCCATGGTATGTTGATTATGCTAATTACATTGTTGCTAAATTTATACCACCTAGTTTCACATACCAGCAAATGAAAAAGTTCTGTTATGATTTAAGACATTACTTCTAGGATGACCCACACCTTTATAAAGAAGGAGTAGATGGCGTTATTAGACGTTGTGTACCTGAGCATGAACAGGAACAGATCCTATGCAAGTGTCACTCCGAGGCATATGGAGGACACCACGCTGGAGATAGAACTGCACATAAGGTATTGCAATCCGGTTTTTATTGGCCTACGCTCTTCAAAGATGCCCGTAACTTTGTCTTGTCTTCTGATGAATGTCAAAGAATTTGTAATATTAGTAGACATCAAGAAATGCCTATGAATTATTATCTTGTTATTGAACCATTTGATGTTTGGGGCTTTGATTATATGGGACCGTTTCCTTCCTCTAATGGGTATACACATATTTTAATTGCTGTTGATTACGTTGCTAAGTGGGTAGAAGCTATTCCAACTAGTAGTGCTGATCATAACACCTATATTAAGATGCTTAAAGAAGTTATTTTTTCTGAGGTTTGGAGTCCCTAGATACTTAATGACTGATGGTGGTTCACATTTTATTCATGGTGCTTTTCGTAAAATGCTTGCTAAGTATGATGTTAATCATAGAATTGCATCTCCATATCACCCACAGTCTAGTGGACAAGTAGAACTGACTAATAGAGAGCTCAAATTAATTTTCCAAAAGACTGTCAATAGATCTAGAAAGAATTGGTCCAAGAAACTTGATGATGCATTATGGGCTTATAGAACTGCATAAAAAATCATATGGGTATGTCTCCATATAAAATGGTTTATGGAAAAAGCATGTCACTTACCTCTCGAACTAGAACATAAGGCATATTGGGCCATTAAAGAGCTCAATTATGATTTCAAACTTGCCGGTGAGAACAGGTTGTTTGACATTAGCACACTTCATGAATGGAGAAGCCAAGCCTATGAGAATGCCAAACTGTTTAAAGAAAAAGTTAAAAGATGGCATGACAAAAGGATACAAAAGCATGAGTTTAATGTAGGTGATTATGTGTTGCTTTTCAACTGTCGTTTAAGATTTTTTGTAGGAAAACTTCTCTCTAAATGGGAAGGCCCTTATGTTATCGAGGAGGTCTATCGTTCCGGCGCCATAAAAATCAACAACTTCGAATTCACAAATCCGAAGGTGGTGAATGGTCAAAGGATCAAACATTATATCTCAGGTAATCCCATAAATGTTGAAACTAATGTTATTGAAATCGTGACTCCAGAGAAATACATAAGGGACACTTTCCACAATGTTTCAAACTCCAAAAAGGAATAGGTATGTGGTACGGTAAGTAAACCAACTCCAAAACAGTTCTAATAGCATTTTTTCTCCATTTTGGAATATTTAAGAAAATAAGAAAATAAGAAGTAGTCCGGGAAGGACACGAGGCGTCCACGAGGGTGGAGGGCGCGCCCTACCCCCCTAGGCGCGCCCCCTGCCTCGTGGGCACCTCGTGTGCTCTCCGGACTCCGTTTTCTTGCACGATACTTCTTTTGGTCGGTAAAAATTCATTATATAATCTCCCGAAGGTTTTGACCACCGTATCACGCAAATATCCTCTGTCTTTGTTTCGAGCTATTTTTCTGACAGATCTAGAGCACCATGACATCTTCAAGCGCTCCCAAGGACAAGTTTTTCAAGAAGGTCATCAACCCCTACCTCGCGGAGGTGCTGCATCACCCTCAAACCATTGTGATGCGTGAGGGGGTGCTGCACATCTGCGATGTTGAGGGACCAAGGAGGACCGAAAGCATGGAGACAAGACTCGAAGCAATGGAACAACAACTTTTCAAGTGTCAAGGGATGGTGGAACATGGACTCAACGCCAACCAGATGATGATCGGGGAGTTCACCAACAACCACAATCTAGATGCCAAGAACATTGGGGAAACCATATTCAAGCTTCATGAGAAAATCGAGCACCTCTAGGCCCAGATCTATGACCTGCAAAACCAAAACTGTGAGTATGAATATAGATTAAAGAGGATGAGTTTGGCTGCAGATTTGAGGATCCCGGATACTCGATCATCCTTCTATGATGGTGAGCCTATGCCTTGGAAGACGGACGACAAGCCTATATCATCAACAACTCCGTCATCACCACCTCCGAGGAACTAATCACATGGGTATGGGCACTCCCCTTGGCAAATGACAAGCTCGAGGGAGGTGCCCCAGTATCGTATCACCATCACACTCCTATATTTACCGTTTTACTTAGTTCGATCCTTTTAGTAATATCTTGATCTAGTAGAATAAAGTTTTGGTATGATTTAGTTTTGAGTTTTGCTTTATGATCCTTCTATGTAATCGAGTCCATGAGCTATATATAACAAAATTTAGTGTTGAGTCAAGGGCTTTGTATCTTGCTCTGATCTTAAGGGGAAAAAGAGTAAAAAGAAATAAAAGAGATCATATTGATATTATGGAGAGTAATGACTTCACATATAAAGAGTATGATGATTAAAAGTTGTTGAGAGTTGGCAAACATAGTTTTGGTCATCGTTGCTATTAATAGGAAGTGATAAAGAAAGAGAGCTTTTCACATATAAATATACTATCTTGGACATCTTTTATGATTGTGAGCACTCATTAAAGTATGACATGCTAAAGAGTTGATGTTGGACAAGGAAGACAACGTAATGGGTTATGTTTTCTCATATCTGAATTAAAGTATATTGGCATGGATCATCCAACATGTTGAGCTTGCCTTTCCCCCTCATGCTAGCCAAATTCCTTGCACCAAGTAGAGATACTACTTGTGCTTCCAAATATCCTTAAACCTAGTTTTGCCATGAGAGTCCACCATATCTACCTATGGATTGAGTAAGATCCTTCAAGTAAGTTGTCATGTTGCATGCAATAAAAATTGCTCTCTAAATATGTCTGACTTATTAGTGTGGAGAAAATAAGCTTTTTACGATCTTGTGATATGGGAGAAATAAAAGAGATGGACTACATAATAAAGGTCTGTATAACAAGTGGCAATATAAAGTGACATTCTTTCGCATTAAGATTTCGTGCATCCAACCATAAAAGCATATGACAACCTCTGCTTCCCTCTGCGAAGGGCCAATCTTTTATTCTTGTCTTATAGATTAAGAGTCATGGTGATCTTCACCTTTCCTTTTTATATTTTATCCTTTGGCAAGCACCTCGTGTTGGAAAGATCCTGATACATATATACAATTGGATGTAAGTTAGCATGAACTATTATTGTTGATGTTATCCTTGAGGTAAAAGGTTGGGAAGCAACACAATAAGCCCCTATCTTTCTCTGTGTCCGATTAAAACTCCATCACCATAAGTATTGCGTGAGTGTTAGCAATTGTGAAAGACTAAATGATAGTTGAGTATGTGGACTTGCTGAAAAGCTCTTATATTGACTCTTTCCGATGTTATGATAAATTGCAATTGCTTCAGTGACCGAGATCATAGTTTGTTGGTTCTCAATGAAGTTTCTGATTCATACTTGACATTGTGGATAGATTATTACTTGAGCATAAGAAATCATATGACAATATATATATATATGCTACTGTTATAAGAATGATCATGATGCCCTCATGTCCGTATTTTATTTTATCGACACCTCTATCTCTAAACATGTGGACATATTTTTTGATATCGGCTTCCGCTTGAGGACAAGTGAGGTCTAAGCTTGGGAGAGTTGATAAGTCCATTTTGCATCATGCTTTTTTATCAATATTTATTGCATTATGGGCTGTTATTACACGTTATGTTACAATACTTATGCCTATTCTCTCTTATTTTACAAGGTTTACATGAAGAGGGAGAATGTCGGCAGCTGGGATTCTGGGCTGGAAAATGAGCAAATATTAGAGACCTATTATGCACAACTCCAAAAGTCCTGAAACTCCATGAAAGTCATTTTTGGATTTAATAAAAAATACTGAGCGGAAGAATTACCAGAGGGGGGCCACACCCTGGCCACGAGGGTGGGGGCGAGCCCTAGCCCGCTGGGAGCGCCCGCCTGCCTCGTGGGCCCCCTGGCAGCCCTCCGGTGCCCATCTTCTTCTATATGAAGTCTTTTACCCTGGAAAAAACCATAAGCAAGCTTTCGGGACGAAACTCCACCGCCACAAGGCGGAACCTTGGTAGAACCAATCTAGGGCTCCGGCGGAGCTGTTCTGCCGGGGAAACTTCCCTCCACGAGGGGGAAATCATCACCATTGTCATCACCAATGATCCTCTCATCAGGAGGGGGTCAATATCCATCAATATCTTCACCAGCACCATCTCCTCTCAAACCCTAGTTCATCTCTTGTATCCAGTCTTTGTACCAAAACCTCAGATTGGTACCTGTGGGTTGCTAGTAGTGTTGATTACTCCTTGTAGTTGATGCTAGTTGGTTTATTTCATGGAAGATCATATGTTCAGATCCTTAATGCATAATAGTACTCCTCTGATTATGAACATGAATATGCTTTGTGAGTAGTTACGTTTGTTCTTGAGGACATGGGTGAAGTCTTGCTATTAGTAGTCATGTGAATTTGGTATTCGTTTGATATTTTGATGAGATGTATGTTGTCTCTCCTCTAGTGGTGTTATGTGAACGTCGACTACATGACAATTCACCATTATTTGGGCCTAGAGGAAGGTATTGGGAAGTAATAAGTAGATGACGGGTTGCTAGAGTGACAGAAGCTTAAACCCTAGTTTGTGCGTTGCTTCGTAAGGGGCTGATTTGGATCCACATGTTTCATGCTATGGTTAGGTTTACCTCGATACTTCTTTTGTAGTTGAAGATGCTTGCAATAGGGGTTAATCATAAGTGGGATGCTTGTCCAAGAAAGGGCAGTACCCAAGCACCGGTCCACCCACATATCAAATTATCAAAGTAATGAACGCGAATCATATGAGCGTGATGAAAACTAGATTGACATAATTCCCATGTGTCCTCGGGAGCGCTTTTCTCTATATAAGAACTTGTCCAGGCTTGTCCTTTGCTGCCAAAAGGATTGGGCCATCTTGCTGCACCTTATTTACTTTCATTACTTGTTACCCGTTACGAATTACATTATCACAATACTATCCGTTATCGATAATTTCAGTGCTTGCAGAGAATACCTTACTGAAAACCGCTTGTCATTTCCTTCTGCTCCTCGCTCAGTTCGGAACTCTTACTTATTGAAAGGACTACGATAGATCCCCTACACTTGTGGGTCATCAGTACGGTGCAGATGTTGTGTTACCCTGCGACATTATTCATGACTCACCTCGAGTGCGCATGTATGAAGAGAGAGAGGCCGAGCTTGATTGACAAGACATCTTAGATGCCCTGGAGGAGGAGCGCGACGTTGCAAAAGCCCGTTCCGCATGTTATCAACAACAGGCTCGGAGATATCAAAGCAGAGAAGTATGGGCCAAGACTTATAATGTTGGCGAATTCATTCTACGCTTGCCGGAGAAGAAAAAGGACAAACTCAAGCCCAAGTGGGAGGGTCCCTTCATCATTGACGAAGTTCTCACTGGAGGAGCGTACCGCCTGCGTGATGCATCATACAACCGCCTAGAGCCGAACCCATGGAACGCGGCCAGACTCCGAAGATTATATGCCTAGTGCCAAACTCTTTGTTCGTCTCCTTCCCCCCTTTTTTGTTTCCATTATTTATTCATTTTTCCCTCTCTTTTTGCTTTTTATTTTTTAGCATTAAAGCTCTTGTGTGGCTAAACCGTGCACCTACGACGTACACATCCTCAAAATATGTATGTCCATTATACCTAGGGGCTTCTTGTATAGAATCTTATTATTATTATTTTCCGGGCATTAAGCTCACTACATATGTGTCTTTTCGCCGTATGTACCTTTTCTTCGTCATTATATGTATAGATATGACTTAAGTTTTGGCCAAGATGGGTTGCCTGGCTCTTGTGCTTATGCCCTACGTTCCCGTTAGTTCGGCTAGGGCATAAAGGGAGCACCTCTGCAATAGTTACTGTCGGGTCATCCGGATGTGTACCTCAGACTGGGTGAAGCTGAAAACTAGCGTTCTTAAGGGAATATTCGGTTGGTCGACTAAAGATGTTTTTTACTCGGTAAACTATGAACCCCCAGATGTTACGTATGTTGCGATTTTTCAATCATAGTTCGGACATGCACGTTAGCGCATGCACACCCAGGGAAAGGAACCCTTAGCGGAACTATTCTCTCTGGAAGATGTTTCTTACAATCATAATGTAATATAACATAGCTAGATGGATGCTTGTCTATTCAAGCAACTATGACCCCTATGCCTGGTTTCCATGCATACCCCGGTTTCTTTTGCCGCTTAGGTATTCAGAAATACTCCGTGCCTTCGGGTCCAGAGGTCGAAGCGAAAAGGTCTGCCATGACAAAGGTTTACAATCTGGCTAGGGACAAATATGTCAAGGAAAGTACATAGTCACTTGGACTAAAAAATTTCCTCTTCTATGTCGTCCAACAGGTTATCTAGCTTACAATCATGTTGAGAATACTTTGCGGCTACTTCTACCTAGTCATATACCAAACTAATGGGAATTTCTTTTCCATCTGACCCTAAAGGTCCGACCCAGGCTATATGATTCGGATCAAGCCTGGTGTACCGTGTTTTCACCATGGCCTAGGCCTCTCGCGCACCTTCCCGACAGGCCGATATCTTCCAGAATTGGAAACGCCGCCGCGCTCCCCTATACAAGCTCCTCCATACTTCTTGGAGGGGACTCAGATGGCCATAAGGCCTTAGCAACACTTCGCATCGCCTATCGAGCTCGCTCATGCATTTGTTATGGCTCTTGTAGCAGATCGCTCGAAGATCCGGACACCCCCTATTCGGGACGGCCCGTCAGCATACCTATAGACATAATTCTGTCAGTTCCTTTCCTCGCCGAATTATGCAGAGGTAAGTTTGAACACATACTAAATATGACGCCTCGCAGCCTCTTATTTTCCTTCACGGAGTCAAACAGCTGGGCCCGCACATCTTTCAGTTCTTCGCCTAGCTGGGTGTGGGAATCCTGGAGTTTGTTTTTCTCCTCCCTGACCCATGTCAGTATACGTTCGCCAGCAGCCAATTGCCTTTTGGCTTCCTATTCACCCACTTGTGCGACTTCCAGTGCCTTTCCTGGATGATCTGATGATCCTACCATAAGATATGCAACTGTGTTAGTATTGTTAGTATATATCATGTTTTTCTCGCTGGAGGGACACAGTACCAGGCGATGCCTTCTTGGATTTCTCCTGTTTGGCTATCACAGAAGCTAGCTGGGACCGACACTTTTCCACCTCTTGAGATAACAGGTTGTTCTTCTCCGTAAGCACCTGGTTTTACAAGGATCCTTAAATCAGCTGAATCAACTGCTTCAAGTCTCGGGGGCTACTGGTATATAATTATCAGATTTATGCAATGTGAGCTCACCCGCATATCTTTCAAATGTTGGTCTGTGGCTCTCGCAAGCCCATCTCGAGCAGCTCGGATGTATGCATCAGCCAAGCTGAAGGCATTGAATGCCTCTTTTGTAAAGTCGGGGTCGCAAAAAGCGGCCCTCCGGTGGCGATGGTTGATGACGCTCTCCACTTCCGAGTTTGTGATGGACACGTCATCTGAATCCTCTGCCAAAGGACAATCCAGCGGAACTCCCGTATCATCCCTCGTCGTTACGAAAGGATCTGGAACCTGGCTGTTAGGAGTGTGACTGGCACGCCTCCCGGACAGAGTACGGCAAACGCTCTTCCTAATAAGACACAAACGGATAATGTCACAGTTGGATGTGACTGCCGAGGGGCATATTTACAAAGCCATACCTCTTTGGTGATGGCTCCGATGTGTCTTCGCTTGCTTTCCTCTTTGAAGGACTGTCTGGTGCGGGCGCCACTCTCTTTGGAGTCACCTCTGGTGTAGGATGGCGTGCTGAGCGCCTCCCCTTTGGAGCACGAGACAGTGCGGAGGAGATGTCTCCCGATTACTTACGCGTGAGGCAGGGAGAAGACCGGGATAGTCGGCGGTGATGGCCACTTCCGTGACGTCATGGCTCGCCTGGTAGAACACCCCATCCTCGAGCTCCACGAATATGTCCGGATCCTCTACAAATCCGGGGTCAAGGTCCCGGTTGTGGTCCTCGGGCTGTTGGGCGGGGCTGTGGAGCCCCTTGGTGATCTTCCGCCATTCCTGTTACAAATGGATGGATTAATATCCATTGAAAGTAACTCAGGGAGTAAATTGAGTAGAGTACTGGGATTGGAACTCACCCAGCTAGGAGGACTGTACATGGAAAATCCATCTCGGCACTTAATACAAGTGAACTCCTCTTTCTCCCCTTTGTATAGTTCGGCCAGTATTTTGGCCAAAATGGCGGGGGTGTCCGGACCCTTCCGACCACAGTAGGAGGCGTCATCTTTCCCATTATAGTGCCACATGGGAAGCCTTCTGTATTGGAGTGGTTGAACCCCTTGCACTATGGGAGTCCCCATTACCTCTACTATTGATAATTCGGACTGAGTGAGCGTCTTTATCTTTCTCATCAATTGACGGACTTCCGTGCTATCTTCCTCCTTGAGGCTCCAAGGGCGCCAGTTGTGGCGTTTCTCCAACCGAATACTTGAAAATTCGGGTAGACCCATTCAGACTGGGTCAGTAAGGGCGGCGTCCTCGATATAGAACCATTCGTAAGGCCACTCTTCCGATGCCTTTCTTCGGCGTGCCGAACACGTATCTGGCCCCGACGATACGCCATACCTCGGCTCCGCCAACTTCAAATATTGATCCCTCTTGGCTACGAGGGACGAGTGATACGTCTCCGTCGTATCTATAATTTTTGGTTGTTCCATGCCAATATTATTCAACTTTCATATACTTTTGGCAAATTTTTATACTATTTTTAGGACTAACATATTGATCTAGTGCTCAGTGCTAGTTCTTGTTTGTTGCATGTTTTATGTTTCGCAGAAATACAATATTAAACGGAATCCAAACGGGATAAAAACGGACGGAGAATTATTTTGGAATATTTAGGATTTTCCGGAGGAAGAATCAACGCGAAACGGTGCCCGAGGTGGCCAGGAGATAGGGGGCGCGCCCTCCCCCTGGGCGCGTCTGGCACTCTCCTAGGCCACCTGTAAGGCGGTTGGCGCTCTTCTTTTGCTGCAAGAAAGCTAATTTTACGAGAAAAATCTGGGCGAAAGATTCACCCTATCGGAGTTACGGATCTCCGGATATAAAAGAAACGGTGAAGGGGAAGGATCTAGGAACGCATAAACAGAGAGATAGATCCAATCTCGAAGGGTCTCTCGCCCCTCCCACGCCATGGGAGCCAAGGACCAGAGGGGAAACCCTTCTCCCATCTAGGTAGGAGGTCAAGGAAGAAGAAGAAGAAGGGGGGTTCTCTCCCCCTTGCTTCCGGTGGCACCGGAGCGCTACTGGGGGCCATCATCATCACCGCGATCTTCACGAACACCTCCGCCATCTTCACCAACATCTCCATCACCTTCCCCCATCTATATCCAGCGGTCCACTCTCCCGCAAACCGTTGTACCCTCTACTTGAACATGGTGCTTTATGCTTCATATTATTATCCAATGATGTGTTGCCATCCTATGATGTCTGAGTAGATTTTCATTGTCCTATCGGTGATTGATGAATTGCTATGATTGGTTTGAGTTGCATGTTTTATTATTGGTGCTGTCCTATTGTGCCCTCCGTGTCGCAAAAGTGTGAGGATTCCCGCTGTAGGGTTTGTAATATGTTCATGATTTGCTTATGGTGGGTGACGTGAGTGACAGAAGCACAGACCCGAGTAAGTAGGTTGTGGCGTATGGGATAAAGGGGACTTGATACTTTAATGCTATGGTTGGGTTTTACCTTAATGATCTTTAGTAGTTGCGGATGCTTGCTAGAGTTCCAACCATAAGTTCATATGATCCAAGAAGAGAAAGTATGTAAGCTTATGCCTCTCCCTCAAATAGAATTGCAATAGTGATTACCGGTCTAGTAACGCAGTCAATTGCTTAGGGACAGTTTCACAACTCCTACCACCACTTTTCCACACTCGCTATATTTACTTTATTGCTTCTTTATCTAAACAGCCCCTACTTTTTATTTACGTGTTCTTTATTATCTTGCAAACCTATCCAACAACACCTACAAAGTACTTCTAGCTTCATACTTGTTCTAGGTAAAGCGAACACTAAGCATGCATAGAGTCGTACTAGTGGCAGATAGGACTTGAGAGAATATTTGTTCTACCTTTAGCTCCTCGTTGGGTTCGACACTCTTACTTATCGAAAGAGGCTACAATTGATCCCGTATACTTGTGGGTTATCAAGGCCTTTTTCTGGCACCGTTGCTGGGGAGTCATAGCGTGGGTGAATATTCTCATCTGTCCTTGTTTACTTTATCACTAAGTAATTTTTATTTATTGTTCTTAGTTGTTTTCTATCTTTAGTTATGGGTAGGAAACGCAAAATACCAAAAAAATTAGTTATACCTACTGAACCAATGGTTGAAGAACCACTCAAAATCCATCGCACTCCTGAAGTTTTTACTTGGATCATTTTTGATCCCTATGTTCTCGTGCTGAAACCCCCACTAGCTTAGTTGAGGGCAAATCTTTAGATGAGCATGCTTGTTATGTGCGACACCGTATATCTGAAAAAGGGAAACTTTTACTGGATCAAATTCATCGTTTGCAATGCTATGCTTGGAATTTGTGTGAAATATATGATATTACTTGTTGTTCTGAAAACCCTAAGAAACACCTCCCCTACCAATGTGAGTTTAATGATGGAATCGTATCTTCGTATGCTAAGGGTGTTTATAGTTACTATGATGTTCAACAAATTGAAGAATTCGTTGCTTTTAAGGGTGCTTATGATATTGCTTCTTTGATTGAAAAGTATGATGCTACTCTCTACAAATCTGAAAATTTTGCCATACTTGAATATTGTTATGATAATTATGCTTCTAATGCCTATGTTAAACTATATATTGAGAAATTCTCCGCTGTCCAAGAAGAGACTAATATTTTGCAGGAAGCTATGGAAGAAGAAATTGATGAAACTGTGAGCTCATTGGATGAAAAAGACGATGAGGTGAGTGAAGAACAGAAGGAAGAAGAGCGGATTGATCACTCGTGCCCACCTTCTAATGAGAGTAACTCTTCAACTCACACATCGTTTAATTCCTCTTCGTGCTTACCGAAGGATGATTGCTATGATGATTGCTATGATGATTGTTATGATCCCATTGATTCTCTTGAAATATCTCGTTTTGATGATGCTTGCTATGCTTGTGGCCAAGATGCCAATATGAATTATGGTTATGGAGATGAACTTGCTATAGTTCCTTATGTTAAACATGAAATTGTTGCTATTGCACCCACGCATGATAGTCCTATTATCTTTTTGAATTCTCCCAACCACACTATATCGGAGAAGTTTGCGCTTAGTAAGGATTATATTGATGGGTTGCCTTTTACCATTGCACATGATGATTTTGATGAATGTAACATGCATGTGCTTGCTTCTCCTACTTGAAATTACTATGAGAGAGGAACTACATCTCCGCCTATTTATGTTTCCAACACGATAGAATTGCAAGAAACTATTTATACTATGCATTGGCCTTTACTATGTGTGCATGAATTGTTCTTTTATGACATGTCGATGCATAGGAAGAGGGTTAGACTTTGTTGTTACATTATATATGTTACTTTGTGCTCACTACCAAATTACAAATCATTGTTAATTAAAATATTCTTTGATATACCTTGGGATCCGGGTCGATTCATTACTTGAGCACTATATGCCTAGCTTAATGGCTTTAAAGAAAGCGCTGCCAGGAGACAACCCGAAAGTTTTAGAGAGTCATTTATTTCTGTTGAATGCTTTTATATAGTTTAAAAACAAAAAATAAAGAGCGGAACCTAAAAACTTTTCAAAAAGGAAAGTGAAAGTGAGAAAGACAAGCATTGTTGAAGTGGGAGCTAGCCTTGAACTTTGTTCATGCTCACGGAAACTTTGTGAATCTTGATTATAGAAACTTTTCATCAAAAATAATTATCCCCTTGTATAATTTCATTGTATTATAAAAATAATGTGCCAAGGTTTGCCTTTAGGATGTTTAAAATGCTTGTTGGTTTGTATGGTGCAGGACAGAAACTTTGGTTGTAGTGCGCGATTTTACATTTTTATCTGGAAAGTCAAACGATTCTGATTCTGTTTGCACTGTCTTTCTGTACAACTTGTTTATTGTTCCTAATTTTGGTAGAATGTTTGGAGTACCATAAGTATGGTAAATGTTCAGATTGCTACAGATTGTTCTGCTTTTGGCAGATTCTGTTTTTGATGCATAGTTTGCTTGTTTTGATGAATCTATCAATTTATAAAAGTGGATTTAAGCCATGAAAAAGTTATATTACAGTGGACACAATGAAACAACAAAATATGAATTGGTTTGCAACAGTACTTAGAGTAGTGATTTGCTTTATTATACTAACGGATCTTACCGAGCTTTCTGTTGAAGTTTTGTGTGGATGAAGTGTCTAATCGAGGATGTCTCGATATGAGGAAAAGGAAGAGAGGCAAGAGCTAAAGCTTGGGGATGCCCGAGGCACCCCAATGAAAGTGTGTTATGTCGACTAGAGGGGGGTGAATAGGCGATTTTTATGAATTCTTCACTGAGGAATTTGCCGATGAGGAAATTCCTTAGCGAAGAACTATTAGCAGCGGAATAAGTACTCAAAAGTAAGCGTAACAGAATACAAGCATGGTCATCATGATGAAATGAAGACAAGCACAGAGTACAGAAAGCGTAATCATAGGATAACACAAGATGAAGACAAACAGACTAAAGAAATTGAACTGAGGAAATTGAGAAAGTCTTCAGTCAAAGTCTTCAAACACATATATGAACAAACGCTCAACACAGTAATGAGGAAATGAAAGGGTTGAGGAAATAGAACTAGTTAGGTTGGTGAAGACAATGATTTGGTAGACCAGTTCCAACTGCTGTCTCAGTTGTACGTCTGGTTGGAGCGGCTGAGTATTTAAACTTGAGGACACGCAGTCTCGGACACCCAGTCTCTGAGCACGCAGCTCAGGACACCCAGTCCTCACCGTATTCTCCTTGAACTAAGATCATGCAGATCTCGTCCAATCACTCATGGTAAGTCTTCAGGCGACTTCCAAACCTTCACAGACTTGGTCACTCGGCAATCCACAATTCCTCTTGGATGCTCTAGACCTTGACGCCTAACCGTCTGGAAGAAGCACAGTCTTCAAAGGTAACAAGCGGCGGATCCACACAGGATCAATTTCTTCAGTGATGCTCAATCACTTTGGGTTTGTAGGGGTTTGGTTTTGGGTTTCCTCACTTGATGATTTTCGCTCAAAGTCCTCGGAGGATGGGTTGCTCTCAAATGACAAGTGTCAAGTTCTCTCAGAGCAGCCAACCAGCTAGTGGTTGTAGGGGGCGGCTATTTATAGCCTAGGGAGCAGCCCGACATGATAAGACATAAATGCCCCTCAATGATATGACCGTTAGGTGGATAAGATATTTTGGGACAGCTGGCGCGCAGCACAGCAACGGTCGGAAATTTGACTCTCAAATTCCTCAGGGCTATCATGTTCCTCACTGTGTAGGTAATTCGCACTGACGAATTCCTAACTCCTCAGTCAGAACAAATTCATGAGTGACCAGAAGAACTTCGTCTCTGTCACTGAAGAAAGTGACTGAACTGTATGAGATTTCCAAAGGCTTCACTCGAAGGGATTGGTAGCTGTAGGATTTTGAGTTGAGCATCTCATGGAAATTTTTCCTTAGTATTTCCTCGACCCCCTTTAACAGTACGGTGTTTCCTATGACTCAAGAAGGAGAAAATGAAACTACGAAAACAAAAGTCTTCACGCTTCATGTTCCACAAATGAATACCAAGTCTTCAAGGTCACACCAATTTCTTCACTTTCAAAGTCTTCAGAAAGTCTTCAGAATATCAAAGTCTTCAGCTGAAGAACTTCATTTTTAGGGGTCGACTTTCTCTGTAAATATCAAACTCCTTATAGACTTATAGACCTGTGTATACTCACAAACGCATTAGTCACGTAACCTATAAGTCTTCAATACACCAAAATCACTAAGAGGCACTAGATGCACTTACAATCTCCCCCTTTTTGGTGATTGATGACAACATAGGTTAAGTTTTCAATGGGGATAAACATATGAAGTGTATACACTGATATTGAGGAATTTGATTACAAGATATAGTAGAACTCCCCCTGAAGATGTGCATAGTGAGGAATTTGCTTTTGAGGCAATGCACATTTGAAGAGTTGAATCATGGAGATCTCCCCTATATCTTCTAATTCATACGCGCATTTGATATATAATATGAAGAATTTGAAATGCATGATGAAATATGGTGCCTGATGAGATTCAGCATGCGTGCAATGTCATTAACGAGGAATAAGCATGCAAAGCATAATGCAACAAAAGTATCAGCGCACCATCGGGTATAAGATTACAACTCGATCCAAATAAAAGTTTCAGAAGAACGAGAGTTGTAACTTAAAAAATGCCCTTAATATAGACCCGCTTGAAGACTAACTCAGATTTCTCCCCCTTTGTCATCAAATTACCAAAAGGATTGAAACTGAGGACTAACGCCCCTGAAGAATATCAAGTTGATGGAGGAGCGCAAGCGTTGTTGGGGTCGGTTGTTGTAGCAGGGCCTGCCGCAGTGTCGTCCAAATCTTCATACTCATCAGTGTCACGCGATGAAGAATAAGAGCTGGCCACCAGTGGAGGAATTTTGACCTTCTTGAATTTCTTCGGAGGAGGTGCAGACCAGTCAAATTCTTCCTTGAGACCCATAGTCTTCAGTTCTTCAGTGTTGTAGACATGACTGAGGACAGCCCAGGTGCGGTTGAAGGTTTCATGAAGGTAGTATTGGTTCTTCTTCACTGCATTATGTGTTGAGGTCATATTGTGAAGAAGTGCACCAAACTGATGCTTTACCCATTTGTGATTGCTATCAACCTTCTGATGAAGACTGAGGAGTAACTCACGGTCAGTCATCACCCTGGGTGCTGTGGCTTGAGGATTTTGCTTAGCTGAGGTATTTGCAGCAGAGTCATGTGTGGCAGAATCGTCATTGGTAGAGTAAGATGCAGCCTTGCGAAATTGACCATCCAATGGACGAATGCCTTCATCGATCACCGCAGCGGCCTTTCCTTTATCATCAGCGGATGAAACTATCTGTTTGAGGACTTCAATGGGAGGCAAGTAGCTACCGTGGTTCAGAGTGTCAGCTTTGTAATTCAGTGAAGATCTTGCCCTAATGAATCTCATAATCCAAGGAGCATAGGGCTTTAGCTCGAATGGTGACATAGCAATATTGTCCAGAGTCCTCATGAAGAAATCATGGAAGTTGACGGGAACACCATGAATGATGTTGAAAAGCATATTCTTCATGATGCCAACGACTTCTTCATCATTTGAGTCGTGGCCTTTGATTGGACTCATTGTCTTCGTCAGAATTCGATAGACAGTCCGAGGCACATAGAGTAATTCCTTGACGAGGAATTTGGTTCGTGGGGCCTGCCTTGGCTTCAAAGGCTTCATCAGTACTTGCATATAGTGATCTGAAAGTTCTGGTTCATTGTAGACACAGCGAGCACCATCAAGTGGAGGACTAAGAGGTAGGGCACAAAGCAATTCAGTTGCTGGTGCCTTGTAGTGAGTGTTTTCAGACATCCAGTCCAACACCCATGAGTTCACGTCTTCAGCGTCTCCGGTGATGTGCAGAGTTGCATAGAATTGAAGAATGAGTTCTCCATTCCAGTCACAGATATCAATGCAGAAATTCAGAAGTCCTGCGTCATGAAGAACACTGAGGACTGGTTCAAAGCTGGGCAGAGATTCCATGTCCACATGAGGAATATGTGCATGATCAAAGACTTTGTCTTTGTCGAAGAGCACTGAGGAATAGAAATTGGCTTGGCTGGCAGTCCAGAAACGCCTCTTCCTTATGCGAGCAGAATCATATGGATTATAATCAGTGAAGAATACGTGCTCGGCAAAGAAATCTTCAGCCTTGAACTTCTGTTTGCTTGAGAACGGATTCTTTGGCTTTGGCAGAGGGGTGTTAGTGAGTTGCATCGCCACCTCAGGAATCGTGAGCTCAGGTTCTTCAGGCTGAGGAATTTCTTGTTCCTCAACAGGTGCAGTCTGAGGATCAGCAGCAGCAGGTTCATCAGCACTAGTGGCTGGAATGTCTTCATGGACAGATGGAGTGGGATGAGTTTCTTCAGAGCCCATTTGAACTGTTGGTGCAGGGGACTGAGGTATCTGTTGGAGTGGGGTGAAGAGTGGAGAATTTGGATGCTGACTTTCCCAAAAGTCATCATTCATCACTGGCGTTGTGCTTCCAATATCCACATCTTCTTCAAGTTCCTCAACACCGGCCTCTTCAGCCGTGAACTGAGGCATAGCCGAGGAAATGATTGGGGTTGAAGGGATTGCATCCACTTCAATTTCTTCATCAATCTGCTCTGATGAAGCAGCAGAATGATTTTCTTCATCAGATCCGCTTGGGATCTTATAGTCTTCTCCAAAAGGAACAAGGTCCTTTGATGGCATGGAGGGAATAGGAACAGCATCAATTGGATTTTTGAGTGAGCTGGTCATTGGCTTCATTTTCTTCGCAGCCGAAGAGTTTGACGCAGCTGATGCCTTCCTTTTCTTCACTGCAGCTCGCTCTGCAGCCTTGGTCTTCTTCACATCGAATGCACATGGAAGAATTGGAGTTGGTGTGGGTGCAGATGGAGCTGAGGAATCTGGTTAATTTTCTTCAGGCGCAACTGATGCAGTTGCCATGACTTCTTCAGTTTCTTCAGGCGCACCACTAGTGGATGCCCTGGCAATTTCTTCAGCGGCTGGAATTTCTTCACCAGCCCTGGAACGAGCATGTTCATCAGCAGGCTGAATGTCATCGGCGGTGCTGGCATGTTCTTCAGCAGGCTGAGCAAAGTCTGCAGCCTGAAGATTTTCTTGTTGCGATGGGGCTACAACATTTGTGAATTTCTTCGTCAGATTGACGAATCTTACTTTAGCTCCTTGCCAATCAGCATAGTAGGCATCAAAGTCTTTGCTGAGGGCTTGAATTTCAGACTGAGCCTGGAGAAGTTCCTCAGGTGTCATTCTGACAATGCTTTTCTTCAGGAGCTTCTCCTTTCTGTATTGAGATTTCTTGATCTCTCTTGCCTTCTCAAACTTCCATTTCTCTTCAGTGATGAAATGGGACAACATATGACTCTGTCCAGGGGTCAGATGAAAATCAGGCATTGGGGTGTTTGGATCCTTGTGCCAGAGATCAATGTAAGCGAGGATTTTCCTCGGATCCAACAGCAGTGGCACAGATGTGCCTTTGGCTCTAGCGGCCTTCACCTGTCTGTCTCTGATGATTTCTGCAAGTTCTTCATCAGAAGCTTCATCATCAGAAGGCACATGGAATATGACCTGTTTCTTCTTTGGACTTGGCTGAGGACCTTGTCCAGTTGTTGCTTTGGTCTTCAACAGTGTGGGGCCAGATGATGAAATTTGTGCAGCTGAGGAACTTGCTGAAACACCAGAGGCAATCGAGAAACCAGCAGTCCTTTGAAATGTAGCCAGATGCACAGCAGCTGAGGACTTTGAAGGAGCTGTTGAGGACTTTGGTGGAGCTGTGGCAGTGCGAGGAATTTGCTGTGAGGGCATTGCTGAGGAACTGGGCCGTGAGGGCGCTGTTGGTGAAGCACTTGGCTTACAAGCAGGCTTCTTTGGCATGGATTTCCTCGGTTTGACCGAGGCCTTAGTAGCAGTAGTAGTGGCAGAATCCTCATTGAATTTCTTCACTGCCTCCTTGGCTTGTCTTGCCAATTTAGCTTGGTGCTTAGCCCATTCTTCAGGAAAGTCCTCACCACGTTTGATGCTTGTGGGGTCAGCTACTTGGCTAGGTGCCAATGGAGCTCTTGGGCATGGAGGATTGAGGGCGAATTTCTTCATGTACTTTGGAGTCACATATCTGTATTCCCTCCATTCCCTTGCCCATCTCCGTTCAATCTTCTAAATGTGCACCTTGCGCTGATTTTTGTTTTCTTTGCCAAATTTTGCTTCATCAGGTGTGCAATAGTCAGCATAAATTTCCTCAGGGATTTCAAACGCAGTCATAACCACAGGTTTCTTTCCTCCTTTCTGTGGCTTCTTACCGTTTGTCATATTCTTCAGTTGAGGAATTTGAACAATTGAGTTCTCTGAAGAAGTATGCAGTTTTTCTTCGAGGAACGCTGCAAATGAGTTAAGTTTATGAGAACCTAGTGATTCAGCAGCAGACATGAGTACCTGTGAACAGAGTACAGGTGCGAGGAATTTGGAGAGGTCATATGCGTTCTCAGAAGGTTTTTTGAAAAGAACAAGTTTTGAGGAATTTGACCAGATGAGCCTTGAGGAATTTCACTAAGCGTTTTTTGTCTTAGGTTCCAGAGTTGTACAGATCGAAGATCCACACAATTGAGGAATCTTGAAGGAAAAATATGCTTAGAGAAACTAATCAAGAGCATATAACTAGTGAGGTCTTTGTGTGTGAAGATTTGAAGAATAAACACCTTTGAAGATTTTCAGGAAAGCTTGAGAATCAAAGCGAGTAATAAAAGTAACTTTTAATTACCCGAAGTGAAGAACACGACGAACTGAGAAGAACAGATGAGAAGTTCGTCAGGTTAGATCTCCCACGCCCTAACTTGGCAGAGGAAGACAGCTACAGCGGCGGCGAAGTGAAGATTTCCGCGGTCGGCGTGAGTACGACGGCGACGAGGTCGAGGCAGCGAAGCTCTTCCTCACCGGCGATGATGGAGTAGCGGCGGCGCTAGGGTTTGAGGAGCTCAAGCGAGAGAGAGAATGGTCGAGCGGAGTAAATAAAGTGAGGAAGGGGAGAGGGGTATTTATAGACACGGTGAAAAACTGTTCGCCCGAAGATTTAGGATGAACGTGCCCCTGCCCTTTCTCCTTCACGCGACATGTGTCACCCACGTACTGTGTAGTGGAGATCGTGTATGATCGTGGGTGAATAGAGTAATGCATCGTGGGATGCGGAACAGTTTGAGCGGCAAAACCGAAAATTTGGATAAGATTTGTTTTAAAGTTTCGTTCACAATTTCTTCAGCTGACAAGGACACAGTGAAGATTCTGAATGAGTTTCAAATAGAACGCACATGAAGAATTTGTGAATAGATTGGGTTGAGTATAGCATAGAGGGGGAAGGGTCCGATCACATTCACTTAGCAGAAGAAGCAACTTGAAGAAATAGCTATAAGTGAATGTTGTAGAGGACATAAACTCATATATATATATATATAGCCAATGAAGAAAAAGAAGGAAATAGTGAAGATTTTGAAAAGTTGAAGAATTTGAAAAACTGAAGAATTTCAAAACTGAGGAAAAACTCAAATTGAAGATTTTCAACTTTTTGTGGTGGCATGACCCACCGTATAAGAATGATGATTTCAGACACCGCGTACAATTGTCGTAGGGTTGTGAGAATCAAATTCTTCATTAATTTCTTCACACTTAGAGTGTTATTCTTCATTGATTGAAGAAAAACGTTTCTTCATGTGTTGCACATCTAAGTCATCAATTTTGCATAAGTGTTAGGGTGTGTGTCCTTTTCAAAGAACATTTGAAGATTCTAAGATATTTAGCTCACACCGCAACTTGCTAAATCTCTTCTCATCCATGGGCTTAGTGAAGATAGCAGCTAGCTGTTCTTCAGTCCTCACGTGCTCAATGGAGATGTCGCCCTTCAACACATGATCACGAAGAAAATGATGACGAATCTGAATGTGTTTTGTCTTCGAGTGCTGAACTGGGTTGTGAGCAATCTTGATGGCACTCTCATTGTCGCAGAGGAGAGGCACATTCTTCACGTTGATGCCATAGTCCTTGAGTGTTTGCTTCATCCAAAGCAGTTGAGCACAGCAAGAGCCAGCAGCAATGTATTTAGCTTCCGCACTGGACAGTGATACGCAGTTCTGTTTCTTCGAGGACCAACAGACCAAAGATCGTTCGAGGAAATGACAAGTGCCAGAAGTTGACTTGCGGTCCACACGATCACCAGCATAATCAGAGTCAGAATATCCAATGAGATCAAAAGCAGAGCCCTTGGGGTACCATAATCCTAGTGTTGGTGTGTGAGCTAGATATCAAAGAATATGCTTCACAGCCTTATGGTGTGATTTCTTCGGTGCAGCTTGAAATCGGGCACACATGCAAACACTAAGCATTATATCTAGCCTAGATGCACATAAGTACAATAAAGAACCAATCATGGAGCGGTATACCTTGTGATCGAAGTCAATACCATTTTCATCAGTGCATAGATGGCCATTTGTGGGCATAGGAATTTTTACGCCTTTGCAATCTTGCATGCCGAATTTCCTCAGTACATCTTTGAGGTATTTCTCCTGAGATATGAATATGCCATTGCGCTGCTGACGAATTTGAAGACCTAAGAAGAATTTCAACTCTCCCATCATAGACATTTGATATTCTTCACTCATCATATAGGCAAATTCATCACTATAACGTTGGTCAGTACAGCCAAAGATAATATCATCAACATATATTTGGCACACAAACAGTTCACCATCATAAAATTTAGTAAAAGAGAGTAGGGTCGAGTGAACCGGGTGTGAAGCCATTCTTCACGAATAATTCCTTCAATGTATCATACCACGCCCGAGGGGCTTGCTTGAGGCCATAGAGGGCCTTATTAAGTCTGAAGACTTTGTCAGGATTCTTTGGATCTTCAAAACCTGGGGGTTGAGCAACATATACTTCTTCCTCAAGCTTACCATTGAGGAATGCACTTTTCACATCCATTTGATATAAGATGATATCATGATGGTTAGCATAAGGAAGTAATATGCGAATAGCCTCAAGTCTAGCAACAGGTGCAAAAGTTTCATCGAAATCAATTCCTTCAACCTGTGTGTAGCCTTGAGCTACCAGTCGTGCCTTATTCCTCACCACAAGGCCATTTTCATCTTGCTTGTTGCGGTAGATCCACTTTGTGCCAATGATATTATGCTTGCAGGGATCTGGACGTTTGACCAGTTCCCAGACATTGTTGAGCTCGAACTGATGTAATTCTTCTTGCATAGCCTGAATCCACTCCGGCTCCAGAAATGCTTCATCTACCTTAGTGGGCTCTGTGATAGAGACAAAAGCATAGTGCCCACAAAAGTTAGATAAATGTGAAGCTTTTGAGCGTGTGAGAGGACCTGGCGCTTCAATGTCATCGATGATCTTGTCAACTTGAACTTCTTTCGCAACGCGAGGATGAGCTAGTTGTCGTCGAGGTATTTGATCATTTTCCTCAGCACCATTGTCTTCAGCATTATCTTCAGGTGCATCAGCTCGACGTTCTTCGCGTACTGGAATGAATTCTTCGGCAAATTCTTCAGTAGGAATGACATCCTCAGTTGCCTTGAACTTGATAGAATCCTCAGGTGCTGGTTCATCTAACACAGAAGGTAGGTGCTCTCTTTGCGAGCCATTAGTTTCATTGAACCGCACATCTACAGTTTCAACAACCTTGTGAAGAGCATTGTTGAAGACTCTGTAGGTGTGCGAGTCCTTTCCGTAACCAAGCATAAAACCTTCATGTGCTTTCGGTGCAAATTTAGAATTGTGGTGAGGATCTCTAATCCAACATTTAGCACCGAAGACTTTGAAATAACTCACATTGGGTTTCTTGTCAGTGAGGAGTTCATAGGCCGTCTTCTTGAAGAATTTGTGAAGATGTACTCTGTTGATGATGTGGCACGCAGTATCAATTGCATCAATCCAAAAATGATGAGGCGTTTTGTATTCATCAAGCATAGTGCGAGCCATCTCAACAAGAGTTCTGTTCTTGCGCTCCACGACGCCATTTTGCTGAGGAGTATAGGGAGCAGATAACTCATGAGTAATACCAAGTTCATCAAGATAGTCATCAAGACCGGAATTCTTGAACTCAGTTCCATTGTCACTTCTGATGTGCTTGATCTTCACACCAAAGTTGGTTGAAGCCCTCGAGGAAAATCGTTTGAAGACTTCCTGCACTTCATGTTTGTAAGTAACAATGTGTACCCATGTATATCGAGAGTAATCATCAACAATGACAAAACCATATAGAGATGCAGCATTTGTGACTGCTGAGTAATGATTTGGTCCGAAGAGGTCCATGTGAAGCAATTTGAATGGACGAGTAGTGGTCATGATAGTCTTCGCTGGATGCTTGGCCTTGGTCATTTTTCCAGCTTCACAGGCTCCGCATAAGTGATCCTTAAGGAATTTGACATTCTCAATGCCAATGACATGCTTCTTCTTCGCGAGCATGTGCAAATTCCTCATGCCTGCGTGACCAAGTCGTCGATGCCATAGCCAGCCTTCTGAAGCTTTTGCAAGTAGACACACGGCTGGTTGTGGTCCTGTAGAGAAATCAACAATATACAAATCTCCTCTCCTAAAGCCTTCGAAGACTTTGGAATTGTCAGCTTCCATAATCACAACACAGCGATACTTGCCAAAGACAACAACCATATCAAGATCACAAAGCATTGAGACTGACATGAGGTTGTATCCTAAGGACTCAACAAGCATGACTTTGTCCATGTGTTTATCCTTAGAGATCGCAACCTTACCAAGACCCTATACCTGACTTTTGCCTTTGTCAGCAAAGATGATATGCTTCAGATGTGACGGTGATAAGGGAGCATCCATCAAAAGATTCTTGTCACCAGTCATGTGATTTGTACATCCACTATCCAGGACCCATTCAGTGGTTTTGGGTTGATCATCCTGCAAATGAATTAGTGTAACTTACAATCTCATATGCTTCATCAATGAAGAATATGATATCAAGTTCATCAGATGAAATTCATCAAGCCGTAAACAGATATAGCAGTATGAGGACGTGTGAAATGGAAGTTCATTTCATCATGATTAGCCTGCATCCTTTCAGGCAATTTTGTCAGGTCCCCAGCAAATTCTTCAGACGTTAAGGCACGTCTGGAGACCTGACCCTGCAGAAGAGATTAGTTCTTTTTCTTCACCACCCACATCTGAAGGGGTGGCAAAGAGTCCATCACTCTGCGAGCACCATAAGAGAATGGTGGCATAGAGGCCAAACCATTTCGTTTCACATAAGAGGAGTTAGGGTAAGCATATGAATAAGCAGAGAAATTCTTCGAGGACTTATGAACATAATGATTTGAAGAATAATGTGCATATTCATAGCCCTTAGCTCTACCCTGCGAAACAAAGTTGTTAGCACGATGATAATCATATGAGGACTTTGATCCATTTGAGGAATTTGATCCATGTGAAGAATTAGGTCCATATGAAGAATTGGATCTGGGGTTCCTGTTCGTCACAGGTGGTGTCATGAGGACATTCACCTGAAGACTTTCAACATAACTTTTGGGAACCCAGATTTTCTTCATAGGGGAACCGATCCTGCAGTTAGTCCCAACATATCTAGCAAATACTTCACCATTCTGATTTTTGAATAGTTTATAGTTGGAGTCAAATGACTCATCAGAAGAATGAGAAGATTCACATGTAAAGCCAGATAAGTTAGATGGATCAACTGGAGGTCCCTTTGCAGCAAACCACGAGGTTTTGGGGTACTGCTCAGGCTTCCAATATGTTCCATCAGCATTGAGTTTCCTCTCAAAGGCAATACCCTCTTTCCTAGGGTTTCTGTTGAGGATCTGCTTTTTGAGCACGTCACAAAGAATCTGATGCCCTTTGAGGCTTTTGTACATGCATGTTGTGTACAATTCCTTCAGCCCTGCATCGTCAGTGATACTAGCAATGTCCTCAGATGAGGAATTAGTGATAGCAGAGGCAGGTGAAGAATTTGTAACAGTTGAAGCATTTGAACATTCAGGTGAAGAATTAGCAGATTCACGTTCAATGCACTTTAAGCATGGAGGAACAAATTCTTCTTGAGTAGTGCTGATTTGTTGAGCTAGTAATGAATCGCGCTCCTTCTGAAGATCTTCATAGCTCACTCTTAGCTTCTCAAGATCTTGCTTTCTTTGAAGAAATTCATAAGAAAGTTTTTCATGATCAGATAAGAGAGTGTTATGATGACTTTGAAGGTTATCAAACCTAGACTGAAGTCTCTGAAGATTTTCAGTCAGGGCTTTAGTGAAATCCATTTCTTCACCTAACATATCATCACTTTTGTCTAGCATGTTTTGAACCTTTTCAAAAGCCCTTTGTTGTTTCACAGCAATCTTAGCAAGTTTAGAGTAGCTGGGCTTGAGATTCTCATCAGATTCATTTTCACTAGATTCAGAGGGGGTGTATTTGAGTACCTTTGCACCTTTTGCCATGAAGCAATAGGTGGGAGCGTAGTCATCATTATCATCATCAGGCTTGTCGGTGGGGTCAGTTTCTTCAGTGTTGAAGATGGACTTGCTAACGAAAGCAGTAGAGAAGGCCAGACTCGCCACACCAGATTCGGATTCTTCAGATGCCTCCTCTTCCTCATTTTCCTCAGATTCAGCTTCAGAGTCCATTTCCTTGCCAATGAATGCCCGAGCCTTCTTGGAGCTGCTCTTCTTGTGAGATGAAGACTTCGAGGATTTTGATGACGAAGATTTTGACGATTTCTTCTTCTTCTTCGCATCATCAGAACTGTAATCCTTGTATTTCTTCTTCTTCAATTCCTTTTCCCACTGAGGACAATCTTGAATATAATGACCAGGTTTCTTGCATTTGTGGCACAGCCTTCTCTTATAGTCACTTGATGAGGAATCACTGCTTCTTGAGGATTTTCCAAAGCGACCACGTCTTGAGAACTTCTGGAATTTCTTCACGAGCAGTGCTAGCTCCTGGCTCAACTCTTCAGGATCACCAAGGCTACTACCAGAGTCCTCACATTCAGACTCAGACACAACCTTGGCTTTCAGGGCACGTGGCTTGCCATAGCACGAACCATAGAGATCCCTCTTTTCAGCAAGCTGGAACTCGTGAGTATTTAGCCTTTCGAGGATATCGGCAGGATCAAGAGACTTGTAGTCAGCCCGTTCTTGTATCATTAGACCCAGAGTATCAAATGAGGAATCAAGTGATCTCAACAGTTTCTTCACCACCTCATGGTCAGTGATGTCAGTGGAACCGAGGGCTTGAAGCTCATTTGAGATGTTAGTGAGGCGATCAAAGGTTTGTTGGACATTTTCATTGTCGAGTCTTTTGAAGCGGTTGAAGAGATTCCGAAGAACATCAACTCAAGAATCGCACTGAGTTGAGACTCCTTCATTCACTTTGCACAGCCTATCCCAGATAAGCTTAGCAGTTTCCAAAGCACTCACTCTTCCATACTGTCCTTTACTCAGATGGCCACATATGATATTCTTCGCTTGAGAATCGAGTTGCTTGAATCTCTTCACATTGGTAGCGTTCAATGAGGGTGTAACAGAGGGAACACCATTTTCCACAACATACCAGAGATCATTGTCAATTGCCTCGAGATGCATTCGCATCTTGTTTTTCCAGTAGGGGTAGTCCATCCCATCAAAGGTAGGACACCCAGCCGATACCTTGATCATACCTGCGGTCGACATAACTAAAACTCCAGGCGGTTAAACCAAAATCACACAGAACAAGGGAGTACCTTGCTCTGATACTAATTGAAAGTGCGTTATGTCGACTAGAGGGGGTGAATAGGCGATTTTTATGAATTCTTCACTGAGGAATTTGCCGGTGAGGAAATTCCTTAGCGAAGAACTATTAGCAGCGGAATAAGTACTCAGAAGTAAGCGTAACAGAATACAAGCATGGTCAACATGATGAAATGAAGACAAGCACAGAGTACAGAAAGCGTAATCACAGGATAACACAAGATGAAGACAAACAGATTGAAGAAATTGAACTAAGGAAATTGAGAAAGTCTTCAGTCAAAGTCTTCAAACACAGATATGAACAAACACTCAACACAGTAATGAGGAAATGAAAGGGTTGAGGAAATAGAACCAGTTAGGTTGGTGAAGATAATGATTTGGTAGACCAGTTCCAACTGCTGTCTCAGTTGTACGTCTGGTTGGAGCGGCTGAGTATTTAAACTCGAGGACACGCAGTCCCGGACACCTAGTCTCTGAGCACGTAGCTCAGGACACCCAGTCCTCACCGTATTCTCCTTGAACTAAGATCACGCAGATCTCGTCCAATCACTCGTGGTAAGTCTTCAGGCGACTTCCAAACCTTCATAGACTTGGTCACTCGGCAATCCACAATTCCTCTTGGATGCTCTAGACCTTGACGCCTAACCGTCTGGAAGAAGCACAGTCTTCAAAGGTAACAAGCGTCGGATCCACACAGGATCAATTTCTTCAGTGATGCTCAATCACTTTGGGTTTGTAGGGGTTTGGTTTTCGGTTTCCTCACTTGATGATTTTCGCTCAAAGTCCTCGGAGGATGGGTTGCTCTCAAATGACAAGTGTCAAGTTCTCTCGGAGCATCCAACCAGCTAGTGGTTGTAGGGGGCGGCTATTTATAGCCTAGGGAGCAGCCCGACATGATAAGACATAAATGCCCCTCAATGATATGACCGTTAGGTGGATAAGATATTTTGGGACAGCTGGCGCGCAGCACAGCAACGGTCGGAAATTTGACTCTCAAATTCCTCAGGGCTATCATGTTCCTCACTGTGTAGGTAATTCGCACTAACGAATTCCTAACTCCTCAGTCAGAACAAATTCATCAGTGACCAGAAGAACTTCGTCTCTGTCACTGAAGAAAGTGACTGAACTATATGAGATTTCCAAAGGCTTCACTCGAAGGGATTGGTAGGTGTAGGATTTTGAGTTGAGCATCTCATGGAAATTTTTCCTTAGTATTTCCTCGACCCCCTTTAACAGTACGGTGTTTCCTATGACTCAAGAAGGAGAAAATGAAACTACGAAAACAAAAGTCTTCACGCTTCATGTTCCACAAATGAATACCAAGTCTTCAAGGTCACACCAATTTCTTCACTTTCAAAGTCTTCAGAAAGTCTTCAGAATATCAAAGTCTTCAGTTGAAGAACTTCATTTTGGGGTCGACTTTCTCTGTAAATATCAAACTCCTTATAGACTTATAGACCTGTGTATACTCACAAACGCATTAGTCCCTTAACCTATAAGTCTTCAATACACCAAAATCACTAAGGGGCACTAGATGCACTTACACCCAAGTAAATATTCAAGGAGACTCAAGCGTATAAGCTTGGGGATGCCCCGGAAGGCATCCCCTCTTTCTTCAACAAGTATCGGCATGTTTTCGTATTTGTTTCGTTCATACGATATGTGCAAGTCTTGGAGCGTCTTTTGCATTTAGTTTTCACTTTTCTTATATGCACTATGCTGGTATAAGATAGTCCTTGGTTGGTTTATAGAATTCTCATTGCACTTCACTTAAATCTTTTGAGTATGGCTTTATAGAATGCTTCATGTGTTTCACTTATATCATTTGAAGTTTGGATTGCCTGTTTCTCTTCACATAGTAAACCGCCATTTGTAGAATCCTCGTTTGCTTCACTTATATTTGTTAGAGCATGGGAATATCTTTTGTAGAAAGAATTAAACTCTCTTGCTTCACTCATATCAGTTTAGAGAGATGACAGAAATTGGTCAATCACATGGTTAGTCATAAAGTCCTACATAAACTTGTGGATCACTGAATATGATATGTTTGATTCCTTGCAATAGTTTTGCGATATAGAGGTGATAATATGTGGGAGGTACTAGTAGATGGTTGTGTTTAGTAAGGATGTTGGTGTTAAGGTTTGTGATTCCCGAAGCATGCATGTATGGTCTATAAACTATGTAACCAAATTGGCGCGCATTGTATTTTGATTGTTTATCTTTGCGTGAAGGTCGGGGGCGCGCGATGGTTAACTCCTACCAACCTCCCCCCTAGGAGCATGCGCGTAGTACTTTGTTTCGAGGGCTAATAAATTTTTGCAACAAGTATGTGAGTTCTTTATGACTAATGTTGAGTCCATGGATTATACGCACTCTCACCCTTCCATCATTGCTAGCCTCTTCGGTACCGTGCATTGTCCTTTCTCACCTCGAGAGTTGGTGCAAACTTCGCCGGTGCATCCAAATCCCGTGATATGATATGCTCTATCACACATAAACCTCATTATATCTTCCTCAAAACAGCCACCATACCTACCTATCATGGCATTTCCATAGCCATTCCAAGATATATTGCCATGCAACTTCCATCATCATCATATACATGACTTGAGCATTCATTGTCATATTGCTTTGCATGATCGTAAGATAGCTAGCATGATGTTTTCATGGCTTGTCCATTTTTTGATGTCATTGCTACGCTAGATCATTGCACATCCCGGTACACCGCCGGAAGCATTCATATAGAGTCATATCTTTGTTCTAGTATCGAGTTGTAATATCGAGTTGTAAGTAAATAAAAGTGTGATGATCATCATTATTGAGCATTGCCCCATGAAAAAAAGAAAAAATATGAAGAAAAAAGGAAAGAACAAAGAAGCCTAAATAAAAAAGGAGGCCAAAGAAGCCCACCCAAAAAAAAAGAAAAAAAAGAAAAAAAGAAAAGGGGCAATGTTACTATCCTTTTTCCACACTTGTGCTTCAAAGTAGCACCATGTTCTTCATATAGAGAGTCTCCTATGTTGTCACTTTCATATACTAGTGGGAATTTTCATTATAGAACTTGGCTTGTATATTCCAACGATGGGCTTCCTCAAATGCCCTAGGTCTTCATGAGCAAGCAAGTTGGATGCACACCCACTTAGTTTTCAGTGTGAGCTTTCATACACTTATAGCTCTTAGTGCATCCATTGCATGGAAATCCCTACTCCTCACATTAACATCAATTGATGGGCATCTCCATAGCCCGTTGATTAGCCGCATTGATGTGAGACTTTCTCCCTTTTTGTCTTCTCCACATAACCTCCACCATCATATTCTATTCCACCCATAGTGCTATATCCATGGCTCACGCTCATGTATTGCATGAAGGTTGAAAAAGTTTGATAGTACTAAAGTATGAAACAATTGCTTGGCTGACACCGGGATAGGCATGAGGGGTACCTTGTGTTAAGAAAAGGAGCATACCAGACTATATGATTTTGTAGGGATAACTTTCTGAAGCATTGATATTTTGAAAGACATGATTTTTTGTTGGGATGCCCTAAGTATTATTGTTTTTTATGTCAAATGATAGACTATTGCTTTGAATCACTCGTGTCTTAATATTCATGCCATGATTAGACATATGATCAAGATTATTCTAGATAGCATTCCACATCAAAAATTATCTTTTTTATCATTTACCTACTTGAGGACGAGCAGGAATTAAGCTTGGGGATGTTGATATGTCTCCGTCGTATCTATAATTTTTGATTGTTCCATGCCAATATTATTCAACTTTCATATACTTTTGGAAACTTTTTATACTATTTTTGGGACTAACATATTGATCCAGTGCCCAGTGTTAGTTCCTGTTTGTTGCATGTTTTATGTTTCACAGAAACCCAATATCAAACGGAATCCAAACAGGATAAAAACGGACGGAGAATTATTTTGGAATATTTGGGATTTTCCGGAGGAAGAATCAATGCGAAACGGTGCCCAAGGTGGCCATAAGATAGGGGGGTGCCCTCCCCCCCCCCCCCGAGCACGCCTAGCACTCTCCTGGTCCACCCGTAAGGCGGTTGACGCTCTTCTTTTGCCGCAAACAAGCTAATTTTATGAGAAAAAACAGGGCGAAAGATTCACCCCAATCGGAGTTACGGATCTCCGGATATAAAAGAAACGGTGAAGGGGAAGGATCTGAGAACACAGAAATAGAGAGATAGATCCAATCTCGGAGGGGCTCTCGCCCCTCCCATGCCATGGGAGCCAAGGACCAGAGGGGAAACCCTTCTCCCATCTAGGGAGGAGGTCAAGGAAGAAGAAGAAGAAGGGGGCTCTCTCCCCCTTGCTTCCGGTGGCGCCGGAGTGCTACCGGGGGCCATCATCATCACCGTGATATTCACCAACACCTCCGCCATCTTCACCAACATCTCCATCACCTTCCCCCATCTATATCCAGCGGTCCACTCTCCTGCAACCTGTTGTACCCTCTACTTGAACATGGTGATTTATGCTTCATATTATTATCCAATGATGTGTTGCCATCCTATGATGTCTGAGTAGATTTTCGTTGTCCTATCGGTGATTGATGAATTGCTATGATTGGTTTGAGTTGCATGTTTTATTATTGGTGCTGTCCTATGGTGCCCTCCGTGTCGCGCAAGTGTGAGGACTCCCGCTGTAGGGTTTGCAATATGTTCATGATTTGCTTATGGTGGGTGATGTGAGTGACAAAAGCATAGACCCAAGTAGGTTGTGGCGTATGGGATAAAGGGGACTTGATACTTTAATGCTATGGTTGGGTTTTATCTTAATGATCTTTAGTAGTTGTGGATGCTTGCTAGAGTTCCAATCATAACTGCATATGATCCAAGAAGATAAAGTATGTTAGCTTATGCCTCTCCCTCAAATAGAATTGCAATAGTGATTACCGGTCTAGTAACACAGTCAATTGCTTAGGGACAATTTCACAACTCCTGCCACAACCTTTCCACACTCGCTATATTTACTTTATTGCTTCTTTATCTAAACAGCCCCTACTTTTTATTTACGTGTTCTTTATTATCTTGCAAACCTATCCAACAACACCTACAAAGTACTTCTAGTTTCATACTTGTTCTAGGTAAAGCGAACACTAAGCGTGTGTAGAGTCGTATAAGTGGCAGATAGGACTTGAGAGAATATTTGTTCTACCTTTAGCTCCTCGTTGGGTTTGACACTCTTACTTATTGAAAGAGGCTACAATTGATCATGTATACTTGTGGGTTATCAACGAGGCAGGATAGTTTCCTCCATAATTCAAAATGAGCCTCACAACCCAGGAATAACTCACAAAGAGCAACGTAACCCGCAATGTTCAGGATGGAAGCAGGAGTGAAATTGTTCAGTTGGAGGCCATAATACTCCAGATGCCCTTGGAGGAACAGGTGGATTGGAAATCCAACACCTCTCAACAAATAGGGAACAAAGCACACTCGTTCCCCCATGGATGGATTGGGGCAATTCTCCATCTGAGCCCCGCCGTGGAAGGAAATCAATCCTGCTCAAACAGGGACTAGATCCGCGGGGGGGGGGGGTCCATGTGTCTGCAGCTTCACTAGCTGACTATGGGATATGGAACACTTCTCCCAATTGCCTTTTCCAGAGCCGTGAGGATGGGAGGAAGAGCTAGGAGCGCTAGCCATGTTGGAATGTTTTCTCCTACCAAGCTCTTAGGATTCCTCGCTTGGTATGGAATGGATCTGAAGATCCCAATCTCTTTAAATAGACGGCTTTATTACATGGTCAGGGTGAAATGTGCAAAAATACCCCGACCTCTCGTATTCGCTCGACACGTGCAAGCTGAAGTCATGAAGGTGCGGAAGCTGATGGGCACGACATTAAATGGAAAGCCGAATACAGCTCTTTAAGTCATGTACTTTGAAGTCATCGGAAGAGGAACCCGCCTTGCAATGCCGAAGACAATCTGCGCGCCGGACACATCGTCATTGAAAGACTGGTTTGGGGGCTACTGAGGGAGTCCTGGATTAAAGGGTCCTCGGACGGCAGGACTATTAACATGGGACAGACTGATGGGCTATGAAGATACAAGACAGAAGACTTCTTCCCGTGTCCGGATGCGACTCTCCTTGGTGTGGAAAGCAAGCTTGGCATACGGATATGTAGATTCCTCTCTCTGTAACCGACATTGTACAACCCTAGTCCCCTCCGGTGTCTATATAAACTGGAGGGTTTAGTCCATAGAGGCAATCACAATCATAATCATATAGGCTAGACTTCTAGGGTTTTAGCCATTACAATCTCGTGGTAGATTGATACGTCCATTTTGCATCATGCTTTTATATCAATACTTATTGCATCATGGGCTGTTATTACACATTATATCTCAATACTTATGTCTATTCTATCTTATTTTACAAGGTTTACCATGAAGAGGGGTAATGCCGGCAGCTGGAATTCTGGCTGGAAAAGGAGCAAACATTGGAAACCTATTCTGCACTGCTCCAAAATTCTTGAAACTCCACGAAACATATTTTTGGATTTATTAAGAATTATTGAGCGGAAGAACTACACCATGGGGCCCACACCCTGTCCAGGAGGGTGGGGGCGCCCCCCCCCCCTATTGGGTGCACCCCCTGTCTCCTGGGCCCTCTGGTGGCCCTCCGGTGTCCATCTTCTGCTATATGAGGGCTTTTACCCTGGAAAAAATCGTGGGCAAGCTTACATGACGAAACTCCGCCGCCACGAGGCGGAACCTTGCGGAATCAATCTAGGGCTCTGGTGAAGCTGTTCTGCCGGGGACACTTCCCTCCGGAGGGGGAAATCATCACCAACGTCATCACCAATGATCCTCTCATCGGGAGGGGGTCAATCTCCATCAACATCTTCACTAGCACCATCTCCTCTCAAAACCCTAGTTCATCTCTTGTATCCAATCTTGTATCAAAACCACAAATTGGTACCTGTGGGTTGCTAGTAGTGTTGATTACTCCTTGTAGTTGATGCTAATTGGTTTACTTGGTGGAAGATCATATGTTCAGATCCTTTATGCATATTATTACTGCTCTGATTATGAACATGAATATGGTTTGTGAGTAGTTACGTTTGTTCCTGAGGACATGGGTGAAGTCTTGCTATTAGTAGTCATGTGAATTTGGTATTCGTTCGATATTTTGATGAGATGTATGTTGTCTTATCCTCTAGTGGTGTTATGTGCACATCAACTACATGATACTTCACCATTATTTGGGCCTAGAGGAAGGCATAGGGAAGTAATAAGTAGATGATGGGTTGCTAGAGTGACAGAAGCTTAAACCCTAGTTTATGCGTTGCTTCGTTAGGGCTGATTTGGATCCATATGTTTAATGTTGTGGTTAGGTTTACCTTAATACTTCTTTTGTAGTTGCGAATGCTTGCAATAGGGGTTAATCATAAGTGGGATGCTTGTCCGAGTAAGGGCAGTACCCAAGCACCGGTCCACCCACATATCAAATTATCAAAGTACCGAATGTGAATCATATGAGCGTGACGAAAACTAGCTTGACGATAATTCCCATGTGTCCTCGGGAGCCCCTTGCTCATTATTAGAAATTTTTCAGGCTTATCCTTTGCTACATAAAGGATTGGGCCACCTTGCTACACTTTATTCACTTTGTTTACTTGTCACTCATTACTATTTATCTTATCACAAAACTATCTATCACCTACAATTTCAGTGCTTGCAGAGAAAACCTTACTGAAAACCGCTTATCATTTCCTTCTGCTCCTCATTGGGTTCGACACTCTTACTTATCGAAAGGACTACGATAGATCCCCTACACTTGTGGGTCATCAAGACTCTTTTCTGGCGCCGTTGCCGGGGAGTGTAGCACTTTTGGTGAGTGGAACTTGGTAAGGAAACATTTATATAGTGTGCTCAAATTTTCTGTTACTGGTCACTATGGAAACTAATCCTTTGAGGGGCTTGTTCGGGGTATCTTCACCCTGACCAGAAGAGCAAAGAGTTGCTCCTCAACCTACTCACTACAAGAAATATGTCAACTTGTGACCACCACTATTGGTCACTAAAAGGTCACAAATTTCCATTTGTGACCTTTTTGTGACCAAAAACAGAAGGTCAAAAGCTGGCCGTCATAAACTGACTATAGCGACCTTTCTTCTGGAATGGTCGAAGATGTTTACGACCAAAATATTCCTATTGTGGCGTTTTGGTCACTAGCAACCTCCCCAGGCCATGTAGGCATCCAGCGTGGCAAGCTGATGTGGCACAAGATTCAGCCCGGTCCAATTCGGTTTTCTACATGGGCCTAGCCCAACAATTCGGCCTTTCTATATTTTTTTTCCTGTGCTTTTATTAGCTACATGGGCTTGGCCCAAGAATTCGGCCTTTTTATTTTCTAGGCCATGGCCTTTTTTATTTTATTTTTTCCGAAAGATGAGCCCACTAGTGAGATGGGACCCAGTTGTCAGGTTCTAACAAGTGGGTCCCAGTTGTCACTGTTATATTCTTCAGATCTCAATTTTCCAATAAATAAATAAGAATATTTAAATCCGAACAGAGAGAAAACAAAATGCTTCAAACAGAGCACGACTAATAAGGAAAAATATGGTACACATCACGAATACAATCAGAAAGAGTCAAACTTGGCACATTATTACAATCAAACTTGTTCATCCTGGTAACACAGCAAGGATGGTTCATCCTGGTAACACATTATTACAGAAAAATATGGTTCACATCAAGTTTACAATAAAAAAATGTTCACATCAGGTAACACAACTATCACAGTATAACTAGCTCCAATGCTTCTCCCAACTTGTTCATCCTGGACCACACGACAAAACATGAATGAAGGCCAGCATCTGCAAGTTATCAAGAAAAATGGTTAGAACAAGCAAAATGCAACATTTTTACCATTTAAGCATAGAAGAACAGGGTCAACAACATTTCGATCTTTGAAAATGAACCAGGATTTCAATCTTTGAACAGCAAAAAATTGATACAGTAGATCATTTGCGGTTTAAAACAACCCCTAAGGAGAGACATGTTGACACATTCATTTTGCAACATCTGTAGAAATTGAACCTCATAAACATGCAATGTGGAATTTGTATCTCAAAGAAGTATACATACTTATCAGGTTTAATTAGCACATAAACATGCAATGTGGAATTTGTATCTCAAAGAAGTATACATACTTATCAGATTTAATTAGCACAGAGAAGCCAAATGCTAGTAACTCATGAGTAGTACACAAGACAGGATTCAGCAAAGTAAACAAGGTGGCTACAGTACAAAAGTAAGCTCATCACACAGAATAAATGAGTGGAACTACAGTACATCCTCTAAATTAGCATGTTCACAAGATTAAAAGTAAGCGCAGCATAAGCATATGAGTTTTGTTTGGTTGTTCGGTAATTTAGAAAGAGGGGAGATGGGGCACAGAACTTTGAGGCACTGTTATGAGGTAGTGTCTGATGAAGGTTGCCCTTTGGGGCGGCAGCGGTAGCTCCGCCAAATGTAGCAGCAGCACCTCGACTAGCACAGCGGCAAATACCAAGAAGAATGTCATGACAAAAGCAACACAGAAGGCTTTTGTGATGGCGTACCTGAAAATAGCAGCAGTAGGTTAGTGTGGTTTATGTATATTTGCACAGCACACAGCATAACAGATAAACAAAGGCCAAGAACCCATAGGTGCCAGAAAACAAAAATCTTTTTAGACTAATGCCTATTCCATGCCATCTGATCTACAGCAGCAAAATTCACTGCACAATAGTTATTTCATAGAAGAATGTTACTCCAGCAGTACAATTCACTACACAATAGTTATTTTATAGAAAAATGTTCCTCCATGTGCACCAAAAGCAACCAATGCATCTTTTCACTGAGCTTGCTGGGGAAAAGCAATGATGCTACAGACAATAAACCTACCTACACAGGGGCTTTCCAGCAGCACACCATGTAACAGAAACAATTCTAATATTTCATATCATCCATGTCATAATTAGAAAATGAGAAAATATAGTTCCACATAAGCAAGCAAATATAAAACGAAAACTAGTTGCATATATGTTTTGCAACAAACTAATTTGGAGCAGTAGCACTAGGGAGTAGGGAATGACAGCAGCAGCAGCAAATTTAGAGCAGTAGCACTTGGCATTTCACTAGATTCAGTCAAGCATGAATGTGAACTTAGAGCAGCAGCAAAATCAGGGAACGTGGGAGAGGTAGAGGGAGGCTTGACCATGAATTGCTGCTGCCCCATGGTTGGGTATGTAATTGTCACCGCTCGTCCTTTTGGATGCCGAGGTCGGAGACGTTGGATCCGTGCGGGCATCCACCGCCTCCCATCCTTTCTGCCCGAGCTCCGGTCAAGGCTCCACCCTCGCGTCCGAGGTACCTACAGAGAGAGAAAGACTAAGATAGAAATCAGTGCTTACCTACAGAGATGAGATGGGGGTGGGGGAGAGGGAGATGGAGATGGATATGGCTTACCACCTATGCCTGGGAGGGGAGGAAGAAGAACCCCTTCACACGAGCTGAAGCAGACCATAGTAGATCGGAGAGAGCAAACTGCAGAGACCGCACGCACGAATCAGATGCGGTATGAAGGAAACCAGAAGAAGAGAAGGCATTCATCATTGAGGGAGTTGTTCAACTTTGAGCTATCTACAAATTTCTGCAAAACAAACAGAAAAAGGATTCATCATTTCTATACAAAAAGAATAGTCACATAGTTAGGAATTACATTCTCCCATCAACAGCAAGGACACATATGACAGTTTTTTCATTTTCTCAATATAGGAATATAACCAAACGTCTTACATGTATGGTTGTACTGAAACAAATCTATTGGGCCATAACTCCATCAATAACTAAGCACAGCATAGGAAGTTCCTTGTGGATAATAAGAATAATAAAGAGATTAAATCCGTTTCACATC
This sequence comes from Triticum aestivum, assembly GCF_018294505.1. Classification (NCBI taxonomy): domain Eukaryota; kingdom Viridiplantae; phylum Streptophyta; class Magnoliopsida; order Poales; family Poaceae; genus Triticum; species Triticum aestivum. The sequence continues at coordinate 601,104,512 of NC_057804.1, forward strand.
TGAGCATGAAAACAAAGGGAAGTTCACCAACAGTAGTAAGCGGATAAGTTTACTAATGCTAGAGTAGGCACTTGTAAAGGCATAAAGTAATTTTCTTTCACTGGAGACATTTTCCCACAGCCGGGCTCCTGGCAAAAAATATTGTCGCTCGCCGTGCACGTGGGCATGCTTCCTCAAGGCAGCCACGTCGACGAAGGTCTTGCCGCAGTTGTCGTAGCTGCAGAGGAAGAGGATCTCCGTGGCTGGCTCGACCTTGCGTGGCTGCGCCTCTGGCTCCTGCCCAAAATTATAAGGTTGTTCATACAAGGAACAAAATTAACAAAAATATAGTTTCTAGTGCCTCGGAGCTTCGATCTCCGCAACTCCTTTTCACAAGAGAAAAATTCAGGATTTATTAGCAGCATCAGCTGAAAACCATGTCTGAAACTGGTTCAGTTGCCTATTTTCAATGCCAAGTTTCAGTCGGATTGATGCTGGCCACAAGACAAGAGGGCATTTGGGTTGGATTCTTGTGCTGTTCTGGACTAGCATTTGCGTTGGACAGTGCCTACACGTAGGTAGATGGGGATATTTTTCGTCCAATCATCTGGCACAAATGTGGACTGAATACGGGTTTGTTTGACCATGACCAGAATACAAATGTACGCCATTTAGTTCAGTACCCAGAAACATCTACTAGTCCTACTTACAACAACAACAACAACAGTAGAGTATAGTCTCGAATTGTTTCTTTACTGATACATCAGCATTTGCAGATTATATAGGATGACAGCAGGAAAAAGTCTAATGGTAATAACATACACAAACATCAAACAAGGCATTGCAGACTACGAGAGCTTTTATTCTAGAGGCAGAGTTAAGCTGGAACCGAGGCTAGCGACAAGATCCGGAGGGGCGGGGGAGGGGGCAGACCTTGAGGGCGTGGCGGTAGAGCTCCTGGCGCCGGAGGTGGCGGATGCAGACTGCCGAGGAAGCCGTCCACCTCCTCGTGCACCGCCTGCGACATCGACCCCCGCCAGAACAGCCACCCCTAGAGCGCCTCCTCCATGTACTTCTTGGGCGACCGACGCGCCAGGTCCGTCGCCCTCGTCGGCGTCGCCATCGCGCGGCCGGTGGCGTGGTTGGGGCAGTTGGCGACGGGGAGGAGCGCACCAACGAGGCCCGCGGGCGTCGGGGCCTCCCCCGCCGGTTCGGAGAGCGGCACGGAGAGCGCGGATGGCGACGAGGTGGTCGTGGAGCGGGTGGTCTGCGGGGAAGGCGAGGAGCGAGTCGAGGAAGAGCCACGCCGGCGACAAAGGCGACGCGTCGCCCAAAACCTAGCCATGGGTGAGGGTTCCGAGTGAGTGGTAGAGGGCGCAAGAAATGGATCTGGCTGGAGGGGAGGAAAGAGCAGCACGAGGGGAGCCTGGGGGTGTGCTGCGCGCCGGCGAGAGCCGCCTCTACTCGCCAGAATCGGGTGCGGCGTGAAGGAAGGATGGCGCCGCCGCCACCAGGTTTGGACGAGGGGGGCGAGGGAGGAGGGGGCGATGGGGGATGGGTCTAGGGTTTGGGCTGCGGGTGGGGTATCTCTTTTTCTTTTTTTCTGTCGAAAGATGGATGGACGGATGTGGCATGGAGAGATGATGGATGGATGGATGGATGGATGCCATGTCATCAATCCGTGAGAAGGGTCGTGATTGGTTTGGAAAAACAGTGATTTAAAATAGTTTCCAAGTACTAAAAATAGAGGGATTTTGTGAAGTAACTATCAAAAATATTTTTCAAAAGGGCACCACACAAATTTTCACTAGAGTTAGACCACATTTTATGGATAAGGACCAATTTGTATGCATTTATGATCTTTCTAGCTATTTTCAATCATTTTCTGAGTGGCAAAAATGAGTTTTTTTTGTGAAGAACCTACCAAATATTTGTTACAAAATTGGATTCCAACAATTTTCTAAAATACTAGTCCATATTTAATATAGAACTGACAAAATGGTTGGGTGTTGAAAGTTTTGATCCACCTCTGGTGAAAAAGACAAATTTCCGCCGATTCAGCTGGAAGCGGGTCAAATTTGAACTGTAGCTACCTCGTAATTTGCTCTTTATTTTTTCCAAAAATCATTTCTAGGTACATAAGTATCTATTTAATCAGAGAAACACCAAAAAAATTCCAACATTCAACCATTAGCTAGAAACGGACACTCCCGCCGTTTTGACCGCATTTCGAATCAGGCATAAAAAACTCAAAAAAAATCAAAAAATTGGAAAACCTTCGCATTGTGTCATTATATGTGACCAAGTTTCCAGGAAAAATAATAAACTTGTAATACGGAAATTATTTTAGAAAAGTGTTCTCATAAATGAGCTATCATGTGTGAAGATTCATGGGTTTCAACCCAAACGCTCAATCTCATGGCCACATTCATGGCACAGTTTGTTCAAATGATCTCATATTGTGCACAAGGGTGCATCTTGGAATTCCAAACAATGTTGCCAAACGGAGTTTTCATTTTCTTTGCACGGAAAATTCATTTTCCATTTTTCGAGTGCCCGGAATGAGGGTTTTTTGTGAAGGACCTACCATATATTTGTTGCAAAATTGTACCAAATCATTTTTATAAAATACTAGGACATATTTAATGCACAACTGACAAAATGGTTGGGTGTCAAAAGTTTTGATCCACCTCTGGTGAAAAAGACAAATTCCCGCCGATTCAGCCGGAAGCGGGTCAAATTTGAACTGCAAGCTGCCTCATAGTTTGCTATTTATTTTTTCCAAAAATTATTTCTAGGTATATAAGTATCTATTTAATTAGAGAAACATCAAAAGTTTTCCCAGATTCAACCACTAGCTAGGAATGGACACTCCCGCCGTTTTGACCGCATTTCGAAACGGGCATAAAAAATTCAAAAAAAAATCAAAAAATTGGAAGACCTTCGCATTGTGTCATTATATGTGACCAAGTTTCCAGGAAAAATAATAAACTTGTAATACAGAAATTATTTTAGAAAAGTGTTCTCATAAATGAGCTATCATATGTGAAGATTCATGGATTTCAACCCAAACGCTCAATCTCATGGCCACTTTCATGGCATAGTTTGTTCAAATGATCTCATATTGTGCACAAGGGTGCATCTTGGAATTCCAAACAATGTTGCCAAAGGGAGTTTTCATTTTCTTTGCACGGAAAATTCATTTTCCATTTTTTGAGTGCCCGAAATGAGGTTTTTTGCGAAGGACCTACCATATATTTGTTGCAAAATTATACCAAATCATTTTTATAAAATACTAGGACATATTTAATGCACAATTGACAAAATGGTTGGGTGTCAAAAGTTTTGATCCACCTCTGGTGAAAAAGACAAATTCCCGCCGATTCAGCTGGAAGCGGGTCAAATTTGAACTGCAGCTACCTCATAGTTTGCTCTTTATTTTTTCCAAAAATCATTTCTAGGTAAATAAGTATCTATTTAATCCGAAATACATGGTTTGATGGCGAGACATCGAGGTTTGGATGGTGGCCGAGGGCCCCAACTCTAGAGCGCGTAAGCTCGCATGCCCGCCGCGTGGTCACCGCGTGACCGTGGCGTTGCCATGAGTTCTGGGCGGCCTAGGCATGTCTAGTGGGTTGGGCACTCCCCAGGTAGGTGCTAGGAAGAAAATCACAACATAAGATTCTCACGAGGAGACCGATCGATGCTCAAACATGAATAAGCAGCCAAGTGTTTGATTTGCGGTACGGGAAATGCACATGGCTAATGGGCGTGAGTTTTGGCTGAGGATGATCAGTTACTAAGAAGACCGTCTTCACCAATTTTCACCTCAAAAGGAGGAGCCTAGGTGGTACTTGCTTTACAAAGTACCACAATGGACATAAATACGAATGTTGAAGCTGGGCTCAAAATAATGAATGGATTGAGCTGGCATTTGGTGGAGGATGGTTATTTGGGCATAGGAAAGCACTGTAGAAAATGGATACCATTTGGACATGCCAAAGTGGTACTCCCTTCACAAAGTGCTGCTCTGAACAGAATAGGAAAATGAATATTTTCGAATTATTTTTGAACTAGGCAAGGAATGTTTTTGACATATTTGATGAAGATATGATCCAAAACATTTATGAGAATTTTTTGGGAATTTTTGGAACAACAAAAATATAGGTTGCTTCACAACCTACGGCAAAAACTGCCACATGGACATGACACATAGGCAAAACTGATGAGATGGCGCCTAGTCATCACAACCCACCACAATCTACAAGGCTATGACCATCTATATTGGTCATTAACAACTAGAAATAAGGCAGCGGACTAGCACTGTTTGCTTTGTGACCATTTCGTGTAAGGAAATTACGACCTTTCTGACCAAAATGGTCGCAATGGTTTAGGGTTTGGAGCCCCCCGAACAGCTTTTGACCACTTGGTCTGAAATGGTCATAGATCTATGACCAATTCTTCCAGGGTCACTGACAGAAGGTCACAAGTTGACATATTTCTTGTAGTGACTGAACTTTATGAAAATATTTACTTTGAGATTCCTTCGGGTATGATAGAAAAACTGCTAGCTAATCCATTTACAGGAGATGGAACACTGCATCACGATTTACACCTTATCTTTGTGGATGAAGTTTGTGGATTATTTAAGCTTGCGGGTATTCCCGATGATGTTGTCAAAAGGAAGGTCTTCCCTTTATCTTTGAAGGGAGATGCATTGACATGGTATAGGCTATGTGATGATACGAGATCTTGGAATTATAAATGATTGAACTTGGAATTTTACCAGAAGTTCTATCCTATGCATGTTGTTCATCGTGACCGCAATTACATATATAATTTCTGACCTCGCGAAGGAGAAAACATCGCTCAAGCTTGGGGGAGGCTCGAGTCAATGTATATTCATGCCCCAATCATGAGCTCTCCCGGGAAATGATTATTCAGAATTTTTATGCTTGGCTTTCTTTTAATAATCGCAACCTGCTCGGTACTTCCGGTGTTGGTTCTTATATGCTGAAGACTATTGATTTCAAATGGGACTTGTTGGAAAGAATTAAACGCAACTCAGAAGATTGGGGTTCCGACGATGGTAAGGAGTCAGGTATGACACTTAAGTTCGATTGTGTTAAATCTTTTAATGATACCGATGCTTTTCGTGGATTTGCCGCTAAGTATGGACTTGACTCTGAGATAGTAGCTTCTTTTTGTGAATCTTTTGCTACTCACGTTGATCTCCCTAAAGAGAAGTGGTTTAAATATAATCCTCCTATTGAAGTGAAAGTAGTTGCACCTATTACAGTTGAAGAAAAGACTATTACCTATAGTGATCCTATTGTTCCTACTACTTATGTTGAGAAACCCCCATTTCCTGTTAGGATAAAGGATCATGCTAAAACTTTAACTGTTGTTCATAAGAGTAATACTAGGACTTATAAACCTCCTGAGCAAATCAATGTTGAACCTAGTATTGCTATGGTTAAAGATCTCTTGGATGATGATTTAGATTGGCATGTTATTTATTTCTGTGATGAAACTGCTAATATTGCTAGACCAGATACTAAGATACATAGACCTGTCGTAGACATGCCTGTTATTTTTGTTAAAATAGGAGATCATTGTTATCATGGTTTATGTGATATGGGTGCTAGTGCTAGTGCTATACCTTATGATTTATATAAAGAAATTATGCACGACATTGCACCCGTTGAATTAGAAGATGTTGATGTTACTATTAAGCTTGCTAACAGGGATACCATTAAACCTGTTGGGATTGTTAGAGATGTTGAATTTTTGTGTGGGAAAGTTAAATACCCTGCTGATTTTCTTGTTCTTGCTTCCCAACAAGATGCCTTCTGTCCAATTATTTTTGGTAGACCCTTCTTGAATACAGCTAGTCCTAAGATTGATTGTGAAAAAGATATTGTCACCATTGGCTTAGATGGTATGTCTCATGAGTTTAATTTTGCTAAGTTTCGTAGACAACCTCGTGATAGGGAACCAACTAGTAAGGATGAGATTATTGGTCTTGCTTCCATTGCTGTGCCTCCTACTGATCCATTAGAACAATATTTGCTAGAGCATGAAAATGATATGTTTATGAAGGAAAGAAGGGAAATAGATGAAGTGTTCCTTAAACAGGAACCTGTGCTGAAACATAATCTTCCCGTTGAAATTCTTGGGGATCCCCCTCCACCCAAGGGTGATCCCGTGTTTGAACTCAAACCTTTACCTGATAATCTTAAGTATGCTTATCCTGATGAAAAGAAAATATATCCTGTTATTATTAGTGCTAACCTTTCAGAGCAAGAAGAAGAAAGATTATTGAAAACTCTGAAGAAGCACTGAGCTGCTATTGGATATACTCTGGATGATCTTAAGGGCGTTAGTCCCACGTTATGCCAACACAAAATTAAATTGGAGGACGATGCCAAACCAGTTAGAGATCCTCAATGACGACTAAATCCCAAGATGAAAGAAGTGGTAAGAAAGGAGATACTAAAGCTCCTTGAGGCAGGTATAATTTATCCCGTTGCTGATAGTGAATGGGTAAGTCATGTTCATTGTGTTCCGAAAAAGGGAGGTCTTACTGTCATTCCTAATGATAAAAATGAATTGATCCCGCAAAGAATTATTACAGGTTATAGGATGGTAATTGATTTTCGTAAATTAAATAAGGCTACTAAGAAATATCATTACCCTTTACCTTTTATTGATCAAATGCTAGAAAGACTATCCAAACACACACATTTTTGCTTTCTAGATGGTTATTCTGGTTTCTCTCAAATACCTGTGTCAGCGGGAGATCAATAAAAAACTACTTTTACTTGCCCTTTCGGTACTTTTGCTTATAGATGTATGCCTTTTGGTTTATGCAATGCTCCTGCTACCTTTCAAAGATGCATGATGGCTATATTCTCTGATTTTTGTGAAAAGATTTGTGAGGTATTCATGGATGACTTCTCCATTTATGGATCCTCTTTTGATAATTGTTTGAGCAACCTTGATCGAGTTTTGCAGAGATGCGAAGACACTAGTCTCATTCTGAATTGGGAAAAGTGTCACTTTATGGTTAATGAAGGTATTGTCTTGGGGCACAAGATTTTCGAGAGAGGTATTGAAGTTGACAAAGCCAAAGTCGATGCTATTGAAAAGCTGCCATGTCCCAAGGACATAAAAGGTATAAGAAGTTTCCTTGGTCATGCTGGTTTTTATAGGAGGTTCATTAAGGACTTTTCCAAAATCTCTATGCCTCTGACTAATTTATTGCAAAAAGATATTCCTTTTGTCTTTGATGATGATTGTGTAGAAGCATTTGAAATACTTAAGAAAGCTTTGATCACTGCTCCTGTTGTTCAGCCACCTGATTGGAATTTACCTTTTGAAATTATGTGTGATGCTAGTGATTATGTTGTAGGTGTTGTTCTAGGGCAAAGAGTTGATAAGAAACTGAATGTTATCCAGTATGCTAGTAAGGCTCTTGATACTGCCCAAAGAAATCATGCTGCTACTGAAAAAGAATTCTTAGCATTTGTATTTGCATGTGATAAGTTTAGACCTTATATTGTTGATTCCAAAGTTACTATTCACACTGATCATGCTGCTATTAAATATCTTATGGAAAAGAAAGACGCTAAGCCTAGACTCATTAGATGGGTTCTCCTGATCCAAGAATTTGATTTGCATATTATTGATAGAAAGGGAGCTGAGAACCCCGTTGCAGACAACTTGTCTAGGATAGAGAATGTTCTTGATGACCCACTGCCTATTTATGATAGCTTTCCTGATGAACAATTAGCGGTCATTAATGCTTCTCGTACTGCTCCTTGGTATGCTGATTATGCTAATTACATTGTTGCTAAATTTATACCTCCTAGTTTCACATACCAGCAAAAGAAAAAGTTCTTTTGTGATTTAAGACAGTACTTTTGGGATGATCCACACCTTTATAAAGAAGGAGTAGATGGTGTTATTAGACGTTGTGTGCCTGAGCATGAATAGGAACAGATCTTATGCAAGTGTCACTCTGAATCCTATGGAGGACACCACGCTGGAGATAGAACTGCACACAAGGTACTACAATCTGGTTTTTATTGGCCTACTCTCTTCAAAGATGCTCGTAAGTTTATTTTATCTTGTGATGAATGTCAAAGAATAGGTAACATTAGTAGACGTCAAGAAATGCCTATGAATTATTCTCTTGTTATTGAACCGTTTGATGTTTGGGGCTTCGATTATATGGGACCTTTTCCTGCCTCTAATGGTTACACACATATTTTAGTTGTTGTTGATTATGTTACTAAGTGGGTAGAAGCTATTCCAACTAGTAGTGCTAATCATAACACTTCTATTAAAATGTTTAAAGAAGTTATTTTTCCGAGGTTTGGAGTCCCTGGATATCTTATGATTTATGGTGGTTCACATTTTATTCATGGTGCTTTCCGTAAGATGCTTGCTAAGTTCGATGTCAATCATAGAATCGCACCTCCTTATCATCCGCAGTCTTGTGGTCGAGTAGAGTTGAGCAATAGAGAGCTCAAAATAATTTTGCAAAAGACTGTGAATAGATCTAGAAAGAATTGGTCCAAAAAACTTGATGATGCATTATGGGCCTATAGAACTGCATACAAAAATCCTATGGGTATGTCTCCATATAAGATGGTTTATGGAAAACCATGTCATTTACCTCTTGAACTTGAACATAAAGCATATTGGGCTATTAAAGAACTCAACTATGACTTCAAACTTTCCGGTGAGAAGAGGTTGTTTGATATTAGCTCACTTGATGAATGGAGAACCCAAGCCTATGAGAACGCCAAGCTATTCAAAGAAAAAGTCAAACGCTGGCACGATAAAAGGATACAAAAGTCTGAGTTTAACATAGGAGATTATGTGTTATTATTCAACTCTCGTTTAAGATTTTTTGCAGGAAAGATTCTCTCTAAATGGGAAGGTCCTTACGTTATCGAGGAGGTCTATCATTCCGGTGCCATAAAAATCAACAACTTCAAAGGCACAAGTCTGAGTGTGGTAAACGGTCAAAGAATTAAACATTATATTTCAGGTAATCCTATTAATGTTGAAACTAATATTATTGAAACTGTAACCCCGGAGGAATACATAAGGGACACTTTCCAGAATGATTCAAACTCCAAAAAGGAATAGGTATGTGGTACGGTAAATAAACCGAGTCCAAAACAACTCCAATGGCAATTTTTATCAGTTTTGGAATATTTAAGAATTTTACGAAGAAAGAAGTAGTCTGAAAGGGACACGAGGCCCGCACGAGTGTGGAGGGCACGCCCACCCTTACTGGGCGCGCCCCCCTGTCTCGTGGGCACCTCGTGTGCCTCCCGGACTCCGTTTTCTTGCAAGTTACGTATTTTGGTCGGTAAAAATTCATTATATATACTCCCAAAGGTTTTGACCACCGTATCACGCAAATATCCTCTATTTTTGTTTCGAGCTGTTTCTATTTCAGATCTAGAGCATCGTGGCGTCTCCAAGCACTCCCAAGGACAAGTTTTTCGAGAGGGTTATCAACCCCTATCTCGCGGAGGTGCTGCAACACCCTCAAACCATCAAGATGCGTGAGGGGGTGCTGCACATCCGTGACGTGGAGGGACCAAGGCGTACCGGAAGCATGGAGACAAAGCTCGAAGCTGTGGAGCAGCAAGTTTTCAAGTGCCAAGGGATGGTGGACCGTGGACTCAACGCCAACCAGATGATGATCACAGAGTTCACCAACAACCACAAGCTAGATGTCAGTCATTGGGGAGACCATCTTTAAGCTTCAAGAGAAAATCGAGCATCTCCAAGCCAGATCTATGACCTGCAAAACCAGAACTATGAGTATGAATATAGATTCAAGAGGATGAGCTTGACTGCAGATTTAAGGATCCCGGAGACTCGATCATCCTTCTATGATGGTGTGCCTATGCCTTGGAAGACGGGCGACAAGCCTACATCATCAACAACTCCTACTTCACCACCTCCAAGTACATAATCAAATGGGTATGGGCACTCCCCTTGGCAACTGCCAAGCTTGGGGGAGATGCCCCGGTATCATATCACCATCACACTCATATCTTTACCGTTTTATTTAGTTCGATCCTTTTAGTAGTATCTTGATTTAGTAGATTGAAGTTTTGATATCAAGTAGTTTTGAGTTTTGCTTTGTGATCTCTTTTCGTAATCGAGTCCGTGAGCTATCTATAATAAAGATTAGTGTTGAGTCAAGGGCTTTGCTATGTTGCTATGATCTTGAGGAAGTAGAAATAATTAAAGAGTTCATATTGATCTTACGGTTAGAGATGACTTCACATATAGAAAGTATGAGGCATAAAAATTGTTGAGAGTTGATAAACGTAGTTTTGGTCATCGTTGCAATTAATAGGAAGTGATAAGGAAAGAGAGGTTCACATATAAATATATTATCTTGGACACCTTTTATGATTGGGAGCACTCATTAAGTATGACATTCTAAAGAGTTGACATTGGACAAGGAAGACAACATAATGGTTTATGTTTTCTCACATCTCAGTTAAAGTATATTGTTATTGACCTTCCAAACATGTTGAGCTTGCCTTTCCCCCTCGTGCTAGCCAAATTCCTTGCACCAAGTAGAGATACTACTTGTGCTTCAAATATCCTTAAACCCGGTTTTTGCCATGAGAGTCCACCATACCTACCTATGGATTGAGTAAGATCCTTCAAGTAAGTTGTCGTCGGTGCAAGCAATAAAAATTGCTCTCTAAATATGCATGACTTATTAGTGCGGAGAAAATAAGCTTTGTACGATCTTGTTGTGGAAGTAATAAAAGCGACAGACTGCATAATAAAGGTCCACATACAAGGGGCAATATAAGGTGACGTTCTTTCGCATTAAGATTTTGTGTATCCAACCCTAAAAGCGCATGACAACCCCTTCATCCCTTTGTGAAGGGCCTATCTTTTACTTTACGTTTTTACTTTATGCTTGAGTCAAGGTGATCCTCACCTTTCCCTTTTTCATTTTATCCTTTGGCAAGCTCTTCGTGTTTGAAAGATCATGATATATATATATCCAATTGGATGTAAGTTAGCATGGGATATTATTGTTGACATCACCTAAAGGTGAATACATTGGGAGGCAACACACTAAGCCCCTATCTTTCTCAGTGTCCGGCTGAAACTCCATAACCACAAGTATTGCGTGAGTGTTAGCAATTGTAGAAGACTACAAGATACTTGAGTATGTGAACTTGCTGAAAAGCTCTACTGTTGACTCTTTCTGATGTTATGATAAATTGCGATTGCTTCAATGACTGAGATTATAGTTTGTTAGTTCTCAATGAAGTTTTTTAAACCATACTTGATATTGTGAATTGATTGTTACTAGAGCATAAGAAATCATATGGTAGAATCTATATATGTTGCTGTTATAAGAATGATCATGATGCCCTCATGTCCGTATTTTATTTTTATCGACACCTCTATCTCTAAACATGTGGACATATTTTTCGTTATCGGCTTCCGCTTGAGGACAAGCGAGGTCTAAGCTTGGGGGAGTTGATACGTCCATTTTGCATCATGCTTTTATATCAATATTTATTGCATCATGGGCTGTTATTACACATTATATCTCAATACTTATGGCTATTCTCTCTTCTTTTACAAGGTTTACCATGAAGAGGGGGAATGTCGGCAGCTGGAATTCTGGCTAGAAAAGGAGCAAACATTGGAAACCTATTCTGCACTGCTCCAAAAGTCCTGAAACTCCACGAAACATATTTTTGGATTTATTAAGAATTATTGAGCGGAAGAACTACACCAGGGGGCCCACACCCTGTCCAGGAGGGTGGGGGCGCCCCCCCCCCCCCTATTGGGTGCGCCCACTGTCTCCTGGGCCCCCTGGTGACCCTTCGGTGTCCATCTTCTGCTATATGAGGGCTTTTACCCTGAAAAAAATCGTGGGCAAGCTTACGGGACGAAACTTCGCCGCCACGAGGTGGAACCTTGGCGGAATCAATCTAGGGCTCTGGCAGAGCTGTTCTGCCGCGGACACTTCCCTCCGAAGGGGGAAATCATCACCAACGTCATCACCAACGATCCTCTCATCGGGAGGGGGTCAATATCCATCAACATCTTCACCAGCACCATCTTCAAGGCAGTTGCATGACATTCTTTGGGCCGTCCATGACGAAAAAAACTGTGGTAGAAGCGAGGGAGGAAAATTTTGGGGAGTTGCCGGTTACGGTGGGAGGTCGGGGGCCGAGCGATGCGCGTTTCTCTCGTACACGTACGCGCGTGTGTGCGAGGCGTTGGCTCTAACTGAACCCGAGCGAGGCGTTGGGCTCTAACTGAACCCGAGCGATTGCACTGCAGGCTACGCGTTACTGAACCCGAGCGATCGATCGATGGCTGTTAACTGGACCCGATGGAGCGATTCCTTCGCTAATGCTTCTAACTGAAGCCGATCGATTGGATGAACAGTGAGCGGTGGCGTTGCCTCTGGATGAACAGGACCCCGTGGTGTGGAGGGCTAGATGAACAGTAGACAGTGGAGGGGTGGCCGTGGAGGGGTGGTTGAACAGGACCCCGTGGTGTGGAGGGCTGGATGAACAGTAGGCGGTGGAGGGGTGGTTGAACAGTAGCCGGTGGAGTAGCGCGTGGTGGAGGCTGGATGAACAGGAGCCCGTGGAGGCTGGAGGAGGTCGACGGTAGCCCGTGGAGGCTGGAGGAGGTCGACGGTAGCCCGTGGAGGCTGGAGGAGGTCGACGGTGGAGATGAACAGTATCCCGTGGAGTCCCGTTTTGCGGTACGCCACACCCCTCTCGATGAACAGGACCCCCGTTTCGACTGTAGGAGGTCCGTTTCGTCTATTTTGCGGTACGCCACACCCCTCCCGATGAACAGGACCCCCGTTTCGACCTTAGGAGGTCCGTTTCGTCCGTTTTGCGGTACGCCACACCGCTCCCGATCAACGGGACCCCCGTTTCGACCGTAGGAGGTCTATTTCCTCCGTTTTGCGGTACGCCACACCCCTCTTGATCAACAGGACCCCCATTTCGACCGTAGGAGTTCTGTTTCTTTCGTTTTGCAGTACGCCACACCCCTCCCGATCAACAGGACCCCGTTCCGAACGTAGGAGGTCCGTTTCCGCTGTTCTGCGGTACACCAGGCCTCGTTTCCATCGCCTGTTCCGTCCAAGCCCTCTCGATGAACATGACCACGCATTCCGTTCCGACCCAGCCGGTTGGCTCCCACGTGTTTCGTTGCCTCCCGATGAACACGGCGCATTTTGTTGCCTCCCCATGAACATGACGCATTCCGTTGCCTCCCATGAACACGACGACGACGCTGTTTCTCCGTTCTGACCCAGCCATGTACACGAGCCCTCGCCGTACGTATGCGCGAGTTGGCGTTCGAGACCCCGCCCGTATGTAGACATACATGGCCGTATATTCTTTCTTGTACCCTAGCCATTGTACGTACGTGTACATGCTACGTGTGCGCCTCTACTACGACACGTGTGCGCCTCTACATCCACCAATATATATGTACGTACACATTCGCGACCAGAATGACAACGCTACGTACGCTTCGACCAGGTGGGTCCCGACTATCAGGCACTTCCTTGCCTGCGAAGATGTAGCTGGTGGGTCCCAGCAATCAGGGGGGCGAATCATTTTTTTTTGCCCGAACGCACTTCCTTGCGTGCGAAGATGTAGCTGATGGGTCCCATCAGTCAGGGGGGTGAATCATTTTTTTGCCTGGACGCACTTCCATGCGTGCGAAGGTGTAGCTGGTGGGTCCCAGCAGTCAGGGGGGCAACGTTTTTTTCGCGAAATACGGTGGCCCGTCTGATGGGTCCCCGCTGTCAGGTGGAGGAATAATTATTTTGCGCGTAATAAGGAGGCACTTCCTTGCTGCGGCCGTGGACCCAGCTGTCAGCCTCTGCACGCACAGTACTCTTCCGATGGAAGTCGGCGTTGACCACATTGACCACGCCGCGCCGAGAGCACCATGGCGGTGGACGACAGCGAGGCCTAGGAAGGGGACGACATGGAGGCAGGGAAGACTCGGCAGTTGTTTCCCACGCGGAGGGGAGTACGACTGTACGAGGGCTTACTGGTTCGTCTACCGTCGTCAGAGAATAACAGCAGGTGTGGGTGAGTAGAGGGATGGCTAGGCCAGCGATGGGAGTACGGTGGGGCGGTGAGGCCTGCGCGGCAGCACAGCCGGCCGCGGGGAGGAGGGAGCAGGCGGTCCCGCCGGCGGTTGTTTGAGCGGGTGGAGCAGGAAGAGCAGAGATTGAAGAAGCACGACGGCCGTTGGATGGACATCCAACCGTCACTACTTGTGCGTCAACGATTTTTTTAGGAAAGCCTCAAATCTGTGGAAAACAACATACAGCCCATCTGCCATTATTTCTAATAATTTACAGCCCATTTGCTAATTCTTAAGGTTTTTTTGGAGCCCATATTCTTTTTGTTAGCATTACAGCCCATATTGTGGCCACGGTTAAAAAATTATACGAAATTTCGTATATTTCGGTGCGGTCCGAACTGTTTTTAATCCCGAAATTTTGACTCACATTCAAACTGATTTTAAAAATAAATGTATATCAATATAAAATCCAACAAATTCTCCACGCATAAAAATTAATGTAATTTAAAATCTTGAAATGAAAAAAAATATTTCAAACTAATTGCCGGTTTGATGTGTTTTAAAAATGTACAGTCCATTTCCATTACTGATGGGCCATTTTCTCGGCCAGCCGAATGAAAGCTCTTCTCGTCTTGAAAGATTTACAGCCCAACAGGCCTGACAAAGCGACTGACTTGGCAAATCACAAAAAAACTGGGTTGTGGCCGTGGACCCAGCTGTCAGCCTCTCCACGTACAGTACTCTTCCGACGGAAGTCATTCCTTGACCACGTTGACCACGCCGCGCGGAGAGCACCACGACGGTGGACGACGACAAGGCCTAGGAAGGGGACAACGCGGAGCCGGGGAAGATGCGGCAGTGGAAGCCCGCGCGGAGAGGAGTACGAGGGTTCACTGGTTCGGCTGCGGTGTGAGGCTGCCGTCGCCGCAGGGCCTGGCTAGCGGTGGAAATAGTAGGGGGTGGTGAGGCCTCCGCAGCAGCACAGCCGGCCACGGGAGGCAGGGGCATGCGGCACGACCGACGCTGCTTTGGGCGGCTGGACCAAGAAAACCAGAGGTTGAAGAAGCACTACGGTTGTTGGATGGACATCGTACGGTCACTGGAGCTAGAATCGTTCATGTTGACTAAGTTGAGAAAGCCCTTCGTCCCCGTCAACTTAGTAGGCCCACAAGACAGTCTCCCACCAAGGTGGGTGCCAGCTAGCCGGGGGAGTATTCATTATTTTTGTGCGTAATAAGGAGGCACTTCCGGTGGGTCCGAGCTGACAGCGGGGGGAACATTTTTTTCACGAAATATGGTGGCCCGTCTGGTGGGTCCCAGCAGTCAGGGGGAAACAATTTTTTTCGCAAAATACTGGTGGCCCGTCTGGTGAGTCCCCGCTGCCAGGTGGAGGAATAATTATTTTCCGCGTAATAAGGAGGCACTTCCTTGCGGCTGCCGTGGACCCAGCTGTTAGCCTCTCCACGTACAGTACTCTTCCGATGGAAGTCGGTCATTGAACACATTGACCATGCCGCGCCGAGAGCACCACGGCGGTGGACGATGGCGAGGCCTAGGAAGGGGACGAGCGGAGCCGGGCCACGGGAGGCAGGAGCAGGCGGTACTACAGCCGGCCACGGGAGGCAGGAGCAGACGGCACGACCGGCGCTGCTTTGGGCGGCTGGAGCAAGAAGACCAGAGGTTGAAGAAGCACTATGGCCGTTGGATGGACATCATACGGTCACGGTAGTATTGACTAAGTTGACAAAGCCCTCCGTCCCCATCAACTTAGTAGGCCCACAAGT
Source organism: Triticum aestivum (assembly GCF_018294505.1). Taxonomy (NCBI): domain Eukaryota; kingdom Viridiplantae; phylum Streptophyta; class Magnoliopsida; order Poales; family Poaceae; genus Triticum; species Triticum aestivum. The sequence continues at coordinate 601,120,423 of NC_057804.1, forward strand.
CAGCCCAACAATATGGTGGGTCCCAGCTAGCAGGGGGGTATTCATTTTTTTGGGCGTAATAAGGAGGCACTTCCTTGTGTGCAAAGATATAGCTGGTGGGTCCGACCTGTCAGCGGGGGGAATGTTTTTTTGCGAAATACAGAGGTCCTTCCTGTGGGTCCTAGATGTCAGGTGGAGGAATCATTATTTTGCGCGTAATTAGGAGGCATTTCCTTGCGTGCGGTCATGGACCCAGCTGTCAGCCTCTCCACGTACAGTCTACTTCCGATGGATGTCGTTCATTGACCACGTTGACTAGCCCACGCCGAGAGCACCACGGCGGTGGACGACGCGAGGCCTAGGAAGGGAACGACACGGAGCCAGGGAATACTCGGCAGTTGTTTCCCACACGAAGGAGTACGAGGGTTTACTGGTTCGTTTGCCGTCGCCGAAGAATAACAGCATGTGTGGGCTGTTAGAGGGATGACTAGGCCAGTGATGGGACTACGGTGGGGCCGTGAGGCCTGCGCGGCAGCATAGCCGGCCGTAGGAGGAGGGAGCAGGCAGTCCCGTCGGTGCTTGTTTGAGCGGCTGGAGCATGCAGAGCAGAGATTGAAGAAGCACGACAGCCGTTGGATGGACATCCAACAGTCACTGCTCTCGTGTGTTGACTAAGTTGATAGGGCGTTGCGTGTGCGTCAACCTTTTTTTTATGAAAGCATACGCTTCAACCTGTAGTAGGCGCACAAGTCAGCCTCAAATTTGTGGAAAACAGCATACAGCCCATCTGCCATTATTTCTAATAATGTACAGCCCATTTGCTAATTCTTTTTGTTAGCCTTACACACCATATTGTGGCCACGGTTAAAAAGTAGAAATTTTGCATATTTCGGTGCGGTCAATTGTTTTTAATCCAGAAATATCGATTCACATTCAAACTATTCTGAAAAATAATTTATATAAATATAAAATCCAAATAGTTGTCCACGCATAAAAATCAATGGAATTTAAGATCTTGTAATGAAAAAAAATTGAAACTAATTCCCGGTTTGATGTGTTTTAAAAATGTACAGGCCATTTCTGGGCAAACCGAATGAAACTCTCATCATCTTGAAAGATTTGCAGCCTAGCAGGGCCGATAAAGCAAGTAGACCTTGGATGGGTATTTCTTTAAAAAATAGAACTGGGCTAGCCATTTTCAGCAAGAAAAAAACACAACTTGGCTCATGATGTGGTAAACATAAATAAAACCCTAGCTAGACGGGCCACAGCCCCCGCACAGCCCCGTTGTTACCCTGGTCCGTCGCTAAAACTAGTATAAATAACAACTGCTTGTTCCTCAAAAAAAACTGCGCGACTTGTTGGATCCCTGGTGTCAGCTGCTCGTAGTGTAATTCTCTCGTTTATTGACTACGTTGACAATGGCGTGAGCCCCAGATGTCCAACCATTAGGACTAGGAGGAACCATATTTTTGGGCTTGTACTATAGAGTCACTTGCTTGCGTACTGCCATGACACTGGTGGGTCCCTACTGTCATCCTCTCCACGTACAGTCATCTCCTTGTTCCTCTCGGTTGTTGACGACGTTGACAACGCAAGAGGGCGGCGCACCGCACACGGCGAGCGAACCAAGGCCGCAAGGCGGAGGACGACGGTGAGGCCTCGGACAGAAGAACAGGAGTCGTTGAAGATGCGCCGGTCCAGTCGCAGGCGGAGGGGAGTAGGAGGGTTGACTGGTTCGGGCACGGGTGCGTGTTGGGGCTGACGTCGCCAGAGAATAACAGGACGTGTTGGGGAATAGAGGGAGGGACTAGCCAACATTGGAGGGTACGTACGGTAGGGCGGCGGAGGCGCAGCCAGCCATGGGAGGCAGGAGCAGGCGGAGCCGACGGGGTGGTTTGGTTTGGGCGGCTGGAGGAAGAAGAAGACAAGAGATAGAAGAGACACGACAGATGTTGGATGTCAATCCAACGGCTGGTAGGCAGAATTGTTTGTTGACTGGCTAGTAAGTCGACACCACCTTGGATAGGCTATTTCCTCGCGGGTCCCAAATGTTAGAATCCAAATCTGTCATGGTCATGCAGCCTTTCCTATGAAAATTTACAGCCCATTTGATGTGCTAGTTCGAAATAAGTTTGTGGGTGCTGGTGGGGGCTAATCACTTGGCTTCTGTAATGCACAGTGAGCTCAAGCAGCCGGCATGAGTGATGTTATTTCCCTTGGTTGTGATTTGTTACAATATTTCACTCTAAATTAAACGAATGGCAAGCCATTTGCCTTGTTTCAAAGAAAATATGACAGTCACAGCTGAGTTGAAGAGGGCAGGAACATCTAACTCCAGCTTAAAAACTGTACAAAAGCACGAGGGTTGATTGTTCATCAGGTTTACAAAAAAAACAGATTGAAAAGGGCAACAACATCTAACTCCAGCACTGTTTCTGGTAGTCACAGTCAAATGGATCGGTCAGGTCCATAGAATGAACATCCTGGGTCGTAAAATTTACTGGATTATGACCACAATATGTTGTAAATAGAAGCCCGGCATGTTCAGAAGCTCTTTTGCCCACCTAAAACTCCTTTTTTTGCTCTTCGATATACCCATCCATCAAAACCATGCTGCTGATAAACTTAAGCCTGATGGACAATAGTAACCTTGCATTCAGCAGGAAGAATGTGACAAATCTTGTGTTTGCACAGTTGACTACATATTGTTCTAGCGTTATTGTCTTCAATCGAATCTCATGAGAAGTGAGAAAATCCCGATGCTTACGAATCCACCAATTGGTTATAACTTTCTTACCCCGTCCTGTTGCCTAAATAGACATGAAGATTGAAAACAGTTAAGGTCTAAAAGAAGAGTGTTGAAAGAGCAACAACTGAACGGTTAATTCTAGTACACTATATGCGGGCTTCCAATGTGCGTGAAATTATCACCTTTATATACAACTTCTCCTGACATGGAAAGCATTGCAGCAAGCCAATAATCTTGTTCAGATCAAAACTATTCATTTGGATATATAAGATCTTGACAGAATCCAGCACCATTGATAGGCCATCCATGGAGAAACTCTTCATTGAGCATAGAACATAATATTAGTACAAAATGTGTACTCTAAGATGATATATAAATTATGCGCGGAAATTTAAAATGCAGCTTATGGTTACAAGTGTAGATGATAATATAAAGTACCTGAAGAACTGTGGAGCCAAACACCATATTGAAATGAGCACAGAGATCATGTATTACACCCAAGGTCTCCAGTTTAGGCGCAGAGAGGACGGTTATTTGGAATGGTGAATAACTAGAATCAAGGATCAAGCTTTGAAGTGAAGGGGCATCTTGGATGATGAGCTGCCTTCTGTCAAAAGAAATTCCAATTCTTACAAGGTTAGGCGACTTTATTTGGAGACAACCGATTCTAACTGTGAAAACAAGCACCAAGCACTCCAGCGCAGGGCAACTGGAGTGGATGATGCTGTGCAATGAGGCCTCTGATATACGAACCCGCACAAGTGAAAGATTCTTGAGAAATGGGAGTCGAAGGTTTAGTACCAGATTGTCTGGTAGGTAGCACATCGCAAAGGTGGCGGTGTGGAGAGAGGAGGAAAACCGCGAGATGGACATCGGTGCTGAGGGCACAAGTTCATGGCGTTCGGTATGTGGTATGTGATTTCTAGGGGAATAGTAGAACTCAAGCAGTTGTAGTTCTGTGAATTCAGGGGATTTCACCGGAGTTGTTCCCGCTACGCCGTTGTTCGCCGCCTCAGATCTGCTTCCCCGCCGCCGACAGATGGCCACCACACCACACTCAACAACTTGGCCATGGGTTCGTCCAAGGCTGCACCGTCCTCCACAACTTCTGGTTTCCGGCGAACAACAAGATCGTTGGAAAAATAGAAGGAGGACACAGCACTGCCAGCAGAAAGAGGTACTCCTCTTCCCTTATTCGTGCAAATCTTACGTCTCCGCTCACACCGTATTCATCCCACGAAAGAAACTAGTTGAGCACTTCTTACTGCATCGTCATCGTGATACTAAATGCACAAGGTTTCCTCCCTTTTACTATTTCACCTTTGCTAGAGTTCAGTAGCCCGCCTGGATTTCAATTCAGGGTCAGTCGAACCGCAATTAAAAGAAGCAGCACCCGCTTAGGCGCACGGAGCACCTAGTCTGCCTGTTCCCCGGGGAAGCGGCGCATCGGTGCCTATCATAGGGGTGTGGGGTGCAGGAGCTGCTTGCGCCCGATCTGGAGGTAGGCGGGGCTTGAATGGATGGTCGGGGGGCAGTGCCAAGCACGGCGGTGCAGTGAGGTCAAGGGGAGGGTGCAGGCAGGGGGGGAATATTGGGCCGGTGGTCACTGGCGTTTCAAGGAAGATCGTCAACACTGACTGGCTGGAGGTAGATGAAGGCGATCTGCCCGTTCTTTGTACATCTGACGGTGTAGAAAAAATGGACTGACCTATTTGCTTTCAGTCGACTGTTATTTTCATAGAGTCCTGTAGTAATTGAGTGTGCCATGCATGTTGTAGAGCTATCATATGTCTCCCCTCATTTATTTCTCACCGACCTGCTATCTGCTACCTTTACACTGTACTAATTGTGCACACACTTCACCCATACTCACACTATTGTTTTTTTATGCATGGGTATTTTAGACTCTGATGCAGTGTTGATGAATGCAGAAAAGAAAAGACAGAAGTCGCTCCAGTGTAATTCGAAGATAAGCACTAAGCGTTTCAGCGCTCTAATGGGTGCAGTGTCAGCAGTTGGAGATAGTAAACGTAGCTCTGCAGTTGATGATCTCAATTGCCACACACAACCATCCCAGGTGCTTGCTTTAACTTCGCGCTGTCAAATGTGGTTGCATGTTGCATATGGTGTCTAGCTTGTATTGCTTCCAATTTGGTTAAATTACATCTGCTTACTTTACACATTATACCTTTGATAATGACATGCCTTCCTGTTTTTGATACATACTACATATGTCTATTAACCATGTTCGTACATCAAACTAAGGCCAACTCCATCGCGCGACCCTATCATGTTCGGCTCTTTCCATTTGGGGTAAAAGGGACAAAATAGGCGGCCCAGCGCACGGCCTCAAACGGACAATTGTCCGGATTCCGTCTGTTTTCGACCCATCCCCGACCCAAACTTGCGCTCGGTTTGGGGTGAAACGGACGCGCGCGGATGGTCGCAACGCACGCCCTTGTCCCCCCGTGGCCCGCCTGTTGGGGACACTAGCAGTCCCTCCACTCCCAACGCTTCACCCTCTCTCCCCGCCCTGCCCCGCCGGCGGTGTCGCCGCTATTCTCCGGCCACCTCCTCACCGCACAGCCCCCCGCCGTCCATACCAAACCACGTCTCGACATGGCCGCCACCACACCCGTGCTTTCGCCGTAGTTTTGGTCGTCTATCGGGGAGGTTTGGTCATCGCGGTCCTTGCTGGTGGCGGAGGGGACACGAGTGCGACGTACCACGACGGCCGAGGCAGATTCCGACGAGAGCTCCAAAGCGGCCAGTAGCCGGCCGACAACCACCCCTGCTGCGTCGAGGTGATCATCGTGGCCTCTTCGCCACCACGACCGCAAGGTGTTCGACCTTTTTGCCAACAAAGGTATGGACAGTGGAGACGAGTTTTTCCTCCATCATTTCCTTTGTTCATCGGACGATTCATCGTCGGATGATGAAGATCTTGTGGTGGCTGCATTAGTCGTTCATGACCATATTCAACGGCAGCTTCCTCGGTATAGGGGGTCACTCCCTGGCCGTGCTCCCAACCTGAACCGCAACAGGGAGAGAGGCCACGCCCTGCTCTATGCCGATTACTTTGCCAACACCCCGCTCTTCAAGCCGGATAAATTTTGTCGTCGTTTTCGTATGAGAAGGCATGTGTTCAATCGTATCCGAGAGGGAGAGGTTGCCCATGACCCATACTTCGAGTGCAAGAGGGATGCCCTTGGCAAGCTTGGATTCTCCTCTTACCAGAAATGCACCACGGCCATCCGCATGCTTGCATATGGAATTCCAGGCGATCTGGTGGATGAGTATGTGCGTATGAGTGAGACAACATGTCTGATGTCAATGTACAAGTTTTGCCAGGCTGTGATCGAGGTGTTTGGCCCAGAGTACTTGAGGCAGCCAACTGCCGCTGATACAGAGAGATTGTTGGAGACCAACGCAGCTAGAGACTTTCCAGGCATGCTTGGCAGCATAGATTGTATGCATTGGGAGTGGAAGAACTGTCCATTTGCTTGGCAGGGCTAGTACAAGGGGCATGTTAACGGGTGCACTGTCATATTAGAAGCGGTGGCATCGCAAGATCTTTGGATATGGCATTCTTTCTTCGGCATGGCAGGTTCTCACAATGATATCAACGTGTTGCAGCATTCTCCAGTCTTCGTGAGGCTTGCAGAAGGCCACTCCCCACCTGTCAACTTTGAGATCAACGGCCACCATTACAACAAGGGATACTACCTAGCAGATGGTATATATCCTCAGTTGTCAACTTTTGTGAAGACAATCTCGAAACCCCAAGGTGAGAAAAGAAAGAGATTTGCCCAAATGCAAGAGAGTGTTAGAAAGGAGAATGTGCTTTTGGTGTGCTTCAATCCCGGTGGGGTATCGTTTGAAACCCTGCACTATCATGGGATGAAAGGAAGCTTTGGGAGGTGATGACTACTTGTGTGATCATGCACAACATGATCATTGAGGACGAGCGTGATGAGAGTATCTTCGACCAAAGATTTGATTATCAAGGTGAAAATATTGAGCCCCTGCACCAAGACCCGGCCACATTTGAACAATTTGCCCAATTCCACTGTGAGATGCGTGATTGGCACACTCATTTGAATCTTCAAAACGACTTGGTTGAGCATGTCTGGGATCAAATTGGCAACCAATAGATGTAAACTATTTTATGTTCAGTCAAGACAATTTCGATTTGGTTGTAAAACTATTTTAATTTTCAGACAAATATTTGGGTTGCAAACTAGTTTTGATGCAAATTAGGGCAATTTTGGCCCGGACAGACAGGATGGGGCAAATGGATGCGGCCGCGCGCTGGACGCACGGCCACCGCATCCTAGGACAGGCCCGGACACGACCCCAAATCCCTACCCAAACGGACAGAATCCGGACAAAACGGACGTCTGTTTGGGGTCGCACGGTGGAGTTGGCCTAATGCTCTTTTGTATCCCTCGTCAATCACTTATGATGAGACAGTCACCCGGGTGGGTTACTGTGAGACGCCCTACCGTTTAAAGAGTGTAGTGTCATCCTCCCCACATGATTCTCAAGAAACAGCAAGGCTAAATGAAGATAGTCAACGTAGCTCTCTAGTTGATCACCGCAATTCCCCCACACCACCATCGCAGGTGCTTGCTCTTACTTGGTAGTGTGATATGTGGTTGCATGTTGCATATGGTGTCTACCTTGTAATGCTTCTAATTAGGGTAAATTGCATCTGCTTAGTTAACACATTATACCTGTGAATATGACATGCCTTCCTGTTTTTGGTACATACTACGTCTTTCTATTAACCATGTTCTTACATCAAACTACTTTTCTTGTGTATCCCTCATCAATGCTCCTAATTTGTTAAATTCATCTCCTTAGCTTACACATTATACATGTGAATATGACACGCCTTCCTATTTTTGGTACATACTTCGTCTGCCTATCACACCATGTTCTTACATCAAACTACTGTTCTTGTGTATCCTGCGTCTATCGCTTATGATGAGACAGTCACGCACGTGGGTTAATATGAGACGCAATACTCTTATAAAGAATGCAATTTCATCCTCTCCACATGATTCTCAAGAAACAGCAAGCCTATGAAGATATTGAACGTTGCTCTATACCTGAAGACAACACTTCCCCTACACCACCATCATAGGTGCTTGCTCCAACTTCGCAGTGTGATATGTGGTTGCATGTTGCATACGGTGTCTAGCTTGTAATGCTTCTAATTAGGGTAAATTGCATCTGCTTAGTTTACACACTATACCTGTGAATATGACATGCCTTCCTATTTTTGGTACACACTACATCTATGTGTTAAACTTGTTCTTACATGAAACTACCTCTCTTCTGTATCCTGCATCAATCACTTACGATGAGTCACCTTTATTCGTTGCATATTGCATATTATTTCTAGCTTGTTGCCATGTATTGCTTCTAATTTGGTCAAATACATTTGTGAGGGCACCCTTTTAATTTGGCAGAGTGATATTGGTTTCATCTTTCATATGGTTTCTAGCTTGCATCGATTCTAACAAGTTCAAGCACCTTGTGCTTAGTTTACACTTTATACATCATACATGTCAATATGTCACGCCATCCTGTTTTTCATACATAATCCATCCTCCTATCATGCGGTTACCTTACATGAAAGTAGTGTTCGTCAGTATCATGTATCAATAAGTTCTAAAGAGCAAATTTTATTCCTTTTTCTTGTGGGTTTGACTTGACAAGGCAAAATCAAGAAAGAGGAAGGAAAAGAGTAAGGAAGGCGATGATGGTGGTCCTCTGCAGCAACGTAAACGGAGCATCTGTACCAATTCTCCTTGTACTGATAGTGCATTACATGGTCCAAGTCTCCGCTCCCCTACTCCACCATCCAAGGTGCTTGCTCTATCTTGGCAGTGTGATATCTGGTTGCATGTTGCATATGGTGTCTAGCTCATATTGCTCCTAATTAGTGTAAACTGCATCTGCTTAGCTTACACATGATACATGTGAATATGACACGCTTTCCTATTTTTGGTACATACTATATCTGTCTATCACACCATGTTCTTACATGAAACTACTCTTCTTGTGTATCCTGCATCAGTCACTTATGATGGGACACCTTTAAGTTGGCAGTGTGATATTGGTTTGCGTCTCGAATATGATTTCTAGCATTTATTGCTTCTAGTTTGATGAACGCCTCCTATGACGAGACAATTTTAACTTGGCAGAGTGATATTGATTGCACCTTCCATATGGTGTCTTGCAGTGTTTCTAATTTATTGAAGTGCCTTCTGCTTAGTTACCACATCATAGGTGTGAATATGTCAAGCCATTCATTTTTTCGTACATATTCCATCCTCGCATCATGTGTTTGCCTTTCATCCGAGTAGTGTTCATCAGTATCATGCATGAATGAGTTCTGAAGAGCGAATTTTATTCCTTTTTCTTATCGGTTTGACTTCACAATGCAAAATCATTACAGCTGAAGGAAATTAGTCCGGGAGTGGATGATGGTGGTCCTTCGGAGCAACTCAAACAGGGGGTCTCTAAAGATTCTACTCTGCCATCCTCCCAACAAGATTCGCAAGACAACACAAGGCTGGACAGTCAACGTAGCTGTGTAGATGATGAGCACATCTCCCCTACTCCACCATCACAGGTGCTTGCTCTAACTTGACACTATTATATGTGGTTGCATGTTGCGTATGATGTCTAGCTTGTATTGCTTCTAACTTGAATTGCATCTGCTTACTTTACACATAATGCCTGTGAATATGACACGTGTTCCTGTTTCTAGAATATACGTGTACATGATGAGCACATCTCCCCTACTCCACCATCATAGGTGCTTGCTCTTACTTGGAACTGTTATATGTGGTTGCGTTTTCTGTATGATGTCTAGTTTGTATTGCTTCTGATTATGTAGAATTGCATCTGCGTAGCTTACAACTTATACCTGCAACGATCACTTACCCATAATACACATTTAACTTGGGACTGTGATGTAGGTTGCATCTTGCATTGTCTTCTAGCTTGTACTGCTTCTAAGTTCTTGAAATGGCACTTACGACGAGACACTTTTTACCTGATAGAGTGATATTGGTTGCATGTTCATATGGTGCCTAGCTTTCATTTCTTCTAATTTTGTTGAAATGTCTTCCGCTTACTGTTTTTTCATACATATTCCATCCTCCTATCGTACGTGTGAATATGAAATGTTGTCTTTTTTTGTATATATTCCATCCTCCTATCCTGCGCTTGCCTTACATCAAAGTAGTGTTCGTCTATATCATGCATCAACCAGTTATGCAGAGCTAATTTTATTCATCTTCTTGTGGTTTTGACTTCATAAGGCAATATCAGAAAATAGGAAGGAAAAGAGTAAGTTAGGGGATGTTGGTGGTACTCCGCACCGACGCAAACAGAGACTCTCTAGATTTGCCACTGCTACTGCTAATGAAGTTGAAGTCCCAAGTCTACATGATGAGTTCATCTCCCGCACTCCACCATCGCAGGTGCTTGCTCTAAGTTGACAGTGTGATAATTGGTTTCATGTTGCATATGTTGTCTAGCCTGTATTTCTTCTATTTTGATTAAATTGCACCTGCTGAGTTTATACGTTATACATGTGCATATGACATGGCTTTCTGTGTCTAGAATACACTGCATCTATCTATCATACCATGTTCTTACATCAAAGTACTGCTGTTGTGTATCCCGCATCAGTAACTCATGATTGGACGCTTTTAACATGGCAGTTTGATAGTGGTTGCATCTTGCATAGATTTCTACATTGTACTGCTTCTAATTTTTCGAATTGCCACTTATGACAAGACACTTTTAACTTGGCAGAGTAATATTGGTTGCATCTTTCATATGGTGTCTAGCTTGCATTACTTCTATTTTCTTGAAAATCCTTCTGCTTAGTTTGCACATCGTAGCTGTGAATATGTCATGTCGTCCTGTTTTTCTTACATATTCCATCCTCATACGGTTGTCTTACATCAAAGTATTGCTTGTGTGTATCATGCATCAATGAGTTCTGAAGAGTGATTTTATTCTTTTGTGTTGTGGGTAAAGCTTGACATGGCAAAGTCAAAAAAGAGCAAGGAAAATAATATAGTAGGGAGTGCTGTTACTCGTCGGGTGAAACGGAAAAGGTTCTGCCGTCGAGATTCTGTTGGTAATTATAGTGCAGTAGAAGGTCCAAGTCCACCGGCTAAATCTACAAACACAGTATCACCTGCTCCACCAGCTGCAGCATCCACTTCAACTATACGAGCATCTCAACCAGTTACTCGTTTGTTTGCTCCAGAACTGGCCAGTTCCCAAGCTACCTTCACACCTAACACTACTTCTGAAGCACTGCTGACACAACAAGACTTGGGAAGATCAGATGAACCTCATGAGCATCAACACCAAGACGGTACCTGACCGAGTCAAGTTGCAGTTGCATGCTCCTTTATATGTACTCTCACAGTTTGATGTACACTAACACTTTCCATATTCGTTGTTGAACTAGCACCACGGCGCAAGCGGAAACAGACATCAGGGATAATGCTTGACAGATTAACAAAATCTAAAGGAGGAAGAATGGAGATCCATTTTGAGGCAGGTTTAAAAAGGCCACGTGATGCTACAGAGTCAGCCAAGTTAGTATCAGAGGAAGCCGTTGCCATTAGGTTTCATGCGCGTATCCTCCCAACGTGGATCCAGTATAGGAATGAGAAAGACAATACCCAGTTTAACACCTTCCTTGACTATTTATCCGTAAGTAATGTTCTTCATCGCAATTAGTAATATTGTCTTGCTCTGTCCCATACTTTCTAGCTTCCTCCTAATAAGACTCACATTCTTTTTTCAATAGATGAGGTTCAAGTTGGATCCGAAAGATGATGCAACTAAACAAGCATGCACTCATGTTTTTTAGTCTGCTCTGCGACAGTATCGGTACCACCTTAGAAAATATCACTTTGAAGGCAAGGCTAACAATGAAATCGCCCAAACATCTCTAGTGAAATATATTACAGATGAAGACTCGACAGCCCTCTTTAAACACTGGTCTGATCCAAAGTATCAGGTAGGCTATATGTATTTGATCAGACCACATATTGAACTTGTATTTATGTATGTGCCTTACAAGTGTATCTTCTTCTAGGCTAACTGTTTGAAGAACAAAACCAACCGTTCTAAAGTGAAATTCCAACAGACAACAGGATCTCGTAGCTATATTGCACACTGCGAGGCTCTTGTAAATAGCTGCTACTTCCTTCTTCTTTTTGTGCCATATTATCGTATCTATATTGACTTGTTCCAAATACATAGGAAAGCCCGTGCGGGCCAAAAAGAACCTGAACCGAATGCAGTGCAAATCTTCAAGGATTGCCACACCAGCAAGATGAAGGGCATGAGCACACCAGCTCAAGCCGCTGTTGTAAGTCCTTACTCCTCCTGCCTTGAACTGATTGGTACTGTGATGTGTTCATTTAACTACTTGGTTTGCAGCCAATGTCAGTTACTCTGTTCACTTTTATACACAGTTGTCTTAACGTATCATTTCACCTTACATGGTTTAAAAGAGATGAAGGATATTCTTTTGGTCTTGATCTGTAATCTAGTTGTTATGTTCACGTGCGCACACAATGATAAAATAGCTTGTTTGTTTTATATCTGTTTGCCCATGATATGAATGATGTCATACTATGTTCATCCTACTTTAAACCATGTCTCTTTATCCTTAGATGTCAACGAATGTGAGGAAATAGACAATACAGTAGGCATGCTACATGGACATATGTTCCGAAAGTGATTTTATTATGTAGTTGGCACTACAATACATGCTAATGTATTACAGTAGTTCACCAAAATAAGTTATGTATAAACGTTTAACCTACTTTGTTTGTTTTTGTCTCATTAGTAACTTATCTGGTACACTAATCTACAAGTTCAAACTTTCAGGAAGCTATGGAACAAATGATTGAACAGCCACAACCACCTGAAGGTGACGAGGCTACTACAGGCACAATGTCACCTCTTGCTGCAGTGCGTCAGTATCTCTCCACTAACAGTGCAAAAAGCACCTTCCTGCGTAATTCTGGGTTGGTTGTCAAGGTAACCTCGTCCAAATCGCCTACTGAACAAAATCTTCCTGCTAGACAGAGTGATATATCTGTGCTCCAGACACAAGTCCAATCCCTAATGGACGTTGTTTCGGAAACAAGAATAGTGGTTGAGAAATGTCGTCAAGATATGAATGGTTTTGAAACCAGACTATCAGACATTCGCTTCGTTGTTGAAGAGCAATGGCGGAAAAAAGGTGGAGATCGTGCTGCTCCATCAGATTCTACAGCCTGAAACATTAGCACTCAGGTCAAATGATCTGTGCTTCTATACATCTGATGGTGCTTTTATCTGGAAGGACTGTAAACTTTATGCCAACAGGCCTTTTGTTGTATGATTGGAATTTATTTTGTTGTGATACAACATTTATGATGCTGCCACAGGCTGCAGTAATTACGACGCTATTTTTGTATAGTGTAGGTTTATCTTAGTAATGTATTCGGCCGAAAGCTTCGTAGGAGCCCAACATGCCAACATTCGTCGGGCCCATTCCAATTGGGCTAAAAACGATTACGGGCCGAAATTGGCATGTAGCCCACTAAAAATATCTGGGCTTAAATTAGCATAAGCTTTCAAATTTTTCTGGTAGGCCTGTGCCCATAGTGGGCCTTTAACAGGCCTAAACATAATTTGGGCCCTCAGTAAAAATAGGCCGTTTACAGGTGTAAATATCTCGAGCCCATAAAAAACATGGGCCTTTAATAGACCGAAAGTGAGATTGGGCCCTGATTGTGCCAAATAACCCACTGGACTTAGCAGGCCGAAATGGTGGCCCATTTACGATGCGGATATTTGACAGGCCGAAATTCGGACGGGCCGTAAATGCGCCGACCTAATACACGGGCCTTTAACAGGCCGGAACTTCGGTCGGGCTAGATTATCGTCATTTTTATATGGGCCGTTAATGGGCCCGATATGACGTTGGGCCACATATGGCCCATGGTTTACGTCCGGCGTTAACAGGCCGAAAATGACAACAGGCCGAAAGTGGCCCAAATCTATAGTGGGCCTCTAACAGGCCGAATGACAGACATGGCCGAATATGACCCAAATCCTTCACGGTCGTTTATGGGCCGAAAGTTTTGATGGCCTGTAAATGGGCCCAAATGAAGCCGGACCTTTAACAGGCCGGAAATACACCGGGCCGTAATTCGGCCCAATTACTTAGCGGACTGTTAACGGGCCAGAAGTGACCATGGGCCGCATTGATGACAAGTTTAGACCAGGCCGTTGACGGGCCGATTTGACAGAGAATGTTGGGCCTTTAGCTGGGCCGGCCCATTATGGTCTGCAGAATCTTGTGGGCCTTTAGCTGGGCCGGCCCATTGTGGTCCGCAAAATCTTGTGGGCCTTTAGCTGGGCCGGCCCATTATGGTCCGCTAAATTTTGTGGGCCTTTAGCTGGGCCGGCCCATTATGGTCCGCTAAATCTTATGGGCCTTCGGTTGGGCCGGCCCATTTAAACTTTGTGGGCCACTTTTGGGCCGGTCCACGTGTCAACATATCATAGGCCAATCTCAACCGTTGGATGAGTGACACCTGTGCCAACACGGAGCTGACACGTGGATCCGTCAGCCAATGAGAATTTTACACGTGGAAAATTGGCATTGGTCGTGGCTGTTAATGGGTTATCGGATCCAAAATACGACCCGATAGCTTAACGGCGTTCCGTTACGGTGGATGCCACGTGTCGGTCATCCTTGACGAAAGCACTTCTGTGACGCGCGATTTATCGTCATGGAAGTGGACACTTCCGTGATGATAATTTTGGTAATCTCATGGAACACTTCTACGACAGCACATGTATGACTATCTTGATTCTGTTATAAATTTGTCATGAATGTAAATGCATGACAAAAAACGCGACCTACTGTGACAAACACGTATCATCACGGAAGTGTATTTTTTTTGTAGTGATCATATGTTCAGATCCTTTATGCATATTATTACTCCTCTGATTATGAAAATGAATATGCTTTGTGAGTAGTTACGTTTGTTCCTGAGGACATGGGTGAAGTCTTGCTATTAGTAGTCATGTGAATTTGGTATTCGTTCGATATTTTGATGAGATGTATGTTGTCTTTTCCTATAGTGGTGTTATGTGAACGTCGACTACATGATACTTCACCATTATTTGGGCCTAGAGGAAGGCATAGGGAAGTAATAAGTAGATGATGGGTTGCTAGAGTGACAGAAGCTTAAACCCTAGTTTATGTGTTGCTTCGTTAGGGGCTTATTTGGATCCATATGTTTAATGTTGTGGTTAGGTTTACCTTAATACTTCTTTTGTAGTTGTGGACGCTTGCAATAGGGGTTAATCATAAGTGGGATGCTTATCCAAGTAAGGGCAGTACCCAAGCACTGGTCCACCCACATTCAAATTATCAAAGTATCGAACGCGAATCATATGAGCGTGATGAAAACTAGCTTGACGATAATTCCCATGTGTCCTCGGGAGCTCCTTTCTCATTATTAGAAATTGTCCAGGCTTATCCTTTGCTACATAAAGGATTGGGCCACCTTGCTGCACTTTATTCACTTTGTTTACTTGTTACTCGTTACTATTTATCTTATCACAAAACTATCTATCACCTACAATTTCAGTGCTTGTAGAGAAAACCTTACTGAAAACCGCTTATCATTTCCTTCTGCTCCTCGTTGGGTTCGACACTCTTACTTATCGAAAGGACTACGATAGATCCCCTACACTTGTGGGTCATCATAGATCAACTCTTGTAATACTCATATTCATCAAGATCAATCAAGCATGAAGTAGGGTATTCCCTCCATAGAGAGGGCACAAACCTGGGTAAACATCGTGTCCCCCGCCTCCTATTACCATCGACCTTAGATGCACAGTTCGGGACCCCCTACCCGAGATCCACCGGTTTTGACACCGACAATGACCCATCCATTAGCTTAACATTATGATCGTTACAGTTTCATTGCTACTGCTTTCTTCATGGTTTATACATGTTCCTCAGACTATGAGATTATGCAACTCCCAAATACTGTAGGAACACATTGTGTGCTACCAAACGTCACAGCGTAAAAGGGTGATTATAAAGGTGCTCTATAGGTTTCTCCGAAGGTGTTTGTTGGGTTGGCATAGATCGAGATTAGGATTTGTCACTCCGTGTTTCGGAGAGGTATCTCTGGGCTCTCTTGGTAATGCTCATCACTATAAGCCTTGCAAGCATTCTAACTAATGAGTTAGTTGCGGGATGAAGTATTACGGAACGAGAAAAGAGACGTGCCAGTAACGAGATTGAACTAGGTATGATGATATCGACCATCAAATCTCGGGCAAGTAAGATACCGATGACAAAGGGAACAACGTATGTTGTTATGCGGTTTGGCCGATAAAGATCTTCGTAGAATATGTAGGAGCCCATATGAGCATCCAAGTTCCTATATTGGTTATTGATCAGAGATGTGTCTCGATCATGTCTACATAGTTCTCGAACCCGTAGGGTCCGCACGCTTAACGTTCGATGACGATATATAATATGAGTTATGTGTTTTGATGAACGAAGTTTGTTCGGAGTCCTGGATGAGATCACAAATGTGACGTGGAGTCTCGAAATGGTCAAGACATAAAGAGAGATATATTGGAAGGCTATATTCGGATATTGGAAAGGTTCCGAGTGATTCGGGTATTTTTCGGAGTACCAGGAAGTTACGGGAATTCACCGGGGGAAGTAATGGGCCTTATTGGGCCATATGGGAAGTAGAAGAGGCAGGCCAAGGGGGGTGGCACCCCCCCCCCATGGGTCAGAATTGGACTAGGGGAAGGGTGCGGCGCCCCCTGCCCTTTCCTACTCCCTCTCTCTTTCCTTCTCTCCTACTCCTAAAAGGGAAAGGATTCCTACTAGGACTTGGAAGTCCTAGTAGGACTCCATACACTCGGCGCGCCCCTAGGGGGCGGCCTTTCTCCCTCCCTCCTTTATATACGGGGGCAGGGGGCACCCTGAAGACACACAAGTTGATCAAGTTGATCTTTTAGCCGTGTGCGGTGCCCCCTTCCACAGATTTCCACCTCAGTCATATCGTCATAGTGCTTAGGCGAAGCCATGCGCCAGTAACTTCATCATCACCGTCACCACATCGTCATGCTGACAGAACTCTCCCTCGGCCTCAGCTGGATCTAGAGTTCGAGGGACGTCACCGAGCTGAACGTGTGCAGATCACGGAGGTGTCGTGCGTTTAGTACTTGATCGGTTGGATTGCGAAGACGTTCGACTACATCAACCACGTTGCTTAACGCTTCCGCTTTCTGTCTATGAGGGTACGTGGACACACTCCCGCCCCCTCCCGTTGCTATGCATCACCTAGATAGATCTTGTGTCATCGTAGGAAATTTTTTGAAATTTCTGCGTCCCCCAACAATGGTATCAGATCCAGGTCTATGCGTTGATATTATATGCACGAGTAGAACACAAAGAGTTGTGGGCGATAATAGTCATACTGCTTACCACCAACGTCTTACTTTGATTTGTCAGTATTGTTGGATGAAGCAGCCCGGACCGACATTACATGACCGTGTTCATGAGACTGGTTCTACCGACGTGCTTTTGCACAAAGGTGGCTGGCGGGTGTCTGTTTCTCCAACTTTAGTTGAATAGAATTTGACTACGGTCGGTCCTTGTTGAAGGTTAAAACAACACACTTGACAAAAAATCGTTGTGGTTTTGATACGTAGGTAAGAGCGGTTCTTGCTAGAAGCCCGTAGCAGTCACGTAAAACTTACAACAACAAAGTAGAGGACGTCTAACTTGTTTTTGCAGGGCTTGTTGTGTGTGATATGGTCAAGGCATGATGTGATATAAATTGTTCTATGATATTATCATGTTTTGTAACAAAGTTATCTGCAACTGGCAGGAGCCATATGGTTGTCGCTTTATTGTATGCAATGCAATCGCCATGTAATTGTTATACTTTATCACTAAGCGGCAGCGATAGTTGTAATAACAATAGTTGGTGAGACGACAACGATGCTACGATGGAGATCAAGGTGTCGCGCCGGTGACGATGGAGGTCATGACGATGCTTCGGTGATGGAGATCATAAGCGCAAGATGATGATGGCCATATCATGTCACATATTTTGATTGCATGTGATGTTTATCTTTTATGCATCTTATTTTTCTTAATACGGCGGTAGCATTATAAGATGATCCCTTACTAAATTTCAAGGTATAAGTGTTCTCCCTGAGTATGCACCGTTGCGACAGTTCTTCGTGTTGAGACACCATGTGATGATCGGGTGTGATAGGCTCTACATTCACATACAACGGGTGCAAGCCAGTTTCGCACACGCAGAATACTCGGGTTAAACTTGACGAGCCTAGCATATGCAGATATGGCCTCGGAACACTGGAGACCGAAAGGTCGAGCATGAATCATATAGTATATATGATCAACATAGAGATGTTCACCATTGAAAACTACTCCATCTCACGTGATGATCAGACATGGTTTAGTTGATTTGGATCACGTGATCATTTAGATGACTAGAGGGATGTCTATCTAAGTGGGAGTTCTTAAGTAATATGATTAATTGAACTTTAATTTATCATGAACTTAGTCCTGATATTATTTTGCAAATTATGTTGTAGACCAATAGCTCGCGTTGTAGCTTCCCTATGTTTTTTATATGTTACTAGAGAAAACTAAGTTGAAAGATGATAGTAGCAATGATGCGGACTGGGTCCGTAATCTGAGGTTTATCCTCATTGCTGCACAAAAGAATTATGTCCTTGATGCACCGCTAAGTGACAGACCTATTGCAAGAGTAGATGCAGACGTTATGAACGTTTGGCTAGCTCAATATGATGACTACTTGATAGTTTAGTGCACCATGCTTTAAGGCTTAGAACCGGGACTTCAAAAACATTTTGAACGCCATGGAGCATATGAGATGTTCCAAGAGCTGAAATTAGTATTTCAGACTCATGCCCGTGTCAAGAGGTATGGGACCTCTGACAAGTACTTCGCCTAAAAGATGGAGGAGAATTGCTCAGCTAGTGAGCATGTGCTCAGAATGTCTGGGTACTACAATCACTTGAATCAAGTGGTAGTTAATCTTCCAGATAAGATAGTAATTGACAGAGTTCTCTAGTCGCCATCACCAAGTTACTGGAACTTCATGATGAACTATGGTATGCAAGGGATGACAAAAACGATTCCCGAGCTCTTCGTGATGCTGAAATCGATGAAGGTAGAAATCAAGAAAAGTATCAAGTGTTGATTAACAAGACCACTAGTTTCAAGTAAAGGGCAATGGGAAAGAAAGGGAACTTCAAGAAGAATGGAAAGCAGGTTGTCACTCCCGTGAAGAAGTCCAAAGCTAGACCTAAGCCTGAAATTAAGTGCTTCTGCTGCAAAGGAAATGGTCACTGGAAGAGAAACTACCCCAAATATTTGTTGCAAAAGAGGGATGGCAAAGTGAACAAAGGTATATTTGATATACAGGTTATTGATGTGTACCTTGCTAATGTTCATAGTAGCCCCTGGGTATTCGATACTTGTTCAGTTACTATGATTAGTAACTCGAAATAGGAGTTACAGAATAAATAGAGACTAGTTAAGGATGAAGTGACGATGTATGTTGGAAGTGGTTCCAAGATTGATATGATCATCATCGCACACTCCCTATACTTTCAAGATTAGTGTTGAACCTAAATAAATATTATTTGGTGTTTGTGTTAAAGCATGAATATGATTAGATCATGTTTATTGCAATACGGTTATTCATTTAAGACAGAGAATAATTGTTATTCTGTTTACATGAATAAAACCTTCTATGGTCATACACCCAATGTTGATGGTTTATTGAATCTCGATCGTGGTAATACACATATTCATAATATTGATGCCAAAAGATGCAAAGTTGATAATGATAGTGCAACTTATTTGTGGCACTGCCGTTTGGGTCATATCGGTGTAAAGCGCATGAGGAAACTCCATAAAGATGGACTTTTGGAATCACTTGATTATGAATCATTTGATACTTGCGAACCGTGCCTTATGGTCAAGATGACTAAAAATCCATTCTCCGGAACAATGGAATGAGCTACTGACTTATTGGAAATAATACATATCGATGTATGTGGTCCAATGAGTGTTGAGGCTCGTGGCGGGTATTGTTATTTTCTAACCTTCACAGATGATTTGAGCAGATATGGGTATATCTACTTAATGAAACACAAGTCCAAAACATTAGAAAAGTTCAAAGAATTTAGAGTGAAGTGGAGAATCATCGTAACAAGCAAATAAAGTTTCTACGATCTAATCGTAGAGCTGAATATTTGAGTTACGAGTTTGGCCTTCATTTAAAACAATGTGGAATAGTTTCACAGCTCACGCCACCTGGAACACCACGGTGTAATGGTGTGTCCGAACGTCGTAACTACACTTTATTAGATATGGTGCAATCTATGATGTCTCTTGCCGATTTACCACTATCGGTTTGGGATTATGCATTAGAGACAGCTGCATTCACTTTAAATAGGGCACCATCAAATCCGTTGAGACAACGCCTTATGAACCGTGGTTTGGCAAGAAACCAAAGTTGCCGATTCTTAAAGTTTGGGGCTGCGATGCTTATGTGAAAAAGTTTCAACCTAATAAGCTCGAACCCAAACCGGAGAAATGTGTCTTCATCGGATACCCCAAGGAAACGGTTGGGTACACCTTCTATCACAGATCCGAAGGCAAGATTGTTGCTAAGAATGGATCCTTTCTAGAGAAGGAGTTTCTCTCGAAAGAAGTGAGTGGGAGGAAAGTAGAACTTGATGAGGTAATTGTACCTTCTCCCTTATTGGAAAGTAGTTCATCATAGAAATCAGTTCCCGTGATTCCTACACCAATTAGTGAGGAAGCTAATGATGATGATCATGAAGCTTCAGATCAAGTTACTACTGAACCTAGCTCGTAGATCTTCCAGAGTAAGATCCGCACCAGAGTGGTACGGTAATACTATTCTGGAAGTCATGTTACTAGACCATGATGAACCTACAAACTATGAGGAAGTGATGATGAGCCCAGATTCTGCGAAATGGCTTGAGGCCATGAAATCTGAGATGAGATCCATGTATGAGAACAAAGTATGGACTTTGATGGACTTGCCCGATGATCGGCAAGCCATAGAAAATAAATGGATCTTTAAGAAGAAGACCGACGCAAACGGTAATGTTACTGTTTACAAAGCTCGACTTGTTGCGAAAGGTTTTCGACAAGTTCAAGGAATTGACTATGATGAGACTTTCTCACCCGTAGCGATGCTTAAGTCTGTCCAAATAATGTTAGCGATTGCCGCATTTTATGATTATGAAATTTGGCAGATGGATGCCAAAACTGCATTCCTGAATGAATTTATGGAAGATGAGTTGTATATGATGCAACCAGAAGGTTTTGTCGATCCAAAGGGTGCTAACAAAGTGTGCAAGCTCCAGCGATCCATTTATGGACTGGTGCATGCCTCTCGGAGTTGGAATAAATGCTTTGATAGTGTGATCAAAGCATATGGTTGTATACAGACTTTTGGAGAAGCCTGTATTTACAAGAAAGTGAGTGAGAGCTCTATAGCATTTCTAATATTATATGTGGATGACATATTGTTGATTGGAAATGATATAGAATTTCTGGATAGCATAAAGGGATACTTGAATAAGAATTTTTCAATGAAAGACCTCAGTGAAGTTGCTTACATATTGGGCATCAAGATCTATACAGATAGATCAAGACGCTTGATAAGATTTTTTCAATGAGTAAATACCTTGACAAGTTTTTGAAAGAGTTCAAAATGGATCAGTCAAAGAAGGAGTTCTTGTCTGTATCACAAGGTGTAAAGTTGAGTAAGACTCAAAGCCCGACCATTGCAGAAGATAGAAAGAATGAAAGTCATTCCTTATGCCACAGTCATAGGTTCTATAAAGTATGTTATGTTGTGTACCAAACCTATTATGTACCTTGCCATGAGTTTGGCAAGGGGGTACAATAGTGATCTAGAAGTAGATCACTGGACAGCGGTCAAAATTATCCTTAGTGAGGACTAAGGGAATGTTTCTCGGTTATGGAAGTGATAAAGAGTTTGTCGTAAAGAGTTGCGTCGATGCAAGCTTTTACACTGATCCAGATGACTCTAAGTCTCAATCTGGATACATATTGATAGTGGGAGCTATTATCTAGAGTAGCTCCATGTAGAGCATTGTAAACATAGAATATTTGCAAAATACACACGGCTCTGAATGTGACAGACCCATTGACTAAACTTCTCTCACAAACAAAACATGATCACACATTAATACTCTTTGGGTGTTAATCACATAGCGATGTGAACTAGATTATTGACTCTAGTGAACCCTTTGGGTATTGGTCACATGGCGATGTGAACTATGGATGTTAACCACATACATATGTGAACTATTGGTGTTAAAATCACATGAGGATGTGAACTAGACTATTGACTCTAGTGCAAGTGGGAGACTGAAGAAATATGCCCTCGAGGCAATAATAAAGTTATTATTTATTTCCTTATTTCATGATAAATGTTTATTATTCATGCTAGAATTGTATTAACCGGAAACTTAGTACATGTGTGAATACATAGACAAAACAAAGTGTCCCTAGTATGCCTCTACTTGACAAGCTCGTTCATCAAAGATGGTTATGTTTCCTAGCCATAGACATGTGTTGTCATTTGATGAATGGGATCACATCATTAGGAGAATGATGTGATGGACATGACCCATCTGTTAGCTTAGCATTATGACCGTTACAGTTTCATTGCTACTGCTTTCTTCATGACTTATACATGTTCCTCAGACTATGAGATTGTGCAACTCCCGAATACCGGAGGAACACTTTGTGTGCTACCAAACGTCACAACGTAAAAGGGTGATTATAAAGGTGCTCTACAGGTGTCTCCGAAGGTGTTTGTTGGGTTGGCATAGATCAAGATTAGGATTTGTCACTTTGTGTTTCAGAGAGGTATCTTTGGGCTCTCTCCATAATGCTCATCACTATAAGCCTTGCAAGCATTGTAACTAATGAGTTAGTTGCGGGATGGAGTATTACGGAACGAGTAAAGAGACGTGCTGGTAACGAGATTGAACTAGGTATGATGATACCGACGATCGAATCTCTGGCAAGTAACATACTGATGGCAAAGGGAACAACGTATGTTATTATGGGGTTTGACCGATAAAGATCTTCGTAGAATATGTAGGAGACAATATGAGCATCCAGGTTCCGCTATTGGTTATTAATCAGAGATGTGTCTCGATCATGTCTACATAGTTCTCGAACCCGTAGGGTCCGCACGCTTAACGTTCGATGACGATATGTATTATGAGTTATGTGTTTTGATGACCGAAGTTTGTTCGGAGTCCCGGATGAGATCACGGACGTGACGAGGAGTTTCTAAATGGTCGAGACATAAAGATCGATATATTGGAAGGCTATATTCAGACATCGGAAAGGTTCCGAGTGATTCGGGTATTTTTCGGAGTACCGGGAAGTTACGGGAATTCACCAGGAGAAGTAATGGGCCTTATTGGGCCATAGGGGAAGTAGAAGAGGCAGGCCAAGGGAAGGTGGTCCCCCCCATGGGTCCGAATTGGACTAGGGGAAGGGGGCGGCGCCCCCCTTGCCCTTTCCTACTCCCTCTCTCTTTCCTTCTCTCCTACTCCTAAAAGGGAAAGGATTCCTACTAGGACTTGGAAGTCTTAGTAGGACTCCATACACTTGGCGCGCCCCTAGGGGGGCGGACTCTCTCCCTCCCTCCTTTATATATGGGGGGCAGGGGCACCCCAAAGACACACAAGTTGATCAAGTTGATCTTTTAGCCGTGTGTGGTGCCCCCTTCATAGATTTCCACCTCGGTCATATCGTCGTAGTGCTTAGGCGAAGCCCTGCGCTGGTAACTTCATCATCACCATCGCCATGCTGTCGTGCTGACGGAACTCTCCCTCGTCCTTAGCTGGATCTAGAATTCGAGGGACGTCACCGAGCTGAACGTGTGCAGATCGCGGATGTGTCGTGCATTTGGTACTTGATCGGTTGGATCGCGAAGACGTTCGACTACATCAACCACGTTGCTTAACGCTTCCGCTTTCGGTCTATGAGGGTACGTGGATACACTCTCCCCCCGTTGCTATGCATCATATAGATAGATCTTGTGTGATCGTAGGAAATTTTTTGAAATTTCTGCGTTCCCCAACACTTAATACCCATGAGTTGCAATAAGAGGAAAAGAGAGAATTGTATTGTCCCAGCTATCGAAAAGCCATTTTCTCAATGTTGTTGTTGATTCTTTCCCGAAATGAGAGAAAAACACTGATGGAAATTCTGACAATCTTGAAAGAACTGGCAAATACCGTGCACCAATCATGAAACACTTCAATCGTTTTAAAAATAAGATTCACTTCTAGACGAAGAATTCAAAGAATTACTCAAAATCTTCCTCAAGCTCATAGTTCTCAAGTGACAATTCCTAGTTCAAGTGCAGAATCTTCGGTCATTTGATCGTCGGTTGTCCTCTAAGGGAAACTGAAGCTAGGGATGCTGGCACGTTCAACATGGGCAGTAAGAGCAGGAAAAGCAGCAATGGCAAGAGCTAAGATTTTGATGAAGTTAAGAATAAAAAGTAGAATTCCAAGAAGAAAGAGAGTTCTTCCATGAAATCTTCCTTGAAGTCAAACTCATATAGGAAAATGACTTCTCACAAGTCATATTGGAAAAGAGATGGATTCTGAAGAAGAAGTTTCTGAGTCTGATGCCCCCGAAGAAGAATCCTCTACAAATGATTCTGACCGCGTCATGGCTTGTATTGTCTGCGCTTCTGCACTTGTGTCAAGTTCCTTATTCGACAATGATGATAAGGACGACGAAGCTTCTCCATACTAGTTCATGGAGAGAGTCTCAAAGGTATCTTCTTGAAAATCTCATGCTAACTTGAGTGATGGTTGTCTCTCTAAGGAAATTGATGAAAAAACCAGCCATGCTAAACTTGCTAAAATTGCATCTAAACAGTAGGACTCTATGGATAAACAGCAAAGAACTCTTGTTAAGGAAGAACATGTTGGTTAAGGAGATGGAGAAAAAACAATTTTTGACAAATGAGCATTCGCCTCTTCAGTTAATTCGAGGATCTATCCCGTCATCATGAATCTCTCTCAGCCGATCACAAGAAAATTACATATGAGTTTCTCAAAAGGAAACAAGAGCTCGAATCACTATGGGTGGCTCATGATGATGTTAGTATGGAAAATGATTCTCTCCCCGCCCAACAAAATAGTGCTTCACAACAGGAGTTTGTTCCACCTTGCTCAATGCATAAAGCCTAAGAATGCCATTTCCTCCGCTAAACATCAAATGTCTTGGAGAATATTTTCTCTGAGCCTTCTAGTACAAATGTGGGTAACAACCTCTCATCTAAGAAAACCACTACACTTATTGATGAAAATGCTAGGATGGATAATTTACTTGAGGCAAGAATGTTGAAGAGTCTCAAAGGGCACCAAACCTTTTGTGATGTTCTTAAGAAGTCAATTCTTCATAAGAACCCTAGAAAGGAAGGGGTAGGTTTCAAGAGAAACATCAATGCTGATGGTATGCACTCGACTCCAGAGCAATGTCCAAAATCCCAATGGGTTCTTGCCAAGGGAAAACCCATTGATACCTTACTTCTCTCTGGATATGATTGCAATATGCTCTCTACAACCATTGAGTCATTTAACTCCAACTATAAATTGTTTAAGAAACAAAATGCAGAGGTATTTGCTCACTATATTGGTGCTAACTTCAGAAATGGACCACCAAAGAAAATTCTAGGTAGTTAAGACCGTGATCGATCAGCCCCTCTGAATGTTTCTCTAATTGCAAATGGAAATAATTCTTAGTAAGGAAACACTTCTCCAGTACCCAGTGTCAACCTCTGAGAGGTGAAACCTATGTCTAACATGAGTGGTCATACATGGCAATGGTGATGTTTATGCGCCATTCCCTTGTTGAAGGCATTGCTCAGATATGCTTAGACTAGTTTTTCAGTGTGAAAACCTACGGTCCAAACTTTGGTGGTAGGATTCGTTGACGGCGGCGCTTGAGCGCCGCTCTCTTCCTGATGGTGTTGTTGTTGAAGAATCGCGTTGTCCTTATAGTGCTTTTTAATGGTTACTGTGGATATGGTCATTGTTGTACTTCGTTGATCACGGATTTGTTCGCCACTTGATGCTTCATTTTGATCAATAAAATTCACCATTTGTCAAAAAAAATCAACATAGAAAGTGAAATTGGAATTTTGGCTAGTCATGTTAACCTCGAGATATATGAAGATTGAATGATGTTTCTGAATATTTGTGTAAAAGCACATGGGCTGTCTTTGTGAACTATGATTGGGCAAATGCAGAAGCCAAAAGTTCATCACTAAAAAGGTAGAAAAAAGTGGAACGGTTAATAGTCGGAAACCATATTGGGTGGTTCTTGTGGTAACACGGTGGATTGAGGTAGTATGCTATTCTGCACTAGCAATGAAATGTTCTGAACAAAATACACTGGTAAATTTGAGAGTTCAGCATCCTGCTCGACTGAACACACACACACTCATCGGTATTTAATCCAACCGATCATCCCTTGAAAAATTCCCATCTAGACAACACTCTTAAATAATCATAATTTTCAAGGAAAATTGGGCCGATTATACTCGCTACTAGCTTTCACTAACTGCATTTTTTTTCTTTTTGCCAGTCAGTACAATCTGTTGCAGCCGCTAGGGTATCACATGCATAACAGAAGTGTAAATGCCATGTGATCAGAGGATGGTTAATTTGACATCCATGCGGATGTTGATCTTCTTCTAGTCGTAGACAGGGTTGTAGATCTTCTTCCACGACTTCTTCAGTGGCGCCAACTGGTGGCTTGGGGTCAACATATCGAACCGGACCAATCAACGCCACCTGTCTCGTGCGCCGACATTGTGTCAGGTGGGGAGTGCCTCCGCTCAACGACCATGGTAGCTCCTTTAGCTTGCATCCTGTAACGGAGGTAGAGGCAACGACAGTAGGTATGGGGAAAGAGACGGAACCAGCGACCTCCTGCATCAAGGGATGCTGCAATAACCACCACGCCACCTAGCCCGCTATGATAAGTTACATCTTTTTCTATCATTTCTTCTTTTGTATTTCCTTTTTCCATTTCCTTTTTTTTCACTTTCAGTTTTTTCTTTTTTCCCTTCTTCATTTTTCAAATCGATTAACCTTTTTCATTTTTTGATGAACTTTCTTGAAAATCGATGAACTGTTTTTTAAATTTGATGAACTTTTTTTCAAAATTGATTAATTTTTTTTTTCATTTTTTGATGAACTTTTTATGGAAATTGATGAACTTTTTCCAAATTTGATAAACGTTTTCCAAAATCGATGAACTTTTTTCAAGTTTGATGTTTTAAACAAAATCAATGACCTATTTTTCAAATCGATGAACTTTTTTTAAAATTTGATGATCTTTTTTCAGAATCAATGAACTTTTTTTGGAAATTGATGAACTTTTTTCAAATTTGATAAACTTTTTTCAAAATCGATGACCATTTTCCAAATTCGATGATTTTTTTCCAAATTCATTGAACTTATTTTACAAAATGTATGGACCCTTTTCAAATTTGTGATTTTTTTTCAAATCCATGAACATTTTTTAATTCACAGGTTTTCGGATTTTTTATTTTCTATTTTTTTCCAGAAGTCATCAGTTGACCGATCAAACTGCAACCAGTGACTAGTGAACCAACAGCGAAAAGTCGTGCGAGCATGCGACCTCCCAAAAAAACCGTGCGAGCGAGCAAGCACCCGCCTTGGGCCTGCCCAAGTTAGGGCCTGTGCGGGCACCTGAAGCGCCGCATAGGAGCGCGCCCCACTTGGAGGGCCTCATCGCCTCCCTTGTCATCATATCTTGTCATCATATCTGTGCGGGCACCTGAAGGTAGGAAATGTGTTTGGCCTGCTAAAAAACCAAATACCTTGTCATCATATCTTCAAAAAACACTTCATGCCTCTGCTTTTAAAAAAATGTGCATTGTATATTTCCATCACACAAAATCAGCGCCTTTTTTTCTCTTAAGAATGTGTACGCTTTGTCTTTATTTCAAAGTTTTAAAAGGTATGAAAAATTTCAGAGATGCAATGTAAACTACAGCATGTGAAACTGCAAAAATGCACTACAAAAATGACCATTTCTTTTTTCTTTAGAGCAACAGGGAGATTAAGCTCCCCGGTTCCAATTAGCAAAAAGAAAAGGAAACCTCTGATCAGGTTTAACAAGGTTCATAGCCCACCACCTTTGATCTAGGCAGCCGCCACCTCCAAAACCTAATGTTTTCTGCCTCCCGCCGGCGCCGGCGCCGGTCCGTCCCCGTCTCCGGTGGCCTTAGGGCCATGGAGACGGAGTGGATCTCAGCCCTTGCCGGTGGGAGGGCTCCGTTTTTAGATATTTTTTTTTCAACCTTTGTTAGGGTTTGTATCCTGCTCAGGAAGGCGAGACGGCGGCGGCTCCCTGAAGATGGAATAAATGTCTCTCCGCCTAGTCCCCGTTCCGGTGATGCGTTTAGCATCATCGGTGGGTGTGTGGAGGTGTGTCTCCGGCGGATCTGTCTTTGGTGGATTTGCTCGATCTGTTCGTCGTTCGTGTTCGTTTGTGTGTCCTCAGGTTGGATCCTTTTGATCTACACTCTTCATCTGCGGCGGTTGCTGTTCTGGTGCGTTGGTTCTATGGAGCCTTAGCACGACGACTTCCCGACTGTCTACTACAACAACGTTGCCCGGCTTCGGCGAGGGAGGGGCGATGACAGCGGCGCGCCTTCGGCTCGCTTCAGTGCTTGTAGTCGTCGCTAGGTGGTCTACGGATCTAGATGTAATTTTTTATTATTTTCATTGTTCGTTGTACTACCATGATTGAAGATGAATAGATTGGAAGTTTTTCCCGCAAAAAAAAGGTTTAACAAGGTTCATAGCCCACAAAGGGCAGGCAGGTGTAAGTCCAACGGGAACTAACTCAATTACAGGTGAGCAGAAACGAATGACAAGGTCAATATCCGGATCCCAGATGACACACGACTTCAGGTCACCGTCTCTCTCTCTTTCCTCATTGTCCAGGCCTCCGCCGCTTTGGGTGTCGAAACTGGGTTCGTCTCCAGCGCTGAAGCTTGAACTTGTGCGGTGGCGTGTCGAAGCCTGGGAGGCCCGGAGTGGAGCGGTCTTCTCAGATCTTCAGGTGTCAGCAGGTCATCACCATATCTGCAAGAGCAGGCTGCACTGGAGCATAGACGCCTCAGGCGTTATGTTCCAGCTGTGTCGTCTCAAATCCAGAAGCAACGGAGAGTTGAACAGGATGATTTTGCTCATGAGATGATTTTGCTCTGTAAATAAATGTTTGAACCCTTAAAGATTACTCAAACAATATGACTGCATATGCTCTTACAAGAACAAAATAATTCACAGTGAACCGTCTAAAAAAGGAAGAGTACTGAACAAACTACACAGGTACGGAACGACACAGACCATCTGGATTCTGGAACATCAAAAATCAAATGTTTGTGCGAGCATGTTTGCTGCCTGCTTTGGCACCCGGCCAGTGATCACACCTGCCCATGGACATCCGAAAAGTAAACATAGAGTAAACATAGATGATTAAATATTACCACGCACACCGCGGATACAGTTACAGGAAACAACAGACATAGCTCGTATTCAGTTCAAATATTTCAAAATATTACTGGAAGTACCTTGCAAATGATTAGAGGAGCAATGGAAGGACAACAACAGACACGCATACATGGTATGATCGACTCTAAAGACGATACAAAATAAGCAACAACAAGCAGAGTGTAAGTAAAAATACACCGGGAAGAGCAGGAATGATCTCCCTCCATACATGAGCAACTGCATCAAACACTGCCGCCGGCTTCTCCGATGGTGTCGACCAGGGAACTGCCGGCGGAGACGACTAGACCTCCCAGCTGGGCAGCGCCAGCATTTCCTCCTGCGTCAGGCATCTGCATCCTCTCCGCCAAGGTTTCCATCCCCATGTGCGACCACAGGAGCCACACGAAGGTGAGCAACTCCCCACCAGTGCCCAAGCTCTTGGCGTGCAGGTACCCACGGGACCTGCTGGCAGAGTAGCACAGCATCTCCACCCACACGCCTTCGATCACCTTCCACATCTTCTCTTCATCTAACTTCAACAGCCCTTGAACCAGAATCCAGGCGTTGTGGATGAGACCATCGTGGATGAGACCTTCTTCAACTGGTGGCTTCTCCATCTTGGCGAATATTCTCTCGGCAACTGATTTTTCCTCCTGAAATTGTTGCTCCTTTTCTTCTTCCAAATTAATGCAGCGGTACAAGAACTTTCCCAGTCCCATTGGTTGCTCCAGCAATGGTTGCTCTTGGTCCTTGAGGATTTCCTTGAGTTTGTTGTAGGTGGCTATGAATAGATTCCGCCTTGTGCCGGTCATTAGCATCTCTGGTTTTGCAGACATTAGGTACATCATGTAGTTGGATATTTCCCGTTGCACTTACGCGATGCACAGATTTTGTACTTTCAGCATTGCTAGAGATTTCTTCATCATACTGAGTGGTCTCGAATGCATGATTATGTGATGCACCCAATTTATAAAAGCACAAGTCCGTTGCGATGTGCCAGAGAAGGACACTCTCGTCAAACGGTTTCTTGATGCTCTACTCCAGGAGTTCGCTGCATTCTGCTTGCTGAATTGCCCATTGGCCCCTGTTATTGTTGAACCTCATGTAATCGGCAGCACCTCGTATGTGTTGCTTCCACCAATCTTTCACATGTCCAAAACCAAAATTGTAATTCCAGAGGATGAGTTCCTGGGCATGAGCCAGCGTTGGATGAACATACGCCTGATGTACTTCTCCTTCAGGGCAAAGAATCCCATGAAACTACATTGGGAAATTGTTACAGACAATCTCGACCCAAAATTCTTTTCAAATGAGTAGAACTCCATCACAGCAGTACAACACAACAATGTGTATGTAACCTTGACATCATTGTCATTATAAGCTTCTCTGTGACTCTGTTTACCCTCCAACAACTAAAAAAGTAAATGCATCTGTTGAAAAATGAATGCACCATTTGAATGCATCAGTTTTAAAAAGATAAGATCAAATAACAAATCTGCGGGTATCCCTTAAAACCAAAAGTTGATGGCAAACACACTACCAAGGGAAGAAAAATACATACACAAATAAACACTTACAAACAAAGGATAAGTTCAAAAAATATAGAACAAAAGTTCAAGTACACTAATTAGCGAAGTAAGGCATATGAATAAATAAACACTAAGAAACAAAAGAAGAAGTTCAAATACAAAAACATATGAAGTCCATATCTAACTAAAATACACAACTTAGAAACAATATAGAAGTTCAAAATTCAGCTACACACAAAGTACACACTGCAACGGACTCACCTCCGCATGCGACGACGCGGCACGCCGCGCTCATTCCTGTCACGGCCTCACCGAGGGTCCCCGCGGGCCCCGGCTCGGCCTCGCGCTAGGTTGACAAGCGCAATGCGATTATTCTATTTTTACCCCCACCGCACGCACCCCAGAGCCACACCCCTAAGATAGATAGTGGGGTCACGGATGTGACAGACTTGCCTCTGCATGCGACAACATAGCACGCCGCGTCGTCGCCTGCTCCGGCTCGTTCATGTCTTGGCCTCGCAGGGGGAGGGGAGGGGGGTCCCGACCCCCCTCTCCCCCGGCTCGGCCTCGCGCTACTACATTGGTGCGTGCTAGGTTGACATGCGCAATGCGATTATTCTGTTTCCACCCCCACTGCACGCACCCAAAAGCCACACCCCTAAGATAGATAGTGGGGGTCACGGAAGTGGCTGACTCGCCTCCGCATGCGACGACGCGGCACACCGCATTGTAGCCTACTCCGGCTTGTTCCTGTCTCAGCCTCACAGGGGGAGGGGGTCCCGACCCCCCCCCCCCCGACCCCCCCCCCCCCCCACCCACCCACCCACCCGGCTCGGCCTCGCGCTACCGCATGGGTCGATAGGCGCAATGCCGATTTTAGTATCTACAAATATTTAAATAATCCAAAAATAACAAACAAAATTATAAATATGAAGTTCAAATAGTGAAGATATAGAAGTTCAGGGTTTTGTAAAACCTTAAATTAACATGTTAAAAATGATTAGCATACAGAAGTTCAGGATAGCTATTCAATGGAGTCCAACAACTATTAGAAGTACGAAAACATACCAGAAAAAAAATACGCATATCCATCAGCCAACTCCATGGTTGCTCACGGGACTAAGTCAAAAAAATTAAAACCAATGCAAAGAATGAAAAATGACAGAAAAAAAAAAGAAATACAGAGGACTTGCTGCATTACCTTGCAAAGAAGGAAAATCAAAAGTTCAAGTATGAACAACGCAGAAGTCCATCTTGTATAATGACCATTAGATGATCTAGAAAAAATATGAATGAACGAATTTGTCCAAAACTTAAAATCCTTTGCGCCTGATTAGAACACGTCCGCACACCCTTCTAAATGATATGGCAAGTCCCTTTCTACAACAAAAATGACCAAAGGGCGAATCTAAAAAAATGAAAAAACACCCCGTGCAACAGCCGCTGGAGTGCCAACATCAAATCGCCAGAAATCAAACCGTATGGACCCTCCCGGTTGAAATTGACGACGTAGTAAGCCTTGAATTTCACTAAAGTACGCAAATCAGCCAACGAACTTTATAGAAAAACGAGAAATCATATGAAGCGGAGGATGCATCTCGAGCGGATGAAGAACACGGCCGATTTCAAATTCGTCTGAAATAACAAAAAATTGTGCACCAAACTTGTCGGGGATATACCCCGCGGTATGACCTGGCCGGAAGTATGACCCGGCCGGACTTGGCGTTTCATTGGTAACCCGCCGGAGGATTGGTGACTCACGAGTCTGGCGGCTCATTGGTCTGACGACTCACGAGCCTGGCGACTCACGGATGGCCCTGACGGCGGGTCAGATAGAAGACTAGGCCCAAGGCCCAGAAGGATAGCTCATGTTATGGTGGGCCGGCTTAAGAGGAAAGCGTAGGGAATATTCTCTTACAAAGGAAGCAAGACTAGGACTCCACTTGTAATAGACTAATACTAATCCTAATAGGACTCCACATGTAACCCGCCCACTTCAACTTATATAAGGAGGGGCAGGGCACTCCAAGAGGGAGAAGAAAAAGAATCTCTAAGACTAGACACAACTAAAGGGGAACCGGCTTATGCGGCGTCTCCTTGATGAGCATAATGAGATCTAGCCACAAACAACATGTAGGGCTATTACCAAATGATGTTTCCCGGGGCCCGAAGCTGTCTAAATCCTTGTCTTGTGTGTTGATCTGTCTCGTGTCTCTCGTTCCAATCAACCCCTCTCAAGCTACCACATAGATGGGTTGGCCTCACGACTAAGTCCTCACACTAGAACATCTGCCGTGACGTTTCCACGACAGTTGGTCAGGTCCAGATTCGTTTTTCTAACCATTGCTTTGGTCAAAGTCAGCAACTAGCACTAGTACGTGGAGCTACTAGTAATCTTGGTTCAGTTTTTAATTACCAAAAGGAAGGCCATGTTAAACAATCGAGTCATATCTTGGCTGATTGATTTGGTTAGGATACATTCCTATACGAGTTGTGTAGATTGATCCTTAGGATCTCATGTAATCTGTTGTAAACTTGGCAATCAAGGTTGCCCATGTATAAATACAAGGTAAAGCCCGTGGGGATGATCACGGCAAAACATTCTCTGACTTGGTATATAGAGCGAAAAGATCCAATCTTCCTCTCCCACCATGACCGGTACCTCCGCTGCTTCCCTTTTCGGCACCGCCGGCACTCTCGTCTCTGTCAACGCCGGCACCCTCGCCGTCAGTTCCAGCTCCTCTGCCCCGGTCTCCGTCTCCTCGCTCGGCAGCCTCATCACGCTGCGCCTCACGCGGGAAAATTTCCTGCTGTGGAAGACTCAGGCCGTCCCCGCGCTCGCCGCGAACGGCCTGTTCGGCTACGTCGCCGGCACGGTGGAAGTACCGCCGCACACCATCACGGAGGGCGCTGGCGATGCAGCCGTCGAGGTGGCCAACCCGGAGTTCCTTCGCTGGTACCAGCAGGATCAGCTTGTCATGATCGCTCTTCTCGGATCCATGACCGAGGACATCCTCGGTCAGATGACGCAACTGACCACCTCCGCCGATGTGTGGACTGCTCTCCATGACATGTTTGCGTCACAAAACCGTGCACGCATCATGCAGCTGAGGTACCAGCTCTCGAATCTGAAGAAGAAGGACCTTTCTGCCTCGGACTACTATCGCAAGATGAAGGGGTTCGCTGATGCGATGGCGTCCATCGGCAAGCCCCTTTCTGACGACGAAGTGCTCGGCTACATGCTAGCTGGGTTGGGCTCCGAGTTCGAGCCACTGGTTGCGTCGATCACGATGCGCGACGAACCTGTAAGTCTCAGCAGTTTTTATGCATTCCTCCTTAGTGCTGAGCTCCGCCTCGAGCAGCAAGCGGCACATGGCGAGATACATCCTTCTGCCAACACTGCTGCACGTGGTTCTGATGGTCACCGTGGTGGACATGGTGCACGTGCTGGCCAAGGAGGACAAGGTGGCCAAGGCCGTGGCCGCGGCGGGCGTGGCCGCGGCAACGCCGGTAGCGGCCTCTCCAACCTGAAGTGTCAGGTCTGCTCTAAGTACGGCCACGACGCACTTCACTGCCGCAACCGCTTCAATCACGCGTACCAACCTGAGGACCAATGTGAGCATTCCGGCAACATCGCCAACACCAGCTCCGGCGGATACATCATCGACACGGACTGGTATGCTGACACGGGTGCTACAGATCACCTGACCAGCGACCTCGACCGCCTCGCCGTCCATGAGCGCTACGGCGGCAAGGACAAGGTGCACGCCACAAACGGGGCAGGTATGTCTATTTCCCATATTGGTCATTCCACGATTTCTGGTTCATCATCCAAGCCACTTTATCTTCGTAATATTTTGCACGTTCCACATGTCAACAAGCATCTTCTTTCAGTGCACAAACTTGTTTCTGACAATGACGCTTTCGCTGAATTCCATCCTCATTTTTTCTCTCTTAAGGACCGAGCAACGAAGGCGGTTCTTCTTCACGGTAGATGTCGCAACGGTCTCTACCCAGTGCCAAGCTTCAATAAATCATCTGTCGTCGTTCCCGGACCCCGAGTCCTCTCCGCTGTTAAGCTCTCTCCAGAACTATGGCATCGAAGATTAGATCATCCCTCGAAAGCTGTCGTTGAGTCAGTCCTTAGATCAAATAAATTCGCTTGTGCACCCTCTCTTGAGTCTAGTATTTGTGATGCTTGTCAACGAGCAAAAGTTCATCAATTACCATTTTGTGATTCCACTCATGTTACTCGTGAACCACTTGAACTTATTCATTCAGATGTATGGGGTCCTGCCATTACTTCAGTTGGTGGTTTCAAATATTATGTGAGTTTCTTGGATGATTTTAGTCATTTTACGTGGATATATCTCCTCAAACGTAAGTCTGATGTTGAACAAGCATCTTATATCTTCCAAAAACATGTTGAGCGCATGTTAAATGCAAAAATTAAAACTGTTCAAACAGACTGGGGGGTGAGTACCATCGCCTCAATCGATATTTCCAAAAGGAGGGCATTACTCATCGAGTCTCCTGCCCCCACACGAGCCAGCAAAACGGCATTGCTGAGCGAAAGCATCGTCATATTGTCGAAACGGGCATAGCACTCCTTGCTCATTCCTCACTTCCGGTTCGCTTTTGGGATGAGGCGTTTCTTACCGCATGTTATCTCATTAATCGCATGCCCACACGAGTTCTTCAAAACTCCACACCCATCTCTTGCCTTCGCAATGAAAAGCTCGATTACACTTTTCTTCGTGCGTTTGGTTGTGCGTGTTGGCCCAACCTCCGACCGTGCAATAATCGGAAACTTGAGTTCCGCTCGCGCCAATGCGTTTTCTTGGGCTATAGCTCCATGCACAAGGGATACAAGTGCTTAGATCGGTCCACAGGACGTATTTACATCTCTAGGGATGTTGTTTTTGATGAGCTAGTATTTCCGTTCGAGAAAACTTCTACGTCAACCACCACACCCTCGTTACTACCCACGCCTCCTTCCATTTTTCCCACTGCCGAACCAGCCCTCGTGGATGACAGTATGCGGACATATGACATTACTTTGCTCGCTAATCCTTGTTCTAGCTCGTCTCCGTGCCATGCAGGAACACAGCAATCGACGTCGGTCGAGTGCACGTCCCCATGCACGCCACGGCGCGGCCATGCAGCTGGCTCGCCGCGTGATCAAGCTACGTCACCTGGGCCTGGGTCACACAGCCTGACCTCCCCTGTGTGGCGTCTTCATCTGTCGCCTGCGGTGTCTGGTGCTGACCAGGACTCGCTCGTCGCCAGCCCTTCGTCCGATGGGCCGTCTCCAACAGCATCACCTCCTGCTGCTTCACCCACAAACGTGCCGACGCGTCCTCTCAACGCTCCGGCCGGCACGCCGGCGACTCCTCTGGACGCTACGGCCGGCACGCTGCATCCAATGACCACGCGGCTTCAGAACAATATCGCCAAGACATTGGTGCCGAGTGACGGCACCATCCACTATGATCCCCGCCGACGTGCTTTCCATGCTGAGCCGCGCTCTTACCGGGACGCCTTGGCTGATGAGCAGTGGCGCCAGGCAATGGAGGCCGAGTTCCTCGCCCTACAGCAGAATGAGACCTGGTCGCTGGTGCCTCGACCTCCCGGCAAGAATATCATCAGCTGTAAATGGGTTTTCAAGGTGAAACACAAGGCAGATGGCTCCCTCGACAAGTTCAAGGCACGTCTCGTAGCCCGTGGTTTCACTCAGCAGTATGGGCTTGATTACTTGGACACCTTTTCTCCGGTTGTTAAACCTGCCACCGTGCGTCTGGTGTTGTCTCTTGGTGTCTCCCGTGGTTGGCATTTCCGTCAGTTAGACATCAGCAATGCATTTCTGCACGGAATACTCGCTGATGAAGCCTATATGCAGCAGCCTCCTGGCTTCCAGGATCCATCTCGGCCAGATTATGTTTGCAAGTTGCACAAGGCATTGTATGGACTGAAGCAGTCACCCCGTGCCTGGTATGCTCGTCTCAGTGAGTGCCTTCAACAGCTCGGTTTCTCTCCTTCGGCTGCCGACACTTCACTGTTCATTCTCGTTGATGCCGGCGTCACCGTCTACATGCTTGTTTACGTGGATGACATCGTCATCGTCAGCTCCTCTCAGTCAGCTATGACAAACCTGCTTCAGCGACTTTCTGCCACATTTCCTGTCAAGGACCTTGGATCACTTCATTATTTTCTTGGTATTGAAGTGCTTCCCAATTCCGGGGGAATAACTCTTACACAGAAAAAGTATGCTATGGATTTGTTGCAGCGTACTGACATGGCAAATTGCAAAGCAGTTTCAACACCAATGTGTACACATGAGAAGCTTACTCGTGACTCCGGACGTGGACTGAATGAAGCTGAAGCCTTCAGGTACAGAAGCACGGTGGGAGCCCTTCAGTACCTAACCTTAACACGGCCAGATCTTTCATTTGCAGTAAACAAGGTCTGTCAATACTTATCATGTCCCACTGATGTTCATTGGGATGCCGTCAAGCGCATTCTTAGGTTTGTCAAAGGAACAGTATCCACTGGTCTGACCATCCGTCAATCGCCATCAACTCTGCTAAGTGTATTCACAGATGCCGATTGGGCGGGCTGCGGCGACGATAGGCGATCAACAGGCGGGTTCGCTGTATTTTTTGGACCTAACCTCATTTCTTGGAGCGCACGGAAGCAGCCTACAGTCTCGAGATCGTCGACCGAGGCGGAGTATAAGGTGTTGGCAAACGGTACAGCCGAAGCGACATGGGTGCAGTCATTGCTAAAGGAGCTGCAGGTTGCTCAACCTCAAGCACTTGTTCTATGGTGTGATAACCTCGGCGCGACGTACCACACAGCCAACCCAGTATTTCATGCACGCACCAAGCACATTGAGGTGGATTTCCATTTCATGAGAGAGAAGGTTGCCATGGGAGCTCTCGACGTTCGTTTTGTTTCATCAGCTGATCAAGTCGCCGATGCATTTACTAAACCTTTCACGAAGATCATGTTGACTCGATTGCGGTCCAACCTCAACCTTTGCATAGTCTGAGTTTGCGGGGGAATGTTAAACAATCGAGTCATATCTTGGCTGATTGATTTGGTTAGGATACATTCCTATACGAGTTGTGTAGATTGATCCTTAGGATCTCATGTAATCTGTTGTAAACTTGGCAATCAAGGTTGCCCATGTATAAATACAAGGTAAAGCCCGTGGGGATGATCACGGCAAAACACTCTCTGACTGGCCACACCCGACCTATTCAACTGGGGTCGACCCGGAAACAGCTACCACCCGGGAGCGAATTATCCATGGACTCGGACTCCTCGGCTTGACCTGCCACTTCCTTGCACGGCAAAACGCCGCCTCGCAGAGAGCCGCCACTGGGGAATCGCCCTGTGGGGCCACCTGGCACTTCACGCCTCCGCTGCTGTCTCACCTTAGCGGTGAGGTGCTGCCCCTTTGCGGCCTTGAGCCATCACGGTAAGCCGCCACACTGGTCGACCTTCACGTAGCCGCTGCGCTGGCCGGTTTTTAGATTGCTACTCCAAATCACCTACACCGTGGAAGAGCCACTGTGGCGGTCTCCGTTTATGTCCGAGCTGCAGGGACAAGCAGCAAGCGATTCTATCAAAGATTCTCACGGGGCAAATTTGGTTGTTGATTCTACTGCAAGCTGCCGCTGCCAGCAAGCCGCCTCGTGCACCACAAACCGACACCGTTGTGGCCGGCCCTACCCTCCGCTTCTGAGCCGCCGCTCACGAGCCGCCGGTGCCTGGACGTCCTGCTCTTCCTCCGGTTGTGTCTGCATTTAAATCGATGAGTCGACACGAGCAGCCGGGCTGTCTTTAAGCCGCCGGCTGTCCCAGCTTACCTCGAGCGCTGGCTATCACCGCTGTTTTGGCCACTGCAAATTCATCTACCATGTGCTAGTTGAGTACTCATCACACAATGCGCCGCCACCTGCCTTCGGGTCGACTCGCGTCCCATTCAAGTTGTTCAAGTCGCCGCTTCCAACATGCTGTCGTTGCAGTTTTTGAGACGCTGCCATGGTGATACCTCTGTTTCGCTGCTGTGTTGAGACGTCGGGGCCGCGTTGAGCCGCCTCTGCCGTGTTGAGCCACCCGGGCTATATTGAGTCGTTGGTCTGCCTGAGCCACCTCTTTTGTGTTGAACGAATCATCCGTCATTCAAACAATCAGGTGATATCTATCTGTTCAAGTTTATTAGCATACATTGTTTTTTGTCAAAGAACAAATTACTCTTGTTTGCAATGTTTTTGATACAGGACAATTGTTCACTACATCAACACGACGTGGTTGACTCGCCCGTCCGCGCTGGCTTACAACGCCGTGACCAGCTCATCTGTCTGTACCGCCTCTGATGCTACAGTCGTCTTTACCGTCTGTCTCTCGCAGCCTGGTCTATATCAACATACCGGGCCACATCTGTCTGCATGAGCTGATTATTGAGTATGAGCAAGTCACTGCTTGGGTAGCCCGGTTTCCTTCCAACAAATTGGAGACAAATTATCATGTATTATCAGCCGCCGTCTGCAGTGGATGGCTCAATGGACAGGCACACAAGTCGTCGCCACTACAGTTTAGTTAAATTTAAACAGCCAGTTAGAAGGAACCATTGACCGAGTTGCTGACACGGCTCATACGGGATCATTTATAACCCGCCGCAATCACCTCAACATTTCTGTGGATTTACATCGCGCTATCAACACCAATGATATACATCTTCTGCTATGGTCAAAAATGGAGAATCTCAAAACAACTCCTCGAGTCGTCTTAAGACTCGGGAGCTACAATCACATGACTCAGTAAATGACCGCCAGTTCAAAGACAGATTCAATAACTCCGGGTCAGTGGAGGGAAGATAACCCGGTCCCGAAGGCTACTGCTATATTGATAAAAATTTAAAGGTCATCTCAAAATGAAGAATGTCGGTTTCAAATCCGGTTCAAGGTAAATCTGTCTCTTACAAAGCATTGAAGCTCAATATCCAGTTTAAAATCCGGCTCAAGGGAAATTTGTCTCTCATAAAACTCCGAAGCTTTCAATATCCGGCTCAACGCCCGGTTCAAGAAGAATTCATTACTCACAAGTTCGAGTTCTCAAAAAAATTAAAGGGACCAAAGAGAGTCTGTTGCAAAGCACAACTCAAACATAGGTACCCTGCTTAAATGACCAATGGGGGCTGATCGTATTCGAATCAAGCTTAACTCCTTTGGCATAGCTTCCTGGTTGTATTCGAATCATAGTTGTTCAAACATCTTGATCATTTGGGGGTTGGGTCGTCTTCGAATCATAGCTTAACCCCTTTTGGTCCGACTCTGATTGTATTCGAATCAGAGTCATTAAAAAATGTCTCAAGGTCATTTGGGGGCTCCATGTTCAAACATAGGTGTTACTCACCAAAGAGAACATAGCTGCCGGTACCCACTTGATCGGCGCAATGCCAAAACTTAAGGTCGCTTGGGGGCTTCCTGTTCAAACATAGGTGTCACTCACCAAAGAGAACATAGATGTCGGTACCCACTTGATCGGCGCAAAGCCAAAAGCCCCTTGGGGGCTTCCTATTCAAACATAGATGTCGTTCACCAAAATAGAACATAGCCATTAACCCTTTTGGTCCGGCTTCTTGTTCGAACATAGGTGTCGTTCACCAAAGAGAACATAGCCTCGTGTTTTTTCTCTCTTTGCTAATTTAAGTCTTTTGAAATGTTTTCCCGGGTTTCTCTTGCTACTTTTTGCTTACGTCTGAAGGATATAAGTGGTTTCAATTAACCCGGCTTAATTTGGGATGATAAGTTGCCAGCATATGGAAATCATCAAACACTTGGAAGTTTTGGCTTCTAAAATATTGGGTTATCACCCTTACTGCACAGGTAACATAAGCCGGCAGTACAATTCAATATCATAGGTATGATATTGTTAGTTATGTTTAACGTTCTGGTTCTTACCAGCCCTATCTATGACTACTTTTTACATATCAGTGGCTATATGCAAGATATTATGACCTGCCCTGGCTTTTGATGTTAAGTCGTCAGAGCATATGTTGTTTAAACTCTGTGCAGGATTTAGAGAGCTATGAATTACATAAATGATTAAGTTTAAGCCCATCATCAAAGATTGAAATTGGTGTCTCAAAAGGGTTATCAATTCTTGATTTTCTCAAAGGCTATAAGCCGCCGGGTTATGAAATTCCGGCTTACAATGAATGCGCATTAAGTCGACATCGGCCAAGAGCCACGAGTATTTAAACTTTGGGTTTACTTGTCAACTGATAAGGTATTCAAATTTCTAATAACCAAACTTGGCTGGATTTTCATGATGATATTGAATGATTGAGGTTTTCATACCGGATTATATTATTCAAATCTTGAATAGCCAACATGGCTGGATTTTTATTATGGTTATCAATACCCAGTATTATGATTGAGGTTTTCAAAGTCGCTTCAGCGCAATGACTATTATTTCTTTATCAATGGATATGATTTAATCTGCAATGGAGGGAATAGTCCCGAGTCGCTGCAGGCTTACGACCCGGCACTTAGGGGCTACATTATTCAAGTTGAGATTACATTAAATATGCAAGTCCCATGTCACTGCCAGCATGCACCATGGCACTTGGGGGCTAATGCAAACTCTTTTTTTGGCTCACTTTATGGAAGATCCGACTCATCACATTCTAATGAGCCGGCCCTTGGGGGCTACCAATTGCTCCTGTCAAAACCTCAAGGTACACAAGCCCTAATTCATTATATTAAAAAAGGTCCACTACTCAGTTGGTAGAGTACAAAGCTTTTAACCTTGTGGATGTTCCCGTGGTGGAGATTACATCATATGATGATATTATCAATGAATTATATACAATAGTTCCTGCTCATTATAGCATAATGACCCAGCCCTTGGGGGCTACATCGATTGAAGTTTTTATGAGCACAAGGCAATTACAAGTCCCAGGTTGCTGCAAGCATGACAACCCAGCACTTGGGGGCTACAGGTGATATGCATATAAGGGAGAAAAATCTTCAAATTCTCAGTTTTGAGCAGACCAGATTGACCTGGTGTCTTCAACAATCATGACCCGGCATCGGCAACAATTATGACTCAGCATCATCTATTTATAACCCGGCAATTTTGGTAATCATAAATTGGCAAGTCTACATCTTCAAGTCGGCTGAAAATCAGATGAGTATTTCAAGACCAATATTTATTAAGCCGGTGCTTTGGAAACCGATTCAAATGGATTATTTCTTTTAATATTTCCCTACAAGAGCCAATGTCAGCAAATTGGTTATGAAGCTGGCCTATTGACCCGGATTTTTCAGAAGAAGTGCCCGGATTTTTTGCATTCGTGATGTTCGAACACATCTGCTAAAGGATATTTGCTATGATATCATGAATGCGTAGCCAGGAGGAAATGATAAGGACTTAAGGATGATCAGGTGCCGGTTCAGGAAAATATTTAACCCAAAGCACAACCTATCAAGTTTGTTCTTGTTTTTATTTTACAGGATCACTTTAACATGGATAAATCCAAATTAGACTAGGGTCTAATGTCGGGGATATACCCCGTGGTATGACCCGACCGGAAGTATGACCCGGCTG
Source organism: Triticum aestivum (assembly GCF_018294505.1). Lineage (NCBI taxonomy): Eukaryota > Viridiplantae > Streptophyta > Magnoliopsida > Poales > Poaceae > Triticum > Triticum aestivum. The sequence continues at coordinate 601,163,104 of NC_057804.1, forward strand.
GACTTGGCGTTTCATTGGTAACCCGCCGAAGGATTGGCGACTCACGAGTCTGGCGGATCACTGGTCTGACGACTCATGAGCCTGGTGACTCACGGATGGCCCTGACGGCGGGTTAGATAGAAGACTAGGCCCAAGGCCCAGAAGGACAGCTCATGTTATGGTGGTCCGGCTTAAGAGGAAAGCGTAGGGAATATTCCCTTACAAAGGAAGCAAGACTAGGACTCCACTTGTAATAGACTAGTCCTAATCCTAATAGGACTCCACATGTAACCCGCCCCTTCAACTTATATAAGGAGGGGCAGGGCACCCCAAGAGGGAGACGAAAAAGAATCTCTAAGACTAGACAAGGGAGTCGACTTATGTGGCATCTCCCTGATGAGCATAATGAGATCTAGCCACAAACAGCATGTAGGGCTATTACCGGATGATGTTTCCCGGGGCCCGAAGTTGTCTAAATCCTTGTCTTGTGTATTGATCCGTCTCGTGTCTCTCGTCCCAATCAACCCCTCTCAAGCTACCACATAGATGCGTTGGCCTCACGACTAAGTCCTCACACTAGGACATCTGTTGTGATGTTTCCACGACAAAACTTGATGCGGAGCATCCTACGGTCATCCCCATGGACCTACCACCGTCTCACCAACCAACAAGAGGAGCCATGACACGAGCACGAGCTAGAGCTCTTGAGAACGAGGTGACTTCATTCCTTAGCGATATCACATATGATCCACTCTAGACATGGCTACTACCTAAGTCCGATATGCTATGCATGATCAGGTGTCAAGAGGACTCCCTCGAAGATGCACACGAAGACGGACAAGTCCCCAAGTACATGGATGAAGAGGATCGACGAAAGGAACCGGAGAAGCACCCAGGCCCCGGACATCCGGCCTCAAGCCCCGGACATCCGGCCCCTGGAAGCATCACCAGAAACAAGGAGCCAGCGCCAAGCATCTACATGCACCGGAAATCCGGCCCTAGCCCGGACATCCGGCCCGAAACCCGGACATCCGGCGTCCATCACAGAACCGTCCAAAAGCTGTGCCTCGTCAGCCCAGACATCCGGCCCATCCCGAGCGCCCGGACATCCAGCCCCTCGACCGGACATTCGAACCTCGTCCTATCCAGGGAGCACCGTGGCCGGCTCCACCAGCCCGGACATCCGGCCCCCTAAGCCCGGACATCCGGTGCCACGGGAAGTCCCGGACATCCGGCCCGACGCCCGAACATCCGGCCCCCTGCCTACGTGCAGTGTAACCGGACCGAGGTCCATGTACCCTTTCACTCCATGGACTATATATACTCAGTCTACACCTACGTTTTAGGGTTAGCATTGGTTTAGCTCATTTGAGATAGAGCATTGCTCATCCATTAGGATCACCTCCATCGTGAGAGACCGCGGCCTCTTCGGAGAAGATCCACATGGATTCAAGACCTCCATCCGGAGAAGACAATCAAGACCTCCTCCCAGAGAAGAACGGTTACCCTTTGTATCGTCCCTTGTTGACTTTGGATCTCGTGTTATTTTGTGCCTCGATGATCTAGCACTTGTGTGATCGTATTCGTGTTGGTTGAGTGAATCTCTTGTCCCCCCCCCCCGTGTTCTCCATCGTTTTCTTCCGTGTGTTCTTCGTGCTCCTCGTAGGATACTCTCCAAATGTGAAAGATCAGCCCCTAGGGTTCCACCCTAGATCATCTTGGTATCATGAGCCACGTTGATCACGTTTTGGAGCCCCTACCCCGTGTTTTCTATCTTGATTTTGTTGTTTTTGTCCTAAATCCAAAAATTCCCCACCAAAAGAAGCCCCAATTTTTTTTGTGATTTGTTGGTGTGTTGAAGTTTTGTTGGATTTGATCCACGGATCTGCTTTGCAATGTGTGGATCTAGCTTTCCCCCATCTCCCCCGCAATTTTCGTCCACAAATTCGTCCAAATTTTGCCTGGAGTTGCCCTTTTCCCCGCGGAGTTCATCGTGTTCGTCCCCGGATCTAGGAGCCCGGACATCCGGCCGAGTCCACCGGACATCCGGCAGCCCGGACATCCGGCGCCTAGCCCAGACATCCGGCCCCTGTCAGCCGCAGCTCCACCCTCCGCTCCATTTTTCCACCATATCTTCGCCCAATTTTGCCCTGGTGCCCACGCATATTTCCTCCTACCACCACCGCTTTTCGCAAGCACCACCACCGCTTACCGCTACCACCTCCTACACACTTTGACCCGTTTTGGTCTTTGAGATTTTGAGTGTGGTTCCCGTGTCCTACTGTGTTTCGGCTATATAGGTACGGTTCGACGTCACCATCACCACCGCTCATCTTCGCAAAGGACTCGTCATCGCCAAGGACGGTAACTTCGACGACATCTTTGTCACCTCCTTGCATTTGCATTGATAACCACATAGCCTTACTTTTGCGTTGCTTACCCATCGAGACTAGCCATTGAGTATTGCCGGCAACGTGACTTGTGCACATTAGTGATCATACTCCATAGCATACATACCATACCATAGTGGTGCATATATCGGTATCACCTTTTGTGTCACAAAGTTGTCACCGCATAGACAATTGCTATCTTGGTTCGTGAAGTTTTGCATGAGAAAAGATCTCAAAAGTGAAAGAGCCAAACAAGCATTTAAGCAAAGTGGGAAAGATAAGTAAAGAGCTTATAAGCAAGAACCATAGCATCATACTACATTAAGATTGTCATATCCGATCATCTTGGATCATATCACCGAAATACCATACATATAACATACTTGGGTTAGAGGTCGTTGCATTTTTGCCTAGTAGGTTGTGCACAAGTACCGTATCCGCCTATTGTGCAATCGTGCTAGTGTCTCTCTAGCGTTGTGCAACAAGAGCATTTTCGTGTACTCCACATTTTGGCTCATTTTTGGTTTGCACAACCCCACTTATCTATTTGCGTGTGTGTTTCCGTGTACCACTACTTGCTTGGTCTACTTGTTGCATTTGCAAATTTGTGAATCTTTTCCAACATTATTGAAGCTCACTTAAAATTGCATCAAATTTTGTGCCACCATCCTAACCAAGCTCCACCATAAGCTTTTACTTCTGTAGGTGTGAGAACCGACAAGAATTGGTACCAATAGTGCTATTTCATTGTCTGCATTTGAGTGAACTTGATTCATCTTCAACATCGGTCAAGGTACATTTGGTATACGTTCTTCTCCTTCTACCACTTACATTTTGCTTGAAATGATGGATAGGCCAAGTTCTTCAACCAATCCGCCCCTCATCGAGCAAGACGACGACATATCCTCATTTGTCACCAAGAGCTACCTCTTTGGTGCTCAACGAGTGTTGCATCAAGAGCAACAAGCAATGAGCGACCGCATCGACAATCTCGCCACTGACTTGCGACTCTCCGAGCAACAAACAAGAGACTACTTCGACAACAAGTTCGACTCTCACAAGCAAGAGAATGATGAAAGAATGGACGAGATCCGTGCTTTGATGGTGAACCGCCATCCCTCCACTTCTTCATACTCAAGACGGAGCCGCTCAAGTCGACACTCCGACGTCACCCTCTCTGGCTCAAGTACCCCAACATCGAACACTCTTCGCCGAGCCGCGCGTCAAGACCGTCATACATCTCGCAATCCTCTACACGACAAGCATTCACAAAGAGCAAGTCGACGAGCAAGAACTTCGTCCTCCACCACACCAAGTTGCTTTTGCTCAAGCTCAAGAATGACGACGTCACCATCGCCAAGAGGAAGAACGAGCACGTCTACACCAAGAGGAACAAGACGCCGAGGCTCAACGTCTTCAACAACAACAACGTGAAGCACAAGCTCTTGAGGCGCAACGTGCCCTTCAAGAATCGAGTCGAGCCATCGCCAACTGCAACCGCGATAGGCGCAATCAAGAGGAAGCACTTCGAGAATAAATCCAAGAGCGTAACTACCAACCGCGAGTGCAACGTCAAGTTCCTCAAGTTCCTCAAGCTCGACAAGTTCCACCTTAACCTCAAGTTCAAGAAGAGCAAGCTGATCATGAACTTCCTCCACGTCTAGAGAAACATGAGGTTGATTATATTCCACGTCAAGGGCGTCATCATCACCCTCGACAACAACAAAATGAAGAGCACCGCTATGGCAAGCTAAAGTTCACAATGCCCAAGTTCAATGGAAGTAATGATTCGAAGAGTACCTCTCATGGGCATTGAAGGTCGACAAAATCTTTTGTTTGCACAATTATGAGGAAGAGAAGAAGATTGCTATGGCCTCACCTGAGTTCCAAGACTATGTGCTCATATGGTGGGAACAAGTCCTTGAGCGCCGAGAATCAAGAGGTGAACCACCAATCACCACTTGGGTTCAAATGAAGGATGTCATGCGAGCACGTTTTGTGCCCACCTACTACAACCGCGATCTCTTCAAGAAGCTCCCAACTCCTCAAGCAAGGAACAAAGAGTGTTGAAGAATACTACAAGGAAATGGATATAGCCATGATTCAAGCTAATGTCACAGAAGATGATGAGAAAACCATGGCACGCTTCTTGAATGGCCTCAATCCCATCAAGAAGATTTCTGACTTCCAACCCTACTCCAACCTCATTGAGCTCGTGCATCAAGCTACCAAGGCGGAACATCAAGTGCAAGATGACTTCAAGTACGCCAAGTACTCATCCAAGACATACGGCTTCTCCAACATAGGCTTCAATGACTCCAATGTCTACCTCAACCAAGCCATCTACAAGCAATGACAACAAGTCAAGTTACAAGCGAACTTCGACAACCTCAAGCCATCCTCTCCCTACTACAAGAAACTTCAAGCCGCGCGCTTCATCATCTACTCCAACCGATGAGACCGTCAAGACAAGATCCTTCAAGTGTTTCACTTGCGGCGATCGAGGCCACAAATCCTATGAGTGCACCAACAAGTGCACCATGATCCTCAACGATGATGGAACCTATGACTCCATGAGTGACGAGGAGATGGAAGCCATTGAGCAAGTGGCCATGCACCGGCGCGTGAACGAGGATGAAGATGATCAAGTCTTTTGTGATGAAGATTCGAGCCCCACTCTCGTTGTCTCCAAAGTCTTGACTCTCCAAAATCAACAAGAAGAAGACCAAAGATGCCACATCTTCCACACTAAGGTCGGCATCAACGGAAGGTCCGTCAAGGTCATCATCGATGGAGGTAGTTGCCACAACTTGGCAAGTGAAGAGCTATGTTCCAAGCTGCAATTGGTCAAGATGAAGCACGCGCACCCATACAAGGTTCAATGGCTTAGTGATTCCGTCACTATACGAGTTGAGCATACGGTCCAAGTCTCCTTCAAAATTGGTGCATATGAGGACACTTTGGAGTGTGATGTCGTCCCGATGTCTGTTTGCCACCTCCTTCTTGGTTGAGCATGGCAATACGACCGCGGCGTCATCCACAACGGGCGTACCAATCACTATAGCTTCAAGATGAAAGGGAAGGAGTATGTACTATGACCTATGTCTCCTAGTCAAGTGATAGCCGACAAGCAAACCACCCATAGAGAGAAGAGTGAGAAAGTGATCCACCAAAAAGCGAGTGAGAGCCACAAGACAAACTTGAGCGCCTCTTCTCCTAGAGAGAAAAACCTAGTTCTATTTGCCACCAAAAGTGAGATGAGAGAAGTGTGTGAGAACCCATCAAGTGTTATGCACTTTGTCCTTGTGTGCAAGGATGGGGACCCAAAAACTAACACCTCTCACGATCTACCTTTAGTGTTTCAACCTCTTTTGCAGGAATTCCAAGATGTTTTCCCCGATGAGCTACCTCCAGGTCTACCTCCTCTATGAGGCATTGAGCATCGAATCGACCTCATCCCTGGAGCACCTCTACCAAACAAAGCTCCATACCGTGTCAACCCCGAAGAAACTAAGGAGATACAACGGCAAGTACAACAACTAATCGACAACGACCATGTACGTGAAAGCTGAAGCCCTTGTGCCGTTTCGGTTATACTTGTTCCTAAGCAAGATGGAAGTTATCGCATGTGTTCTGATTGTAGACCTATCAATGCTATTACCGTTCGCTATAGGCATCCCATTCCTCGCCTAGATGATATGCTTGATGAACTTAGCGGTGCCGCCTTTTTCTCAAAGATTGATCTTAAAAGTGGCTATTATCAAATCCGCATACAAGAGGGTGATGAATGGAAAACCGCTTTCAAAACCAAATTTGGCTTGTACGAGTGGTTAGTTATGCCTATGGGTTTATCGGAAGCTCCTGATACTTTCATGCGTCTTATGCATTTTGTGCTTCGTCGTTATATTGGAGTGTTTGTTGTGGTTTACTTCGATGACATTCTTGTTTTTAGCAAATCCATGAAAGAGCATCTAAATCATGTTAGGGATGTTTTGCAAACTCTTCGCAAGGAACGTCTTTATGCCAACATGAAAAAGTGCATGTTTGGTGTTGACAAACTTGTTTTCTTGGGTTTTGTTGTCTCTTCCAAGGGTGTTCATGTTGACGAATCTAAAATTGAGGCAATTAAAACTTGGCCCCAACCCACTAATTTGCAATAAGTGCGCAGTTTTCTTGGCCTTGTAGGTTTTTACCGTCGCTTTGTGAAAGATTTTAGCACTATTGTCGCTCCTTTGCATGCCTTGAGTAAGAAGAATGTTCCTTTTGTTTGGGGATCTTTGCAATCCACCGCTTTTGATGAGCTCAAGTCTTTGCTTACTCATGCTCCCATTCTTGCTTTGCCCAACTTTTACAAAAGTTTTGAGGTTCATTGTGATGCAAGTGGTACCAGAATTGGCGGAGTTTTGATGCAAGAAAAACGAGCCATTGCATATTTTAGTGAAAAACTCTTCGGTGCTCAACTTAACTATCCCATATATGACAAAGAATTGTATGCTTTAGTGTGTGTGCTACATGTTTGGGAACATTACCTTAGACCTCATGAGTTTGTCATCCATACCAATCATGAAACGCTTAAGTACTTAAAAGGCCAAACTAAGTTGAACAAGTGTCATGCCAAATGGAGTGAATTTGTTGAATCTTTCCCCTATGTGATCAAGTACATTAAGGGTAAGGAAAATGTAGTTGCGGATGCGCTTTCCCGCATATGCACGCTTGTCACTAAACTTGAGTTGAATGTTATTGGCTTTGAGCACATAAAACACTTGTATGCGAATGACCCCTCCTTTGCTATTTCTTATGCTAAGTGTTTGACGCACACATCTTGGGAATGATATTACATCAATGATGATTATCTTATGAGAGCTAACAAACTTTGCATTACCAAGTCTTCTCTTTGTTTGCTCCTTTTGCAAGAAGCTCATGGAGGCGGACTCATGGGACACTTTGGACGCGACAGGACATTCGCCACGCTCTACAAGAACTACTTTTGGCCCAAGATGTTCCGCGACGTCTCATGCTTCACCAACCGATGCTCGACATGTCGCAAAGCTAAGTCTAAAGCTCAATCCCATGGTGTTTACATACCTCTTCCTATTCCTTATCAACCTTGGGAAGACATTAGCATGGATTTTGTACTTGGTTTGCCTAGAACTCAAAATGGAAAGGATTCCATGTTTGTTGTTGTGGACCGATTTTCTACGATGGCACATTTCATTCCTTGCAACAAGATAGACGATGCTTCACATATTGCCAATCTCTTTTGTAGGGAAATCTTGCGACTCCATGGAGTGCCAAAGACGATTGTTTCGGACCGCGACGTCAAGTTCTTGAGTTACTTTTGGAAGACGCTATGCGCTAAGCTCGGAATCAAGCTCTTGTTCCAATCCGCATACCATCCTCAAACCGACGGCCAAACGGAGGTGACAAACCGTACGCTCTCCACTCTACTTCGCGTGTTGATCAAGAAGAACATCAAGGAGTGGGAGGAGTGTCTACCCAACGCCGAGTACGCCTACAACCGTGCAAGACATTCAACGACTAGCAAGTCCCCCTTCGAGGTCGTCTACGGCTTCAACCCGTTGTCTCCATTGGACATTCTACCTCTTCCTCTAAAAGAGCGCACCAACCACGACGCAAGTGCCCGTGCAAACTACATCAAGAAGATGCATGAAGATACAAGGCACACCATCGAGCGCCAAGTACAACGACTAGCGACCAAGCTCAACATCAACAAGCAACCCATGATATTCAACATCGAAGATCTCGTGTGGCTACACCTTCGCAAGGACCGCTTCCCCAACGAACGCAAGTCCAAACTTCTACCTCGAGCCAATGGACCCTTCAAGGTGCTAGAACGCTACAACAACAACGCCAACAAGATCGACATCCCACGCGACAAGTACTCCGTGAGCGACATCTTCAATGTCAAGGATCTCTCCCCGTACCATGGTGATGAGGATTTCGATCCTAGGTCGGATCTTTCCCAAGGGAGGGGATATGATGCGGAGCATCCAACGGTCATCCCCATGGACCTACCATCGTCTCACCAAGCACCAAAAGGACCCATGACACGAGTACAAGCTAGAGCTCTTGAGAACGAGGTGACTTCCTTCCTTAGCGATATCACATATGATCCACTCGAGACATGGCTACTACCTAAGGCCGATATGCTATTCATGATCAGGTGTCAAGAGGACCCCCTCCAAGATGCACGCGAAGACGGACAAGTCCCCAAGTACATGGATGAAGAGGATCGACGAAAGGAACCGGAGAAGCCCCCAGGCACCGGACATCCGGCCTCAAGCCCCGGACATCCGGCCCCTAGAAGCATCACCAGCAACAAGGAGCCAGCACCAAGCATATACAGGCACCGGACATCCGGCCCCAGCCCGGATATCCGGCCCCAGCCCGGACATCCGGCCCGAAACACGGACATCCAGCGTCCATCACAGAACCGTCCAGAAGTTGTGCCTCGTCAGCCCGGACATCCGGCCCGTCCCGAGCGCCCGGACATTCGGCCCCTCGACCGGACATCCAGACCCCATCCTATCCAGGGAGCACTGTGGCCGGCTACACCGGCCCGGACATCCGCCCCCCTAAGCCTGAACATCCGGCACCACGGGAAGGCCCGGACATCCGGCCCGACGCCCGGACATCCGGCCCCCTACCTGCATGCAGTGTAACCGGACCGAGGTCCATGTACCCTTTCCCCCCTTAGACTATATATACTCCATCTCCACCTACATTTTAGGGTTAGCATTGGTTTAGCTCATTTGAGATAGAGCATTACTCATCCATTAGTATCTCCTCCATCGTGAGAGACCGCGGCCTCTTCGGAGAAGATCCACTTGGATTCAAGACCTCCATCCAGAGAAGACAATCAAGACCTCCTCCCGGAGAAGAACGGTTACCCTTTGTATCGTCCCTTGTTGACTTTGGATCTCGTGTTACTTTGTGCCTCGATGATCTACCACTTGTGTGATCGTATTCGTGTCGGTTGAGTGAATCTCTTGTCCCCCCCCCCTCCCGTGTTCTCCCTCGCTTTCTTCCACGTGTTCTTTGTGTTCCTCGTAGGATACTCTCCAAACGTGAAAGATCGGCCCCTAGGGTTCCGCCCTACATCAAAACTCATACCAAAACCTAATTCCCATCGTGCCCGAGCTTCGACAACATCCACATCATGCATTAAAACTTGTAACAGACACATGTTCATCACGACCCGAGATCAAATCCGCCAACGAGCGAGATTCCTATTTAAAACGGGCATTTAGTTGCTAAAAACAGTTTGCGGATTACACTTACATCACATAAAACATGACTGGCCAGAATAATTCGCGGGGAGAGGCACGGTTGCGAAGATAGCCCAAAGGTCGGGTTCCTATACAAAGGGAAGTTCAGGTTGTGTAACTCAGGATGTTCAGCTTATGATCAGAATAATATTAGGATCCCGTGATCAGAATAGTGTGTGTATTTGTGTGTGTTTTGTGTGTGTGTGTGTGTGTGTGTGTGTTTTATAAAGGACCAAATACATGTCCACAATGATAATAAAAATATATCTTGAGAGTCCTTTTATTACCTCACTATTAAGACGGGATGGCAACTTTGGAATACAAAAAGATAGTGCCTTTATGACAAAGATTGTCAAAAAATATATGAAGTATGACATGGTAATATCCATATCCATAATTTTCATCTTCTAGGTTTCATACATTTTAATTTTAATTTTCCTAATTATCTTTATTATAGATTGAACTTTCATAAATACGAGCAACACACATTGGTATTTAGCTATTGTGAATACAAATAGCGTGAGATTCAAATACTGAACTCATTGTGCTCGAAGTTTGACCGAAATGATCTCGCTATTACTGTTAGTTACTACACAAATTTTAATCCTACATGTAAATGACATAAATTCATACTTCGCTAATGTGTATCATTTCCGGTCATTATTTTTTAGCTATGAGGACTACAATTTCATTTGGACCTTCTTAACAATCAAAACTTGATTAGCGACAATTGGAAAGACGTTGATCTTATGAGACCCTCTTCGGTACAACCCTCCCCCCCCCCCCCCCCCCCTCCTAAAACGTACAGGGGACCACCGATTGGGCCGGCCCATTAAGGAAGCGTATAGCAGCGCTTCAAAAATAAAACCACGCCAGCAAGACATCGAACGGGAGCGACTGCAATAGAAGAAGGGCCACAGGTGCAAAAATAGAAAGACATATATCTGGGCCATTGGATCATAGGTGGATGGCACAGATTCTGGTGGAAGGATCTCAGCCACTTATTGTGTATTTTACGAAAAAAAAACCTACTAGCAATTAGTTATAAAACGGAACTTTTGCGGTAACCACCTCGAGTATTTCATTTCATTCTCCATTCATTTTGTCCGACGGCCGCTTGTGGAGTCTGCACAGTGATGAAGCCCCATATCCTATTAGTTTATACCACTTAAAATATTTGCACGTATGTACTTCATGAAAACCATGCATATTTCAGTACATTAGTGGCTTGTACTACATCGCTAATTATGCAAAAAGAAGTTGAGTATGACTGTCACTGCAAAGTATGTCAATATCTATCACAAATATGTGAGTACCTAGATAAAATTAAGCCACCCTTTGAAGTATAACTAAACATCAGACTGGACTCGCCCAGATTGAGCATATCACAAGCATAAATATCTTGATGAGACATGGTAGCACCATCTTTGGTACATGGCCAGCAACAGGCATTAAGGACTAATCTGATCACCATTCAACAAGCATTGTTATTTAAAATTATAAGCTCTAGTATCTTGATGGTACATAACAGAAATGCTCTAGCATTTCCCTCCTGTTCTACTACTCCTTGTTCATCATTCATCAAGCTTCTTGTTTTGGGAGGGATCACACCAAGAAAACACGATTCAGTTGAGCACAGACACGTACAGATGCCTGATCAACAACAGAGTTAAAGTCAAGTTGCAGAGAAATTCTCTCAATTGTCAGAAAGGGGGAACTTTGATAAAAGCTTTTTCTATCCATCTGTAGTCCTGATGCTTCCGCTTGTCAGAGTACCATGCATCTACAAATACAAGGAAAAAAAATATAGTTTACACTACAAGGAAAGAAATAGGAAAAATTATGTTCTCTAATACTGATCATGTATGTATTGAACAATTAAGAGTGCAACTCAAGTTGTTTTGCTAACTCGTACTCCCTCCTTCCGAAAAAGCTTGTCCCAAACTTGTCCCTCAAATGGATGTATCTAGCACTAACTTGGTGTTAGATACATCCATTTGAGGGACAAGCTTTTTCAAACGGAGGGAGTAGATGACAAAAGTAAAAACTTGATGTTGTAGCACAAAGGCACATGTCAAACCAGTGAAGAGAAAACGAAAATAATATCATACGGCAAAATATATTCACAGCTTGACAGTGACGGATCACTTGTATCAATTTTCACAGCAAGTAGGTCAAAACAATCAGCCATCTAGTCCCTCCAATGGACATTTCCTGCTAATTGTAGATTGTGACCTAGCATTGCCTTAATGCACACATCTTTGCTGACAGAAGCACTACAAGTGCAGGCCACGATGTTTGCATGTTCACTGAAGCTGTTGGTTTCCACTCCTAACAGCTTAGAAGCGCCTCTTATTGCTCAAGTACTTTGCAATTAGCAGCAAAGACACAAAGAAAATATGATTTTATTGTAATGAGTATAAACAATACCAAAAATCATCAAAGAAGGGATTAACGGAAAAAACATCAAAGAAGGGATAATGGAAAATTGGGCAATGACAAAATATACTTTCCTTTTTGGACTATGTCTTGTCACCTGATAGTGTTGGTACAAATTTTGCAATTACTGGAACTATGGGCTCGCCTAACAGCGATGTCTCACTACTTCCCTCCATTTCATTTCAAGATGCAGCAGCAAAATAGCGGAAAACAAACTTAGTACTAGTCGACGAGCTTCGACCTATCCATCATATGGAGAGCAGAAAATTGAGAAATCAGCCCCAATTCCAAGATTGCAATGTTAAGGCTGCAAACTAAAAAGTTACACAGAAAGAGAGTCTTCTATTCTACTGTACATACAAAAGGTAAAAAAAGTTTTTGTGCCTACAAGCACTTTACATGCAGGTAATTTAATAGGTAGATGAGATTAGTTTGTTCATATGTAGAATATCCGAGAAGAGGATGAAATCTCAATATATAAAACTACTCGAAAATATAGTATAAGCATAGCAAGCTTGTCCAGTGATTAATATTTCTGTTCATGGATACAGAGAGATATCCCTGTTATTCCTATCAAGTTTAAAGCAAGCATATCCCAGATGAGCATGAACTAGCTGTCCAGTCAAAATTTTCAATTAAGCAAACATTATGTTTTTTTTTTGTTATGGCTAATCAACACCGAATAAAGCAAAGATTATGCACTATAGTTCATATTTGTTTCATTGGATGTTCTGTCCTTGGTAATTTTCTTTAGCTCTATGTATGTATAACATACTACTGTGTTTCTAGTGGGTTAGCTACTATACTGCTCGCCTTTGCCTAAAAATCATTGTAAGTTCCCAAGCTACTGGTAGTCACTTGATGTGCATATGATTTCCAAAGATTCAGAAGTTCCGAATCTTATCCTACATGATACACCGTATGCTCCAAAGCACAATTTTAAATCAGGAGTACTATTCAGAGATCTATGCCCAAAATATTATGTAGATGACATGGACAGTATGCAGTAAAAGTTGAACAAAAATTGTTTTCCTAAATAAATGCTACAGAATTAACTAAGAAAATTGGTAGCAACCTCACAGGCAAGCATACCTGAAGACGGGAGATTTCTTCTCCAGCGTTCCCAGATGGCGGAGCTAGACGCGGGGGTGCGAGCGACGTGTGAAGAATGCGTGAGGTTTTCCACTGGACGTCGGAGAAGAGTACCTTCGAGACGGTCCGCCGGGGCAGGACGATGGAGCAGAGTATTTGTCCGCGAGGAGATCTGCTGGGGCAGCGAGGACGCCGGCAGCAAGACGGTGGGGGTGCTGGATCTGGACCTCCACTGGGCGCAATCGCCCAGCTAGGCACCGGATCTGGCCCGCCGCCACCATCGGCAAGCTCGCTATCGCCCAGCTACGCCGGGGTTGGAGGATTTTGGGCCTGTTGCGTTTCTGGGAAGGAGGAGATGATTCTGGAAGCAAAACTAGTAGAACCAAGGGAGTTTTGTGCAAATAATGTAGTACAGGTGTGTTCAGATCCACCCACAAGAACCTGGGCCCTTCATCCAGGATCAGATGGCCAAGACACATTTTTTCTATTTTTGCATCCGTGGTCGTTCTTCTATTGTAGTCGGTCCCGTTTCGAACCAGACCTGGCCAAACGGGCCGGCCCGGCACGGCACGGCCCGGCCTGTGCTAATCGTGCCTGGCCCGGCACGGCCCGCTATGGCACGTTTAATAGCCGGGCCGTGTCGGGCCGGCCCACGGGCGCTGCTCCTTGGCCCAGGCACGGCCTGAATAGTAAACGGGCCGCCCCGATGGCCCGTTTAGCACGCTAGGTTGTACATTTTCAGCCTGTTGGGCTGGTTTTTAGGCATATTGGGCTATATTTTAGGTGTATATATATATATATATATATAAATCTGAAAAATATATAAAAAAATAAACGGGCCGTGCCTGTAGGCCCGCGTGCCCAGGCTCCAGGCCCAGGCCCGGCCCAAGATGTGCCGCGTGCCGGGCACAGCCCGTTTAACCCGTGTCGTGCCTGGCCCATGGCGGGCCGTGCCGGCGTACTCGCGGGCTGGCCTGTTTGGTCCGGTATGTTTGGCCAGCTATACTTCGAACTCAGGACCTCCAGACTTCGACAAACGTGCTACAACCAGCTCGCCTAGATAGTGTTTTCAGCTTAATGGCAGAGCGAAGCCTTAAGAATAACATCATGGAGAATATTTTTAAAAACTTCCAACGCAAAATATTTTTTTTAAACAAAACGTGATTTTTGTGTGAATCCCAAACATTTTTCAGATTTTTGAACAAATATATAATAAACTGAAACATTTTTTTAAAAAATCATGAACAGCTTTGAAACGCAAATATTTTATAAAACCGCAACATTTTTCTAATTCCAAATATTTATGGAAACACAAACAATTTTTGGAACATGAACAATTTTTGCAGCTCCAAAAAATAAATGGAAAAACAACAAAGATTTTTGTAATTGCGAACACATTTTGTAACAGAAGCATAAGACCATCATTTTTTGATATTTTTGAGAAAATATGGAAACAGGAACATTGATTGAAATTCCAAACAAATTGTAATACATGAAAAGAAATTGAAATACCAACCATTTCTCTAACAGTTGTGAAATTTTGAATAAACACATTTTGAACAATTTTTGGAAAACACGTACATTATCTGAAATTCCTGAATTTTTCTTTGAAAATGACAAACAAAAGTTGAAGACATGTACAATTTTTTTTGAAATTATGAACATTATCTGACTTTTTTGAACATTGATTAATAAATATGAATATTTTTTAAATTCTGAAAATTGGTTTTAAAAGTATTCGAAACATTGAAGGTTCAGTGGTCACTAAGGATGCTCAATAGGCGAGACCATAACGTTATTTGCTTCGCTCGTTCTATCTGTTTGGTTGATAACTTCATGCGACGAGTGTCAATTAGGAAATTCCATATGTTTCGAGAGTAGCGTCAAATAGAAGGCAACACACGCAGGAGGCTGGCCGACTGGGCTGGCACATTGACGCTCGCAAAAAACAAAAAATAATTCACCAATATGACAGTTTTAAGTAACTATTTGTAATTATGATTTTAAATACTTTTTCCTTCGAACCTAGCATGGATGCAAACCATGGGTATGCACACCTGCTAGCAAAAGTTGAGATCGTTACAAGAATGTCCCAAAAAACATAATGTTCATTGAAGGGTGTTTGGATAGGCCATGAGCACATTTTTTCTGAACATCCTGAAATGGCCCCAACTTTCTTAATGGCTTGTATGACCAATTCAAGGCACCATGCCAAGTTTCTTGGCTTTTCGAAAAGTTTTGCATTTCCCGGTGTTTTCTCGGTCAAAAAGGATCAATAAATGACTGGATATGTCGCAACTTGCATACGGTGTCGGAAATTGTTCAAACCTGATATGGATGCCTACCTTGGGCATGCCCACCTGCTTCAAAAAATTGGGGTCATTTCAAGAATGTCCAAATAGACCATGTTCAATGGAGAGTGTCCAGGTAGGGCAGAAAGGTCCGTCTGAGAGCATGTTGTTTCTCGATATCCTTTAATTGGCCCTAATTTTCTCATGGCCTTTTATGACCAATTCAAGGCACCAGTCCAACTTGCCTATGTTTCGACAAGTTTTGCCTTTTCTGGAGTTTTCTCGGTCAAAAAATGTTGATAAATGGCTGGAGGTGTCGCGAATTGCATATGGTGTCAGAAATCGTTCAAATCTGGCATGGATGCCTAACATGGGCATGCCCACTTGCTTGCAAAAGTTTTACATTTTCTATAGTTTTCTTGGTAAAAAACCCCAATAAATGGTCGGACGTGTTGCAACTTGCATACGTGTCGTAAATCATTCAAACCTGGCATTAATGCCGACCATGGTCATGCCCACCTATTCGCAAAAGTTGAGGTCATTTTAAGAATGTCAAAAAATGAACCAGATCAATGGAACTGTCCGGGTAGGCCAAAAGGGTCCATCTGAGAACACGTTGTTTCTCAACATCCTTGACACAACCAAATTTTGTCATGGCCTTGTATGACAATTCAAGGCACCAGGCCAAGTTTCACAGGTTTTCGACAAGTTTTGCAATTTTCGGAGTCTTCTCGGTCAACAAAGACAAATAAATGGCTGGATGTGTCACAACTTGCGTACGGTGTCAAAAATCATTCAAACCTAACATGGATGCCTACCTTATCCACATGCTTGAAAAATTGGGATCATTTTAAGAATGTCCAAAAATTGAGTTTTTTTTCTTTGTGATAACCGAATTCAAATCAGGTTCGATATTAAACCGTATAACTGAAATTCAGGCATCCAGTACGAGGCTCCCTCATGCGTGCACTAGTAGAAAAGGGGGCATTTGTCCCGGTTCGTAAGGGCCTTTAGTCTCGGTTCTTGAACCGGGACTAACTACTAATGCCTCCACCCTTTAGTCCCGGTTCTAACACGAACCGGGACAGATGGGCCTCCACGTGGCCACTGCGAGCAGCCCAGGCAAGGGGGGCTTTGTTCCCGGTTGGTGACATGAACCAGAACCAAAAGGCTTCCACGTGTCAGCAGCTGAGGTTTTTCTTTTTTTAAAAAAAAGTGGCTGGTTTAGGGGTTTTGGGGGTTAATTTTAGGTTGTTATTAGCTAGCTAATAGAGAGAAGTGTCCTCTCTTATATCTTCGTCCTTGGTTTACCAACGCTAGCTACTGCTATGTTCATTTCACCCGCTGATATATAATAACTCATGCATGCTTGCATCATACATCATCATATATAATAACAAGTCCTACTAATCATGCATCATCATACAACTTCTACTCGTTATTAATAACAAGTCATACGATCATCATCCTCATAGTCATCGAACCCAATCCTACATAATTGTTCTTAGCACATGATCATCAGTATCAGGTAGGACCTAAACACCCTTAAGGTAAAATAGCATAAAACAATATAGACCCTGACTCTCCATTATGAAGAATGGAGATCATCCTGTCTCCAATTCTTGCGCTTCGCCTCCTTTTGCTTGCAAGAAGCTCCTTACGACTGTCCATACATTTTTTTCCATTTTTTGATTGTCATGTCTCCACTTCTTTTAGAAATCCGGTATGGACAGTTGAGATTCGTAGGACGACCTGGTTGTTTGTTCAAAACATCAAGGCGACCGTGCGTATACATCAGATGAGGCACATAATCATTCGGGATTATCTGTTGAAAAACATAGTAATAACTTCGCAGTTAGTAATGATGTACTAGTTTTAGAAGTATTTAAAAAGATGCAGGGATGTCGTAATTGTAAAAAATCTTACCAGGGTATCTCCATGGTAGTTACCGTAGTTCAACACGTGCACTAGTGGCATGTATTGACCATAATGTTGAGGAGTTCGATCATAGACATTGTAATTCTCAAGATCAGTACAAAATGCGATCAGATGATTTTTCTCCTTATAAGTTAATTCGGAGCCATCGGTGTAGTGGGTTTTGTCTACCATTCTCCGCACATTCTTTGAAGAATGAAAATAAGCTGTCAATGGAAACAAGCTGTCAACTATTTTAAAATAAACAATATAAATTACTTAATAACTATGTTAAGCTCACATGGGGGAAGAATTGGAGGTGTATCCACAAGGACCCAAATGCCCATATTGTCTTGCTGGATCGTAGGATCACCAAGATCCATGGTGACAAGCATACCCTCATCAAAACCATACATCTTGCAAAGTGCTTCCCAATTTTCGCAACCAAAATGGCTTACACTCTCAGCATTGTACAGCTTTACTTGAAAATCCACACCATGATGGGTCCTTAGGAGAATTTTTTTGGTTTCCATACTTTCATGGTCTTCAAAACCCATCCTCTCCAAGACATAGCGTCTTGCATAGCATGGGATAAGCTAGTCGATATGGAAAAGATGAAAAATACACGTTAAAATAGTTGAAGTCGTACTTAATTATGAAAAAAACTATTGTTGTCGTTGTGTACCGTATGAACATCGAAGTTCTCCTCGAGCTTAATGTTGAAGCGCCGATCTTCGTCCAGCTCAATGAACCTGTCGCACATACCTCGGTCGTCGTTGTTGGAAATATGCCCTAGAGGCAATAATAAAAGCATTATTATTATATTTCCTTGTTCATGATAATTGTCTTTTATTCATGCTATAATTGTATTATCCGGAAATCGTAATACACGTGTGAATACATAGACCAAAATACGTCCCTGGTAAGCCTCTAGTTGACTAGCTCGTTGGTCAACAGATAGTCATGGTTTCCTGACTATGGACATTAGATGTCATTGACAACGGGATCACGTCATTAGGAGAATGACGTGATGGACAAGACCCAATCCTAAGCATAGCACAAGATCGTGTAGTTCGTTTTGCTAGAGCTTTTTCAATGTCAAGTATCTCTTCCTTAGACCATGAGATCGTGTAACTCCCGGATACCGTAAGAGTGCTTTGGGTGTACCAAACGTCACAACGCAACTGGGTGATAATAAAGGTGCACTACAGGTATCTCCGAAAGTGTCTGTTGGGTTGACACGGATCGAGACTGGGATTTGTCACTCCGTATGACGGAGAGGTATCACTGGGCCCACTCGGTAGTGCATCATCATAATGAGCTCAAAGTGACCAAGTGTTTGGTCACGGGATCATGCATTACGGTACGAGTAAAGTGACTTGCCGGTAACGAGACTAGCGAGGTATTGGGATACCGACGATCGAGTCTCGGGCAAGTAACATACCGTCTGACAAAGGGAATTGCATATGGGGTTGATTGAATCCTCGACATCGTGGTTCATCCGATGACATCATCGAGGAGCATGTGGGAGCCAACATGGGTATCCAGATCCCGCTGTTGGTTATTGACCAGAGAGCCGTCTCGGTCATGTCTGCATGTCTCCCGAACCCGTAGGGTCTACACACTTAAGGTTCGACGATGCTAGGGTTATTAGGAAGAGTTGTATGTGATTACCGAAAGTTGTTCGGAGTCCCAGATGGGATCCCGGATGTCACGAGGAGTTTCGGAATGGTCCAGAGGTAAAGATTTATATATGGGAAGTTGTCATACAGACACCGGAAGGTTTCGGGGGCATATCGGTATTGTACCGAGGCCACCGGAAGGGTTCCGGGGGTCCACCGGGAGGGGCCACCCCTCCCGGGGGGCCACATGGGCCGCGTGGGGCAGGAGCCAGCCCCTGGAGGGCTGGGCGCCCCCCCTTTGGGCCCATGCGCCTAGGGTTGGGGGGGACCCTAGAGGGGGCGCCCCCTTGCTTGGGGGGCAAGTCCCCCCTCCCTGGCCGCCGCCCCCCTCTAGATCCCATCTAGAGGGGCCGGCCCCCCTTGCCCCTTCCCCTATAAATAGAGTGGTGAGGGGAGGGCTGAACACCCAAGCCAAGGCGCAGCCCCTCCCCTCCCCAACACCTCTCCTCCTCCGTTGTGTGCTTGGCGAAGCCCTGTCGGAGTACTGCCTCTCCACCATCATCACGCCGTCGTGCTGCTGCTGGAGCCTTCTTCCTCAACCTCTCCTTCCCCCTTGCTGGATCAAGAAGGAGGAGACGTCTCCCGTACCGTACGTGTGTTGAACGCGGAGGTGTTGTCCGTTCAGCACTTGGTCATCGGTGATCTGAATCACGGTGAGTACGACTCCATCAGCACCGTTCCCTCGAACGCTTCCGTACGCGATCTACAAGTGGTATGTAGATGCAAACTCACTCCCTTGACTCGTTGCTTAGATGAACTCATAGATGGATCTTGGTGAAACCGTAGGAAAAATTTTAATTTTCTGCAACATTCCTCAACAGTGGCATCATGAGCTAGGTCTATGCGTAGTTCTCTATTGCACGAGTAGAACACAATTTTGTTGTGGGCGTAGATCTTATCAACTTGCTTGCCGCTACTAGTCTTATCTTGCTTCAGCGGTATTGTGGGATGAAGCGGCCCGGACCAACCTTATACGTACGCTTACGTGAGACCGGTTCCACCGACTGACATGCACTAGTTGCATAAGGTGGCTGGCGGGTGTCTGTCTCTCCCACTTTAGTTGGAGCGGATTCGATGAAAAGGGTCCTTATGAAGGGTAAATAGAAGTTGACAAGATCATGTTGTGGTTATTTGTAGGTAAGAAAACATTCTTGCTAGAACCCAATTGCAGCCACGTAAAAGATGCAACAACAATTAGAGGACGTCTAACTTGTTTTTGCAGCAATTGTCATGTGATGTGATATGGCTAGAAGTTGTGATGAATGATGAATGATATATTGTGATGTATGAGATCATGTTCTTGTAATAGGAATCACGACTTGCATGTCGATGAGTATGACAACCGGCAGGAGCCATAGGAGTTTTCTTCATTTTTTTTGTATGACCTGCGTGTCATTGAAGAACGCCATGTAAATTACTTTACTTTATTGCTAAACGCGTTAGCCATAGAAGTAGAAGTAGTCGTTGGCATGAAAACTTCATGAAGACACAATGATGGAGATCATGATGATGGAGATCATGGTGTCATGCCGGTGACAAAGATGATCATGGAGCCCCGAAGATGGAGATCGAAGGAGCTATATGATATTGGCCATATCATGTCACTACTATATAATTGCATGTGATGTTTATTATGTTTTATGCATCTTGTTTACTTAGAACGACGGTAGTAAATAAGATGATCCCTTATAATAATTTCAAGAAAGTGTTCGCCCTAACTGTGCACCGTTGCTAAAGTTCATCGTTTCGAAGCACCACGTGATGATCTGGTGTGATAGATCCTTACGTTCACATACAACGGGTGTAAGGCAGATTTACACATGCAGAACACTTAGGGTTAACTTGACGAGCCTAACATGTACAGACATGGCCTCGGAACACAAGAGACCGAAAGGTCGAACATGAGTCGTATAGAAGATACGATCAACATGGAGATGTTCACCGATGATGACTAGTCCGTCTCACGTGATGATCGGACACAGCCTAGTCGACTCGGATCGTGTAACACTTAGATGACTAGAGGGATGTCTGATTTGAGTGGGAGTTCATTAAATAATTTGATTAGATGAACTTAATTATCATGAACTTAGTCTAAAACTTTTGCAAAATATGTCTTGTAGATCAAATGGCCAACGCTCATGTCAACATGAACTTCAACGCGTTCCTAGAGAAAACCAAGCTGAAAGATGATGGCAGCAACTATACGGACTGGGTCTGGAACCTGAGGATCATCCTCATAGTTGCCAGGAAACATTATGTCCTAGAAGGACCGCTAGGTGATGCACCCGTCCCAGAGAACCAAGACATTATGAATGCTTGGCAGACTCACACTGATGATTACTCCCTCGTTCAGTGCGACATGCTTTACAGCTTAGAACCGGGGCTCCAAAAGCATTTTGAGCAACACGGAGCATATGAGATGTTCGAGGAGCTGAAACTAGTTTTCCAAGCTCATGCCCGGGTCGAGAGATATGAAGTCTCCGACAAGTTCTATAGTTGTAAGATGGAGGAAAATAGTTCTGTCAGTGAGCATATACTCAAAATGTCTGGGTTGCACAACCGCCTGTCCTAGCTGGACATTAACCTCCCGGATGAGGCGGTCATTGACAGCATTCTTCAGTCGCTCCCACCAAGCTACAAGAGCTTTGTGATGAACTACAATATGCAGGGGATGGTAAAGACCATTCCTGAAGTATTTTCAATGCTGAAGTCAGCAGAGGTTGAAATCAAGAAAGAACATCAAGTGTTGATGATCAATAAGACCACTAAGTTCAAGAAGGGCAAGGGTAAGAAGAACTTCAAGAAGGACGGCAAAGATGTTGCCCCGCCCGGTAAGCCAGTTGCCGGGAAGAAGTCAAAGAATGGACCCAAGCCTGAAACTGAGTGCTTTTATTGCAAGGGGAAGGGTCACTGGAAGCGGAACTGCCCCAAATACTTAGCGGACAAGAAGGTCGGCAACACTAAAGGTATATTTGATATACATGTAATTGATGTGTACCTCACCAGTACTCGTAGTAACTCCTGGGTATTTGATACCGGTGTCGTTGCTCACATTTGTAACTCACAGCAGGAGCTGCGGAATAAGCAGAGACTGGCGAAGGACCAGGTGACGATGCGCGTCGGGAATGGTTCCAAGGTCGATGTGATTGCCGTCGGCACGCTACCTCTACATTTACCTACGGGATTAGTTTTAAACCTCAATAATTATTATTTAGTGCCAAGTTTGAGCATGAACATTGTATCAGGATCTCGTTTAATACGAGATGGCTACTCATTTAAATCCGAGAATAATGGTTGTTCTATTTATATGAGAGATATGTTTTATGGTCATGCCCCAATGGTCAATGGTTTATTCTTAATGAATCTCGAACGTAATATTACACATATTCATAGTGTGAATACCAAAAGATGTAAAGTTGATAACGATAGTCCCACATACTTGTGGCACTGCCGCCTTGGTCACATTGGTGTCAAGCGCATGAAGAAGCTCCATGCTGATGGACTTTTAGAGTCTCTCGATTATGAATCATTTGACACATGCGAACCATGCCTCATGGGCAAAATGACCAAGACCCCGTTCTCCGGAACAATGGAGCGAGCAACCAACTTGTTGGAAATCATACATACCGATGTGTGCGGTCCAATGAGCGTTGAGGCTCGCAGAGGATATCGTTATGTTCTCACTCTCACTGATGACTTGAGTAGATATGGGTATGTCTACTTGATGAAACACAAGTCTGAGACCTTTGAAAAGTTCAAGGAATTTCAGAATGAAGTAGAGAATCAACGTGACCGAAAGATAAAGTTCTTACGATCGGATCATGGAGGAGAATATTTAAGTCACGTATTTGGTACACACTTAAGAATATGTGGAATCGTTTCACAACTCACGCCGCCTGGAACACCTCAGTGTAACGGTGTGTCCGAACGTCGTAATCGCACTCTATTGGATATGGTGCGATCTATGATGTCTCTTATCGATTTACCGCTATCATTTTGGGGATACGCTCTAGAGACATCTACATTCACTTTAAATAGGGCACCGTCTAAATCCGTTGAGACGACACCGTATGAATTATGGTTTGGGAAGAAACCTAAGCTGTCGTTTCTAAAAGTTTGGGGATGCGATGCTTATGTCAAGAAACTTCAACCTGAAAAGCTCGAACCCAAGTCGGAAAAATGCGTCTTCATAGGATACCCTAAAGAAACCATTGGGTATACCTTCTACTTAAGATCCGAAGGCAAGATCTTTGTTGCCAAGAACGGATCCTTTCTGGAAAAAGAGTTTCTCTCGAAAGAAGTAAGTGGGAGGAAAGTAGAACTCGATGAAGTACTACCTCTTGAACGGGATAGTAGTGCAGCTCAGGAAAATGTTCCTGTGATGCCTACACCAACTGAAGAGGAAGACAACGATGATGATCAAGGTACTTCAGATCAAGTTGCTACTGAACTTCGTAGGTCCACAAGGACACGTTCCGCACCAGAGTGGTACGGCAACCCTGTCCTGGAAATCATGTTGTTGGACAACGGTGAACCTTCGAACTATGAAGAAGCAATGGCGGGCCCAGATTCCAACAAATGGCTAGAAGCCATGAAATCCGAGATAGAATCCATGTATGAAAACAAAGTATGGACTTTGACTGACTTGCCCGATGATCGGCGAGCGATAGAAAACAAATGGATCTTTAAGAAGAAGACGGACGCGGATGGAAATGTCACCATCTATAAAGCTCGACTTGTCGCTAAGGGTTATCGGCAAGTTCAAGGGATTGACTACGATGAGACTTTCTCTCCCGTAGCAAAGCTTAAGTCCGTCCGAATCATGTTGGCAATTGCCGCATACTATGATTATGAGATATGGCAGATGGACGTCAAAACGGCATTCCTTAATGGGCATCTTAAGGAAGAACTGTATATGATACAGCCGGAGGGTTTTGTCGATCCTAAGAATGCTAACAAAGTATGCAAGCTCCAGCGATCCATTTATGGGCTGGTGCAAGCATCTCGGAGTTGGAACATTCGCTTTGATGAGATGATCAAAGCGTTTGGGTTTACGCAGACTTATGGAGAAGCCTGCGTTTACAAGAAAGTGAGTGGGAGCTCTGTAGCATTTCTCATATTATATGTAGATGACATACTTTTGATGGGAAATGATATAGAATTCTTGGACAGCATTAAGGCCTACTTGAATAAGTGTTTTTCAATGAAGGACCTTGGAGAAGCTGCTTATATATTAGGCATCAAGATCTATAGGGATAGATTGAGACGCCTCATAGGTCTTTCACAAAGCACATACCTTGATAAGATTTTGAAGAAGTTCAAAATGGATCAGTCCAAGAAAGGGTTCTTGCGTGTACTGCAAGGTGTGAGGTTGAGCTCGGCTCAATGCCCGACCACGGAAAAAGATAAAGAAGAGATGAGCGTCATCCCCTATGCCTCAGCCATAGGATCTATTATGTATGCCATGCTGTGTACCAGACCTGATGTAAACCTTGCCGTAAGTTTGGTAGGAAGGTACCAAAGTAATCCCGGCAAGGAACACTGGACAGCGGTCAAGAATATCCTAAAGTACCTGAAAAGGACGAAGGACATGTTTCTCGTTTATGGAGGTGACGAAGAGCTCGTCGTAAAGGGTTACGTCGACGCTAGCTTCGACACAGATCTGGATGGCTCTAAGTCACAAACCGGATACGTGTATATGTTGAATGGTGGAGCAGTAAGCTGGTGCAGCTGCAAGCAGAGCGTTGTGGCGGGATCTACATGTGAAGCGGAGTACATGGCAGCCTCGGAGGCAGCGCATGAAGCAATTTGGGTGAAGGAGTTCATCACCGACCTAGGAGTCATACCCAATGCGTCGGGGCCGATCAAACTCTTCTGTGACAACACTGGAGCTATTGCCCTTGCTAAGGAGCCTAGGTTTCACAAGAAGACCAGGCACATCAAGCGTCGTTTCAACTCCATCCGTGAAAATATTCAAGATGAAGACATAGATATTTGCAAAGTACATACAGATCTGAATGTCGCAGATCCGTTGACTAAACTTCTCTCGCAAGCAAAACATGATCAACACCAGAACTCTATGGGTGTTCGATTCATCACAATGTAACTAGATTATTGACTCTAGTGCAAGTGGGAGACTATTGGAAATATGCCCTAGAGGCAATAATAAAAGCATTATTATTATATTTCCTCGTTCATGATAATTGTCTTTTATTCATGCTATAATTGTATTATCCGGAAATCGTAATATACGTGTGAATACATAGACCAAAATACGTCCCTGGTAAGCCTCTAGTTGACTAGCTCGTTGGTCAACAGATAGTCATGGTTTCCTGACTATGGACATTAGATGTCATTGACAACGGGATCACGTCATTAGGAGAATGACGTGATGGACAAGACCCAATCCTAAGCATAGCACAAGATCGTGTAGTTCGTTTTGCTAGAGCTTTTTCAATGTCAAGTATCTCTTCTTTAGACCATGAGATCATGTAACTCCCGGATACCGTAAGAGTGCTTTGGGTGTACCAAACGTCACAACGTAACTGGGTGATAATAAAGGTGCACTACAGGTATCTCCGAAAGTGTCTGTTGGGTTGACACGGATCGAGACTAGGATTTGTCACTCTGTATGACGGAGAGGTATGACTGGGCCCACTCGGTAGTGCATCATCATAATGAGCTCAAAGTGACCAAGTGTTTGGTCACGGGATCATGCATTACGGTACGAGTAAAGTGACTTGCCGGTAACGAGACTAGCGAGGTATTGGGATACCGACGATCGAGTCTCGGGCAAGTAACATACCGTCTGACAAAGGGAATTGCATATGGGGTTGATTGAATCCTCGACATCGTGGTTCATCCGATGACATCATCGAGGAGCATGTGGGAGCCAACATGGGTATCCAGATCCCGCTGTTGGTTATTGACCAGAGAGCCGTCTCGGTCATGTCTGCATGTCTCCCGAACCCGTAGGGTCTACACACTTAAGGTTCGGTGACGCTAGGGTTATTAGGAAGACTTGTATGTGATTACCGAAAGTTGTTCGGAGTCCCGGATGGGATCCCGGATGTCACGAGGAGTTCTGGAATGGTCCGGAGGTAAATATTTATATATGGGAAGTTGTCATACGGACACCGAAAGGTTTCGGGGGCATATCGGTATTGTACCGGGGCCACCGGAAGGGTTCCGGGGGTGCACCGGGAGGGGCCACCCCTCCCGGGGGGCCACATGGGCCACGTGGGGCAGGAGCCAGCCCCTGGAGGTCTGGGCGCGCCCCCCCTTTGGGCCCATGCGCCTAGGGTTGGGGGGGTGGGGAACCCTAGAGGGGGCGCCCCCCTTGCTTGGGGGGGGGGGGCAAGTCCCCCCTCCCTGGCCGCCGCCCCCCCTCTAGATCCCATCTAGAGGGGCCGGCCCCCCTTGCCCCTTCCCCTATAAATAGAGGGGTGAGGGGAGGGCTGAACACCCAAGCCAAGGCGCAGCCCCTCCCCTCCCCAACACCTCTCCTCCTCTGTTGTGTGCTTGGGGAAGCCCTGTCGGAGTACTGCCTCTTCACCATCATCACGCTGTCGTGCTACTGCTGGAGCCTTCTTCCTCAACCTCTCCTTCCCCCTTGCTGGATCAAGAAGGAGGAGACGTCGCCCGTACCGTACGTGTGTTGAACGCGGAGGTGCTGTCCGTTCAGCACTTGGTCATCGGTGATCTGAATCACGGCGAGTACGACTCCATCAGCACCGTTCCCTCGAACGCTTCCGTACGCGATCTACAAGTGGTATGTAGATGCAAACTCACTCCCTTGACTCGTTGCTTAGATAAACTCATAGATGGATCTTGGTGAAACCGTAGGAAAAATTTTAATTTTCTGCAACGTTCCCCAACAGTCGTGGCACCAGTCGCACTCCCCCGGACGGTTTTCGTCGTCCGAGTACGAAATTTCCGGCCTAAGTTCATAATTCAAATATTAAACTTGTACAATTAAATATATGCTCTAAAAAACCTAAATTAGATCATTATTATTAATCACGGGTTGACTATCGGTGATGGTACGTAGCTCCTCCTTTCATTCCCGAGTGCATTATTATTACACCAAATTATCTAGCATAGAGTGCTCTTCAATTTAGCATTCAAAGTAGGAGTACTTTTCCAATATGAGCATTCAATAAGAAAAACCAAATCGTAAAATAAAGTAGAATTCAAATTAGCATGCATTCAATTATAACCAAAAGTACATCATCTCTTGTGTCCGTACATCGTCGAATACTCCTCAAATAATATCATACATATAGCATCGCTAATTAATATAGCTAGAACTGTAGCACCCGACGGGTATCATCGCGGGCGGTGGACATCCAAAGATAAGGAACGATCACAGGATCATAGCTCCAGTGAGATCCCTGAAGAACCTGCCAGGTATTGTTGAACCTGTCCTCTAATGCAACCATGTAGCGACGGACGTGCTCGTCCTCCTCGCTGACATGGTGACGTACCACCTCCGAGGTGTCCGGAAGCCTCGGCACCGTCACTGGCCCATGCGACCGCCACCAAACAAGGATCGGGTGAACAACGGGCTGCCTCCTCACCAACCTACGTTTCTCGGAAGGTAGCACCTCCCAATACCAGCCCGGCGGAGCCCAGTCCCGAGCATGGCCCTGATCAAACAGGCCTCCACCGCCGAGTCGACGACGACGAGGATGCGGGATAGGCATCGCCGACGTCGATGCGGGAACTACTTCTATATATGTTTAAATAAAGTAGTTTATTAAATCAACTAGCTAGTTCAACTATATATGAAGCACTTACTATAAATAAAATAAAGTAGTACTTACTAAAAATAAACTAGTTTAACTATAGTTCTATTATTTTTCTAACTAATTTTCCTATACATACACAATAAATTGACAAAGAAAATACAATGAACAAAAAAATCATTAAAATTCTATGAACAACATTACAACAGAAAAAAATCATAAAAATTCTATGGACAGAAAAAAATCATAAAAATTTGACATCTAAATTAATTACACAATATGAAAAAAAATTGACAACTAAATTACAACAGAAAAAATCATAAAAATTTGACATCTAAATTACAACAGAAAATATCATAAAAAAATCTAACACAATATGAACAAATTAATTACACAATATGAAAAAAAAATCTAACAGAAAAATCTATGAACTACACATCTAAATTACTACACATCTAACAAAAAAATCAATAAACTACAAAAAAATATACAAAAAAATCTAACAAAATCTAACTCAATTAACTACTACTAACATCAAATTAAATTAGTTGCTCACGGCGACGGTGTCGGGGACGGCGACGGTGTCGGGGACGGCGACGGCGACGGCGACGACGACGGCGGGGTGCGGCGCGGGACGGCGAGGTGTGGCGCGGCGACGGGCAGGGGCGGGGCGGGCCGGGGCGGCGCGGCGACGGGTAGGGGCGGGGCGGCGCGGCGCGGCGACGGGCAAGGGCGGGCCGGCGACGGCGTCGATCGGGGCGGGGCGGGGCGGCGACGGCGACGGCGAGCCGGAGACGGACAGGCAGCCTGGCGGCGTCGGGGCGGGGAAGAACGAACTGAACGAAATTTTCGCGAGTGCCAGTTATATAGGCAGATCATTGGTCCCGGTTCGTGAGACAAACCGGGACTAATGCGACCTTTAGTCCCGGTTGGTGACACCAACCGGGACCAAGGCCTCTTTTCAGCAGCCCAAAGGGCGGGAAGCAGAGACCTTTGGTCCCGGTTGGTGCCACAAACCAGGACAAAAGAGTGGCATTGGTCCCGGTTGGTGCCACCAACCGGTACCAATGCACCCCTTTAGTCCCGGTTCGAGACAGCAACCAGGACTAAAGGCCTTGCGCTAGCACGGTGCAGTGGGATGTTTAGTCCCACCTCGCTAGCTGAGGAGCGGCCGCACCTGTTTATAAGTGCAACTCTGCCCTCCCATTTGAACTCCTCACTATTGTAGGCCTACTGGCCTAAACTTGTGTCTCTGCCTGTGGGCCTACTAGGCAGTCTGCGGGCTTGAATCCTGGCCCAATAAGGTTTCTAGTCATATTCAGGCCGTGGTGGCCCAGTAGGTGGCAATTTTTTTTATTTTTTCCCATTTTTTTTGTTTTCTTTTTTGCTTTATTTATTTTATGATAATTCTTTTTGCTATTAAAGTTTGTAACAAAATTCTATTTAATTATTTATTTTCTTTTATGATAATTCTTTTTGCTTTTAATGTTTTGAACAGAATTCTAATTACTTATTTTTTTTATGATAATTCTTTTTAATATTAAAGTTTGTAACAAAATTCTAATTACTTATTTATTTTCTTTTATGATAAATCTTTTTGCTTTTAATGTTTTGAACATAATTCTAATTACTTATTTATTTTCTTTTATGATAATTCTTTTTGCTATTAAAGTTTGTAACAAAATTCTAATTACTTATTTATTTTCTTTTATGATAATTCTTTTTTGCTTTTAATGTTTTGAATAGAATTATAATTACTTATTTATTTTATTTTATGATAATTCTTTTTGCTATTAAAGTTTGTAACAAAATTTTATATAATTTTAGTTTCAATAATACTAGAGGTTTATAAAATCTTTTTAGTTGATTCCTTCAGTACCAGTTCTAAGGCTGTTACAAAGGCATTTTATTTGGTACAGGTTTTAAGGCGACCTTTTGGTACCGGTTTGTGGTATGAAACGGTAAAAGAGTTTTTTAGTTGATTCTTTCTGCAGCTGTTTTTTTGTCCCACCTCGCCAAGCGAGAGACACTCGCGGCGGTTTATAAGCCCTAAGTGTAGAGACGATGAAGGGAGAAGCGCAGTGCTCACCTGCATGTTGGCCTGAAGATAAGCAACATGTAGATGAGCATTGCGCCTCTCTTTCATTTTGGCATGGTATATATAGGCATATCATTGGTCCCGGTTGGTGGCATGAATAGTTAAAATTTGAATTCTTTGAAATTTGTGTGAATCACAAGTTTGTGATTAACTTTACTAAAAAAATGAGCATAGATGCGCCTATAGAGAGAATTCAACCTAAATTCATAATAAATTTCTATGAACTTCAGATAAATTCTGTATGAAATTAGGTCAAATTCCCTGTATAAGGGCATCTATTTTCACTTTGAGAGGAGCTCAACAAGTCAGAGAGGGAGGGGCTTATAAACCGATGTGAGCGCCCTTCGATTGGCGAGGTGGGACTAAACTCTGACCGCAACAAGGACCAACCCTTTAGTCCCGGTTGGTGGCATGAACCGGGACTAAAGGGTAGCCTTTCGTCCCGGTTCAAGCCACCAACCGGGACTAAAGGTGGTGGGCCAGGAGCGAGGCCCATTGGTCCCGGTTCGTCCCACCAACCGGGACCAAAATGTCCGGACGAACCGGGACCAATGGCCCACGTGGCCCGGCCGGCCCCCGGGGCTCACGAACCGGGTCCAATGCCCCCATGGGTCCCGGTTCTGGACTGAACCGGGACTAATGGGCTGGCCCGGCCTGGACCATTGCCCCTTTTCTACTAGTGGTGTCACCCAACACCAAAGGTTCAATCATGCGCGCTTGTCCAACCATGCAAGATACGAAGGGCCAAATGCATGATTTGTTCACCATGTGAGAGCTAAACTAGATAAGCTATTGCGAGGTTTTGTTGTCCACCTAATTGCAAGGCCCAAGGGCAACTACTCGTACTTCTGTGGGCAGGCAGAGCATGCAGCAGCAAACGTCTTATTTGTTTAGTACCACATCGCGTAGGTATCCTCAGAGGATAAAGGTGGTCATCGATATTAGAGAACATCACAAGGGAAACCGAAACGTCTTACTAGTAGTTGTGTCGTAGCTTGTACGTGTGCTCTACAAAAAAATCATTATAAACCGA
This sequence comes from Triticum aestivum, assembly GCF_018294505.1. Taxonomy (NCBI): domain Eukaryota; kingdom Viridiplantae; phylum Streptophyta; class Magnoliopsida; order Poales; family Poaceae; genus Triticum; species Triticum aestivum. Next base: position 601,194,058 of record NC_057804.1, read on the forward strand.
AAACCACAAATCAGTTGGTTAATGAAATATTGATTTGTTGTATTGGGTTGACATTTTCAAGTTTTAGGTTTGCTAACCAAAATAAAAAAACAAATGGTAAAAATGGAAATTTCATTTTCTACCAGACTGCCACCCTGATGGGTGATCTCATCACTCCGGTCAGGCACCTATTGGGTCGGCCCAAGCGTTTGTAGATTTGAAATAAGTTCATCGATGCTGAAAAAATATTCATGTTGAAAGTTTTCCAAAAAATTTGAAAAATAAGCTAGATAAATTGAAAAGGTTGAAAATTTTGAGAACTAATTCATGTTTTTTATTTTAAAAGGTTCACACATTTGAAATAACAGGAAAAAATAAAAAGGGAAACAAAGGGAAAAATAAAAAAGGAAAACAAACCAGAATAAAGCCCGGTTTTAAAAAACATGAAAAACGGCCTAAAACTTTACGATGTTACATTTGCCACATAATAAGCCGGATAGAGAGCAAGTGTTCAAGTTGTGTTCATAAAATTGTTCAGAATGTTACTTCTTAAGTTAGCACGCTCCTCATATCTCCTTAAAATTATTGAAAATGTTGTTCAAAACAATATTCTTAACATTTTGAACTAACATATCTTTTTTTTTGAAATGTTCATGCTTTTAAAAAATGTTTTTCAAAATTTTCGAAATATGTCATGCTTCTAAATAAATGAATTTTTCGAAACTGTTGGATTTTAAAACATTATTTGATTTTAAAAATTTATTCAGAATTTCCAACAAATGTTTGATTTTTTTGAAAAGGTACCTGAATTCTGCATTAGTGTTAGTTCTTAAGTATGCACGCTCCTCGTTTTGCACAAACATTAGTCAGCTTAACTGGTATGCCACTCACGGTTGTTGCAAGAGATCTGTGGTTAGATTCATAGCTGGTTCATTTCTTTTGTGACTTTTTATGCGAACAGGCGCGCTCCCTACTGTTAGTTTTTAAGATTTCACGGTCATTAGTTACCACAGTGTTTAGCCAGGTCAATTGGTGAGCCACTCACTTGCAGCAAGAGGTCTGCAGCTCGAATCCAGGTAGCTCCACTTGTTTTGGGTTTATTTTCAATTTTTACTTCAAGTGAAGGGGGAGCGATTACTACAGCCATCACCATTGGGCCCGGCCCAGTCCGGTGGGGGTTGGGTGTCATATACATGTTGGCGGACAAAAAAAAGACCATCATCAACTTAAAAAAGACCATCATACCGTTTATTATGAAGAGGTATAAACAGATTTCCACCGTCGATGTGTTTAGAGGGGTTGTACCGAAGAAGTGTTGATTTTTTAAATATACTAATATTATTCGTGTTGCATAGGAAAAGATTAGTTCTTTTAGGCCAAGCCCACATAGTTAAAAAAACTTCCCAACCGAACTACCAACTATCTATCTGTAAAAATTACCAAGCAAAAAAGCCTAAAAAATTAACACATAACAATAGTTCAAAAACATTTAAAAAGTACGTTTGTACTTTTTAAAAGCACTTAAAATCCCCCAAAAAATCACTTCTTACTACAAAAACCATTCGAATGTACAACAGAAACACATTCTTATAAATAAAAACAACTGCTATTTATTTATTTTATAGAGAAATGTTCCAATTCTCATTAAAACAAGGAAATTTCCATGTTCAACATTTATTAAAATGAGATATAAAAAATGGCAAGAAATGACCCATGAAGTTGGTTCTGCCAGTTTTATCGCCCGGTGTAAAGCACATGCATTTGTATAGCCCTTTATAAACTTTCAAATGTTCCAAGCACAACAGAACAAATAGAGTTCATGTTTTTATATTAGATATTGCAGATTTCTATGATGTACTCCCTCCGTTCGTAAATATACGTTTTTTAGAGATTCCAATACAAACTACGTAAGTCTGAAAGAACAATGAACAAGCAAGGGATGAGAGCACGGGACCCACACCTGACAGAAGAGTTTGGTAGCTCGAAGGAAGCAGAAGCAAAACCAGCTTTCTTTCTATCCCAACCTCCAAGGGTTCCTCCCTGTATGACATAGTCCATTTTGCTTCACTCATTTTACAAGTGTCAGTCTGAGAGAAGTCAAGGATGTAGTATATAGACATATTTTAGAGTGTAGATTCACTCATTTTGCTTCATATCTAGTTCATATTAGAATCTCTAAAAAGAACTTATATTTAGGAATAGAAAGAGTACTATACAGTGCATATTTTTTAAACGATGAGAAAAATAGGATAATTTTTCATGGCGAAGCATCTAAAAAGGAAGAGTAGTGAACAAACTCACAAATACAGAACAGCACAGGACATCTAGATTCTGGAAGACTGGAACATCAAAAACATATGTTTGAAGATCCAATGGTGATTGTGGATGGAAGACAGAAGCGAAGAGGGTACAAGCGTGTTTGCTGCCTCCAGTGATCTCTCTTGTCCATAGAAATTAAGATAGAGTAAACAAGGGTGATCAAATATTACTACCCCAGCGGACGATAACAGTACACGTGCATTGCAGATACAGTTACAGGAAACAACAGACATATTCAGTTCAAATATTTCAACCTAAATCCTAAAAAGTGCAGCTGTGCCCGTTAGCGCACTCGAGCACACACGTCTCCACGCCGTCCGATCCCAATCGCGCCCACCAGGTGCCCCGCTGTCGGGTTCGTTGCGCGCGCGGCGCCACCTGGTCGGCCCGGCGCCCGTTGGTGGGAGCGTCGGTTCCGGGTCCCACTTCTCTCGCTCATTTCCCCTCCTCTCGCGTCCACCCCCTCCCACTTCCTCGCTCATTTTCAAACTGTTCATCGCCAAATCCGCCCCAAATCCCGCAATCTCCTAGCCCCAAATCCGCCACCGTTCGTCCTGCCGGGGGTGGAGCTATTCACGGCGAAGGGAGGTAGCCAGCGACGCGCGGCGACCAGGTGCGGGCGGCGATTCACGGCCAAGGGGAGGTAGCCAGCGGCACGCGGCGACCAGGCGCAGGCGGCGGCCCTGGCTAGGGGGAGATAGCCAGTGGCGCGCGGCGACCAGGTGCGGGCGGATTTGTACCGGCGAGGGGGAGGTAGCCAGCAGCGCGCGGCACCAGGTGCTTCTGCTGCGTTTCCCGTTCCCGGAAGAGGAGAAGTAGCCTGTGTTGCGGCTCCGCCCACGGCGTGGAGCACAGGCCGTCGGAAGGGAAGCAGTAGCCATCCAAGTCGTGGCGGGGGAGGAACGGTCGCTGCGAGCGCCGTGCTGTTCGCGCAGAGGTCAGGGTCGCGCATAGGACGACCATCTCCCTCCCTCGCAATCTGTTGGTAAGGACATCTGCCTTCGCTTACGTTTTGCGCTTGTTGCCCGTGTGTCAAAATTGACGAGTATATAGTGGATGTTTTGGGGTTGTTGGCAAGGTGATTCCGCTACTGGTTGGATGTAGGTGGTTTGAAGGCAGTTTGTCGGCAGTTTTTTGGGCTGCTGTGCTGCTGATAACGGGCTGATGCGGAAGTGTTTTTGTGATGCTCACTACAGGGGTAGTTCAGCTGTTCACATTTTTGTTTTTGTTGCTACACTGTTGTGAGCGAATTGCTCAATATTGTGCAGAAGTTTCCCACATGGAGAACTCTGTAGTTTTTGTTCCCTTTTTGTTTTGTTACTCTATGTTGTGAGCGACTTGCTCAATATGTTCCCTGGAGTTGCCCATACAGAAACTTTGTAGTTTTTGTTTGTTTTGCTACTGTGGTGAGTGACTTGCTTAATATGTTGCCAGAAGTTGCCTACACTCAAACTCATTAGTTTGTGTGCATCAAGCAAACCTTGTATGTTGTCTGCCCATATGTGCCTATCTTTATATGTGTGAACAATACTTTTATCCAGAGGAAATAATGGAAATATGTAGAATAGAGGGAACTAATTTGCCGGCGTGAATTTTTAAACGATAATGGTGCAAGTTGTTTGATCTGAAAAATAGTGCGCCTAATGCGCTTCAGTTTTTCTTTACACTTTAGTCCTACTTTATATAGCAGCAGATATAATTCAGTTTTAGTTTTAGTTTTAGTTGCCTCATATGCCTATCTGGCTTGCCTCAACATGTCATGTTGCCTAATTTATCTGTATGAGTTCGCCTAACACTTTTTGCATCAGTTTTTAGTTTGCTTTTTATGTGTTTAGGCATTATGTGTGTCCTTGTGTGTTTACATGACTAGGCTGAAATACTAGGCAATTTGCAGTTTCTTTACTCCTTACTTTTATGTATGATGATGTTCTTTTTTATGCGCAGCACGAAAACATGTCTGGGGCAAGCAAAAAAGGCATACAGGATGCCCCCCTTGCATTGAATCCTTATGATGGTCCATCTCATGCAACTGAAGCCCGTAGGATGGAGGTGTGCAGAATTTATCAAATCATTTTCGAATCATTCTACCTTTTTCCTTCCTTTCATTCTTGGGTTCTTTTCTCCTAACTTCATGTTATGGATTGTTATTTATGTGTTTATCTTCATTTTTCAGTCACAAAGCAGTGAACCGTTAGTTGGGTATAAGCGCTAGAGGAGTAAGGCAATTATCTGTCGAGGGAAGCGTCCCGATGATATCGTGAGCAATGAGAGTCTTCCTGAAGATGCTGGAAATGTGAGCGACAAAAGTGGTGGTGTGGATAAACCACCAAATCCAAAGTGGCAGAAAACCGGAGGAAACGAGGTAAATTTTGCTTCACCTCATTGAAACAATTGCCTAGTAGTGGTGTCTAAATTGCCTGGCATATACCATTGTCGATTTTTGATTCTTCTTTTTTTTGCAAACTATTTTCCCATAGGGACGCAGGAACAGGGCATCGCCTGCAAGGCTGTTCAAATTGAATAAAGACTTGGTTTCTAATAAAAAAAGTGTTATTACTGGAAAAGAGTTTGGAGGCCTCTTGGACCTTGCAGCGAACATCATGCCTGGTGATCTTAGTCAGTGGATAATGAAGCATTATGATCTAGAGATGTCACAGATAGTTATTCCAGATAGGGGCAAGATTCCAGTAGATGCTGCCAGTGTTCGGAGGATATGGGGTTTGCCAAATAAGGGGAGAAAAGTCTGCTATGAAAACCGCCCTGAGATCACAAAGGCAATGTTTAGGATTTACAATATCACTTCAAAGAATTCACCAACTCTGACAGCATGGTGCAAGATGAGTAAAGACATGGTAGGAGCTCACGATGATGACTTCCTCTGCGCATGGCTGTTTCTTGTTTTCTCCTGCTTCCTTGCACCATCTACAAGTTTAAGCATCTCACCAAAAAGCTTCCCTGCGGTCATGGATGTAAATGGAATAACTAAAACCAACATATGCCAGTTTGTTGTTGATCAACTAAAGCTAGCATTCAAATCAGGTCATGCCAAGAAGGTTGTTTGTTGTTGTGTTTTCCACCTCGTGGTAAGTTCACCTAACTTTGGATCTGTATGTTTTCTTTCTTATCTCTATGTTTTCTTAAAAATCATTACGTAACTCAAACTTTATGTTTTTCTTTATTCGAAACTCAGTTGCTGTATCTAGACTCTTTGGATGTCGACGAACCAATTCCCAGTTTGGTACCAAGGGTTTCAGTTTGGAATTCAGATTTGATTGCTACAGTTATCAAAAAGGATAGGAAAGCCCCTGGGGAATATGGGAAACTGCGGGTAAGCTATTTTTTGTCATTACATTTGTACTCAATAATGGCATTTTATTTGCTTTAGAAGACATAGGAAAGACATAAGGTTAGGCAAATCTACCTTCTTATAGAGGAGGCAATTGAATTACAAGGTCCAAGCAAGTTCAAAGTATTTGGTGGTCATTTTTTGTTTTCTGGTCATTTTTTGTAGCTGATGTATAAGATTTTTTTCAACAAGTAGGCAAGTCCAATTCATTGCCTGTAGCAACTTGTATACTAGACATCAGCAAGTTCAAAGCATTGAATGAACAAGTTTGTAGTTTGTTACTCATGGTTACCCTTTTTTTGCAACTGCTCGCACATGATAGGTAGGATTTTTTTGCTGGGGCAGTTACAACAGCTGATGTCTAAATTTTTTTAAGAAAAAAATAGGCAAATCCAACAATGTTACCATAGCAAATTGCACACTAAACATTAGCAAGTTCGTAGTTTTTTATGGAAACTTGGTAGTTTCCTATACTTGCTATAGTCCTGCCAAGTCATTTAGATACACTATAACCAAGCATCTTTCCAGCCTTCTCAGACCATTAGCATTTGTAACCGTTGGATCCTCACTTGTATGCATCCTTGGCCATCAGATTGGCTCTTAATCGCACCGTCCAAACTTCGAACAGTCCTCACGAGTGCTAACCTTATCGGACCGCTTCTCTGGTGGTTTTCTTGGGCGTCTGAGATTCAATTGGGTCTATGGGCCTATACCAGGCTCCTGTGGGACTGGGAAAACCTAAAACACAGGACGATCGCCCTGCTTTCGTTCGCTCGCACCCTCGCGTGGCGGCGCCTCTCCATGATCGAGCGATGCTAGAGCTTGGACTCGCATGGCGACTGCACTGGGTTACCACGACGCGAACACTACTAGGAAAAGGCATGCTAGTGGCGCACCGAATTTGCCTTCTAATGGCGCACTACTGGTGCGCCACTGGCATCACGCCATTAGAATTAAATTCTAATGGCGCACTACTGGTGCGCCATTAGTATCTGGTGTTCTAATGGCGCACCGCGTAGTGCGCCATTAGTATAGCCTGCAGTGCGCCATTAGAATGCCTCCCAGGGGCCATATGTACAAATATGCTTTGGCATTCTAATGGCGCACCAGCAGCTAATGCGCCATTAGTGTGATGATCACAGTGCGCCATTAGTGTCTTGTGTGGTGCGCCATTAGTATGAATATTAGGTTTTTTTTTTTGCTTTTCTGATTTTTGCACAGGTTACAAAATATATTATTGCATAGAATATAGACAGCAGCACACAGCAACATCAGATTCATCAAATACAATAGAAGATTAGTCTCCGAATACAATTCATCATATTAGTCTCCGGATTCAAAAGACCGGACAAAGATAAAACATTACAAGTCTCAAGACCGCGAGTATCGAGTTTGCCTTCACATTACAAGTCGATATCGATCATCTAAACTACCATCACATAAAGAGAGCTGTGGTCATCACGATGAGCATCATCGCGATCAAACTGGTCTTCATCCGGTTCCTCCAACGCTCCCTCCTCTCTCCCGCTAGATAGCGGGCGTATCTAGATTCGGCCTCCGCCCTAGTGGTGTACCCTTTGTAACTGTTACCGCTGAAACGGTGAACCTGTCTCCGACACTCCTCCCAGTCATCGTAGACTCCGGGAACCTTACCCTTGTACACGACATACGACGGCATCTCTATGCACAAGCCAAACAACAGACAATACATAAGCAATGTGTAAGTATGCAACAAAAGGATCGGAAGAGAAAAGCAAGACATTAATAGCACAATTCATGGTCCTACTAATAAATAGCATCGATTACATCTAAGTTGAACAACCGTCCAAACCAAAGAGACATTCGAATTCATTAAAGTTTAATTACAACATGAGCCAATCAATGTTTCAGAACTACACATCACTACTTTCGACTCAACTCATCGGACAGGAGCGTGGGTGAAGCCGCCGTCTGTCGTGATGGTCATGAAATCACGGTCGTTGTCACCCTACATTTGTAGCGTTTTATCTATCTCACTGTTGGACGGTTGATATCTGAGGAAGAACTGCCCCGCGGTATGAAGGACATCTTGATGGATGATGTCCGCAAACTCCGACTGGATGCGAAAGAATTCTTGTCTGAGGTCCGCGTCCTGGACTGCCGACAAGCTCGCGGCCCAATCTTTGAGATTATCTGGTAGCAGAAGGTGATGATGGTCCCTTACGATCGCCCGCATGTGATGGAGGGCGTAGTAGGCATCCTTCTGACCGCCAGGCGGCTGCTTGACGCAGCAGAACTTCGTATTGTGTGAGAAGATGTGCTTGCCGTACTTACGAACTGGCCTGGTGAAGGTGCCTCCAGATTGGGCGTAGCCGGGGAGAACATCATCAAGAACTTTCTTCACATTTGTGTAGTCTATCATGGAGTTACGGTTCGGGTCGAAATACGTGGCCATGGAATATTTCGGGCTTAAGAGGATGAGTGTGCAATGTGTGTCACTGCACAGAACACGGAATGTTAGAAAAAAAAGAACGATCGAAATCTAAGAAATCATATGTTACGGGGCGGTTAAGGGATGACTTACTCGGGAAAGTAAGGCACAAGGAAGTTATCCTTATCTGCGTTTGCCAGAATGACGCCTTCGAGGTGTGAACTCGCAACTTGGCGGTCCCCAGCGCTGCTCAAGTGCTTGGCACGCATGTAGAAGGGGTCGACTATCACGATGTCCGGGGTATTGTCTCTAATGATCCGCATCTGCATGCTCAGCGAAAACAGCCGAACGAAGGTGTAGTGCAACGGATGAAGGTTAAACATAGCAAAGATGTCATCAAACCGCAGGACGATCATACCCCCGATGTCGCCATCCACAAAGCCCTTGCTCTCTGGCACCTTGGCCACGAAAACCGGGTATGCCACATCCTTCTCTCTGAGACGCCGCTTCTCCAAAATCAGAACACTGTCGTGCAGACTCCGCATAGCACCGGTTGCAGCATTCAGCATATTTGGCGGTAGCATCGCCCTACCCGCCACATGCACCCTCCTCGAGATATCCTTAGGTGAAGGTGGCCCGTCCTGAGCACGGATCGAACTCGGTGCTGGCTGGCTCGCACCGGCGCCCTTGTTAGTCTTTCGTTTCCGGCCCTTCTTCTTGATCTCCTATAATGGGACCGAGTTCTGCTCACAGACCGCCTTCTTCAGCGTGTTGGGGCTGATAATATTTCGCGCCTCAGCTATCTGAGGCTCGGTGAAGGCGGGAGCTGGAGGTGTGTCCTGAGAACTGAACGCCAGACGACGCTTGTTGCAATTGGATTTCTCCGCCGTACCAGCTAGATCGCGGTGGTCTTGGTTGGGTTCTTGAGAAAGAGGCCCGCAGAACTCGTCAGCGTACCCATGTTCGGCAAAGTACTTATCAACTTTGGTAAATGTACCGTCGTCATTGTCGTTGCCGTCCGGATCCTGTGCCATAGGGCTGTCCGGATCCTGTGCCATAGGGATGTCCGGCAGGTCCGATAGCGTTGCGGCGTTCTTGCCATGGCTTGGCGCCGGCACGACTGGCGGTCTTGTCTGTGGGGTGGTGTCCCCCGCCCCCAAACGAATCTGGCTCTTCGGCCATAGCAGGGGCCAGTTTACGCAGGTGCCGAGGGTCATCTCATCTTCTTCGTCGGCCCCAGCGGGTCGAATCGGAGGTAATAGCTCGTCGCAGCCTGGCAGCACCCGGACCACTTCAACCCTATACATTGTGGTTGGCATCGGATTACCGTGGAACATGGGGTTGCCCGGTTGAACGATTCTGCCCTTGGCGACATCGACCAACTCGGCGCCCACGAAATGCAGAAGAGTGCAAGGAACGTCGGCGGTGCCCTGGAAAAACATGTATAGGGCGTCAGGGATGCCCAGTCAAAGGCAAGGAGATGAAGTCATCGGCCGAGAGGCTTAGTTACCGTGATGCCGTCGAGCTCGGCTAATGTCGAGGCACCGCCAACGGCGGGCGTGCAACTGACGGAGGGGGCGCTTGCTGGCGAGGTGCCGGTCGGCGTACACCCGGGTGCATTAAGCTCCAATGCCCGTGCCGGTGCCAGAGACACGAATACCGCCTCCGCCGGAGACACCAATGGCACCGCCGCCGGAGACACCAATGGTGCCGCCGCCGGAGACACCAATGGCGCCGCCGCCGGAGACACCAATGGCGCCGCCGCCGGAGACACCAATGGCGCCGCCGCCGGAGACACCAATGGTGCCGCCGCCGCGCTGTGCGAGTTGCTGGCCGTGAAGCTGGGAACCGGGGGAGGCCCCTTTTGGCCGCCCGCAATCCACGTCGTCAGCCCATGAATCAATGTAGGCACCATGGCGTTGAGCATCGTTCCAAGTTGTTGTTGCACTTGCTCATGGACAAGCTCCGGAATCCGCGCCACTTGTGCCTTGAGTTCTTCAACCTCGCGCATCTGGTTTTCCGAGCTGGTCTTTTTCTCCTTCCGCACAGCAGCGGTATAGTATGACCCCCATTTTGTGGACAAGCCTTTGCCGGCCACACGACCAGCTGACGTCGGCTTATCGAGCTTATCCTTCTTTTTCATTACATTCAACGCCCTATTTAAAGGGGTGTCGAAAGGGGAGCTCTTAGACGACCCCGCGCTACTGCTTTCATTGTCCTGCGAAAGGAACATGAACCATTTAGAAATATTGGGGATTAATTAGAGTGCAACCATATGGAGCTAATTACGCGGGGGTGTATTCCTTACCAGAACAAGCTCAAGCGCCCTGGTCTTCGGATCCGTGGTAAGCTCCTTTGTTATCGGGTCCTCCTTATACCGGGCCCTGACATAGTTCCTGGTCTGCTTGTCACCGCTGTATTTCTCAAAGTGGGGCGGTAGGCCTTGCTCGGCACGCTCCGCGTCCTCCTTGTCCCATATAGGCTCCGCCACTCTATAACCGTCGGGACCGAGTTTGTGTTCCCCTAAGTTCAACTCCCGCATTTCTTTCCCCCACTGACTTGATTCGGAGGTTGCGGGGCTCTGGCACTTGATCTTGAACTCCTTGTACTCATCTTCGCTCATCAAAGGATATTTCGCCTTGATCTTGTCATAACTATCACCTTTATCAATCATTCTCTTCATCGCGCTTCTCCAAGTAGACAGGGCCGTGCTCATCTTCGTGAGGGCGGCATTGTTCACTTTATTCCCTGAGAGGCGTGTGTTTTCAAATTCGGCGAGGAACTTGTATCGTTCGTGCAGCTTCGTGAAGAGGAGGTTGCGCAAATTCCCTCGGTCCTTATGCCTAAGGTTCTCGGTGTTGATCGAGACGGTGCTCCGGAGAATGCACCCGAGCTGAACCGAGTACCCCTTGACTATATGTTTGGGCTCCGTTGGATTCCCGTCGGAGTCCACTTGAGTGAATTCCTCCTTGACGGTGCGGAGCGCATTCGGGCGCCGGTCCTTCCTTTGCTTCTTCGGTTGGCTGCCATCTGTGTGTGCGCTGCCACCATCTGTGTGTGCGCCACCATCATCAGTGTGTGCGCCGCCACCATCTGTGTGTGCGCCGTCACCATCTGTGTGTGCGCCGCCATCTGTGTGTGCGCCGCCGCTATCTGTTCACAATCTTCTTGCCCTTCTTTTTCGCAAACGGAGTTCTTCTATGGAACGGACGTCCTTTAGGTAGGGTGGTCCTGCTTCTTCTTGTGGTGTGTGCTGCTACTTCGTCGTCGTCGTCATGTTCGATCTTCGGGTCGCCGTACTTGTCGAAGTCTTGCTCATTGGCTACTCCATCCATTCCGATGATCTTCCTTTTGCCTCTCCTCATGACAACACGACTGGGCTTTGGCGGGTCGGTAATGAAGAAGCATTGGTCCACTTGGGAAGCCAGTACCCATGGCTCATTTTTCGCGGTGACGTTTGCGCCCGCGGTCTTGGATTTGGCTTCGGGTATAACCATGGTGGTGAAATACCGGTCTTCTTTTATGACGTTTTTGGCCCATCTGACACGGAACATCGGGACCTTCTCTCCAGCATAGCTCAGCTCCCAGATCTCCTTGATCCTTCCGTAGTATCTGTCCTTGTCGTTACCGGTGTAGGATTCCATCGTTACCCCGGAGTTCTGATAACCATCGCTCTTCATGTCCTTGTCCTCGGTGTAGAATGTGTAGCCGTTGATATCGTACGCCTCATAGGTCATCAGGTTGTGCTCGGCGCCCTGTGACAAGGCGAATATGAGTTGTTCTTCCGCGGAAGAATCCTCATGTAAAGGGTACGACAGAAGCTTCTGCTTGAACCAACGCGTGAAACATGAGTTGTGCTCTTTGAGTATATCTCCGTCCGTCCTCTGTTGGCCTCGGTCATTGTACGTCTTCTTAATAAAGGTTTTGTGCTCTACCACCCAAGGATCGACCACGTCTATGTGTTGTAGCGCGACTAGGTTTGCTCTTTCAAAGTCGGCGAGTCGACCCTCGAAGTCGACATGCATTTCGCGGCGACCCTCATGGTGACCCCATCCAGCGAGCCTGCCGAGGTGCCTGTTGACGGGCAGACCAACGGGGTTCTCGATGCCTAGATAATTTGTGTAGTAGGAGATGCACTCTTCGGTCAGAAAGCCCCTGGCTATGCTTCCCTCTGGACATGACATGTTGCGAACGTATCCTTTGATGTCACCATTCATCCTTTCGAACGACATCATGCTGTGCAGGAACGTCGGCCCGAGTTGGATGATATCCTCCACTATATGGACCAGCAGATGCACCATAACGTCGAAGAATGCGGGCGGGAAGTACATCTCAAGCTCGCATAGTATCACCACGATCTCTTCCTGTAGCCTTCTGAGTTGCCTCACGCCAATCGACTTCCGAGAGATGACGTCGAAAAAGTTGCATAGGCCAAATAGCGTTTCACGAACGTGCGCGTCCATGATCCCACAGATTGCAACTGGAAGTATCTGCGTCATCAGCACGTGACAGTCGTGAGACTTCATCCCGCTGAACTTCTGCTTCGCTGGGTCTAGGTATCTGATTATCTTCCCCGCGTAACCGTAAGGAAGTTTTACTCCTAGGAGGCAGGTGAAAAATTGCTCGATCTCCTCCTGACTTAGAGTGAAGCACGCGGGAGGGTAGTCATTTCCGGTCTTCTTGGCCTTTTTGCCTTTGCGACGACTTTCCGTGTCCTGCTTCGCCTCATCATCATCATCATCATCATCATCATTAGCGTGAAGCTCCTGCCTGATGCCCATTGATTTCAAGTCTGCCCTTGCTTTCGGCCCATCTTTGGTCCTCTCTGGCATGTTGAGCAGGGTACCAAGCAGACTCTCGCACACGTTCTTCGTGATATGCATGACATCAAGGCTGTGAGGCACACGGTGGATCTTCCAGTACGGCAAGTCCCAGAAAACAGACCTCGTTTTCCATACCTTCAGCAGCGGCTCTGGCGCCTTTCGCTTCTTTCCCGGCAGTGGGAAGTCTTTCCAATTTTTCAACAGCTTGTCTATTTCCTCGCCGCTCCTCGTACACGGGCGTTTTCGGGGTTCGGTTTCACCATCGAACAGATCCTTGCATTTCCTCCACGGGTCATCGTCGCGAAGCCACCTTCGATGTCCCATGAACACGGTTTTCGAAGACCCGGGATCTCTATCTAGCTGGCGATACATTGTGTCATCCATGCACCTTACGCATCCAGAAAATCCGTGGACTACCTGCCCCGCGAGATATCCGTAATCGAGATAGTCCTGCACCGTCGTGAGCAGTGCGGCTCTCATAGGGAAATATTCTTTCTCTGCGGCGTCCCACATATTGGCTGGCGTTTTCCACAGCGTGTCAAGCTCCTCTTTCAGCAGCCCCAGATACAGATTGATGTCGTTCCCTGGTTGTTTCGGCCCTACAATTAGCATACTCATGTGAATGTACTTCCTCTTCATGCACAACCAGGGGGGAAGGTTGTACATCCACACAAACACAGGCCAGGTGCTATGTGTGCTTCTCTGGCTGCCAAACGGATTGACTCCATCGGTGCTCGCGCCCAGCACGATGTTCCTTGGATCGTTCCCAAATTCTGGGTATTCGAAGTTCAACGCTTGCCACTGGCTCGCATCCTTAGGGTGACTCAGCATCTTGTCTTTTTTATCTATCTCCGGATCATTTGCGTCATCTTCTTGCTTCTTCTCCTCCCTATCCGCGTGCCAACGCAGGAGCTTTGCTACCTTAGGGTCCGCGAAATACCGCTGCAGACGAGGAGTGATCGGAAAGTACCACACCGATTTTCGAGGAGCTTTCTTCCTCTTCTTGTATCGAGTGACGCCGCACACCGGACATATGGTAGACTCCGCGTGCTCGTCCCGATAAATGATGCAATTGTTCATGCACACATGGTATTTCACGTGCGGTAAATCCAGAGGACACACGATTTTCTTCGCCTCCTCGAAACTGGTCGGGCACTTGTTCCCCTTGGGAAGACGTTCGTGCCAGAATGACATGTTCTCGTCGAAGCATGCGTCGGTCATTTTGTGTTTTACCTTCATCTCCAGAGCCATGAGCGTTACTTTCAGGCGGGTATCCTCGGGCCTGCATCCTTCATACAATGGAGTAACCGCGTCTATCTCCAGTTGATCCAACTTGGCTTTCTCTCGGGCAGCAGCTCTTGCGTTATCCGTCCGCTTGAGAAGCAGCTCTTGAATATGAGGGTCCTGCACCCAGCCTCCATCGTCGTCTGCTCCGGCATCTTCATCTTCATGATCATTCCCTTCGTCTTGATCTTCCTCATCATCATGTACGACATCTTCTACATGATGACTGTGTACAGCATCACCGTCGTGATCATGTCCTGGAGATTCTTCGTCTTCTCGCCCGCCCTCGCCGCTTTGGTACTTGTCTTGTTGCCCTTCCTCATTTCTTGCCCGGCCCCGGCCATGGACGACTTGATAGTCATCTTCATCACCTTGCCACCGATAGCCATCCATGAAACCACGCAAGAGCAGGTGGTCCCGCACCTGCCCGGAATCCGGGTCCGCAATAAGGCTCTTCAGCTTGCATCTTCGACATGGACATCTTATCTCCGTCTCGTTCTTTTGAAGCATCTCGGCCTTCGCGGAGCTCAAAAACCTATTCACGATGCCTTCAGTCATCGTGCGGACCATGGTCGCCTGCGGGGTAGAGCAAAACTATATGTTAGAACCAAGAAAAAATTTGGCATGACCTTCCCTAAAAATAGGACCAAAAAGAATGCATAGTGCCAAAATTCTCGCCAAAACGGAAATGAATCAAAACATTCCGGCAAAATATTGGAAACTATCGCATATTTCAAATACCGGTACCTTCAAACATAAACATATATGCAACACCACAAACACATGCAACACCACAAACATACATAGATCTAGCTAGGCCACAAAAAGTGCATGTGCACGTTGTTGGAGCGAGCTAGGGAGAAAAAAAATTAGATCTATATCATGAAGATAGCTTTCCCTTACTTACCTATCAAAAAAGGTAATTTCACCACTTAATTTTGTTGAATTTATGGTGGAAATGAGGTGAGGAGGAGGAGATGGCCGAAAGCTTGGAGAAGGAGGTGGATGGAATGAAGTGGGGAAAGTGAGTGGGTAGGTGTGGGCTGTCCAAAATATCTTGTTGGTCCCAGGTTACTAATGGCGCACCGTAGGAAAATGCGCCATTAGTAACCCTGGTTACTAATGGCGCATCAGCCTACGGTGCGCCATTAGTAGTTTTGCAAAAAAGTAAAAATAATAAGTATATATACTAATGGCGCATCTCCTCTGAGTGCGCCATTACTAGTTTAAACTAGTAATGGCGCACTATGCCACGATGCGCCATTAGTAGTTTTGCAAAAAAAAGAATAAAACAAAATTTACAGTAATGGCGCACTGCCTGCTTGGTGCGCCATTAGTAGTTATAGATAGTAATGGCGCATTATGGACCGGATGCGCCATTAGTATGTATGGGAAAATGGAAAAAAAATAATTCATACTAGTGGCGCACCCTGTTTACGGTGCGCCATTAGTGTCTTCCACACTAATGGCGTATCACAAACAGGTGCGCCATTAGTATATAGTAGTGGCGCACTGCTTCCACGGTGCGCCATTAGAATCAATCCTATCTATAGCCCTTTTCCTAGTAGTGGAAGGGCGTCGCCTCCTCGGTCCGTTCGGTTGCAGTTGCGGTTGATGCGCTCCCCGCGCTACCCCGCTTATCTGTGGTGGTCGAGCTTCCTCCAAGCTCTCTCACGCTAACACTCCATCCAACGACAATGAAGACATGGAGAAATACTTGGGGAAAATGAAGACCCTTCGCTGCCACATCTATTCCTATCCCCCTGTCCATCGATTTGGAAGCGACGCGGCGGCTGTTCAACGACCTAGCAGCAGGAAGCGCCGCCACCGCCCGACCCCAATGCGACACCTGCAAGGTCACCCTTCCTCCCACCTCCTCCTGACCCAACCCATTGTGTCGCTCGTCCGCGCGCTCCTGATCTGGTCATTGTCCAGGGCTATGGATCGACCTCTACAGTGCTTATCGATTGTGTTCCGGTCGGTATCCAGAGGTCACAACTTCCCCATGCCTCATGCTCTTTTTGGATGTTTTGAAATTGACACCTGGTTAATCTGTGAGTAGTTGATTTGAAGGTCTGATTAACACTTGAGAAGCCCTAAAACAATTAGATTACAATGACTGCGGTGGCTCATGCCCTCTGTATCTCTGCTCCTCCACTGTCTATTCGCATGGTTGATTCAACACTGGCAGGCTGCAGCAAAGCACTCCAGAAAGGCAGAAACCATCCAATGGCGACGCAACAACCTCTGTTTTTTGCGATCTCTAATCATGTTGCCTGCCATGATGCTGGCACGTAACTTATATTGTATACAGGATTACACATGAATTTAGGAATATCCTTGCTATGTTGCAATCAGTTATTTTGTTTGTAGACTGACAAGAACATGTGTCAATCTTTTCGTCTGTGAAGAACTGAGATGATTTTCTCTATTTTTTTGCAGAGTCAATGCAGTACACGAAGTCTTTTTTCAAAGGCATTAACCAACAGAGGGAGTCTTCAGTTTGGCACTTGTCTAATCTGACTTATGCCACCACAGAAGCAATGTTGTATTCGTACCTGTACTGTTATTGAGGGACATTTGCTATAGGGAAGATTAAGATAAATTAATGCATAGCCACAAGGTCTGATATGCTTTACTTTGGCTGATAAGTGACAAATTTTAATGCAGAGAACATGTATGCTAGGTCCCAACGCCCAAAAATATCTTCTGCAACAATTAAATTTTTGATGTAGCTCACAACTTGGTATTATCACCGTCACTACAGATTGACATGTACTCAAATATTATGTTGATTATTGATTTTTATTTGACTGATCACTATTATTTTACTGTGGGGAATTTCATCTAACAAAAATGCTTCCCTTGATATAAAGTAGTGGTGGAAAAGAAGCTCAAGCTTGAGTGATAACTGGCAAAGCATGATAGGTGGCATGCGGAATTTCTATCTGACGTAAGCACTTGATTTCTGAATTCTGACCCATTGCACACCAGTAATAGAGTCATTCAGGTTAACAGAGATGAATACTGATGAGTTAATTTTCTTAAATTCTATACAGTTATGCACGACTTATAGCCCATGAATGACACACTTTGTTTCGACATGTAAATGTTGTTATCCCCTGGTTAATATAGTTTCAGAGTTACGAGTTTACCATTGCTCTGCTTTTAGGCAGAGAATAGTTGGATAGCATTTTCATGGTCCATAGAGATCTTTCTTTAATTATTTATTATCTGTTCATCTTCACATTTCTAAAAGTTCTTTATATAGTTTTGAAAGTGTGGATCCTTAGAGAATGAGACTGTCTCTCGATTCTAATCCTTTTTTTGGTTGATGGAGTTTTCAAAATATTTACTACAGGAGGTTGACAATGCAAATATACTCTTCAAGCTAATTAGGTGCAAGCTCTATCTCTGTCTTACAGGGATTGGTTTCTTTGGTAAGGCCCGGATACTTTGTAAGAATAGATAACTCTTCTTGGCTTTGTTCTTCCCTGTGATATTGCTATTAACACTTTAAAATCATTTGAGCCAAGTAAAATACATTAGTCTCTAATTGTTGAGTTGAAATGGACAAAATATATGTGCCTGATCCATGAATCATGAAAAATGACATTTGTTGATCCTGCATTCTGCTATTCGAGATCATCTGGAAATAAAGTGCGATAGCCAAATGATGATAATTTTCAAGCCTTATTTAATTCCTTCTGCCCATACACCATTGGGATTTAAAGTGGGTCAGGATTGAATGACATATTTTTTGCATGGTTATGTTGAAGTGTTGGATCCTGATTTTGATCCATTCGATCAGGAAAATTCAGCCTAACAAGTTATCCATGGATCCACTCTTGCAAGTTGTAACTTCAATCCAACTTAGGAATCATACATCCGCTTTCACATTTCTTTGATCGGTCTACCTTTCAACCAATGCGAATATGGTTGCTTGTCATCTATACATGGAAAGACAATATAACCAAATTGCTTCTATCTGTCTTAGTATTTATAGATCTGCTATATTGTATATTTGTGCACGGGACGAGTCATTAGGATTATTGTGTGACTGGCAATCTTTGGTTTCATGTATTTCCCAAGAAACCACACTGTTCACAAATCCTCGCTAAATGGCGAGACATTAAACAGAATACTCCTAAATTCAGGCTATAAGCCAAAATTCCCCACTATATATCACTTTATTCGAACACAACCTTCATGTTGTATGCCTTCATATATTTTTAGATGTGCCTAATATTTTATAGTCAAAATAGACGGGCGCGGCAACGCACGCCAATCATGATCTAGTATACTGAAAAACTAGGCGAAGCTACATGCTAGAAACCCTATCCACACATGATAAGGAAACTAGGCAACAATGATGCCACAGTGCTCGACTTGGTTCAAAGCATGCATGGTTTTTCTGCAAACTTGGCAACATGTTAGGTTAGTTTTCTGACTAAAAATGGCAGTGAAATCAAACCACCATCATGAGCATTTTAGTTTCTTTTATTCTGTTGTCAAGCCAGCGCCACAATTCACTAATCCCTTGATTGTTTGTCTTTTTTTCCAACCCAAACGAGCAGCTGAAGACTAAGTTCTCCCGGTGTGCGGATGATAGCTTGTTTGGGAGCATGGACCACGTCACACAATTTGTAGCAGCAAGATTACCTGAGTCATATGACAAAACTGTAAGTTTATCAAGTGCCTGTTATGCTCACTTGTTTTTCCATTTTAACCTCAAACCCAACATATTGCTAAGACTTATCATGTTAATCCCTTTTTTCTACTTTCTTGTTTTTTGCAGAAACAAAAGAAGCTGCCAGGTATGGTGCACGAAATGTGTTCAACTATTTCACATGTAGTTGGGAAGCTTGTTTCTGGGATTGGGAGGATAGATGATGCGCAAGAGGGGACAAGAAGGTCAGAGGCTGTTCGTGTGGAAAAGAGCAGACAAGAACCTACTAGGAGATCCAAACAAGCTCCAGCTGCTAGAGAAAGCCTATCAAGTGAAGAAGAGTCATTCAAAACTCACAGCGAGGAAGATGCAAGTGACAGTGACAAAATTGACGGGGATATAGGGGATGATGGGAGTGACAGTGACGGCCACTCAAGGGATGATGATGGTGATGACTTTGTAGTTGAAAATGTTGGATGCAACGACAACGAGGTGGGAGAAGCAACTTTTCATGAGAGGGGAGCAGCAATGGATGAAAGCAAGGAGGATACGGAGGACGAAGAGGAGGAGGAAGAAAAAAAGACGAGGATGAAGAAAAGGAAGAAAATGATGACGAAGAAAGCAAAGACAATGACAACGACAATGACAAAGACATCGGGGATGATGATATGCAGGGTGATGAGGGAGACCTGGATGACAACAATTCTGGTGGCAACAGTGGCAATGGCGGAAACAATGGAGGCAACGAGGATGCTGCAAGTGAGGAAACAGAGAGTGATGACGAGCAATCCACACTTCAATATTTACTTCAAAAGAAAAAGGATACAAAGCCAAAGGGGCTTGACGAGGCAGTTAGCATCTCTATGAGAGATGTTGTAATGATGGGCGAGGAAAGTTACTGCAAAATGCCACACATCCGCATGTTCGAAGTGAAAGAAATGTGGGATCTCGACGTGGAGCCGATTGCAGTGCTAGTGAACTAAATGTTCCAAGAGCTGTTGAGAACAAAAGAAATGGAACTGGGGATTGAATTCAACCTTGAGGAAGTCTGCCCCAAGTGGATTCGCAAGAAAATCATGAGGGAGATAGGGGTTGTACATGAACCCAAGGAAGTTGGTGTACCACCACTTCCACCACCAAAGAAGAAAAGGAGTGTCAGTTTCGTGTCAGAGCCAACGGCGGTGACAGAGACAATGGAGGAACTGCGAGCTATGCGTGCCCAAAATGGTCAAGATCTGCAAGATGGAAAGCAAACAAAGTCAGCCATGAAGAAATCTGGGCATTTTCAGTTGCAACATCAGGCAATACATCATTCAAAAGAGGCATGTCCTAGCACACATAAGAACCAGCTTGAAACCAATACAGCATGAAGCTCAACAGCACGACACTCAGATCTCACTAGGGGAAAAGATGCAAATGTTGTAGTTTCACCAGGAACAGTTCCAAAACAGGAAGCAAGTGCCTCACAAATTCTACCAAGTCATTCTAGGGAGGAAGCAAGTTCATCTATTTTTCAGGCAAGTGATGCACATGCATCAGTTCAACCTACAGCAGGAGGAACAACTCAAATGAAACAGGATGCATCATTGCAAGTAAGCAGAGCAATCCCTAGGACAAGCCCTAGTGGGAGGCAACCACTAAGTAGTCTAAGTGGCCAAGCACAATATCCTGATCAAGGGAATGGGATGCAATCAGCCAACGACACCCAGAGGGGCAAATTGCTTCATTACAAAGCACCACAACATGCTGCACCATTAGATGCAGGTCAGGAGAACATACCTCTAGTGTCAATCACAGGGGTTGGAGGGATGGAAGGTGTCATCGGCGGCAACATGAAACAAAGTTTGGAAGCAAAGTTTCTAAAAGCTCAGGGCAAGTTGCCTACTTTCATATCTACAGTTGCCCAATCATCCCCTTACCCGCAGCTGAAGGATATCAATTTTTTTATGCTAACAAGGAGCTCAGTCCACTAGAAATAAATGTTCTAGATGTCAGTGAGCTCTTGTCAAGGTGTGTTCCCCCATCTAGCAACGATTTGCAAAGCAAGTCAGCAAATCACATTCCAGCAGAGATGGATGGACAACATTTTCAGCATAGCAAAAGTGAAAGCTCAAATTTTGAACGTGAATACTGCCCAGCTCCAAGTTTTGATATTTTCAAATACGATTTTCCTACAGCACATGTATATGATGGAGCAGAATGAGTTGCCAGGGAAAACGTATTGGCTGAGCATGAGTTCTTACAGTATCAAGTAACCAAGGAGCTAGTCATTGAAATAATTGAAGATGAAAAAGTTGTTAATCTCGAAGGCATAGATGAAGTGTATGCACATGCAGAAGAACAGGCTATGAACTGTGAGCTTGAGTCCCTGCAGTATCAAGTACCCAAGGAGCCACTCATTGAAATAATTGACGACGATCATGCCGTGGATCTTGAAGGCATAGTTAGGAACATTTACCAGACACCTGAAAAAGTTGCCCACAACCAAGTAGTAGTGGGATCAGGCAGTAATATTTATAGCAGCAGTAGCTCAGGAGAGAAGGTCCCACATCAATTTGAGAGAAGGATTATCAAGCCACCTCCTTGCAAGAGGTCACCATTCATGGACTATAACAAGAGGAAAGTGTACATATGCAAACCTTAAGTAAGCAGGCTATATGCATCGGTTATTCTGCGTGGGAGATTGAATGAAGAAGAATCACCATATGAAGATACTAGGTATGACATTTTTTGTGAGGCATTTTTACATGTTTTTCTAGGCAATTAAAATGCACTTTTCAGGCAATTCAGGCTGTATTCATAGGCAAACAAAAGTAAAAGAAGCAGGCAAAAATAGTACCATAGTAACATAATCACCCCATCCAAATTATATGCTAACCACAATGCACTTCCAGGCAGTAAGACATTTTCCAATACCTTACATATGCTAACTAGAATGCACTTTTCAGGCAGTAACAATTCATTTGCAAATTGTTGCAACCCCAAGTTTCTGTTCCTTAGGCAAAACATGATCTATTTTCTAGGCAATCAAAAGTATAGTAGCATGCAAGTTGGTTACTTTTTTCTCCTGGTTGTCCTTTTTTGGTCTTTTCTTTTTGATCGCAGCCTGAAGGTAATTGACTACAATGGATATGATGTCTCGATGAGGGAGCTTGCAAACTCTATGAAAAAAGAAGGATATGTCTTGACACATGTAATGGAAATTGGCATACTATCCATAGCGATGAATTTGCCAGTATACTCCAAGAAGGTTCTCATGCCCCTGAGGTTCTCGGTAAGAAAAAGGACTAGGAGTCATTACTACTTCAGGTTTTCCATTTGTTTGTTCTTGGTCCCTACTTGGTCATTTCCAACCACTTTTTTTGTTTTTACAGACAAGGATGCAACAGATGACTTTCCCCTCCAATGATTTGAACAGCCAAGAGATTATTTCCCGATTCAAGAAATCAAATCACCTGGACCGGAAAGATATGGTAAGTCCACGTTTCTCAAATTTCCACTATAGTATTCTTTTCCTATTCCTTTTTTCCCACCCACATGCAAATAGCACAGTACTAGTTTCAGCACATGCACGAAGTTGCCATAGTGCAGAATCACAATTAGCTTTTTCGCATAGCTTGAGAAAACTTTACATGCTTTCTATGTCTCTTCAAGTTCCCTACAGACTATGTTCTTACGCCCAGCTTTTTTTCTGCCCTTTTTCCCATAGATAATGTTCCCTGTGTTAGAGAATATCGACAAGTCTAAGAAAGTTACAGGCAACCATTATTGGGTCTTCAACGTGAATATAAGGGATCGAAGGTTCGAGGTGCTTGATTCATGGAGGACACTTCAGCACAAGACTCTAGATGTCTGCGCAAGGATTATGGTTGCTAGTTTTCGGGCTCTGTGGGAAGAGCACTATCCCAAGTCTCACATCTCATTGGATGACTTCCCACTAAGAAACATTGATGTGCCAAAACAAACTAACAAGTAAGCATCAATTCCCAGACAAACTCCAAAACAAAGTCCTAACAAATTCACACTTTGTTTCGTAGCTGACCTGAAACATTCTCTATTATTTTGCTTAGATTCGAATGTGGTATTTTTGCTCTCTCATTCGCAAATGGGTGGGAAGCAAGGAACATTCCAAGATTTACAGCATAGGATGTCCCAAATAACAGGAAGCAGTTGACAAACACGTGGGTTAACACCAAGCACAACAAGGCTCCATGGGAAGCTGTACTGAAGTTAGCTTAGGTCAGTTTTTTTACCATTCATGTTTCTTACTGACTTTTCTTTTTGCTCGCGTAAAAACTGAAGTTTGCCAGCATTTTTTTACATGATGATTATTTGCATCATCATCCTTTTTCCAGAAGTCATGTGTAATTTTTTGAACAAACAAGGAGTTGCTTGAAACCATTCTGTAACTTGCAACAACACCAAACAGAAATTGGCTATTTTTCTATGCAAAAATGTAGTCATGGAACACCCAGATTTAACTACAACATTTTTTTGCAAGCAGGCAATTCAAACTGTAGTACCAGGCAATCTAAACTATATAATCATGCAATCCAAAATACTAATACAGTTATCCAGAGCATTTTTGAACCTTACAGGCTTAAAAAGCAAGTTGTCTTGTTTGCATGAAAGACAGTAATCCAAATGAGGGTAAACAAGTAGGTTCGTACAGAAAAATAGCAAATGTCATTCCTAATATATCACCGGGCATCTAGTCATCGCTCATTTTTTTGTCTTTGATAATTGAAACTCCATCTGTGTTTTCCCATTCCTGCAGTGTTCATCATGCCAATCTTGTGGTGCACAGTGCACTATTGTGGTTGAAAGACCCACAGTAACTGCACTTGTTTTTCCTCTTCAGATGTAGCTCTAGTGCTGATTGCAACCTTTTCGACTTTGCTCTCCCTTGTGTAGTTGATTTTGGGGGGTCTCTAGGAACTTGGGGGTCAGGTGTACTAGAATCACCTTGCGCAGCTGCAACAGCTACATGCAGGGATTCCATGGGGAGTGGTTGTCGTGCATGTCCACCGGGAGGTTGCGCTAAGGTAGATGAAAGTGGGGCAACATGTGTTTGTTGTACAATAGTAGAAGTTGTATACAGCCCAGAACCACAAGGAAATGTTGCAAAATCTGTAGGCAATGCTGCAAGGCCAGCATTTGCTGTAGTACCCATGGGTGGTGGCACATTCCCCCTAAGTGGTAGTGCAGGTCAATAGCTTTGTTGGGGAGCCCTCATCATTGTTGGTGCAGGCTCTCTGGTTAGTGTTCCAGGGCTGAACAGTTGTCGTGGAGCCCCCCTCAGTATTTGCCCAGGCCCACTGTTTAGTGTCGGAGTCCCCAACAGTTGTTGTGGAGGCCCCCTGGGTTGTGGCGCAGATCCACTACCTTGAGTGACAAACCCTGACGGTCGCCCTGCAGCGCATGAGCTTGGCACCGCAGACCCTTTGTGCACTGACGCACCCCAACTGTTGTGTGTGGTTGCACACCCTGCCCCATACCGTGTGTAGGTAGTGATGCTGCATTTCTTGGTGGTGGGGCAGAAGTAGTTTGACAGTGCCTATCACTAGCAGGGGCTTGCACAACATGTGGTGGTGCGTTGCCACTACTCACCGAAGCATTTGTCATTGGTGGCACAGGACCACTAGCTGATGGTGGAGGCCCACCAGTGTGTCCACTGGGATGGGCTGTTATTTTCTTTTTCCTTGACAGGCTGAGATTTTTTATTTCATGACATGCTCCACGCATATGCTTCTTTACAATATTTGTCGCAGCATCTGATGCACTGGCAACCTTAGCAAGTCCACCAAAATCCATCATCAAATTTGCATGACGAAGTTCTTTCTTCGATTGTTCCGGCATCTCATCAGGCTGATCCTCAACAGCATGGGGTGCATCTGGGATTGCTAGGGGTGTCCATCTTCTTTTGATGTACTGCGTTGGGATTTCATCAACTCCAAGATGGTTGAAAACCTTCAAAATATGGCAGCAAAACATACCATCCCTATCAAACTTGCAACACTCACATCCGTAGTCTCCAGCACTAGTTTCAACAGTCACAAAATAGCTCCTAGAACCATATTTAGCAACCCATTCTTGCTTGGGGTAAAGCTCATACAAGTGTTCACCGTGGGGCCGCACGTTGTACCTTGTAGTCAACTGAAACTCGTCATGGAACTTCTCGTACAAGTCTCTAGTGTATGAATTGTAGGCTTGCTTTTCAATTGGGTAAGATGACCACATTTCACTCTGCAAATGTCCTGTCCTGTAGTCCTTCGCACCCTCTCAAATTAGTATGTGTGTTTGGATTTTCTGATATTGCTTCATGAAGTTCAAGATGGACTTGTGTGGGTTCACATAACGCTTAAGGACAGCATTGAACCCCTCGCTGCGTTGAGTTGACTGCAAGAAAGGGAAGAATTGGTGCTTGAAGTAACAGGGCACCCATGTTTCTCGGTACTTGTATAGATTCTCAAAGTTGGAGTCAGTCATAGCCTCATACTTCATCATCAGCTCACACCAACCTGCCTCAAACTCCTCTGGTGTCAAGCTAAAGTCAACAGTCAACACAATTGTTGAAATCTTTGGACAAGCCAGGGTTTCATCCCAACAATGCTCCAAGCTTCTCTTGTGCTTTCTTCATAATATGCCAGCGACAACAGCGGTGCACACTTGTAGGGAAGATCTTTTTAATTGAATGTGCCATTGCGATGTCTTGGTCGGTTATGATGTTGGTTGGTGCTACTGAAGGAAATATGCCCTAGAGGCAATAATAAAGTTATTATTTATTTCCTTATTTCATGATAAATGTTTATTATTCAAGCTATAATTGTATTAACCGGAAACATAATACATGTGTGTATACATAGACAAACATAGTGTCACTAGTATGCCTCTACTTGACTAGCTCGTTGATCAAAGATGGTTGTGTTTCCTAGCCATAGACATGAGTTGTCATTTGATTAACAGGATCACATCGTTAGGAGAATGATGTGATTGACTTGACCCATTCCGTTAGCTTGGCACTTGATCGTTTATACATGTTCCTATGACTATGAGATTATGCAACTCCCGTTTACTGGAGGAACACTTTGTGTGCTACCAAACATGACAACGTAACTGGGTGATTATAAAGGTGCTCTATAGGTGTCTCCAAAGGTACATGTTGGGTTGGCGTATTTCGAGATTAGGATTTGTCACTCTGATTGTCAGAGAGGTATCTCTGGGCCCTCTCGGTAATGCACATCACTATAAGCCTTGCAAGCAATGTGACTAATGCGTTAGTTGCGGGATGATTCATTACGTAACCAGTAAAGAGACTTGCCGGTAACGAGATTGAACTAGGTATTGAGATACCGACGATCGAATCTCGGGCAAGTAACATACCGATGACAAAGGGAACAACGCATGTTGATATGCGGTTTGACCGATAAAGATCTTCGTAGAATATGTGGGAGCCAATATGAGCATCCAGGTTCCGCTATTGGTTATTGACCGGAAACATGTTTCGGTCATGTCTACATTGTTCTCGAACCCGTAGGGTCCGCACACTTAAGGTTTCGATGATAGTTATATTATGAGTTTATGAGTTTTGATGTACCGAAGAAGTTCGGAGTCTTAGATGAGATCGGGGACATAACGAGGAGTCTCGAAATGGTCGAGACGTAAAGATCGATATATTAGACGACTATATTCGGACTTCGGAAAGGTTTCGAGTGATTCAGGTATTTTTTGGAGTACCGGAGAGTTACAGGAATTCGCCGGGGAGTATATGGGCTTTATTGGGCTTTAGGGGAAAGAGAGAGGAGAGGCTGGGCGCCCCCCCCCCCCCGCCCCAAGGCCTAGTTCGAATTGGACTAAGGGGAGGGGCTGCGCCCCCTCCTTCCTTCTCTTCTCTTCCCCGTTTCCTTGACTCCTACTCCTACTACTTGGAAGGGGGGGGGGAATCCTACTCCCGGTGGGAGTAGGACTCCTCCTTGGCGCGCCTCCTCCTGGCCGGCCGCCCCCTCCCCCTTGATCTTTTATATACGAGGACAGGGGGGCACCTCTAGGCAAAACAACAATTGATCCCTTGGATCTCTTAGCCGTGTGCGGTGCCCTCCTCCACCAGAGTCCACCTTGATAATATCATAGCGGTGCTTAGGCGAAGCCCTGCGACGGTAGAACATCAAGATCGTCACCACTACGTCGTGCTGACAGAACTCTCCCTCAACACTCGGCTGGATCGGATTTCGAGGGACGTCATCGAGCTGAACGTGTGCTAGAACTCGGAGGTGCCGTAGTTTCGGTGCTTGATCGGTTGGGCCGTGAAGATGTACGACTACATCAACCGGGTTGTGCTAACGCTTCCGCTATCGGTCTACGAGGGTACGTGGACAACACTCTCCCCTCTTGTTGCTATGCATCACCATGATCTTGCGTGTGCGTAGGAATTTTTTTGAAATTACTACGTTCCCCAACAGTGGAAACAAAGCCTAGGTTTTATGCGTTGATGTTATATGCACGAGTAGAACACAAGTGAGTTGTGGGCAATACAAGTCATACTGCTTACCAGCATGTCATACTTTGGTTCAGCGGTATTGTTGGATGAAGCAGCCCGGACCGACATTACGCGTACGCTTACGCGAGACTGGTTCTACCGACGTGCTTTGCGCACAGGTGGCTGGCGGGTGTCAGTTTCTCCAACTTTACTTAAACCGAGTGTGGCTACGCCCGGTCCTTGAGAAGGTTAAAACAGCACTAACTTGACGAACTATCGTTGTGGTTTTGATGCGTAGGTAAGAACGGTTCTTGCTCAGCCCGTAGCAGCCACGTAAAACTTGCAACAACAAAGTAGAGGACGTCTAACTTGTTTTTGCAGGGCATGTTGTGATGTGATATGGTCAAGACGTGATGAGATATAAGTTGTTGTATGAGATGATCATGTTTTGTTGAAGTTATCGGCAACTGGCAGAAGCCCTATGGTTGTCTCTTTGTTGCATAAGATGCAAGTGCCAAATAATTGCTTTACTTTATCGCTATGCGATAGCAATAGTTGCAAGAGTGATAGTTGGCGAGACGACCATGTGATGACACATTGATATAGATCAAGATGATGGAGATCATGGTGTCATGCCGGTGATGATGGAGATCATGACAATGCTTTGGAGATGGAGATCAAAGGCACAAGATGATGATGGTCATATCATGTCACATATTTTGATTGCATGTGATGTTTATCTTTTATACATCTTATTTTGCTTAGTTCGGCGGTAGCTTTATAAGATGATCTCTCACTAAATTATCAATAAGTGTTCTCCCTGAGTATGCACCATTGCGAAAGTTCTTCGTGCTAAGACACCATGTGATGATCGGGTGTGATAGGCTCTACGTTCAAATACAACGGGTGCAAAACAGTTGCGCATGCGGAATACTCAGGTTAAACTTGACGAGCCTAGCATATAACAGATATGGCCTCGGAACACGGAGACCGAAAGGTCGAGCGTGAACCATATAGTAGATATGATCAACATAGTGATGTTCACCATTGAAACTACTCCATCTCACGTGATGATCGGACATGGTTTAGTTGATTTGGATCACGTGATCACTTAGAAGATTAGAGGGATGTCTATCTAAGTGGGAGTTCTTAAGTAATATGATTAATTGAACTTTAATTTATCATGAACTTAGTCCTGGTAGTATTTTGCAAATTATGTTGTAGATCAATAGCTCGCGTTATAGCTTCCCTATGTTTTTTATATGTTCCTAGAGAAAAATTATGTTGAAAGATGTTAGTAGCAATAATGCGGACTTGGTCCGTGATCTGAGGTTTATCCTCATTGCTGCACAGAAGAATTATGTCCTTTATGCACCACTAGGTGACAGACCTATTGTAGGAGCAGATGCAGACGTTATGAACGTTTGGCTAGCTCAATATGATGACTACTTGATAGTTTTGTGCACCATGCTTTATGGCTTAGAACCGGGACTACAAAAACGTTTTTGAAACGTCATGGAACATATAAGATGTTTCAAGAGATGAAATTGGTATTTCAGACTCATGCCCGTGTCAAGAGGTATGAGACCATTGACAAATACTTCGCCTAAAAGATGGAGGAGAATTGCTCAACTAGTGAGCAAGTACTTAGATTGTCTGAGTACTACAATCGCTTGAATCAAGTGGGAGTTAATCTTCCAGATAAGATAGTGATTGGCAGAGTTCTCTAGTCACCATCACCAAGTTAGTAGAACTTTGTGATGAACTATAGTATGCAAGGGATGACAAAAACGATTCCCGAGCTCTTCGTAATGTTGAAATCGACGAAGGTAGAAATCAAGAAAGAGCATCAAGTGTTGATGATTGACAAGATCACTAGTTTCAAGAGAAGGGCAAAGGGAACGAAAGGGAACTTCAAGTAGAATGACAAGCAAGTTGTCACTCCCGTGAAGAAGCCCAAAGCTGGACCAAAGCCTGAAACTGAGTGCTTACACTGCAAAGGAAATGGTCACTGGAAGCGGAAATGCCCCGAATATTTGGTGGATAAGAAGGATGGCAAAGTGAACAAGGGTATATTTGATATACAGGTTATTGATGTGTACCTTACT
Organism: Triticum aestivum; assembly: GCF_018294505.1. Taxonomy (NCBI): domain Eukaryota; kingdom Viridiplantae; phylum Streptophyta; class Magnoliopsida; order Poales; family Poaceae; genus Triticum; species Triticum aestivum. The sequence continues at coordinate 601,223,472 of NC_057804.1, forward strand.
AGTGTTTATAGTAGCCCCTGAGTATTTGATACTTGTTCGGTTGCTATGATTAGTAATTTGAAACAGGAGTTACAGAATAAACAGAGACTAGTTGAGGGTGAAGTGACGATGTATGTTGGAAGTGGTTCCAAGATTGATAAGCTCATCATCGTACACTCCCTATATTTTCGAGATTAGTGTTGAACCTAAATAAATGTTATTTGGTGTTTGCGTTGAGCATAAATATGATTAGATCATGTTTATTGTGATACGGTTATTCATCTAAGACAGAGAATAAATTGTTATTCTGTTTACATGAATAAAACCTTCTATGGTCATACACCCAATGTTGATGGTTTATTGAATCTTGATCGTAGTAATACACATATTCATAATATTGATGCCAAAAGATGCAAAGTTAATAATGATAGTGCAACTTATTTGTGGCACTGCCGTTTGGGTCATATCGGTGTAAAGCGCATGAAGAAACTCCATAAAGATGGATTTTTGGAATCACTTGGTTATGAATCATTTGATGCTTGTGAACCGTGCCTTTTGGGCAAGATGACTAAAACTCCGTTCTCCGGAACAATGGAATGAGCTACTGACTTATTGGAAATAATACATACCGATGTATGTGATCCAATGAGTGTTGATGCTCATGGCGAGTATCGTTATTTTCAAACCTTCACACATGATTTGAGCATATATGAGTATATCTACTTAATGAAGCACAAGTCTGAAACATTTGAAAAGTTCAAAGGATTTCAGAGTGAAGTGGAGAATCATCATAACAAGAAAATAAATTTTCTACGATCTGATCGTGGAGGAGAATATTTGAGTTATGAGTTTGGCCTTCATATAAAACAATGTGGAATAGTTTCACAGTTCACACCACCTGGAACACCACAATGTTATGGTGTGTCCGAACGTCGTAACCGCACTTTATTGGATATTGTGCAATCTATGATGTCTCTTATCGGTTTACCACTATCGTTTTGGGGTTATGCATTAGAGACAATTGCATTCACTTTAAATAGGGCACCATCAAAATCCGTTGAGATGACACCTTATGAACTATGGTTTGGCAAGAAACCAAAGTTGTCGTTTCTTAAAGTTTGGGGCTGCGAGGCTTATGTGAAAAAGTTTCAACCTGATAAGCTCGAACCCAAATCGGAGAAGTGCGTCTTCACAGAATACCCAAAGGTAACTATTGGGTACACCTTCTATCACAGATCCGAAGGCAAGATATTCGTTGCTAAGATGGATCCTTTCTAGAGAAGGAGTTTCTCTCGAAAGAAGTGAGTGGGAGGAAAGTAGAGCTTGATAAGGTAATTTGTACCTTCTCCCGAATTGGAAAGAGTTCATCACAGAAATCAGTTCCAGTGATTCCTACACCAATTAGTGAGGAAGCTAATGATGATGATCATGAAACTTAAGATTAAGTTACTACAAAACCTCGTAGGTCTTCCAAAGTATAGTCCGCACCAGAGTGGTACGGTAATCCTGTTCTAAAAGTCATGTTACTAGACCATGATGAACATACAAACTATGAGGAGGCGATGATGAGCCCAGATTCCATGAAATGGCTTGAGGCCATAAAATCTGAGATATGATCCATGTATGAGAAAAAAGTATGGACTTTGATTGACTTGCTCGATGATCAGCAAGCCATGTTAAATGAATGGATCTTCAAGAGGAAGACGGACACTGATAGTAGTGTTACTATCTACTAAGCTCGACTTGTTGCAAAAGGTTTTCGACAAGTTCAAAGTGTTGAATACAATGAGATTTTCTCACTCGTAACGATGCTTAAGTCTATCCGAATCATGTTAGCAATTGCCACATTTTTATGAAATCTGGCAAATGGATGTCAAAACTGCATTCCTTAAATGGATATTTCTTCAAGAAGAGTTGTATGTGATGCAACCAGAAGGTTTTGTCAATCCCAAAGGTGCTAACAAATTGTGCAAGCTCTAGCGATCCATCTGTAGACTGGTGCAAGCATCTCAGAGTTGGAATATACGCTTTGATAAGTTGATCAAAGCATATGGTTTTATACAGACTTTTAGAGAAGCCTGTATTTGCAAGAAAGTGAGTGGGAGCTCTATAGCATTTCTAAAACTATATGTAGATGGCATATTGTTGATTGGAAATGATATAGAAATTCTGGATAGCATAAAAGGATACTTGAATAAGAGTTTTTCAAAGAAAGACCTCGGTGAAGCTACTTACACATTGAGCATCAAGATCTATAGAGATAGATCAAGACGCTTGATAAGATTTTTCAATAAGTACATACCTTGATAAGATTTTGAAGTAGTTCAAAATAGAACAGTCAAAGAAGGAGTTCTTGTCTGTGTTACAAAGGTGTGAAGTTGAGTAAGACTCAAAACCCGACCATGGCAGAAAATAGAAAGAGAATGAAAAGTCATTCCCTATGCCTCAGTCATAGGTTCTATAAAGTATGTAATGCTGTGTACCAGACCTATTGTATACTCTGCTCTGGTTTGGCAAGGGAGTACAATAGTGATCTAGGAGTAGATCACTGGACATTGGTCAAAATTATCCTTAGTGGAATAAGGATATGTTTCTCGATTATGGAGGTGACAAAAGGTTCGTCGTAAAGGGTTACGTCGATACAAGTTTTGGCACTGATCTAGATGACTCTAAGCCTTAATCTGGATACATATTGAAAGTGGGAGCAATTAGCTAGAGTAGCTCCGTGCAGAGCATTGTAGACATAGAATATTTGCAAAATACATACGGCTCTGTATGTGACAGACCCATGAACTAAACTTCTGTCACGAGCAAAACATGATCATACCTTAGTACTCTTTGGGTGTTAATCACATAGCGATGTGAACTAGATTATTTACTCTAGTAAACCCTTTGGGCGCTGATCACATGATGATGTGAACTATGGGTGTTAATCACATGCAGATGTGAATATTAGTGTTAAATCACATGGTGATGTGAACTAGATTATTGACTCTAGTGCAAGTGGGAGACTGAAGGAAATATGCCCTAGAGGCAATAATAAAGTTATTATTTATTTCCTTATTTCATGATAAATGTTTATTATTCATGCTAGAATTGTATTAACCGGGAACATAATACATGTGTGTATACATACACAAACATAGTGTCACTAGTATGCCTCTACTTGACTAGCTCGTTGATCAAAGATGGTTGTGTTTCCTAGCCATAGACATGAGTTGTCATTTGATTAACGGGATCACATCATTAGGAGAATGATGTGATTGACTTGACCCATTTCGTTAGCTTGGCACTTTATCGTTTAGTATGTTGCTATTGCTTTCTTCATGACTTATACATGTTCCTATGACTATGAGATTATGCAACTCCCGTTTACTAGAGGAACACTTTGTGTGCTACCAAATGTCACAACGTAACTGGGTGATTATAAAGGTGCTCTACAGGTGTCTCCAAAGGTACATGTTGGGTTGGCGTATTTCGAGATTAGGATTTGTCACTCTGATTGTCAGAGAGGTATCTCTAGGCCCTCTCGGTAATGCACATCACTATAAGCCTTGCAAACAATGTGACTAATGAGTTAGTTGCGGGATGATGCATTACGTAATGAGTAAAGAGACTTGCCGGTAACGAGATTGAACTAGGTATTGAGATACCGACGATCGAATCTCGGGCAAGTAACATACCGATGACAAAGGGAACAACGTATGTTATGCGGTTTGACCGATAAAGATCTTCGTAGAATATGTGGGAGCCAATATAAGCATCCAGGTTCCGCTATTGGTTATTGACCGGAAATGCGTTTCGGTCATGTCTACATTGTTCTCAAACCCGTAGGGTCCGCACGCTTAAGGTTTCGATGACAGTTATATTATGAGTTTATGAGTTTTGATGTACCGAAGGAGTTCGGAGTCCCGAATGAGATCGGGGACATGACGAGGAGTCTCGAAATGGCCGAGACGTAAAGATCGATATATTGGACGACTATATTCGGACTTCGGAAAGGTTCCGAGTGATTCAGATATTTTTCGGAGTACCGAAGAGTTATGGAAATTCGCCGGGAAGTATATGGGCCTTATTGGGTTTTGGGGGAAAGAGAGAGGAGAGGCTGGGCGCCCCCCCCCCAAGGCCTGCGCCCCCTCCTTCCTTCTCTTCTCTTCCCCCTTTCCTTGACTCCTACTCCTACTACTTGGAAGGGGGGGAATCCTACTCCCGGTGGGAGTAGGACTCCTCCTTGGCGCGCCTCCTCCTGGCCGGCCGCCCCCTCCCCCTTGATCCTTTATATACGGGGGAAGGGGGGCACCCCTAGGCACAACAACAATTGATCCCTTGGATCTCTTAGCCGTGTGCGGTGCCCCTCTCCACCATAGTCCACCTCGATAATATCGTAGCGGTGCTTAGGCGAAGCCCTACGATGGTAGAATATCAAGATCGTCACCACACTGTCGTGCTGACGGAACTCTCCCTCAACACTCGGCTGGATCGGAGTTCGAGGGACGTCATCGAGATGAACGTGTGCTAGAACTCGAAGGTGCCGTAGTTTCAGTGCTTGATCGGTTGGGCCGTGAAGACGTACGACTACATCAACCGCGTTGTGCTAGCGCTTCCGCTATCGGTCTACGAGGGTACATGGACAACACTCTCCCCTCTCGTTGCTATGCATCACCATGATCTTGTGTGTGCGTAGGAATTTTTTGAAATTACTACGTTCCCCAATAGCTACTCCATGCATTGCTTCAAGGAAGGTCTCGAATAGCCAATCAAAACTAGATGCCAACTCTTGCCTAACAAAACCACAGCCCAACATAAATGATTGCCCATGTCGATTAATTCCAATAAATGGTGCAAAGGGCATGTTGTACATGTTAGTCATGTATGTTGTGTCAAAGGATATGCAATCATGATAAGCTTCCATGTATGCCTTCCGTGTTGCACCATCGACCCAAAAAATATTCTCCACTCCGTCTTCTTCATCATACTTTATCTTGTAAAAAAAGTCTGGATCTTCTTTTTGCTAATCTTTGAAGTATGCTACTGTCTCTATCATGTCGCCTTCTCTTGTAGCATCCTTGTTCAAGACCGTCTTCAGGTTCGTAATGTGCTTAGTTCCATAAGGCACAATTAGCTCTGTCCCATAGAAGTCTGACATGATGTGCATCATACGCCCTGCATTCAATGAAGTCAGAATAGAGTGGTTAATCCTTGTTACCTAAGAATAGTACCAAAAAACAATTTTATTTCTTTCATCGGGCAACTCAAATGGAGATTTTAGGCATTTTCATCCTCCTGTACAAGCAATTAACACAACAAACACGCATGCAACTCAGCAGTGGGTAAAAAATACAAAGAACAAGCTGCATAAAACCAGAGACACAAACTTATGTTGGGCAGTGGTTTGTACTAATATGCATTTGTGCAAAAGGCAGATAGACAGGTAGTAAATATACATTGATCAACTAATAGACAAATACTAGGCAAGTACACCTACCACATCTCATAACAAAGACAAGACAACAGAGACACGACCCTTGCTTTGTTTTCTGATCAAAGGAGGCAAATACTACTTAAAAATAAGGCAAGTTTTAGTGGGTACCAGACTTTTTTTCATCAAACCAAGCATGTTTGTGTACTTAGTCTGGCAAATCACACACATATTGCAAGCAAGATGTACACAACACTTAGGAAAGTCTGGGCAGTTAAAATTGTCGGAGAGGAGGGTAATATGGTTACAGACCTGTTGTCAAGTTGTAGTTATGTAGGTGGGTAAGGAAGGCCTTTTCTTCTGGTGGGATCCCTTGGTGCGATCTCAAGTACTTAGTCAAACTTGATTTGTCAACTAGTGGATGGTTGTGCTCGCCAACAAAATATATCACTTCCCATCTGCCATCTATCAGCTTGACAACCATCTTAGCTTTGCACCCAGTTTGCACTATTTTATCTCTCTTTCATTTCTTGCTCATCTTTTTGGTTTTATTATCATCATCAAGAAAGACAATATCCTCGTCTTCATCATCATCTTTTGTTTGCTCAACGATATCATCTAGCACAGGAATTTTTTCTGCCCCTCCTTCATCAGCTTCAGGCTCTCGAAACTTGTTGCAAACAAACTGTTGTTTTATCAACACTCTAGTTTTCACAGCCTTCCTTGAAGTATTCTTTTTGACTGAAAAACCAATCTGCAAGGCATATGCATTGTAGTGCTCTTTGGCGCCTTCCAAAGTGTCAAACCTCATGCCCACATGAGGCTCCTTGGGTTGTGACCAAGCATCTTCATCATTTTCAGCACCAAAGCCTGTCAAACCATTACCAACAGTCACACTTGTATCACCCGCGGCATCCGTTCCATCAAGGGTATGACCATCAGTTTCAGATTCTTGTGCTGCAGGTGCTTGCTCATCTGTCTCCACTATTTTTGCCACAGGAGCAGTGGCATTTTGCACTATAGGAGGATTAGGAGAATCACCGGTAAACTCGGGGTTTTGAGGAATCTGTTGTGTAGAGTTCACTGGATCACCAATATCGGTATCATCTGGTTCCTCATTTAGGTCAATCATCTTAACAGCCTATGCAACATTTAAACCAGAAAACCAAAGCTAGTTAGCTTGATGAGACGAGCAAGTAAGAAACTAAATTCAGGCACTGACAAGTAAATGATAAGATAGCATCTTTTTTGTTGTAAGAAACAGTTCAACATACAACATGGGTTTTTGCTTGTATCACAATTTTTACTAACTTTTTATTCATTTAAAAATGCAGGAAACTCATACATATGCATGGTTTTCAAGGATCTCAAGGGGGAAGCAAGCTAGATGCCAAAGAGTAGCAGTTTTTTTGGAGTGTTTTCAGCATGGATTTCACACCAAAAAACAGAGAGAGCAGCATCATGTTTTGTGTTAGAAAAAACTTAAGAATAGCAGCAGTCATGGGCAACATATGTTTGTCCTTTTTATGTTCGGTACTTTTGTTTTTCTCCTAAAGTTTGTACTAGCAGGAACTTTGGTTATCACTGTCTTTGTGTAGTCGCTTTTTCAAGTAAACTGTTTGTCCAGGTCATGAGTTTTATTTTTCTTTTCATGCTGCAACTGATGCATCAATTTTATTGTAGTTGTATAGGAAATTTCTTTGCCATTTCCATTTTGCAGGATCAAAATAGCAATATATGTTGCATCCACGGCATTGTTCCCCACTAATTGCAAGATCACAACAACAACAACCGTTTGTAGGATCATGCTGAAGGATTTAATGCAACCTAGACCTTATTGGAAAGGTAAATTAAACCTCACTTTTTTTTGTCACTGCTGAATAAAAGTACAAAGGATAAAACTGACCAGTTGTAGTAGATTTTAGCTTTCTACATCACTTGCTTCTTCACAATAGTTTTATTGCCTACCCCCTCTTTCATCCAAGTTGCTTTTCAATCAGCCATGAGTTGCCCTTTTTCACAGTACTTCTTGCCTAATGTTTACATTTTTGCAAGCTGATAATGCAAGCAATGATTTTTTTTGCCTAGTATGCAAGTTGCTTCAGACAATTATATTTTTTTGCCTAACTTCATCCAAGTTACTTTTTACATTAGCCATGATTTTTTGCATAATGTTTTAGAATGCAACTTACTACTACGAAGTCAATTTGCTGCCGAGCACATGCTTACAATATTTTTCCACCCATCAACCAAGTCCCTTTCCCATCAGCCATCAGCCCTGACGTTCATCCCCTTTTTTTGCTTCTTGCCACATGCTTACAATATTTTTTCTCAAACAATATGTGTTTTTTGTAAGAAACTAGTAGATGATTCAACACAGGGGGTTAAAAATGCTTCCATATGAAACAGGATGAAACACAGATGGAGCAAATCAAGAAGCAGATCCAATTTTTCTACAGAACATGCTGGAGAGGGGTGGGGCTGTTGGAAGGTGAGCAGATCTACTGTTTTTACCTCAGAACTCCCCTGCCTCTGCTGCTTCTAGGTGTGTTCAGATCAACAGTTTCATGGAGCAGGGCGTGAAGCTTTTGCGATTTGAGGAGGATGAATCTTGCCTCTTTTCTTGGGGGAGAAGATGGTGTCGATGTTCTGCCGGCTGGCGCCTTGAATAGGAGGGGAGGAGAGGTGGGGGGTGAGGGAAAGTAGGATGGGAGGGATCACGTGAGGGGGGGTGGGAAGGTGGGGATGGAACAACCACGTGAGTCTAGGAGACCGGTTGGTGGTAGCGATTTGGGGTCTTTCCTTTCTGATCGAGGGGGGGACAAAAACTTACCTTTTCGGGGGAGGCTGCCAGGGAACGCTAGGGAGCACCCGGCTGCTCCCTAGACGCGTCCATATTTCAAATATCACAGGAAATTACATTGAAGATGACTAGAGGAGCAGTAATATTTCAATATTATAGGAAAATATATTGCAGATGGGCAAAGGAGCAGTGCAGAGAACAGCAACAGACATGCCTACATCATACTCAACTTTACAGACAGTCAGATAAGCAACAACAACTGGAGTGGATAAACACAGGGACGAGCAGGAATGGTGTCCTTCCATACATAAGCAACTGCATCAAACACCGGCACCGTGTTCTCCGATGGCATCAACCATGGAACTCCTGGCAAGTATCATGCTGACAGGCCATCTGTTTCTGGAACTCAAAAATTAAATCAGATTGACGTGCGATTATGAAGATCCAATGATAACTATGGGTGTTTATTGATCTCCATGAAGGTGTTTGCTGCCTCTTGTACACCCTGCCAGTGACCTCTGTTTCCCATGGCCATGGACATCTGAAAATACAGACTAGACATGTACGGGTGATCAAATTTATGTCACTCGAATGATAGTAACACGTACATTTCGTACGTTACGAATAATGTAACAAGATACAAACCACATGGCTTCCTCTCATTCAGTTACAGCAGAACAAACACTAGAGGAGCAGTGGAGAGGAGGAACGGCAACAAACTGCAACACGCGTCCATGGTACTTTTAAGACACAGTCGAAAGTATAGAGCACCCACGGTGGAAGTAAAAAAATAAGGGAAGATGCACAAATGGTTTCCTGGCTCACCATCATATTTAACCGGCTTAATAATCAATCCATACTAAGATTTCTCCGATGTTTTCGGCCACGAAAGGCATTGATCGATGGTCCCATATCGACAGTTCTGCCGTTTTCCTCTTCCAATGGAGCTCCGTTTTCCTCTTCCAATGGAGCTCCGCTTTCCTCTTTACTTGGGAGCTGGGCGTCCGGCATCTGCATCCTCTCCGCCATGGTTTCCATCCCCATGTGTGACCAAAGGAGCCACACAAAGGTGAGCAGCTCCCCGCCAGTTCCCAAGCTCTTGGCGTGCAGGTACCCCCGGCACCTGCTGGCGGAGTAGCACAGCATCTCCACCCACACACCTTCAATCACCTTCCACATCTTCTCCTCATCTAACTTCAACAGCCCTTCAGCAAGAACCCAAGCGTCGTGGACAAAATAACCTCTGTTTGATGAGTCCTCCACTTTGGCAATTAACCTCTGCGCGACAGCTCTTTCATCCACGGGCGGTTGCTCTTGGCTCCCGAGCATGCTATCGAGTTGGTTGTAGGCTGCTATCAACAGATTCCGCCTTGTGCCAGCCATCAGTATCTCTGGTTTCACGTACAGTAGGTACATCATGTAGTTGGATATCTCCCTGCATCCCACCACAGTTTCGTCATGCCCGGATCTTACACCCATGTCGTAGAAGCACAGGTCTGTCGCGATGTGCCAGATAAGGACGCTCTCATCAAACGATCTCTTTATGATCGACTCCAGGAGCGTGTCGCATTCGTTTTGCTGAATTGTCCACTGGCCCCTGTGGTTGTTGAACCTCGTGTAAGCAGCAGCATCTTGTATGTGTTGCGTCCACCAGCCTATCACTTGTTGCCGAACCAGGATTGTAATTCTGTAGGATGAGTTGCTGGGCTTCATCGACCATTGTTGGTTAACATACTCCTTCCATTTTAGAGAACTCAGGATGGACATACTCATGGTGTACTTTTTGTTTCGGGCAAAGTATCCCATGAAGCTATATTGGGCAACCATGCAGCACAAGCTTTGCGAAACAATGTCAGGAAATGGCCACTGATATGAGAAGACCTCCATCACAGCAGTACAACATAACAATGTGTATGTAACCTTGACATCCTTATCATTATAAGCTTCTTTGTGACTCTGGTGGAACAGACCGATGGCTGCAAATGGCAGGACTACACATCCGAACCTCAGAAAGCGAGCAAGAACAAGAAAGAGGTTCAGTTCTGTATCGGGCAGTTCCATCTCTAGTTTGGTGTACAGAAGATCAAACGTGTCAGATAGCATTTCTTGCAACCGCTCGTATGCTTTTTCTTTTTTATCTAGCGCCAAGAAGGATTCTGTGGCAACAAGACGATCATGGTACAGAGATGCAAGGTCCACAAAAAGCTTTTTGACTTGGTGGTTGCGAATTTTTCTTTGTTCATGAGCCAATGAACGGCCTTCTCCTAGTACTTGACCAAGAACATGTTTGGGAGTCTCAGTAACCCCTTTGGCTTGTGCTTGATCAGGAAGATGTTTGGGAGCCTCGCTATCATCTTCACCTTGTGCTTGATCAGGAAGATGTTTGGGAGCCTCGCTATCATCTTCACCTTGTGCTTGATCAGGAAGATGTTTGGGAGCCACACCATCATATTCTCCTTCTTGTGTTTGATCAGGAAGATAGTTGGGAGCCTCAATATCACCTTCAACTTGATCAGGAAGATGGTTGGAAGCCTCAATACCACCTTCTCTTTGCGCTTGATCAGGAAGATGATGGTCGGCTTGGTAAAGATTGCGCACTTTTTTCACGTAGTGTCCAAGTGAATTGATCTGGCAGCAGCTTTCCGTGTTGTCTGGCTGTGGCTTCGCGCTAGTATCAGAAGAGCTGACTAAGCTATTAATGCTAGCTTTCCGCAGAGCAAATGGCCTCTCTAAGCATTTGATGCACCCGAGGGTGAAGAGCATGATCGCTGCCTGCAACAACTTCTTGTCGCCGCCCCGCCATGATTTACAAAACACATAGATGGACACCGTGAGCTGAGACACAGCAGTGAGGGCGTGCCGCCTCCACAGCTCATTGTCTTCCATATTGTAGGCAGTTATGCCGTCCTGTCCTCCCAGGTGCATCAAGAGGGCAGGCGCCCACACCACCTCTAGGACGCTTTCACCATATGAATTTCGCTGCTCCTTCCCATGGCGATTGAAGAGCGCAGCGAGAGCATATGACGAGAACTCGCAGCTGCCACTCCTCCCACCGATCCACAGCACCTGAGAGACCCATCTGCTCTTTGCCTAGCTCCCCCTCTCTCGTGCTCTCACTTAATGGGCAGTCGCACAGCACAAAACTCGACCCTGAACCACTCAATGGACATAGTTAGTGGTACCACAGTGTTCTCATACGCTGGCCGGCTGAATTACTTACATTAATCACTTATAGTAGTTCGATGAGGTTGCCCGTACATTTAATTATGATCTGCTTTTCTAGATAGCTAGTCATTATCTTGTTTATATGTACGAGTATATACATATAGGAACCAGTGGGCCGTCCATCTAATAGTATTTTGCTTGACTTGCCAGACCCAGCTTGCCTCATTTAGAACTGGGTCCTTAACTTTATGTCTTTTATTCACATGGTTAACGCTAAGTACGGTGGTGTCACATGTGTGCTGCATATCTTATACTCCGTATTAAATTAATTAGTAACTTGCGTCAATCTAGGGGCTATATTTTACTTGACTTGGCTAAATGGTACCGTGGTCTTGCATTCTTTGAATGCATGATTCACATCATTTACTCCAGCCCAGTTGCCTATCTTGTTTATAATGTATGCCAACTAGGTAACTTGTGTATTTATTTTCCCCCAAAATTAGTACCTTTATGGGCGGTCTGTGAGCTGGAGTTGATTAGATTTTTTCGCGAATGCTATCTAAATTGTCTTCAATACTTTGAATGGAGCTGTTTTCCTTAGTGTTTGAAGGACAGGCACTATAATGTATACCACCCAGGTAACTTGTGTATTCCTTTTTTTTCTTCCAAAAATAGTACCTATGGGCGGTCTGTGAGCTGGAGTTGATCAGTTTTTTTGTTTTATTTTTGTCAATATTAGTTGATCTGTTTTCCTTAGTGTATGAAGGGCGGGGTATATAATGCCCCTATTATAATCTTGTAACGATGTATTCTACAGAAGAAGAAAAAATCAACGTCCCAGAAGCTTACAATCAATAAACATGGTGTAAGTAGCAGGTTATAGCTAGGTCGCCCACACCACACCTCTAGGACGCTTCCTCCATGTGCCAAGCTATAATTTTACTGCCACTTATCCCACCAATCCATGGCACTTGAGAGACCGATCTGTTCTTGGCCCTTGCCCCTTGCTCTCTCCCATGGTCACTCAATGATAAGTCGTATGAACCTACAAACAAAACGAGAGGCTAGTTGATTCGTTTCATACTCACAATTGATCCAGTGCATGCACATAGTTAGCAGTAACTAACCACTTGCATTTTTCTTGCCTCGTAGAGGCGAAAAAATAATATAAATAGTCTGGTGCAGATGCATTAAGTGTCTCTTGTTTATACGTATATAACAATATAGAGCCACTAGCTAGCTAGCTTCAGTCATCTCGAATCTCGATCCAATAGTATTTTTCTTGACTTGCCAAAGACTCAGCTTTCTTCCTTTCAAACTGGCCCCTTGGTACATTATGTATGCATATATGCACATGGTTAGCGCTAATTACAGTGTTGTCAGTTTACTGGTTTCTTTTAATCATTTCATTACATCCATCGAGGGGCCAGTTTGACTTGCTAAAAATAGTCCTGTGGGCGTCTTGAATGTATGATTTGCATCTAACTACTACACTCCAGTTGCCTATCTTGTATGCTCCCTTCATCTCAGAACGTAAGACAAGAATACTATACGAGATTTAAGTTTCACCAGTAATTTAGCAAGTACATGATACATAACTTACATAAGAAATTACTCTTGATACAAGCCTAATATTATCATTTCTATCGATGGTCTAATAATTGGTGAAATGTAAATCTCTAGTTACGTGCATGCCTTGTAGTTCGGGGCGAGGAAATATATGTATTCAAACATTGCAACTATTTTTCCTATAAAATATAATAGTGCGCAATCTATGGGCTCTAACTGATCATATTACACATGTGAGCAGAAATATCCTGCTCAAGAGATTGGGGGGGGGGGGGGGGGGTATTTTGTTTTGATTAAAAAAATGGCAGCCCGGTGCACGTAGCTCCCGCTTGCACAGGGTCCGGCCACGTTATGTCTTTTGTACGCATCATTTCCCTGCATTTCTGCAAAAGATTGTTTTCAGGACTCGAAACCGCGACCTCATGGTCACAAAGTGGTAGGAGCTTGGGCCCTACCTGACCTGAACCGTAGGTTGTAGGGGTGGGAGGCTGGTTGGCGAGGAGATGGGCGCCGGCGGCGGCGCGGCGGCGCCGTAGTTGCGCGGGAGAAGGCGGCGTCTGAGAGGGAGATGGCGCAGGGGAGGAGGCTAGGGCAGTGGCGGCGCCAGGGGTCTTCCCTGGACTTCCTTGGAATACCTAAGAATTGCTAATCCATTGGTATATTGCAGCTAGCTTCCTGTATATTTGTTGTTATATTGCTATAAAATTGCAGAAATGAATACCAATGAATACCAAGGAAGAAATTCCTGGCGCCGCCACTGGGCTAGGGTTAGGTCTCCCGGTTCCCTAAGGAAGCCGAGCAAATATGATTGCTTCTTGCTTAATTCCAAAAGGATCCTTACACAAGTTTATATAATCCTCCTAATAAGATAATTGGGCTAAGCCCCTAATAACGATAAGATAGACTGGGCCACAACTAACTCGGCTAAGCCCCTAATATGCCAGTCATAACATTTCTCCTCGCCTGCACAAATAGCTCGCCCTCGAGACAAGCTAGAAGGCAGGGAAGCGCTTGCGGAACTCCCCGAGGTGATCAACTGTCGCCAAACACCTCCGCGGCAGCTGGGGCGGGCAGGTCGCCGAGCCCGGCGGCGGCGGCGTCCTCCTCAATGTAGTCCGCAACCTCCAGGTAGAAGAGTCGCGGGCAGACGTGGCCGGGCACGTAGGGCTCGTCGCAGTTGAAGCACAATCCTTGGCGGCGACGCTCGAGTTGTTCGGCCGGGGTGAGCCGGCGGAACGGGTGCGCCGCGGTCGCGGTGAAGGGTACGCGGAAGTCTAAGCAGGCCGACCCTGCCAGGAACGTCCGACCAGGGTGGCGGCCCAGCGGCCCGGGACGGTGACGCCTGTTGGATGGCCACCGCGCGGCGCTCGAACGCGCGTGCTTAGTACATGGCCGACTTGAGGTCCTGGGATCCCCGCAGCTCCATGTCCATGTGGATATGATCCGGCAGACCGCCGACGAAGAGCTCAGCCCACTGGCGAGCCGTGATGCCGGGCGCGTGGCATGCGAGGGCCTAAAAGCGGTCGGTGAAGTCCTGCACCGTATAGGTGAAGGGAAGACGACCCAACTCCGCCAGCCGGCTCCCGCGTATCGGCTGCCCAAAGCTAAGGAGGCAGAGCTCGTGAAAACGCTCCCATGGAGGCATGCCGCCCTCGTCCTGCTCGAGAGCTTAATACCAAGTCTGTGCGGTGCCTCGGAGGTGATATGAAGCGAGCCAGGTGCGGTCCGACGCGAGCGTGTGTTGCCCCTGGAAGAACTGGTCACACTGATTAAGCCAGTTGAGGGGGTCCTCGGCGCCGTCGTAGGTGGTGAAGGCGAGCTTGGCGAAGCGCGGCGCCGTCTGGGTATGACCGCCATGGGGGTACGGCGCAGTCTGGGTATCACCGCCATGGGGGTACGGCGCCGTCTGGGTATGACCGCCATGAGGGTACGGCTCGGCGGTGCGGAGCAACGATGCTGGGTCAGTGATCACAGGGGGCCCCCGTGGAACTGCGTCGCGTCGAGTCCAACGTAGGGACCCACGGAACTGGAGGACCCCCCGTACTTCGCCTGCTGTGACAGCACGTGCGGTTGTCCCGAGGCCATCGTGTAGACCGGCTGAGACGATGACTCAGTCAACCAAGCTGGTAGCAGGGACGTCGAGGGTAGGAATCGAACCTGGTGGAGCGGGACTCCAGCCGGCGCGGTCGATGCGGGACCGGAGCTTACCGGCGGTGGCTGCTGCAGCTGTTGTGGTGTCGCGCCGGGTAGCGGCAGCGGCTACGGCGACGGCTACCACTGCAGCCAAGGTTGGGCGGTGGTGGCGATGGATGGCAGCTGCACCGGCCCGACGAGCGCGACGGAGGCTGCCTGGTGCGGCGGCTGTCGTGGTTCTAAGTCCGACAGTAGTGTAGGAGGGTACTAATGGAGAGGCAAGATCCTAGCTATGGAGTAGTTATACACGCAAGAGTTTTACGAGTTCAGGCCCTTGTCGGAGGAAGTAACAACCCTACGTCTTGGTGCCCGGAGGCGGTCGACTGGATTATATGTGTGAGAGTTACAGGGGTGCGAACCCTTTACACTGAGGAGGGGGTGGCTTATATAGAGTTCACCAGACCCCTCCAGCCCTCAGTTATGCAGGGTTTAAAGTACATTAAGACAGGGGGTTACTGGTAACGCCCACATAAAGTGCTATGAAGACCATTAAGGCTACTTAATGACAGACCGTTACCCGCAGAGTGACTTTAGATCTCCTGGCCGTCGAGTGATTGGCTTCATGGTCGAGTGATTAGCTTCATGGTCGAGTGTCTTCAAGTTCGTCGAGTGGAACACCTCTAGGTCGACTGACAGGTGGTCTCTTCTAGAGATGTCCTTGGGTAGGGTAGTTTGGACAGGTCCATGACCCTACCCTAGGTACATAGCTCCATCATTAGCCCCCGCATGGATCGAGGTTTGAGTGGGGAAGGAGTTGAGAATTCTTCCGACCCATTCTTCGTGCTATGAGCATGCCTTGTCTTGGATCAATGAACTTTAGGCGACGGTGTCAACTTCTTTCTCAGTCGCCTTCATCCATTCTTTATATCTGTCGAGTGAAGTTTTTGCTTGGAGAGCTCCGAGTGGCAGAGCGGAGGAGATCTTCCGCCTGACGAGTTGTTCTGCAACCCGCGGATTTCATGGGATTCGAATTTTGGGAAGCGCGCGGGACGGGGCGAGACAGCAGCAATCGGATGGGATAAGGCAGGGACGCCTCGATCTCCATGCCACCTTTTTCGCCACGTATCACGCGCGCGACTGTTGTGGGATTTGACAGGATCGCCCGGGCCTACATGTCAGCCACTCGGAAGCAGCCTTATATAAAGCGCCGGACAGGGTTTTTTGAACAGTGCGCCTTCATTCCCCCCCTCTCTTCTCCACATTTCTCCGCCGTGCTCGCCTCTGCCCTAGCGTCGCTGCTTCGTGCACGCTTCGCCGGCGACAAGGGTGAAGGAGAAGACGGCGGCTTTGGAGCGGGCGAAGAAGGCGACGGCGAAGGCGAAGGGAAGACCGACCAGTCGGGCCGGATCCTCGTCGCAGGCCGGTCTGCCGCAGGGTTGGATCCAGGGCGACTGGATCCGCTCGACCATTCGCCAGAAGGATCTTGACGACCTGGCCGATGAGGGACTGATCCCTCATGGATCGGCGAGGCTCCCTGTAACGCCCCAGATTCGATGCGCCAGGTGTCTGCCAGTTATTCGTCGTCATTGCCATGTCATTTGCTTGCGTGTTGCATATTGCCATGTAATCATGTGCATCTCATTTTGCATACGTGTTCGTTTCATGCATCTGAGCATTTTCCCCGTTGTCCGTTTTGCAATCCGGCACTCCTATGTCCTCCGGCGTCCCCCTTTTGTCTCCTGTTGTGAGTGAGTGTTAAACTTTCTCGGAATGGCCCGAGGTTTGCCAAGCGGCCTTGGTACACCATCGGTAGACCGCCTGTCAAGTTCCGTGCCATTTCGAGGTCGTTTGATACTCCTACGGTTAATCGGGTAACCGTAAAAGCCCCTTTTGTCTTGCAGCCCAACACCCCTCCAAACTGGCCCAAAACCCATCCTAACCCCCTCCGTGCTCTTGGTCGTTCGATCACGATCGTGTGGGTGAAAACCGCTCCTTATTTGGACTCTCCTAGCTCCCAGAATCTATAAATATGCCCCTCCCCCCGAAATTCGCGGATGAATTCTCCCCCCAAACCCTAGCCTCGCTCCCTCTACACCGCCGGACACATCCGGACCGGGCCGGACATGTCCGCCCATCCCCGCACCGCCGCTCCCAGCCTCTCCCAGGCCGCCGCGTGGCACTCCCCGCCGCCTCCGTCGTCCGGCCCGCCCGGCCCGCAGCTGGCCCGCGCGCCACCGCCGCCGCCCGAGCGCACCCGAACGCTTCCCGCGCCGGCCGGCGACCTCGCCGGGCCCGCTCGCCAGCCTCCCGCGCCGCCCGGCTTCCGCCGCCGCCGCCAGGCCCCGGCCTCCTCGCCGCGGCCGTGCCTCGGCCCTTCCCCGACCTCCTTCGGCAGCCACGCCCCGCGCCCCGATCCACGCCGCCCGCTGGACCCGGCGCCTCCTCCGGCGTCGGCCGCCTCCCGCAGCCCCGCCGGCGCCCGTCCGGCCACCGGATCCGGCGCCCCCTCGCCGCCCCACGACCCAGATCCGGCCGGCCCCATCTCCGGTGCCCTCTCCCTCATCTCCGGCCGCCTTCTACCGCAACTCCGGCGAGAGCCCGGTCAACCTCGAAGTTCACGCCCGATCCAGATCCAGATCCGTATCACGAGGTTGACCCCGTTTTCCCCCAAGTCCCGAAATTATTTGCATTCTGGTCTCCTGTTCATCGCATCATATCTCTCTGCATACTGCTCCGTTTTGTGCATGCTATATATCAAAATGTTCATCATGATGTGCTCTACATTTCATTCCATTGTGTCATGCTTGTTTGAGTTCGTCTTGATGCCCGAATCATCGTTGCAAGAGTGCTATATGATGTTAATCTGCTGAAACTATTATAACTTGGTGATTTGTCATTTTTGTTGCATTTGATGTGTGCATCCTATGAGCATGAGCTCTACATGTGTTTTGTACTACATCATGCCATCTTTACAGGGGTGCCATCCATGCATTTTTGTGAGTTTTGTAGTGAGTGCATCAATCTTGTTAAGTAGGGTACTTGTTGTTGCTGTTTTGCTAGGCTGAATCTGTTATTTCATGATGTTATGTAAACTTGCTGCTACAAGTCATTCTATGCATAATCTGGAGATGTTCACTAAGGATGTTTTGTTATACATGTCATGCTCTATCCATCCATGCCCCTGGTTGCATTTATAGCCTGCTGTAGCCTTTTGCAATCATGCTCCAAAGTTGCTAAATAATGTTTCTGTCAGCCTGTTAACATGGAGTTCAGTTTTGCCATGAGCTTTGCTAGTGATCCATGCACCCTATGAACTTGCTTTTGCCATGCTTAGCTTCATAAACATGTCTTCTTACTATTGGTTACCTTTTCATGCCATGTATTGATCTGTCGTGAGTGGTACAAGCTCACCAACATGCCTACTTATTGTGTTCCTGCCATGTTTGGAATCTGTCATATAACTTGCCATGTTTACATGGGTGCCATCATATCTTCTGATCCTTTTTGGCTCATGGTCAGTAAAGGACTTTTGTTCTATGCAATTAGTAGATACATTCCATGCCTTTGTTTGCCATGTTAAATTCTTTTAGCATGTTGTTTGATAGCTCTAAACATTGCAACCTGATGTTATTTCTGCTAAGCCTGAAACTGTTATTATTTCCAATCTTGCCATGTCTTTTTGAGCATGTTCTATTGTTTTCTGGAGATAGCTTAGTGTTCATATTTTACCATGTTTTACCTGTACATCATGCCCATGCCTTTTGTTCTCATGTTAGGGTGCTGTAGCATGTTATTTTGATGCTTACAATATGCCTAGTTGCTGTTTTGGACAGCTTGTCCTTTAAACTTGTTTCATGTGTATGTGTTGAACCGTTGCTCCGTTTTGAGTGTGCTCTATATGAAACTTGCTTGTTTTGCTTGTAGCTTCATATTATCTTGTTGCATCCTTGTTTTAAGGTGTTTGCTTGATGTTTGTATGCATTTTGCATCAATGCCATGTTTAACTTGTTTTGCTCATATCTTCTAGGCCGTAACTCCGAACTAATTGAACTTTATATGAAACTTGACTAGAATTTCGTGTAGATCATCTTGGTGTATCTTAACTTGTTGTTTAACAACTTGAACATAAGGTTTATTCAGATCTGGACCAATTTCTAAATTTGCATATGACTTACCGGAATTGTTATATGTTGTTTCCGGCCTCATTTAAACTTGTTTGGCTATGTTGTTCTTGTATGCATTATCTCTTGCAATGAGTAGCTTCATGTAGTCTTGTCTTGCATCATACTTGGTTGAGCATCATGTCTTGTAAATGTGTGGGGTGTTTACCATATTGTGTGCTTCTTCTCGATAGTTCCCGTTTCGTTGCGATCGTGAGGATTCGTTCGTCTACGCTTGGTTCGTCTTTGTAGCTTCATCTTCTTCATGGACTCGTTCTTCTTCCTTGCGGGATTTCAGGCAAGATGACCGTTACCCTGAATCTCACTACTTCGCTATGCTACGCTACCTATCACTTGCTCTTCAAGCCTCCCAAATTGCCATGCCAGCCTCTAACCTTTTTCACCCTTCCTCGCAAACCATTGCTTGGCTATGCTATCGCTTTTGCTCAGCCCCTCTTATAGCGTTGTTAGTTGCAGGTGAAGTTGAAGATTGCTCCATGGTGGACAGGATTATGTTGGGATATCACAATATCTCTTATTTAATTAATGCATCTATATACTTGGTAAAGGGAGGAAGACTCGGCCTTATGCCTGGTGTTTTGTTCCACTCTTGCCGCCCTAGTTTCTGTCATACCGGTGTTATGTTCCCGGATTTTGCGTTCGTTACACGGTTGGATGATTTATGGGACCCCCTTGACAGTTCGCTTTGAATAAAACTCCTCCAGCAAGGCCCAACCTTGGTTTTACCATTTGCCTCACCTAGCCCTTTTTCCCTTGGATTTCCGGAGCCCGAGGGTCATCTTTATTTTACCCCCCCCCCCCCGGGCCAGTTCTCCTCCGAGTGCTGGTCCAAACCGAGCGATGTCCGGCGCCCCCTGGGCAACCAGGGTCTATGCCAACCCGTTGTCTTGCTCATCCGGTGTGCCCTGAGAATGAGATATGTGCAGCTCCTATCGGGATTTGTCGGCACATCCGAGCGGCTTTGCTGGTCTTGTTTTACCATTGTCGAAATGTCTTGTAAACCGGGATTCCGAGTCTGATCGGGTCTTCCTGGGAGAAGGTATATCCTTCGTTGATCGCGAGAGCTTATCATGGGCTAAGTTGGGACACCCCTGCAGGGTATAAACTTTCGAAAGACGTGCCCGCGGTTATGTAGCAGATGGAATTTGTTAATGTCCAGTTGTAGATAACTTGACACCAGATCCGAATTAAAACGCATCAACCGCGTGTGTAGCCGTGATGGTCTCTTTTCGGCGGAGTCCGGGAAGTGAACACGGTTTTTGGGTTATGTTTGACGTAAGTCGGAGCTCAGGATCACTTCTTGATCATTGCTAGTTTCACGACTGTTCCTTTGCTTCTCTTCTCGCTCTTATTTGCGTATGTTAGCCACCATATATGCTTAGTCGCTGCTACAACCTCACCACTTTACCCCTTCCTTTCCCATTAAGCTTTGCTAGTCTTGATACCCATGGTAATGGGATTGCTGAGTCCTCGTGGCTCACAAATTACTACAACAACAGTTGCAGGTACAGGTTATGCGATGATCTTGACGCGAGAGCGATGTTTACTTGTTTTGGAGTTCTTCTTCTGCTTCTTCTTCGATTAGGGAATAGGTTCCAGGTCGGCAGCCTGGGCTAGCAGGGTGGATGTCGTTTGAGTTTCTGTTTGTGTTTCATCCGTAGTCGGATGTTGCTCTTATGTATTGTGATGTTGTATTCGTGTGGCATTGTATGCCTCTTGTATGTATCCCCATCTATTATGTAATGCTGATGTAATGATATCCACCTTGCAAAGCGTTTCAATATGCGGTTCTATCCTTGGTGGGACCTTCGAGTCTCTTTAGGATAGTATCGCATATTGGGCATGACAAGTTGGTATCAGAGCCTCGACCGACCTTAGGAGCCCCCTTGATTGATCGTGTAGTTTGGCCGTTGTTGAGTCTAGAAGAAAACTATTTCTGAGTCTAGTTATATCGGAGAGTAGGAATTCTTTTTACTCCTCAGCCCCTTCGTCGCTCTGGTGAGGAATCTTGACGTAGGTGTTTTGAATTACTCCTATTCCCTTTCAAATTTTCTTTAGGATCATGCAGTTGGTTTTCGGTTGTTGGTTCTCTTCTCTTTTCATCCGGTGCATTTCTCGTCAAGTTGACTCGAGCCTCTTCATCTTTGCAAAGTTCAATCCTCAGTTGTTTTCCTTTTCCCACCCGCCCACCCATTTTTCTTCTCGGAGCTGGAGTCCATAATCGAGTATCCATCCTACTCGTGCGAAGTCTTTGTTTTCTTTCCTCAATGATTTCAATTGGTGTTTTATCTTCAAGTTATTTGTCGGTTTCCCCTTCCAAGCCATTTAATTCAATCGGTGCAATCTCCTTTTCAAGTAATTATTTCAACCGGTGAATTCTCGTCTCGTTTGACATTCTTCATCTCTTTTTCTTTTCCGGTGGATTCAATTCTAATTTTCGGTAGTGATTATATTCTTTTCCTCGGCTCAAGTGTTTTCCCTGCTCGTCGCCTCTCGCTAGTTTATCATTCCGGAATTCGGAAGACATCTCAGGAGATTCGTCTGTGTTCCAATTAATTTGTGGTTGTCACCTCATTCAAATATTTCAAGTGTTCCGGTGCATCATCTACCTCTTCAACATCCTTTCCAATGGTGTTTTCTTTTAGTGGGCCCTAACCCACAGGTCTTTTTCCAGGATCTTACCTGACTCTTCTAATTATTCCAGAGCCATTCCCAATTATTTTCAAGTGTGACGTAAGAATGGATCCCATCAGTCAGATGCCTTTCCAAGATCAATTTCAAATCATTTCATTGTTGGCTCAACCTCTCTGCTTTTCATTCTACCGGAGTATCTCAGTAGTTTTGGTGGTGTTTCCCGTCGTCATTTGAAGACCGAAGAAGAGTTTCTCCTCTAAATCTTGCCCGTTCTCTCGAAGATTCGTGGTTCTAGCTTCATAGCATCCTCTCGGATTATTTCAGTTTGTCAGATATTCTTTCTTACCCATCCGGAGTATTTGAGAAGTTGTTTTTTTCATTTCTTTTCACCGGAGGCCATCGTTCCAGAAGAATTTTTCGTCCTCACATTTCAGCTACCGTTATCCAGTTATCCCGGTGCATCTGTCAAGTATTCTTTATCAGCTCGTGATCTCTTTGTCCTTTTGCATCTAAATCCCCTCTTGCTTATTGGTTCTTCTAATTCTTCCCAGCGATTCTTTCTCTTTTCTTCGTTCATTTTCATTTCTAATGGTGGTTCGTTCAAGATTCTTTTTCCTTGATCATCATTTTTATTCATTCGATCTTTCCAATCCTACCGGTGGTTCATGAAGACTTTCTCAAGTTTTGTGCTATCCCTTCTCAATCCTTTTTCAAGAAGAATAAGTAGTATGCAAAAATCCATTGCTTGTCATCAATTTAATTTGATGAAGGATAAGCATACAATAAATCTTGTTTTTATTTCCTCAAAGTGAGTAATCCCTTCCTCCGGAGTTTGTTCTTGATGAATAAATTCTAGTTCCAAGTGTTTTCATATTTTCTTTTCCGGAGTTCATTTTCCTCGGCCATTTCATCGGAACCTCCATCTGATGGTGAGGAGGATGAAGAAGACAACGATGCCCAACGGGGCGCAAGAACAGATCGAAGAGGAGGAGGGAAGTGGAGGTGAAAGTCAGGAGGAGTGGCAATCTGATGGTGAGGAGGATGAAGAAGACGATGGTACTGCTGAGGATGAGGAGGAGGAAGTCGACCCTCCCCGCACTGAGAGGCGATCCAAGCTCGCCCATGACCCTGCAGTCGAGCGTGGTAAAGCAACTATGCCCGTTGGGTAGTCGACGAAGCACCCTCGGACGACCTCTTCGGCGCCGACTGAGAAAGCGTCGAAACAACCTCGAGCAACGTCATCGAAGCCGACGAAGGCCCTGCCGAAGATGAAGATGGTGATTCCCACTATTTCGGGGTAATAGCAGATCTTGTGTCTTCTCGTTTGGCATGAATAAACTCTTGGTCGACTTGTTGGATAACCGACTGATTTCTGGAATCCGCAGTGCTGCTACCTCTGAGACCTCAATCAGGAACGAGGATCAAGAAATGGAAGATGCTGCTACCTCCAACCCTGGTATGGTCTCTGTCGTTTTGCTTTCGGTCGATTGGGTCTTCATCTCTAACTTCAAATCCTTCTTGTAGCTCCACCTCATGTCATTGATCTCCCTGTTGATGACGATGAGGAGCCACTGAGGCAGAGGAGGAACAAGAAGGCGCCTGCTGGCAAGGCTGCTCAGGTTGTATCAGCATCTGAGACGCTGGTTCCGGAGGGAGGCAACATCACTCGGGCTACCGTGTCTTTTGCTGTGTCGCTGACGAGTGCTCGCCCTTCGTCGTCGAATGCTGATCCGCCTTTCGTTTTCGCCACACACCACGTCCCAGAGGACCAAGCAGGTGCTACTAAGGAAGCTATACACCAAGCAGGGGTCATGATGGAACAGGTGAAGGCGATCCGAGACGCCAGCCAAGCAGCTTATGATGCCAACTCAGCTCTTCAAAGCAATGTCCAGGTTAGTTGATCACCGCTTGTTCTGTTAGGATATGCAATCTGAAGATTTCCTTTTCGAAGATCTTTGAATCTGTACACCCACTGGGTGTGTCGATTGATTTTTTGAACTTTTTGAACCGGTGGGGGCACGCTGAGTGCACCCACTGGGTGTAGTCCCCGAGACTATGGTGGACTGCTGGCAGTAGACTGTAGTCTGAAGGTCCTATTTTTTTGGTAGATTGTGATGAGATCATGACTGACTGCTGGCAGCTAGCTATGGTTTTGGAACCACAATCTCTTTGTTCCTTTTGGTCGACTAATCGGATCAAGTCGATAAAACTAGTGAGGGCACGCTGAGTGCACCCACTGGGTGTAGTCCCCGAGACTACTGTTGAATATTTTGATTCGACTGTCGTCTTAGAAATGCTACGGTTTTTCTCTTAGTTACTCGGAAGTAACATCTCTTTGATATCTGTCGACTGGCTCTCTGCAGAAATCTTGCGAGCTTGTGGCTCGTTATACTGAGTTGGAGAACAAGCATATACAGCTCGAACTTGACTTGAAGCTTGTCCAGGAGAACTTTACGAAGGCGAAGGAGGAAGCGAAAGGTATGTTTGGTGAGAATCTTGACAGCTGTCCTTATTTTTTTTGTCCATTCTTGATTCTGATCCCATTGTCACTTTGTAGAAAAACTGAAGGAGGCTCTGAAGAAGAAGGATCTTGAACTCGCCGAGGCGCAGAAAGCGGCTTCAGACAAGACGAAGCTCGCGGACGAAAAGTTGACTTTAGTCGGTAAACTTGAAGAGGAGAACGCCAATCTGAAAGCTGCTCTTGACGCAGCCAACAAGGAGGCTAGCCGACTGAAGAATGACAAGATTGCTCTGAGCGACAAGGCTAGTGAACTGGCAGGAAAAAAGAACGATCTAGAGGCTTATCTGGGAGGGCTCGCCAAAAAGTTATTCCTCACTCTTGAAGGTAATCCCTTTATCCAACTGACTCGTTATTGACGACTCATCATAAAACTACTGGTCTAACTCCGAATCATGTTTACAGAGTTCTGCCAGAACTTTGAGGAAGAAACCAGTCGAGTGGAGACGAGCCTGGACCCCATTAACTCTCCTGTGAAGGATGAAGCTGCTATGAATGTGCTCCGACTGGAGTCTCACGTTGCTGTTGTTGTCGACTACCTTGCTCGACTGAAGGTTGCTGTGTCACGGTTCGACACAACACTCTGGACGGGAGAAACACTTCAGAATGACCTCGAGTCCCTAATGGCTCGAC
The DNA here is from genome assembly GCF_018294505.1 of Triticum aestivum. NCBI lineage: Eukaryota > Viridiplantae > Streptophyta > Magnoliopsida > Poales > Poaceae > Triticum > Triticum aestivum. The sequence continues at coordinate 601,248,506 of NC_057804.1, forward strand.
TGAATGAAGTTCCAGGTTGGGTGCAGGAATGGAAAAATCTTCTGGCCGGTGTGGCACTGATGTCGCTCTGTCTCTGGTCCGTGTTCATTGCAAGGATGCACGAGAGGACAAGTTGGCGTCCCTCAAGGTGGCCAATACCAAGAAGCATGACTTCCGATCCTTCATGGAGACCTTCATTGCTGCTGCCACTCGGATTGCTGATGCAATCGACCTGGACGAGTTTGTTGCGCCTTCCAGTCCTCCACCGGAGGAGTAAAAAACTTCTATGCTTGATGTCTTAAATTTGCCTCGGAATGCCAAGTGGTTTTTGTAACCGATAAACTTTTAACAGGCTCGATGCCTGGGCACTTCTGGATCCGTGGGATGCTATCTGAACTTGGGTTTGTCGTTGAGTATGTTTGCATTTGTCTTCGAGCGGGCCTGGCTCTCCGCTCGGAGTATATTTTTGTGCTTGGGACGTACTCTTGCAGGTTGGAGAACTAATTGCAGTCGACTTGCGTCCTTGCGGGCCAGGATGAAGAGCACATTGTATTTGTGCCGAAGCTCGAAGGAGAAGGTAGCAGTCGACCAGCACCTCGTCGTCCTTGCAGAGCGCATGTTGTATTTGTGCCGTAGCTCGAAGGAGAAGGTAGCAGTCGACTTGCACCTCGTCGTCCTTGCGAGTCGGAACGAGTTTCGTACTTAGGCGAGTGCTGGACTGCAGCTAAACCTCCGAGTGAGAGGCAGACTCACCACTCGGTAGGATTTTGAACACTTAGGCGAGTACTGGACTGTAGCTAAGCCCCCGAGTGAGAGGCAGACTCACCACTCAGTAGGATTTTAAACACTTAGGCGAGTATTGGACTGCAGCTAAGCCTCCGAGTGAGAGGCGGACTCACCACTCGGTAGGATTTCAAATACTTAGGCGAGTACTGGACTGCAGCTAAGCCCCCTAGTGGGAGGTTTGCTCTCCACTCGGTAGGATTTTTAAACACTTAGGCGAGTACTGGACTGCAGCTAAGCCTCCGAGTGGGAGGTTTGCTCTCCACTCGGTAGGATTTTTAAACACTTAGGCGAGTACTGGACTGCAGCTAAGCCTCCGAGTGAGGGGCAGACTCACCACTCGGTAGGATTTCAAATACTTAGGCGAGTACTGGACTGCAGCTAAGCCCCCGAGTGGGAGGTTTGCTCTCCACTTGGTAGGATTTTTATTACTTCTCATTGTATTTGTGCCATAACCCGAAGGAGAAGGTAGCAGTCGACCTGCACCTCGTCGTCCTTATGGATCGGAATGAATTTCATACTTCGGCGAGTACTGGACTGCAGCTAAGCCCCCGAGTGGGAGGTTTGCTCTCCACTCGGTAGGATTTCAAACACTTAGGCGAGCACTGGACTGCAGCTAAGCCCCCGAGTGGGAGATTTGCTCTCCACTCGGTAGGATTTCAAACACTTAGGCAAAAAAAATTCGCAGCTAAGCCCCCGAGTGGGAGGTTTGCTCTCCACTCGGTAGGATTTCAAGCACTTAGGCGAAACGGATTCGCAGCTAAGCCCCCGAGTGGGAGGTTTGCTCTCCACTCGGTAGGATTTCAAGCACTTAGGCAAAACGGATTCGCAGCTAAGCGCCCAAGTGGGAGGTTTGCTCTCCACTCGGTAGGATTTCAAGCACTTAGGCGAAACGGAATCGCAGCTAAGTCTCCGAGTGGGGAGGTTTGCTCTCCACTCGGCAGGAATTTTTTTACAAACTTAGGCGAAACGGATTCGCAGCTAAGCCACCCACTGGGGAATTTATAAACGAAAGTAGCAACAATTAATGGGAAAATCATAACACTTTTGTCTTTGATAAATAAACTACAGGAGTACTTTTATTACATCTCATCTGAGTGAGTACTTAAGTGTAAAAGGGGCAAAGCAGATCCGCATTCCAAGCTCGTAGCTCATCAATCTGGCGATCGACGTTGTAAAGACGGTATGCTCCGTTGTGGAGAACTTTGGTGACGATGAAGGGGCCTTCCCAAGTAGGGGCGAGTTTGTGCGGCTTCTGTTGGTCCACTCGGAGGACCAAGTCTCCTTCTTGGAAGGCTCGACTCTTCACATTTCTAGCGTAGAATCGACGCAAGTCTTGCCGATAGATGGTCGATCGGATCATGGCCATCTCTCTTTCTTCTTCTAGAAGGTCGACTGCGTCCTGTCTGTCCTGCTCTGCTTCAACTTCAGAGTAGAGCTCGACTCGTGGTGCATTGTGAAGCAGGTCGCTCGGCAGAACCGCTTCAGCTCCGTAGACCAGAAAGAATGGAGTTCTCCTAGTCGACCGATTTGGTGTAGTCCTCAATCCCCAAAGAACTGATGGAAATTCGTCGACCCACGCGCCTGTTGCGTGTTTGAGATCACGCATCAACCGGGGTTTCAGTCCCTTGAGAATCAGGCCATTGGCTCTCTCTGCTTGTCCATTCGTCTGGGGATGGGCGACTGAAGCGTAGTCGACTCGTGTGCCTTGAGAAGCGCAGAAGGCTTTGAATTGGTCGGAATCGAAGTTTGACCCATTATCCGTGATGATGCTATGTGGAACTCCATATCTGAATATCAACTCCTTGACGAAGCTGATAGCAGTGCCGGCATCAAGATTCTTGATAGGCTTGGCTTCGATCCACTTGGTGAACTTGTCGACTGCCACCAGGACATGGGTGAAGCCGCTCCTGCCAGTCCTCAGTGGTCCAACCATATCTAATCCCCAAACGGCGAAGGGCCAGACGATTGGAATGGTCTTCAGGGCTGAGGCGGGCTTGTGCGACATATTGGAGTAGAACTGACATCCTTCACACTTGTCGACTATCTCTTTTGCCATTTCATTTGCTCTGGGCCAGTAAAAACCTGCTCGGTATGCTTTAGCCACAATAGTCCGAGAGGACGCATGATGGCCACAGGTCCCCAAGTGGATATTGTTAAGAATTATCCGACCCTCTTCTGGCGTTATGCATTTCTGGCTGGCTCCAGTCGCTCTTTCTCTGTACAACTGTCCTTTCATCACAGTAAAGGCTTTGGATCGATGTACGATCTGTCGAGCTTCTTCTTCATTCTCTGGGAGCTCTTTCCTTAGGATATACGCGATGTATGGCACTGTCCAGTCGGGAGTGATAACCAGAACTTCCATGATTAGGTCGACCACGGCTGGGATCTCAACTTTAGTCGGATCCGTGGCACTTTTTCGCTGCGGGGCTTCTTCGGTGAAAGGATCCTCTTGAACTGACGGTGCGTGGATATGTTCCAAAAACACACCACTGGGAATGGCTTCTCTCTTGGAACCTATCTTTGCCAAGTCATCAGCTGCTTGATTTTTCAGTCGGGGTATATGATGAAGCTCTAACCCCTCGAATTTCTTCTCCAGCTTTCTTACTGCGTTGCAGTAACCAGTCATGGCTGGGCTTCTGACGTCTCACTCCTTCATCACTTGGTTAACCACCAAATCCGAGTCGCCGTAGACCATGAGGCGACGGACGCCGAGTGAAATGGCCATACGCAACCCATACAAAAGTGCTTCGTATTCTGCTTCGTTGTTGGAGTACATATCTGAGCTTATCTCCTCGGGGGGAAACCAACACTACCCCAGCACCGGAACCATTTAGCATCTTAGAACCATCGAAGAACATGGTCCAGTGCTTCGAGTGAACTTGAGTCAGTAGTTGTTGTTCAGTCCACTCGGCGAGGAAATCTGCTATTGCTTGGGACTTGATAGCTTTCTTTGCCTCAAATCTGATATCCAGGGGAAGAAGTTCAATCGCCCATTTTGCCACTCGACCAATTGCACCTCTGTTGTGCAGAATCTCTGATAATGGGGCATCGCTGACGACTGTAACGGTATGGTCAGAGAAGTAGTGAGCAACTTTCTTCGTGGTCATATAAATCTCATATACAAGCTTCTGATAATGAGGGTATCTTTGCTTTGATGGGGTCAGGACTTCAGAAATATAATATACTGGGCGCTTATCTTTGAAGGCTTTCCATTCTTCTTCCCGCTCGACCGTAAGTACTGTACTGACGACTTGTCATGTGGCTGCAATGTAAAGCAGCAAAGGCTCTTTGCTGATCGGGGCAGCAAGCACCGGCTGGGTGGAAAGCAGGGCTTTTAGCTCTGCAAACGTTGCATCAGCTTCAGGAGTCCACTCGAACTTGTATGACTTCTTCATCAGTTGGTAAAGAGGCAATGCCTTTTCACCGAGACGAGAGATGAATCGACTTAAAGCGGCCAAGCAACCAGTAAGCTTCTGAACATTGTGCACACGCACAGGTCTTTTCATTCGGAGTATAGTGCCCACTTTTTCTAGATTTTCGTCGATTCCTCATTCAGAAACGAGAAAACCGAGTAATTTTCCGCCAGGAACTCCGAATGTGCACTTTGATGGATTAAGCTTGATATCATACCTCCTGAGGTTGGCAAATGTTTCAGCGAGGTCAGTCAGTAGGTCGGAACCTTTCTGTGACTTGACCACAATGTCATCCATGTATGCTTCCACATTCCGACTGATTTGAGTGAGCAAACACTTCTGAATCATCCTCATGAACGTGGCTCTGGCATTCTTGAGGTCGAATGGCATGGTGACATAACAGAAGCACCCGAATGGGGTGATGACAGCTGTTTTGATCTCATCGGGTCCATACAGACGGATCTGGTGGTACCCGGAATAGGCGTCTAAGAAAGACAGCCGTTCACATCCCGCAGTCGAGTCGACTATTTGGTCGATGCGGGGGAGAGGAAAATGATCTTTCAGGCAGGCTCGATTGATATGTTTAAAGTCAATGCACATGCGAAGTGACTTGTCCTTCTTGGTGACCATGACAACATTGGCAAGCCACTCGGAGTGGTAAATCTCTCGGATAAACTCTGCTGCTAAGAGCCAAGCCACCTCTTCGCCAATGGCCTTCCTTTTCTGGACGGCGGACCGTCGCAGATGTTCCTTGACAGGTTTTACCTTTGAATCGACTCGTAGACGGTGCTCAGCCAGCCCCCTGGGTACACCTGGCATGTCAGAAGGCTTCCATGCGAAGATGTCCCAGTTCTCACGGAGGAACTGGATGAGCGCTCCTTCCTATTTGGGGTCGAGTGTTGTGGAGATATTAGTCGGAGCAGCGTTGTGGTCGGTCGGGTGGACGTGAACTAACTTTGTCTCACCGGATGACTGAAACGCTGATTCCGTAGCGGGCTTCTTGGCCCGCAACAAATCACTCAAGTCTGCATTTCTCTGGTGTTCCTGCCACTCTTCTGCTACCATCTGAGCATCGGTGATCTTTGAGCCTTTCTGAAAGCACCCTTCCGCCTTGTTGCGATTACCAGTAACAGTGATCACACCTTTAGGGCCAGGCATCTTCAATTTGAGGTACACGTAACATGGTCGAGCCATAAAACGTGCATAAGCTGGCCTTCCTAAAATAGCATGATAGGCACTCTGGAAATCCACAACCTCAAATGTCAACTTTTCCTTTCGGAAATTTTTGGAATCACCAAAAACCACATCAAGAGCAATCTGGCCGAGTGACGCGGCCTTCTTGCCAGGAATGACTCCATAGAAACTCATGTTGCTCGTGCTGAGTCTGGACATCGGAATGCCCATCCCTTTCAGTGTCTCTGCGTACAGTATATTCAAACTACTGCCGCCATCCATCAACACTTTAGTTAGTCGACTGCCTTCGATGACTGGGTCAACCACTAGAGCTTGCCTCCCAGGGGTGGCTATGTGCGTCGGGTGATCAGACTGGTCGAATGTGATGGCCGTGTGAGACCACTTCAGATAATTGGGTGTCGCCGGAGCAACCATATTCACCTCTCGGTTTATAACTTTCAGTCGACTTTTGCTCTCAACGTCAGCAAAAATCACCAGAGTGGAATTGACCTGGGGATATTCCTCATCACTATCTCCCTTGTCCTCAACTTTGTCCGACTCCTTTTCTTTATCTTTGGACTGTTTCCCTTGGAACTGCTGTATCAAGAGTCGACACTGTCGAGTGGTATGCTTCGGGTAAATGAAATTACCCTCTTCATCTTTCTTCGTGTGGATGTGGCACGGCAAATCCATCACGTCATTTCCTTCTTTATCCTTTACCTTCTTGGGATTCCAAGGCCCTTTGGGCTTCCCTTTGAACTTTCCTTGAGTCACGACCAAGGCTTCTACAGGAGCAGCAGGCTCGGCTTTCCGTTTCTGCTTACGGCTGGAGTTCCCTCCTCCGGTTTCGTGGGCGACTAACTTGTGCTTGCCACTCCGGAGCTGATCCTCTTCCTCACCATTGGCATACTTGGTGGCTATCTCCATCATTCGACTCAGAGACATGTCTCCGGTTCGACCGAATTTCAGGTTCAGCTCTCTGTACTTAACACCTTCCTTGAAGGCACAAACTGCCTGGTGATCAGACACATTCTCTACCGTGTGATGCAATGTGATCCATCTCTGGATGTAATCTCTCAAAGTCTCGTTTGGCTTCTGCACACAAGTTTGCAGCTCCGTTAGCCCTGTTGGTCATTTGCAAGTTCCCTCAAACGTTCTGACAAACACTCGGGAAAGATCTTCCCAAGTGTAAATGCTGCTGGGTGCTAACTGATTCAGCCATGCTCTGGCCGAGCCCTCCAACATAAGAGGCAAATGCTTCATGGCCACCTCATCGTTACCGCCGTCGATCTGAGCAGCCACTCGATAGTCCTCAAGCCAAGTGGCGGGCTTGGACTCACCAGTGAACTTGCTGACTCCAGTCGCCAACCTGAAGTTGGGAGGAATCACCGCGGCCCTGATGGCTCTGCTGAAGCACTCTGGTCCTGAGACGTGCACTCTGCTGCTAGTGGGTACATCTCTATCGTTACCCTCTCGGTGAGCTCTGTTCCTGTCGACCAGACCTTGAACGATAATGGACCTCACATCAAAGCCTGGTTCCCTGGGGTCGACCGGAATCCTTCGCCCAACACTGTGCTGGCGTCTATCATCCTGTTGTCGAGGCACGTACGATCCACCCCTTGGGGGAGAGGTGGGCACTCGATGTCGATCATCACGATCGAATCGGTGATCATACTGCTCACGGTTCTTGTACTGGTCGTGCCGGTCTCCACGTCCCTCACGCCTCGGGGGCGAGGCTGTGAGCCGACTGAACTGTATTTGCGGCTACGAATCTGCTGTGAATCCTGTTCCGCGACTGCGATACAGCTGAATTTTGGTCTCCTGCTGCCCGGAGCAAATCTCTGATCTGCATCAAACCTCTGCCAGCCTCTGACTGGGAAGGCTGGATTGACTCTGCTATACGGGCCACAGCTGCTAAATTCTGAATCGGAGTTCGATATACCTGAGTGGGTGGTGGAAAGAGCTGACGTCGACTGGAGTCCGGAACCCGTTGCCGTGCACGCTCGTCGAGTGCTCGCTGAAGGTTCTCCAGTCGAGTGCACTCAGCCAAGTTGGCCAAGCGCGCGTCCTCTAAGGCACGATCCTCAGGGGTTTCTCCAACGATAGGAATGTGAAGTGCATCCATGTTCCGGCAGCGAAGTTCTTCCCTCTGCAGCGAATTGAGGGGTTCGGGGAGGTACTCTTCATGGGCATGCGACGGATCACCTCCGCTGTCGCCTCCTTCGGCGCCGAGAAAACTGGGAGGACCGCGTGGTCCATCGACCATCAGAACCTCCACCGCTGGATCACTGTTGTCGCACTCGGATGCAGTCTCTGCGGAGCCAGTCGACAGGTCGAACATGCCGTAGAGAGATTCGTCGGGCTCGATTGCCGCGACTTGGGGGGTGGCCGACTGGCGGGCCACCGCGTGCCTAACCCACCGCTGAAGCCTCGGCCGACCGGAGCGCTTGCGCTGGCGGGAAGCAGGAAGGGAGGATGACACAACGATCGACCGATACTGGGTCGACGGTTGCCGCAGGAGGACGCCGCGGATGCACGCGCGAAAGTGCATCGCTCCGCGGACTGGAAGCGCGTCGTAGTCGAGCGGAGCCTCCTGAAGCCAAGCAGAGTCGTCGGCGATGAACGTGAGCGCGCCAAGACGGATCTCGCGGCCCTCGACCAAAACTCTGCCTGAAACCATGATCAAGGAGATCGGAAAAATTGCAACTTCTCCAATAAGTCGCTAAGACACCTGCCCCAAGGTGGGCACCAACTGTCGTGGTTCTAAGTCTGAAGCAGTGTAGGGGGGTACTAATGGAGAGGCAAGATCCTAGCTATGGAGTAGTTGTACACGCAAGAGTTTTACGAGTTCAGGCCCTTCTCGGAGGAAGTAATAGCCCTACGTCTCGGTGCCCGGAGGCGGTCGACTGGATTATATGCGTAAGAGTTATAGGGGTGCAAACCCTTTACACTGAGGAGGGGGGTGGCTTATATAGAGTTCGTCAGACCCCTCCAGCCCTCAGTTATGTAGGGTTTAAAGTACATTAAGACAGGGGGTTACTGGTAACGCCCACATAAAGTGCTATGAAGACCATTAAGGCTACTTAATGACAGACCGTTACCCGCAGAGTGACTTTAGATCTCCTGGCCGTCGAGTGATTGGCTTCATGGTCGAGTGATTAGCTTCATGGTCGAGTGTCTTCAAGTTCGTCGAGTGGAACACCTCTAGGTCGACTGACAGGTGGTCTCTTCTAGAGATGTCCTTGGGTAGGGTAGTTTGGACAGGTCCATGACCCTACCCTAGGTACATAGCTCCATCAGCGGCTGCCACGGCAGCCATGGTGGCGCAGTGGCGACAATAGGCGGCGCAGCCGGGTACGGCCCGTAGGACCCGACCAAGAATAGGCGGATCTCCTAGACCGCCTGGGTGAGGTCCCGCAGCACCCCGGACACCTCCTCCAGGGTGAGGACGGCGGGGCTGGGCGTGACGGAGGAGCCCGACACGGGTAGGAGCGGGGCGACGGTCGTGGTGGTCGCCGGAGGCGACGAGATGACCGGTAGCGGGAGAGACGGGTTGGGCGGCGGTGAAGACATGATCGAACCGAAGCTAGCTGATACCAAATTAGTAGGAGCTTGAGCCCTATTTGGCCTGAACCGTAGGTTGTAGGGGTGGGAGGCTGGTTGGCGAGGAGTTGGGCGCCAGCGGCGACGCGTCGGCGCCGTAGTTGCGCGGGAGAAGGCGGCGGCTGAGAGGGAGATGGCGCAGGGTAGGAGGCTAGGTTTAGGTCTCCCGGCTCCCTAAGGAAGCTGAGCAATATGATTGCTTCTTGCTTAATTCTAAAACGGATCCTTACACGAGTTTATATAATCCTCCTAATAAGATAATTGGGCTAAGTCCCTAATAATGATAAGATAGACTGAGCCACAACTAACTGGGCTAAGCCCCTAATATGCCGGTCATAACACAAAGCAACAGCTTTACCACCCCGCCAAGGCTCCCCTTCTTCGTTTTAATAAAATAAAATAAAAATGCAATACCATTTGGACTGATCGTCTACATTATAAATGACTTTTACTATTCCGTTTCTTATGACAAGATCTTCGAAACAACATTTCATTTTTTATGTGTGTCCATAAACTTTTTGATGCTATTTTCTAGTGAATCTATTTTATGCATTGTCGGCGCCATGATTGCGCCGAAGACACCAGGAATCAGCGCCCTTCTATATAAGTTCCCCTTTGTTATCTATGCGAAGATAGACATTACCACGAGGTATGCTGAATGTTGTCTTCGAGTAAAAAAACTTAAAAAAGCTGAAATAGTGAATAGAAAACGTAAAAATAACCCTAAAGAAAACCAAAAAGGCTAGAAACAAAATAAAACAAAGAAAACCAGAAATACTAGAGGTGATAGAATTTACCCCGAGCGATGTCTGTCGAGCGGGAAGCACACCTTTGCTCTCGATCCACGGAGGGCTAGCTTTGAGAGTTTCTGTCTAGTACCCTTACTAGTGATAAGCATGGTGGTTGCACTTAATTACTGGTACTAATTAAGTACTATTTGTGTAGCGACCAGACCCGAATGGATCAAGTCTCTGTGCTCAGGTGTCATCCCTGGATCAGTAATGCTGACACCACACAGTACTTCGAAGGATTTATAGCAGAGTAGCAATCACACACTTATTACATCGATTGTCCAGAAGAGGACTTATTACCATAAATATGGCTTAAGGCCATCTAATAACGATAACAGCGGAAGGCTTGGAAGATAAGTGAGTCCATCAACTCCATCGGCATCACTGAGTATAGAACCACGACCTAAATTCCTTACTCGTCGTCTGAAAAGTCTGCAACATGAAAGTTGCAGCCCGAAAACGGGTCAGCACATGGAATATGCTGGCAATGTAACACATAGAGAGTAATGAAACAATAAGCCTATACTACATGCATATTTGGCTGGTGGTAAGGCTCTATGGTTACAGTTTTGCGAAAAGCCAATTTTTCCCTACATCAAAGGAATAATTTTGTTTAACTATCATGGTGGTTGTTAAACATTGAGAATGGTTGACAGCATCCTCAATCCCAATTAAAAGTACTCATTAAAACCCAATAGCTTTTATTAGAGGTAACATGTTGAGATTCACATGATATTCAATTACCAGATACTCAAAACGTCCATAACCGGGGACACGGCTAATCATGATTAGTTTATACACTCTGCAGAGGTTTGCGCACTTTTCCCCACAAGACTCGATCGCCTCCGCTTGATTCTCGCACTACATGGTGTTTGAGAAACGGATGACCGAGACATAGTCTTTCAGAAGCGCTAGCACCTTACATGTGGGTAGACCGTACCAACCTACATCCCCTACATCAGCTAGCCTACCCGTAAGAGTTCGCACAACTTAATCAACTACGCCAGAGCCCATAATTGGCTTGTGGCTGCACACGGAAGTTTCCAGTTTGAAATATCTTATGATCCCTTAGAGCCTGGGTGGCGGTCCGAAGAAATACAGGCAAGTCCTGATGGAAACCAGGTGCCTCAATCCACCCAGATGTGTGTTTAGGTTGCCACCTTAGATAAACCATTAATTAACAATCTCACATCTGTCATGGATATTCACTCACCCAATCCACGTCTACTAGCATAGCATAGCATAATAAGCAAACGTAGAAGTAACTCCCAAGGTTTCATAAGTAACAGGTAATAGGTACTACCTCAATTCTACTTCCCAATCCCACAATTTAATTTAGATCCTAAACAATGCAAGTGTTTGAGGGTTTGATCTAATGCAATAAAACTGGGTAGTAGGAAAGATATGATCAAGTGTTACTTGCCTTGCTGATGATCCGCGTGACCTAGAGATTCGAAGTAACAAGCGGCGCACTCCGGGTGATCTAACGCAGACAAACAACAAGCATACAATAAGTACTCATCTAATGCACAGGGAAATCTCGAATAAAAGATCTAACCAGAGAGTTCAACTTAAGAACCCTGGTTGCAAAAGAATCGAATCAAATAAGGCATCGAAAGTCGGAACTCGAGAGAGAACGACTCGGTTTAGAAATCTGAAATTAGGTCAAAATTTCACAGTAGCAAAACTCTGTGAAAGTTGGTTAGTCGGAACGGCGGTTTCGTTACGAAACTCCAGGCGTTTGAATCACCTGATTCCGATAAACGAGCAAGAAATAAAACAGATTTGAAAATTGGATCGGAAATCGAATCAGAAAAATAACGGATTAAATCCGATTAAAAGAAAAACGACGAACGGTTTAAATAACGGACGTTCGTTAACAGAACCAAACCAACGAACGCGTTCATTGAAACGAACGGTTCGGTGAACGTTTGTTAAATAAGAAAACCAAAAAAAAACCAATCTAGTTTTTTTTTTAAAAAAAAACCGAACACGTTTTTTTTTAATAAACCGGATCGGTTTTTAGGGAAAACCGGATCGGGGCGGGGCTACCTCCGGTGATCGCCGGCGGGGCTCCGGGCGGCGGGCTAGGGGTCGGCGGCGGGGTCGGGAGGGGGCGGCGAGGGGCGGCGGGGCTCCCGGCGTCGGCGAGGGACGGCGGCGGCGGCGTTCCGGCGGCGGCGGCGTTCCGCGCGGGTCGGGAGGCGAGGGGCGAGGGCGGCTCGGGGTGAGAGAGAGGGGGGGGGCGGCGCATATAAAGGGGGGGGGTCGCCGGGTGGCTTGGGGAAGGGGCAGGGGGCGCCGGGTCGGAGCCGGACTCCGGGAGGCGTGCGGCGGCGGGGAAGCTCCCGCTCGGGCGGCGGCGTGCGCGCGAGGGAGAGGGAGGCGGGGCGCTGGGCCGGGCCTGGCTGGCTGGGCCGGCTGGGCCTTGGCCCAGGGGGGGGCGGCGCGATTTTTTTTTAAAAGAACAAAACGAATTAAAAAAAATACCAAATGAACTCTGATTTAAATAAAACAAATTTTCCCCGACTCCTAAAAATGAGTCGAACAAAATGAACTTTAAAAACGGCAAACATGCATAAATTTTTAAAATGCTCATTTTTGCCTAAGCAAAATAAATCTTCCAAAACCAAATCTTGATTTATTTATAATATCTTCATTTTTCCTAAATATTGGGAAAGTCATATTATTCCCTCTCTTAAAATTTTTATAGGAAAAACTTTATGAAGATAATTAAATAAATCCAAATGATCCTATTTTCAAAATTTGAGAAATCCCAAATATGAAAATAATGAAACTTCCAACTCTCTCCGAGGGTCCTTGAGTTGCGTGAAATTTTCTAGGATCGGAAAATGCGAGAAAAATATGATATGCATGATGACCTAATGTATAACATTCCAAATTGAAAATTTGGGATGTTACAAACCTACCCCCTTAAGATGAATCTCGCCCTCGAGATTCGGGTTGGCTAGAAAATAGGTGAGGGTGGTCCTTGAGCAAAACTTCCTCTCTTTCCCAGGTGGCTTCATCCTCAGTGTGGTGGCTCCACTGAACTTTACAAAACTTGATAACTTTGCTGCGGGTAACTCTGCTGGCATAATCGAGAATCTTAACAGGTTTTTCCTCATATGTCAAGTCATCCTTCAACTGAATTGCTTCCAGTGGCACTGTGTCTCTTAACGGTACCTCTGCTATCTCTGGGTGACATTTCTTCAACTGAGAAACATGGAATACATCATGAACTCCTGACAGTCCTTCTGGCAATTCCAACTTATAAGCAACTTCTCCCATACGTTGCAAAATCTTATACGGTCCAACGAAACGGGGTGCTAACTTTCCTTTAACTCCAAAACGCTTAACTCCTCGAAGCGGGGATACTCTGAGATATACTCTGTCTCCAACTTCATACTCAATCGCTTTGCGCTTTGAATCGGCATAGCTCTTCTGTCTGGACTGGGCTACCTTGAGCCTGTCTCGAATCAACTTAACCTTCTGTTCAGACTCCTTAATCAAATCTGGTCCAAACAACTGACGATCTCCAGTTTCGTCCCATGACAACGGTGTCCTGCACCTTCTTCCATACAGAGCCTCGAAAGGTGCCATCTTCAAGCTGGTTTGGTAACTGTTGTTGTAGGAAAATTCTGCATACGGCAAATTATCATCCCAGCTAGATCCATAATCTAGTGCACAAGCTCTCAGCATATCTTCCAAAATCTGATTGACTCTCTCAGTCTGTCCATCGGTCTGTGGGTGGAAAGCTGTACTGAATTCCAATCTAGTTCCCAATGTCTCGTGCAACTGGTTCCAAAATTTCGAGGTAAACTGGGTTCCTCTATCTGATACGATGCTCCTCGGAACTCCGTGTAAACACACAATTCTGGTCATGTATATCTTTGCCAACTTAGCACTGCTATAGGTAGTCTTGACTGGAATGAAATGAGCTACCTTTGTTAAACGGTCGACTATAACCCAAATCGAGTCATATCCTGAACGGGTCTTTGGCAAACCTGTGATGAAATCCATGCCTAGTTTATCCCACTTCCATTCGGGTATCGGCAACGGTTGTAACAATCCTGCTGGCTTCTGATGTTCTGCCTTTACTCTCTGACATACATCGCAAATTGCTACATACTCCGCAATATCCTTCTTCATTCCGGTCCACCAGAAAGTGTTCTTCAAATCCAAATACATCTTGGTATTTCCTGGGTGAATCGAATAGGGTGAATCATGGGCTTCTTGTAAAATCAACTTCCTGATTTCTGGGTTATTGGGCACATAAACACAGTCTTCAAACCATAGGGTATCGTGTTCATCCTCACGAAATCCTTTAGCCTTTCCTTTGCCCATTTTCTCCTTTATAGAGGCAACTTCCTTATCTGCCTTTTGGGCTTCTCTGATTTTGTCCATCAGTGTCGACTGAATCTCCAATGTTGCTACATAGCCTCTCGGAACTATTTCCAAACATAGCTCTCGAAGGTCCTCGGCTAACTCATTGGGTATTCCTCCCATCATTAGGGTATTGACGTGGCTTTTACGGCTCAATGCGTCTGCTACGACATTAGCCTTTCCGGGGTGATAATGCAATCTCATATCATAATCCTTGATAAGTTCTAACCATCTCCTTTGTCTGAGATTCAATTCCTTCTGTGTGAAGATGTACTTCAGACTCTTGTGATCCGTATATACTTCACAATGATTTCCAATGAGAAAATGTCTCCACGTCTTCAGGGCATGCACAACGGCTGCTAACTCCAAATCATGAGTGGCATAATTCAACTCATGGGGTTTAAGTTGTCGTGAAGCATACGAAACAACTCTTCCTTCCTGCATAAGCACTGCTCCAAGTCCTCGACGTGAAGCGTCGCAATACACCTCATAATCCTTAGTCTGATCTGGCAATATCAAAACTGGTGAGGTAACCAATCTTTTCTTCAACTCCTGAAAACTTGCCTCACAGTCCTCAGTCCATATGAATTTGTTATCCTTCTTCAACAATTCAGTCATAGGCTTAGCAATCCTTGAGAAATTCTCAATGAATCTTCGGTAGTATCCTGCGAGTCCAAGAAAACTCCGAATCTCTCCAACTGTCGTTGGTGCTTCCCAATTAGTTACGGTCTCAACCTTTGTGGGGTCAACTGCTATTCCTTCTCCGGATATAACATGTCCGAGAAATCCAACTTCCTTTAGCCAAAACTCACATTTGCTGAACTTGGCGTATAACTGATGTTCTCTTAGCTTCTCCAAAACCAATCGCAATTGTTCCTTGTGTTCCTCTTCATTCTTCGAGAAAATCAAAATGTCATCTATGAACACCACGACGAACTTATCCAAAAACTCCATAAACACTTTGTTCATCAGGTTCATGAAATAAGCTGGTGCGTTAGTCAGTCCAAATGACATAACGGTATACTCGTACAGTCCATATCTCGTGGTAAATGCAGTCTTGGGTATGTCTTGCTCCCGAATCTTCAACTGATGGTACCCTGATCGCAAGTCGATCTTGGAAAACACTTTGGCTCCTTGCAAACGATCAAACAGATCATTTATCATTGGTAGTGGGTACTTGTTCTTGATTGTTACCGCATTCAATTCACGATAATCAACAACCATTCTCAAAGATCCATCCTTCTTCTCCACTAACAAAACGGGTGATCCCCAAGGTGAAGAGCTTGGGCGTATATAACCTTTATCCAATAGCTCCTTAATCTGCTTCTTGATTTCTGCCAAATCTTGTGCTGGCATCCTGTATGGTCGTTTCGATATCGGGCCTGTTCCTGGCAATAGTTCAATCAAAAACTCAATGTCTCTATCCGGTGGCATGCCTGGCAACTCTTCCGGAAATACATCAGGAAAATCCTTCACCACTGGTACTTCTTCCTGCACCACTCCTGATAAGCAATTTACTTGTGCTCTCCTCGGCTCGTGCCGTGATACATACTTAATCCTTCTTCCTTCTGGTGTGGTGAGCAAAATTGATCTAGTGGAGCAATCAATGTTTCCTCCATACTTTGATAACCAATCCATTCCTAATATCACATCAAATCCTTGGGATTCCAGAACTATTAGGTCTGAGGGGAAAACATAGTGTCCAATCCTTAGTGGCAGTCGATCACACCATTTACTAGCCATGTACTCTGCTCCGGGTGAGGTTACTAGCATGGGTGACCTAAGGGCTTGGGTCGGTAACTCATACTTATCCACAAATTCCCTTGATATGTATGAATGTGATGCACCAGTATCGAAAAGAACAACTGCAGTAAATGACTTAACCAAAAACTTACCGATTACTGCATCGGGCTGATCTTCAATCTCCTTCACATCAATGTGGTTCACCTGTCCCCTGTTGAAAGGGTTGGGCTTCTTTCCAGAGCTTCCATTGCCATTTCCATTCTGGCCTTCTGGACAGTCATTTGCATAATGCCCCGTCTTGCGGCACTTAAAGCAAGTAATGTGACTCAAGTCTGCCTTGGATGGTGTTGACGGGTTGGTGCGATTCTGTCCGTTGCTTCCTCCATTCCCGTTCCCATTCTTAGTGCCATTATGGTTGTGCGAATTACCTCCTCCATGGGTATGCTGAAACTGAATTCCTGATTTAGGGGTATAACGAGTCTTCTGCTGAGCTCCAGAGTTATACTTCCCTTGTCCATACTTTCGCTTGCGGTTCTCAATTTGCTGCTGCTTTCCTTCAATCATAAGGGCTCGGTCTACTAACTCCTGGTAGTTATTGAAACTTGCTACCATCAACGGCATGCTGAACTCATCATTCAGTCCTTCTAGAAACTTCTCCTGTTTAGCCGCATCTGTAGCAACGTCATCTGGGGCATAACGTGCTAATTTGCTAAAGTCATCCACGTACTGGCCAACAGTCCTTCCTCCTTGGCGTAAGTTGCGAAACTCACGCTTCTTCATGGCCATGGCTCCTGCTGAGACATGGGCAGTGCGAAAAGCTTGCTGAAATTGATCCCATGTGACAGTGTCTACCGGGTAAGTGGCTGTGAAATTCTCCCACCATGCGGCTGCGGGTCCTTCAAGCTGATGTGCTGCAAACTTCACTCTTTCTCCATCTGTGCATCCTGCAGTGGTCAACTCCCTTCCTATCTTGCGGAGCCAATCATCTGCTACAATCGGCTCGGTGCTACTGGAGTACACCGGCGGATTTAGTCTAAGGAAACGAGTCAAATGATCCGCAGGTGGTGGTGGTGGGTTGTTGTTGTTGTTGCCCTGGTTCTGCACCAATGTTTGAATCAGGGTGTTCTGCTGCTGGATCAGTTGGGTGATCTCTGGCGGGAAAACGAATCCAGGGTCGCGTCTCGGAGGCATCTGATGGGTTTAGAAAAGAAGAGAAATTTAGAATAGAATGAGGTCTAAGGGGAATCACTACCCAAATGCACATGAGCAAATGCACACAAAATCACTCCATTCAATCAAACAAGGCTTACAACGATCTAACTATCGCAAGTGCGTGTACTATAATGTTTACATGGGGGGAAATACTACTAATATGTGGGGAACTTCTACTAATTTGAACCGGTGGAAGATTCCATGATGTCTGCTCCAGCTTCGTCTTCAAAATCGGGTTCACTTGGATCCGAATCGGTGTCGTCGAGGATGATGTAGTTGTCTGGACATGCGACGTACTCGTCTTCCTCCTGCGATGCTAACTTCCTCTTGAGTTCTTCAATCTCCTGCTTAAGATCGTTATTGTGCCTTGCTAGAGCTACGATCTCGTCCATGTAGTCCTTGCGTGTAGACTTCAGTTCTCCTTCTAGCTCGATGATCCTTTCCCTTTGCATTCTGCAACTCCAACATATCATTGCACATCTGGTTCTCCTGGCGTCGAATGTGCTGGTTTAACTCCTGGATAAAAGCTGCAATGGATCTATCCTTCTTGGTGCTGACTATGTCCCATTTGTCATCTCGGCGTCCGCAAATCTGGTAGATGGTGTCCTTGAGGTCTTCTTGATAAACTTCTCCAATGCGTCCTATGGTGATATGGGATGCCATGCTCTTTCCCAGACTCCAAGTTGGTGCACTGAAAACACTATCTATAGGCTTGGTGATTGGGGCGAATGTCCTTCCTGGAACGTGAGCGTGAATCTTCCAGCGCTCCTCTTCAGGCAGAGTGGCGTTGAAAGTCCCGGTGAAACTTGGTAGTCCAATGTTCAGGTACTTGGTGACTTCCTTCAGGTGAAATCCAAATGGTGTGCCTTCATCCGGTTGAGCGTACTTAATCTTCACGTTCGTCATCCTAATAGAGTAGAAAAGATGAGGAGTTAGAAAATGAGAGGAGAGTAGTGATCTATGGCTTTAACTTAGTGGTCGTGTCCTACAGTCAGCGTGTGCTCTGATACCATCTCTGTAGCGACCAGACCCGAATGGATCAAGTCTCTGTGCTCAGGTGTCATCCCTGGATCAGTAATGCTGACACCACACAGTACTTCGAAGGATTTATAGCAGAGTAGCAATCACACACTTATTACATCGATTGTCCAGAAGAGGACTTATTACAATAAATATGGCTTAAGGCCATCTAATAACGATAACAGCGGAAGGCTTGGAAGATAAGTGAGTCCATCAACTCCATCGGCATCACTGAGTATAGAACCACGACCTAAATACCTTACTCGTCGTCTGAAAAGTCTGCAACGTGAAAGTTGCAGCCCGAAAACGGGTCAGCACATGGAATATGCTGGCAATGTAACACATAGAGAGTAATGAAACAATGAGCCTATACTACATGCATATTTGGCTGGTGGTAAGGCTCTATGGTTACAGTTTTGCGAAAAGCCAATTTTTCCCTACATCAAAGGAATAACTTTGTTTAACTATCATGGTGGTTGTTAAACATTGAGAATGGTTGACAGCATCCTCAATCCCAATTAAAAGTACTCATTTAAAACCCAATAGCTTTTATTAGAGGTAACATGTTGAGATTCACATGATATTCAATTACCAGATACTCAAAACGTCCATAACCGGGGACACGGCTAATCATGATTAGTTTATACACTCTGCAGAGGTTTGCGCACTTTTCCCCACAAGACTCGATCGCCTCCGCTTGATTCTCGCACTACATGGTGTTTGAGAAACGGATGACCGAGACATAGTCTTTCAGAAGCGCTAGCACCTTACATGTGGGTAGACCGTACCAACCTACATCCCCTACATCAGCTAGCCTACCCGTAAGAGTTCGCACAACTTAATCAACTACGCCAGAGCCCATAATTGGCTTGTGGCTGCACACGGAAGTTTCCAGTTTGAAATATCTTATGATCCCTTAGAGCCTGGGTGGCGGTCCGAAGAAATACAGGCAAGTCCTGATGGAAACCAGGTGCCTCAATCCACCCAGATGTGTGTTTAGGTTGCCACCTTAGATAAACCATTAATTAACAATCTCACATCTGTCATGGATATTCACTCACCCAATCCACGTCCACTAGCATAGCATAGCATAATAAGCAAACGTAGAAGTAACTCCCAAGGTTTCATAAGTAACAGGTAATAGGTACTACCTCAATTCTACTTCCCAATCCCACAATTTAATTTAGATCCTAAACAATGCAAGTGTTTGAGGGTTTGATCTAATGCAATAAAACTGGGTAGTAGGAAAGATATGATCAAGTGTTACTTGCCTTGCTGATGATCCGCGTGACCTAGAGATTCGAAGTAACAAGCGGCGCACTCCGGGTGATCTAACGCAGACAAACAACAAGCATACAATAAGTACTCATCTAATGCACAGGGAAATCTCGAATAAAAGATCTAACCAGAGAGTTCAACTTAAGAACCCTGGTTGCAAAAGAATCGAATCAAATAAGGCATCGAAAGTCGGAACTCGAGAGAGAACGACTCGGTTTAGAAATCTGAAATTAGGTCAAAATTTCACAGTAGCAAAACTCTGTGAAAGTTGGTTAGTCGGAACGGCGGTTTCGTTACGAAACTCCAGGCGTTTGAATCACCTGATTCCGATAAACGAGCAAGAAATAAAACAGATTTGAAAATTGGATCGGAAATCGAATCAGAAAAATAACGGATTAAATCCGATTAAAAGAAAAACGACGAACGGTTTAAATAACGGACGTTCGTTAACAGAACCAATCCAACGAACGCGTTCATTGAAACGAACGGTTCGGTGAACGTTTGTTAAATAAGAAAACCAAAAAAAAAAACCAATCTAGTTTTTTTTTTAAAAAACCGAACACGTTTTTTTATAAACCGGATCGGTTTTTAGGGAAAACCGGATCGGGGCGGGGCTACCTCCGGTGATCGCCGGCGGGGCTCCGGGCGGCGGGCTAGGGGTCGGCGGCGGGGTCGGGAGGGGGCGGCGAGGGGCGGCGGGGCTCCCGGCGTCGGCGAGGGACGGCGGCGGCGGCGTTCCGGCGGCGGCGGCGTTCCGCGCGGGTCGGGAGGCGAGGGGCGAGGGCGGCTCGGGGTGAGAGAGAGGGGGGGGGCGGCGCATATAAAGGGGGGGGGTCGCCGGGTGGCTTGGGGAAGGGGCAGGGGGCGCCGGGTCGGAGCCGGACTCCGGGAGGCGTGCGGCGGCGGGGAAGCTCCCGCTCGGGCGGCGGCGTGCGCGCGAGGGAGAGGGAGGCGGGGCGCTGGGCCGGGCCTGGCTGGCTGGGCCGGCTGGGCCTTGGCCCAGGGGGGGGGGGCGGCGCGATTTTTTTTTTAAAAGAACAAAACGAATTAAAAAAAATACCAAATGAACTCTGATTTAAATAAAACAAATTTTCCCCGACTCCTAAAAATGAGTCGAACAAAATGAACTTTAAAAACGGCAAACATGCATAAATTTTTTAAATGCTCATTTTTGCCTAAGCAAAATAAATCTTTCAAAACCAAATCTTGATTTATTTATAATATCTTCATTTTTCCTAAATATTGGGAAAGTCATATTATTCCCTCTCTTAAAATTTTTATAGGAAAAACTTTATGAAGATAATTAAATAAATCCAAATGATCCTATTTTCAAAATTTGAGAAATCCCAAATATGAAAATAATGAAACTTCCAACTCTCTCCGAGGGTCCTTGAGTTGCGTGAAATTTTCTAGGATCGGAAAATGCGAGAAAAATATGATATGCATGATGACCTAATGTATAACATTCCAAATTGAAAATTTGGGATGTTACAATTTGTTTTGGGGGGTGACTTGTAACATGTTTCTAGTTATGAGATTGTCTATTCTTACATTGCCTGAATTTTGACTACCGCAAGGTAACTTACGAATCTGTGCTGCTAAATTGCTTCAAATATAGATGTCATCATAGATGCTGACAGATATTCACAACTTTGACAATTATTTCCATATGGTTGTATTTGCATAAAAAATATAGTGCATAAAACAATCGTAGTGAGTAAAATTATTACTCCGTCCGATCCATATTAATTGTCACTGATTTAGTACAAAGTTGGGAGTATATTATTACTTGACCAACCCAGATATGTTTCCAATATTAGTTAGTGAAGTCATAAGTGTGATGCTTCACCATCAATGGGTAAATTAGACGTCAAAAAAATATGTCAGTGTGATACTTGTTAAATGCTTTCTAAATTGATTAGCAAGGGATATATCATAGCAATTCTCTCAGCATGAGGATCAAAATACATTATTCAGAACTACAATAGACCAAGCCCACAGATAACCTGGTACAGCATATTCTGATGCCAAAATTACGACTTTATTATGGGAAAATGTTCTTTAAACTGCTGACAGACACCATTTAACTGAAAACTAGATTTCGTACCTGTTATTATAGACTGCAAGATCAAAAAGAGCCACGAAACCAATTTCTTGTGCCTTTCCAATTTGCATCTTGCACGGAATTACTTAACTGAACTAGTGCCTCTGAGCAAGCATAGGAGATACAGCCACCAGCTTAGAGTAGACTTTGCTGGTAGGAGACCCTAAGATGAGACTTTCCCGGTCCAAAGTATATGGATCTTTGAAGCAGCCAATGCGGGTCATGGTAGAGTTCTTATGTGGTTCAGACTCCTTTCCCTGGTAGGCTTCCAGTAGCACGCGGCAGATGGTCCATTCCGAGTGTCCTCACAAGTTCACATCCTTTATTTCAATGAATCCACATACAGGTCATTGACATGGAGCAAGGCTGGCAGCATTGGCAATGCTGAATCCGAACATGAAAGGATGCACAAAGTCCACACAGTTCTGAAGGTTGCTCACATCCTGTGTGTCGTGTGCTGTTTTCAGTTCCACCTTTCTTTCCTGACATACATGAAACGATTTAATGGATTAGCACCTTGCTTGATAGGAGGTAGCATTACCATAAAACAATCGAGGGACACGAGCAATGGCTGTGACGACTTATTATGAAGAAAACTAATGTCAAGCGCTGTAATACTTGCACGACCCAAGAAACACGAGGGAGAAATGCAGGATATGAGTTGAGCTCAAGATGTGGCTGTTTGTGGACAGACACCGATGCTAGTCTTACTACATTGGCTAGTACACATGCGAAATCCCGAAACCCCTATCCCAAAATATCATGCTTACTTATGAGAGACAAAAGTAAGCGAAGTGATACCACAATGAGAACCATTCTGTCATTCTGTGCACCATTTGCTGTTCTGCACAGACAATTTGGTTTTCAGGGAAACTAGACCCATTATTATGCTACATAATTTGACCCTTTAGCATCCTGCACCTGAACCCATCCTCCTAAGCACTCATCTAACCATCTAATGGCCCAGTGATCACAGAGGATTACCTTGGCGTTAGTGCGGATATGGATCTTCATTTGGTCGTCGACGGGGCAGTAGATCTCCTCCCATATCATGCCTTCTGCATCGGCATTATACGGTGCCTCGACACCGGCACCGGCGCCTCCCGCCCCCCCATCTCCCTCAGAGTGAGCGTCTCGATCCGCGTCCTCTCGCCGCCGCCCGTTGCTTTCATCTAAATTGCGCCGGCCGCCGGACCGCCGTCGGAGCTTCGTGAACTTTTTTTTGGATCCGAGTTTTGACGGAGGTAAGAAGCAAGGGGGGCAAGATGAGGGATATCCTATTTGGCGCATATGCGCCGGTTCGCCAACCGGCGCCTGCAGGCGCACCGAATTGGGCTCGGCCCATCTTGCTACCGGCGCCTCCCGCCCCCCCATCTCCCTCAGAGTGAGCGTCTCGATCCGCGTCCTCTCGCCGCCGCCCGTTGCTTTCATCTAAATTGCGCCGGCCGCCGGACCGCCGTCGGAGCTTCGTGAACTTTTTTTTGGATCTGAGTTTTGACGGAGGTAAGAAGCAAGGGGAGCAAGATGAGGGATATCCTATTTGGCGCATATGCGCCGGTTCGCCAACCGGCGCCTGCAGGCGCACCGAATTGGGCTCGGCCCATCTTGCTACCTCTTACCTGCTTTCTAAAAAGTAAAAAGGAGATGCAGAGGATCGAACCAGCGACCTCCTGCTCGAGAGGTACTGCACTAACCACTAGACTGCAATCATATCTTGTGCACAATTGCCCTTCTTCAAGTTTTTCTTCTATGTCCTTCCCTCTTTTCTCCTTTTCCATTTTCTTTTTATTTGGAACTTTTTTGTTCGGTTTTCTATTCTTTTGGCCAAATCGATTGATTTTTTTTTCAAAATCTGATGAACTTTTTTTCAATTTTGATGAACTTTTTTCGAATTCGATGAACTTTTTTCAAGACCGATGAACTTTTTTCGATTTTGGTGAAATTTTTTCAAAGCCAATGAACTTTTTTTGAATCTGATGAACTTTTTTGCAAATTTGATGAACTTTTTTGAATTGGATGAACTTTTTTCAAAAGCCGATGAACTTTTTTCAAATCTGATGAACTTTTTTTCGAATGTGATGAACTTTTTTTTGAATCCGATGAACTTTTTTCAAAACCGATGAACTTTTTTCGATTTTCATGAAAAAATTTCAAAGCCGATGAACTTTTTTTGAATCTGCTGAACTTTTTTTCAAATTTGATGAACTTTTTTGAATTCGATGAACTTTTTTCAAATCTGATGAACTTTTTTTCGAATGTGATGAACTTTTTTTTGAATCCGATGAACTTTCTTAGAATTTGGTGAACTTTTTTTGAATTGAATGAACTTTTTTTTGAAAACCGATGAACCTTTTTCATTTTTTGAACTTTTCTTAAATTTGATGAACTTTTTTTTCGAATTTACGTTTTATTTTTTGAGATAATTTGTTTTAAGTATATATTAATGTTTAACTGCGCGAAACGGTTAACTAGAACTGTTTTCTGGTAGTAGACAACAAAGTTAGTTTGGTCAAGTGGTTAGTGAGGTGGATTCGCAACAACGATCCTTAGTTTTTGTTGTTTTCTCACTTCAACAAGCGCGAGTTGGGTCGGCCCATACCAGCGACGGGCGCCTGCAGCGCTGACTAGGAGCTCCCGCAAGATGATGGAAGGGAAGGATGGGTTTAGAAGGCACCTGGGCCTGTCCAATATAATCAGCAAGACGAATAGTGTGATGGGCCTAACCGCCTCGAAGTAAAACTGTGTTGGGCTTAACCAAAAAGCTTCTCAGTATCATTGCAGAACCATGGTCTAATTTCTGCAAACGGTTATTTTTTTGCCTAAAAAAAGCAAGCACCCCCAAAAAAAGGCGGCTATCTTTTTGCAAGAAAACTTCCAATTTATTTATCAAATGTGAAGGTAGTACAAAGAACTTTTTTACAAATTCGATGAACTTTTTTCTAATCCGATGAACTTTGATAAACTTTTTTTTTCAAATTTGTGAACTTTTTTGGGGTTCATGAACTGGTTTTTAAAATCCATTAACATTTTTTATTCATGCTTATTTTGTTTTTTGATTTTTATTTCTTTTTTCCAAGACGCAACCTTACAAATCGACCGATTGCCCATAGTGGATGGGGGAATTGGCGAGGAATGATCAGCAATCTGGGCCGGTCCATGTTCTTCCATGCGTGAGCTCCAAGATCACCAACCGCGCGAACAACGCTGACTAGGAGCCTCCTATTTGGCGCTTCAGGCGTCCGTTTTTACGCATTTTGCAAACGGGGGCCTGAAGGTCCTCTGCACTAGGCCGGCCCAATTCCATTTTATGTTATCTATTTTTCTTAAACAACGGGAAAAAAGTGTGCCTCTACAAACTCGAACAAGTGACCGCTTGCTTCGAGGGATGTTGCGGCCATTTTCGCCCCGACCTGGTAAGTTGCAGTTTTTTATGTTGTCTTCTTTCTTTTTTCCTTTTTCTGTTTACTTTTTACCTTTCTCCTTTCTGTTTTTTATTTTTTTATTCCTTAATCGATGAAAGAAAATCATTTTTGTGAACTTTTTTCTAAATCATTGAACATTTTCCAAATCGATGAATTGTTTTCATTTTTCATTGTAATTTCCCCATTTATGGATCAATTATTTTCAAATTTGATGAACTTGTTTTTCAAATTCAATGAACTTTTTTCAAATTTGATGAACCTTTTTCAAATTTGATCATCTTTTTTCAAATTCAATGAACTTTTTTAAGTTTGTGAACTAGTTTTTTAAAGCCAGAAACATTTTCAAAATCACGTTTTTTTGTTTTACTGTGTTTTTATTTCTTTTTCCACGTCAACGGTTGACTAGCTGCGACCTTCCAAATTGATCGATCGATAAGAAGCGGGCGGGTGAGGGGGGGGGGGGGGGACTGGCGAGGACGATAAGTGATCTGGGCCGGCCCATGATTGTCCGTGCGTGAGTGCCGGGATCGCCAACCAGTGCTAATAGCGCAGACTAGGATCTCCCGAGAGCAACTAGCTCAGGAGCGCTCGTTTCCCAAGGGTCACTTTGCGGTGGGGTGAGAGCGTGTCACTCGGCACGCTCTCAGCCGCCGCCAAGCGTCGCGCTCTTGGCGTTACCTTCAGATTTTGTTTTTTTCGCACACATTATCGGCTTTTTAGATGGTTTTTTGGTTTTTTTTGGGTTTTCGGTTTTTCACCGGTCTTCTTTAGCTTTTATAAAAAAATGCACAAAAATGAGTTTTTTTCTTTGCGAGAAGCACAATTTTGTTTTTGTGAGAGGCACGGCCATGCCTCTTGAAAATGAAAAAAAACACGTTTTATTTTATTTTTGTTTCCGCGAGAGGCACTGTTTTGCTTCCACGAGAGGCACAGTTGTGACTCTCAAAAACGAAAAAAAAATTATCTTTTCTTTTTTGTTTCCGCGAGAGGCCCCATTTTGCTTGTATGAGAGGCATGGTTATACCTCTCGGAAAGGGAAAAAATATTTTATTTGCTTCCGCGAGAGGCATGGCCATGCCTCTCAGAAACGGGAAAACATATTTTCTTTTTTTTATCTTCTGCGAGAGGCATGGTTTTGCTTCCACGAGAGGCGCGCCTCTCGGCGACGAAAAAAAACACATTTTTTTTTGTTTTTTCTTGCGCAAGAGGCGTGGTTTTTTCCCTGTTTTTTCCTCCAGCTTTTCTTGAGAAAAAAAGTTCATCGAAACAAATCAACATGGGATCTAGTTTTTGAAGAACTCGACGGGAGGAATCCAACAGTGAAATTGGTTCGAGATTTAAACGCACGGTTAAGAGATAAAGCGTTTTGAATAAATGGATCTATAAAAAGGGAAAAATCCACTGCACCAAGGGAGGGCGGAGTTACTTTGGAAGGAGTACTCCTCAACTAGTGATTTCGGTATCTCCCACTGGATATCACACACGACACAAGGGAGCTAATGGGCGAGCTAAATGGGCCGGCCTAATTAGGTGAGCCCTAGTTTTCTTCGTTGTTTTGTTTATTCATTTATTTATTTTCCTCGCATTTTTTATTTTTATTTTTCAAAAAAAATTATGAAAAATGGTGATACTCCTAAAATGTTGAATTTGTTTTTCGAAAATATGTGCATGCTTTCTGGAAAATGTTCAACAATTTCATAAGAAATCACAAATTTTTTAAAGACCTTGTTTTTCCAAATAATGTTAATATTTTTTCAAAAAAATATTCAAATTTAATAAATCCTCTTTTAAACTAAATATGTATGTTTCCATGTTTTTCAGAAATTGGTTAAAAACGAAAATAAAAACCGTTAGAAACCAGAACTAGGAAAGAAAATCTTTCCCTACCGTGCCCCAAGATGAAAGATTGCAAAATATTTGACAGCCCAGGAAACTGAAGATTAGCCTCCTGTTCTGTCTTTCTTCCCATAAATCGTGATAAGATTTAGCGAGCAGTAAAAATCAGAGTCATATATGTACCAGAATTTCCAGATACATTTCTATAGAAATCTCTGGATCCCATGCGCAATCACGTGTCCAGTCCAGACAACGCATGCAAGCGGCCGGTTTGGGCAGACCAGGAGGCCAGAAGGAGACCGACGTGACAATGCAATTGCTAATCAGAAAGCTAATCCATCAAACGTGCCGCGACAGCGCTGGCCTAATTCGTTCGTCCTCTTCCCCGTCGACGACCAGAAGCGGACGGAAGAAGATCGGACTAGCTCGCTGGCTGGCTGGCTAGCCGGTCGCCGAATGATTGCGGCGTACGTACGGCGGTGAGCCCGTTGGCCTTGTCTCGTTCCGGCTGGGCCTTTAGCAGACACAGGAATCAGGGGCCGTGGCTATTCGTGGAAAGCTTTACGCCCGCCGTTGTCGTCGCCGGTGGAGCCTTGCGGCGGAGGAAGATCTCGCCGGGCGATCCTGGAGGCCACGACGCGGCCTCCCATTGCTGGTCCCGGCGCCGCACAGGATCAGCTATTTTGGCCTAATTTGGTTCCTTCTCAGCGCAATCATTCGCCTAATCTTCAGATTTTTTTTTTCGAAAAAGGGTTTTACCCCAACCTCTACATCATAAAAATGCATACGGCCCATATTATTAAACAAATATCCAGCAACAAGTCTACAAGTCTTGAAATACCAAAAACAAGAGCTCATAAGAGCAAAAAGAAAAAGCCACAACCGGCTGACAAATGAAATAGGAGCTCTACAAGTCTATGCTATTACATGACCGCCATCCAAATCGGTTAGACGCAGTAACCAAACGCTCCCTGGCCTCCGTCGGAGTGAGTAGCGACCACATACGGATCAACGCCGTGGCCCTGAAGATAACCTGCAAAAAATGAATGTTCGTTGATCTGTTAAAAACCAAATCATTTCTGCAGTTCCAGACTGCCCATAATAAAGCACAAACGCCAACACGAATGTGCCTCGCTATATCTGAGTCAACCCCATCAAGCCACGTTCCAAATAACGTGTTGATGGATGTAGGTGGATTAATATTAAAAGCAATATGAATCGACCGTCACAGAATCTTAGCCATCGGACAATCAAGAAATAGGTGTTTGATAGTTTCGTTATGACCACAAAAGCTACATCTAGCAGAACCCACCCAGTTGCGTTTAGCCAAATTATCCTTAGTCAAAATAACTTGTTTATGCACAAACCACATAAACACTTTGATACGCAAAGGTACCTTCACTTTCCAAACATGCTTCGAGGAAGGAATGACGCTAGAGTTTATGACATCCAGATACATGGATTTCACCGAGAACACACCGTTCTTAGTTAGTTTCAAATACAACTGATCTAGCTGCTAGGACAGTTGGACATCCATCAAACGTCTTACAAGATGAAGCCAGGCCTCCCAACGGTCTCCAACTAGCGTCCTCCGAAAACTAATATTGAGGGGATTGGATTGTAGCACGGTTGCAACGTATGCTTCTCTACGTTGAACAACGTTATACAGAGTAGGATATTGAAGTGCAAGGGGAGCCTCCCCGAGCCACGTATCCTCCCAGAACCTCGTATTAGCTCCATTTCCGACTAAGAACCTTGTCCTGTTGAAAAAGAGTGGTTTGACCCTCATCAAGCCCTTCCAAAATGGCGAGTCAGTCGACCTCACTATCACCTGGGCCAAGGTCTTAGACTGAAGATACTTATTTCGTAGAATCTGAGCCCAAGTAGCATCTGTCTCGGACGAAAGTTTAAATAGCCACTTGCTAAGGAGACATCTGTTTTTGACTTCCAGATTTTCAATACCTAGACCCCCTTGGTCCTTCGGCCTACAGATTATATCCCATTTAGCAAGCCCATACTTTCGCTTAAGCTCATCACTCTGCCAAAAAAATCGAGATCGATAAAAGTCTAGCCTCTTCCTAACCCCCACCGGGACCTCGAAAAAGGATAGGAGAAACATAGGCATACTGGTAAGGACCGAATTAATCAAAATTAATCGCCCTCCATATGACATGAGCTTCCCTTTCCAACAGCTCAGTTTCTTCTCAAAACGATTCTCGATGCATTTCCATTCTTTGTTAGTCAGCTTACGATGATGAATGGGTATACCTAGATACGTAAACGGTAACGAGCCCAATTCACATCCGAACAATTGTTTATAAGCCTCCTGGTCATCATTAGCTCTTCCAAAGCAGAACAATTCACTCTTGTGGAAGTTAATTTTTAGCCCGGACAATTGTTCCAATAAGCATAACACAAGCTTCATGTTTCTCGCTTTCGCCAAGTCATGCTCCATAAACATGATAGTATCATCAGCATACTGAAGGATGGAAATACCCCCATCAACGAGATGCGGAACAAGGCCACCTACCTGCCCTGCTTCCTTGGCCCATCCTATTAGAATGGTCAACATATCAACCACTATGTTGAATAAGATCGGTGACATGGGATCTCCTTGCCTTAACCCTTTGTGTGTCTGGAAATAGTGACCTATGTCGTCATTCACTTTAATCCCTACACTCCCTTTTTGCGTAAAGGATTCAATCTGGTTTCTCCAGGCCGTGTCAAATCCTTTCATACGCAAAGCCTGTTGAAGGAAATGCCATTTAACTTTATCGTATGTTTTTTTGAAATCCACTTGAAAAACAACACCATCTAGTTTTTTTGAGTGAATCTCATGAAGCGTTTCATGCAAAACAACAACCCCTTTAAGGATGTTTCTATCTGGCATGAAAGCAGTCTGGGACGGTTGCACAACGGAATGCGCAATCTGCGTAAGTCTGTTCGTCCCAACCTTGGTAAAGATTTTGAAACTAACATTAAGCAGACAAATAGGCCTGAACTGCTCAATGCGAACTGCCTCTGTCTTCTTAGGAAGAAGAGTTATCGTTCCAAAATTCAGCTTAAACAACTGAAGCTGCCCAGCAAAAAACTCATTAAACATCAGCATCAGATCTCCCTTAAGGAAGTGCCAACACTTTTTATAAAACTCTGCCGGAAACCCATCCGGTCCTGGAGCCTTATTGTTTTTCATTTGTGTGATGGCCTCAAACACCTCTTTCTCCGTAAAGGGAGCAGTCAAAATCTTGTTCTCGTCATTCTCAAGTTGAGGAACATCCTCAACCCTTGACTCATCTAAAGACACAAAATTCTCTTCTGGAGGTCCAAACAACTGCTTATAATAGTTGGTAATGTAAACTTTCAGGTTTTCTTGACCAACTATCGTTTCCTCATCTTGTTCTAATTGGAAAATTCTCTTCTTACGATGCTTCCCATTAGCAATCATATGAAAGAATTGAGTGTTATCCTCGCCTTGGACGATTTTGCGAACCTTAGCTCGCAACACCCACTTCAATTCCTCCTCGCGGAGAAGCTCTTTCAGCTGCAACTCAGCCTCCATCTTAGTTTCTAGCTCACTGGTACCTAAAATAGAAGTTTCAGCTTTTACTTCTAGGGTCTGAATAAGTAAAAGGAGTCATTCCTTCTCCGCCTTATAAATCCCATGCGTATGCTTAGCCCATCCATGAAGGAACCTTCGAAGATGACGAATCTTGCATTGCCAACGCTCAATGGGCGACCTTCCTCCTGAGTCTTTAGCCCGCTCACTAGCTAACAACTCGAGGAAACCTTCTCGTTCAAACCATGCAAGTTCAAACGAGAAAATATTCTTGTTACCCACATGTGTTTGAGCCCCTGAGTCAACGAGTAACGGCGTGCGGTCCGAGATACCTCGTGTCAACGCCTGCACTGTTACCAGGGGAAACTTCTGTTCCCATTCGACACTAGCTAAAACGCGGTCAAGCTTCTCAAAAGTCGGTACCGGTAACGAGTTAGCCCAAGTGAATTTCCTAGCTGAGAGCTCTATCTCTCTGAGATCCAAGCTTTCAATGATGGTGTTGAACATGAACGACCATCTGCCATCAAAATTCTCATTATTCTTTTCCTCCCTTCTTCGAATAATGTTGAAATCACCCCCCACTAAGATAGGGAGCTGCTCGTTACCGCAAACACGGACTAGATCGGCCAAGAAATCTGGCTTGAGTTCTGGTTGCGCGGCTCCGTAAACCGCCACCAAAGCCCAATCAAATCCATCGGCCTTAGTTCTGACCCAAAACTTTACCGCAAACTCACCAAAACTACACTCCGAACTTCCAAAGTCTCACACTTAACCCCAAGTAAAAGCCCACCGGATCTTCCTCTCGGGGGGAGGCAGTGCCAGTCAAAATCTACCCCCCGGATAAAGTGCTAAGAAATTGTGAAGTAAAATTGTCTCTTCCAATCTCAAACAAAGCAATAAAATCCAAATGATGCTCAAGAGAAGCATCTGCTAGAAACCTTCTTTTAGCCAAGTCATTAAGACCTCTGCTATTCCAGAAAATGCCTCTCATATTTCATCATGAAATTTTGTAGAGGTACGGATCCTAGCACTACTACGCACAGCCAACATAGGATAAACCTTCCGTTTCCAAGTCTGCTTAGGCCTAATGCGATCTTGAGATCAATCACCACACTTGGGATCAGCCTCCATCACCAAAGGCTCATCTACATGGTTAGAGGTCTCCTGAAAGGCCAACCCCTCCTCCTCCTCCGTCTCCGGGAATGCAGGGTCAAGATCGGCACAAAAACCATCAAGAGCCCTAACCCCAAGCGCATTTATCTCCGACTCATTCATCGGTTTAACAGCAGCTATGTTACGAATCATTTCAAACGCTCGTTCAACCTCCAAATCAAGCATGTCATTAACTGACCTAGAGATCTCCATATCATTAGTACCAAGCGATACTCCTAGTTGGTTTGCATTAAGAACGATCTCATCATTTGTAAAATGCATAATTGAATTCGACATACTAGTGGAGATCTCGATGTCACGCAGCTTGGCCGCCCTCTTAGCACACCTCCGTTGCATGTCATCAATGTCTGGCTGCTCCTGCAGCCTCCCGCTAGTTCGCCTCCCCGCAGAGACAGGATCCGGGATCCCACCAAAGGCGATGACCTCCTCGTGCGACGCTCTGTTAGGAGAGAGGCCTCTTGCCCGCCCCCCAATAGTGGTCGCCCGCGCCAGGACCCCCGGCGCAGCACCCGATGACGACGACAACTCCCGCGGCCTGATCACGGAAGTCCCACCGTGCACCAAGACCGGCGAGACCAGCGAAGGGCGATCCGGGGATTGTGGCGACAAAATGGCCACGCCACTCGACCCACCCTCCGGAGTAGGAAGAGTCCAGGCAGGAGGGGATACCGGCGGCCTCCTGCACGCCCACCCCTCCGTAAGCAGCCGGCCTCAATGGAGGCAGCGCCGAGCTCGCCCTCAGCGTTGATGGCGATGGCAACTCAGAGCGTCGGGCCTCCTGCCCATCGCCTCCAGCGGAGACCACCGTCCCAGCCACCTCCACCAAAGCCGGGGGAAAGGTAAGAGAAGAATGAGGGGCCCCCTGCCCCTCGGCACCTCCCACCTCAACCGGCATCGAGACGTACGGACTCACCATAGGGCACAGTGAATCAACTCGGTTGCACCAATGCCTAGGCGTAGCCAAGAATGCCCCAAAGGAACCAATCTGCAAAGTGCTCGTCGGGACCGCATCAGTAGGCCCAACAGGAGTAGTGTCACCAGAATCAGACGGGCCCGAAGGCCCCTTGGCCTTATCATCATCACTCTTAGCAGTATCATCCTGGTTCCCCGAAGCACCTCCTCCCTCAGAGGTGTCCATGGAATTATCATCCTCAAACTCACTGAACAGGTTAGGATCCTCATACTCAACATCCAACTGATACAAAACACCTTTATGTGTCCAAGGCACCACGTCCGGCAGAAACTCAATGTTAGCAACACTGACAAGTAAACGCGCCACCCCGTGAGCTCGTGTGAACCGCATATCCACCTGCTCAGTCTTGACAATCAAAGAGCCCAGACTCCACGTCACCAAAAAACTGTCCAAGGAGGCAGATGGCGCCCCAGAGAAACGAACCCAAATCTGAGTTAACGGCATGCCCTGTGGCTCCTTCTTCTTCCACTCATCAAACTGCAACACAAAACTAGTGCCCGTGACCCTGCTCATACCGAACTTGAGGATTCTCAGCTGATCCTCCTTAGACGGGAAATCTACTTTATAAGTTGTATCTGTGAGCTTGAGCGATGACCACTGAAAATTACCCGGAGCGAGCTCCCTCAACTGCTGAATGATCTGCGCCTCGGTCAAAGGTCCATGAACCACCTTCACCACACCGGGGAAGGAAGTCTCCACCGCGGGCGCCAAGGGTTCCACACTGGGAGACTCGAAAAACATCAACTCCGAGCAACAAACCCCGTAAATCTGAACAGAAGGTTTAGGCCCCAACATAAGAGGACACTCGGCGGGAGTATGCTTAGGTTTCCGGCACAGGTCACATAACTTAGCAGTGCATTCAACCAAAAAGTGTCCCGGTTCACCACAACGGAAACAGGTTAGCCTTTTCTTCTTATCCGCCCACTTAGACACCTTGTCATCCTCGGACTTCTCCGAACCTTGCTCAGAAACAGAATCACCAGTCTGCATGGGCTCCGGCAACGAGGCCGCATCAAGGGCTTGAACCTTCTCCACCGCCACCTGCGGTAGAGCCAAACCACCGTCAGCCACCTCCGTCTCAGCTGTAATCGTCGGCTTCCTTCGCAGCTGATTACGCCGGTTCCAACCCCAACCTCCGCGGAAACGACCATGGAAAGAGCGGTTATTAGGGCCGGCCGCACCCTCGACAAAGTTGCCGGCGGTCCATGGAAGCCCCGATTGGCATTGCCATTGTCCACCCAAGCATAGCCACGGCCACCTCTGCTAGACGAAGAGCCCCGATGCAGACCAGAACCATACGCATCATGTCCATCATCTCCCCACTGACCGCGCAGTGGATTACGAACATCCCCCGCAAACGCACCTGCCCCGCGACCGATTGAGCCTTGGCCCAAGCCAGCGCGCCCCCCCGCCATCTGCCTTGGCCACGGCCATTCGGAAGGCGGCAACACGGCTCTAGATGTCGGCGGCGGCGCTGCCCTAGGCTGGGCAGGCGGAGGAGGCGCAGCCCTCGGTGGCTGCGGAAGGGCCGCCCTAGCCGAAGGCGGAGGAGGCACCACCCGAGGCGGCGGAGGCGCCACCTGCGGCGGCGGCAGAGCCAGCCGAGGTGGAGGCGCTGCACGCGCGGTAGCCGGTGCAGCAGCGACCGCAGCCTGAGCAGCCGGTACCCCCGCGGCCTCGGACGGGTTCCTCACCGCCGGCACTACCCGCGGCGGAGGCGGCTTGGGCGGCATCGTGGCCGGACAGAGTCCAGGAGGCGGGCAGCAGCCAACGCCGGCGATCTCCAAGGCGCGACGGCGCAAGGACGCCAACGGGAAACCTGGCCTCCCGCGATGGCGAACCCTAGAAGTCACGAGGGGAAAGGAGGAGGGAGATCATGCATGCGGGAGCGTCCGACCCGAGGTGACCTCATGCATGTCGCCCACGCCCGCCTCAACGCAGGCCTGGCCAGCCCCCTAGGCCTCTAGCCTAGTACTAGCCAAACTCACAGCGCAATCAGTCGCTTGCGACCCTTCTGTGCCCAAAAGCGAATTTAAACGCGCCAATCTGGCCGCCCGAATATCACGCACACCGGCCATCTCCGGCGATCGTTGCGGCACCGTCCGACCACCCTTCTTATTTCTCCTAGTCACTCTCATCCAGCACTCTGGATGAAAAAAGTCAGCCAAGGTAGTGGCCGGCGGCCCCACCTTCGGCAACGGTCCACACCAAGGTTTCACTTTCTATTTCTTCGAAGGAACCGGAGAACAGAAAGAAAACGAATTCTTGCAACTCACCATAGGTTTAGGCACCGAAATTGATGATACCAATTCAAGCGTAGATGGCGGCCGAACCGTCTTTTCCGGCAGATCATCATCGTCTTCCTCATCAGCAAGAATCCAGAAACGTCCCCCAAACCACTGCAAAGGTTTTGGTTCGTCGGCGTCCTCCGTAAGATCTACTACGGCAGGTTGTTCTTCGCAATCCATGGACACCTACACACACTCAAGAACCTCGATATGGAAAAAATCAATCGGTAAACGCTTACCGCTAACAAGCTCTTCATCAACGTTGAGATGCCGTCCGGCCAAAATTTCTCCATCTTCATCTCGGATCGTCATCCAACGAGACGGATGCGAGTAGATCAAGCCATTGATCCATCGCCCCGCCTCCCTAGTATCTTCAAAACATATGGACCATTTCGTAGGATTCAAAAATCCCTGATCCCGATCCGCCGTCGAGGGATCTCGACAAGAAGCCGGTAAAGGGGGCATAGCCAGCGCCGCCGCCTCGGGATCCATGAGCGCCGGCCGCACCTCATCCAGAGGAGGAGGCGGATCGGACGACGACCGCAAAGGACGCCGCGGCGGAGTCCCCTCTCTGCGCGGCGAGACTGGCAGGCGGATCGGCGGCGGTGGAAGCCCCCCTCCGTCGGCCCTGTAACGCCCCGGTTTCGATGCGCCAGGAGTCCGCCAGTTATTCGCCTCCGTTGCCATGTCATTTGCTTGCATGTTGCATTTTGCCATGTCATCATCTGCATTTCTTCTTCATGTTTTTCAAAACTTGCATCCGTTCGGGTTCACCCGGTTCTCTCCGTTGTCCGTTCGGAGTCCAGACCATTCGCGCGCGCCCGTCGCCCCCTCTCAGACCTTGTTTCATGTGCGGGTGTTAAACTTTCTCGGAATGGCCCGAGGTTTGCCAAGCGGCCTTGGTATAGCACCGGTAGACTACCTGTCAAGTTTCGTGCCATTTGGAGGTCGTTTGATACTCCAACGGTTAACCGCGTAGCCCGAAACCCCCTTTCTTTTTGCAGCCCAACACCTCTCCAAAGTGGCCCAAAACCCATCTAACTCCCCTCCATGCTCTCCGTCGTTCGATCATGATCGCGTGGCCGAAAACCGTGCTCCATTTGGACTCTCCTAGCTCCCTCTACCTATAAAAAGGCCTCTCTCCCCAAAATTTTCGTCCAAACCCTAGCTCCTTCCTCTTCCTCGCGCGCCGGACATGTCCAACCCCGCCGGACATGTCCAGCCTCCACGTAGCTCCGACGAATCGGAGGACGCCACGTCAGCGCCGCCGCCTCCCTCCTCCAATCGTCGGCTGCCACCTCCCCCTCTCTCTCCTCTCTCAACCGCGCGGCCCGCGGGACCCAGATCCGGCCCGCACGAGCCCGCGCGCCGCCGCCGCCTGGCCCGCCCGCCGCCTTGGCCGGAGCCGCCCCGCCTCTCCGCCGCGGCCCTACGCCGCCCCGGAGCTCGCCGCCGTCCCGCCCGTCTTCCACGCCGCCGGCCTCTGCCTCTGTGCCCGACCCCGCCGCCTTGGCCGGAGCCGCCCGCCGGCGCCGCGCTCCCTCGTTGTCCGCCGGAGTGGCGCCCCTCGACGCCGTTCGCCGGACCTGCCCCGACGACCTCGCCGCGCTGCCCTTCGCGCCCGCCGCCGGATCCGGTGACCCCTTGCCGGGATCCGCCTCCTCCCTCCGGGTCCTGCCCGCCGACGTCCGACCCCGGCCGCCGTTGTCTGCTGGCCGCCGCCATGTTCCAGATCGATCGGGAGGAGCCCGATCGCCTCTCCGTTGACCGGCCTGGGCCACGTGGGCCCCGACCCAGCACGTCGGCCCACTGCAGCCTCTCCGCCGGCCTGCCAAGCCCCTCTTCACGACTTGGGCCAAGCCCGCTAGGTGAGCCCGGCCTATGTCCCGCTCTGTGCGTCATTTACCTATCGCGCACCTGCTCTGTTTTTTTCTTCAGAAAAACGGCTAAGTCCCCGAAATATTTAGACATTATCATGCCTTGTTCATCATGCCGTATCTCTGCATCTGTAGCTCCGTTTTGCGCATGTAATATGTCAAATTGTTCGTCTCAACGAGTACTTAATTTCAGTCCATTGCATCATATTCATTTGAGCTCATCTTGATGCCTGAATCATCGTTGCAAGAGTGCTTCTTGATGTTGTCTGTTGTCTGTTAACAGAACTAGCTGTTTTGTCATTTTTGTCATGATTGATGTGTGCATCCTATGAGGTTGATGTCTACATGTGTTTTGAACAATGCCATGTCTTCTTTACAGAGGTGCTTACCATGTATTTTTGTGATCAATGTGGTGACTAGCACAAGCATGTAAACTAGGCATCATGGTGTTGCTGATTTTAGTCCCTGTTCTGCTGTTATTTTGATGCCATGTAAACTTGATGCTACAGAGAGATCCATGCATATTTTGAGATACTTCAGTAACGATGTTTTGAACATATGGTTATTGTCTATGCATTCATGCCCTTGCTTGCAATTATGGAGTAGTCTAGCATGTCATTTTCGTGCTCTACTTTTGCTTCCAAATGTTTCCTGGCAGATTGTTTACATGTTATTCAATTTTGCCGAGGTTGTTGTAGTTGATCCTTGCATGCTATGAACTTGTTCTTGCATTGCTTTGTTGCATAAACATGTCTTCTTGATGATGTTATGCTTATCTTTTCATGAAATGACTCGTGGTGCGTGAATCGAGCTTGTTAAGTAGTGTACTTGTTGTTGCTGTTTTGCTAGGCTGAATCTGTTATTTCGCGATGCTATGTAAACCTGTTGCTACTAGTCATTTTATGCATAATCTGGAGATGATCATTAAATATGTTTTGTTCTACATGTCATGCTCTATCCATCCATGCCCCTGGTTGCATTTATAGCTTGTTGTAGCTTGTTTTAATCTTGCTCTAAAGTTGCTTCATAATGTTGCTGTCAGCCTGTTAACATTAAGTTCAGTTGTTGCCATGATTGTTGCTAGTGATCCATGCACCCTATGACCTTGCTATTGCCATGCTTAGCTTCACAAACATGCCTTCTTACTGTTGGTTGCCTTGCCACGCCATGTTTTGCTCTGTAGTGAGTTGCACAAGCTTATTTACATGCCTTCATAATTCTGTTCCTGCCATGTTTGAATCTGTATTATAACTTGCTATGTTTACATGGGTGCCATCATATTTTCTGATCCTTTTTGGCTCATGGTCACTAAGGGACTCTTGTTCTATGCATTTAGTAGGTTCATGCCATTCCTTTCTTTGCCATGATAAGTTCCTGTAACATGTTGTTTGATAGCTCTAAACATTGCATCCTGATGTTATTTTCTGCAAAGTCTGAATTGTTATTATTTGCAATCTTGCCATGTGTGTTTGAGCATGTTCTAGTGATTTCTGGAGATAGCTCACTGTTCATGTTTTGTTATGCTTTACCTGTACATCATGCCTATGCCTTTTGTTTTCATATTGTGGAGCTGTAGCATATTGTTTTGATGTTTGCAATATGCCTAGTTGCTGTTTTGGACAGATTGTTGCTATAACTTGTATAGAGTGCATGTGTTGAACCGTTGCTCCGTTTTGAGTGTGCTCTATATGAAACTTGCTTGTTTTTGCATATAGTTTCATATTATCATGTTGCATCCTTGTTTTGGTGTGTTTGCTTGATGTTTGAATGCATTTTGCATCAATGCCATGTTTCACTTGTTTTGCTCATATCTTCTAGGCCGTAGCTCCGAACTAAATGAACTTTATATGTAACTTGACTAGAATCTCGTGTATATCATCTTGGTGCATCTTAACTTGCTGTTTGACAACTTGAACATAAGGTTTATTCAGATCTGGACCAACTTCGAAATTTGCATATGAGGACTTACCGGAATTGTTATATGTTGTTCCCGGCCTCATTTAAACTTGCCTTGATGTGTTGCTCTTGTTTGCGTCATCTCTTGCCATGAGTAGCTTCATGTAGCTTTGTCATGCATCATGCTTGTTTGTGCATCATGTCATGTTCAGGTGTGGTGTGTTTACCATGTTGTGTGCTTCTTTTCGATAGTTCATGTTTCCGTTGCGATCGTGAGGATTCGTTCATCTACGCTTGGTTCGTCTTCGTGGCTTCATCTCCTTCATGGACTCGTTCTTCTTCCTTGCGGGCTTTCAGGCAAGATGACCGCTACCCTGGATCTCACTACTATCATTGCTATGCTAGTTGCTTCGTTCTATCGCTTTGCTGCGTTACCTATCTTATGCTCATCAAGCCTCCCATATTGCCATGAACCTCTAATCTTTGACACCTTTCCTATGCAAACCGTTGCTTGGCTATGTTACCGCTTTTGCTCAGCCCCTCTTATAGCATTGCTAGTTGCAGGTGAAGTTGAAGATTGCTCCATGGTGGACAGGTTTTTGATTGGGATATCACAATATCTCTTATATTATTAATGCATCTATATACTTGGTAAAGGGTGGAAGACTCGGCCTTATGCCTGGTGTTTCGTTCCACTCTTGCCGCCCTAGTTTCCGTCATACTGGTGTTATGTTCCCGGATTTTGCGTTCCTTACGCGGTTGGGTGATTTATGGGACCCCCTTGCCAGTTCGCTTTGAATAAAACTACTCCAACAAGGCCCAACATTGGTTTTACCATTTGCCTCACCACCACCTATACCTTTCCCTTGGGTCGGTCAACCCGAGGGTCATCTTTATTTTAGCCCCCCCCCCCCCGGGCCAATGCTTGTCTAAGTGTTGGTCCAAACCGAGCGATGTCTGGCGCCCCCTGGGCAACCAGGGTCTATGCCAACCCGACGTCTGGCTAATCCGGTGTGCCCTGAGAACGAGATATGTGCAGCTCCTATCAGGATTTGTCGGCACAGCGGGAGGCTTTGCTGGTCTTGTTTTACCATTATCGAAATGTCTTGTAAACCGGGATTCCGAGTCTTATCGGGTCTTCCTGGGAGAAGGTATATCCTTCGTTGATCGCGAGAGCTTATCATGGGCTAAGTTGGGACACCCCTACAGGGTATAATCTTTCGAAAGCCGTGCCTGTGGTTATAGGCAGATGGGAATTTGTTAATGTCCGGTTGTAGATAACTTGGCACCAGATCCGAATTAAAACGCATCAACCGTGTGTGTAGCCGTGATGGTCCCTTCTCGGCGGAATCCGGGAAGTGAACACGGTTTCTGGGTTATGTTTGACGTAAGTAGGAGTTCAGGATCACTTCTTGATCATTACTAGTTGACGACCATTCTGCTTGTTCTCTTCTCGCTCTTATTTGCGTATGTTAGCCACCATATATGCTTAGTCGCTGCTACAACCTCACCACTTTACCCCTTCCTTCCCCATTAAGCTTTGCTAGTCTTGATACCCATGGTAATGGGATTGCTGAGTCCTCGTGGCTCATAGATTACTACAACAACAGTTGCAGGTACAGGTTTTGCGATGATCATGATGCGAGCGCGATGTTTGCTTGTATTGGAGTTCTTCTTCTGCTTCTTCTTCGATCAGGGGATAGGTTCCAGGTCGGCAGCCTGGGCTAGCAGGGTGGATGTCATTTGAGTTTCTGTTTGTGATTCATCCGTAGTCTGATGATATCCACTTGTATGTATTGTGATGTTGTATTCATGTGGCATTGTATGCCTCTTGTATGTATCCCCATCTATTATGTAATGTTGATGTAATGATATCCACTTTGCAAAAGCGTTTCAATATGCGGGTCTATCCTTGGTGGGGCCTTCGAGTTCCTTTTGGATAGGGTCGCATATTGGGCGTGACAAGTTGGTATCAGAGCCTCGACCGACCCTAGGAGCCCCCTTGATTGATTGTGTAGTTTGGCCGTTGTTGAGTCTAGAAGAAAACTATTTTCGGAGTCTAGTTATATCGGGGAGTAGGAATTCTTTTTACTCCTCAGCCCCTTCGTCGCTCTGGTGAGGAATCTTGACGTAGGTGTTTTGACTTACTCCTCTTCCCCTTCTAATTTTTCTTTAGAATCACGCAGTTGGTTTTCCGATCGTTGGTTCTCTTCTCTTTTCATCCGGTGCATTTCTCGTCAAGTCGACTCGAGCCTCTTCATCTTTGAGTTCAATCCTCAGTTGTTTTCTTTCCCACCCGCCCACCCTTCTTCTTCTCGGAACCGGAGTCCGTAATCGAGTATCCATCCCACTCGTGTGAAGTCTTTGCTTTCTTTCCTCAATGATTTCAACCGGTGTTTCCTCTTCAAGATATTCATCGATTTCCCCTTCCAAGTTGCATTTGTTTTCCCGCCCTCCCACCTTTTTTCTTCCCGGAGTCTGACTCTCTCTCGACCATCTATCTCATTCATGCGGAACCTCTTCAGTCTTCTGTAAATCATTCCATTTTCGGTAGTGATTATATTCTTTCTCTCAGCTCAAATGTTTTCCCTTGCTCGTTCGTCTCTCGCCAGTTTATCCTTCCGGAGTGTTCAAGACATCTCAGGAGATTTTTTTGTGTCCGAATTAATTCGAGGTTGCCACCTCATTCAAATATTTCAATTGTTCCGGTGCTTTCTATCTGTTCATCATCCTTTCCAACGGTGTTCTATTTTAGTGGGCCCTAACCCACAGGTCTTTTCCCAGGATCTTACCTGACTCTTCTAATTATTCCGGAGCCATTCCTATATTTGTTCAAGTCTGACGTAAGAATGAATTTCATCAGTCAGATGCTTTTCCAAGATCTCATTCAAATTCTTTTCATTGTTGGCTCAACCTCTTACCTTTCATTGTACCGGAGTAGCTCAGTATTTTGGTGGTGTTTCTCGTCGTCATTTGAAGACCGAAGAAGAGTCTTTCCTCTAAATCTTGTCCATTCTCTCGAAGATTCGTGGTTCTATCTTCATGTTACCCTCGCAATTTATTCCAATTATCAGATATTCTTTTCTTAACCATCCGGAGTATGTCAGAAGTTGTTTTTTCTGTTTCTTTCATCGGAGGCCATCATTCCAGCTATCGTCCTATAATTATCCCGGTGCTTCGTTCAAGTGTTCCTTAATCAGCTCGTGATCTCTATGTTCTTTTGCATCTAAATCCCCTCGAGCATATTGGTTCTTCTAATTCTTCCCGGTGATTCATACTCTTTCGTCAATCATTTCCGAATTCTTACGGTGATTCATTCAGATTCTTTTTCCTTTGTTATCGTATCAATCAATTCCTTCTTTCAACCCTACCGGTGGTTCATGAAGACCTTCTCAAGTTCGTGATATGTCACTTCTCAAACCTTTTCAAGAAGAATAAGTAGTATGTAAAATCCATTGTTTGTCATCAATTTAATTTGATGAAGGATAAGCATACAATAAATCTTATTCTTATTCATCCAAGTGAGTAATCCCTTCCTTCGGAGTTTGTCTCGATGAATAAATTCTAGTTCAAGTGTTTTCATCTTTTCTTTTCCGGAGTTCAAATTTCCTCGGTCATCTCGTCGGAACCTCCATCTAAATCATCGCAACACTCATCTTATTCTTTCATCCTTCATTTTATCTCGTCATCCTTTTGTTACCGGAGTTCTTCATGGTGGTTCTTCATGATTTAATTCATTCCTCAAGAGTTCATCAAGATTTTGTTGCTGGAGTTCAAGTATCTTTTCTTCTCGCGTCTCGAAGTGCAATTAATTCTCCGTATTCTTTTGAAGTGGAGTTTTGCATTTCTTCGTTCTTCTCAGCTATCCAATCATTTCTGTTTGTGGCCGGTTATCACCTCATAATCTTGAGAGGTTACCTATAAGCCCGCAACAAGCTTATTCTTTCATTGTTGATTTTCTCAACAACTCCGTTCAATCCTTCCTTCTAAGTTCTTTTCATTCCATTCTTTCAATTCTTCCGGAGGCATTGCTTTGTTCATTTCGTCAAGTGCCATCCCATCTTGTGAAGCTCCTGTTCTATTCCTTCCATTTTCAGTCTGTGACACCCGGGTAATTAAGCTACAGTAATCCCATGTTAACGATGCCACCTCACCTCGGTTATTGTTGCTAATCTCACTTTGATTCTCAGCCAGTCCAAATTTCAAATTCGGATTAAAGTCTAAAATTCAAATTTCTCAAACATGAAAACTAAAATGTTTAAAGAGTGTCAAATATTCCTTAATCAATTATGGTGGTGACCCAACATTATTGTGAGGTGTTTAAGTGCCCTAAACTAATTAAAACTATGGCTTAAACAGTTAAATTAAATGCCCTTTTAATTTATAAGAATTGCAAACTATCTCAAAAGTCTCATAATCTTTTTTTTGTGGAAGTGCACAATAATTCTGTGAAATTGTTTTGGCCAGTGGCATATTTTTGCAAAGTCAATTGTGATTAAAGAAAAAGGCGAAAGCTGCTGGAAAATAAAACTTAGTTAAAAAAAGGAAAAAGAAAATTGAAACCCCGCTCCCCCTGGGCCTCGGCCCAACTGGCCACCCAGCCAGCCAGCCCAACCGACCCACCTGGCTGCGCCCGCCTCCCCTGTTCGGGCGACCGGGTCGCTACAGGGGCGGGTTGCCTCGGACCACCTCTCCGGCGCCGACGCCGGGAGGGGATAAGGCGCCCCCCGTGCCTCCTTGGTCTCCCCACCTCCCCACTCACCTGGCCCCTCTCGCCCAGATCCTCCTCTTCCCCCCTCTGCCGATCTGGAGGAAGGGCCGGCGCGCCCGTCGCCGATGACCTCGCTTCCCGCAGCCACCGGTCGGCCCTCACCTCGCCGGCGAGACCCCAGTCCACCCTGACCTGCTCGTCCAATCTGCCGAGTCGCGTGAGTCGGTTGCCCCCATCCGCTCTTCCTCGAAGACATCATCGTGACCGTGACGCCGAGGCCACCGTGCTCGTCCCCGACGTCGTCGCCGTCCTCAACCGCCTCTCCGTCTCCTCCCTGAGCCTTCTACGCCGAGCCACGAGGACCCGGACGCCCCCATGACACGGCCCCAAACTCGACTTCTTCCTCGGGCCGCCGCCCGTCGTCTCCGTCTCTGGCCGCCCCGACTCTCCCTCGGGCCTTCCCAGCAACGGCGGTGAGCACCGCGTGTTTCCCCTCCTCCCGCCCCTCTGATTCTGACGCCGTAGTCAGGGGCCCTGGCCGTAGTACCAGCCCGCGTCTGCCTATGGCCGCCGCGCCGGAGAGCTCAAGCTCACCGCGCCCCGTGCACCCCCACTCGTGCGCGCCCGCCCCCGCTGCCCACAAGCGCGTTGCGCTGCTCTACTGAAGCTACGTAACTGTTGTGCTGTTGATGGTTACTGTAGATGCTACTAGCTAGCTTTTCTAAATCTATGATGACTAAACCTCTAGACAACCCCTAAACTGCAGCAAAACAACTGTTAATAGGCCAAAAATAAATATGAGTAGAATGTACACTTGACAAACTTCATATTACTCCACTTGACCAAATTCATTTGATGCATGGTTTAAATCCTACAAAAATCACAAAATGCTATCTTTTCTTAACCCTAGCATTGTGTGCGTGTGTGTTCTCTGTGTGGTGGCTCTCCGTTAGCTAACTAGTACTCCTACTAGTTAGTCTAATCAGTGGTTGGGTATAGTGCAAATGACAGGTGGACCCCCCCTCTAAATATCCACTTAAAAAATGCAAGATATGTGTGAATGACACATCGGCCCCATCTACAGTTTTGACCAGTCAACAGTTGACTATTGACTGCACTGTTGACTGAGTCAACAGGAACCCTGGACCCACTGTCAGCCTCCGGTGG
This sequence comes from Triticum aestivum, assembly GCF_018294505.1. NCBI lineage: Eukaryota > Viridiplantae > Streptophyta > Magnoliopsida > Poales > Poaceae > Triticum > Triticum aestivum. Next base: position 601,292,893 of record NC_057804.1, read on the forward strand.
CCCTGCTGTGTGCACTCTGTTGGGTGCACATAGCAATTTCCCCTTTTATTTCGAATTAATAATAATTTTGGAATATTGTTAAAACTTTGAAAAATCATAGAAAAGAAACCGTAGCTCAGATCGAAAAACTTTATATATGGAAGTTGCTCAGAACAATGAGACGAATCCGGTTATGCAGCCCGTTCGTCCGCCACACACCCCTAGCATATCGAACACGTTACTTTCCCTCACCGGTTCATCTGTCCGAAAACGCGAAACACCGAGGATACTTTCCCGGATGTTTCCCCCCTTCATCGGTATCACCTACTACCGCGTTAGGGCACACCTAGCACCGCGTATTGCCTCATTATGTTTGTGATACTTTGTTGGCTCCGTATTTACTGTTTCTTCCCCCCCCCTCTTCTTCCCCGGTAGACCCCGAGATGGGCGTTGATGCCACCGAGTACGACTACATCGACGACGAACCCTTCTCTTGCCAGAGCAACCAGGCAAGCCCCCCCCCTTGATCACCAGATATCGCCTATTCTTCTATATAGTGCTTGCATTAGAGTAGTGTAGCATGTTACTGTTCGGTTACTCCTATTCTGTTGCATAGCCTGACATTATTGCTACATCTGTTGATACCCTACCCGCAATCTTAAATGCTTAGTATAGGATGCTAGTTTATCATCATTGGCCCTACATTCTTGTCAGTCTGCCTTGCTATACTATTGGGCCGTGATCACTCGGGAGGTGATCACGGGTATATACTATACATACATACATACTATACAGATGGTGACTAAAGTCGGGTCAGCTCGATGAGTACCCGCAAGTGATTCTGATGAGGGGGCTGAAAGGACAGGTGGCTCCATCCCGGTAGAGGTGGGCCTGGGTTCCCGACGGCCCCCGACTGTTACTCTGTGGCGGAGCGACATGGCAGGTTGAGACCACCTAGGAGACAGGTGGGCCTGGCCCTGGTCGGCGTTCGCGGATACTTAACACGCTTAACGAGATCTTGGTATTTGATCTGAGTCTGGCCATTTGGTCTATATGCACTAACCATCTACGTGGGAGTAGTTATGGGTATCCCGACATCGTCGTATCAGTCGAAGCACTTCAGACGTCAGCGACGGAGCGGCGCGCGCCGGATTGGACTGGAACGCCTGCTAGGCTAGGTCTGCTTCCGGCCGCCCTCGCAACATGCAGGTGTGCTATGGGCGATGGGCCCAGACCCCTGTGTGCTTAGGTTTAGACCGGCATGCTGGCCTCTCTGTTGTGCCTAGGTGGGGCTGCGACGTGTTGATCTTCCGCGGCCGGGCATGACCCAGGAAAGTGTGTCCGGCCAAATGGTATCAAGCGTGTTGGGTTATGTGGTGCACCCCTGCAGGGAAGTTAATCTATTCGAATAGCCGTGATCTTCGGTAACAGGACGACTTGGAGTTGTACCTTGACCTTATGATAACTAGAACCGGATACTTAATAAAACACACCCTTCCAAGTTCCACAGACAACCCGGTGATCACTTTTCCACAGGGCGACGAGGGGAGGATCGCCGGGTAGGATTATGCTATGCGATGCTACTGGAGATGCTACTGGAGATGCTACTTGGAGATGCTACTTGGAGATGCTACTTGGAGGACTTCAATCTACTCTCTTCTACATGCTGCAAGACGGAGGCTGCCAGAAGCGTAGTCTTCGATAGGACTAGCTATCCCCCTCTTATTCTGGCATTCTGCAGTTCAGTCCACTGATATGGCCTCCTTACACATATACCCATGCATATGTAGTGTAGTTCCTTGCTTGCGAGTACTTTGGATGAGTACTCACGGTTGCCTTCTCCCCCTTTTCCCCCTTTCCTTTCTTTCTAGTTGTCGCAACCAGATGCTGGAGCCCAGGAGCCAGACGCCACCGTCGACGACGACTCCTACTACACTGGAGGTGCCTACTACTATGTGCAGGCCGATGACGACGACCATGAGTAGTTTAGGGGGATCCCAGGCAGGAGGCCTGTGCCTCTTTCGATCTGTATCCTAGTTTGTGCTAGCCTTCTTAAGGCAAACTTGTTTAACTTATGTCTGTACTCAGATATTGTTGCTTCCGCTGACTCGTCTATGATCGAGCACTTGTATTCGAGCCCTCGAGGCCTCTGGCTTGTATTATGATGCTTGTATGACTTATTTATGTTTTAGAGTTGTGTTGTGATATCTTCCCGTGAGTCCCTGATCTTGATCGTACATATTTGCATGCATGATTAGTGTACGGTTGAATCGGGGGCGTCACACAGTCGGAGTGCTGCCTAAATCCTTTCAGCCTTATTCGTTTCTTAGCTTGTTCTAACCGGAGTGGTCATAGTCTATCTGATTCCGTGAGCTTTCGATTCTCGTCATTCTCGTCGTTCTTCTCTTCTTCTCGAGTGCTATCGATTATTTGCTTCTTTTCTTGAGTTCTTGTTTCACCTCATCCCTTTTCCCTTCCGTCTCGGTCCTAAGATCTCGGGACGAGATCTCTTGTTAGTGGAGGAGTGTTGTAACGCCCCGGTTTCGATGCGCCAGGTGTCCGCCAGTTATTCGCCTTTGTTGCCTTGTCATTTGCTTGCGTGTTGCATTTTGCCATGTCATCATCTGCATTTCTTCTGCGCATCCGTTCGGGTTCTCCCAATTCTCTCCGTTGTCCGTTCGGAGTCCGGACCATTCGCGCGCGCCCGTCGCCCCCTCTCAGACCTTGTTTCATGTGCGGGTGTTAAAGTTTCTCGGAATGGCCCGAGGTTTGCCAAGCGGCCTTGGTATAGCACCGGTAGACCGCCTGTCAAGTTTCGTGCCATTTGGAGGTCGTTTGATACTCCAACGGTTAACCGCGTAGCCCGAAACCCCCCTTTCTCTTTGCAGCCCAACACCCCTCCAAAGTGTCCTAAAACCCATCTAACTCCCCTCCATGATCTCCGCCGTTCGATCACGATCGCGTGGCCGAAAACCGTGCTCCATTTGAACTCTCCTAGCTCCCTCTACCTATAAAAAGGCCTCTCTCCCCGAAATTTTCGTCCAAACCCTAGCTCCTTCCTCTTCCTCGCGCGCCGGACATGTCCAACCCCGCCGGAGATGTCCAGCCTCCACGTCGCTCCAACGAATCGGAAGACGCCACGTCAGCGCCGCCGCCTCCCTCCTCCAATCGCCGACTGCCACCTCCCCCTCTCTCTCCTCTCTCCATCGCGGCTCAAGCTCTGATACCAACGCTGTCAGGACCCCGACTCAATGCCACATAGATCTAGCATGTAACACTTCATATCACTTTGCGGCCTCACGCACGGTATTCCCACGGGTGTCGCCTTACCTTTACCCGGGACCGTTTGCGCCTTTTGGCACATGTATATGACAGTGTCGCTAGCATCCATATGATAAGGAGCCCGGGCTGACATGGCTAGTCGTAAACCCAAAGCGGCACAGACTTACAGGGACAGGCATCCATGACCCAGCATCAAACGTGTCGGTCATCAGCGAGTGAATCCAGGCTGTAGCACTGGGCTAGCAGGACTCCGGTGAACCGGGCTGTAGCGGGCTAACAGGACTCCGGTATTCACCGCATGACATTTCCCCGAAGGGACAGACACAGGAACGAAGAAGGACACATGCCGGCCAGCCTAAGTGTTCCGGAGCAGTAGCAAGCTACCATGGCTCAGTGGGAACACTAGGAGACATTTCCCGGTAAGAGAGGCTACTAAAGATAAACAACTAGATGGTCAGATCCCACACATACCAAGCATTTCAATAACATACACACAATATGCTCGATATGTGCAATACAACATGGCATCACAAAATGACTCTACGACTCAAGTAGTTTATTCAATAGGCTCCGAGGAGCGAGATATTACAAACATGGGTCTCATGACCCAACACTCAGAGCATACAAGTCAAAGCACAAGCGGAAGCTATCATGTCTGAGTACAGACATCTATAAATGAAAAAGGCTGAGAAGCCTGACTATCTACCAGATCCTGCCGAGGGCACAAGATCGTAGCTGAGGTAACAAGCTAAACGTCGAAGTCCACGCGGAACTACTAGCGAGACCGAAGTCTCTCTGCAAAAACATAAATAGGCAAACGTGAGTACAAATGTACCCAGCAAGACTTACATCAGAACTAACTACATATGCTTCATTATCAACAAAGGGGATGGTGGGGTTTAACTGCAGCAAGCCAGCTTTGACTCGGTGGCTATCCTGAACTACGACTGCAAGTAACTCTTTTGAGGTGGCGCACACGAGTCCACATATTCCCCATATCAATACACCACTATGGAATCGCTCCCGTCTCCCTACGAGAACGCCATCCATAGCACTCACGCTTATCTTGCGTATTTTAGAGTATCCACTTTCACTTGTCTATGAACTGATATAAGCAACCCAGAAGTCCTTTTCCGCGGACACGGCTATTCGAATAGATGATGATAACCCTGCAGGGGTGTACTTCTTCATACATGTTTCCACCACTTAGCGTCTGCACACGACATGTGCTCGGCAGACTTCAAGCGAAAGCCGACGTGGGTGTAGACCACGACCTACCTAAACACTCAAGTCTCTAGTCCAGGTTTATCGCCTATTCGGGTTCCATCCATGAGGAGATCCGGCCGGAGTTTCGCTCACAGCCCCAAACGATGTGAACAGGGTTCCGTGACACCAAACGGGCGCCCGGTTTACCCGGCCACGTGCCTACCGCCTCACAGCCCACACCTACGGTCAGCGCTGTCCACGGCCTCCAGCATACTACAAACACCAGAAACTACTTGCAACTCCTGGACAGAGGACAAGGGTGAATAAGAAGTCGAGCGAGGTCATATTTCAGGGCCCAATGCATGGTAGTAGCTGAATCATGGATCACAAACACAGAACTCAGTTCCTAAGGACGGCTTCAATGAGACAACCCACCATGTACTCCTACATGGCCTCTCACCGACACCTTTTACCAAATCGTGTTCACACACTTAGCTCACACACAGTAGGACATGTTCACACACCTCTGATTCATCCCCGATGAATCAGACCTGACTCAACTCTAAGCAGTAGCAGGCATGACAAACAAGCATGAATGAGTAGGCACAACAGGGCTCAAACAACTCCTACTCATGCTAGTGGGTTTCATCTATTTACTGTGGCAATGACAGGTCATGCAAAGGATAAAGGGGTTCAGCTACCGCAGCAAGTAACAGATGAATCGGTGTTGTCCTAATGCAGTAAAAGAGAGCAGGAGCGAGAGAGTAGGATTGTATCGGAATGAACAAGGGGGTTTTGCTTGCCTGGCACTTCTGAAGATAACATTGAGTCTTCATCAGTGTCAACGATCACATCATCGGTACACGTCTATCGAGAGGGGACAAATACCGGCAAATACAGAAAAGACACGATCAATGCAATGCACAATATGATGCATGCTATGACATGGCAATATGAATGTGTTTTGGGCTAATGCACCTAAAACCAGATTAAATGAAGTTGGTTTGAATCCAAGATTCAAATTCAAACTCCATATGTGAATATTTAAATGCCCTTTATTTGATTTGTGCTAAACAGCAGCTATAAGTTGTTCTAACATGCATGAAAATGGTACAGATGGATTCCTTGAATTTTTCTGATAATTTTTCATATATAAATTATTTAATTTGGAGTTACGGTTAATTTTCTATGAATTTTAGAAGTTTTAGTTATTTTCTGGAATTTCCTGAATATAATTAAATCCAGAAAACCTATTACTGCGTCAGCATGACTTCACAGTGACGTCAGCAAGTCAACGGCCGTTGTCCAGGTCAAATCTGACCTGTGGGACCCATATGTCAGTGTCACAGGAGTTAATCCCGGTCAAACCCAGCGCTGACTGGGGTTTGACCAGGGGTGGGGCCTACTGTCAGTGGGTCAGTGGCTTAACTAAAAGTAGTTATTAACTTAACCAAAGTTAGCAGGGGCCGGGCCCACCTGTCATGGACCTAGGGGAGGTCAAACCCCTGGTCAGCCGAGGCTAACACGCCGGCGGCTCGTCGCCGGTGAAGCCCGAGACGGCGGAGGGGGTCGGAATTCCTCCTCCGGCGACCAAATGGCCGGCGGAGGGCAGCTACGCGTAGCTGGGAGTCGCCCGCATCCATTTGTGCAAACGGCAGGGGCTGAGGTGGCTCGAGCTCACCGGAACGGGGTCCGCGGCGGCGACCGGAGTTCGGGCCAGCACGGGCACGGGGCTACGCTTAGCGAGCGAGCGAGCTGAGAGGCTGGGCGGGCTCCTGGGAGATCCACGAGCTCGAGGTCGTGCTCGGACGCGAGTTCGGTGACCTGAAACGATGGCGGCGACATCGCCGGCGGAGCCGAGCTCGCGGCTCCGGTGGAATCGAGGCTACAGGGCGCAATCGAAGGGGAAAAGAGGGAGGGGAGGCGTGGGAGCTCACAGCGGTGCCGTAGGGGTGGTTAGCCGGCTCGGGGACGCGACGATGGTGGTGAATTGACGATGAAGATCCTCGGCGGCCGGCGATGGAAACGGCGATGGTGGCGGCGTTGCAGCACGTCCGGGAGGTCCGTAGCTCAACGAGGAGGTGGGGGGGTTGTGGCGGAGCTCGCAAGCACAGCGAGGGGTCGAGGGGGAGACGGTGGCTGCGGTGGTGCTCGTCGGTGGCGGCGGCTCCGCTCGGGTCCGAGAGGGAGAGAGAAACAGAGGAGGGGGAGAGCTCGGGAGGGAGTGAGGGGCGGTCGGGGAGGCGCGTGGCGTCGTCCGGGCGTCGCTGGGGAGGCCAGGGAGGAAGCAGGAGGTGGCTAGGGGGGGGAAGCAGGAGGTGGCCGAGGCAGCGTCGGCGAGCGCCACGCCTCGCCTCTGCTCGTCCTCCTGGCAGAGGAGGAAGAGGACAAAGGAGGAGGAGGTGGGCTGGGCCGGCCACTTGGGCCGCCAGGTAAGCCCAGGTGAGATTCCTTCTCTCTCTCTGCTTTCTGTTTTATATTTCTGTTTTCTATTTTGTTCTGTTTTGTTTTAGTTTAGTAAAATACTAAACCATTTTAATAAATTCTGTAGTTTATTATGTGGTTTGCTAAGATATATACAAAGCCACTCACAAACTTCCAGAATTATTTGGAGTCATATTTAATATATATTAAATATAAATCCAAAGAAAATAGTTATTGGATTAATTGAAATGGCCAAAATAAATATCTCTGTGACTCCAAAAATATTGGTTTAAATTTTACCTCTCACCAATATTTCCATGGAATAACAGGAACATTTTCCTGGACTCATTTGAGAAGATTTAATTGTTGGTTGTTTTTAGAGGTTTCTGAGGCTTTGAAAATTCCTAAATTCAATTTCATTTGAATTTAAACATGATGCTCACATGAGGCTAACCTAGAGCAATGCCTGAAGCTAGGGATGTGACAACTCACCCCCACTAAACAAGAATCTCGTCTCGAGATTCAAGCGTAGGGTAGGATGAAGGGGAAACACAAACTAGTACAATCTTCACGATCCAGGGTGCACTTCAGTTGAACGTTGATTCATTCACCATCATTGTCTTGATGTCTTGTTTTGAGAAATCCTGCCAACATGACATGGAGGGAAGAAGGAGACTCTAGAAGGGTCGATCTTCTTGAAGATCGAACAACTCACGATTAACTCATGGAATGAGACATAGAACCATCTCTCGGTTGAGACACGAGATACACATCAAGAGGGGGGGGGAAAGAAACGGATGACGAAGGTTCACTAGGTAGACAACAATTCCACACCTAAGAAGGTGGTAAACGATTGTCAACGTAGCGAGGAGTTGAGTTGCCATGATACCACGACGAAACATCCTGGAGGAGGGTGATTCGTAGATTATTATCTTAAGTGGCAAAAAGAATTACTTTTGATTCAGAGATCATTGGAACTCTTTAAACCAGCATAAGGCAATTCACACGATCGTTTGGAGGGGATCGGTAGAATGGCATACTCGGACTTGGATGATGTGGATTACCTTGTTGAAGACAACGTAATGGATGAATTTCCTTATCACCGGAGATGGAAGAGACCCATGGTAGAATGGCACATTGGCGGTGCAAGCTGGGAACAAAATGCAAATGCTGGGAATGATTCTGGTAACTGGGGAAGAACCCAACAATAGGAGTGAATTCACTGTTGGAGTGGTTATAGCATAACCGAAGAATCTGGGGCAATCCCAGCTAGTGCCGATGATAAGACGTAGCGCTTGTGCGTGCTCTCAAGAACTTGAGCATTTCCACATTCATCAAGGTTTTACCAACATCCGTGTCAAGGGTCCGGTAGCACAGCTTACTACCATGATGAATGGTGATGGAGGATGCAGATGCAAAGGAAGATAACACCTTCTCAGATTACACCTTAGCGAAGCCAAGGAACAAAATCTGGATGATCGACCGAGAGACATTTAGCACTCCGCTTCTAATGTTCTCCTTGATGTGCTAGTGTAACCCACCCATAGATATGGTTTGATATCTAGAACATCAAGTAAAAAGGTCGGACTTCGGAAACACAAAGATCCATAGGGGCAACTAGAGAGTAAATCCTACGAAGTCCTTATGGGAAGGTGGCCAACTGCTTCAATCAAGATACCACAATAATAGGTCCTTCGGCTGGGTGGTGCTGGCCACGACATCCACTTTACCGGTTATCAAGGGACCAATATTATAGTTCTTGGGAAATGTTCCAAACCATCATATCTGCCTGAGATCCAGATCTGGTTGGTGTCAGGATATTCCAGACTCATCGAGTCTAGGAAGAAAAATGAAAGTTTGCAACACAATTCGACGAGATGACGTTGCGAGATTCTCGGGAAATGAACTACGATAGCAAGCTCCAAAACATGAGCTGGTTCTGCTACAAACATGTGAACACGTTGTCCCGGACAAGCATGACCACGTGGTAGTCTTACAATAAAACACTACCGAGTTCTGGTTGGGAACCATCACCGTGGATAACGAAGTCCTTGCATAAGTCATATGATTAGCTCTTATGAAGGAACTTCTTCCCCTTGAACAAATCAATCAGTGGCTTGGTGTGCTCGGGACACATATGGAATGAAGGTTGCAAGTCTCCAGACCACAGAATACTTCGCACGTGTGCATGACTAATTTGGAATGATTCCAGGGAAACAAAACAATCTTCCTCAAATTCATGGCGGCAACTTGCATCATATGCACATGAATTAGGGAAAATCACTACTTTCATTCGAACATATGCTTCATGAACGAAACACGAAGAAATGCTTACACAAGTTTCCAACACTAGGTTGATGTTCAACATGATTCATGGGGGGGGGGACAAAATGCTACTGATGGGCTCAACAGCAACTCATCGGAATTTCCATATCACTGGACTTCCACCATCATGTGAACACGGTGATAGTATTGGTCAGACCAAAGATGTAATGGTGTATGCTCGAGGGATCAACCACGAGTAGGACAACATTACGAGCATCGTTGGTACTGATTTGATTTGACGATAGCCCACACTCAAATCAAGGGATTGATAAGACAATAGGTCCAGCAACTGATCACAGGGACCAATCGATGAAGATATCATCTTTCTTCAACACACACTACACAAGAATATCCCTTTGGAACGAACTAAGTCAGACAAGTTTTTATCTTCCAACTCTCCAAGTTGTTGTCCAGCTTAACCAACTAGCTCAGGGATATCTAACACCGATTCTTGGAAAGAAGGTGGTTCATAAGAAACCAACTTGATCACGGGCTCAACATAACGGTCAGGTGACGACCTGGTAGTACTTCCGAGAAGATCTTCGGAAAATCACGAACCACCGATATGTTACTAAGCTCGAGAACAATCTTGCTTTTCAGGGCAAGATGATATGATCAAATGAGCGAGGACTTGACAAATCCTAACTCATCAATCAAAGAGTGCACCAGGAAATAAGGACTAGGTAGCATGATCAACCTTAGAAGGATGATTCGAAAACCAACATACTAAGAATGAAATTATTATCCTTTAACTACCAAGCAACAGAGTTGCTAGCAGTATTGATTTCACACATCACAATTCATTTGTCGGTATTCCGGTTGCATCAACACGAGGGCCGAGGAATGACTAATGATGGTGAGAAGTATCACTGTACCAAGAGTTCATAGGATGGTGTGCAATTCCTATAACAATCTCGATATAGAATAAGGTAATACTCCAAGGTAGAACAGAACCAAAAGCTGGATTGGCATTTGATCTGCGGAATACAACTACTTTGACCCAATCCTAGATATGGATGAGGTACTGGAGTTTGTTTCTCCTAGTCATTCCGCGATAGAATGGCTTGACGGACCACAAAAGTAGTAGGCATCGATAAACGAACGCACGCATACTCTTGACTATCAATTGATAGACGAGGGTCAGAATGCAACTAAAGAGAACAACTCAAAGGAACATATAACTTTCTGAGTTGTGGATGCATAGATTAGTATGTCGAACCAAGTTCAACATATTTCTTCCGGATAACCCATGCAGAAAGGTAGAACTGGCAGAGTCACGATTTATGAATGGATAACTCCTCAAGAGTACTCTAATTGTGATTTTTTTCGATCAGCGAGGAACATCTGCCATAAGCGGTTCATAGTATTTGGAAGAAAGGAATACCACAAACATCGAGGACTAATGCAAAGGTTACTAATAACCTAAAGGAACTAGCAATTACTATCAACATGAAGTAGGTAGAGTGAATCTCGGGTTCAAAGCCCAAGGAATAGAATACCTACTACTAAGTGGCATCACGGAATGCTTTCGAGAATAAAAGCCAGAATCATCACACTGGGGATCACAAAACATTGCTAGATTACTAGGTGACTCCCTAAACACCTAGGGTCATAATAATATCTCCAACATATTTGTCGAGGCAAGAGAGTACCTCAACTCACTGATTAGTGTGCTTAATCTGGCCCATGGGAACATTGAAACAGGAAGAAAGGATTTGCAATTGCATCAGACTATTTAGAAACCTGAAATGACTCGGACAGCATAACGGCTGTAAATGCTCAAAAAGATTTGAGACATTCACAAAAATGGTGGCATAACCACTCAGAAGCACGATATCAAGGTTTCGAGATCAACAATTAACATACGGAAGTAGTAGAAACTGAACTCAAGCTTAAATCCAACAATCTTATAAGTCTTCGGATTAGTAACACGTGATCCTGATAGAAAGAAGAGAAAGCCTAGTTCTTAATCCCCGTAGAAGAGAAGATGATGACTCAGATCAGAAGGTCATGAGGTATAAGGAGTAAAAAGAGCCTTACGTTCCATCCCACAATCAATTCCCTTATATAACTAAAGAATTTCTAGACTCAACTTCGACCAGTTTGGCTTGGTAATCCTACAGGCAGTCAAGCTCTGATACCAACGCTGTCAGGACCCCGACTCAATGCCACATCGATCTAGCATGTAACACCTCATATCACTTTGCGGCCTCACGCACGGTATTCCCACGGGTGTCGCCTTACCTTTACCCGGGACCGTTTGCGCCTTTTGGCACACGTATATGACAGTGTCGCTAGCATCCATATGATAAGGAGCCCGGGCTGACATGGCTAGTCGTAAACCCAAAGTGGCACAGACTTACAGGGACAGGCATCCATGACCCAGCATCGAACGTGTCGGTCATCAGCGAGTGAATCCAGGCTGTAGCACTGGGCTAGCAGGACTCCGGTGAACCGGGCTGTAGCGGGCTAACAGGACTCCGGTATTCATCACGAGACATTTCCCCGAAGGGACAGACACAGGAACGAAGAAGGACACATGCCGGCCAGCCTAAGTGTTCCGGAGCAGTAGCAAGCTACCATGGCTCAGTGGAAACACTAGGAGACATTTCCCGGTAAGAGAGGCTACTAAAGATAAACAACTAGATGGTCAGATCCCACACATACCAAGCATTTCAATAACATACACACAATATGCTCGATATGTGCAATACAACATGGCATCACAAAATGACTCTACGACTCAAGTAGTTTATTCAATAGGCTCCGAGGAGCGAGATATTACAAACATGGGTCTCATGACCCAACACTCAGAGCATACAAGTCAAAGCACAAGCGGAAGCTATCATGTCTGAGTACAGACATCTATAAATGAAAAAGGCTGAGAAGCCTGACTATCTACCAGATCCTGCCGAGGGCACAAGATCGTAGCTGAGGTAACAAGCTAAACGTCGAAGTCCACGCGGAACTACTAGCGAGACCGAAGTCTCTCTGCAAAAACATAAATAGGCAAACGTGAGTACAAATGTACCCAGCAAGACTTACATCAGAACTAACTACATATGCTTCATTATCAACAAAGGGGATGGTGGGGTTTAACTGCAGCAAGCCAGCTTTGACTCGGTGGCTATCCTGAACTACGACTGCAAGTAACTCTTTTGAGGTGGCGCACACGAGTCCACATATTCCCCATATCAATACACCACTATGGAATCGCTCCCGTCTCCCTACGAGAACGCCATCCATAGCACTCACGCTTATCTTGCGTATTTTAGAGTATCCACTTTCACTTGTCTATGAACTGATATAAGCAACCCAGAAGTCCTTTTCCGCGGACACGGCTATTCGAATAGATGATGTTAACCCTGCAGGGGTGTACTTCTTCATACATGTTTCCACCACTTAGCGTCTGCACACGACATGTGCTCGGCAGACTTCAAGCGAAAGCCGACGTGGGTGTAGACCACGACCTACCTAAACACTCAAGTCTCTAGTCCAGGTTTATCGCCTATTCGGGTTCCATCCATGAGGAGATCCGGCCGGAGTTTCGCTCACAGCCCCAAACGATGTGAACAGGGTTCCGTGACACCAAACGGGCGCCCGGTTTACCCGGCCACGTGCCTACCGCATCACAGCCCACCCCTACGGTCAGCGCTGTCCACGGCCTCCAGCATACTACAAACACCAGAAACTACTTGCAACTCCTGGACAGAGGACAAGGGTGAATAAGAAGTCGAGCGGGGTCATATTTCAGGGCCCAATGTATGGTAGTAGCTGAATCATGGATCACAAACACAGAACTCAGTTCCTGAGGACGGCTTCAATGAGACAACCCACCATGTACTCCTACATGGCCTCTCACCGACACCTTTTACCAAATCGTGTTCACACACTTAGCTCACACACAGTAGGACATGTTCACACGCCTCTGATTCATCCCCGATGAATCAGACCTGACTCAACTCTAAGCAGTAGCAGGCATGACAAACAAGCATGAATGAGTAGGCACAACAGGGCTCAAACAACTCCTACTCATGCTAGTGGGTTTCATCTATTTACTGTGGCAATGACAGGTCATGCAAAGGATAAAGGGGTTCAGCTACCGCAGCAAGTAACAGATGAATCGGTGTTGTCCTAATGCAGTAAAAGAGAGCAGGAGCGAGAGAGTAGGATTGTATCGGAATGAACAAGGGGGTTTTGCTTGCCTGGCACTTCTGAAGATAACATTGAGTCTTCATCAGTGTCAACGATCACATCATCGGTACACGTCTATCGAGAGGGGACAAATACCGGCAATACAGAAAGGAACACAATCAATGCAATGCACAATATGATGCATGATCATGACATGGCAAATGAATGTGTTTTGGGCTAATGCAACTAGCAACAGATTAAATGAAGTTGGTTTGAATACAAGATTCAAATTCAAACTCCATATGTGAATATTCAAATGCCCTTTAATTGATTTGTGCTAAACAGCAGCTATAAGTTGTTCTAACATGCATGAAAATGGTACAGATGGATTCCTTGAATTTTTCTGATAATTTTTCATATATAAATTATTTAATTTGGAGTTACGGTTAATTTTCTATGATTTATGAAGTTTTAGCTATTTTCTGGAATTTCCTGAATATAATTAAATCCAGAAAACCTATTACTGCGTCAGCATGACTTCACAGTGACGTCAGCAAGTCAACGGCCGTTGTCCAGGTCAAATCTGACCTGTGGGACCCATATGTCAGTGTCACAGGAGTTAATCCCGGTCAAACCCAGCGCTGACTGGGGTTTGACCAGGGGTGGGGCCTACTGTCAGTGGGTCAGTGGCTTAACTAAAAGTAGTTATTAACTTAACCAAAGTTAGCAGGGGCCGGGCCCACCTGTCATGGACCTAGGGGAGGTCAAACCCCTGGTCAGCCGAGGCTAACACGCCGGCGGCTCGTCGCCGGTGAAGCCCGAGACGGCGGAGGGGGTCGGAATTCCTCCTCCGGCGACCAAATGGCCGGCGGAGGGCAGCTACGCGTAGCTGGGAGTCGCCCGCATCCATTTGTGCAAACGGCAGGGGCTGAGGTGGCTCGAGCTCACCGGAACGGGGTCCGCGGCGGCGACCGGAGTTCGGGCCAGCACGGGCACGGGGCTACGCTTAGCGAGCGAGCGAGCTGAGAGGCTGGGCGGGCTCCTGGGAGATCCACGAGCTCGAGGTCGTGCTCGGACGCGAGTTCGGTGACCTGCAACGACATCGGCGACATCGCCGGCGGAGCCGAGCTCGCGGCTCCGGTGGAATCGAGGCTACAGGGCGCAATCGAAGGGGAAAAGAGGGAGGGGAGGCGTGGGAGCTCACAGCGGTGCCGTAGGGGTGGTTAGCCGGCTCGGGGACGCGACGATGGTGGTGAATTGACGATGAAGATCCTCGGCGGCCGGCGATGGAAACGGCGATGGTGGCGGCGTTGCAGCACGTCCGGGAGGTCCGTAGCTCAACGAGGAGGTGGAGGGGGTTGTGGCGGAGCTCGCAAGCACAGCGAGGGGTCGAGGGGGAGACGGTGGCTGCGGTGGTGCTCGTCGGTGGCGGCGGCTCCGCTCGGGTCCGAGAGGGAGAGAGAAACAGAGGAGGGGGAGAGCTCGGGAGGGAGTGAGGGGCGGTCGGGGAGGCGCGTGGCGTCGTCCGGGCGTCGCTGGGGAGGCCAGGGAGGAAGCAGGAGGTGGCTAGGGGGGGAAGCAGGAGGTGGCCGAGGCAGCGTCGGCGAGCGCCACGCCTCGCCTCTGCTCGTCCTCCTGGCAGAGGAGGAAGAGGACAAAGGAGGAGGAGGTGGGCTGGGCCGGCCACTTGGGCCGCCAGGTAAGCCCAGGTGAGATTCCTTCTCTCTCTCTGCTTTCTGTTTTATATTTCTGTTTTCTATTTTGTTCTGTTTTGTTTTAGTTTAGTAAAATACTAAACCATTTTAATAAATTCTGTAGTTTATTATGTGGTTTGCTAAGATATATACAAAGCCACTCACAAACTTCCAGAATTATTTGGAGTCATATTTAATATATATTAAATATAAATCCAAAGAAAATAGTTATTGGATTAATTCAAATGGCCAAAATAAATATCTCTGTGACTCCAAAAATATTGGTTTAAATTTTACCTCTCACCAATATTTCCATGGAATAACAGGAACATTTTCTTGGACTCATTTGAGAAGATTTAATTGTTGGTTGTTTTTAGAGGTTTCTGAGGCTTTGAAAATTCCTAAATTCAATTTCATTTGAATTTAAACATGATGCTCACATGAGGCTAACCTAGAGCAATGCCTGAAGCTAGGGATGTGACACGCCGCCTTGGCCGGAGCCGCCCCGCCTCTTCGCCGCGGCCCCGCGCCGCCCCGAAGCTCGTCGTCGTCCCCCCCGTCTTCCATGCCGCCGGCCTCAGCCTCTGTGCCCGACCCCGCCGCCTTGGCCGAAGCCGCCCGCCGGCGCCGCGCTCCCTCGCTGTCCGCCGGAGTGGCGCCCCTCGACGCCGTTCGCTGGACCTGCCCCGACGACCTCGCCGCGCTACCCTTCGCGCCCGCCGCCGGATCCGGTGACCCCTTGCCGGGATCCGCCTCCTCCCTCCGGGTCTTGCCTGCCGGCGTCCGACCCCGGCCGCCGTCGTCTGCTGGTCGCCGCCGCGTTCCAGATCGATTGGGAGGAGCCCGATCGCCTCTCCGTTGACCGGCCTGGGCCACGTGGGCCCCGACCCAGCACGTCGGCCCACTGCAGCCTCTCCGCCGGCCTGCCAAGCCCCTCTTCGCGACCTGGGCCAAGCCCGCTAGGTGAGCCCGGCCTATGTCCCGCTCTGTGCGTCATTTACCTATCACGTGCATGCTCTGTTTTTTTCAGAAAAACGGCCAAGTCCCCGAAATATTTAGACATTATCATGCCTTGTTCATCATGCTGTATCTCTACATCTGTAGCTCCGTTTTGCGCATGTAATATGTCAAAATATTCGTCTCAACGAGTACTTAATTTCAGTCCATTGCATCATATTCAGTTGAGCTCATCTTGATGCCTAAATCATCGTTGCAAGAGTGCTTCATGATGTTGTCTGTTGTCTGTTAACAGAACTAGCTGTTTTGTCATTTTTGCCATGATTGATGTGTGCATCCTATGAGGTTGATGTCTACATGTGTTTTGAACTATGCCATGTCTTCTTTACAGAGGTGCTTACCATGTATTTTTGTGATCAATGTGGTGACTAGCACAAGCATGTAAACTAGGCATCGTGGTGTTGCTGATTTAGTCCCTGTTCTGCTGTTATTTTGATGCCATGTAAACTTGATGCTACAGAGAGATCCATGCATATTTTGAGATATTTCTGTAAGGATGTTTTGAACATATGGTTATTGTCTATGCGTTCATGCCCTTGCTTGCAATTATAGAGTAGTCTAGCATGTCATTTTCGTGCTCTACTTTTGCTTCAAAATGTTTCCTGGCAGATTGTTTACATGTTATTCAATTTTACCGAGGTTTTTGTAGTTGATCCTTGCATTCTATGAACTTGTTCTTGCATCGGTTTGTTGCATAAACATGTCTTCTTGATGATGCTATGCTTATCTTGTCATGCAATGACTTGTGGTGAGTGAATCAAGCTTGTTAAGTAGTGTACTTGCTGTTACTGTTTTGCGAGGCTGAATCTGTTATTTCGCAATGCTATGTAAACCTGTTGCTACTAGTCATTCTATGCATAATCTGGAGATGATCATTTAATATGTTTTGTTCTACATGTCATGCTCTATCCATCCATGCCCCTGGTTGCATTTATAGCTTGCTGTAGCTTGTTTTAATCTTGCTCTAAAGTTGCTTCATAATGTTGCTGTCAGCCTGTTAACATTAAGTTCAGTTGTTGCCATGATTGTTGCTAGTGAGCCATGCACCATATGACCTTGCTATTGCCATGCTTAGCTTCACAAACATGCCTTCTTACTGTTGGTTGCCTTGCCACGCCATGTTTTGCTCTGTAGTGAGTTGCACAAGCTCATTTACATGCCTTCATAATTCTGTTCCTGCCATGTTTGAATCTGTATTATAACTTGCTATGTTTACATGGGTGCCATCATATTTTCTGATCCTTTTTGGCTCATGGTCACTAAGGGACTCTTGTTCAATGCATTTAGTAGGTTCATGCCATACCTTTGTTTGCCATGATAAGTTCCTGTAACATGTTGTTTGATAGCTCTAAACATTGCATCCTGATGTTATTTTCTGCGAAGTCTGAATTGTTATTATTTGCAATCTTGCCATGTGTGTTTGAGCATGTTCTAGTGATTTCTGGAGATAGCTCAGTGTTCATGTTTTGTTAGACTTTACCTATACATCATGCCTATGCCTTTTGTTTTCATATTGTGGTGCTATAGCATATTGTTTTGATGCTTGCAATATGCCTAGTTGCTGTTTTGGACAGATTGTTGCTATAACTTGTATAGAGTGCATGTGTTGAACCGTTGCTCCGTTTTGAGTGTGCTCTATATGAAACTTGCTTGTTTTTGCATATATTTTCATATTATCATGTTGCATCCTTGTTTTGGTGTGTTTGCTTGATGTTTGAATGCATTTTGCATCAATGCCATGTTTCACTTGTTTTGCTCATATCTTCTAGGCTGTAGCTCCGAACTAAATGAACTTTATATGTAACTTGACTAGAATCTCATGTATATCATCTTGGTGCATCTTAAATTGCTGTTTAACAACTTGAACATAAGGTTTATTCAGATCTGGACCAACTTTGAAATTTGCATGAGGACTTACCAGAATTGTTATATGTTGTTCCCGACCTCATTTAAACTTGCCTTGATGTGTTGCTCTTGTTTGCGTCATCTCTTGCCATGAGTAGCTTCATGTAGCTTTGTCATGCATCATGCTTGTTTGTGCATCATGTCATGTTCAGGTGTGGTGTGTTTACCATGTTGTGTGCTTCTTTTTTATAGTTCCTGTTTCCGTTGCGATCGTGAGGATTCGTTCGTCTACGCTTGGTTCGTCTTCGTGGCTTCATCTCCTTCATGGACTCGTTCTTTTTCCTTGCGGGATTTCAGGCAAGATGACCGCTACCCTGGATCTCACTACTATCATTGCTATGCTAGTTGCTTCGTTCTATCGCTTTGCTGCGTTACCTATCTTATGCTCATCAAGCCTCCCATATTGCCATGAACCTCTAATCTTTGACACCTTTCCTATGCAAACCATTGCTTGGCTATGTTACCGCTTTTTCTCAGCCCCTCTTATAGCGTTGCTAGTTGCAGGTGAAGTTGAAGATTGCTCCATGGTGGACAGGTTTTTGATTGGGATATCACAATATCTCTTATATTATTAATGCATCTATATACTTGGTAAAGGGTGGAAGACTCGGCCTTATGCCTGGTGTTTTGTTCCACTCTTGCCGCCCTAGTTTCCGTCATACCGGTGTTATGTTCCCGGATTTTGCGTTCCTTACGCGGTTGGGTGATTTATGGGACCCCCTTGACAGTTCGCTTTGAATAAAACTCCTCCAGCAAGGCCCAACATTGGTTTTACCATTTTCCTCACCACCACATATACCTTTCCCTTGGGTCGGCCAACCCGAGGGTCATCTTTATTTTAGCCCCCCCGGGCCAATGCTTATCTAAGTGTTGGTCCAAACCGAGCGATGTCCGGCGCCCCGTGGGCAACCAGGGTCTATGCCAACCCGACGTCTGGATCATCCGGTGTGCTCTGAGAACGAGATATGTGCAGCTCCTATCGGGATTTGTCGGCACAGCGGGAGGCTTTGCTGGTCTTGTTTTACCATTGTCGAAATGTCTTGTAAACCGGGATTCCGAGTCTGATCGGGTCTTCCTAGGAGAAGCTATATCCTTCGTTGATCGCGAGAGCTTATCATGGGCTAAGTTGGGACACCCCTGCAGGGTATAATCTTTCAAAAGCCGTGCATGCGGTTATAGGCAGATGGGAATTTGTTAATGTCCAGTTGTAGATAACTTGGCACCAGATCCGAATTAAAACGCATCAACCGTGTGTGTAGCCGTGATGGTTCCTTCTCGGCGGAGTCCGGGAAGTGAACACGGTTTCTGGGTTATGTTTGACGTAAGTAGGAGTTCAGGATCACTTCTTGATCATTACTAGTTGACGACCGTTCTGCTTGTTCTCTTCTCGCTCTTATTTGCGTATGTTAGCCACCATATATGCTTAGTCGCTGCTGCAACCTCACCACTTTACCCCTTCCTTCCCCATTAAGCTTTGCTAGTTTTGATACCCATGGTAATGGGATTGCTGAGTCCTCCTGGCTCACAGATTACTACAACAACAGTTGCAGGTACAGGTTTTGCGATGATCATGACGCGAGCGCGATGTTTGCTTGTATTGGAGTTCTTCTTCTGCTTCTTCTTCGATCAGGGGATAGGTTCCAGGTCGGCAGCCTGGGCTAGCAGGGTGGATGTCGTTTGAGTTTTTGTTTGTGATTCATCCGTAGTCGGATGATGCTCTTATGTATTGTGATGTTGTATTCATGTGGCATTGTATGCCTCTTGTATGTATCCTCATCTATTATGTAATGTTAATGTAATGATATCCACCTTGCAAAAGCGTTTCAATATGCGGGTCTATCCTTGGTGGGACCTTCGAGTTCCTTTTGGATAGGATTGCATATTGGGCGTGACAGGCCCCCAAGCCCTCCCCATCGATCGGTGGAAGCGGGGGCGGAGGCTCCGGCTGGATCGGCGGCGGCGGAGAAGACTAGCACCCGTCGCCCGTCGCCATGCGCAAAGTGTCCGGTGAAACACCCCTTAAAATTGGGGCCTAATCTTCAGAGTGGTGCCTCCGATTATACTAATTTACTCAGCTACGTGCGCCAGCAGTCCAGCACCAAGCTTAGCCACACCATCCAAGGATAGCTCACTTCTTTACCGATGGTGATGGAGATGGATAGATAACGTGTAGAAGAACATGAAAATGAAAATAAAACTAAAGATACTCGTTGAAGCCTAATCTATCTTCTCAAGAATTAGTATCCATCCTTGCGGTTCTTTTCACCCTACCCTAGGTATTGCTTAGGATCTGTACTACAGGAGGAGTATTTGCTTAGGATCTTGGCAACATTGCCACCACAGTTAAGGCCCATGCGATCGAGAAGAAAAACAACGTCTATTAATGGCGATTGAGATGAACAGATAACTTGTAAGAAAACTTCATTTCTGGCCATTGATCCGTATCCAATCGTCGTCCATCCCTTACCATTGCCACGCAGAAAGTCTTTGCGTTCAAGCAACAGTACTATAAATCAGGTCCATTCTTGCTTCATATCTACTGTGCCATCAATCTGTGCACATACGTTGATCTATCGTCTAATCAGCAACAGAAACTTTTTTTAGACAAAAGGCCAGAGCCCGACTTTATAAATAAAGCCATCATGCAGAGTCATAAACATCCATAGCGAACATCACACAAAGCACGCAGAGTATCAACCAGACCGCACAGGCAAAAGTAAAACGTAACTGAGGAAGCAATAGCATACATATACTAGCGTATGAATGACACAAATGGACCGGCAACCAGCAGTCGTCTCGACATGATAAGCATCTGAAGCTGTTCAAAAACAGGTGCGATTTCTCAGATGTCGCAATTGAGACACGGAGCTGGTGGCTGCATGCTGCAGGGTTACCTTACCTATGGGGACCCATCGCACGTGCATGCACTTATTTGACGCGATGTTGCATTGCCTGACTAATTAGGGTCTCTGCCCTGGTCCGAATAATTTGCGAGGGGAATCGCATGCCTGATAGTGTTAGTGTGCATACAAGGTGGATACTATATGTGTGCAGTGGCCCACGTGCGTGGTTCAGGGATCCGAGTTTGATTCCCCACGAGTTAGTTGCTAGACTGTGGATTAGTAATAGGAAAAAAATGTTGTTGCAAATGTGACAAATTTTTCGTAATGATTTAAACTTTGTTGTGTATGCAAGTTTTTGGCCTGAATGGCAGTGGCGGCCTCAGGAATTTGCAACCCGGTATTCATGTGTATTCATTTTGTCAAAATCATTGCTATTTTTCGAAAATTGTCACTCTTTTATCAAAATCAACACTGTTTTGTAAAAATCATGGGTATTTACATGAAAACCCAAAAATACCCCTAGCGCCACCCCTGCTAAATGGTACTACCTTTGTAGCCAAATATAAGACCTTTTTGCATTTCAACAAGGAGCTTGATGTGATGATACGGGTTCATTTCAGGGTGATGTGATCTGAAACAAACTACTACGATAACTCTTTAAGTAAGATCTGGTGTCCTTTTCGAAAGAAAGAGGGCAGAGCCCTCGTGACCGCGTCGCCCCCGCGGGTGACCAGTCGCGCATCGCCGCCTCCCTCCTCCAGTCCCCACCTCTTTCCTTCCTCCTGCCGCCGTCGCTGGCGCCCGCGGCCGCCCTGGCCTCGGGGTTGCTGGTGGCAGCGGGCCCCTGACCTTCCCCTCCCGGTGGCTCTCCGGCGCGGGGCGGAGCTGCACCGGGGGGGTGCTCCTAGGCGGCGACGGACCGGGTGGCGGCGGGGTTCCCTGGCGCGGCGCGGGCGGGCGGCTGGACGGCGGTGGCATCGTTGGCGGTGGGTTGGCGCAACATTGGGTCCTGACGGCAGCGCTAGGCCCAGATCTGGGCCCTACAGGCCCCATCTGGGCCTGGGCGGGCCGACGGCGGGGCTGATCCGTGGCGAGACTTCCGGGAGGCGGGTGAACTGTGCTGAGCGGCGAGGTGCTGGCGGTGCCGGCGCCAGCCTGCTGCAGCATGGCCAGCGGGGCTTAGCGGGCCCGTTGCGGGCTTGGCCGGGCCAGGGGTGGCCTGGTTTGCCCTGCTGCCGTGTCCGGACGGCAACTACGGTTGTGCCAGAGGCGTGGGCCTCCCGCACGACGGCGGAGGAGGTGGTTCCCTCCCGCTCGGCCTTAGTGTTGTTGCTCCTGTCGCTTGGCTCTTCTCTCCGGTCTTCTTGGCCTCATGTTGGTGCTCATAGTGAGACAGCTTGGGTGGCGGCGCAACCGCGATGGCGCATGGTGTTGGGCGGTGGTTTGACTGGTCGGCTCCGGTTGGGCGGTGGGGTTGGTGTGCGGGAGAAATCCTTGCCGGTTCGGCCGGCTCCGATGCAGTGACATCGACGGCTGCCAGCATTCCTTCTTGGAGGGTGTCGGTGATAGCCATCCTCCTCTTCCCTCCGTGTACCGGGGGAAACCCTAGGAATCGTCCGGGCAGCAGCGTCGTCGACGTCGCATCCCTTCTTGAAGGTGTTGTCCTGGTAACGATTCCGACCGTAAGAGAGGGGTAGGATAACGGAGCATGATCTATCGAGATGCATATGGGTGACACGGTGGTTTTAGCGAGTTCGGGCCTCTCACGATGGAGATAACAACCCTACATCTCGTGCTCCGGAGAGGCTTTGTTTTATCTGAGTATATATCCGGAGATTACAATGTGTGTGTGAGAGAGAGGAACGGATCCCCATGCCTGAGCTAAGTCCTGAGACTAATGGTGAAAAGAGAGAGAGAGGTGGAAGGAAAGAGCCCCCTAGTCTAGTGGTGGGGGTGGCTTATATAGAGTGCGCCACCCCCTCACCTCCTGTGTTACAAACTGGGGCATGAATGCCATAATGCCAGCCCACTATCAAGCCCTCACTATTAGAATGATGCCGACTGCTTTGCTGCCTGCTGGTCTTCGTATATCCGAGTGAGTCGTACGGTCGAGTGGTGAACTGTCATCCGAGTGGATGGTATGCTGCTTGGTCGAGTGGATAGTATGCTGCTTGTCTGAGTGGATAGTATGTCTGTATGAAATTTACCTGGACCCACATGTTGTGTGGACCCCATGCTTCATGATATTTCGACCCTTCGTGGGCCTACCTATTATGTATATCCCCAACATTAGCCCCCGAATCAATTGCGATTTTGCAGAATGAGTTTGTGCAAGACACAGTTTGGTCCGAGTGATTACAGAAATACTCGGTACATGTTGTCGTGCTTTCAGACAACCAAGGTTTGAACAAAATCTCAATGGATTCCGGCACCATGCTTCCCGAATGATCGGGGTAAGTGCCTGTGAGGAGCAACTTGGTGACATTCGTTCATCTCTCGGAAGAGGTTAACTCGTTACCAGAGTATGGGTGTGTCATTAAATCTGTGCAACAAGATTGACACATGGACTGCTCTCTTAGAGAGATGCCATTCTTATCCCGGAGGAACGTCAATACGAGTCGGTTTTAGATCCACACTTGTGAGTTTCACGCTTTGAGTCCTAGAAGAAGGCTCAAAACAGGTCCACGGAGGAGCGTTAAACTCACCTTATTGAACTTTTTTTGGAGTGATTTGGAGCTGGTCCTGCATCGAGTAACTGATTACTCGGAATTTCTTCACGCCTGGAACATGTCTTTTTTTTGTTGTTTGGCCGTCACTCAGACCGGGTGGACCATTCCGAGTGGATACCATTCCAGTGGGGGCACGCTGAGTTTGGAGCTGGTCCTGCATCGAGTAACTGACTACTCAGAATTTCTTCATGCCTGGAACGTGTCTTTTTTTGTTGTTTGGTCGTCACTCGGACCGGGCGGACCGTTCTGAGTGGATACCATTCCAGTGGGGGCACGTTGAGTGCACCCACTTGGTGTAGTCCCTGAGAGTGCCGTCGACTGCGGGCAGTCTGCGGGAGTCTTAGAGCCTGTCTTTTTTTGTTGTTTGGCCGTCACTCGGACCGGGCGGACCGTTCTGAGTGGATACCATTCCAGTGGGGGCACGCTGAGTGCACCCACTGGGTGTAGTCCCCGAGCCTCTGTCGGACTAGATGAGTCTGGCAAAGGGTTTAAGTCTCCCGGTAAACCTCCATGCACTCGGCACGGTAAATATCTTTGTTTGAAATTGAGTCAATCGGATGGATCTTCAAGCGCTTGGCATAGTAAATAAGCTCAGCTTGGAGCTAAGTCAGTGGGACTGATCTTCGTGCACTTGACACTATAAATAAATTCAGTCTGGAACTGGATCAATCAAGTGATCATTGTGCACTCGACACGATGAATGAATTCGGCCTTGAAACTGCCGACTGTAGAAAAAAGCTCGACACTCCAGGGAGTAATCGTTCTAGTAGTAGTTCTTATATTGACCCTGTAAGAGTACACGTGTTTCCCGACTGATCGGGGTATGTTGACTGCATGGAAAAACTTGGTGGCACTCGTATGTCTCCCGGAGGAGATAGACTAGTGGTCCTATGTGGATGTGCCATGAAGTCCGAGTGGTGAGGCTAGTGTGTTGGCTGACTCTCCGGAGAGAGGCCACTCATTATCCCAGGGGAACACCAGCACATGCCATCTCCGGTCCAAGTTTGTGAAACTTACGCGGAGCCTAGAATAAGGGCCAAGTGTATCCATAAAGGAGTGTCGTTTTCATCCTTTTGCGGTCCTGAAGATGACTCCAAGTAATGATTTGGGAGATCCTCCGAGTGGACGGTGCTACACTTATAGATCTTCGGCGGACCGAGCATGTATGGTCAGAAGAATATTCCTGATGTGATCAACAGGTTGACCAAATGGGCGTAACCCATGAGGGCGACATGGCCCAGGGCTGTGCGAAGCTCCCGAGTAATGCTCGAAAAAGGTAAGCTTGCTACAGAGTATGGTATGAGGTTTGAACATATGAGTAACTTAGTTGTTCCTGTGTTGGGAGTGTAGAGGTGAGGACATGTCCAACTGATGGTGACGCGCGGGGCGGCCGAGGGGCGAGGACGTGTGCAACTGAGTGGTGACATGCGGGGCGGCCGAGTGGTGAAGACATGCAGAACCGAGTGGCAACGCGCGGGGCGGCCGAGTGGCGAAGACGTGCACAACCGAGTGGCGACGCGCGGGGCGGCCGAGTGGCGAAGACATGCGCAACCGAGTGGCGACGCGCGGGGCGGCCGAGTGGTGAAGACGTGCAGAACCGAGTGGCAACACGCGGGGCGGCCGAGTGGTGAAGACGTGCAAAACAGAGTGGCAACGCGCGGGGCGGCCGAGTGGCGAAGGCGTGCACAACCGAGTGGCGATGCGCGGGGCGGCCGAGTGGCGAAGACGTGCACAACCGAGTGGCGACGTGCGGGGCGGTCGAGTGGTGAAGACGTGCAGAACCGAGTGGCAACGCGTGGGGCGGCCGAGTGGTGAAGACGTGCAGAACCGAGTGGCAACGCGCGGGGCGGCCGAGTGGTGAAGACGTGCAGAACCAAGTGGCAACGCGCGGGGCGGCCGAGTGGTGCTAAACGAGGTGGCCGAGTGAAGGACTAAGTCTCCAGCCATGTGGCAAAAATGGTCCTTAGCCAAATGCTTTCGAAGCTGATGTAGCGGCGAGGTCGGTGTAGTGTGGCTGTGGTGCAACAAGACTGGCGCGACAATTGAGCCTGAGTAGGAATGAAGATGGCGCACAGAATGTCTGGGTGATTATGAAATTTGTCAATGTGACGGATCGAATGTACTTGTTGAAGTGAAGGGTCTGACTGGTGAAGAAGTACTCAACTACTTAGGAGAGTGTCATTCCGAATGAGCTGTAGCTCCCGAGTGCGGCGTAGCCCCCAAGCTACTATAGGCTTCGACAACGGACGTGCCGGAATACGAGAAATATAGTTTTGAATGGATATTTTGCAATTCATCGAGTCGGACTAGGGTAAAGATGAGGAGAAGCTTCCGAGTGATGCTCGAAAGAGGCAAACTCGCAAAAGAGTGAAGTGTGTGAAGTTTAATTATAAAAGGGACTTATTTGTCTCATGCCTGACGAGGTCTATATCATTGATACGATGAAAAGGATTCCACAGAGGGGTTGGCTGGATGTGTTTTAAGCCAACAGAGCGACAAGGTCGGTGTTGTGGTGCGCTAGGACTGGTACGGTGATCGAGTCTGAGCAGCGATGAAGTTGGCGCATAGGGCCGTCGAATGATCGCGTAACTTGTGTAAAAAATGGCACAAGCCAATGAAATAATTTTTCAAGGAAATTTGATGTGTGCTGAAATGATTTGTGTGAATAACACCCATAGACACCCGCTGGGAGTGCAAGGGGCTTGCTGGTTAACCAACAAGAGTCTGAAAGAGCGAAGGATCCATTCGAACGTGTCGAAGCTACGGATACAACTGGACATGTAGGAGTGCTGGCTCAAATAAAACGGAAGTGTAGTGTTTCGACTGAGTTGCAGCCCCCGGGGACTGATGCAAACTCGAAATGAAGAACACGTGGTGTTCATGAATGATGTATGCATTAAAATGTAAGTTGGACTCGGGAGTGAGTACTAAGCAATTATGTGAAAATAAGAAACCGAGCGTAGGGGCACACTCGGTGGCGTGGCCTCCGAGTGAACATGATTTGTGAATTTTGGGATACTCAAGCACAGGGAAATAACAGAATGTAGTGCTAGAATGATTTAGCTGTCTGAAGGCGCACGAGTGGCCGAGTGGTGAAGATGTGTTCAACCGATGGCAATGCGAGGGGCGACCGATTGATGTAGATGTGTCCAACTGAGTGGCGACGCCCTGGGCGGTTAGTAGTGATGAGGTGACCAACCGATGGCGACGCGCGGAGCGGCCAAGTGGTGATGAGGTGACCAACCGAGTGGCGAAGCGCGGAGTGGCCGAGTGGTGATGAGGTGACCAACCGATGGAGACGCGCGGGGCGGCCGAGTGGTGATGAGGTGACCAACCGATGGCGACGCGCGGGGCGGCCGAGTGGTGATGAGGTGACCAACCGAGTGGCGACGCGCGGGACGGCCGAGTGGTGATGAGGTGACCAACCGAGTGGCGACGCGCGGGGCGGCTGAGTGGTGATGAGGTGACCAACCGATGGCGACGCACGGGACGGCCGAGTGGTGATGAGGTGACCAACCGATGGCAACGCACGGGGCGGCCGAGTGGTGATGAGGCGACCAACCGAGTGGCGACGCGCGGGGCGGCCGAGTGGTGATGAGGTGACCAACCGATGGCGACACACAGGGCGGTTGAGTGGTGATGAGGTGACCAACCGAGTAGCGACGCGCGGGGCGGCCGAGTGGTGATGAGGTGAACAACCGATGGCGACGCGTGGGGCGGCCGAGTGGTGATGAGGTGACCAACCGATGGCGACGCACGGGGCGGCCGAGTGGTGATGAGGTGACCAACCGAGTGGCGACGCGCGGGACGGCCGAGTGGTGATGAGGTGACCAACCGAGTGGCGACGCGCAGGGCGGCCGAGTGGTGATGAGGTGACCAACCGAGTGGCGATCCGCGGGGCGGCCGAGTGGTGATGAGGTGACCAACCGATGGCGACGTGCGGGGCGGCCGAGTGGTGATGAGGTGACCAACCGATGGCGACGCACGGGGTGACCGAGTGGTGATGAGTTGACCAACTGAGTCGCGACGCGCGGGGCAGCCGAGTGGTGATGAGGTGACCAACCAATGGCGACATGCGGGGCGGCCGAGTGGTGATGAGGTGACCAACCGAGTGACGACGCGTAGGGCGGCCGAGTGGTGATGAGGTGACCAACCGAGTGGCGACGCGTGGGGCGGTCGAGTGATGATGAGGTGACCAACCGACGGCGATGCGCGGGGCGGCCGAGTGGTGATGAGGTGACCAACTGAGTGGCGACGCGCGGAGCGGCCGAGTGGTGATGAGGTGACCAACCGACGGCGACGCACGGGACGGCCGAGTGGTGATGAGGTGACCAACCGAGTGGCGACGCGCGGGGCGGCCGAGTGGTGATGAGGTGACCAACCGATGGCGACGCGCGGGGCGGCCGAGTGGTGATGAGGTGACCAACTGATGGCGACGCGCGGGGCGGCCGAGTGATGATGAGGTGACCAACCGAGTGGCGACGCGCGGGACGGCCGAGTGGTGATGAGGTGACCAATCGATGGCGACGCACGGGGTGGCCGAGTGGTGATGAGGTGACCAACCGAGTGGCGACGCGCGGGGCGGCCGAGTGGTGATGAGGTGACCAACCGATGGCGACGCACGGGGCGACCGAGTGGTGATGAGGTGACCAACCGAGTGGCGACGCACGGGGCAGCCGAGTGGTGATGAGGTGACCAACCGAGTGGCGACGCGCGGGGCGGCCGAGTGGTGATGAGCTGACCAACCGAGTGGTTGCTGGACTGAAACGTTTATGTTCGACTGCCAAAGTGGTCTGTTATCCATCCGAGCAACTTTATCCGAATATGCGTTTAAGTGAGCTTAGGTCCCGTCCAAGTGAACCTGGGTTCGAACAGAAAAGAAACTGTTAAGCGGGCTTCGAGTAATTTGTGAGCTAATTTGTAAAATGATCAGAGAGGATAAGGTCCTTAATCCTCTGCCGAGTGGCTGGAGACTTGGTCTGCCGGGTTCGTCATTATCAAAGCGGAGTGCCGCCAGCCCCCGGAGGGAGGGGCCGTATGTGGGGGTGACGCGCAGGGCCTCGCCGACGATGACAAGCCAGATGGCGCTCGAGGTTGCATGCTGAAGCCAACCAACCGAGAAGCCTGCACGTTAATTGTCCAGAGTGCAAAAAATGCTAGCCGGCCGAGTGAACCTGTTCGTTAGCCGGCCGATCCAAAGGGTGAATCGACCGAGTGAACCACAACTGGGTTGTGAGCTCCACGAATATTTTGTGTTGGACTAATAAAGTGTCCACGCATGAATTGTATTTGGCAGGGCGTAAAGACCACGGAAGGATGGCCGTGCATGCATGCACAAATTAACCTGCGCATTAGTCATCAATCGTCGGCAGAGAAAACTGGCGCATTAAGTCCTCTGAATGCCTAGCGGACCATTAAATGATTGGCTAACGACCCAACGACTTGAGGCCGCGGGCGAGAAGTTTTTGCATGGGCTAGCTTAACTACCGCAATAAGTAATCAGGTAATTAACTGCTATAATTGACTTGCGTACCTGGGAACGGGGTCATCGGAGGTGCCGGAGAGAAGTTTGGAATGTATACCTCGCAGGCGTAGAGCAGCATGCGAACCGGCCCGGCGGTGCTGACGGTGACGGAGGATCTGACCGTGGCATTTCAGGTCACGCTGCGCCCGCCGGAGTGGTCGGCGGTGACGTGCTACGGCGAGTGTGGGTCACCGGACAGCGAGATGATGGCTTAGCCGCCGGAGCGGTCGGCGGTGACGTGTTGTGGCGAGCGTGGGTCACTGCTTGCCATCACCGTCGGAGCTGAGGAAGATCTTGAGGAGGGCGACGGTGGCGTGCTGCAGCGCGGCGCCGACGGGGAGTCACTAGGGCTGAGCGTCTGCGAGGACATCCATCGTCGTGGCTCTCTCCTCTTCCGTCGTTCACAAGTGTGACATGCAAAAGAAACAAAAACCAATTAGCAAATCATCGATTCATTTTAAAGAGGACAGGATGAGATGAGCAACTCCCTGATCCTTTTGTATGATGGGGAGTATTTTGTGTGATGGCCGGGACTCCAATAGTCAAAATTGGAAGCGGTGATTGTTTGATCTCAGGAGATCATCCCAAGAAAGATTGGGTTGCCTGCAGAAATTAGTCCATTGTCGGCGATTGAAGAAAGAACCATATGCATCATGGCTCGATAGACGCCAGGCCCCACGGTGGGCGCCAACTATCGTGGTAACGATTCCGACAGTAAGAGAGGGGTAGGATAACGGAGCATGATCTATCGAGATGCATATGGGTGACACGGTGGTTTTAGCGAGTTCGGGCCTCTCACGGTGGAGATAACAAACCTACGTCTCATGCTCCGGAGAGGCTTTGTTTTATCTGAGTATATACCCGGAGATTACAATGTGTGTGAGAGAGAGAGGAACGGATCCCCATGCCTGAGCTAAGTCCTGAGACTAATGGTGAAGAGAGAAAGAGAGGTGGAAGAAAAGACCCCCTAGTCTAGTGGTGGGGGTGGCTTATATAGAGTGCGCCACCCCCTCACCTCTTGTGTTACAAAATGGGGCATGAATGCCATAATGCCAGCCCACTATCAAGCCCTCACTATTAGAATGATACCGACTGCTTTGCTGTCTGCTGGTCTTCGTATATCCGAGTGAGTCGTACGGTCGGGTGGTGAACTGTCATCCGAGTGGATGGTATGCTGCTTGGTCGAGTGGATAGTATGCTGCTTGTCCGAGTGGATAGTATGTCTGTATGAAATTTACCTGGACCCACATGTTGTGTGGACCCCATGCTTCATGATATTTCGACCCTTCGTGGGCCTACCTGTTATGTATATCCCCAACACGTGGCACTTGATACACGGCAGATCGGAGCCTCGGGCGGTGGTGGTTTGTCTCAGGAGGGCGCAACGGTGGCGGTTCATCCATGCTTTGTCAAGCTGCCATTGTTGGCATTTATTTCTTCTTTCCTTTTGGGTTTGATGTGCTGCTCACGCCAGCAATACTATGTGTATGGTGTTTGTTTCTTTGGAATACAAAGCAGAGGAAACTCTTTTTCGGTAACAAACTACTACTATATGTTGCTTAAGTGTACAACTATCTGATGACCAAAATGGAGTTATCATTCCCTATCTAGCCTAGCCAGTAACAAATTTGTCAAGAACCGTGATGATGGCACGCCGAGGAATTCAAAGGGAGGGCGTGACCCGAGAAACAGCTCGCATTGACACAAATGCACTCCAGTTTCGTCAATAATGCATGTTGTTGCATGTTGACGCTCTTATCTTAACCTCAAAGCAGCAGTGCTTAACTAACGCATGGATAAACAAGCAGCTAAGCTCGCGAGACTATTTCGTCAATGCATGGGTGCTGATGCGTCAATGCGACTGTTATAGGTGAATCAAGTCTGAAATAAACCCTATGATTGTAGAGCTCAAAGAGACTAAACCCTCACGTCTAAATCCCTGAAATCTGTACCCCAACCTTGCATATCCCGGTCATTTTGAACCTTTTGGCATTTCTAAGAGAGGATTTGGTGACATGGCACTCGAAGGCTGGGATTGTTGACTCTGATTGAATTAATGATTGCCACACCGGCTTGCTCACATGGGAGCCACCGCCACGCCCATTTGACCACTGTTGGCTATCCGCGTTGCGCTCTGGCGCTCCTAGTACGAGCTCCACTGCCTCTTGTCCATGCTCTAGCTCGCTGCCCCATCCGGGAACGATCTCTGGGTGGACCGCGTCCCATGCTTCGGCCTGTACATCTTCGTCATCGACTTCTTATTCTACCTTGCATGTGTCGTGTTTCTCGCCGGGAATAGATCAGTAGCACACCTATATATGCGTATATATGCGTGTCTAGCCGGTGTAATCAGAAGCATGCCTGTAGCTTGCACTAGTAGGAAAGAGGGCATTGGTCCAGGCCGGGTCAGCCCATTAGTCCCGGTTCAGTCCAGAACCGGGACCAATGGTGGCATTGGACCTGGTTCGTGAGCCCCAGGGGCTGGCCGGGCCACGTGGGTCATTGGTCCCGGTTCGTTTGGACCTTTTGGTCCCGGTTGGTGGGACGAACCGGGACCAATGGGCCTCGCTCCTGGACCACCACCATTGGTCCCGGTTGGTGCCACGAACCGGGACCAAAGGGTTCCCTTTAGTCCCGGTTCATGCCACCAACCGGAACCAATGAGGTGCCTATATATACCCTCTCGCGTAAGAGCAGAGCACACTGCTCTGTTTTTTCTGGCAGCCGAGGGGGAGAGGGCTTGGTGGTGCTCTAGCTCACCTCCTATGCACACAAGGTGTTCGATGGAATGCCCGAGCCACACTATTTAAGCTTTCTCCTCTCCAAGCTCGACCTCCAAGCTCCATTTTCCTTAATATTTGTCTAGATTTAGCGGTCCGTCACGCCCCGTCCCCGTCTTCACCGCCGTCGATCACCCGCGCCGATCTCATCGCCGGCACCACCGTGGTGAGCCTCTTGTTCTTATCTTCTTTCTGAAAGGAAAAATATTCTTACTTGTATGTTTAGATAGATACTTGTATTATTTTCTTACTTTTATTATTGCATCTTATATAGTGTGATGGTTTTGTTATCCGCCCCCGTCGGCCCTCGTCCTGTCTATGATTCGGATGTGGTATATATTATCTTTTCATAACTATTGGTTCATTTATTGTTTATGAAAATTATGCCGACCAACGTGACATAGATTTTATTTATCTAGGAGGTTGTTGAACCGGAAATTCCAACCGATCCTATTGTCGAGAGGTTAAATTTAGTTGAAGAAGAAAACAATTTCTTGAAGGAAAAAATAAGAAAAATGTAGGAGAAGATGATATTGGAGTTGCATGTTGTGGATGTCGTCGATGATAACAAGATCAAGATGGATGCAATGCGCTTGAAGATTAGAAAGATTAGAAATATGTCATTCATACCGAGGCTTGGTATCATTATGCCGTTGGATCAGTTGTTACCTTAGTTGCGATTATGATCGCATTTGTTTTCGCATTGAAATGTTTTACATAGTTTCAATGTATGGTTTAATTAATTTAGATGCTCTGTAGAGCTTTATGTTGTTTTGTAATGATTTTCGCTTGAAGATGAGAACTATGTATGTACTTTGGTTTTAATGTGATGATGAACTTCTATTAATTTGGTCACTTAGTTATCTATTCATGATGTTCTGTAATGATTTTTGACACACTTAATTATATATAATGCACGCAGATGAACCGGCAATGGATGTACGGTAACAGACACACCTCCGAGTACATTAAGGGTGTGCATGATTTTCTCGAAGTGGCTGAGGCAAACAAGCAGAATGGTTTTATGTGTTGTCCATGCCCTATATGTGGGAATACGAAGTCTTACTCTGACCGGAAAATCCTTCACACCCACCTGCTTTACAAGGGTTTCATGCCACACTATAATGTTTGGACGAGGCACGGAGAAATAGGGGTTATGATGGAAGACGGCGAAGAAGAAGAGTACGATGACAACTATGTGCCCCCTGAATACGGTGATGCTACTGAACATCAAGAGGAACCCAACGATGTGCACGATGATGCTGCAACGGGCGAAGCTGATGAAGATCAAGAGGAACCATACGATGTGCCCGATGATGATGATCTCCGCCGGGTCATTGTCGATGCAAGGACGCAATGCGAAAGTCAAAAGGAGAAGCTGAAGTTCGATCGCATGTTAGAGGATCACAAAAAAGGGTTGTACCCCAATTGCGAAGATGGCAACACAAAGCTCGGTACCGTACTGGAATTGCTGTAGTGGAAGGCAGAGAATGTTGTGCCAGACAAAGGATTTGAGAAGCTACTGAAAATATTGAAGAAGAAGCTTCCAAAGGATAACGAATTGCCCGACAGTACATACACATCAAAGAAGGTCGTATGCCCTCTAGGATTGGAGGTGCAGAAGATACATGCATGCCCTAATGACTGCATCCTCTACCGCGGTGCGTACAAGGATCTGAACGCATGCCCGGTATGCGGTGCATTATGGTATAAGATCAGACGAGATGACCCTGGTGATGTTGACGGCGACCCCCCCCCCCCAGGAAGAGGGTTCCTGCGAAGGTGATGTGGTATGCTCCTATAATACCACGGTTGAAACGTCTGTTCAGAAACGGAGAGCATGCCAAGTTGATGCGATGGCACAGTGAGGACCGTAAGAAAGACGGGAAGTTGAGAGCACCCGCTGACGGGTCGCAGTGGAGAAAAATCGAGAGAAAGTACTGGGCTGAGTTTGCATGTGACCCAAGGAACGTATGGTTTGCTTTAAGCGCGGATGGCATTAATCCTTTCGGGGAGCAGAGCAGCAATCACAGCACCTGGTCCGTGACTCTATGTATGTATAACCTTCCTCCTTGGATGTGCATGAAGCGGAAGTTCATTATGATGCCAGTTCTCATCCAAGGCCCTAAGCAACCCGGCAACGACATTGATGTGTACCTAAGGCCATTAGTTGAAGAACTTTTACAGTTGTGGAATGGAAACAGTGTACGTACGTGGGATGAGCACAAACAGGAGGAATTTGACCTAAAGGCGTTGCTATTCGTGACCATCAACAATTGGCCCGCTCTGTTTACTTGACACCGAAAGTATATACCTGCGAAGCTGCAGGAAGAATGTGTACCTGGGCCATCGTCGATTTCTTCCGACCAACCATCAATGTCGAAAGAAAGGCATGCATTTCAAAGGCGAGGCTGATCACCGGAAGAAGCCCGCCATGCGTACCGGTGATCACGTACTTTCTATGATCAATGATTTACACGTAATCTTTGGAAAGGGTCCCGGCGCACTAGCTGTTCCGAATGACGCTGGGGGACATGCACCCATGTGGAAGAAGAAATCTATATTTTGGGACCTACCCTACTGGAAAGACCTAGAGGTCCGCTCTTCAATTGACGTGATGCACGTGACGAAGAACCTTTGCGTGAACCTGCTAGGCTTCTTGGGCGTGTATGGGAAGACAAAAGATACAGCTGTGGCACGGGAGGACCTGCAACGTTTGCACGAAAAAGATGGCATGCCTCCAAAGCAGTATGAAGGTCCTGCCAGCTATGCTCTTACCAAAAAAGAGAAGAAAATCTTCTTTGAATGCCTGCTTAGTATGAAGGTCCCAACTGGCTTCTCGTCGAATATAAAGGGAATAATAAATATGCCAGAGAAAAAGTTCCAGAACCTAAAGTCTCATGACTGCCACGTGACTATGACGCAACTGCTTCCGGTTGCATTGAGGGGGCTTCTACCGGAAAACGTCTGATTAGCCATTGTGAAGCTATGGGCATTCCTCAATGCAATCTCTCAGAAGGTGATCGATCCAGAAATCATACCAAGGCTAAGGAGTGATGTGGTGCAATGTCTTGTCAGTTTCGAGCTGGTGTTCCCACCATCCTTCTTCAATATCATGACGCACGTCCTAGTTCATCTAGTCGACGAGATTGTCATTCTGGGCCCCGTATTTCTACACAATATGTACCCCTTTGAGAGGTTCATGGGAGTCCTAAAGAAATATGTCCTTAACCGCGCTAGGCCAGAAGGAAGCATCTCCATGGGCCATCAAACAGAGGATGTCATCGGGTTTTGTGTTGACTTCATTCCTGGCCTTAAGAAGATAGGTCTCCCTAAATCGCGGTATGAGGGGAGACTGACTGGAAAAGGAACGCTTGGAAGGGACTCAATAATATGCAGGGACGGATATTCTTGGTCTCAAGCACACTACACAGTTCTACAGAACTCTACCTTGGTGACCCCGTATGTCGATGAACACAAGAACAGTCTGCGCTCCAAACACCCGGAGCAGTGCGACGACTGCATTACATGTGAACACATCAGGACTTTCAGCAGTTGGTTGGAAACACGTCTCAGAGGTGACAACACTGTTTGTAATGAGATGTACTTGTTGTCCAGGGGACCATCTTCGACTGTTACGATTTGGAAAGGATACGAGATAAATGGGAATACAATTTACACGATTGACCAAGATCAAAAAAGCACCAACCAAAATAGCGGTGTCCGCTTTGATGCAACAACCGAGAGGGAAAGGACACGTATTATGGTTACATAGTGGACATATGGGAACTTGACTACGAACATGATTTTAAGGTTCCTTTATTTAAGTGCAAATGGGTCAATCTGTCAGGAGGCGGGTACAGGTAGACCCACAGTACGAAATGACAACAGTGGATCTAAAAAATCTTGGGTACACTGATGAACTGTTCGTCCTAGCCAATGATGTGGCACAGGTTATCTATGTGAAGGACATGTCTACTAGACCGAGAAAAAGAAAAGATAAGGAAGCGAATACATCATACGATGAGCCAAAGCGCCACATAGTTCTTTCAGGAAAAAGGGACATCGTGGGAGTGGAGGGAAAGACAGACATGTCTGAAGATTATGAAAAGTTTCATGAAATTCCTCCCTTCAAAGTCAAGGCTGACCCCAGCATCCTGATAAACGATGAAGATTATCCATGGTTATGGCGCAAGCAAATGACACAAGCGAAGAAAAAGTGAAGACTTTCTCCCGCAACTATTATGATGATACCATGCCAACTTTGTAACAGACGAGTATGATACCATTGTCCGTTTTGTACATGCATATGCTATGTGGGTGAAATTATGATACCATGCCAACTTTCAACTTTTTCAGAGTTCATTTGAAATGCTTTAATGTCTTATGGTTCGGCCCTCGTAATACCATTAATCCCGGTTCGCTCCTTGTCAACTATGTTCTCACCAAGAACACTCTCAAGAGGGCAGCCACGTGGGCCATTGGTCCTAGTTCGTCTGGACCTTTTTTCTCTATAGGCGCATCTATATTCATTTTTTTAGTAAAGTTAATCACAAACTTGTGATTCACACAAATTTCAAAGAATTCAAATTTTAACTATTCAAATTTGAAAACTAATGGCACTAATAGAAAGTTTATAATTTTTCTAAAACTAAAAGCAAAAAGAATTAAAAAATAAAACAAAAAACAAAAAAAACTAAAAAACTAAAAAAACTGCCACCTATTGGGCCACCACGGCCTGAATATGACTAGAAACCCAACCTGGGCCAGGATTCAGGCCCGTAGAAGGCCCAATAGGCCCACAGCAGCATAGTGTGAGATTAGGCCCGAAAGCCTGCAGTTGAGAGGAGCTTGAGAGGGTGGGCGCAACACCGCTTATAAACCACTCTCGAGCCCTCTCAACTAGCGAGGTGGGACTAAACTTTGGCAGCGATGCGGGCAGCACAGGGGCCTTTGGTCCCGGTTGGTGGCACCAACCGGGACTAAAGGGGGCATTGGTCCCGGTTCGTGCCACGAACCGGGACCAATGCTCTTGATATATATACAGCACTTAGCAGTTTTCGACCAAATCCCCCACTTCTCCCCCGACGCCCCCTGCTCCTCCTCGTCGCCGTCGCCGCTCGACGCCCCTGCTCCACCTTGCCGTCGTCGCCGCCACCGACGCCGTCAGGCTGCTCGCCTTTGTCGTTGCCGCCGCCACCGACGCCGTCAGGCTGCTCGCCTTCGCCGTCGCCGCCGCCCCCTGTGAGCACATGCTCCCGCGCCCCTCCCGTCCCGCGCCCCTGTGCGGCCGCCGCGTCACCGCCCCTGCCCTGCGCGGCCGCCGCGCGCCGCCCCTGCCCTGCATTTTTCATAGCATTTTTTTGTATTTTTTTGTGTATATGTGTTTGTATGTGTATATATGTGTACATGTTCATAGTATTTTTTTTCATAAGTATATTTTTTGTTCATTGTATTTTTTCATATATATAATGTATATATGTATGTGGTAGCTATATGATGAATGGATGTGGCTATCTATGTATGAATATAAGTTCATAGCAGTTTTTTGTTTATATATGTTTTTTAATATATGTATTAATTTTTTATTTAGGTTGTTAGTAGATATCGATTTTAGGTTAGTGCATTTTAGGTTAGTGTAGAGGAAAAAGTAAAATAAGGAAAATGAAGAAAAGAAGAAGGAAGATGGAAGAAGAAGAAGAAAAGGAAGGAGAGGAAAAAGGAAAATAAGAAGAGGAAGAAAGGAGAAGAAGAGGAGAAATAAATAAGAAGAGGAAAAAAATCTTCTTCTCCTCTATTCCTTTCTTCTTCTCCGCTTTTTTTCTTCTTTTTTTCTTCTTTTTTTTCTTTGATCTTCTCCTCTGTCGCCGTCGATATAACCCCCCCCCCTTGGCCCTCTCGCTCGACCAAAACTCTCGAGGACACCCAAACCCTAGAGAAAAATGATGTTGGTCTCCTACCCCCTCCCGATGCGCCCCTACCGGACAAACTCTCTTGAGGCCACCCAAATTTACCAAGTTAAAAGAGCGTTGTCGTCGAGGCCACCCCAAACCCTTGAAGCGTTGTGTCGAGGCCACCCCAAACCCTTGAAGCGTTGTCTAGGCCACCCCAAACCCTAGAGAAGCAGCGTCGAGGCTACTAACATGATTCCTTATTGTGATTAGCTAGCTAGTTCTACGTTTGCCACTAATATATCACTACTAGGGAAAAGCCTATAAACCCTCGCTACTGCTAGCGAGGTTTAAAAACCTGCGCTACTGGTAAGTAGCAGTAGCGAGGGTTTTTAACCCTCGCTACTACTAAGCGGTCTCTACCGTGCCCCCCGGGACATGCCATAGTAGTAGCGCGGGTTTTTAAAACCTCGCTACTACTAAGTTTGATAGTAGTAGCGTTGGTTTTTAGCCCTCGCTACTACTAAGTGGTGCCATAGTAGTAGCGAGGGGGTAAAAAACCGCACTACTACTAAAGGTCCCATTTTCAAACTCTACCCCCCCCCCCCTCGTGGATCGCCTTTTCAGTTTAAAAAAAATAAAAGAAAATGATGAAAATGTCAAAAAAATAAAAGAAAATAAGTTTCCCATGTGATATGTGGTCAGTTGTTGGGAAAATTTGCAAATATGAATTTCGACTTTATTTGCAAAATCTCTCGAGAATTTGTAAAAATGGGCATAACTTTTGCATACTAACTCGGATGAAAAAGTTTTTTATATGAAAAATCATCTACTCGAAAAGTTACATCCAAATTTAACTGGGGGAAACCCCGTTAAACATTTTCAAAATCCTCAAAAACCAAACAGAAAAAAGTTACGGGGCTTTTAAGATCTAGAGTTGAAAAAATCGAAAAAATTTCAAACTGTGTGGTCAAACTGCGGTCAAACTGTGGTCAAACAATGGTCAAACTAATTATTCTAGAATATTAGTGTTACTAAATAATTATTTCAGTTTTTCTGAATTTTGGTCAAACTATGGTCAAACTGTGGTCAAACTAATTATTCAAGAAATATTAGTGTTACTAATTTTTTAGAACAATAGTTTCAAACTCAAATAGTGAAATGTGTGACTTCATGCTCAAGCTAAATTCCTAAGGTTAATAGGATTGACATCTTACTATTGTCAGGAAAACAACAAGTGCGGACTTGGAAACGAGGGAGAATAGAACCCGGAAGTTAAGCATGCTCAGGCTGGAGTAGTGAGAGGATGGGTGACCGTCCGGGAAGTTAGATGATTTGGAATGATGAGGGGTGATTAGAGATTAAATTGAGCAGCGATGAGGGGTGATTAGAGATTTGAGGTTAAAATAATTCGGAAATTTGAAAATTAGGGAAAAAAATCGAAATATTTTTTCGAAAAAATTCAAAAAAACCCGCGCTGGTAGTAGTAGCGGGGGTTTTATCCATGCTACTACTAAAGGACGTAGTAGTAGCGCGGGTGGCACCCGCGCTACTGCTATACGTTAGCTGTAGCGCCTTATTAGTAGCGTCGGCCCCCGCGCTACTAATAGGCCCAAAACCCGCGCTGCTGCTAGGCTTTTCCCTAGTAGTGTATATCCATCTGTACCATGTTTGAATAATAATTGACATGTTGTAAATATTTGCAGAAACTATGGAGCACTCCTGAGACAAAGTAATAGAAGCGATGTTGGGGGAGATAATCGCAGAAGGAAGTGATGTCGTTGCGTCATTTTTCAATGACACCGTTGGTCAGAAAGGACTGGTAGAAGAAGAGGGCTATGTTCATGATGGCTCTAGCCCATTAATGCCGGTACAATAAGAGGGCTATGTTCATGATGGCTCCGGTGACCCAATGGAGGTACAAGAAGGAGACCGTGTTGGCTGCTGCGGTGACCGAACCGAGTCCGGCCAGGTATATATATATTAGTTAAGCCCGTGCTGACTAGTTAATTGATGCATTCATTGTTTTGGTATATGTACACATATTAATTAACTCTCGTATTTCTTCCTCTTTCTAGCCCTCCGGATCGAGCACAACTTCAGTAAGGAGACGAGGCCCGAAGAAAAAGTTGAGCTCGGATGAAAAGTTTGAGATCACAGCAATCGCGCGCGACGGCGAACCGATTGAACCCATCCGGACAAAGAACACATTTGCTGCTCAGTGCGGGGTTCTTGTTAGGGACAAGATCCCGATCAGCATCCATCAATGGTATAAGCCTAAGGAGGAAGACCCTCAGGTGTCTTATGTCAATGATATGCAGAAAGATGATCTTTGGACTGAGCTGAAGGCAAATTTTACCCTACCGCCAGAGGAGGATCCGGAGAAGCCAGTTAAAGAGCAATTAATCAAGTCTTGTGCTCTTAAGAAGATGGCAGGCCTATTCAGGAGGTGGAGGAAAGAGCTGAAAAAGTTTGTCGACAAAGAAGAGACACCAGAATTCATCGGCAAATATGAGAAGATCAGAGATCACTGGCCCGCATTTGTGGCCTACACGACATCGGAAAAGAGTAAGAAGATGTCGGCAACAAACAAGCAAAATGCTGCAAAGAAGAAGTTTCACCATCGCACGGGGTCAGGTGGCTACCTCAAAGCCCGGCCTAAGTGGTCCAAGGCTGAGAATGATCTGCTTGATAAAGTGATTGAACTGGAGACAATGAGATGGCCAGACCATTGCCGGACTTGGTTCTTCGGGGCTGGCGGAACCTTGGACCCTGTATCAGGGAAGTGTCGTTGGACGGACGAGCAACTAAAAACACCAGTCACAAAGCTTCGGCAGTATATCGATGCAGCGCAGCAAGGGACGTTCGTTCCAGACAGGGAGAAGGACGAGCTCACAATGGCCCTCGGGAATCCTGAGCACCCTCGAAGGACACGAGGCACGCCAGGCTCCATTCCGTGGAAGGTTGGTTTTCCGGACGCAGGGGGTTACAAAACCCACGAGAGGAGGAAGAAACTAGAGCAGAGACAACTGCAGACATTGCACGAAAGGGTAATGGGGCTAGAGGAACGAGAGGAGATCGCAACAAATGACCTGCCGAAGCTTCCCCCGAAGCTACCCCGCCATCTCAGTGAAGAAGCAGCGTGGCTTCCACCGAGCTGCTTCAGCCAGAGCATGTCTTGACGGCTCCTACCAGCTATCCCATGGATGCTATCACGGAGGCTCAAAATTGCCACCTTATGACGCGATGGATGAATTTGAAGGTCAAGGCGGCTGTTGGCTCTGTTTATCCTACTGAACACGGCGCAACTTTTCACTGCCGGCCGATTCCAGAAGGATATGCTAGGGTGATGGTGGATGAAATAACGGAGGGATTTGAGGACCTCCAGCTTGAGTACCCTACCGGTGAAGGGGAGACTAGGCTGGGTTCTGCTCTAAAGACTCCATGCCTATGGCGGAAGGAGCTCATGGACCTTCCGAACTGGACGCCTCCGCCTCCTCCTCCTCCGGCGAGTCACGACACTCCGCCTCCTCCACCGCCTCCTCCTCTAGTGAGTGACGATCAGGGCACTAGGCCTCCTTCTCCGGCGCGTGGCGGCACTCCGCCTGCACCGGCGCGCCCGAGCAGCCAGCAGCCTCCTCCTTCTCCGGCGCATGGTGGCACTCCGCCTCCTTCTCCGCCTGCGCCGGCGTGCCCGAGCAGCCAGCAGCCTCCTCCATCTCCAACGCGTGGTGGCACTCCACCTCCTTCTCCGCCTGCGTCGGCGCACCCGAGCAGCCAGCAGCCTCCTCCTTCTCTGCCTCGCCACCAAGGGCGGAAGAGACCCGCCGCCGCCGCCGCGGCTGCTCCGGTGCGTCGTAGTCCTTCTCCTCCGCCTCGTAAGAAAGCACGAAAGAAGACAGGCGCCGCAGCCGCTCCGTCTGCTCCGGCGTCTAGCAGTACAGCCAGTAGAGGCG
Source organism: Triticum aestivum (assembly GCF_018294505.1). Classification (NCBI taxonomy): domain Eukaryota; kingdom Viridiplantae; phylum Streptophyta; class Magnoliopsida; order Poales; family Poaceae; genus Triticum; species Triticum aestivum. The sequence goes on from NC_057804.1 coordinate 601,334,582, forward strand.
GGAGGTAATATAGATACGGTCCTTCTCTCAAACCTCTAGAGAAGTTACCGTACGAGAGGACCAAGGAGGAAAACGCGAAGATCGTGCAGGCCGAAGTGGACGACTTCTTTGCCGGGTTGAAAGCAAAGAGACATCCACCTCTGGAGGAGAAGGTAGATCCGGTGAAAGCAAAGCGCACTATCGATGCCCTGTGGAAACCACCAAAGTCTCTGCCGAGAACCAACTATGAGCGCATTACTGAACAGACATATCTCGAAGCGGAGCGGTTGGGAAGTACTATCAGTGATAAAAGGTTAAAAGAACGAGCAGCTGGGAAAAAAATTTCCTAGCTCGACGAACAAGCAAAGCAATCGTGCCCCAGCTCAATGTGTCTAGCGGCGACATCGTCGCTAATGCTCCGGGGACGGTGGCCGGTTATGGCAATCTTGCAGATTACCTGTCTGATGATCAACTTCCTGATTTTTTGGAGGTGGACGAACACAAATACGAGTACGGGAAGCCTCTCGTCAAAGATGAAAAATCTCTAACAACTATGATGCAAAGATTACATAATTGGTACATGAAAACCTACAGAGAGTCTGGGGGGACGAATGCTTTGTATCTGAATATTAAAGAGGAGCACGACCTCGTTGGAACTGATCTGTTGACTGTTCCATTTGACGAGTTCTTCGAGTTCTTCAATCAAAAGGCCCTCGATAAATTAACGGTCTTTTGCTACTGTCTGTAAGTACTATTTCTGCCATTAAGTCTCTATATATAGCTCGGCTCTTTCATTACATGTATTTATAATTAATTATCCTCACTATATTATGCAGATTGAAGATCGTCGAGTGCAAAAAACAAGAAATATATGATATTGGGTTCATTAACACAAATATCATAGATGAAATTCAGGTTACAAAGCACGCCAAAGAGGCCGAGGCCAACTTGCTATAATAGTTGATCAAAAATCAAAACAAAGATTTAATACTCTTTCCTTACAACTTCCAGTGAGTGTTACTGTTGTGTGCATATTCGGTTTCCCTTATTACTCGAACGAGGTTATAGTAATGTAATTGATGAGTTATGCATGTGTGCGCAGATTCCACTATGTTCTTCTGGAGATTAAGCTTGAGCGGGGAGTAGTAAACGTCTTAGACTCGAGACGAAAAGATTCCGAAACCTATGCGCACATGACTAATTTGCTCAACAAGTAAGTTCAATCGATCATTGTCGCACCATATCGGCAACTTTTTGTTCATTTCCTGATATCTCAAGTAATAATAATTATTTTCTTTGTCTTGCAGGGTTAGGAAACAGTTCACCGCAGAAGTTCCGGGACTGCCGAAGGAGCTGCGTTATACATACCCGAAAGTAAGTACTACTAGCTAGCTAGTTGCGCGCATCAATGCCATTTATAATGCTTCATTATCAGTTTGATTGACCTCTATTTCTCGTAAAGTGCTTGTGGCAGGAACAAGGGAATGATTTCTGTGGATACTACGTGTGCGAGTTCATCTACAACGCGACTTTGAAAAATAAGCGGGGCTACTCTAAAAGACAATATGAAGTGCGTAAGCAATAATATTCACAATTTCATTTTATTACACCATCATTTCTGTTGAGTTTCATTCATATATGTATTAACCCCCTTCTTCAAATTAGACGTGGCAGATGCGGGATGAACTCCTAGAACAAGATCGCATGAAAGCAATTCAAGAGGAATTAGCGGGATTCTTTCTTGACCACGTGATCAATAAAGCCGGAGAATATCATGTGGAAATTGATTTCAATTGCTAGGGGATTGTAAGAGATCTTACATATTGTATATGTATGTAGCCAGTAGCGTCGGATAGATAATACGAAAACTTGTTGTTCGACCAATCTCTCGGAGAAGGAGAGGTCGATCAATCACTTCTCTCGGTATGCATGACGAATTTCTATACTTAATGGTTCCCTTCATTTTCTTACTAGCTAGCGTGTCGAGGGCCTCTCTATGTACAGTACGTAGCGTCGACCAAGCACGTACATAAGAGAGGACACTTCTCTCTATTAATTAGTTAGCTAACACAATATATGAAACACCTAAATTAACCCCCCAAAACCCCCAACCCCCAACCCCCTTAAAAAAACAAAAACCACGGTCACTAAAATGTTGACGCGTAGATGCCTTTTGGTCCCGGTTGTTGCCACCAACCGGGACCAAAGGCCCTCCTGTCTGGGCTCAGTGGACCGGCCACGTAGAGGCACATCTGTCCCGGTTCATGTTAGTACCGGGACTAAAGGGGGAAGACATTAGTAACGACCCTTTAGTCCCGGTTCAAGAACCGGGACTAAAGGCCCTTACAAACGGGGACAAATGCCCCCTTTTCTACTAGTGTTACTGGCTTGTACGTGCATGTAGCCCGCAAACATTGGTAAAGCTCTACAACGAGCCGGTGCATGACACCAAGCGCCGAGCCAGGTAAAAATGTTTTTGGACCGCCACGGCGACCCCGGCGTAAAGCACACTAAATTGCCGAATATTACCACGGCCGGTGTGCACGCCTCGCTAGATAGGTGGCCCTGGTTTCAGCAAGTCACGCGGCATAGCGACAGCACCTGTGGCAAGGGAGCCGATGAGGCGCACGGCCCCGGCATCGACGAGATGCGCAGCTCCCCGAGCGATGAAGAAACTGGCGATGCAAGGCAGCGCGGGCGATGCCATGGCAGGCAAGACGCCCGACAGCCCAAGCGATGCAGGATCCGGGGAGACATCCGACAGCTCGCCGGTGTACGAAGCTGGATGTGCAGCGATGGCTAGCATCAAGAACGAGCATGTCCTGTTACGCCAGCCGGTGATCCTGCCTCGGCCATGAGTGGTTGCGAGTCACGCAGCTCCCGTGGCCGTCGCACGAGGTGCAGTCTACGGCGATGTTGATGAGTGCTGACGGACGGGGTTTGATTGCATGGGACCCATCTGCAGGTGTTGGCTGAGTAATCGATCCCGGTCTTTCCAGGTGGTATTTAGGAATCCTATGTTTGGATAAGACCTCAAAGTTCAAAACGACCGGAATCAGTTAAGTCAGGGTATATATTTCAGGGATTTACATGTGAGGGTTCATTTCTGTCGAGCTCTACAGTCATAGGGTTTATTTCAGACTTCACTCGTTACAGGCTGACCCTGATTCGTCAATACCAGATCTCCGCGCGTGGTAAACAAGCTAATGTGACCAATTGATTCGTGAATTTCAAATCTCAGCGCGTGATAAACAAGCTACAGCGAGTGTGACCAATTGATTCGCCCATGCATGCGGCAAGAGCAATTCGACGCCACAAACTAACCGCCGATCCTCTCGGTCTAGCTCGCTAGCTACTAGCTAGTTGATCGTGAAGCCCACAGCCCCACCCTAGCCGATCGATCGAGCATTGCAGCGGCGTATAACGAGAGCACGGTGCTGTTTGTTGCTTGGTTGGCGACTTGGCGTGTGAACGTAGGAAGATGTCGCCGTCTAAATCAGGAAGCCATGGACCTCCGCCCGGCCTGAGTTCTACATCTATACTTATTACTGTGAACACATTGAATGCTCGGGGCACCATCTGCAGCTGGTCGATCCGATGAGTAGCAGTAGCTCTCCGAGTGCGCGCTTTTGGAGGCCGAGCATCAGGCAGGCCGGTATCCTGGCCATTGGAATGGGCTTGGGATCTGGAATCCCGTCAGGCTGGTTGGCAGGCTCGTGTCGGCTCGTGTCAGCCTATGCATCCAAATACGGTCCAGGATACACCTATAGGCGTACATGTTTGGCCCATCGGCCTGCTTCTGTCCCTCTTCCTCCTTATCCTCGCCGTGGGGTTGCGCACGTGAAGACTGCATCTTTTGCTACGAGCTCTCCTCTCTATCTCTCTCTTCCATTATTCCCGTTGCGCTGGCCACCTCTCGTCTGCTCATGGCACCGCCACACCCAACCTCCGCTCCAACGATGCGCCTGTGACCGAGGCGACGGCTGGAGCGCTTCTCCTCTTCCACTACGGCAGCCAAACCACCCGGATCCCGCGTCATCTTCCACTCCGGCGGCCAGATCAGTTCGAGTTTGGGCAACACGAGATCTGCCGAGGACGCGGTCCTCGTCCACGGATCTGGCCGTCAGAAATCATTTTCTTCATTGTTTTCGTTCGTGAGGCTGGATCACGACCTGTACTTGCTTTTCTCCTAGTTGTTCATCTGTTCCAGATTTGCATGTTTTTGGTTATTTTTTTATTTTGTTCCTTTTATTCCTTTGGTACTGCTGATCTGGCTGGTTTCGCCGGGGTGCATGTATGCATCAAAGCTACCGGCGGCAGTTCGTTTTGGTTGAGAGGGCGTGCTTTCCAAGTGAATAATCTGAACGGTAGTGCCTCTTACTAATTTTTCTCTTAGCTATTTGGGTTAGTGTCTGACCATCGCGAAGTCTAGTGAATATTTTTTTGGTCTGGATTTTGAAATCCTGATGAACTATGTGCTACTGAATTTAGGATAAATTAGAGTTCAGATCAAACACATACATTATGATTTAGAGTTCATGCTGTTTGGGTTGATTTGGATTTGTAAACAAAGTTGTTCTAGTTGCTCCAGGTTAGCACAGAGCTGATGCATGTGACAAGGGGGATTACTTATAATGGGCTTGGATTTCGTCGATGGTTGTGCTGTACATTCCTGGATTTTTTTACTGTTTTTATGGGCAATTTATTGTATTGGTCGGTTGTAATGATGTTTGATTTCCTCTACACTTGTAGCAAGCAGCTTTTTTAGATCAAGGAAGTAGCAAGCAGCTTGGTTCTGGTTACAAAAACTGATATGCGGTGTGCTTCTAGTGAAAGTAAAAATGGTTTAGTGTTTGGGGGTTGGATTTTAGTCGCTGGTGTACTTGGGGAAAACCAGATTGTTTACTGACCTCCAGATTTTGTCAACGAGAGAATATGGAAGTACATGGTTGGTGTGAGTTGAATTTTTGGATTGAAGGATTGTTTAGTACTGTTTTTTGGTGTTGTCCTTGTGTGGGTTTGACACACCATGAAGCAAGATTGTTTTGTTCTGTTTCAGCTTATTTAGCTGCAAGCTGATGGTTTAGGTGCTTAATTATCTTATTGGCTTTAATTGTTTGGCATTGTGACTGCTGCATTATTTGTCGGTTAACAGATACTGTTATTGGTAGCTAGCTTGGTTATGTACAAGTTGTGCTGCAGGTCATGCCCCTGGCAACCAAGGATCTTGCTGCGTGAATAGTTTTTCCCTGTTCGTGTTGTTGCAGCACTTGTGTACAAGTGCTACTTCATGTGGCCTCAAATCGTGTAACTCTATTTTTATCAGGATATGATGCCGATGTGAACCATGTACACCTATCTATCTTCTGATTGCATTAGAGGAGATAAGTTGACTGTCTAATGTAAGGTGTGCCGCATGTTTGGTCCTAATGAGTCACAAAAGAAATGTTTACATTGTAAACGGTTTCATTATGCTCAAACTTGGCTAGTGAGAGCGTTTTGTTCATTTGCCAACTGCGACAATCTATGATATAAAATGGGAAAAATGTTAACGAGTAAACAAAAGCCTCTCTTATTTTTTACGCTCAAACAAAAGCCTTTTCCAGCAGTGATCTGCGAGGGTGGCAAACTTTGTACGTACTATACAAGACAAAGAGATCCAAATGATGTTTGTGAGCTTAACCAAGGCTGGCTGATAATCAAACTACCACGTCCTGGCCAACAATCCTCCACGTCTGCACGGTAGAACTGGTGGACAGTCAGGCAACGCCGGATTTCTGCTTTGTGCGCAGCTGGAGCCGGTCAAGGTACAGGTTTTGCGCTCGCTGCACTGGCACATTTACTAGCCAGCTTCGAGTAGGGTAGGACAGTGGACAAGGAGCTATTGAGCTAGCAAGATTCCATGCCCAATGCTCCACCTTTCTTCCTGAATACACGCGCCTGCCACCGATACAAGGGGACATGAGCCGAGAATACCGGACAAGCACGGATCCCTAGCGCACATGAACGGACAGGATAAAGTCCTGCCTGATGCTCGGCCTCCCTTTGCATTTTCCGTAGCTCTCCTAGCTACGAGTCTAGCACCAACTACTGCTCTCTGTGAAATCGTCTCTTGCTTGCGTCTTAGACAGTAACCACTAAACCACTCACTCCATGGCGGCCACAGGGTCCGTCGCCCATGTCATCATTCTTCCCGTCCAGTCCAGTGTACCATGTTCTTTCACAGGCAAGGTAACTAAGTTTTCTTTACCCCGCAAAAAACCAAGCCAGCATTACAAATACCCATATATATAGAAAATAAAAAAGTTACATCAAAATCTCTTAAGTCCACCGTCTTCATCCTGCCGATAGTGCCATGTCACGTGCCGCTCTACACCGGAGCCAGCTTGTTGTCGATTACAAAAGTGAAGTCATTAAGATCACAGTTATGATGGACCAACACTCAAACCATCACCACGGCAGAACCACAGATCCAAGAGCCAAATCTCAATTATTTCTTATAGACACCGCAGCAGCACTAGAGTCTGCATCGACGCGATGGAAGCGAAGCCAAAGGACCAAACTGCAAAGGCAAGCCGACGTTGCTGCTGCATCAACAAAACCTGTAGACCATAACCTCCTGGGCCAAACTCTGAATCAGAAAAAAATTTACAACTCTATCAAGTTGATTGGGGCCTCTTCGCAGCCCTACACCGACAAAGCTAGTGGGCGAGATGGGAGCAACGTGGTGCCCTCACATATCATCTCGTGTAGTGTTTATCTGGAGAGGAATGGCTTGGGGTTATCCAACGCTAGGCCCTAAAATAGACAAACTATCCGTCTGTGGACCCCGTCCGAATGCGTCCCGGCAGACTCCGTCTCTTAAATAGGCATCAAATTTGAACAACGGAGGTGAGCGAGGGAGGACAAAGAACATGGGTTGTGAGGACATGTGGTCCAACTGACATTGGGCCAAGCGGACTTCCGCAAAGCTTCTCCAAATTTGCATCCAGTTTGCAACAAAACAGATATGCTAATGCAGACTAGTCCATGAATGTTTTACGGGACCGCTCCAGATGGCAAATTGTGTTTGGACCACGTGCACCGGACCTTTATGGGCGCTTTGAGATACCGCGCGCGTTGGAGATGTCCGAGAGCAAAAGATTCACTCTCAATTGATTGAGTATATAAAATTTGATAAAAACATAGCCAAGTACAATATGTAAATTGAGCAGGTAGTTTATCCTAGGGATAGACACAAACCGTGGGATGCTTAGGAAGCCAGCGTGCAACTAGTACTAATCAAAATCAGCAGCGTGTGGCTGTAGAAATGGATGACTGCAACGGACCGCAACTCCACCTGCGCGCGGTTAGTCCAAGACAATACAATACACGTGTGGTGTGGAGCGGAGGGGCGAGCTATGCTACGTTGGTTGTGAAAATGAAGTCAGCCGGAGAACCGCGCGCGCGAGACCTGAAAGTAAAAAAGAAAGTCAGTACACGACGACAGGGTAGACGACGACCGACGGGCTGTCTCGCTGTCTGCGTCCTAGCAACACTACGCGCCGTCGTGGACAAATCGGGCAATTAAACTCGGGTGGATGCGCGCGCTTAAATGACTTCCCACCTTGCCGTTGTTGGTGCAAATTAAAGCAGCGCATGCCGTGTCGAGCGTCTGATGGCCTGCACCAAGAAACGGCTCAAAATAGAGCGAGAGGGGTGCTCGCTCACTGACGTCTCCGCGACGTCGTACATGTTCTCCGATTCCTCCCATAATCGCGTCGCGGTATAACAAGAGCGTTTTTGACACACTATTATCAAAAACGCTTTTATACCATGGGACAGAGGAAATACATGCATTCATAGAACTACGACTTTGATTGGTCCAGCTGTACAACATGATGTAGTAGTAGTGTTGAAATGTAGACACAGTTTCTACCTAGACTATGAGACCTTCCCCATTGTCTCCGCTTTGATCACCGCCGCCGCCCACCTCGCTCCCCATATGTTTAGCCATCCGTCGCCGTGATGGAGCAAACCGAGCAAGAGGTGGTGCCAATGGAGATGTGCATAGTCATACTGGCCCGGAGCCGAAGGACCCACTAGTGGTGCCCTCCCGCAAGGTCAACACAACAACACGCAACACCCGCCGCCGCAAACAGAAGAAGAGGAGAACTCTTTGGCGGCGGCCGGTCACCCGATACCTCCTCCAACACATTGTGTTAAACCATGGGTGCAGGTTGTGCAATTCCGGCTGCCCTAGCCGAGTAGCTACATCAACCATACTACCACACTACCTTGCAGCTCAGTCCGCAACAAAAGTCCGCGTCCACCGTCACCGTCCGCCATCACGTGTTGTACATCATCGCCCTCAACGCGGAGTACACCTTCATATAGTTGCGGTCACCGACGCTTGTCCGTTTGCAAATACCGGCTCCCACCCATCAGTGCCTGATCTCTATTTTCAGGATGTCTAAACCGATGGATAAGGAGGAGGTACTGATGAACATGATTCACAATAGTGGCGGCAATGAAGATGGACGTGGAGGACTCCGAGTCAAAGGCAGAGACCCAACAGACGAACACCCAGATGACGAAGGCCCAGCCCAGCCCAGCCCAACACATGTTCGCATAGCACACACTTGCGCAAATTATGAGCTCACCCTCCAATTTATTTCTTCATTCGCCACTGACCCAGATGACGCACACCCAATAGCCGGACGACGACCAGCCACCAGGTGCAGACTCCATTCTTGCTTCATGTCTACTGTGCCATCGATCTTTTCTTTTTCTTAATAGAGAGAGCTCCCTTTTCGATTTATATTAAAAGAAATCACAGTGTGTTCTCTGCCATCTATCTATGCATACCGTCCATACATTAGAGCATCTCCAGCCGCGCCCCCAACAGGCCCTCCCCAGGCGTTTTTTCGCGCCGGCGCCGATAAAACTGCCCAGTCGCCCCCCCCCCCCCCCCCCGAAGCCCGTTTTTCGCCGGCTCGGACCGAAATTGGTGCCGACGGACCCAGGCAGAACCCAGCGCCATGGGGGGCGCCTGGGGCACCGGCACAAGCGAAAAGGGGCGTGTGGGTCCGCCCTGTCGGCGAGTCGAGCGGCTCTTCCCGCCGTTTCTTCCCGCTTTTCCCCCACTTCCCTCCCATTTGCCCCTTTCCTCCCGTCATTCTCCCTCCCGCTCGCCTCCCAGCGGGCCGCCATGCCGCCGAAGAAGTACGCCGTGCCCCACGCCACGGCAACCGCTACCGCCTCCGTCGCCCAGCCGAAGCAGAGGAAGCCGAGGGCGCCGCCGTCCAAGCCGCCGGGCATGTCAAACGCTGATTGGAGGGTGGAAGTACAGCGACGGGAGGTCATCACCGCTGACCGGCGGAACAGGGCCCTCGCCAAGAAGGCCCGTGACAACGCGGCACGCGCGGCTGCGGGAGCCGCTTCCGCTGACCAGGCCGAGGCCGAGGCGGCTCGCGCGGGGATGATGAATCCCCCCGGCAACCACGCGCAGTACGTGCCCTGGGGGTCACCGGGCTATGCCGACGGGGACGCACACGGTGGGTTCAACCCCAACGCCGCCTTCCCCCATGGCCACCTGGCCCAACGCACGCCCTCGCCCGCCTTCGCTGGCGTGCAGTACCCTCCACACAACTACTCGCCGCCCGCGTACGCGTCCTCCCCGACGCCCCCTCTTCACCGTTGCACGTTGCCCTTCTCTCACCTCGGCGGCACCGACGAGACCGAGGCCGACATGGACGAGATCATCGTGGAAGATTTGGCCGCGGCCGTCGCGTCTCCCGGGTTCACCGCGGACAAGACAGTGGATCTCAGCGGCGGCATGGAGGGTGAGCTCGGCTACTTCTACGGCGACGAGGAACAGGAGGAGCAGGACGAGGAGGAGGAGGAGGAGGAGGAGCCGACGAGGAACAAGAGGAGCAGAGCGGCGCCAACATGGAGGATCAGGTATGCCACGCCGGTCTCCCGCCTCTTTTCACCGTTCACAAGCCGACTGTTTGTTCGTCCCCGCGCAGTTGCTGCGCATGTTCGACCTGTATCAGCAGGGCAACAGCGATGCCGAGTTCAAGTACCTCCACGTCTAGAAGCGCATCGACAAGTGCGACAAGTGGGCGGAAGTCCGGCGCACCATCGAGAAGGCCAAGGAGACCTACAAGCCTGACGCGCCGACTTCGGGCGCGTCAGATGGGCGGCCGGACGGCAACAAAGGTGCTAAGAAGGGGAAACACGCCGACACGGCCACAACTCGCGTGCAAGAGTCCATCCAGCACTGCCTCGCCGACGCACAGGTCCGGGCGGCCCTTCGTGAAGAGAAGACCGAGGCGCGTTGGTCGGCGTTGATGTCGACCAGCGCCGTCAAGCTCAACCTACTCCGGACCAACGTCGCCGCGAAGAAGAGGAACACCGACCTGGCTTTCCTGCTGGGCGGGGCGGACATGCTCCAGAGCACCGACGAGGTGGTCAAGGCGTGGTACAGGGCGCATGTTGGCCTCATCCTGGACCAGCTTCCCTCGACGACGACGCCCACGCCCACGCCGCCCACGCCCACGACGCCCACGCACACGTCGACGCCGCCGCCAAGCCTGGCCGCTGATGATGCCGAGACTGCCCGCAACACAGAAGCCACGCCGCCAAGCACAGAGGCCCCGTCAAGCCCGCGCATGCCGACTCCGGCGACGCCGGAGGCCGACCTCGCCGCCTGATGCGCGCTTCCGTCCTTTCCTGTTTTTTTGTACGCCGAACATAACTCATCCGGCCGCCGATCTAGGCCGCTTGATCACCGGATTGTTACGTCTATTCTAGACGCGGGAACGACTACGTTTGAATTTTGCCGTGGCTTCAGGGGGCGGCTGGGGTCGTGACTGGGAGCTAGGCCGGCCCCAGGGATCGAACTAGCGCCAGCTCGCCCTAGGCCACGATTTTTCTACGCCCTGTGGGGCCGAACGGCTGGAGATGCTCTTATCTAATCAGCAAGAGAAACTGAAGAAGCCTACCAGTCTTCTCGACAGTATCAGTATCTGAACCTGTTTAAAAAAAGATGTGGTTTCTCAGATGTCCCGATTCAGACACAGAGTTGGTGGCTACATGCTGCAGGGTTAACTAGGGAGACCCATGGTAATTATTTGACGCGATGTTGCATCGCCTAACTAATTCAGGGTCTCTGGCTTGGTTCGAAGTTGCCAAGGGAGTCGTACGCAGTCGGTTAAGTGTGCGACAACCATATGAGCAAAACGGAGTTATTTGTTCCCTAACAATGATGATCTATTATGCTATATATGCCGACTCTCGGTCTGGGCGCAGTTATGCGCTTGATAAACAAGCTAAGATTGCGAGACCAATAATTCGTCGACGCATGCATATATGTGCGTCAACTCAGAGCGGTTACGGTACGGATTGACTACCAATTGATCTTGACGCACGAGCATGATAAACGAGCTACAGCTACTGAGACCAACACGTACGTTGGTCCATTCCACGCATAATGGTCCAAATCGACGACAATTAATATGGATCGGAGAAAATAGTATTTGAATTGAAAGAAATAGTATATATATTCGGCACGGATGATCATCAGTACTCTGTGTGCATTTTTCGTCCCGCGCTTCCTCTCCACGCTAGCTGATCTAACGCTATGCACGGGCAAATGGTGGATCCGATCGACCGGCACACGCGGCTTGTGCGACCGATCGAGCATTGAAGAGGAGAGCGATGGATAACGAGAGCGCGCGCGGCATCGTATGGGACGTGTTGTTGTTTTCTTGGCGTGTAACCGACCGGTAGTCACACATGCTTACAGCACTAGCTAGAACTAGAAGTCCAGCACTGGCCACTGCTCTCTGTGGTCTAGTAAAATCGTCTCGGGTCTTGACGGTAACAGATAAACCACTCGGTCCACAGTGGCCACAGGTCCATCGCCCATGGCATCATTTTTCCACCCCTGGGTAGGTACGATGATGTCTGTTTTTTACGGGGTGGTGGAGTTCAGCACAAGTTTATCCTAGGGATAGACGCAAATCGTCTCCGAAACCAGATGGTTGCTTGGAAACCAAGAGCGTGCAATGATGAAGAAACTAGCGGCGTGGCGCGCCGCCGTGGAAATGGACAACGACCGCAACGGGCCGCAGCTCGGCTGTGCAAACGAAGTCAACCGGAGAACCGCGCGCGAGAACGGAAAGTGAACAAAAGAGAGAAATCGCGTGCAGTCGGTACGCGACGACAACGACAACCGGCCCACGGTCTGTCTGCGTCCCAGTGACACTTACGCGCACGCGGTATTGCTTAGGATCTTGGCAACATTGTCGCTTAATTGCAGTTATTGCCCGTGCAGTCGAGAAGAAAAATAACGTCTATCAATGGCGATGTAGCCATGTAGGAACTTGTCTAAATTCTGGCCATTAATCGGCATGTCATCGGCACCATGTAATCCGTATCCACTCATCTTCTCATTAAAGCTGGTTATAGAGGGGAGTAACTTAAAGTAGTAACATGCATACGTTACTACTCTATGTTACTACCCTTATAGTGGGAAGTGTCATACTCCCTCCGTCTATGAATAAGTGTACATCTAGCTTTTGTCTTAAGTCAAAGTTTTAAAACTTTGACCAATTTTATAGGAAAACGTAGCAGCATTTATGGCAATAAATTAGTACCGTTGGATTCGTTTTGAAATGTACTTTCATAATATATCAATTTGATATCATATATGCTACTACTCTTTTCTATAAATTTGATATCAATTTTATAGGAAAACGTAGCAGCATTTCTCATGAAGGATATTCCACCCATTCCCGAATCTTCTTATTGGAGGGGAATCTGGCAAGGAATTGCTTTTTGTCATAAGATCTAATCTACCAAGGCCTGTTAGCTTGTCACATGTCGGCAAAGTGTTGTAGATATGCCCTAGAGGCAATCATGTATGATGATATTTTCTATGTATTTATGACTAAAGATAGTCCTTGGATGTAATCAATGATACTTGTGGCAAGTACGTGACTTGTCTATGAGATCTTGTGTTGTATGATACAACCTAAATTGTCCCTAGTCACAAGTGACGTGTGGGCACACGTCGGACTAGACTAGCATATGACACGGTGGATGGCTCGGTCTCGTTAGCCATGGAGCATTGGATACTAACCGGATAATATGAACTCGGAAGGATATGGTTGGATTCGACGTAGTCGAATCTGAGTCGAGATAAGGTCTTAGTCGGACAGACCCAACTATGAGATGCAGCGATATGTCATTTGTGAGTCTCTAGTACAACATACATTCTATGTCCTAAGACCTGAGCTGGCGCATGTACTCGGGATGGTGACAGACTTGTTTTGGGCCGACCAAACACTACTCCGTGACTGGGTAGTTACAAAGGTAGGTTTTGGATTTGTCCAGTCCCATGCTGCAAGACATGATCGAGCAAGATGGGACTTGCCCCTCCGATCAGGAGAGATATACTCTGGCCCCTCGTGTGATCCGACCAGCATAAGCATGGCCATGTGACAAGGATTATGAGATAATCCAGTTTGTGGTCGGTATCACTGGAATGAGAAAGAGGTCGGGCTAGCACAAGGATGACAGTCTCTCCTTGAGCCCGACAACATATACCGTGAGGCAAAGGGAACAGAAGTGTGACACGTTGCACATGTTCGCCTAACCAGCTTTATAGTCTGCTTGGTGGTCGGCACGCCTTGGTAGAGGCCGCTACCAACCGTGCAGGTCGGAGGTGATCCGAACTCTGACCAAGCCGACTTGAATCTAAGGGGTCGCGCGCTTAAGGGAAGGAACCTACGAGGTTGGTTCGGAGGACACTGATCTGATGTGATCCGAGATGGACTTGGAGCGTGACCGAGTAGACTTTCGGCTTTAGGATCCGTGCAAGGCCCAAGTGTTGAGCCCGCGACAGATGCCTATAAATAGTGGAGGTGTGGCACACTTATTCAGTTGATCGTGTCACATTTCGGGTTCCGCCAAAACCCTTGAGGTTCGAACACTGGGGTGTGCATGAAGATTTCCCCTACCGAATCCCGCTCTCAGCTTCGCCGCAGTCTCTAAGCTTAACACGATGAACACACAACACAAGAGACACAAGATCTATACTGCTTCAGGCCACCATTGTGGTGTAATACCCTACTCCAGTGTGGTGGTGGTGGATTGCCTCTTGGGCTGATGATGAACAGTACAAGGGGAAGAACAGCCTCCTGAGGCGAGATATTCTTGAGCTTGGTGCAGTACTTGAGTTCGAGCTTATCCAGCCCCTCCTATGGTGATGGCTAGTCCTATTTATAGAGGCCCTGGTCCTCTCCCTAAATATTAAGTGGGAAGAGATCCAACAACGGCCAATTCGAAAGGGGACAACTAGTATAAGTTATCATGACTAAAGGTGGTCTTCGCCTGCCAAAGGCTCGGGTGGTGACGCCGTCTTGGGTTCCATGGTGACCTTCGTCCTGCCGTCCTGCTGGTCTTGGTCTCGTTACACTGATATGGAAACCTTTGCCTGATGCCTCGGTACTCCGCGCCTGCGCTTGCCCGTTTAGTACCAAAGGGGAAACGAGGAAACTACGCGCGCGGGCGCCCACCTGGCGCCCGACTGGCCTTGGTCGTCATGGCTTGCGTCACGGGAACCTTGCGAGGTACCCCTTGCCTTGATATCTCTGCCTCCCTCATGAGCCTGCCTGGCGAGGCCGCTCCTGAGGAGGCCTTAGTCGTCCGCCCCGCGAGGCTTGGCAAGTCTGGGAACCCCCGTTGGTTGATGTAGACGGGCTGTACTAGGCCACTGGTGGAGCCACGCCGCGGGCCGCAGGCAGGCAAGTCTGGGAACCCCCGTTCCCAAAATGCCAACAGTAGCCCCCGGGCCCAAGGCACGCTCGGACTTGGCTTAGCGGCGAAGCCAAAGGGGAAGTGCGGAGCGCCGCGGGCCCCCACAGCCTGTGGCCTTGGTCGATGCGTGGCGACTGATTGGACGTGGGTGTCTCCGCTACCCCACGCTGCCTCAGTAACTGCCTGACTTGACGAGTCCCTGCTGCATGCAAAACGGGTTATCATTACCTGTGTTCGTGGAGGTCGACAGTTGGCCTCCCTTGGGCTATAAATGAGGAGGGACGAGAGCCCTCGTCGCCCATCTCTTCCTACTCCGCCTGCTTCTTCTCCCCTGCTCCACCTCTGGTCTCGCAACTGATGGCGCCGATCCGTCGATTCTCGGCCGAAGAGAAGGGGAAGGCCTCCCGCGCCGGACCCGATCCGCTCCGGCCGAAGAAGAGGCCGACCCACCGCCGTGACAAGGTCCTGAGGCTGGAGATGATGAGGCCTTGGTGCGAGCGGCCACCTCCTGGGTACTCGCTGCCCCAGTGCGCCTAAGCCGAGGGCTCCAGAGAAAGGGGCAGCACGCGGCGCCGCCCGTGCCGCGGCCACGGTCGGCGCGCCGTGGCGGCGCGCGCCGTTGCCCTAGAGTCCACGCGGCGGACTCCTCTCGCGAGCTTGTGTTGCATGCGGTGATGCCTCCAAGCACTTGGATCTGCTTCCCTTCATTCTTCGCCACCGAGATGCCGCTGAGGGGGGCTCTTGAGCTTTGGCTGCAGCATGCCGATTGTAGCACTCCAGTGACCGGAGCGGAAGTTGAGGTCGTTTCCTCAGGCAAGATCTTCATCACCCAAGGTTGGGGCGAGGTCGCCCGGGTCTGCCGAACGGGGGGCGCCCTCGCGATCCATTTCAAATATGAGCCGCCTCCACATTGTTCTTCAAGATCTTCGACGCGGAAGGCCGCCGCCTAGAGTGCTGCCCCAGAGGGGGCAGTCTGGACATCGACGTGGCAGGGGCTGGGCCTGCCGTCCGCTCCCCCAGCAGCTCCTTCGATAGCAGCAGCAACGCTTGGGAGTCCAGCGACTCTCCCGAGCTCTAGAGACTCCGGAGACGAGCGATGACAGCTACGCACCCTCGAGCTCTCGCCGTGCCCGGAGCAAGGCGGCGGCATCGGGCCGTTGCCGCTGCTGATCTGGATGGGGTTGGCGCCGGTCTCCCGTGGCCCAATGTTGATGATGACGTCGGCCACGGAGGCGTGTGTAGTTAGGACACCGCAAGGCTTTCGCCTTTTGTTACCTGCAAAGAATCAAAAAACACCCCACGGGGGCGCATAAGGATCTGCGATATCTTTTGTTGATGTTATCCTTAATATGAAGTTGTGCGAGTGTTTATCCTGTCCCGGCTTGGTTCCCCTTTTCTAACCTCACGATGACTCGGCGCTCTATGCTGACAGGTCCCGGTCCCCAGGCAGGCTGCAGTCATCGCTGGTATGCCAGGTTGCGATGTCGTGGTCAAGGCCAGGAGGTGAGCGGCTAGAGGTCCAGTAAGAGTCCCTGAGGCGCGATGCTCAGGGGGTCCCCTTTAGCGCGCAAGCAGCCGTTGAGAGGTAAGAAAGGAAGGCAACGTTGCCGCCACAGGGATGCGTCAAGTGTATATTTTGCATTGTAATGATTAATTGTTCCAATCGCAAGACTTATCTCGGTAATCCGGAGTTGTTTCATTGCGTTGCGCCAGACTTGAGCGTTGGCAGCCATGACGCAGCTAGGTTAGGCCCGCACGAGCCTCCCCCTTCTTCCTCGCACTCTCCCTCGCGATCTACGTCCTCAGGTCCCAGCCCTCGAGCGAGCTCAGCCGCCACTAGTATGCCAGGTCGCGATGCCTGTTGGAAATATGCCCTAGAGGCAATAATAAAATGATTATTATTATATTTCCTTGTTCATGATAATTGTCTTTTATTCATGCTATAATTGTGTTATCCGGAAATCGTAATACATGTGTGAATACATAGACCACAACATGTCCCTAGTAAGCCTCTAGTTGACTAGCTCGTTAATCAATAGATAGTCATGGTTTCCTGACTATGGACATTGGATGTCGTTGATAACGAGATCACATCATTAGGAGAATGATGTGATGGACAAGACCCAATCCTTAGCATAGCACAAGATCGTGTAGTTCGTTTGCTAGAGCTTTTCCAATGTCAAGTATTTTTTTCCTTAGACCATGAGATCGTGTAACTCCCGGATACCGTAGGAGTGCTTTGGGTGTACCAAACGTCACAAGGTAACTGGGTGACTATAAAGGTATACTACGGGTATCCCCGAAAGTGTCTGTTGGGTTGACACGGATCGAGACTGGGATTTGTCACTCCGTATGACGGAGAGGTATGTCTGGGCCCACTCGGTAATGCATCATCATAATGAGCTCACAGTGACCAAGTGTTTCGTCACGGGATCATGCATTACGGTACGAGTAAAGTGACTTGTCGGTGACGAGATTGAATGAGGTATTGGGATACCGACGATCGAATCTCGGGCAAGTAACGTACCGATTGACAAAGGGAATTGTATACGGGGTTACTTGAATCCTCGACATCGTGGTTCATCTGATGAGATCATCGAGGAGCATGTGGGAGCCAACATGGGTATCCAGATCCCGCTGTTAGTTATTGACCGGAGAGTCGTCTCGGCCATGTCTGCGTGTCTCCCGAACCCGTAGGGTCTACACACTTAAGTTTCGGTGACGCTAGGGTTGTAGAGATATTAGTATGCAGTAACCTGAAAGTTGTTCGGAGACATCACGAGGAGTTCCGGAATGGTCTGGAGGTGAAGAATTATATATAGGAAGTCCACTTTCGGCCATCGGGAAAGTTTTGGGGGTCACCGATATTGTACCGGGACCACCGGAAGGGTCCCGGGGGTCCACCTATCCCGGAGGGCCCCATGGGCTGAAGTGGGAGGGGAACCAGCCCCTGGTGGGCTGGTGCGCCCCCCTTGCTCCCCTGCGCCTAGGGTTGGAAACCCTAGGGGTGGGGGCACCTCCACTTGGCTTGGGGGGCAAGCCAACCCCTTGGCCGCCGCCCCCCCTTGGAGATTGGATCTCCTAGGACCGGCGCCCCCCCAGGGGCCCTATATAAAGAGGGGGGAGGGAGGACTGCGCACCCCATGCTCCTGGCGCCTTCCTCTCTCTCTGCAACACCTCTCCCTCTCGTAGTGCTTGGCGAAGCCCTGCCGAGATCGCTGCTGCATCCACCACCATGACGTCGTGCTGCTGGATCTCCATCAACATCTCCTTCCCCCTTGCTGGATCAAGAAGGAGGAGACGTCTTCCCCAACCGTATGTGTGTTGAACGCGGAGGTGTTGTCCGTTCAGCACTAGGATCATCGGTGATTTGGATCACGACGAGTACGACTCCCTCAACCCCGTTCTCTTGAACGCTTCCGCTCGCGATCTACAAGGCTATGTAGATGCACTCCTCTCTCTCGTTGCTAGATGAACTCCATAGATTGATCTTGGTGAAGCGTAGAAAAAATTTCATTTTCTGCAACGTTCCCCAACAGTGGCATCATGAGCTAGGTCTATGCGTAATTTCTTTGCACGAGTAGAACACAAATTTGTTGTGGGCGTAGATGTTGTCAATTTTCTTGCCACTACTAGTCTTATTTTGCTTCGGCGGCATCATGGGATGAAGCGGCCCGGACCGACCTTACACGTACGCTTACATGAGATAGGTTCCACCGACTGAAATGCACTACTTGCATAAGGTGGCTAGCGGGTGTCTGTCTCTCCCACTTTAGTTGGAGCGGATTCGATGAAAAGGGTCCTTATGAAGGGTAAATAGAAATTGGCATATCACGTTGTGGCTTTCACGTAGGTAAGAAAACCTTCTTGCTAGAACCCTATTGCAGCCACGTAAAAACATGCAACAACAATTAGAGGACGTCTAACTTGTTTTTGCAGCATATGCCTTGTGATGTGATATGGCCAAAAGTTGTGATGAATGATATATATGTGATGTATGAGATCATGTTCTTGTAATAGGAATCACGACTTGCATGTCGATGAGTATGACAACCGGCAGGAGCCATAGGAGTTGTCTTAATTATTGTATGACCTGCGTGTCAATGATTAAACGCCATGTAAATATTTTACTTTATTGCTAAACCGTTAGCCATAGTAGTAGAAGTAATAGTTGGCGAGCAACTTCATGAAGACACGATGATGGAGATCATGGTGTCATGCCGGTGACGAAGATGATCATGGCGCCCCGAAGATGGATATCAAAGGAGCTATATGATATTGGCCATATCATGTCACTATTTGATTGCATGT